>NC_083109.1:77351780-78670706 GCF_949774975.1 Lagenorhynchus albirostris
TTTTCATATATATTATCCCACTTTTTCTGCACCACAGTTTTAAGAGATTGATACTATTATGCAAATTTTGCCAATGCGAAACTGAGGCTCAGAGAGGTGAAGTAATTTGCCTAAGATAACACAGTTAATAAATAGTTAAGTTCAGGGTTTTTTTAAATTAAATATTTGTTTCTAAATCTGCATACATGAGTGAACGCTGTATATGAAAAACACTGAAACTTACTGAGAAGTCACCCACAATACCCGAAGATAACTACCTTTCTTTCTACGTATACTCGTGTGCACACACACACACTCATATACACACTTAAATGGAATCATACACACTATTATACATCTGCTTTTTCCCTTTCTAATGTGTTCTGATGTATTCTAATCATGATTCCCTGTGTTCCACACTATTTTTCATTGTCCCATAATTCTCCATTGCATTGCTGTACCAAATTCTATTTAACCATTGGATAATTAGGTTGTTTCTAATTTCTTTCTATTATGAACAATGATGTAATGAATATCCTTGCAAATAAATCTTTGCCTGCATCCAGAATTGTTCTTTAGGGTAAATTCCTACAGATGGAATTTCTGACTCAAAAAATAAGAATATTTTTAGGCATATATATATATATATATATATATACACACACAAATATATATACACACACATATATATACACATATACACACACACACATATATACATATATATACACGCACACGTATATATAGTAAAATATTGTAAAATCACACTCCAAAAAGGTTGTACTAGGTTAAATCAGTGTACGCAAATGCCCCTTTCCTCAAACTCTAACACTGGCATTGTCTTTTTCAAAAATGCCAATTTTTGAAAATTGTAAAAGTGCAAAAAATGACCTCCTGTCTAAACATTTATTTCCTTAGTCAGTAGTGATAATCACCTGTTTTCCTGTTTCCCTACCATTTGCATTTCTTCTTTTGTGAATTGTTAAGGTTTTTTTGCCCATTTTATAACCAGGGCAATCATTCTTTATTTTAGTGATTTGTTAACACTCAATATATTAAGTTGATCACACCTTCTTCTGTAATATATGTTGCAGATAGATGCCCCAGCTCATATTAAGCTCTTTTTCTAGCTTATGGTGGTAATTTGCCAAACTAAAACTTTAAAATTTTAGGTTGTCAAATGCACCAATCAATCTTTAAAATTCCGCCTTTGACCGGAACTAAAAAATCAACATATATATTATTCTAACATTCTTATGAGTTTTTAAAACAACGCCTTTAAGGCATCCTGAAGCCTAATTTCCAAACTGTTAATAATTCATGGACTAAAATCATTCCCTTCACTTTACTGTACACTCAGTTGTTACATATACTGAGCCTGTCATGCACTTCATACTCTGCTCCTTTGATTGACTTGGCTTCAAGCCAGGGCCACCTGCTTGAATCATCATAGGTTTGCAATGGGCTTTCAAATCTAGTCACTGGAAGCTACTGCTTTCTGACCACAGAGCCTGTGTTTTTCCACAGTAACCCATCTGGGGGATCAAGGAGGGAATCGTCACCATGCTGAGAAAAGCTCTTACAGAAACACAGCTCTGCTTTCCACTTGTCACCAGAGCTGGTCTTGCCAAGGAAAGTGAAATGAACAGAAGACTGGACTGTGGATGCTGGGTTGAGACTATGTTTATGGAGAGTCAAAAGATTCATCTCATCTTAAAAACATGAATGGATGCTAACGGAGGGCTACTATGTGCTGAGAGTCGTGCTAGGCTCTGGGGAAATGGAGATGAATAAGATGCGATACTTGGCTTCAAGAAGGTCACAGAGTAAGTACGTATAGGAAATCAGACACCCTGACTGCATCTCGTGGCTGAGTCTCCCCAGCGTCTCTTCGCTGGGGCCACCAGCCCCGAGCTCAGGATTCTTTCTGCCCTGGCTTCTGAGGGGGCAGGAATTACCCAAGCAGTCCATCTTCCCTTCCTCCAGTGACTATGCTGCTAAATCAGTTCCCTACTTTCCACTAAGTGCTAAAGGATTTTAGTTTGTGTTCTAATTGTTAACGTGGATCAAACACAACAAATTAAAAACACAATTGCAAACCCAAATTTAAAATTTTTTGAAATCAATAAGTCAAGTTCCCTCTGAGACTTCCCCAGGGAAAAACAGTGCCCCTTCCCTGAAGGCTGAAGCTCTGAATAATGCTGACCTTTCCTGAAGTCAAAGTTCACCACTGCCAACCCTGCCATGGCAAGATCCAGGCTCCTGCAGATGAGGACCTCCAGGTCACTCCCACTCCGTGTGGTTCAAGCTCTAGGTTTCTTCTTCCATCTTTGTATAGATGTCATTAGTTCACCGAACCAACCCCCTATGCTTCTGGCTTTTTCCCAAGTCACCTTCTTTGATGGATCTATGGGCAACCACCTGACCCAATTCTGTTGTTGATGAAGAAGCCTCCAAGAAAGCTTATTTTAAAAGTCTGACTCTTGGACTCAGACTGGACTGCCCCTTTGACTCTTTGCAACTTCTTCCTCCTGCTCTTCCATGGATGTAATGGCTGGGATGGCAGCAGCCATTCTGTGATCATGAGGCAACAAGCATGAATACAAAAAAGAAAAAAAAACCCTGCATATTAAGAAGAGTGGAGCAGAAGAATGAGAGCGTGGGTTCATGATGTCACCATTGAGCCATCATATCATTCCTGGGCCACCTACCCCAGACTTCAGAGTGAGAAATATAAACACTCATTTATTTAAGCTACTGTTAATACGATTTTTGTTATCTGCATAGCCAAACCCATTCCTAGTGTGATCCTCATTCTGGGTTCTCATTTCAGTAACATAACTAGTCTCTCAGTGCATCTTTTTTTTTTTTTTGAGGTAAAATCATCATGGCATAAAATTAACCATTAACTGTTTTAAATGGCATAATTCAGTGTTGTTTAGTACATTCATAACATTGTACTACCATCATTTCTATATAGTTCGAAGACAAAAAAACAAACAAACCAACCAAACTCCATACCCATCAGCAGTCACTTCTTACTCCTCTCTCCCTCCAGCCCCTGGAAACCACTAATCTACTTTCTGTCTCTATAGATTTACCTCTTCTGGACATTTGATACAAATAGAATCGTATAATATGTGTCCTTTTGCATCTAGCTTCTTTCATTAAGCATAATGTTTTCAAGGTTCATCTGTGTTGTAGCATGTGTCAGGGCTTCACTTCTTTTCATGGCTAAATAGTACTCCATTGCATGAATATACCACATTGCATTATCCATTCATCCATTGATAGACACTTGGGTCGTCTTCACCTTTTGGTTATTTGCTGCCATTCATGTACAAGTTTTTGTTTGAACATCTGTTTTCAGTTATTCTGAGTATTTACTAGGAGTGGAATTGCTGAGTCATGTGATCATTCCATGTCTAACCTTTTTTTTTAATCTAAATTCTTTTATATATTTTATTGATGTGGACCATTTTTAGAGTCTTTATTGAATTTGTTAACAACATTGCTTCTGTTTTATGTTTTGGTTTTTTGGCCGTGAGGCATGTGGGATCTTAGCTCCACGACCAGGGATCGAACTCACACCCCCTGCATTGGAAGGCGAAGTCTTAACCACTGGACCACCAGGGAAGTCCCACATGTCTAACTTTTTGAGGAGACATAACCTAACATAGCTCTTTTCCTTAGAATCCTGGAGGATGCCCCCTGAAGGTCAAACCGAGACCAGAGTTCTGCTCCCCAGAGACCAGTCTGCCCAAGGCTATGCATGCTGTCCAATTGGAGATATTCCCCCATCACCATGTTTCCTCTACAAATGGTCCACCCAGTACTTCAGCTTCAGCCCTGGTCTAACCACAGGCCACTCTCTTGACCAGTGGCCCTATTACTCTGGAACCCAGTGTCCGCTGGACTAGACTGCCTACCCAACCCCAGGTATTGGAAAGAGAGCACTTCAGGCATGAGAGAAAAATGAGGTGGATGAACGCTCTCAGCTCTCCTGGGTAAGCGGACTCTGGTGGAGGTTTCCGGGGTTAGAGTGAGGGCTGGAGAGGGCAGGACTGGACAAAGGGGAGCAAGGGAGGTGAAAGACAGGTCCAGGGAAAAGCTGAGACACAGAGGAGAGAATTATGTGTCAGACACCGGACAGATTCCCCAAATGCTGAGATATCTTAGGGTGTCTGAGGGTCCCAGAGTGGGGTCTATAGCACTCAGATAGCAAGCCTTTGTCATGCCCCAAAATGTAAGTCTGGACCTGAGACGATTCTGCAATCCTCCACGGGCACCCACTCCTTACTAAATCGTGTTATAGTCTCTAAAAGAGTCCAAATCCCAGTCAATCTTTTCAGTGAAAGGTCCACATAAGAGCGGTAATATGTTTCTGCTGTGAGTGGATATACCCCTGCATTTTTCATATTACAGAGACAAGAGTTTCGGGCATAGATCTTTGCTTTATGTAATCCGTAAGTGCTAGGAAAGAGTGTCAAATTTTAGAAAAGATTACACACATTTGTGTATTAACTCAAAATGGTGAAAAATGAAGAACTCAAAATTTCATCTTCTCTGTTTCCAAGGATACTAGCAGTTTCGTATCACCGCATTCTACTACTCTTTAAGTAAGAGAAATACACACACTTCCCCCTCCCCCATAAAGAAATAAAGCTCATCACTCATGGGGAAGGGGGGGGTTGGAGCCGTGTTCTCTATTTCACGGAGTAACAGAATCACAGACGAGAAGGGTCCTGGGAGGCCACCTGGTCCTATCAACCCATTTTGCAAATGGGGAAGCCGGCCCCTGTAATGTTAGGTAACATCAAGGGCATACGCAGGTCGGCAGCTGAGCAAAGGCAACACAACAGCTTGGGTCTTTCCCATCATACTGCCTCCCTTCTTACAGTTCAAGACGAAATTCCAAACAAAGCTAGGAATTCACCATTGCACGGCAGCAAACCAGCGGCCCCTGATTTCGTCGTTGTTCACGGTACAACTGCCAAAACAGTGTGACAGCTCCAGACACAGAGTTCGTGTTCCAAATCATGCCTTCCCATTAGAGCTCTGATTTTCTTCCTCCCGGTGTAATTACCCATCTTATTCAGAGATGTCAAACCGTGGGTGCTTGTGAGGCTAAAAGACAGGCCACTCCCAGGAGTCTGAAGCTCTAGGTTGATGGGTTGAGACTGTCATAACGTACAAATGAGAGCTACTATTTTGAGAGCACTGACCTCCTATCCGGCACAGACACAAACTGATTCCTGTAAATCACTGCAAAACACTAGAACTGGCTGTGATCGTTATCCGCACTCTTCATCTGACAAAACGAGGCACAGAGGCAAACGCTTGTCCGAGGCTGTATAATGAATAAGCAAAGAGCTGGGATCCCTATGCGAGGCATTTGCCCCCTGGCTGAAACACAAGGGAGTGGGGTGGGACCACTTGCTGATTTGTCCACTTCCCACTACATAGTTTCCATGACAACAGAGCTGTTTCACCAAGGTCAGACACACACTTCACAACCCTGAGGGGTCTTTTGACTTAGGACTTTTTAAAGAAGAGAGAAAGTTTGACTGAGAAGGGTTGAACCCACGTGTGGAATGGAAACTACATTTAATGCTAAGTTAAAGGCAGAATCACATGGAAACCAAGCTAAAGATGGGAGCACAAGTCTCCAGATTAATCTTCCCCTCCCTCCTCTCCCCTTTCCAGTTCTCAAGTGCCTGGTTTAGTGGAAGGAAGAGTCAGACAAACCTAGACTTAAATCCAGCCCCAGCTACAAAGATACGGAGCATGGTAGCCTGACAATCATTTCCAATCCATCTCTCCAGCGAGAAGACATGGCGACCCCCAGCTAACTGGGGATGCGAGAGTCACCTTTTTACTCCCTTGCCTCTTTCATTGTGTCGCCCGCATCCGTGGCTCCTTTATAAGATGTCCCATGCTTTCCTTGTTCCAAGCCGGTGCAGGCTAGGAGTCCCTCTCTTCATCTAGGGGTTTGTGACGCTTTGCAGAATCACCTTACCTCTATGCTTATTTGCAGGCTCAAAAGGCACCTTGAGTACTGACTCTTTACCCAAAGCGTAGCTAAGGAAACTGCTTCTGCCCAAGGCAGCCTGTGCTGTGGCCTCCAATGATGACTGTTTCTACAAGAGTGGCTTTGCTCTGGGTGTGGAGCACTGCATTGCTGCCTTCCTTCTGCAGCTCCGTGCTCTGTCCCTGCGTGCCGGAGGGTGATTCCACTGGATATCCCGACGTGGTCATGTTTAACGTCTCTACCACCACGCACTCCTCACCCTATGAGCCCTGGAGGTGTAAATATTGAAGGACTTCGTGCCGCTACTCTGGCTGTCGTGTAGCATGGGCGTACACACTTGCATTCATGTATGGAAAGGCTCTCTTAGCTTCTGTGGTTGACAGCCCATGGGAGCCTACACAGCCTTTCTCTGGATATGTCTGCAGAGACAAATACAGTTTTCATATGCCATACAAGTGTTGCAGTGAAGAAACGGTGACCGGGCAGAGGAACTCAAATGAATGGTTTGGGACGTGGTCCCTCTGTGTGCCGACAATAATGGGTCAGATATCCTGCCTGAGGCTCTGTAAGTACAGTGGAGGTATTGCAAGTGCAATTCCTGGTTATTATTGTTTCCATTTACAGACATTTAAGTATTAAGGAAATGCACACCTGCAATTCCATTTCCCCCTGGAAGGACAGACGGTTACCATCCTTGCCCTTTGTATCACCCCTCCCTCCCCCACGTCACCACTCTCTCCCTCTCTGCAATATCTTTCTCTTTCAGAATATTAGCATGCTCTCTATTTCTTAAATATAAATAATCCCTCCCTAATCTTCAGTAACTGTTAAATTTAACTAACATGGAACCATCTAGACTCAGTAAAATGGGGGCAGAACCAAGCTTCACACATTCTCCCATGGTTGGGCTCTTCAAGCCCACTCCCTAGAGTAGCACTTTCCAATAAGGTTTTCTGTGGTGGTGGAAATGTTCTAGGTCTACACTGTTCAGTAGCGTAGACGCCAGCCACGGGTGACCATTGAGCACTTGAAATGTGGCTCATGTGACCAAGGAACTGAGTTTTTTCTTTTATTTAATTTTCACTAATTTAAATGGAAATAGCCCCATGTGACTGGCGGCTACCGCGTTGGTTGGTCCCTGCCGCCCCTGGATCTCACTGCAGTACTCTGCCATCACCTTCCAAGTCACTTTCAGTGAGAGGAAATCTCATCTCAGTATTGAAACCGTCTTGCCTGGTGTAACAATCACATTATTACAGTCAAGTCTAGGCTAATAACAATACTCCATACTTCATACTTTGATCCACTTAGAACCCCTCCTCTCTGCCCACCAGGCCAGCCTTCTGGAGTGTATGGTGTGTGTTTGGCGTGGTGGGGAGGGGTAGTCTCTTACTTCTTCATTCCACCCCCTCCTCTATTCCCCAGCTGCACTTCCCTCCAGGGTCAGAGCAGGGGATAGAGGAGAGGGGAAGTGTAGACAGGATCCCATGGGTCCCTGCAGAGGTGGTCCAGTCCCAGGGCCCTCTGGATGGGGGGACCCACAGGTGTGACCCTCCCTCTTCTAGGACATATTTGTGGAGGTTTTGCACATCCCCAGTGGGGTTCTCTTGCTGTACTTTCTTGACCTGGGCAATGCCTCACCTCCTCGGTGGACCACTTAGTTCAGTGCCCACCTCTCATGCAGGTCTCTTAAGACCCCTTTTTAGACAACCCCAGGTGGGCTGTATTCCTCTGAGCCTATAGCTGAACCCCAGAAGCGCAGCCCTCAGTGGAGAAGCAGCTTGCTTTCGAGGTCTCCCAGCTTCTACCCTTGTCCCTGGCAATCTATTCTCAACTCAGCAAACCTAAGGATCCCATTAAATGTAAGTCACATAAGGCCACCCCTCTGCTCCATACTCCCTGCTGGTTGAAAGCAGAACCCTCATAGCGGCCCAAACTCTGGTTCTCAATCTTGGCTGCACAGAACTGGGATCTCCTGGGAGACCTTTAAAATACTGATTCCTGGATCCCACCCCCAGGGATTCAGATTTACTGGGATTCTGGTATGAGGTGGGGCCTCAGCATCAGGATTTTTAAAACTCCCCAGGTGGTTTTTTTTTTTTTTTTTTTTTCGCGGAACGCGGGCCTCTCACTGTTGTGGCCCCTCCCGCTGCGGAGCACAGGCTGCGAACGCGCAGGCCCAGCGGCCATGGCCCACGGGCGCAGCCGCTCCGCGGCATGCAGGATCCTCCCGGACCGGGGCACGAACCCTCGTCCCCTGCACCGGCAAGCAGACCCCCAACCACCGCGCCACCAGGGAAGCCCCCCCAGGTGGTTTTAATGCACATCCAAGGTTAAGAACCATTGGTCTGCCTACACAGCCTGGACCCTGTCTCCTCTCTGTCCTCATCCCCCACTGCTCTTCCCTGCATCCTCTCTGCTCCATCCACAAGGGCCTCCTTGCTGTTCTCAATCACCCTGGGCTTGCTGCAGCCCCAGGGCCTTTGCACTTGCTATCCACTCTGCCTGGAATGCTCCTCCCTTACCTCTTTCAGGTCCTTGCTGAAATGTCCCCTTTTCAGTGACATGTTATTAAAAAACGGAGCCCCCCCCCATGCATCTACTAACACCTGCCTTTTCTCTGCTTTCTTTTCCCCATTGTAACTAACACAATTTAGTATACAATATATTTTGCTTGTTTATTATTGCCCTCCATTAGAACTCAAGCTCTGCCAGGTGAAGGATTTTTGTCTATTTTGCTCACAGCTGTAGTCCCTGGACCTAGAACAGTGATGACACATGATAGGTGCTGCATAAAGTTTTCTCAGATGAATGACAGAGACTCTGTCATATTCATGATAGAATCGTCAAAGTGAATGAATGAATTAATGAATACAGACTGGGCCTGGCCTGAGCTTGTCAGAGACTGTCTTGGACGTGAGGAGATGCTAGAGGGAAAGAGCAGCCCCACTGTGAGTCTCTGGAGAGTCCAGGTGAGTTCTGATCCCCGTCCATCTTCCATCCCAACAGACGAGTACTTCAGGCAACATCCCAGGCAGCAGCTGGTCAGCCTTCAGCCAATGAGTCTCATTAAGTCCTGGCTGTGGTCCACACCACGTGGCCTCTCGTGTCCCTGAGAGACATCCTTCAACTGGTCCAAGACCACGGGAAGGAAGTAGGAGGATCCGGATTTGAAGCGGGCTCCTGCCTCTGTCCTTTCCAAACACTGTGCCATTTCCTTGCGCTCTGGCAGCTCAAGGACCTGCTTTATTATGATTGTCACATGTGCTGCTCCTGGTTTATTTCACATCTCCCACCACAAGAGAATGAGATCAGCCTTAGTACTCACAATTGCTGTGACTCTTGGGAACCTGTTTGTACTGAAACAGTATAGATCCTCTCGCAACACTGGGATTTAGTGCCGGTCACAGCATCACTCATGACACTGCATCCATCCTCCACGGTGCTGCCCATGAACACTGCTTCCCATGACTCTTTCAAATGTGGTTCTGTACTTTGCTGAAGGATCACAAATATGAGTGTTGCCCAGAGGATGCAGGGAGATGTGAGCAATGATTCTTTTCTGGTCATGTTAAGTGCACTGTTCTGAATTTTTTTTTCAGCCTTTTTGAGGTAGAATTGACAATAGGGATCAGATATATTTAAGGTGTACATCACCATATTTTGTATACATCATGAAAGGGTCACACAATCAAGCTCATTAACATGTCTGTCACCTCACATAGTTACCATTGTCTTTCTTTGTTCTTTTTTTAATAAGAACACTTAAAATCTACCATCTTAGCAAATTTCAAATACATAATATAGTGTCGTTAACTATAGTCCCCATGCTGTATGTTAGATTTCCAAAGTTTCTTTATCTTCCGTAACTAAACTTTGTACCCTTTGACCAACATCTTCCCATTTCCCCCTCCCCACCCTAGCAGCCACCATTCTACTCGCTGCTTCTATGAGTCTGACTATTTTTAATTTCACACATAAGTGAGGTCATGCAATATTTATCTCTCTGGCTTATTTCACTTAGCACATGTCCTCCAGATTCATCCATATTGTCACAAATGGAAAGATTTCCTTCCTTTTTAAGGCTGAATAATATTCTATCATTTCATTATGTGATATTCATATATATGTATATATGTATATATGTGTATATATGTATATATGTATATATGTATATATGTGTATATATATATATATATATATATATACACACACACACACACACACACATTTGACCCTTGAACAACACAGGTTTGAAACGTGCAGGTCCACTTATACACAGACTTTTTTCCAATGGTAAATACTATAGTGCCACACGATCCACAGTTGGTTGAATCCACAGACATGGAACCACAGATACAGAGGACCAACTATGAATTATACGTGAATTTCCAACTACATGGAGGGTCAGCGCCCCTAACTCCCAAGCTGTCCAAGGGTCAACTGTGTGTGTGTGTCTGTGTGTGTATATGTCACATTTTCTTTATCCATTTATCAGAAATGTAAGTTGTTTCCATATCTCGGCTGTTGTGAATAATGCTGCAGTGAACATGGGTGTGCATATATCTCTTCAAGATCTAGATTTCATTTCCTTTGGCTATATACCCAGAAATACGATTGCTGGATAATACAAAAATCAACTCAAAATGGATGAAAGACTTAACTGTAAGACCTGAAACTGTACAACTACAAGAAAACATAGGGGAAAAGCTTCTTGACATTGATCTTGACAATGATCGTTTGGATATGACAACAGACGCACAGGCAACAAAAGCAAAAATAGATAAACAGATTGCATCAAACTAAAAAGCTTCCACACGGTAAAGAAAACAACCAACAGAGTGAAAGGCAGCCTACAAAATTGGAGAAAATATTTGAAAACCATATCTGATAATGGGTTAATATTCAAAATATATAAGGAACTCATACAATTTCACCCTTCACTGATGGGGGCCATGCACTTTCCTGCCAGCCCCTCAGCCTGTACCCTAGCAGGACTCTCAACTCTTGTAGCTCTTTTCCCTGGGGTCTCTTTGCCCAGGCAGGCGGTCCTCTTACCTGAGGTCCTTTCAAGACGACACCAGCCCAGCTATCCTCCACAAGTCTACTCAGTTCGTGGGGAACACGGACCCTTGCCCAGCAGCTGGTGGACGGGCAGCTTGCCCCAACTTGAGCCTTTCCTCCTCACTACACTTTCCACTTCCTCTTAGTAAGTTGCCCCACACCTTACACTTAGTAAGTTTCCCCACACCCTGCTGCTCTGTTCTTGAAGCAGCATAAGCTCTCAGCCAGATCATCAGGTGGTAGTCTCCCCATCTGGCAAGTACCCCACTCCCCACATGGGGGTATCCCAGGTTATCCCTCAGATGACTTAAGTTTAAGCATGGGGATGAGAGGAGCACACCCCATAACAACAGAGCACTGTTCTCCAAGACTGGTGATATGGCCTCAGAGTCCCAGGACCACTCTTGGGCCACCTGCTCACTGGTCCTGCAGGAGTGGCTCTGGCACCTCTATTTGGAGATGTTGTTTGAGGTCCGAATGGACTCCCCCAGACTTTTAATAATTGCTGACCCTCATAAGCGCCTACTAAGTGAATGTACCGTGCAGTGCCATCAATTGGGTGTCATTGCTGCCAACTCCTTCACAGATGAAGACATGGAGTCTTCGAGACGCCACAGAATGTTCCCAGGGGTTACACAGCTGATAAGAATTGAAACTTCGGTCCATACTGGGCAGTTGGACCCCAGCCTCTGTGCTCTCAAACCACTGCCCCTAGCCTCCTGAACTAGGTACCCTGTGTCCCACAGAAGTCAAATAATTAATTGTATTAGTAAATGGTTTAATGTCTATCTTTCCTTCCTTCCCCTTAAGGTCAAAGGCCTCTGATTCACTGCTGAATTTTTAATGTTTAATAGTCAACTGTTTATATAGTGAGGGTTCAGTAAGTAGCTATTCAATGAATGACTGTACTCGAAGACAAATGGGAGAGAAGTTGGTTATGCCTAAGACCCCCAGAGATAAAGGAGCTGATTACCCCAGCCATAAGGATTTATAGCCTGAGTCAAGTGGACACAATACCAAAAAAAGAGGAAGTTCAGGAGAATGAAACACAAAGGCCCCTGTCTTTCAGATGGCGTCAACTAGGCTCATTAGCTCTGGGAGCTAAGGATTGCAGCCTCAGTCCCCAGTTCTGTTTTCTTGTTGGGAACCTGTGAGCTCCTGGGGTAGTCAGGCGGGTCCCTGGCCAGGCAAGTGGAGTCATGGTGTCAGGGTATTGAGAGGGCCTTTGGAAGTGTAGGAAGAGACACGGCTCGTGAGGAATGGGGTTTTGTCCCCTTTGTTCTTCCTGCTTCTTTCCCAGAAAGGTAGTGCTTTTCCAGCATCTCAGAATATGTCTTTCATAGGAAAACAATCTGTCTGATAATGTGCTACTTTTATTGGAAAATATCACCGCTAAAGGCAAGAGCAGCAACCTAATATGGTTTTTATGAATATAGTTGAGAACTAGAAAGTCAATGCCAAGTCAATCCCGTCTGTGAACCTGAAGATGTTGCCATGTATTTCGTAAATTAGTGAGAAAGTAGCAGTTTAGAAGGTGAATACACAGAGACTGTCGTCCTTGCTAAAACTCAGGGACTCTGGCTAATCTGAGACGTGCCACTGTCTGCTGGATGCGCCACATGCCTCCCCTTTATTTCCAGCGAGGTGTTTGGCTCCCCTCTCAGATTGCAACAGGCTTCCTGTGCTGCTGCAAGAAAATAATCACAGGCTTGCTCCACGGCTCACGGCCTGATGGCAGCAAATGCCTCCTTTTACTTTCCCCATTGTCGCCGTGGCTTCTTCTAAGGAAAATCGTGTTCAGTCGCTATGTCACACTTATGTCAGGACTCATAATAAGGAATTATCACCCAGTTCTTCCCTTAGGTCTGCTATGAACTTGGTCTTGGGATCACAAAGGTCAACCAAGTTGTCCCCAGAGTTAGACATGCTCACAAAAGTTGCAATGTCACTCAAGATGAGCTGTAATAACCACTTTGACACAGTGTTGCGGGAACACGGGAGAGTTAAGTAACTAACTCTGCCTTGAGGAAAACAGAGAAGGCTCCCTGTAGGAGGTGTCATCTGAGCAGTGTCCTGCCATAGACAAGGTCAGGAAAGGGCGTCCAAGGAAGAGGAAACAGCTGAGGCGAAGGCACAGAGGCACAACAGCATGGGATTTATCAGAGAAGACGCAAGTGGTTCCTGTGTGGCTAGATCATAAAGAAATGGAAAAGGATAGATATAGATTTTTAAGGGGTGGGCATGTCATGTGACTGAGTAACATTGGTCACATAGGTGGTTACCAATTTGCCTACATGTCAGACTAGCCGTGAATCTGATTCTTATTAGAATCACACTGTTACACATTCATAACATCTTTAGGGCTGAGTCTTGATAGAATCAGAATAACCCGTGCATTTTACAGATTAAGAAATTTAGGAACAGAGAGGGTAAGTGCTTTGCCAAGAAGTCACACAGCAATTTAGGATGGTGCCAAAGACCTTGAGTTGGTGTCTATCAACTCAAGGTTCATATAGGAGGAACACGTGTAGGTTCTAGAGGTGACATCACCAATTACGAGTGTGTTGTTGGACATGAAAGTTCTGCTCCCAAATATAAACTGTGGTATGATTTTGAGTGGTTCTTATTGCATTTTTATATTTTTCTCTATTTGCCAAGAAGTTCTACCATGAATATGCATTACTTCTGCAATCAAAAAAGTACATACTGGTAAGGGGAAAAAATAAGTCATTTTAGTGCTTTAGACACTAAGAGGCTTTGGCTGTGGCTCACAGCAGACCTGCCCTAAAATGGATTTCACGTAACAGGGACGAGCATTCAGAAGAGGTTCCCGCTAAGTGGGAAGAGGTGCCAGGAAGGCGAGTTTTCATGGACGTATTTATGTCCACTTGAATCTTTGCTACTTTACAGTATAAGATACATTCTTCGGCTTCTAGGTGACTTCTTTCTAAAATAAGATGCGTTGCTGGCTCTTAACATAAAATGTGTGTATAGTTCTTTAAGAGAGTAAAAAACAGTGGTTGTGACAGTGTATTCACCAGAGACAATTTGGTAATAGCTCTCAGAAAACTTAAAAAGTCCCATCTGGGTATTTATGCTATTGAAATAATCAGAGATGTGCATAGAAGTTGTGTGTAGGTCACACAGAGCATCGTGCCTGGAGACCCGATTTTGGTGAAAGGAATAAAGAAGGAAGGGAAGGGGGAGGGAAAGTAAAAGATTAGAAATTGCCTAAAATAGCTAAATGTCTAATAATCAGAAGTTGGTGAAGCTAACATACACAAATATCCTGTTATAGATTATTTGTGTCTATGCATACAATATAATGAAAGCAGAATGTAAATACTCTGTGAATTTTGTTTTCAAGAATGTCTATGTGTATGTTCATGTGCTCAGACACAGGACCAGAGCACCGTACTGACCCGGTGATTTCTGGGTACTGGAATCACAGGTGACCTTCATTTCCTCCCTCATATTTCCATATTGCCAAAGTTTCTGCAACCAACGCCCTTCTTCTACCATCAGAACATTCAAAAAATGTACTCTGAAAGAGCATTGTCTGGACTGGTTTAAAAAATGTCAACAAAAATAAAATTAACCTTTTCTGTGTGTGCCTACAATGGGCTAGGCACTGTGCTATGTGCTGGGGTTGCAGGGAAGGGTCAGATATGGTCCCTAAGTCCTTGACCCCAGAGTCCAGTGGAGGAGAAAATTTAGACAGATAAATACACTGCAACATGATTAAGTATTGCATAGGACAATAAACAAGAGGGCTTCGGGAAAGCAAAGGGAAAAGCACTCGCTCCTCCCTGGGGGAGGGTGCGGGGGTGGGGTGGGATGAGCGAAAGCATCGAAAAGGAAGGTATTTTTGAGCTGGGCTCTGAGGGGATATTTGAGCTGGGCTCTGACAAGGGAAGAGGAGTTCGTTAGGAGAGCAAGGCATTCCTCATAGCCAGAGCAGCATGAACAAGGGGAGAAGAGCAAGGTAGGATCAGTTTTGGGGAACAAGGAGGAGTACAATGGGGCAAAGTCCTGGATGCCCACTAACAATTCTGGACTCCATCCTGTGGGCAAAGGGGAGCCCACGGCAGATTTTAGGAAGATCACTTCGGTAGCAATTTTGAAGACAGCTTCCACCAGACTCCACTGGAAAACACTTATTTAGCCAAATCATTTTTTAACAGTTAGTTGTCTTTGGTGTTTTCTTTTTTTCCTTTAGGATGATGAGATTATGGGTCATTTCCTTATTTTCCTATTCTCCCCTTTTTATATATGTTACCCTGTTGCTAAATTAGTTTCATAATTTAAAATATTGGGGGAAAATAGTTTTTCTAGCTAATCAACAAAATTTTTCACTTTCCACTGCGATTTCTTCTCACGATTGAACAGTATAAATCGGGTTGGAAATATCTCTTGCTGGAAAAATGTTGCCATCAACCGGCACATTAAAAACTGATTCCCCAGAGGAAGTCATTGCTTCTTCTCCATTTGCTTCTAGATGTTCAGCCATGCATCTTTTGTGTAGGTGCGAACACCCTGGGTGGACGTGTTTGGAGCCCATTCTTTTCATTTTCTGTAAGCATTTGCCCAGTGTTGTCATCCGTTCTCTGAAGCTCTACTGCAAGTGGGTCCTTAATCGCCCATGAGCAGATGCTCCATCTCTTACTTAAATATTCCCCCACCAGCAGACTGGTAGTTTGCATCAAATGTGTTAAAATAAGGCTTCCATGAACCTCTTTATATGTCAACTTATTTCCTTGGAATCGGTTACTAGAAATGAAAATCTGTGCTAAGGGGGAATAGAATCAATCCCAAAGGAGTTTAGGGAATAAGGACATTTTTTAAGACTCTGCATACATAGTGCCAAAACTGCTTTTGTGCGTGGGGTGTTTCAAATCACACTCCCTGCAGAATATGGTTTTTAGCTGCTGCTCTTTTTCGTGGCAACCGGCCTGGATTTTAGTTGTCTGTCCATCAACCAGGGGGCAAGTCCTCCTTCATTTCTGGCCCTTAGTTGCCTCAACTAAGGGAGACGGGGGCCAGGGGAGGGGAAGGTTTTGCAGCTAAAATGTTTATTTCTTCTCTCTATGACTAACAAATCTGGACTTCAAAGAGTCTGGGCCATTATTTTGAGCCACTGCACGTGTAAACAACATTTATTTTCGGCCTCCCTTATTTGGCTCCATTTTTTGAAGGTGAAACCAGGCATGAGACAGATCTCTACAGCATCTCTCCCACACACCCACACACAAATCTCATTTTCTGCCAGATTTAAAATGCAACAGTTACAGAGTGGTGCCTATTATTCTAGTCAACATGGTGCCCTTACCCAGAAGTCTGGTCACCCTTATATATAATTTATGAATCCAACCCAGAAACAAGGCAAAGAGAAAATGAACATAGACTGAAGTGTCTGTGGTAATGAAATCACTTTTCTGTATCATGTCCCCATGAGTTCAGGCTCATTTCCATTTCTCGATTTCTTCCCAAATTTGTTACCCCAGTGACTGACACACCAATTGCAATTTCCTCCCCACACTTGCTCCCATGTTATCCAATAAATGCCATGGCCTTTCGCTGCACTGTGCACTTATTTTCCAATTACTGTGGGTAAACAGGGTAGAGTAAAAGCAATTGAATTGAAGCTTTTAAATCATCTGATTCGGTCCCCAGCAAAATTTCAGAGATGGAGACATAAAACTTCAAGGCCATCGTCTCCAGAAATTACAAGGTTGGGAGAAACTACCATGAATACACCCTCTTTTGCAAAGAGCCATTTCCACTGGGATCTTTACCCCAAAGTGGATGGATGCCACGTACCAAAAACACATGCTTCCGAGTCTGTCAGAGTGACGTCCTCATTTGTTTAAATTCTGAGCTACTGCCCATCGGCTTCTTTCAATCTCCATTAGCAGGTTGGAAATTTGTTTAGAAAGCCGACAGGTACTATTTAGGGGATTAATGACCACTGATTTATGAATATTGAGAAGCATTTCAATAGTCGGAGGCAGAGACATCACTGGTGCTGCGGCCAGCTCTCCCTGCCAGTACAGTCTACGGCAATCACTCAAAGCCAGTTAAATGATTCTGATTTATGACCTTAACCTTCAGGGTCCACTCCATTTGCTCTCTCGGTGTGTAAATTCTAAAAATGCAATTCCCTCCACCTCCAGAGAGCCAATTTGAGTCAACATTATGCATGAACCGAGAATGCAGGAATTCTCAGATCTCTTACTTCACTCATTAAATTTGCACGGAACATCTTGCAATTAAAATTTCATATAGATTTCTTCTTATGATTGACATTTGGCCTTGATGAAATGAGTTCAAATTTGGTCTCTCAGAAGACTGAGAAGGAGAGAGATGGGTCTGGACATTGTTTCGAGAGAGTTGATGACGGGGCCCTAATTCTTTGATTAGCATTTTTTTTTTTTTTTAACACCTTTACTGGAGTATAATTGCTTTACAATGGTGTGTTAGTTTCTGCTTTATAACAAAGTGAATCAGTTATACGTATACATATGTTCCCATATCTCTTCCCTCTTGCATATCCCTACCTCCCACCCTCCTTTTCCCAGCCCTCTAGGTGGTCACAAACCACTGAGCTGATCTACCTGTGCTATGCGGCTGCTTCCCACTAGCTATCTGTTTTACATTTGGTAGTGTATATCTGTCCACAGACTCGTCAGGGAAGGGCTGCCTCTACCACACAGTGAAAGATATTGGGGCGCCAAGCCAAGAAAGAGAAGCCAAGCCAATCTGCTCACTTAGTTTGGCAATAATGACATATGAGACTCAAGAACTCTTAGAAGAAGAAGAGGCATCACGGATCCCATAGACCAAGGCCTCCATGTTTCAGACACAGAACCTGGTATCCAGAGGGGAAAGGACTTCCCCAACACGGCACAGATGTGGCTGTTCATGAACCCCTTTCTCCTCGGGCAATGTGACCATGGGACCAAATTCTGGCCCATGGAGTAGTAAAGAAAGTGATGACTGCCACCTCCTGGCTGGCCCATAAAAACCTTTTAGACTCTGTCCTTACTCTCTTTCCCCATCCTACTGCATGGACAGCTGTGTGAGTGAGAAATCAACATAGTGAGATAAGCCATTGAAGTTCAAGGGTTGCTTTGGCAGTTAAACAACTCTAACACATGCAAGGCACACTGTGGATCAGTAATACCCATGAAAGCACACAGTGAGCTAAAGGAGTAAGAGCTGGCGGCCAAGATTCCAGACTGAGGGCCCAGTGCATTTCTCTCCCATACAGAGTGCCTTGGACTCTTTTGCTTGACTGATTTTTGAGAAATCAACATTTCTAATGTACACATCTAACTAGGTGTCAGGACCAAGCCTGAGCTAAGACTTGGGAAAGTAACTCCCCTCCCCCATGCATCTATTGAAGTGGGTATACGTGCTCCAGGGCCATTGTTTTGTTTCCTTGGTGTGTGCCCTTGCTTTACTTTGGGTGGGGGCATTTTGACAGGAGGATACGCGCTTTTATTGTTGCAGGGTTATTTGTAGGAAGGGGTCCTGAGCAAGAGAGGAAAGATGGAAGCATTGACATGGCTGCCCAACTTTGCAGAGGAGGCAAGGGGCTAAAACAGCATTGCAGCTTAAGGGGCAAGTCTGGTGGAAGGCTCCATGGGACTCCAGGCAGCCCAGGGCTGTTGCAAGGCCCAGGGCAAAAAGTGCAGCAGGAAGGGGACAGTGATGTGTAAATTTTAACTACAGGCTGGGGGAGAGGGATCCTCCATAGGTAGTATTTGCCAATTTCCACCGTGTAAGTGCTTCCACCGTGGTCAATTTCAAGCTACCAACATGATGTCATTGGGAAGAAACACACACAGTAGGCTCTCACAACCAGCAGAAGGCAGCTCTGGTACAACACTGGGATGGAGTCGAAGGAATTCAGTGTCGTTTCAGCATCCTGTAGGTTTGAGGGGGCTTCGGTGAAGAACAGCTGAGCCAGTGAGAGCAGATTCTCATGGAAGGCACAGCAGCAGGGGTGGGAGAGGCCCCTTCCCTAGATAATCTGTGTGCAGTGGGCTGCAGACAAGGAAGGGTGAGATGGCAGGAAACAGAGGGACACATCCTAGACACAGGGACTCTGTTACATGGAGATGGGAGCAGGTCAGAGGCTGTGGACCTGGGATTTCATGGGTCAGGGAGAGAAGGTACCTTAGTTTGAGCATTCCTGTTAATCATCTTCATCTTTACCCCCAAGCTCCTGAGACCTGAGCCATTTTGAATACGCAAGGAAGACACTGTTGACGGTTGGAACAATAGGTTTTTCCCAGCCTAGAAGTCACTAAGGTTTGCCATATATCTAGGGGAAAAAATTCAAAAAGAAAAAGCATACACAAATGCTGCCTGGTAGAAAGCGAGCCGGAATTTCAGTGAGAATATCTGATTCTGGTCTCAGTCCTTCCACTTTACATCTCAGATGTCGTTTCTTCCACTGTAAAATAGGAAGGGACCTCCCTGTAGTTCATGAGTTTCCCGTAAGAGTTCAACGAGACAGGACACAAGAAACACCTCCTGCCCAAGAACCGTCTCACCATCACTCAGAAGGTGAGCTCAATCCAATTCTGAGCCAGAAGAGTTGTCTCTCATCCAGATTGAAGACGGTGCCGGGATGCCTCTGCAAACCTCAGAATCAAGCTGGAGGCAGATCAGCATTTGACTTACCCGCCTTCTTCTGATTGGCCCGGGGACCCCAAACCCAACCCAAGCCCACAGCGAGCGGTCAGTTCTCAGCCAATTGGCTTCACGGATTGAGGCCAATTGTTGTTTGCCGTGTGGATTCCAAACGCTGGGCAGAACTGCACTGGGGACATGGGCAGAACTTCGGCAGACGAGGACCCACCAGGCAGACAAACACATTGGGAAGATTCTCTGGAGCCGCAGGTGGAGCCCTGCTCCCTGGGACTCAACGCCCACCTGGCACAGGAGACGGAAGCGCATCTATCCTGTCTGCTAAGCTCCGTGGACAAGACGGAAGGGAAGCAGTGCGTTCCCACGGAGCATCCTTCTCCTTGACCAATGCCGCTCTCAGGATGTCACCCCTCCTCTACCTCACCAAGCAGAAGTGGACGGAATAACAGAGTAGAGGAGGGTTGGTAAATATAAGACAGGGCATATGGCTCAGCACACAGCCTTAATTCCTTTCTTTCATTTGCTTATCAGTGAGTGAGCATTTGGTGAGTGTCCAGGTCCCAGGCTCAGTGCTAGGATCTGGGGGCACGGGCTGGATGAGGCAAGGTCCCTGCCATTGTGTAACTCAGCTTGAGAGGAGCAGAGGGAAAGGGAGACACATCTGTAAACAGATCACAGCAATAAGATATTAAAGATTCCAACCCATTATACAGATGAGGCTTGGTGGGAACCCAAGGGGCGTTCAGCGGGGACAGTGGTCAACCTCACCTGATGGGGGAGGCTCAGGATGGGGTCTCTGAGACGCACATCACGTAAGCTGAGTGTGCATCATGAAGGAGATGATGAAGGAGATGGAGGAAAGCAGTGTTTGGGGCAGAGGGAACAGGACAAGGAAAGGCACTGATACACGGAAGGGTATGGCAGTGTGGGGAGCTCCTGGAAATTCAGTAAAACCAGAGTGTTGGTGGCAAAAGGAGGGTCCCTGAGAGGCTGGAGAGGTGAGCAGAGGACAGATCTGGGTTAGCCTCACTTTGGCCCCAGCTGGCAGGTGCACCCCAAGCTCCTCTGACCAGCACAGCCGTCAGACCTTTCTCTACAACCAAAGAAAAGCATCTGTACATGACTCAGGACCCAGGATCATAGTGAAGGGAGGCAGGATGGAGAGGGGCATGCATCTTCAAGCTATGGGGGCACCCAAAGCTGCCCTTGTACGGAGAGAAGGTGCAAACGCAGTGCCTACCCCTGGGAGCCAATTATCTGGGCCAATTATCCACTGTCTGGCATGATGCGAGGGGCAAATATGGGCCCAGCTCTTAGGATGCACCTACAGTGGATATTGGCCCTCAGGGCGCAACATAGAGCAGATCACAACCTATCAGCTGCCATTGTCACTTGTCCATGACATCAGCTATAATGTGATGGATCTGCCAGCGTCGTCCCACTCAGCAATGCTTCTGAAATGCTGCCCTCGCATTGCATGACCCTATCCGTGCTGTGCAGTGACCATGCGCCATCCTCCCCTGGACACTAGGAAGTGGGTGGGACTATAAGAATAGTCATCATGTAACGGTGATCTCACCCTGCATCCCTACAGCACCCCAGGGCCCTGACACCCTTTTGTGCACTTTATCTCTATGGCTCCCACCCCTGGGCCAGCAGCTCCCACGTGCTTAAGTCAGACCCCGCGCAGTCAGGGCTGGGGGCTCCCGAGTCCGCCTCTCCATCCTTCCCCACATCGGTTCAGTGCTTAGCATGGAGTGTATTGTCATTTCATGGATAAGTGCAACTCTTATAATAACCACGGCAGCAATGAGATCCAGGGCTAACAGGCACTGTGCAAATGTGTGGACAGGGTCGGCATTGTTGTTCCCATTTTACAGAAGAGGAGCCTGAGGCTGAAAGATGCAACTCGCCCAAGACTCACAGCTTGACCCAGTTTTTCTAACACTGTCTCCTAATAAGGAGGCAATCAAGTGATCATTTGCTGTTCACAATGCTGCTGCCCCTGAGACAGCAGCCCTGCCCAGCAGTGCCGTAGCTGTGTGCAAGGCCTCCCTGTCAATCAATGTCCAGGCGCAGAGCCGGGCCTCTGAGAAGAAGATTGTGAAACACCTTTGTCGAAGTGCAATAATCTTCTCTATCTAAGTTCTTTATGGACTCAGAGGACCAGAGTGTGTGTGTGTGTGTGTGTGTGTGTGTGTGTGTGTGTGTGTGTGTGTGACAGAGAGAGAGAGAAAGAGAAAGAAAGAGACAGGGAGCTCTGGACCAATCAAGAGAGAAAGAGGGCACCTCCATTTTCAAAGTAACATTTGGCACAAATTTTTTCAAATTGTAACAGGTCCCCTTCCATTGGAGTGAGTATACTGAGCTCTGTGCATATCCGCAACCTGGGACCGCCCCCCTCCAATCCTCATAGTGCTTTGTATCCCTGTCACAGTTCTGATCATCTTCCAGCCAGTGTCACCTCACACCACATCCATCTGCATTCCCGTGTCAGGAGGGTAGAACAATGCTAAGCGTGTTCCCAAAGGGCAGGACTTCCAGCTTACATGTCCCTTAACCCCAGTGCCCTGCAGAGTGTCAAACACACAGCAGATGCTCAACAAATATTTGTTGATGGAAAAGTTCCCATTCCAGCAGGAAAATCCAGCACACAGACAAATGGGTTTCGACATGGCCCGGTCGCCGCTGAGGAAGAAGCAGGGACAATGCACAGGAGTGGACCAGACAGATCCTTCCACACCCATGTTCGAGGCAGCATTATTCACAAGAGTCCAAAATGCCCTCGATGGCTGAATGGATAAACAAAATGTGGTCTGTCTGTACAATGGACTATTATTCAGCCATAAAAAGGAATGAAATTCTGACACCTGCTACAACATGGATGAATCTTTGAGGATTCTGCTAAATGAAAGAAGTCAGACACAAAGGGACAAATGTCATATGATTACTCTTATATGAAATAATCTAGAAGAGGCAGATTCATAGAGACAGAAGGTAGATGAGAAGCTACCGAGGGCTGGGAGAAGGGAGGAATGGGGGAGTTATTGCTTTAAGGGTACAGAGTTGCTATTTGGGGCGATGATAAACTTCGCAACTAGAGAGTTGTGATGGTTGTACAACATTGTGAATGTCATTAATGCCACTGAATTATATACTTAAAAATGGTTAAAATGTTTATGTTGGATATATCTTGCCACAATAAAAAAAATCCAAAAAAAAAAAGGAATCAGGGCTTCCCTGGTGGCGCAGTGGTTGAGAATCTGCCTGCCAATGCAGGGGACAAGGGTTCGAACACTGGTCTGGGAAGATCCCACATGCCGCAGAGCAACTAGGCCCGTGAGCCACAACTACTGAGCCTGCGTGTCTGGAGCCTGTGCCCCGCAACAAGAGAGGCCGCGACAGTGAAAGGCTCGCGCACCGCGATGAAGAAGAGTGGCCCCCGCTCGCCGCAACTAGAGAAAGCCCTCGCACAGAAACGAAGACCCAACACAGCCAAAGATAAAAATAAAAATAAATAAATAAAAATTAAAAAAAAAAGGAATCAGGGATTGATGGATAGATGACAGTGGCAATTGAGGCTGGGTATCAAAAAAAAAAAAGAAGTAGAGCAGAGGATAAAAGAGTTAATTCAGTCCAAAGCATCAGAGAAGGCTTCTAGGAGGTGGATAACTGGATGTGCTATCAAAGGCATTAGTCTGTGCAGATAGGAGAGGATAGGTCATTCCACAAATAGTATGTGAAAGGTTTGCCTCCTCTAGTTCGTGGTAATATGACCTGTGGAATCATAAGTTTATTCCTCCCACAAGGGCTCTCTGGGTCCCAAGAGAAGGACCATCCTCATCCCCCAGGGACACCGCTCTCTGCCCTTACCACCCACTTAGAAACTGCAAAACTCAACTCAGCTCCTCCACGAAGCCTCCCCACTTGCCCAGCCAGCACCAGCTTCCCTGCTCTGAACCCTTTTGTGCTCCCGAGCTGTTCCACACACTCTAAGAACTTAATCACACACTGCTTTGCATTACTTCCTCATCAAGTGTCCCCAGAGCCATTCTATGGTTTATCAATCCCCTGAAATGCTCTGTGAACAAGAGCTTCCATGGTCAATAATTTAGGGAAACAGCAGACCATCTCTCCCTCTTAAACACTTCAATGTACATGAGCTTTTTAAAGACTTGGAGAAGTCTTTGACTTTGTATTGTCCAGTGTGCTTTGCAAAATTATTTGGCCACACGACCCTCTTTTTATTAACACTAGTTAATATCTCGCTGGACTCATGCTCCCCAGGTCCTAGGTAGGGAAAGCCTGCCCTAAGAGATTCACAAACCACAAACTTGTCTTGCCAAGAAGAATGTAGTCTCGTGGAGGGTAGGATCTGCGTCTGCAATGTCTTTTCTCCCATCCTCTCCCGGTGCCAGGCACACACCTCGTGGTGCATCCTGAAGAATCCTGTTGCCTTGACGACCAGCGCTGATTTGCTATTTCAGTTCTCTCTCTCCATCTTTGGAGCCCCAGGAAAGCAGCAAATGCCATAAGGCATTAGTCTAAGTGTGCAGCATTTTCGGCAAAGTGGTGTTAACAATACTCAGCTCAGCTCATCAGCCAGGGCTCCCCAAGATAGGCAAGGACGAGATGCTGCTGGTGACACGTCACCAAAGCCACCTCCTTGAGAGCCCACTGCTAACAGGATCACTCCATTTTATTTTTCCAGCTAATTTGGAAGGTGGGAGGTGGTGCTGCATTGTTTATGGTTCTCGGAGGTAATATGACCCCTCCGGTGAGTAACTCCAATCTCTGTCACACCATCTGTTTTGTCATTTTCAACAGCTCCACTGTGCTTATGGAGCACCTTATGGGGATGCTGAGGCCCAAGGGTGTTCTTCGTGCCTCTAATTATAAGGAAAGCATGATTTCCACCTGGTCCCAGGGAAGGAGGCTCAGATGGGGCTTCCTCCCTCCTCAGCCCAGTGCCGGTGGCAGCTCCCTCTCTCTGGACCCTCAGCTCTTTCCCCTCCATGCTGCAGCGAGCCCGTGGGCTCTGCCTGGGACAGAGAGAAGCCTAAAGCTCTTCCTAATAGCACCAATTTCCCACAAAGCTCAAAGAAACAGACTTGGCCAACAAGTGGAGGGGGTATCTACAGCCAGCTTATTAGAAATGGTCAAATAGGGACTTCCCTGGTGGTCCAGTGGTTAAGAGTATGCACTTCCACTGCAGGGGGCATGGGTTCAATCCCTGGTTGGGGAACTAAGATCCCGCATGCCATGTGGTGCGGCCAAAAAAAAAAAAAAAAGGAAATGGTCAAATAGCTGTACTGTGACGGATAAGCAATATTTGTTTGCAATGGAATTTTTTTTTTAATAAATTTAGTTATTTATTTTTGGCTGCGTTGGGTCTTCATTGCTGCGCACAGGCTTTCTCTAGTTGCGGCGAGTGGGGGCTACTCTTCGTTGCGGTGCTCGGGCTTCTCAATGCGGTGGCTTCTCTTGCTGCAGAGCACGGGCTCTAGGCGCACGGGCTTCAGTAGTTGTGGCACGTGAGCTCAGTAGTTGTGGCACACCAGCTTAGTTGCTCCGTGGCATGTGGGATCTTCCCTGACCAGGGATTGAACCACGTCCCCTGCGTTGACGGGTGGATTCTTAACCACTGTGCCACCAGGGAAGTCCCTGCAATGGACTTTTATCGTGGGTTATGTTTATTTCTTCGATGATCTTCCTGGTTTCTAGCACCAGAAACTGTTGGTGCCATGATGCGTGTTTGGTCCCGTTATCTTGTGACTTCATAACACATTGTCCCCCAAGACTTAGTGGCTTAAACACCAGTCATGAGGTTTGCTCACAAATCTTCAATTTGGGCAGCTCCACAGGAGCTGGAGGACCCAGTTCCGAGACGGTGCACTCACTTGCCTACAAGTTGGACCATAATACAGGTGCTGGTTGTTGGCTGGTAGCTCAGCTGGGATTCATCTGAGAACCTTGGTTCCTTTTCTCCTAGGCCTCTCTGTGGGGCTGCTCAGGCTTCCTCATAGCCTGGTGGCCCAGGACAGCTCTAAGTATTCCAGGAATAAAGAATAAAGCCACAGGCCTCTTAAGATCTAGGCCTGGAAATGCACAGCATCGCTTCTACCACATTTTATTGTTCAAGCAATCCCAGAGCCCTCCCAGATATAAGGGGAGGAGCCATATACCCCCTCTCTCAATGGGAAGAGCTTCAAAGAGTATTTGGTCATCTTTCACCCACTACAGTGCTCAGCGCTCACAGGTGATTTATGAAACACCCTCACTTTGGTCCATGTGAGCCTGTACCGAAAACAGCTGTGCTGTCCATCCTCATCACAAATCCCCACCTCAAGAGTTCAGCTAAGCTACTCCATGGTGTTGCCGCCTCGGCATCCGTTTTGTTTAACCAAATGTCTCGCGGGGGCCTGACACTGACATTAGCCCCTTATGATTTTATTATATTATATATGGTACATAATAGACATTATTATTATGTTAGCAAGCACATCCCCTAGATAACAGCCCACAGAGTCACAAGCAAATGTACATTCCTGCTATGGCTTCTCCAACAGCCTGGCTTCTCCCCTACGTACCTGGACCTTCCCCTTGTAAGCACCTTAGATAAGAGTCACAAGAAGCTTACCAAAACCCTGCTCTTTTCGGATTGAATTGACCAAAGCAGACTTAGCCCAGGAACCCCAAAGCACTCCCCCGATGGACTCTAAAAACAGTATGTGCCCCAGATCCAGTATCTCTCTCTGCCCGCACCCCACAAGTCTGTCTTGACGTCCCCATGGGGCCCCTTGCGGCCTGCCACGTACCTCCTCCAGGACCTGTAAGTAATAAACTTCTCTGTTTCCATTCCCTCTGTTCTTTATCGAACCCAGCCTCATCATCCGACACCCCAGAGCTCTCTACTTAACAAGTGTTAGTTTAACAAGGTCACAAAACCGTCTCTCAGGAGGCGAGAGAGAGGATTATCGTTTATGAAGACCCCACTATGAGCTGCCATTCATCATGATTGGGTCTTTCCAAACTTCATCTCGCTTATTTCTCACAATGACTCTGGCTATAGAGATTTGCTCCCTCATTTTACAGAAGAGGAGAAGAAAAAGTTAAGAAAATTAAGAAAGTTAAGAAATTTCCAAGGTCCCACAGCTAGTAACGGTAGCCAGGATTCCAACCCATGTCTGCTGGGTCCCCTAGGTTCTGCTTGTCCTACCTTGTCCGGGGGACAGCATAAGTCTCACCTGAGCCAGAGCATCTTTTGGTTCATCTTGGGGGTCTCCCCCGAAACCCCTGATAGCCCTTCTGAGAGGTGGCTCGGTCCACACTGCAGGTGTTAGGGTCACTCCTTGGTCCCTCCCCTACCTCGCCCCTGCCATGGTCATTCTGGTGATGCCTGCTGCCAGTCTCCTGTGGGAGGGTAGTCCCACATTGCACTGCTGGCCTCTGGCTCCCAGCAGGCCGGGAGCAGGCATTCCATGCCCTTAGGCTCCACCCCCTCCCCACGGCCTGGTACATGGGCCTGGCTTCTATGTCAAGGACCTCACTTAGCACCTCAGTTCTAGTTCTCAGGCTGGAGCCCTGCCCAGAACTCCAGCCTTCCTGGCCAGGACCCTGAGACCCGGCCCAGCTCTCCCCAGTATCCTCCTGGGTGGGATCGCTGATGCATGTTGTTCCCACTCTCAGCACTGTGCTGGAGTCCTTCCACAAGTAGACAAGGTCCTCGTAAACCCTTCGATGATGCCTGGAAGCAGCACGCCGGCTGCTGCTTGAAACCTCCCGCCATCAAGACTCACGTCCAGCTTACAGCTGCCCTCAGTGATCTCCACACCTGCCCCAGCCACCCCTGCCCTCCCCCTTCCACACCTCTGTCACTCCATGACAAAAGAGCTTCTGTCCAGCCTCTTCTGCAGAGCCCAGCCAGTCCCCAGCCAATCGATCTGAGCACCCAGCCTAGTGTCGGTGTGCCTCAAGGAAGGGGGAAATGGGGGGGACGGGGGAGGGAGGGCCGGTACATCAGGACTGTCGAAGCCCCTCTGAGCTGCACACACACCACCCGCGCCCTCACCTCACTAGAGGACCCACCCCAGATTCCCAAGAGCTGTCTTGCTCCACCCGCTGCTTCCTTCTCTCTGGGGTTTTCGCCCTCTTCCTATGGCTCGTCCTCCTTGATGTACAAGTATCCACAGTCTCTCCCGTCCTACAGTCTCCCCCTCAACTTCATGTCCTCCTATACCTCTCCCTTCTGAGCCACATCTGCTTCCATCCACAGTGCCTCCGTTTCCCAGCCTTCTGGTTACTCCGTGACCCACCGAAGTCTGCTTCCCTCCACGTCACTGAAACCACTCTTGTCAAGTCACCCATGGCCATTCACTGCTAAATCCCATAAACGCTTCGGCATCCTCATCTTTCTAGAACCCGCGGGCAGTGGTGACCATCCCTCCTGCTCTTAACCCCTCCTCCTTTGGCTGCTGGAACATGACCCTCTCCCCTGGCTTCCATCTCTCTGTCACTCCATCCCTCTTACCCACGCCCAACCCCAAATGCCCTGCTCCCCAGACCCCCTCCCCAGCCCCTCTCTTCTCACTCCACACACTCCCTCTTCCCCCGACCCTGCTGACAACTTGCTACTCCACACTCCCAGCCCCTAGAGCTCTGCCAAGCTGTAAACCCAGATACTCATACCCCCAGGCACCCTTAGAACCAACATGTTTCCACCTGAACTTG
Source organism: Lagenorhynchus albirostris (assembly GCF_949774975.1). Lineage (NCBI taxonomy): Eukaryota > Metazoa > Chordata > Mammalia > Artiodactyla > Delphinidae > Lagenorhynchus > Lagenorhynchus albirostris. The sequence continues at coordinate 77,380,243 of NC_083109.1, forward strand.
TCAGCTTTCCCCAGACCCCTGTCCCCAGCGATGCCCCACCATCTTTCCTGCCGCCTGAGCCAGAGCCCCTAACCCTCCCACCCCTTCACACTCACATCCCACCAGGCACCCCATCCAACCAGCGCCACTTCCTCCCCCTGGAATCTGACCTCCAAATTCTGTCTTCATGACCACAGCCTTTGTTCTCAAGCGTTGTCATCTTTGGGGCCAGGCTCCCGTAAAAAACTGCTAACTGGTTTCTGCCTCGCAGAGTTCTCCATCCATCATTGCCACGGATCACTTTCTAAAAGACCAACATGATCATCCCGCTTCTAGCTTAAATCCATCACCGGCTCCAGGATGGGTTCCGGGAAAAATTCCAAATTCTCCATGACCTGGACCCTGAATTTTCTCTCCAGCCTCATCTTTGTCCCCCACCATCACCCCATCCCTCACACTTGGCCTCCCTATTTGCTCAGCACATCCACCCTCCTTTACTCCTGCTGTGACTTCTGCCTGGAAAGTCTCCTCCGTCAGCCTTGCTCTTACTCATTTTCTCAGACTTGTAAGAAAAATAGTACTCCTCCAGGAAGCCTCCCCTGATTAGCACCCAAGCCATATGCATTTCCTCCATCCCGGCTCAGTCACGCTGAGCTGCCATCTGCTTTATGCGTCTCTCCAAGGAGACTGAGATCCCTGAAGGCAGAAACAGCCGAGAGCCCAGCACCGCACCTGCAAACATTCAGTAAGGGTGGGAAGCTTGGGGGAAGGGAAGCACAAGCACAGAGAATCACATGAAACCCTGTAGAACAACGAGGCGTTTGCACAGAAGGCCCAGCAGCACGTAGAATTTTCTAGTGTCTCCTCCAATTCCGGTAACCTAGCGCTAGTCCACTCTTGTCTTACTTTTGTCTACTTGTCTTTTTTCCTGGCTGCTCTTGTTGCAGGGAGGGATGGAGGGGAAGATGCAGCAGAGAATGTGGGGCACCCCTTTCCTCTGTGATATCTGCTGCTGTGGGCCAGCACCGTCACTCCCAGTTGGAGTTTGTTTGCTCTAGTTCAGCAGATCTGTGGGCAGCAGCCCCAAAGTGCAGCCGGCAGGCAGATAACTACAAATCCTTCTTCCTGGGAGATGCCCTAAACAGGAGCATCTCTCTATTTCAATCTCCTTCGCCCCGCCTCCCCTCTTCTCCCCCTCTCCCTCCTCCTCCCACAGATTCCCTCCCTGTCTATCAGTAGCGCTGCTGGAGGCAGGAAGCCCATCTGTATTTCAGGCTTCCCTGCACAGGCACCAGGCCAGGTGCTGACCATTTATGAGACACTCATCTTCGCAGGATTCCGAAGAAGCAGGAATCCTTAGTCCCATCTACAACTGAGCCAAATTTCAGGGAGTGGCATTTCTTGTCCAAAGTCACAGGGTGAATAGATGGCAGGGCAGGAGTCCAGGGTAGTTGGATTGGAGCCCACACTCTCCAGTTTACCTCCTAAGTCATCCCTCAGCCCCAGAACCATCTCTGGTTTCCCCAACCTTTGAGTGCAATGATGACACTTTCATATGAACACCAAACTACCACCACTCTTCATCTCCACTGGCTAACTTGGAATCCCATACGTAACCCCCTCACAGTCTTTCCAAAATAATTCTGGAAGTTCCCAGAGGGTATTCTAAGAAGATCATCACCCCGATATCCAAATGCTTCAGATGCTGCCACGCCCAACTGTTTAAATATGACACCATAACTCTACAGGCCAAGGGGACCCCTGGACAAACTTCCAAATCTGGAAAGACAGGCGGCAGGGGTTGAGGTAAATCATAAATCAGGCAGGTATGTGAATTCCAACTCTAGCGTTCTCAGGTGCACAACACAGCTCACTGGGCCTCAGTTTCCTCCTCTGCACAATGGTTGGTGTGGGTGCAGTAATAGCACCTCCTTGGGGGGCCAGACTAAGGATGAAAACTCAGGTTCGCAAAGGACTGCACTTTCTCTTGAACAAGGTGTGAAGGTATGTCCTAAGTAAATGAGAACTCTTGTTTTAAAAATTATTATTACCTTCATTGTTTTTATTAAATGACAGGAAAGAAAGCAGACAGAGCAAGGCTAGGACTTTTTTCTAATATATAAAGTAATCAGCCCAGATGTGACAATGAGTTGGATATCAAGCCATGATCAAAATATCCTGCATTGACTGCTTTTTGTTAAAACAGCATTTTTCAGAAGCAGAAGGGGTGGCTCACACGTCAGTTAGGATTTGTGAATACAGTAGGCTGCTCCCACCACTCATTTGACAGAAATCCAGTGCCCAGGAGGCAACCTGTAAGTTGCTGGCCCTGCGGCCGTATCCCTGGTCCCTTCTCGTCTGCAGTGATGTCCCCCAGGTCCAGTAGCACGTGACCTCCAGCTCATCTCTGCCTTTTTTTCCCCTCTAGAGCAACCAATAACCATAACTTGAAATCCTGCTTCTTCCTCCCCTCTGGAACCTTCTGCCAATCTCCTTTCATTGCTCATGCCAGCTCCCCCACCCCAGTATTTTCATTCTTCAAGTATCTGATTCACCTGAGGAACTTGGAAAATGAAAATTCTTGGGCTGTCTCTAACACAGAATGAATCAGTCTCATGGGATAGGGTCCAGGATCTGGTCTTAGTAAGTTTCCCATGGCCTTCCTGGTCCACCAAAGTTTAGGGGTCACTTCTCTAAACCTTACACATCATTCAAGAATCAGCTTAAATCTCACTTTTTCCAGGAAGCCCTTGCTGATAGCTACAGTGGGCTGTCCTTTTTCTACATCAGAGAATAGGTAGTCTTAGCAGGAAACTGTGCCATGATTGATTATTCATGTCTGCCATGAGAGGAGGAATGGGTGAATAATGTCTCCCATGCCACGCATCCATTATCTCTGGGCTAGATTATCACAACAGACGTTTCAGGCCTGATCTTCTAAGACTCGTGTGTGTGTGTGTGTGTGTGTGTGTGTGTGTGTGTGTGTGTGTCCCCACTACTTTATTTCCCCTATGGGAACACAGCATAAATCTTGCCACAAAATATGGATGCCATCACCTGTCCCTCTATCATTGCAGCATTTTTTCTCCCTGTTTCACAAACTTTTGGCCCTTTTGAATCCTATACTACCATACAAAAATCCCCAATAGGTATCATCACCTGACTTTTTCTCAATTAATGCCAATACTAGCCAGTTAAGTGAGGGCCTCAACTCATTAGCATATAAACATAAAATGGATTTTAGTTTTTCTCATTAGTGCTACAACTCTTCTTTGAAGCCTCCCTCCCTCCTGGGCTGTAGGCTGCTCTTTTAACAAGATGTAATTCAGTTTCATCATTTCTGATTCAGCTCCATTGAATAAAACAACCTTGTTCCTGTTGCTAAGGTAGCCCTATTTGTCCTACAACGTTACCCTTGTATTTGAGGCTAAACTCCCCTTTCTATCCCAAGTCAGTGCTGGCTGACTGGACACTCAGGGGTTGGAGGGGGTGCGGTTCTGTTCTTTCATATGGGCCACTGCCCAGCAGCCTCTTGCTGCTGGGGTCCCCTTAAGCAGCACCATGATGGCTTAAGTGTGAATGTCCACTTGACCAGGGTGAGCTTGCCACTGCCAGGCCACAGATAGGGCTGCCTTCTCTGTTCCCCACCCCACCTCCAGCACTCCCTCCACCCCCTCCTTTCCTTACTTCCTCTGTCCCCTGCCCCAGCCTACCGGGCAGCTCTACTGGCCAGCACCTGGGCAGGTGAGAGCCACTTTCTAGCCTCTGATGTAGACCTACAATGCTATTCAAGCACCCCAACCACAAGGGAAGGCATAGAGAAGGCCAGAAAATTTTCGAGACACATGCCCATAGGGAGTGATTGCTCTTGTCCCACAGATACCCTCTTCTCCCAAAAGGCTCCATCTTCATGGCCCTCACACAGCTTCTTCAGTGACTGCAAGTAGGATGAGGGAGTGCAGCTGGTTCTGCTGAGTTGGCAACTCTCAGCCACCCCAGGGCGTGTGGTTCTCTGAACTCAGAATTCGGGGCACTAATCGAGCACCTTGTGTTCTCATCTGTGGCCTTCATAGGCAATCTCGGGAAACAGGAGTAACACCCCAGGCCCCGCAGACCATCAGGGTCATGAGTTACCCCCCGCAGACATCACCGATGGGTGACGGTGGGGAGGGGTCGCAGGTGTGAAGGAAGCTGAGGGCAGACAAGGAGGAGGCTGTTGGCTGAAGCCAAAGGTGACCCAGCAGGGGCCCAGACATCTCAGGGTTTCCAACGCAAGCCGGTGTCCACGGCAGAGGACTGCAGGCCTGAATAGGAAGCTCATAATTCTCTCTTTCATTAATTAGCTACCTTGGATTTGCCCCTCAGTGACTCCAGTGCAGGAAGAGGAAGCAGGCAGCCCGAAAACCTGAGGCTGGGGACTTTCTGTTCACTCTCTTTCTGTTCACCGAGCTGCCCTCAGTGTTATGGGCTGAACTGTGTCCCCCCAGAATCCACATGCTGAAACCCTAACCCGCTGGGCCTCAGAGTGTGACAATTTGGAGACAGAGACTTTAATTGAGTTAAAATGAGGCCATTAATGTGGGCTCTAATCTAATGTGACTGGTGTCCTGACAAGAAGAGAAAATTTGGACACAGAGGGAAGACCCTGGGAGGACAGAGCAAAAAGGCGGCCATCGGCAAACCAAGGAGACAGGCCTCAGGAGAAACCGCGCCTGCCCACACCTGGATCTCGGACTTCCAGCCTCCGGGACTGGGGGAAATCGATGTGTGCCGTTTCAGCCGCCCAGTCTGTGGTGCTTCGTTGTGGCAGCCCGAGCTAACCAAGCCCCTCAGGAATGGGTGGGGTTTCCATTTACTCAAATCTAACAGGCCAGCCAGCCCTAAACCAGCCTCCAGGAAGTTGGGAAGGGTCAAGAAAGTGTAAAAACAGCCATGAGAAAGGCAACGGCAGCTTCTCCAGAGGTCGCCCCAACCAGACAGCAATGGCAGCGGCTGGGGTCTCCACAAGGTCGGGAGGCCAAGGGCTCTCCTGGGGCGTTGGGGGTTGGGGGGGGCCATAGCCCTGTTCCACCTGACCCCCAACCCTGAGTGGCCAGGGTCTCGTGGCCTGTGCATCCATGAGTGTATGCATAAAGGAGCTTAAATTCTCTCCGACTGATATCACCACCCTGGTGTGACAAACACAGAGAAAAGAGTAACCTCTCTCTTTCTCAATAATCTCGTGTTCGTTAGGAGAAATCCCAGACACGACTCGTGTAAATTATCCTAAAATGTCCCAGTTGCACTAAACTCCTCCATCCGCTCACTTGTCCAGAGAGGTGACTGTAGTCAAAACAAATGAACTAAAACCAATACATTTTCTTTATTCTCACAATATTCCTTTCACTGTCGTGTCAAAAACTATAAAACACTTACGAACACACTCATGAAGGAAGGTACAAAACACACATGAGGACAACAATAAATGATTATTAAAACGCATAAAACAAATTCTGAACAAATGGAAAAATATGATATGGTCAGTGTTCCCAAACTTTAATATATAATTTTAATGCAATTCTGCATAGAATCCTGACAAGGGCTGTTTTCTCTTTGTTTGTGTGTGCATTTTAGTTTTGGGAATTGTATAGATGTCTTGAGGAATCATCAGTCAATTTAGTTTTGACAAAGGAATGGATAAGTCAGTGGAAGATGGCAGAGAACCCAGAATTAGATGCCTCTGTATGTGAGAAATTCATTTATGACAAGGGTGGCAGTTTAATTCAAGGAAAATGGATGGATTATTCATAAAATGTGTTGGCAAACTCATTATCAACCTGGGAAAAAAAGGGAAAACAGACACCCCTTATGATCTCTTGTACAGAAAAACAAAACACAACCTTCTAAATGTATTGGAAACAAAAAAGTAAAACCAAATCTTGGTGACCACATGTAAAATCTGAGAGTCAAAGTGAATTTCATAACTAAAATTAGAAACCCAAAAACAATAAAATAAAAACACACGAACCAAACAACGTAAAATCTTAAATTTTAGTGTGCAAAAAGAACCATAAACAAAGTTGAGACAAATAATAGATCTGGAAAAAGTATTTGTAGTACAGATGCTAGACAAAGGTTAATAGCTATGATATAGAAAGAACTCTTGGGAATTTAGAAGAAAAGATAAACACAACAAAATTGAAATGGAGTCAACCATGCATTCATAGACAATTCACATAAGAGCAAACCCACATGGCTGAGAAGTGTATGAAAAGATGCTCACATCCTCAGCAAATTAAAGTCACAATGAGATATCACTTTACACTCATCAGTATGGAAAACACTGGAAACAGCTATAGCATCTATTGCTAGCTGGAAAGGAGTTTCCTTGGAGGGGAAATGTTTCCACCTTTGGGAAATGCAATCTGATAATATTTATCACGAAATTAAAAATCAGATACCCTGTGACCAAGGCTCCCACTCTGAGAAGATTTGCCCCAGAGATAAAAGCAACAATGAGTTAACTGCAGCCTACTTCCTATGGCAAAAATCTGGAAACAGAATGAATGGTCACAAATGGAATAAAAGCTGAATAAATGGTGGTCCACCCACACCATGGAGTAGAGCACATCATTTAAAAGAGAAGATGAGAGTCAGAGCAGATGATTTAGAGCAGTGCTTCCCAAGTTTTTTCTCATGATCACCCACCCCATGAATTTTAATACCACAGATACACTGTACATCTGTTTATGTTGTCAAATAGAATTGAGCTTTAGAGGGACATAGACCATCGTAATACCTAAGTTTTTTCATGCCCCAAGAACCAATTTTTGTCCCCTTGGGGTCAATATTGCCCCTGTTAAAAATGCATGATTTAAAAGGATTTACACAAGGTCCTATAGGGTAATGCAGAAAGACATTTATAAAAAGATACCATTATTTGTCAAGTAAACAATATGACCTGAAACACGTCTATACATCTGTATAGAATTAGATAAATACCAGTATATGGGTTAGTAACATGGGGGTGTGGGAGAGGTACAGGGGTGGAGGCAGAAGTGGAGCAGGGAAGAATTGATAAGCCTGCATGGGGGAAGCCAGGAGTGAGAAAAGGGGGGAAGAAGTATTTTAATGAATGCATTTATGTGTTGTGCAAAACCATGCATGGATGTGAATGTACAAATAAAGGCTGGAAATAACAAGTAATGATTATTTTAAAAATTGTAAGGACTCACTTAACAGCCTTGAATGTTCCTTTAGAGAAATCCCACATGTGACCAGCCTAAGTCACCTATGATCCAGCTACGTCATGTCTCTCTGTTCCCCAAATAGGCTGATCCTTTCAGAACCTCATGCCTTTGTGTAGCCCTGAACACTGTTATGGGTTGAATTGTGTCCCCTAAAAAATTCATATGTTGAAGCCCTAACTCCCATACCTTGGAATGTGACTGCATTTGGAAATGGGGTCTTTACAGAAGTAATGAAGTTAAAATAAGGTCATTAGGATGGACTATAATCCAACATGACTTGTGTCCTTAGAAAAAGGGGAAATTTGGACCCAGAGACTGACATAAATTAAGGGAAGATGATGTGGAAAAACAGGAAGAACACCATGTGAAGATCAGAATTATGCTTACCACAAGCCAAGAACTACCAGAAGCTAGGAGAGAAGCCTGGGGCAGCCCCTGCCCTAGAGCCTTCAGAGGGAGCAGGACCCTGAGGACATGCTTGATCTCCAACTTCTACCCTCCAGAGCTACTAAAAACTTCATTTCTGTTGTTTAAGCCATTTAATCTGTGGCACTTTGTTATGACAGTCCTAAGAAACTAATACCCTTTCCCTCTTATCTGGTGAACATGTATGCATCCTACAGCTCTGTGTAAAATTTCATGTCCTCTGCAAAGTCTTCCCAAATTAATCACCCCCTCCCTCTTCCGTGTTCCAATAATATTTTGTGTGTGCCCATCCTATAGTACTTCCACAGACTATTTAAATTATTTAATAATTATATTTAATTATTTAATAATGATTTAATTTAATAATTAAATTATATCTAAATTATTTTTTCTCTGCTAGATCTTGATGCCCTTGAAGACATGTCACATGTCTTTGCATCTACTTTTGCATCCTCCGTAGCCCTGCACAGTACTGAGCACAAAGTAAGTGGTTCACAAATATTTGCTACATGAACGTAAAAAATCTAAAATAAAGCTTTCCACTCTGTCACCTCAAAGCAGGAAGACACGAGTAAGAGCGGGAGGTTCCTTGGACAATAATTCTTCCGTCTTGGCAAGGCTCTTCAATTCTAACAAATCGACTTAATAATGAAAATGTCTTTAATGGGGGCAATATGGTAAAAAGTAATTAACTCCCTAATTGAAATCTAGAACTTTAGAAGTAATTAATGGGAGGGCCAAACTGTCCTTCACTGCAAGAATGCAGGTGTAATCCCACCAGCGGGGGTGAAGAAGGGCCGGGGAGGGCTCCAGAAAGATGTCATCTGAGCAAACCACGTCGGAGGGCAGCGCACACGTCCACGTGATGCGTGTTCCGCTTAATCAATGCAGCGATGCCATCAGCCAGGGCTGGCAGGTGCCGCTTTGCTCCGTAAGAAGGAACACTTTTTTTAATGAGCAAAAATTTCCGTCACCGTTTCATGCTCAGGCTTGGCACTTGCAGGAAAGGTGAGGAGAGCCCCTCTTTCTGAGCCAACGAGCGTTACGCAAGTGCCTGACTATTCAAGACTCAAAGAATCTTGGGACCCTGGCATCCTTCCATCATCTTGGAGGCTCTGGAGTCAGACCCGCCCGCGGGATTTTCTCTGGCTCCTCATTGGCTGAGACCCACGCGGCGGGCGTGTCTCCCCTCGGGTTTATGCAGCCTCTCTTCCTTGCCTGTAAAGATGCCACTGCTAAGTGAGGGATCAGTGATAACATATTGCACAGCAGCAGATGGCATCTATATTTAGAGGCCCTTCAGAGGAAGGATTAATGCCATTTAGAACACACCGCAGGCCAAAAAAATGAGAGTTGAGTGTTCCAAATGAATCCTTATAAAACTTCCTTTTGTTCCCTATTATGGGTTGAGTTGTGTGCCACCCCCCACCCAAAATTCATAGGTTAAAATCTTGACCCTCAGTATCTCAGAATGTAACAGTATTTGGAGATAGGGTCTTTAAAGTGTGATTATGTTAAAATTAGGTCATTAGGTGGGCCTAAATCCAATAGGACAGGTGTCCTTATAGGAAGAGGAGATTAAGACCCAGACACACAGAGGGAAGCTGATGTGAAGACACAGGGAGAAAACAGCCATCTGCAAGCCAAGGAGAGAGGTCTCAGAAGAAACCAACCCTACGGACAACCTGATCTTGGACTTCTAGAATTCCAGAACTGAAAGAGAATAAACTTCTGCTGTTTAAGCCACCCAGTTTGTGGAACTTTGCTATGGCAGCCTGAGCAGACTACTATAGCCCACATGCACACAGGATGCAGCACCATCTCCTTAGCTTAGCACAAGTGACCCTTGGTAAGCTGGCCCCACTGACTCTCTTGGGTCCCCTCTCCTGCCCCTTTCCAGTCCTCCCTTCCCCAGGCATGTGGCCCTCCTTCCCAAACACTCCATGACCTTTCATGCCACTGGGCCTTAACACATGACCGTCTCTCATTGGGGATCACTCTCCTCGCCTCCACCCTCCTCTTGAAAAGTCCTGTTTACCTTCCAGATTCAATTCAAATGCCCCTTCCTCAGAGAGGACCACTCCAAACCTCTTACCTCCACCCACACTAGAATCAGCTGCTTCCTGTTCTGTGTTCCTCTTATTTTCTCTTCATGCCTCCGGTCTGGCTGGAGCTTCTTTGGGGGCCAGACTGTGTCTTTCTCACTTTGAGGTCCCACCCATAATTGTCACAGTCAGGGTCTGGTGGCATGAGGGAACTCATCGGTTAAGGCCATATCTTATGAAGGATCATGGTGGGGAGAGAGGAATCAGCATGTGGCCAGTCTTTGCCACCTGAAATGGCCCCATGGATGTGACAGATACAAAGAGAAAAACAAATGTAATGACAGAGGCTGTAACTGAGCAGGACACTGTGGGGCCTTCCTGGGACAAACCCCCTACTGCATCCCACCCCCATCCTCCACCTGCCTCTTGTGTGTAGAAAAGCTTTAGCCTCCTAGGCCTTCCCCAAGGTCCAAGGAATAAATTTAATCAGAGAAGTGAGAAAATGCAGAAACAAAGGAAAATAATCAAACGACAAAATAATAATAGTTTAGCCATTAAACAAAGTCCAGGACCTTTGGTTCCTCCTCAAGGGATAATATTCTGAGCCATGTCGTCTGAGCTGTTTTGCAGATACTGAAACCCATACCTGGTGGAATAAGGTAACTGTATGCTGCCCACAAGCACATAGACCCCAGACTGGTTGAAACCAGAAGGTTGATAATGTTGACTCCTAGTTGCCTCACCACCAAGTCATCAGAGCTGATCAGGCACCCTGCAACCCTCTCCCCAACATGTAGCCCCTTCCTCTTTTCCCTATATAATTTCCAAACAAAACCTGGGGAGGGGGCTGTTGGTTCTTGGGGATATGAGTCCACCTTCTCCCCAGCATTACCAGCTTCCTCAATAAAGCTATCTTTCCTTTTACCCAGCACTTGTCTCTTAGTATTGGATTCTTGCGCGAAGCAGCAGTTCGGTAACAAAGCTACATGTCAGAAAAGAAAGAGCTTGGGACTCAGGAATGCTGTGTTGTAGACCTAACTTGCCATGTAACTTTGGCCAAGTCACCTAACCTCTTTCTCAGTCTGAGCTTGGACTAGTTCATCTCTAGCTCTGAAAAAAAAAAAGAAAAAAAAAAACCCTAAGAGATTGTGACTCTATAGCCATGACAAAATAAAACAAAAAGACCACATTCCCTTAGACTCCCCAGATTTATTCATGCTTTAACTTACTGCACATTTATTGGGCACCTATAACTTGCCAGGAGGATTATTAGAAGTTTCCAGGGGGAAGCAATGTTTGGGCAGGAAATTGCAGAAGAGTCTTAGAAATGAGAAAATAGCATTTCCAGAAAATTAAATCTCCCAACTTCAAAGAATCCTTCCAACCCTTAACAAGATTATGCTTTGCCATTCCAGCACAGAGCATTATTTCTGTTAAGCATGAGTGGGTGGGAGGAGGACGAAATGAAACAGTTCCAGCAGTGCAAACATGGTGGACAAGGGTCAGAGATGAGAGAGCAAAGAGCATGCTGGGGAGCATGACAGCCACGTCCTGGAAGAGTGAGGAACCCACGGGGAGTGGGGAAGAGGATGCACTTTGGTCGTGGATGGACTTTGAAGGGGTTTAAATGTTAAACTGAAGGGTCTTGATGTCAATCAGTCGTAGTGGGCAGCCCATGAAGGTTTCTGAGCAGGGGAGTAAGCAAAGCAGATTTGTGGGTTGGAAAAATCCTGTTGGAAGATGTTTGGAAGTGGAGTGGAGAGGGTGATTCTGGGTGCAGGAACCAGTTCACTAGCCAAGGTTATGGCTCAGAAGATGCGTGATGGGTCCTGGAATGGGGCCTCAGGCTGGGATGCAGGGAGGGCAGTTGAGGTCTGCCCAGGATTGCTCAGCTTTCAGAGACCTGGCTTCCCCACGTCTCTGCCTCTGACTGAAATCATGGCAGGGCAGGCCCAGCAGGACTGCTCATCATTTCATTGAATCCCACATCCCTGGTAGAAATGAAAGAGCTTTAAATTCAATCGTCAGTTGGAATGCATCTCTTCTCATCATCCCCAATCCATTGCTACCACCACTACACACACACACACACACACACACACACACACACACACACACACACACACACACACACACACACACACACACACACGTGCACAAGCAGAGTCTTTGTCTTTTCATGGGAAGCCTGTTATTTCATTTAGAGAAGATCTATGTGATTTAAATTGGAGGCTTCGGACAAATTGCATTTGAAATTGAAAGGGGGTGAAGTAGCCAGATGTATCATCAATTTAGGAAGATAAGTGGAGTCCTCGGCTGCTACCTTGGCCTGTTTTATCCCACTGTTACTTAAAATAAAAGACCACAAGCTGAGTAACTCTAAATTTCTCAATCTGGGCCTTTGACAGGAAACTGAAGGATTCATCTGTAGAATTCTTTATTTTCCATTAAGACCCCAGCCTTTTCTTTCCCAATGAATGAAGATGATGCTTCTGAATTGCAAGCTGAGCCTCATTCCCTTCCTCCCGTCTCAGCAGAGTCGATTTGGAAAACAGGCTGGCTAATTGGGTTTATGTAGAAGGGAAGTGAGGGCCAGGATATCTGAGAACAGCGAGTATTCAAGAGTCCAGGAGACAGCCCTGCCCTGCTTATAGGAGGAAACTAGAGTGTGAGTCTGCGAAAAACTATATTTGGAGATCCTTGAGCAAAGCAGTCTCTTAATGTACTAGCATACCTGCAAGAGCATCTTAAAAATGATTGACAAATGTAAACATTATTGCTATGTATATTATTATGAAAATGTTTATCAGAAAGGGACTCCTCAGAATAATGGGGCCCTAATTTTACCCAGAAGGAGAAAACTAAATTTTCCCCTCTCTGAGACATCACCCTTTAAACATTTACTTCTATATGACATGAATTTTAGATCCTGCAATATGTTAGATGTTACAGTCAGACAACTGGGTCAGAATCCTGGGTTCAGCACTTAGAGTCTGTGTGACATTGGTCAAGGGAAGTAGCCTTTCTTAGATTTGGGTTCCTCATTTGTGAATTGGAATAATAATCGTCCTTATAATAATACTCCCACAGTTGTTTTGAGACTTAAATGAGAAGATGCCTGTAAAAATAATTTTCAGTAAAATGTTGAATATAGGGCCCAACATATAGTAAGTGCTCAACACTGTTTCCTTTTATTAAATTTGGAAAAAACCAACTTGGCATCTCACGCTAGTCTCTAAAAAAAGCTAGAGCTAGCCCTGCTCTCAGTTCTAAGTGTTTAAAAATATTTCAAATGAAAGGCAGACTGGTTGGAGGGGGGAGAGAGGACTGAGGTATCTGGGAAGGAAAGACATCACAGATGGCCCATCAGGAACTTCACAGAGTGTCACATCCAGAGGTACCTGCCAGCTCAACCAGGGATGAATCTTCTATGAGGACCAGATGCTACTAATTGGCGAGGAATCCTGTGGCTGCCACCCAAAGAAGAGAACAAATTCTTTGCCACCACATGGTTGTTTTTTCATTCCAAGTGGAATGCATTAACTCTTCAAACAGGCATACCAGCTTCAGTCTCCAAAAGCCCATGTCCACATTTAGGAAATTCTTAAGCAAGATACTGGGGCATTTCTAGTTCACTGATCCTGATTCTCTGCTCAACCAGTAATGCTTGGACCTATATGATCTTTGGGAGGACCACTGATGACGCACCCTCCACGTGGGACTTCAACTGAATGTCCCATGTAGGACCTAGGAGTTCAGTGTTTCCACTCTCTGCCCATTCCTCCTCTTACATCATTTTTCTCCATGTCTCTCTCTCTCCCTTCCAAACTGTCATCTCTTTCAAAGACAAGGTCTGGTTCTCATCCCCTCTACTGGGGGCTCCCAGAGCCCAGCAAAGGACTGGCCACATGGTAGAGATTTGCTCAACAAGCAGGTAAATATGGCCTGGGCCCCAGTTCCATTTTCAGCATTTCCCAGCTCCTCAATTCCCATACCTCAAATTAACACCATCTGCTCCTGTCTCATCAAATTATTTTCCACCTCTTGAATACATCATGCCCTCCCACACATCCATACCCTCCCACACGCTTGACTTTCTGTCTCGAGTCCCCTGCAAGGAGGAGGCCAAACTCCATAAAAGGAGAATATTATAGAGCAGAGGTCATCAAAACTACAGCCTGTGACACCATCCCACTGCCTGTTTTTTGTCAATAACGTTTTATTGGAAACATCCATGTCTATTTGTTTACATATTGTTGACAGAGGCTTCCACACTACAATGGCAAGAGTTGAGTAGTTGCTCTAGAGATCGTATGACCTGTCAAGCCTAGAATAATCACTTTCTGGCCCTTTTGCAGAAAACATTGCTAACCCAGGCATGGGCAGCAGAGTGAGACAGACTTCAGTTTTAATTCTGGTTCTGCCAATGATCAATAAGTAGCCATGGGAAAGTTTCTTTACCCCTCCAAATTGTGGTTATTTCCCTCAAAAAAGAAGAAAAAACCTATTTGACAAGACGATTATAAAGACAGGATAAAATAATATGAGTAAAAGGTCCCAGAGTGGTCTCTGGCAAAGGGTACAGGCAGACCTTGTTTTATTGCATTTTGCAGGTACGGCATTTTGTTTTTTACAGATTGAAGGTTGGTGGTGACCCTGCGTCAAGCAAGTCTATCGGCACCATTTTTCCAATGACATTTGCTCATTTCATGTCTTTGGGTGACATTTTGGTAATTCTCACAATATTTCAAAATGTCATTATTATATTTATTATGGTGATCTCTGATGTTACTATTCACAAAAAGATTACGAATCATTGAAGGCTCAGGTGATGGTTAGCATTTTTAGCAATAAAGTGTTTTTTAATTAAGGTGTATACATTGTTTTTTTAGACATAATGCTATTGCACACTTAATAGACTACAGTATAGTGTAAGTGTAACTTTTTATTATTTTTTTTTTTTTGCGGTACGCGGGCCTCTCACCGTTGTGGCCTCTCCTGTTGCAGAGCACAGGCTCCGGACGCGCAGGCTCAGCAGCCATGGCTCACGGGCCCAGCTGCTCCGCGGCATGTGGGATCCTCCCGGACCGGGACACGAACCCGTGTCCTCTGCATCGGCAGGCGGACTCTCAACCACTGCGCCACCAGGGAAGCCCTAAGCATAACTTTTATACACAATGAAAAACCAAAAAATTCTTGCAACTCACTTTATTGGGATATTCACTTTATTGCGGTGGTCTAGAACCAAACTCATATCTCCGAGGTCTGTCTGTATATGCTCAACAAATATTTTCTTCTCTCTCCCCTTTCCTTTTTCCTCTATGTATTATTCTGCTCAGGCTGAATAGCAAAATACCACAGGTGCGGGGGGAGCTTAAGCAACAGAAACTTATTTTCCCACGTTCTGGAAGTTGGAAGTCCAAGATCGAGGTGCCTCCCTTCTCTGCTTACAGATCACCAGCTTCTCAGGTGTCCTCACATGGCCTTTCCTCTGCACACATATGGGAGCAGGGAAAGAGCTCTCTGGTGTCTCTTCCTCTTCTTATAAGGACTCCAGTTCTACAGGATTAGGGCCCCACTCTTATGACTTCATTTCATCTTAATTCCCTTCTTAAGAGTCCTATCTCTATATACAGCCACATGGGGGATTAGGGCTTCATCATATTAATTGCCGGGGAGTTACAAGTCAATCCATAACACTCTACTTGATTCCCTTTCCTTTTTCTCCTCTAAACGTGTTAGAAATCTACCTGGGCTAGTTTGTATTATTGGCCTCAATTCTTCACCCTCCTTTTTTATATCCATACCCTTTGCCTGTGATTTTGCATCTCCCCTCGTTGAAGTAGCAGTGTCCATTTCCTTACCCCTTGACTTTGGGTCCAACCATGTGGCTTGCTTTGGCCAACAGAATGAGGTAGAAGTGGAAGTGTCACGGCTCCAAGCCTAGGCTTTAAGAGACCTCACATATTTCCCCTTGCCCTCCTGAGTCTTCGTCATCACCAGGAGAATGGCATTCCCCAGGCCAACCTGCTGGTCCCGGCAAGGCAGCCACTTAATTATAGTAAGATCAGTCTTTCTTATACAATGTCTGGCTCTCTAGGGGCTACACTTTCAATGCAGCAAGAACAAGAGGAAATCTCCCCTTGCAAGGGAAGATGAAGAGGTAACTTGCCATCTAAGTCTTCCTTAGAAGGAAGGAGGTAGTGGGTGGGAGGTGGGGATTATTTCTTAATCTCTCTTGAGAATTCTCAACCACAAGTGTGCACTCGAAGGGGTTTGGGGACTGAATTTACACTGCTTGATTTTTTTTAAAAAGCCCAATGTGAGAATTTAGTTTAAGGTGGTCCTGAGTTGGTAGCACCTCCAAGCAACTGGCACATAACCGAAGCAAATGTGCAATCTCTGAATATACCCTCAAAGAATGATCACAGATACATATGTCAATAAATATGAGTTTACAATTAAAACTCAAAAAGCTTATAAGGAAAAACCATGAGACTCAAAAACAGCAACAAAAACCTAGCAGACTCAGAGCCACAAATGAGGGCTTTGCTATACATACAGAATGTCCTGTACGGACATCACAAACATGGCAACCCCAGAAGACAGTGAGGAAGCCCAGTCCAAGAAGAGGGCAAGGGGTGGAAAGGAAGTCCCAAAAATGGGCCAGGGGTCTGGAGTGGTGTCTCTAGCAGTAGTATCAAGAGAAGTGTCCCCTGTCTTGAAAGAAAACCTGAGAGTGATTAGAGGGTTGCAGCAGTTTCTGGAAGAGTGGTCCCATAGCAAAGGAGGCAGAGTTCACCCACAGGTTCACAGGACATGAAAAGCTGGTCAGGGAAGTCAACACCTGTGCCCATCCATGGTCATGAGTCTAGTCCACAGTGGTGTGGGCTTCTCCAGTTGGCACTGGTCTGTCCCACCCTCCCCTATGTCAGCAAAAGTAGGCAGGGTAAAGAAATGCAGCCCACCAGCAACTAACAAACCCACTGGCTTAGTCCAGGCTGCCATGATAAAGTACTATAGACTGGGTGGCTTATAAACAACAGGAAGGGAAGTTATTTCTCACAGTTCTGGAGGCTGGAATTCCAAGATCAGGATGCTAGCCCGGCCGGATTCTGGTGAGATCTCTCTTCTGGGTTACAGACTGCTGACTTCTTGTACCCTCACATGGTGGACTGAGAGAGATCTCTGGGGTCCCTTCCTTAAGGGCACTGGTCCCATTCATGACAGCTCCACTCTCATGACCTAATCACCCCCCCAAAGGCACTGCCTCCAAATACCATTACACTGAGGTTTAGGATTTCAGCATATGAATTCGAGGGAGAAGTAAATATTCGGTTCATAACACAGACTTATTTGACTATGGGTAGAACACAAAAACTCAGAACTGTGAAAGCAAGCAAGTTGGTGAATAATGTAAATGAATTAGCCCAACTCTTTCAAAATGAAAAGGCAGAGAGAGACAAAGAGATATCTGAGTTCAGAAGCGGCTAAGATCCAGAGTCAATAGTCAGCTTCACAAAATTACCCCTTTCAGTTTCAATCTTTTATACTTTAATCATCTCCAGCCACAGACACAGTTCTTACCATGAAGACAAGGGCTCGGAATGAACACAAGGATAATGAAAGTGAAATACTATTATATTTAATACTATAATATCATTAATGCAACTGCAGTCAGAGATCAAGGACTTTTCAAATTAATTATTTCTTGTTCCAATACACACCATGAAATGGGCTTTCTAAATCAGAATGACACATCCCAATCTTTTCTTTATTAAGATAATTCTATTTTATTTCTTGGATCTTTGCAGCCTGGGCAAGTTTTATAAATATTTAAGAGAAAAATTAGGCGGGAAAATGCTGGGTAATGCATGCGTAGCAACCAGTTTGCTTCGAGACAGAGGTACACTGAGAACTTGCTGTAGAATCTTCCTAACTTTAGTACACAAAGTCTGCAAATATGGACAGTCTTTTCCCCTATGTGGGAAGATTAGCAGTCCCTGTGAGTACACTGAGAGTCTGTTTGTCCTTCTGAATTTGCATTTTCCATTTTATTGCCAGAGTAAGGAGGAAAGTCACTGCTTGAAATTTGCTCATTACGACTGAATTGAGGCTTTATGGTCAGCTGTAAAGATTAGGCAACATGTTGATAACTTGCCTATTAATGGTCTCTCCTAGGTGGACCTCTAATTGCTTGAATGATGGATCATCCATAGAAACCACTTTCACCCCTTATCTTGGTTTCCAAAGAAATCTCAATGTGCACGAAGACCATGATCCTTGGAAATATCTGAGGAGCTTGTTACCGGTCCACCGAGAGCCACTCGTGTGGAGTGACTGGGGATCCTGTCCATAGTGAGTGTGACGGTCGCCTCCATGGCTGGCACAGCATTCTATAGGAACACAGTTGCAATTTCCAGGAAGGGACCATCAACTTCCCCCACACTGAGGTACTTCTGGTCTCCGGACAGTTGGACAGCTTCTTCAAAGCAAACGTTTTCTGTGAAATGCCTCCCCAGTTGATGCTTCAGAGTTGACTAATTGCCAGGATAATCGCTTCTCACCATTTACCTTCTGAAAGCATCACTCTTGACTCGATCATGTAATTCTCACGGCACTTTCGACTGACGGGAAAGTACGCTATTTTACTTGCAAAGCTGATTGCAAATTATTTTCTGATTGCAGATTTATTTTGTTTGTGACAAATGTTTGCCGCTAATTGCTAAAATAATCTTGTAGGAACCTACAGTTGAACGCCTAATTTATTAACCCCCTATAGTTTCTCCCTAACCCCTATTTTTATCCTTTTATTTATTTTAAACACCTGTTTACAGGATCACTAATCCTCACCAATATTGTCTGAAATCCTTGAGCAACTACCAGGGCTGTTTCTACAAAGAAAACCATATAGTCACTGAAACTCAACACTCAAAAAATCTGCCCTGCTCACCAAGCTTTCCTTTGGGGGGAATGAGGATAAGAAAAGGAAAGCCCTCTTAGCTTGATCCATGACAGAAATGGAAAGCAACAGAAGTGAATCTTGTTGGCCTATAAAGAAATATCCGTTCTTCATTCGTGTCTGGACGGCCAGAAAATTAAAGGTTGCCAGATTCTTTTTTTGAATAGTCACAGGTAGACAGAGCAATAAGACAGTGTTTCAACAATATCCATATCTGGATAACATTTTTTTAAGACCTTTTGACCTAATATTAAGCAGGATGAAGATAAATACAGACTCATCAGACCAAAAAACACTAGTGACAGAAGTGAGCAGGTACAGCTCACTTATGACACAAGTGAAGAAGCGAGGCATGGGGCAGTCAAGGGACTTGACCTGAGATCCTGTGCTAATTAAGATTGAGTTGGGACTGCTGATTGGAAGCTCGCTGCAGCTCCAATATTTGAAGTTAGCTTCCATACTCAAGATTTCCTCAGTTATTTTGCATTTGCGATGGAAGGAAATAGTATTGCACATAAATGTTCATTTTTCTAGGGGCTTGTGCACAATTACAGAAGATTAACTGACTTGTCCTAAATACCTTGGAGATGAGAGCTTTATTTCTTTAAATGCTGCTGAAGGTTAAAACACGTCACATCTGAACCCAAAGACCTATCTTGGCAGTGTCTTGACAAACGTCGGTCCGTGCCAAGCCCCAGAAAGCCTTCTCAACACTGCCTGCCCCCTACTCAAAGCCCAGCAGAGAGAAGGAACTCAAGCTTTTGGTTGAACAAACAAGTGTGTGACAATTTCTCTGAGCTTTGTTAGGAGGCAGTAATGCTCAAGAAAGGACTTTTATCTGACACTAATTTTCCCAGCTCTGCTTGACCAAAGTTCATGACAAGTTGACCTTAATTCATTTACTTTCTTGGATATGCTTCAAGCTTATCTACATTAACTCTCCCTTCCTGGTGGCTTTCTGTGCTCATTGCAAACCCCTTTTCTGGATCTGGTAGGGAATTGCCTATAATTACCCTTAATGCACTCCTGGAGCAAAGATATGCATGTTAAGAGCCAAAATAGTAGGTTAACTACGAACTGTGCAGTAATGCAATTACCTCCCAATTATCCCTTTCAATGCTTAGGGAATGAATAGGAGACATTAAGCCCAATTTTGTGGCAGAATCCCTGGTTATTGGAGGTCGGGGTGGAGGTAGAGAGGAGCAGAAGAAGGGAGAAAAATAAGTAAGGCTGCTATGGGTAATGAATGCCAGGGAATACTGGTGACACCTTACTGGAATCATTCCTATTGGTATTGGATTTCTTTCAGATTCTTCTGGTTGCTATACCCTGCAGAAGGTGGATTGGGTTAGCAGAGTATCCATATCTATTTGACCAAGATTCTCTGCACAGCATTGACCTAGTGTGAAAGTTTCTGTCTAGAGGGGTGCATTACCCCAAGAAGTGCATACCTGGGGGTTAGCTTTCGGAGACAAGCAGTTCGACAGACATTAGCTAGTCATTAATTTTTGGCTGGGAAAAATAAGGTACATATCCTGTCTGCCCAGGTTGAGTTATGCCACAAAATAGGAGTGCTGCAAAACAGGGGAGACCTGAAAAAGGCGTTTAGCCAAGGCAGCCTAGTTTTAAAGCAAAAAGGAAGGACCCTGGTTCTGAGAGATGGAGGCAAGCATTTCAGAACTACGTCCATCCAGAGAATGCTGGCATTCCTCTTTGGCTAAAGCATGGTACAGGGCTTTGGAGATGACGTAAAGGAACAGTTAGAGCGGGGGAATCAAGGCCGCTCGTGTGCCAGCTTCCCCAGCATCCACATCCCCCTGATGTCACACGTGAGGCCAACTACTCCTATCAACCAGGACTTTACTGTTGGTCCCTGCAGCAAGCGAACCAGTATTTAAGACACAACCTTTACCTCTTAAATTTCCTCTTGTTCTTTTTTATCCAATTAACAAAGATGATTTGTAATCTAAACTATATCTTCTGTGATCATATTGGCTGCTATGGTTATCTGTTGCCATGCATTAAGCCGTCCCAAAACTTAGTGGCTTCAAATAGTAACTGATCATTGTATCTGGTGGCTCTGCAGATGGACTGGGATCAAGTGGGTGTCTCACGCGGATGGCAGCTGAGAGTGCAGTCATCTGAAAGCCACCCAAGTTCAGTGTCTAAGGTGGCTCATTCACAGGCCCAGCTGTTGATTAGGAGTTTAGCTGGGGCTGTTGCCCAAGATACCGACGTGTGGCCTCGTCACTTACCTTGGGCTTATTACGGCCTGGCAGCTGGGTTCTGAGAGAGAAGAATGTCTCAAGGACAAACGTTCCAAAAGACCCAGGTAAAAGCCACAAGGCTGCTGATGACATAGTGTCAGAAATCCTAGAATGTCACTTCAGTACATTCTGTTGATCAAATGAGTCACTGAGGCCAGCCCAGATTCAAGAGGAGGAAAATATTCTCCAGCTCTTGATGTCAGAATCACCACTTCTAGGGAGGGAAAGAATTAGTGATGGCCATCTTCAGGGACTCTACCACATTAGCAAGAATCCCAACTTCAAGTCACCTGAAAATCTGATATAAACCCCTTCTTTCTTCAGAGCCATCATTGAGATAAATCAGTGACAATGCAGGATCAAGGGAAAAGTCCAATGGCACATTGTTGGAGTCCTTCTTCCAGGCTAAGGTTTCTCAAATTAATTTGAATCCTTTATTAGAGGGAATTAGGTTTACCTATGAGTCACAGGAAAACCCAAAATCACAGTGGTTTAAAAATAATAGTAGCTGTGATGACTCATGTAAATCTGTCCAGTGGGGAAAACCCATCTATAGGCTTTGCGCCACCATGTCCCAAAGGACCCTGGATCCTTCCAGTTCAACATTCAGCCATGCTTAGGACATGGCCCTCACCCTGAAAGTCCAAGATTGCTTGGCATTGTGCCAAGCAGCAAGATGAAAGTGGGGCTAAAGAAAAGCCAAGAGCTAATGCCAGCTTCTCTTAAAGCAAGTTCCTAGAATCTGCCATGCAATACTTCTGCTTACAGCTACAAAGGGAAGCTGGGAACGTAACCTTTATTCTGCGCCTCCATTTTCCTGTTGAAAACTCAGAGGTTTAGATTCAAAGGTAGCGTGAAATGTTGGCTATGGGGGGTTCACTAGCACTCATTGGTATATCCACCCCCTTGTGAGTAATCACGGAATTCACACACATGATCTTCCCTGTAAGATACCCTTACAGCCCCTGGAGAGAGGTGGCTCCCTCTTCCTCAAGAATCTCTGCTCTTCCCATATCTCCATCCAAGACGTTTTGGCAGAACTTTACAATCTACAGTCTCTATTAAAGTAAGTAAGTAAGTAACAGGCGTTTTGTGTTTCCGACCATAAAATTATATCGTAATATTTAATGTACCCTTTCAAATAGTCCTCCTCTCTCAGGTATTCTCTTTCACCTGGCCACTGTTACCTAGACACAGGCCTTCGTGATTGAGAGCCAATCCTTCAGGCCAAATACAGCAACAGACTTCACTCAGTGCCAACTCAGATTGGAAGGGGTTTCCTGGAGGATGGCATCTCGGCTTAAAGGGATGCCTTGGGTTCATGTGTAATACCCAGTTCCTCCCACTGAGAGGGTCTCCATCCCGAATCCCCACTAAGCGGGCTGGGGCCATAACATTCTACTTCAACTGTCAACTTCTCCCCCACCTTGTATCGACCCACATTTACCAAGTCATACTGGCATCGTGCATCAGACTTCTGCCCACTTCCTTTGAAGGTCAGTTTGAGTAGTTTCCCAGCCTCTAACCTGCCTGATCCCCAAGCTTCTGTTTCTTCACTTCCTCCCGAGAAGTTGAGGTTTCAGTATACTTGATACTCAGTACCCAGGAGTCATGGCATCCAAGGGCTAGGGTCTATGGATAATAATAATTAATAATAATGACTGGGACTTCCCTGGTGGTGCAGTGGTTAAGAACCTGCCTGCCAATGCAGGGGACACGGGTTCGAGCCTTGGTCTGGGAAGATCCCACATGCCTCAGAGCAACTAAGCCTGTGCGCCACAACTACTGAGGCCGAGTGCCACAACTACTGAAGCCGGCGTGCCTAGAGCCCGTGCTCCGCAACAAGAGAAGCCACCGCAATGAGAAGCCCACGCACCACAACAAAGAGTAGCCCCCGCTCCCAGCAACTAGAGAAAGCCCGCGTGCAGTAACGAAGACCCAACACAGCCAAAGATAAATAAATAAATCTAATTTTAAATAATAATAATAATGATTAAAACAGAAATCCCGAAAAGGGGGTTGGTGTGGTTGAGATGTCTCAACTCTCATTGGAGGGACGACTGACAATGGATAGACGTAGGATGATTACTCAAAGATCAGCCATCAACAGACAGGAAGTGAACGCAAACTGGATCCAAATAAGAACCTGGAAAAACTGTATCAATCATCAGGGACCAGAAATAGGAGAAAAAACCTGTAGGTTAGGAGCCAGACGAGCACCAGACCGAGTTGCGGATAAAGAGTGTGAAGGGGAGAATAAAGAACAGAGTCCAGGATGCCTGATGTAAACAGGGCTAAGGGACCAAAATGCCATCTCACCGGGCACGGAACATGTGATAAGGGGATTGTCAGCCTAGCCGAGGGGTCTGGGGTCGGTACAGCCAGTGCAGGCAGATGAGAAAATATTCAGTCGGGGCCAAATTGAGAAGAGAAGGAAAAGAGCTTATCCCAAGCAGGTCTTGACTCACTTCGAAGAGACGAGAGAGCCAGCAGCCACTTCAGATGGAAAGCTGCCCGGGCAGCATCGAGCGTTTTTCCAAATGCAGCCCTGGGAAGCCACCGCCGCGGCTGTAACAAAGCCAGCCGGGCCCCAGATAAGCCTTTTGTAAGGCTGGTTGCTCCATTTTGTTTCACATAATTTATTGCTCAGTACATATCGATAATACAATTGTCAGCCCAGTAGACATTTTCCATTTTAATAGTACGCATGAGATACCACAATATTGATCCTACACCACTAAATAAAAAACTCGTTTGTCAGGGGAGCACGGAGTGGCTTTTAATGGACACAGCCAAACACCTGCTACTAGTTAGGGAAGAAAAAGAACCATCCTGCTGCAAGGACATTTGGAAGCAGCATCGAAATGTTCCATTTTAGGGATTAGCAGGGCTCTCCGAAAACAGAGGGTGCTTTCTCCAAAGGTCCAAAGGCTGACTTTCTCATTGATAACAGGAAGAGCTGCCATTGACCGGGACTCTATCACGTGCCAAGCATTTTTATTTTCTGTACTCTATCTTGTGTAGTCCTCACAGCGATGCTGCAGATGCACGTATTGCCACATTGCACAGGATGCTCTGGGAAGCGAGGCACAGATGCACCAGCAAATGGAGCCAGTCATCACGGCTGTGTGTTTCTCACTAAGCGGAGGTCTGATGGTTGATGCTCCCAGGGTTGGCACTGCTCATTCATTACAGGGCTGTACCATCCTCTCTATTTTCCCACAGGACAGCTGCGAGGCAAGCACCCTACAGTGCCTGCCACTTTCAGATGAGGGAACTGGAGGGTCCACGAGTAACTTAAGTGACTTGGCCGATAGTCCATGACTAAGAAGGAGCAAAAAAGCTGGAATCTTTATCTGCTTGATTTTAAGATGAGTTTCCTTGCCGTGCAAGACACTGTTGCTTTCTCATATACACCACGTTATGGGCTGAATTGTGTCCCCCCCCCCCCCGCAAAATTCATATGTTGAAGTTCAACTCCTAGTGCCTCAGATGAGACTGCATTTGGCAGTAGAATCTTTAAAGTGGTAATTAAGTTGAAATGAGGTGATTGGAGCGGGTCCTAATCCAATATGACTGGTGTCTTTATAAGAAGAGGAGATTAGGACACAGACACGCATAGAGGCCAGACCATGTGAGGACACAAGGAGAAGACAGCCATCTACAAGCCAAGGAGAGAGACCTCAGAAGAAACCAACTCTGTGGACACCTTGATCTCATACTTCTAGCCTCCAGAATCATGAGAAAATAAATTTCCCTTTATCTGCTAAATCTCTTCTCTCTTTAGGAATTTCCCCCACCCAATGAATGTGTGTTTTTCCCTCAGTCCCTAATTAATCTTTAACAGCGGGTGTATGTCTAACTTTTAAAGAAACTACCAAACTACTTTACGAAGTAGCTGTATCATTTACATCCCCACCAGCTGGGTATGACGATCAGTTCCTCATCAATACTTGGTGTGGTCAACCTTTTATTATTTTAGCCATTTGAATAGGCATGCAGGGGTATCTCACCATTTTTTTTTTGACATCTTTATTGGAGCATAATTGCTTTACAATGGTGTGTTAGTTTCTGCTTTATAACAAAATGAATCATACATATACATATGTTCCCATATCTCTTTCCTCTTGCGTCTCCCTCCCTCCCACCCCTCTAGGTGGTCACAAAGCACCGAGCTGATCTCCCTGTGCTATGCGGCTGCTTCCCACTAGCTATCTATTTTACGTTTGGTAGTGTATATATGTCCATGCCACTCTCTCACTTTGTCACAGCTTACCCTTCCCCCTCCCCATATCCTCAAGTCCATTCTCTAGTAGGTCTGTGTCTTTATTCCCATCTTACCCCTAGGTTCTTCATGACTTTTTTTTTTCTTAAATTCCATATATATGTGTTAGCATACGGTATTTGTTTTTCTCTTTCTGACTTACTTCACTCTGTATGACAGACTCTAGGTCCATCCACCTCACTACAAATAACTCAATTTCGTTTCTTTTTATGGCTGAGTAATATTCCATTGTATATATGTGCCACATCTTCTTTATCCATTCATCTGTCGATGGACACTTAGGTTGCTTCCTGGCTGTTGTAAATAGGGCTGCAATGAACATTGTGGTACATGACTCTTTTTGAATTATGGTTTTCTCAGGGTATACGCCCAGTAGTGGGATTGCTGGGTCATATGGTAGTTCTATTTGTAGTTTTTTAAGGAACCTCCATACTGTTCTCCACAGTGGCTGTATCAATTTACATTCCCACCAGCAGTGCAAGAGTGTTCCCTTTTCTCCACACCCTCTCCAGCATTTATTGTTTCTAGATTTTTTGATGATGGCCATCCTGACCGGTTCTCACCGTAGTTTTAATTTGCATTTCCTTAGTGACAAATGATGTTGAGCATCTTTTCACGTGCTTATTTGCCATCCATACATCTTCCTTGATCAAATGTCTATTCTGGACACAATTTGGTGATTCTGGCCAAGCGCCTGCCTGCTCAGCTGGTGCAGAAATGGATACAAAGCATTGCCAGCACATTCCTGTGAGATGGGTGAGTTGAAGGTCAACTTCCCTGACAGAACATGCCCCTGGGGGTCCACCCTGGTCCTTTTCCCTTGTCTGAAGTGTCTGCTGGCTCCAGGCCCCTCCTGCCTCGGTATCCATGTTGACACCTTCCCCTGGAAAATCTGCTTTTAGATGATCAAAGCTTTCCATGGGGAAGAGCTAATAAAGGGTGATTTGGTGATATATCTTCTCTAGTCTGTGGCTTATCTTTTCATTCTCTTAGTATTTTTGAAAGACCCAAAGATTTTAATTTTGATGAAATTCAATTTAGCAATTTTTTCTCTTAAAAATCGTATTTACAACATTGTATCTAAGAACTCATTGCAAACCCAAGGTCAACTCTGATACCAAAAAGCCCTCCCTTCACTTCCTTCACTACCTTCCAAGCCTGTGAGCATCCTCCCAAAATCCAGGCATGAGGCTTAAATAACCTTTTGAGCTCAGATGGGAACACAAAGTGTGATGCTCTCGCGCTGGCCCACGTGATGGATGCAGAGGCCACCGCTTAGGATCTGGGTGAAGGAAGCGAGGAAAGAGTTAAAGGAACTATGGGAGATGAATGGTGCCTGCAAGGCCTGACTAATGACAGCCAGGACTGGCCTCCAAAAGAAGAAAGCCTGGGGCAGAGGCAGGTCAGTCCTCCTGGGACCAGATGGCTGCTGCCACTGGGAAGAGGCATTCCTCCCAGCGACACAGAGTCAGGGGCTTCCTGATGTGGCTGGTTTGGAAGGATACTCAGAACAATAGGGATTTCTCTCCCGCTCTCTCTTTCTCTCTCTTCCTGTCTTTTTCTCTCCATCCTCCAGTTTCTACCTGTGCCCATATAGAAAATAAAAGTCCTGCCCTAACTTATTATCTGTGCAAAAGAATGTAGTGTTTAAGGGGGCACATCTGGCCCCCTCCCCACCCTTTATTAGCTCCTTCCCATGGAAAGCTCTGATCATCTAAAAGCAGATTTTCCTGGGGAAGGTGTCAACATGGACACCGAGGCAGGAGGGGCCCGGAGCCAGCAGACACTTCAGACAAGGGAAAAGGACCAGGGTGGACCCACGGAGGCATGTTCCGTCAGGAAAGTTGACCTTCAACTCACCCATCTCACAGGAATGTGCTGGCAATGCTTTGTATCCATTTCTGCACCAGCTGAGCAGGCGGGCGCTCGGCCAGAATCACCAAAATGTGCACATGGGGAAGTTGTGCCAAAACGGAACGGAAACCTCTCTGGGCCGGTCAGGCAAAGGCTGCTCTGGGAAGCGAGGCACAGATGCACCAGCTGTGTAAAGATCTGTGTAAGATCTTCACACCACGCAGATGGCATCAGCAGCGGCTGCATGTCTTCGTGGGGATTGGGCGGCTGGGAAGTTCAAGCCACCACCTGGGCGCTTGCTATGTTGTCTCCCGCTTTACGTAAGTGTCTCCATAAGTTCTCACAGTCTTTGCCATTAAAGAAATAGCACGTCCTCTAATTGTGTCTGTTGGCACCTTTCCATCAATCATGTCACCACCCCCATTGTAGCAATGACATGGTGACAGAGGGCACCAATGTCTCAGCTTGTTCGCTCTCCCAAGCAGCCCATTAACAGGCATGGATTGCAGGTCGTAGATTCCTCCCAGTTGGAAGCCATTAATTCATATGAGCAAGGCCTTGGTTCACGGGGCAGACATACGCTTGCAAGAGTAGGGATCAGTCTGTGAAACTGTCTGATGGCCTGGAGGCTATGCCTATCGTGGTCTTGATCAGAGGTTCTCAAAGACTGGTCCCCCAAACAGCGGCATCAGTAGTTTAAAAATTGCAGATTCTCAGGTCCTGCTCAGAACAACTGAATCAGAAACTCTGGGTGTGGGGCCTGGCAATAAGCATTCTCACAAGCCCTCCAGGTCATTCTGATGCTCTCTGAAGTGTGAGAACCACTGGTCTGCATATCGAGGGAGAAGCCTGTCCCTAAGTTCCCCTCAAGGCTTCAGAGAAAGTCCTTATCCCCAGGGGCTGAGTGTGGTGAAAACACAGGACAGTCCCACCAGGTTCACCCACTGTCAGCTGGGCAGGTCCGCGTTGGCAAAGGTCACACTGCTTGTGCATAGCCTTCCCCACGGCAGCCCCTGGATGAGGAGTCATGACCATTCAAGCTAGAGAGGGAGAAGCAGAGTCCCTGGAGCTCTGGCTGGTCCATCAGAACTTCCATGGGGCTTTTCTGGAATTGACCTGAAAACTTAGATCGTTCTATTCTAGCACTAAAGTCAGATGAGCAAACTTAGAAGTCACCGTGGGACACCAACACTCATCCCTTGCTGGAGCCTGGACCTCCCAAACTCCTGACCAGCCAGCACATCAGGAGAGCTGAGCAGTGTCTGGGGAGGAGAATGGCCCATCAGCCTTCAGTCTGTAATTTTGTAGCTGGAGAAAATTAAATGAAGTGGCACAGAGGCTGCTTAGAAAAGGGAGAGATCTACAGGGTTTCATAGTTTATCCAGACACAGTAAGAGCTAGTATTTACTGTGTACCCACTCTGTGTGAGCACCAAGCCTCCCACATTCTCTCCTGGTATCCCTACAACAGCTTAATGAGCACCATCTATCCTCATCCCATTGTACAGACAAAGTAACCAAGGCACAGCAAGGTTAAAGGATTTGTCCAAAGTCACATAAATGAAAAGGTAGAAACCAAAATTTGAACTGAGGTGTGTCTGACAGTATAGTCTGCAACTCTCATGGCTCTTTTAAAAAAAAGAAAAAAAAAAGGTGAAGTTGAATATATATATTTGAGTGGGTATGTGTATATGTGGTGTGGGGGATGGGTTAGAGATTACAGTTCTTCACAAATAACCCTTGTGGTTGCCTCTTTATAATCTTGGTGTAAACACTCCCCAAGGGAGTACAAAGAAACAATATGTGAGGCATGGTTGTGCCTGAGATCGAGCATAAATGGGGCTGGTTCAGACCAGGTAGACCAGATGACCAACACAGGGTCATGGGCAAATGGGGTCTGGACCTATTTGAGTGAGATGGGTAAGCAGCCCTTACATGCAGAGCATGCACAGCACAAGGACAAGCCCTGGCAAAGGAGCACACCCACCTCCTTTACCATTTCAAGCATAATGACGTTCAGCATGAAACTAGAGAAGTAAGCGCTGCCCCTCCGTGCAATTCTGGGCTCTTGACAGTGATGAAATGTTCAACCTGTGAGCAATGATTTAAATAGTCAGCACTTTGCATGCATGACTGGACCAGCACTGTGATCAGAATCACAGGAACACGGAATTTTGGAATGGAACAAACCTTAGAGGCCATATAAAGCAATACCTTGGGCTTCCCTGGTGGCGCAGTGGTTGAGAGTCCGCCTGCCGATACAGGGGATGCGGGTTTGTGCCCCGGTCCGGGAGGATCCCACATGCCGTGGAGCGGCTGGGCCCGTGAGCCATGGCCGCTGAGCCTGTGCGTCCGGAGCCTCTGCTCCGCAATGGGAGAGGCCACAGCGGTGAGAGGCCCGTGTACCGCAAAAACAAAACAAAACAAAAAGCAATACCTTGATTTTTGCAGATGAGGAAATGGAGGTCCAGAGAGGTCCTGTTATTCTCCTAAAGTCTCTGGGAGAGGAGCCCAACCCCTTTGACTCCTGATCTTGTATCATTTTAGAGAACAGGACAGGGAGAGCTGAAACCTTGCTGCTGGATCAGTTTTGATCTGATGCAATCATCTTATAACTGAATGCAAACACAGGTTTGCCAAATAGATATCCAAATTACAAGTTAGACAGCTACGACTCTATTCTCAAGAATTTATGACATACCCCAAGTGTAGAATAGTATAACCATGGAGCCATATAACGCTTAATTTTTACTAAAAACATATTGATGGAACCAATGAATTAATTTTTACAAAATCTTAGCTACCTGGAATACATAATAAAATATAAACAGTTTATATGTCTTTTCATTTCACAAAAATCTATGTCTTCATATCTTAATAAACTGTTCCTTTTCATTTCTATTTCTAGTCTTGCAAATTCTGGTTTCTGCGTATTAGAACACTCGTTGAAATTCAACAGATCTCAGCATGAAGAAGAAGAGGAAAAAGAAGGCTGATCATTTCTCAGTGTTTCTTAGCTCATACACACACAAAATTTTCATCGGAGGGGTTGTATGTATGTTCAAACATAGACACGTGGACTTGTTAATTAAGTTAGTGAAGACAAGAATGTTGATTTATTTCAGCAGATGTGCCTCAGCTCTGCCTTAAAAGGTGCCACAAAGAATCTTGAAATAAGAATACACTGTGTTGTTCAGGGTGTGGTCAAGTGGACATGCTCATATACAGCTAATGGAAGTCTAAGTTGACATACCCATTTCATACTACTGCTGAAGTGAAATTAATCAAGGAAGACCTGCTGGAAGAGGTGGGCTTTAAGCCAGGTCTCAAAGAAGGTTATGGACTTGGAAGAGAGGTGGAGGGCACAAAGTCAAAATGGAGGGAGATAGAGACCAAAGGGAGGTTGCTACATTTCTTGGCTCGTGGCCCCTTCCCCCATCTTCAAAGTCAGCAGTGTAGCAGCTTCAGATCTCTCTCAGACTTTGACCTTCTGCCTCCCTCTACCATCTTTTGAGGACCCACAGGATTACATTGGGCCCACCTACATAATCCAGAATAGTGTCCCCATCTCAAGAGCCTTAACTTAATCACATCTGCAGTCATTTTGCCATGCAAGGTAACATTCCCAGGTCTGGGGCATTAGGACATGGAAATCTCTGGGGGCTACTATTCTACCTCCCATGGTTCTTAACCTACCATGCCTCTATTTCCTCAACTGTAACATGGGTTTAGTAATATGGTATCTACTTCATAGGGTTGTTGTGAGAATTAAATGACTTAATACCTCTCAAGTGCTTAGACCAGTGCCTGGCACATGGTAAAAATTCAGAGTTGTGGCTATTTCTATCTGCCCAACTGAACAGATCGGTAGGACTCTTCCTTTACCCCTGGATTCCTTAAGCCAGTGGTTTTAAATTTTTCTTGACAATTACCCCCAGTAAAAAGCACACTTTACCTCCTGACCCAGGACACCCAAAGATTTACACATTTACATAACTGAAATAAAAGTTTCACAAACAAAACTTAATCCCACTCTGTGCAATGGACTCTGATTATTCCTTCTCATTCCATTTCATTTTCATGCAATGAAATAAGCTTAAGGAGGCCTAGTCAAGACAAACGCTGGCATCCAAACTCAACACCTTTTCTTCTTCCACCTGGTGCAACTGACAACTGGCAGAAGCTGTGTGAGGCTGGGGAGATCCTGGTGCTTCTTCCAGTGGTCCTGCTTGACTGACGTAAGTTTGATGAACTGAAGGAAGGAGACACTGGAACATAGGATCCACAACGAACACTGCAGATTCCTGCCTTCGTATGTCCACTTCCAAAATTGTATGATCACTGAGTGGCTTCCAGGAAACCGACAAGCTTTAATTTGTCAACTTTCTTATGTTAACGCTGGAGAGCACCTAATTGCCCTGTCCTCCTTATTCACACCGCATGACGGATGAGGTGCCGCTGGCTCATTGAGTCGACAAGGTTTCTGTGACAGCTTCTCTTGTCCACGCAGAACCAAATCTGGAGAGGCTGTCATTCGATGTGACAAACTGACAAGACAGTGTTTTCTGTCTCCCAGATGGGCGAGGGCCTGTAGTGACTGTCAACATCTAAGGGTCACTGTGAATCTGATCGTGACTGTGTTCGGTGGCTGACAGCTGATGAGGCATTCCTCCAATGGTTCAAAGCCTACACATTTTTCACCTCAACTGGCCTGAGCAGTACATAACTGTGACCAACACATGAATGTAATTTCACTTGGGCTATGACAAGCCCTGCCAAGGCTTTTGAAGAGTCTTCCTGCTACCACCAACAAAGCAGCCAGCCTGGTTCCCCTCCATCCTTGCCTCTGACTCCCAGGTCACTTGATGAGATTGTGAGCTTCCCTGACTCACAGATGCCTGGGATGTTAGGTTTCAGGGGACTTAGAACCCGAACCTAACTCCACAGAGGGGAGGTAACACCCAAGGACACTCAAGAGGAGAGACCTAAGGGTGCACAGATATAATTAATAATAATCCTGGACGTGGGTCTCACTTGCAGTTACATTATATCAACAGACATCCAACACATAACTAGTCGGTCGTTCTCAATCCTAGAATCCTCTAGGAGCTTTTAAGAGGTATCCCCATCTGGATCCAACCCCCAGAGACTCTGATTCTCTTGATGTGGGGTGAGATCTGGCTTTCAATGTTGTCATAGCTCCCAGAGGATTTGGTTGCACAGCCAGGGTTAAGAAGCCCCTGGAACCTGACCACCTGGGTTCAAATCCAGATGATACCACTTACCAGCTGTGCAATCTTGGGCAAGTTACTTAATTTTTCTGGGCCTCGGTTTCCTCATCTGTAAAAATAGGAGTGATGATAATAATACCTCCTAGGATTGTTCCAGGGCCAAATGAGTTATTAGATATAAGGCCTTTGTACACTGCCTGATGGAGAGGACCTGATCAATAGATGTTAGCTATTCCTGTTATTTAAGGATTTCCTATATTTAAAAAGGCTCAAAGAGGAGACTTGACCAAACCATACAACACTGAGCTTCTCTTTATGGGCTTTTTCTAGTACAGGATGTGTCTGAGAGAGATAAGTAAAGAGCAACTCGAATGCTTTTGGCCTAAGCAATGGGAAGAATGTCTTGCTTTGCTTCATTTTGCCTTGTTCAATCCTTGTAACATTCCCATTAAATAGATGAAAACACTAAAGCACAGAGAGGCTCAATAACTTGTACCAGATCAGAAGATCTTCAGGACTTCCCTGGAGGTCCAGTGGTTAAGACTCCGCACTTCCATTGCAGGGGGTGCAGGTTCAATCCCTGGTCAGGGAACTAAGATCTCACATGCTGTGTAGCACAGCGCCCCCCCAACCCCCCAAAAAAGAAAGAACAGCCCTCAAAAGAAACTATTAAAAAAAAAAAACAGAAGATATTGGGGAGTAGCCAACCCAAGAGTCTGACTCCAATATTTCTAGCTCCAAAGTCCAGGCTTTCTTCCCACTCTCTCATACTGAGTTCTCAGGTGCATCTGAGTCTGGTCTTTAAGAAGGTGATGAATATGTATGAGAGGCGGTGAAAGGAAGGACACTGCAGTTGGATGGGAATCACGGATATGAGATTGACTCTAGGTCCTTTGCGCCTTAACCGTCTGTGATTTTGTGAAGGAGGTGGTGCTATACCAGGATGACAAGCAGGCTGGCCTAGCTAGAGAGAAGTACCCTCAAGCAGAGAGGTGTGTGAGCCCTGCTGGAGAGCACACCAACGGAGGGGCCCAATGCCACAGACCTAGGAGACTAGATGATACACTCTAGGGAAATAAATGTGGATCTCTGTTGAAAATCCTTATTAAGTTCTGTTTAAATGTTATGCTAAATCATGCAAACTGCAAAAACCACAATGTGAGAAATTACATAGCTTGGATGACCCATTTTTCTTCAACAAGTAAATTGCGAGAAAAACGAAAAGAAGGCGGGAGAAACTGTAGACCAAAATACTAAATGTAATGGGTGGGCTTTGATTAAATCCTGGTTCAAACAAACTCACACACACACACTTAAATAATCATGGAAATGTGGATGCTGACTGGATATTTGGGGACCTAATGAATCCTTCCTTCAAGTACATTACAGACCAGTAAGCAGATATAAGGAGGTAAGTCATATATCTGAATTATTATATGATACAAGGAAGGAGTAATAAGAGTTCCAGAGAGAAACCATAGAATGCTGTGACAGTTCTGAGTAAGGAGTTTAATGTCAGAGCAAGAGAACGGGAGCTCCTTTTGACTGAGCATATTCTGAGCACAGTCTGAGCCAGGTCCTGCTCTAAGGTCTTTCATAACCAGTGGTGGCTTTCAAACTATGCTTGGCCAAATCCAGGGGGCTTCTTGGGAGCCCTGCCCAGGGCCACATTGCTGGCAGATTTGCCAAGGTCAATGGAAGGACTTCTTTAACTAGAATGTCTCAGTTCTTTGTCTCTCCTGGGGAGATTTCAGCCTGTAAAAGTATACAACTGGAAAGAAGCTTGAAACTCCCTGGTCCATGGGCTTCCTGGTTATCTCCCCTCAGCAAGCTGCCCTTAGCTCTTTCAGATGATCAAGTTTACCATTAAGGGCTTGGCTGAAGGTAGAAGAAAGCCTGCTTTTCCATGAGCACAGACAACAGTCAACTACAGTTCAGCGGAAATCCCTGACTTAACTCACACAAAGCACATTTAACTAGAGTCGCACTATCTACTTTGCCTTATTAGAAAGGACACTGGAGCGCATACATTTTATTGCGATAAATCTCATCATTAACAAATGGCATATATCTGCACAGTAAATCTGATGATTAAAAATTGTTTCTACTACACAGTGGGCCAATGAGAAAGACATAATTCACAGCCAAAAGCTGCAACCAGACATGTGGATCCTGGAGGGAAGGTCCTGGTATCTTGTCTCCAGATGGAAGAGACCTGCTACAGAAACTGGAATTTTAGAAACACAGATAGGTCCTTCCAGGGTACAGCTGTTGCTTTGGAGCAACAATATGGCAAGGCAGGTGGGAGGCGGCAGAAGGCTCTACCCTACAACCATCACCACTACTGTGAACTCCTACTTCAGAGACCCAGAGCCCAAGCCACCAGCCAGAAACCAAGGCAGTGAGTCCCTCTCTAGTGTAAGATCTGCTCCCTTAGCTAGCCTCCACTTCCCCATGCCCACCCCACTACCTTCTCCACCTCTCCTTCCACGTCCTTTACAACATCACCTCCAAAAGGCATTCCTCACAACGCCAATTCCCAGGATGCACCTCCAAAATAAACACCAGTGGTAAAAATATCTGGGGAAAAGCTGCACATAACAGGCTCCCTTTTTGGAAATCCATGTCACATTTACTCTGTATAGCGGGCACACTCCTTTGTCTCTCCGGTCCCCTTGGCTCTTCTGGAAAGTGCTTTTCCTCCCCCATTTCTCCCCTTCATGTAGCTACTCAGGGAGCAGCCATTTTGTTCAGTGTGATCAGCTGCACTCTTGGCTGCAGTTGGTTGGTCCAAAAGTAAGCACCTGACCTAAGTTTAGGCAATCACAGTTTCTTTCCCAGACCCCCCCTACTAGCCACATTTGATTGGTCCCAGGATGGATGATTGATTCAAGTTAGGCCAGTTTTATTTCTTGGAAATTCTGGAAGGAAACTGAGAAGTCAGTGTTTTTCTAGTGTTCGAAGCTGTAAGATACAAAGCTCTGAAACCTGTCATCAGTACGTTCCCCACCATGATGACTAGAGAGGGGAAGGAGGCTAGGATGTGAGGGGAAGAAGGGGAAGAATGCCCAGTAAGGAGCAGAGATGCGAGACAGAGTCTGTGAGCTTTTGAGTGCAGGCTAAGTACTTTCGGAAGCCCACTGCATTGCCATCCTGAGTGCTGTGAAGTACCCCATGTCCTTGTGATGAATTTCCCTTTCACGAGTTTGGTTTCTCCACTTTGACCAAGGGGGTTCAGAACAACTTACTGCAGTAAATAAGCCCATTTAGCATTAACGAATCCAATATTTCCATAAGTATTTGGCCACTGAACGTTTTTTCAGATTAACTAGTTATCTAGTTAATTGAATGTTCTCTTCTATCATTCTCCCTTAGAGTTTCCACAAAACACCCTTTGAGAAATGCTGTCTTACAGAGAAAACTCCCTAAAACACAACACAGGCAAAAGTGAGATGTGTCTGTGAAAGTTTATTTCATGAATGTGAACTGGGAACAACAGACTCTGTGGACTATAGATTTTTTTCCGAGCTTACTTGTAGCAGAAGAACTATTGACTATTTCAATTATCTGGAAATACAATCACTTTCTGTCACTTAAGGGGCCAGATGAAATTCTGTGAGTTATAAAGAGCTGTACTAGGTAAATGTTTGCCATTAACCATAAATGTGGCTATGGACTGGGCACATCAATCTGCCTCTGGCCTGAGATCCAAAAAGGAAATTCTGGCAGAAGGCAAGCAGCCTATAAAGGGGACGAAAGAGATAGATATGCTCTATCTGCTAGCAAACACTGACCTGGAAAACATCTCTCTTTGCTCAAGGATATCCTTGAGCAAAGAGAAATTTTATATATATATATATATATATATATATATATATATATATATATATATATACACAGATATATATATATATGGAAGGATACATATGCAGAGGGGAAAAATTGGGTCTATTAAAAGATTGTATAATACACACATGAAAACTTTGCCCTAGGTGTACAGAGGAAAAGCTTACCTGGGAAATCAACTGATTACAGGAAACAGAAGAAATGTTTAGAATACATCTGTTTTATGTTCTTAACTTTTAAAAAATTAAAAAAGCTCATAAAGTAAGTTTTGAATGATGAAATGAAAAATCAGAACTGTAGGCTCAAATAAAAAAGAAGCTGGCAGAGACAGGAAGAGCGCCAGGAAGCTAAAAAGAGTAACAAAATTAAAATCCACGTTGGAGGCACTAAAAAGCAAACATCAACGATGGGGGAAAAAATAGGTTGGTGGTGGAGATGATTAACCAGGTAAATGCAATAAGACTGAGGGGGTGGGAGTGAGAAGAAGCACAGAAAGATAAATATAATAAGAAAGAAGATAATACGCAAGTAGGCTAGAAATCCAATATTTAATCTCTGGATTAGCCGTATTCCTAAATAAGAAAGCAGAATAAGTGGAGGAAGCAAAAATCAATGATTTAGTAGGAGACAATGTCCCTGTGCTTGAAAAAAAGTCTGAGCATATAAATCAAAAGGATTCACTGTTTGAAGGAAAGTTATGAAAAGAGACAAAGTAGGCATATTTTAGTGACATTTTTCAGTATCAAGGTTGGAGGGAAAATGCCACTAAACTAAGCAAAAAATAAATATAATGACAGGTCACTTACAAAGAACCAAAACTAGGCTGACCCCAGATCCTACCAACGCCAATATAGAAAGCAAAGCAATGTCTGTAGAATGTTAAGGGGGAATTCTGTGACCCAAGAGTTCTTTGCCTAGCCCGGATGCTGTTCACGTATATGCCTTTGTTCAAGACAAAGGAAAGATAGTCTGAGAGAGGTAATGCCACAGGAAATTCTGTTACTGACTCATTTCTCCTGAAAACATTAACCGAAGTTATAATCCCTAAATCTACCAGAGGAATCAACACGAAGGACTCATCTGAAAAGTTATAAAATGATTGTCTAAATAATTGACAAAAATATGGTACATAAATGAACGCCCAAGTCTACAGGGACGCCTGAAAAACAAGTCGTATATTGTAAACAAAAAAAGTCACTATGAATAAGCACCTGCGCCCTACAACGTACCCAAGGTGACACTGGCATATCTAGGGAGTTGAGTGAAGAGAGCTACAACACATCATTCACTCCTCATTTCACAAAGAGGAGCCCAAGTTTCTTATATTATTCCTCCATTTAATAATGATAGGAGATGTAAAAGCAAAGATTTTTTTTTCAGATTTTTTTTTAATTTATTTATTTTTTGGCTGTTCTGGGTCTTTGTTGCTATGCACAGGACTTCTCTAGTTGAGGTGAGCGGGGGCTACTCTTCGTTGCAGTGCGCAGGCTTCTCATTGCGGTGGCTTCTCTTGTTGCGGAGCACGGGCTCTAGGTGCAGGCTTCAGTAGTTGTGGCATGTGGGCTCAGTAGCTGTGGCTCGTGGGCTCTAGAGCACAGGCTCAGTAGTTGTGGCGCACGGGCTTAGCTGCTCCGCGGCGTGTGGGATCTTCCCGGACCAGGGATAGAACCGGTGTCCCCTGCATTGGCAGGCGGATTCGTAATGACTGCGCCACCAGGGAAGCCCAAAGATGTTTTTGAGAAGTGTAAAATTAACAACTTATTAAAACTAAATATTTGCGCAAACCATCAACTATCACAAGAGAAAATAAAAGCAAAGAAAAATATTACCCATAAGGCAAAATAATGGAATGTGAATGAGTGAATGCATGAAATAATATGATAAATAAAACAAAACATATTTATTAGTTATGATAATAAGCAAAAATGGGTTCTATTCGCCAATGAAGAAGTTCAAATCCAATTTAATTAGCATTATGCTGAGGGTCCCCGAGAATATATGCATCAACAAACCTCCAATATACCTTTTCTTTCCAGATTATTACAGTCCAGAATACATATGTCTAAACTGTATCAATGTTTGTAATTATCTATTTATTTTGATTCTTAGATATCAAAGATACAGATGTGTATATAAAATATATATGACGGGTCACTTTTAAAGAAAAAGATCATTCGAACTCCCAGGTAAGCAAAACCACATTAAAAAATATATGTACATTGCCAGTGTTTATTAATAAACACTCACAAATATTTAGATATCAAAAAGAAAACAGGGACATTTCCGAACATATGTAAATGTTAGATTGAAACTGACATAATATTGTACATCAACTATACCTCATAAATAATTAAATAAATAAATGAATAGAAAGCAGGGGCAGCTTGTATGCAATGTACATAAAATTTATTTTAAATACCCTGTAATTTTCTAGTCAACCTGTCTTTATGGCTGCTGAGTGTTTAGCTAATCTCCAACCTTCAAGCTCTTTCTTCAAGTGCCTACCAGCTTGAAGGTAAGTGATTCTCCATTCCAGGTCACTCTAACTGGACTAGGGATTCTACCCATTCATGCCTAGGGGTAAAACAAGCAACAGAGTGGGGTAGAGAGACACACAGGATCTCTCCTTCTCCAAATTTTGGTTGAGTTAATGTTACCCACCTGAGTTGTCCTTTGTTGGTCTGTCAGTGGCCAGTCTCCCAGTGTGCAAACCTTGAACACAGCTCTTAAATTACATGTTAACCCATCTGCATGAATCTACTCCAATCAGTTTCCCCGAAAAGAAAAACCGTACCTTGTTTAGATTGAACGTCCTAAGATATATAAAGACTCATAAACATTTCAGTTTGGAGGTTGAAAAAAAAAGGAAAGGATTAAGAGGACAAATGGTTGCTGTCCCTGGAATGCTGTGTTGTCAGTGGGACTCCTGGCATCCAAAAGTGAGAAAATGCAGACAAAATGCCAGGCGGTATGCAAACACACTTGTCAAATTCACAGAGCCAGAAAAAGCTATTCCTGCAGTTTATCTGCCCCAAGTGGATTAGATACTAGCAGAGACGTGGAGATTTTGTTGAGCTTACAATTTTCATTTTTAAATTTGAAAAAAGGAGAAACATGGGGAAAATAAAATGAAGAGAGGAAACTGGCACGTCAGAGCTGGAGAAGAGCTGAAAGTTTAGTCCAACTCCTCCTTTGACAGATGAGGAGGCTGGAGCCCAAATAAGTAGCTTGACTTATCCCAAGTCCTAAAAAAAATTTTTTAAAAAAAGACCTTACATGGATAATAACAGACACTGATAACGGGAAATGGGAAAATTAACCAAAGTTCGACCTCATGGGCTGTTTCTCCCCAACTGCACTGTGGACCACAGTGGTCAGGGGTGAAATAGACAAAGGGTGAAAGTTTATTCCAAAATACGTCTCTCCCCATAGCTGCCAATGCCCTCTTTTGACTTTGATTCCAGTTACTGTTGCTATGTACAAACCCACCCCAAAATGTAGAGACTTATCAACAATCGCTTATTTTCTCGTGGTCCTGCAAGTTGGGCAGGACTCAGTGGGGACAATTCATCTCCACTCCAGGATGTCTGGGGCATAGCTGATAAACCACTGGGGGCTCTGAAGGCCCATTCACGCCTTGTTGGTAGCTGATGCTGGCTGTCGGCGGGGACCTCAACTGGAGCTGTTGGCTGGAGTACCTACACGCGGTCTCTCCTTGTGGCCTGGGCTTCCTGGCTGCATGGTGGCTGGGCTCCAAGAATAAAGTCCCAACAGGACCACATGGGAACTGCATGGCTTGTTATGACCTAGCAGCAAAAGTCACACAGTGCCTCTTTTTCCATAGTCACAGGTGACCCAGATTCCAGTGGAGGGGACATAGACCTTGCCTCTCAGTGGGAAGAGTTATGTTACATTGTTACAGTGTTTAAAGAACATGCGGAATGGGAGATCTTATTGATGCCACCTTGGAAAATATATTCTGTATAATTTAAGACAAGGATCTTCAACTGATGGTTGGGTGGGGAGAGAAATCTGCGCTGTTTAGGCTACTTTGGGGTTTCAGGGGCCGAGGCAGTGGCGAGGGGAGGGTTGAAAAAGCATAAGCAAATGTTGTAATTCGTATTTTATTTTATTTATTTATTCATTCATTTGGCTGCGTCAGGTCTTAGTTGCGGCACGCGGGATCTTTGCTGAGGCATGTGGGCTTCTCTCTGGTTGTGGCATGCGGGTTTTCTCTTCTCTAGTTGTGGCACTCAGGCTCCAGGGCACACGGGCTCTGTAGTTGTGGCGCGTGGGCTCCCGAGCACATGGGCTCTGTAGTTTGCGGCACGCGGGCTCTCTCACTGAGGCATGCGAGCTCAGTAGTTGTGGCACGAGGGCTTAGTCGCCCCGCGGTATGTGGGATCTTAGTTCCCTGACCGGGGATGGGACCCACGTTCCCTGCATTGTAAGGCGGCTTCTTTACCACTGGACCACCAGGGAAGTCCCAAGGACGTTCTTAAGTGAAACTGACGTTTTATTTTTACTGCGAGTATGTGGTAGTAAAGAATACAATGATATTAGCATGGTTTGATGCCACTGCTAAGGCACCATTGCTTTGGCACCATCAGTGCAAATGGCAAATAGATAACAGTAATAATACTGTGAAAATAGTTTTGTCCTGAGAGTATTTCGGGCACCCTCAGGGTTCCACGGACCACACTTTGAGAACCTCCAACTGGTGTACCATTTTCATTCTGCAAATGCAGAAACTGGGGACTGGAGAGGAAATAACTAACTCCAGCCTTCAGCATTTTATCGCCACTTGTCACAGGTTGGGTTTCCCAGGAAGCAGACTCCAAGATGGAATTCCTTGTTCAGGAAAGTCTAACATGGGGGTCATTACCTGTGGATTCTGGCTTCCCCAAGGTCACATATTTTCTTGTTCCGGGTCCCCCGCCTGCCAGTCACTTTCTCTCTCTATTTTGCCTTTGCCCCGTGCACAATGCCCTTGATAATGAGACTGAAAATAAAAAGCTCTGTGTTCACCAGGCAGGCCTCTGATTCAAGGCTTTGCCTAAAAATATTCTGCCTTCAAAATCGACAGGCTAGGGCTTCCCTGGTGGCACAGTGGTTGAGAGTCCGCCTGCTGATGCAGGGGACACGGGTTCGTGCACCGGTCCGGGAAGATCCCACATGCCGCGGAGCGGCTGGGCCCGTGAGCCATGGCCGCTGAGCCTGCGCGTCCGGAGCCTGTGCTCCGCAACGGGAGAGGCCACAATAGTAAGAGACCCGCGTACCACAAAAAAAAAAATCGACAGGCTCTAACTTGTGAACAGGTCCATAGACACAGAGGCTTAAGGATTTCATTTGACCCCACTTCAAAGCCATCTCCTGCTCTCCAAGGCGTCCCTGGGTTCCCTGGGACCTGGATAAATATTCTATTTGCTTGCACAAAAACCTCAGAGAATGACTCCTAAGATACTCCCAGAAGGTCGGATCCACCTGACACTTTCTGCATCTCACTGTGGTCCCCTGCATTGAGTTCAAACTCCTGCTCCTTTCTCAAGGCCCTCCATCACCCTCTAACCTCTAATACACACATTCTGCTCCAAAGAAACTGTGCCCTCTGCTCTCCCCGCACCACACTGTGGTCACTCAGGCCCCTGCCATGATGCACACTGCTGCCCCACCCAGACCCCATCCCTATTTCCCAACGACCTTTTCAAAGCAGGCTCAGTCCAGATCACCTCCTCCAAAAAGCTCCACCTGTCATCTGGACTCTTCCTGTTCAAATTATGTGCACCATACGACGTGGGACTTAATTATACACCATCTTGAATGTTCACCTTTGTTTCTTGTGTGATAGGCAACTCAAAGCAACTCACAGAGCTGTTATCATGTTCCAGGGGCTGAGCTGAACAGGAGGGGCAAAGATGAACCAAGCAACGCTTCTGTCCTAAAGGGGCTGGTGGTGAACCCACACACACACCACAGTCATGCTCCCGAGCAGGCTGTCACTCTCTTCAGAAGAGGCCACCCCTCCAATGCCTGGCCTGAGAGGCAGTGTGGACAGTGAATGCCTCAGCTTGGGAGCCCAGTCCATCTAGGGTGCACCCGCTGTCCTTCCACCTGCCAGCCTCAAACTACTCACTGTCCAGCAGGCATTATACAGGTCTGGACACCAAAAGGCAGCCACCTCCTCCACCTATGGATAAACTCACAGCTGAACACAAAGATAAATAATAAATACG
Source organism: Lagenorhynchus albirostris (assembly GCF_949774975.1). Taxonomy (NCBI): domain Eukaryota; kingdom Metazoa; phylum Chordata; class Mammalia; order Artiodactyla; family Delphinidae; genus Lagenorhynchus; species Lagenorhynchus albirostris. The sequence goes on from NC_083109.1 coordinate 77,422,599, forward strand.
CTATGGACCAGGCACTACGTTGAGAGCATTAAATGTATTAGGACTCTTAATCTTCTTAATTCTCCAAACTAGGTAAGTCTATTATCCTCATCTTATACATAAGGAGACTGAGCCTTGGGAGGTATCAACTAGCCCAAGACCACACAACCAATAAACAGGAGAGCCAAGAGCCGACCCACTCACGTGGTCTTATTCCAGAGACTCAGCTCTCAATAATAATTATTATCATACTTAAATAGCAGCTAATGTTTCTAAACATAATATATGTGAGCACTGTGCCAAGTGTACTTTGTGGATTATTTCATTAATTCCCCCAAAACCCTATGAGATAGGGTTACTAACCCATTTTACAGATGAGAAATTGAGTCTTAGAAAGGTTACCTGGCTCAAGGTCTCAGCTATCCAGAAATCAGATGCTGGCATAGCTGCCTCTTTTAGCCAACTCACCAGTAACCCAAGGGTCATGACCAGTGGCTGGGTCTGAATTGGCTTCCGGCCTTGTCCACATGCACCTTCTGTGTTCATAGGAAATGACCACCTTGCTCTGATGACAGTCAATGTCTGTGGCTGGTGGGCCACCTGGCTACACAGCCCCAGAGAGAGCCAAAGGATGGTTGTCCACAAAGTCCTGTACTATAGCCTGAATGTCTGTCTGTGTCCTCCCAAAATGCATATGTGGAAAACCAATGCCCAGTGTGAAGGTATTAGGAGTGTATCTGGAATGTGGTGAGTTCATGAGGGTGGAACCCTCATGAATGGGATTAGTGCCCTTATAAAAGAGGCTCCAGAGAGCTCCCTTGCCCCCTCCACCATGTGAGGACACAAGGAAAAGGCTGCAGCCTGGAAGATGCTGCACCTGACCATGCTCACCTGACAATGTTCCACTCTGATCTCAGACTTTCAGCCTCCAGAACTGTGAGAAATAGATGTCTGTTGTTTATGGACCACCCAGTCTGTGATATTCTGTTAAAGCAGCCCAAACAGACTAAGATACCCTGGCTGGGAATTTGCAGGCTGCCCTACACATCCCAGGCCCGTAGGCTCAGCAAGACCTCAGGGCCAGACACTAAGGCATCAGACTTCAGTCATGCAAACCTAGACTTAAAGTTCCTTCCTAGACAGAAGTGCTGTTCTGAGAGGCTGGGAGACCTTGGGACAATCCCTTCCTTCCCTGGCCCCTGTTGCTCTGTCACTGAAATGAGGATTAAGTGAGACTGTCCACAAAGGGCTTGTCCTCTCTAGAAGCTCAGCCAACAGTGCTATAATTGTTTTGAATTGATGTTATCGGCTAAGTGCCAGGTTACCTGGAAAATTCCTTCAGTTTCCTCTGGGGTCCAGGGAACTGACATCAGGGAGGACCTGGATGGATCCAGTCCCTTCCACCCAACACTCGGCCCTTCACCGCCTGCAACCTCAGACTGAATTTCCATCTCGAAAGAATGCTCTCAGCCTCAGCCTGCCCCTCCCCTTCGTCTCTGGGGTGGGCTCTGAAGATCTCATCTGGACAGAATCAATTTGCTAAGTGCAGGCAGAGACTAATGCTCTGTTACAATTTTTCTACGTACCTCATTTATCCTAATGGAAATATCCTATATTTTAAATATCCTAATACGATATTTTTTTAAATTTATTTATTTATTTATTTGGCTGCATTGGGTCTTTGTTGCTGTGCGCGGGCTTTCTCTAGTTGTAGTGAGTGGGGGCTACTCTTTGTTGCAGTGTGCGGGCTTCTCATTATGGTGGCTTCTCTTGTTGCAGAGCACGGGCTCTAGGCGTGCGGGCTTTAGTAGTTGTGGCATGCGGGCTCAGTAGTTGTGGCTTGTGGGCTCTAGAGCGCAGGCTCAGTAGTTGTGGCCCACGGGCTTAGATGCTCCACTGCATGTGGGATCTTCCTGGAGCAGGGCTCGAACCTGTGTCCCCTGCATTGACAGGTGGATTCTTAACCACTGTGCCACCAAGGAAGTCCCCTAATACGATATTTTAAAAGTTAATATTGTAATATGTATCTCAATTAGCTTAGCGCAGCCCCTCTCGAGCAGAGGCTGCAGGCTCCATGCCGAGGGACGGGACCCTGCGGACATCATAGGAGGTGGGCCAGGGCCAGAAGGAAGCCCAGATCTGGCATGAAGTGTTGAGGAGAGCTGCTCGAGAACTTTCACACTTAGAAGACCCCTGGGCTTCATTAGGTTAACAACACGGCCTCAAGGTCCTTCCATCCATAGAAGAAATGCATTTCTCAGCCAATTATTCTACAGCCAGTATTTCTTGAAATTGCATTATAATATCAGAAATGTTGTGAACAGGACAGAGAACAGAGCGATGCATACTTGGGGTCCATGGTGGGTTCTGAGTGAGTTTCTGGTTTTGCATTAGGGAGATGGGAAAGGGAGCAGATTGCTTTGAGGGGGGAGGGGATTGAGGGTGTTTTTTGCCTCTTTAAATGCACACACATATTATTGGCTTTTCTTTTCCACCATCACTTTACTCTAAGCAAAGCCTCATTACTTAAAAAAAAAAAAAGCTGGAGCATCCTAACAATAGTCCATAATTACTTTGCAAATGGTTCTGTGGAGTAATTATGCCATTAGTCCAAGTGCCTTCTACATCAAAGATTTCTCTCCCTCTGCAGTGCCTTATCTATTTGAGTTAGGGAATGAGAAGAAGCTCCCAGGAGCCTGAGTGATGGGGACCCAGGCTGTGGGCACGGGGATTTAGAGATGCCCATCTTAGCACGTCTATTGTCAAACCAACAATTCCTACAAATGACACCTCTCCTCGGGAAGGCAGGATGCTAAGGCAGAGTTCCCAAGGAAAAGAGATTAACCATCAGCCTTTGGAGAAAGTGTATTCGGGCAGCTGCCTCAAAGGATTTCTGGCCACACTAGATAGAGAAGGGAACCTCACAGCCATCTTTGGCTTTACTCACCAGTTTGTTATGACAGGCTGTGGCCATGTGAAGGTCGCCCGTCCTGCAGTTAATAGATCCAAGTGGGAAAACCTTCTGTGGTTCCCATACATCCTAAGGAGAGAGGAAAAAAAGCATAGACCGCATTTAGTTGAGGACCTGCTCCATGTCAGCTGCTGTACTTGGCATTTCACTCCTAGTATCTAGTAATTCACACTACATTTATTGCTTCTATTCTACAGATGAGGAACTGAAGCTCAAAAAGATCGCCAATGCCCAGCCTTCTCCAATGTTTCTATCCCAGTATCCTGAGCGAAGTGGCTTTTATCCTCAAGGTCACTCCCATAGTCAGAAATGGCTGCAGGAGCTCCAGCCATCACATCCATATCTCAGACAAAAGAAAGAGAATGTGGGGTGGGGGAGAAGGCAAAAGGGCACTTCAAGGAGATTTTCCAAATCCCCACCCGATGGCTTCTGCTTCAATCTCGTTGGTCATCCCATTGCAAAGGAGACTGAGAAAAAGAGTTTTTAGCCAAGCAAGAACTACCTTTAAAAATATAGGGCTCTGTTACTAAGAAAGCAGAAGAGATTGGGACAATGGGTAGGTAAGCCACAATCACTATTCTGCTTTACACACTTTATTTTGTTTAAACACTCACAGTAATCCTGCAAGGTGGATGGTGTTACACCCATTCTGTCAATTAGGCTCAAAATGTGTAAATCCCTTGCCCAGCACAGAGCAGTTAGTAAGTGGACCTGACCCAAAGCAGGGTTCAACCACAGTGCCCACTGCCCATCACTGCAACTCCCTGGCAGAGGCCTGACAACAAAGGGCAGGGCAGCAAGTGGGACAAAGCAGGGCTGTACAGTGATGGGAAATGAATGCACACTGGTGGCGAGGCATCTCACCGTGTGCACTGGTGCAGGTTCCTGTGGGGAAAGAGGGGACAGCACGGAGCTGGTGAGACACATGGAGAAGGGCAGGTGCTACACACCTTCTGTGCAGCCTACAGTCCTGGGAGCCCCACAGGAGCCACCTCCAAGAAGGGAAAGGCTACAAGGGTCTGTCTGTTTCATTGCTCTATCCCTAGTTCTCAGTAGAATCGTTAGATCAGTGAATGAATGAATAAACAAATGATTAAATTAAGAAGATACTTTGCAGCCTACTGCCTTCTTCCGGTTTAGATGGATTTCAGAAAAAAAGCTATTCTGAAACAGACATTCCAGATTCAGATTCTGGTTGCCTCAAAGCACAGACCACACGTGTTGTGATAAAATGTAGAGGCACACAGCAGATCCACCCCCTCTGAACAACTGGTGATGCTTTTTGTAATTTTGGTAGCTATTTAAAACTGCATCGTGCAATACATAATTTTTTACTGATCTGTAATTATAAATGTATCTGATCAATTAAATAAGATGATGAATCCATTCGCAGGCTTCTAAGGCATGTGATTCATTTTGATTGATTGATGATTGATTGATTTTGGTTGGTTGCCCTCCCAGATTTGGGTAGGTAGGTAGGAGGTACCCAAATGTCAGTAGAGAAGACCCCCTGAGTCTCCCAAAATCCTTGACCCTGGCGCCAAATATTCTACTTCATTACACCCTCCAACCTCTACCGTTTTTTAGGAAGTTGCCAATTAAAGATTCACCTGGCACAGTCTGGGAAGGCTAACCCTTGAGTTTTCTGACATCCCCACCAAAGAGGAAGAATTCCTCAGATCTCCAGGGTCCTTTCCATCTCGTGAAAAGCCAGGGGCTCTCAAGCACTGAGGGACTGGGTGTTTCTGACAGGGGCAGGAGGGGCGACCTCGGAGCCTGCAGCTCTCAAAGTAAAGCAACCTAAATGGTGAGCGACACCTAGGACAGAGGGTGCCTAAGGGCACTAGGCAGGAGAGCAGCAATGCTTCCCTTTTTCCTCATCAATTACACCTTGACCTCGGGCTCAAATCCCAGGGTTAAACAACGCATCTGAATCAGCTCATTCATATTCAGATTTCTGTTACTCACCACCCCAGAGATTCTGATTCAGTGGGTCTGAAGGGTCCCCAATGTACATTTTTAACAAGGAGGCGGTGACTCTATTGCAAATGAGAAAAACTGCCCTACTCTCCGGGCTACTCCTTGTGACTTGTTAACTTTTCAACCTTTCCACTACCTCTAAGAGTTCAAGGCCATTCAGAAAACATTTACTTATAGGAAGGCAGTGACATAGACACAGTCTGAGATTTACAGGCAGATGGAGGTAGGAGGCGGCATCACGGGCCCCCAGGACCCCAGCCCTAGAAGGAGAGGCAGGCCTGGAGCAAGTACCCCGTGAGCACGGAGGAGGTGGCAGCCGCACCCTGCTGCCGAAGAAGGAAGTGCAGCTCCAGCGGGAAGAAGCAGGGGTGGCTTCACAGGAGACAGAATTTGAACTTGCGCCCGAAGGGTGCAGAGTTTTAAAATCAAGGGCAGGCGGGATGGGTCCTGGGGGAATCCCGCAGTGGGTGCTCTTGTGTGGAGTTGAAATCTACTTCTCTAAGTAAGTCCTGACAGGTCCCAGCTCTACCCAGTTTTTCTCCTGCTGCAGCAAGAGCTCTGCATCTCCACCCCAGGGCCACGCAGTTCGGCTTCCCTGCTCTACTCGAGGCTGGGAGCACAGCTGGAGAAACCCCCCCAGCTCCACGGACTGGGGCCCTCAGGGCTGCACCCCCTGCTGGCTCTTGATCAGCTCCCTTTCCCCTTGGTAGCTGCTCAGCCTCCTGTCCTCTCTGCAACATCCCTACATCCATCGCAGCCCCACCCGTAACTCCATATAGAAAGTGGGACGGCCACTTGGGCAAGAGGGAACACCGGGGATTCACCTTCCAGCCTCGTTCCCCCCTGCTTGTCCCCCAGCGCCGGTACCCACAGCTTCACAGCTGGACTCTGACTTCCAGTGGCGTCCGCAGGGCTAGGGAAGGCCTGGCTTATGATGGACATGGCAAACCAATAGGATTTGGTGAACTTCAATCTGAAAGAAGCCTCCGTCACCACCCCCACCCCCACCCCCAAACCCACCTACCCTATCTGCACTCTCACCTGATCCCACTCAACGCCATTTCCAGGGAAAACACAGTCCATTCCACATGGAAAATCCCTCCCTTCTGCCCTTGCCTCCCCAACTCCCCCTCGTCCCCATGACCTGTCCCTGTGGATTTGTCTAAACCAGCAGCTGCCCTCACCTCCCGTCTCCCGGAAAGAGGTGAGCTGCCTCCTTGGTAAAGCTCATCCCCACCGCAGGCTCCCTGTCTCCGGCTTTCCACCGTCTTATCCACCCTCCCTCCACACCGCTGCTTCTCAAAGTGTGGTCTGAGAACCGCCACACCTGAATCGGCGGGGATGCTTGTTAACCATGCAGATCCCAGGCCACCCACTCGATCTACTGAACTAAACTCTCTGCAGCTGAGGCCCAGGAGTCTGGATTTTAACAAGCATCCTGGTAATATTTTTTCAAATCATAAACATCCCCCCCCATGACTCCCACACACATACACTTCCCATCCTCCTAGGGACAGCAGGATAAATACCAGCTATCGCAGCCTCATCACTGCCTCGCGGCCACATCCCCCGGCAGCCCTTAGAATCTGCGGTACTGAGCCCTGAGCGACCAGAGGGCTGCCAGCTTCCTAAACCCACACTGTTTGTCGTACCCCTGTGTCTTCATCCCTCCTTTCCCCTCTCCAGAGCATTTTTCCCACCCACTCCCATACTCCAACTCGAAACTCCTGAGTCCCCTCCCCAAACATGCTAAGCCCCCATGCTTCCCACTTCAGTGAATGGCATCCACGCAGTTGCTCAAGCCTCAAACCTAAAAGTCCTGTTTGGTTCCTCCCCGGCCCTACAGCCCAGTCTCAGCAAGCCATTTGGTCCTACCCTCGCAATGCAGCCCAAATCCACGCAACCTGGACCACACCCACCATTGCTCAGCTGGCCTGCGCTCAGCACATCCTACCCCACGACCTCCTCTTGACCAGTTCATCCCCATCTCTGGCAAATAGCATCTCAGAGAGGCGTTCTCCAACCTCTTGTCCCAAAAGAACTATGTAAAATGAAATCACTTCCTCTTTCTGCACGGGGAAATAGCACTCCCTGAAGTTGTAAGAAATACCTGTGTTTACTTGTCCATCTTCCAGCTCTTTCACTATAAGGTAAATAACATGAGGGCAGGGACCCACTTCAGGCAAGTCACCTCTCAGCCCAGCATCCCCTAAGTGCCCTACCATAGACACCCAGTAAATATTCATTGAATGTGAAATGAACTCTTTAAAGTCTTTACAAAAGTTAACTTAATCCACACAGGACCCCCATTACTGTTCCCTTTATTATAGAGGAAGAAACCAAAGTAAGGTGAATTGCAGAGACAGCACAGCAAGTGAAGGACATTGCTGGGATTCGAACCCAGGACAGCCAGAAGTCAGAGCCCAAGCTTCCTTAATCAAACTGCCTCTTCTCAAGGCCAGGACCTGGGGCTTAGGACAGTGTCCAGTCTACTCTACAGATGGTATCAGCTAGCTATGGCTGCATAACAAAATGCTCCACAGCGTATTAGCTTAAAACAACATTTATCATCTCAGTTTCTGTGAGTTAAGAATCCAGACTGGTTCCTCAGGCTCTGGGTCCCTCAGAAGACTGTAGTCAAGCTGCCAGCTGGAAGGAATTTGCTTCCAAGCTCACTCCCATGGTTACTGGCAGAATTCTGTTCCTTAAAGGCTGTTGGATGGAGGGCCTCGGTTTCTCCCTGGCTATTAGCCCAGAGGCCACCTGCAGGTCCTTGTCACATGAGCCCCACCGTGGCACAAGTCACAACATGGCAGCTGGCTTCACTGGAGCAAGTGAGAAGGACCAGAGAGGGTGAGAGTGAGGCAGAAATCACAGTCTTTTTGTAACTAGATTAGACTGCTTGGGCTGCCAAAACAAATACCACAGACTTGGGGGAGACAACAGAAATGGACTGTCTCACAGTTCTGGAGGCTGGAAGGCCAATTTCAAGGTGTTGGCAGGGATGGTGTCTTCTGAGAGCAATGGGGGAGACTCTGTTCCATGCCTGTCCCCCAGCTTCTGGTGGTTTGCTGGTGATTTTTGGTATCCCTCAGCTCAGGGATACATCATCCTTCTCTTTGCCTTCCCCTTGGCATTCTCCCTGTGTGTGTGTCTGTCTCTGTGTCCATATTTCCCCTTTTTATAAGGACTCCAGTCACACTGGACTAGAGCTCACTTGACTGACCTCATCTTAACTTGACTGCACGTGCAAAGACCCTGTTTCCAAATGCAATCATATTCAGCAGTACTGGGGGCTAAGATATAATCTTTTGGGGGGAGGACACGATTCAGTAACCTAATCTTAGATGTGACATCCCATCGTTTTTCCAGAGCCTCTTGATTAGAAGTGAGTCTCCAGGTCCAACCCACACCCGAGGGAGGGGATTATACACGAGCCTGGATGTCAGGAAGTAACCATCATTAGAGCCGTTTTAGAAGCTGTCTCCCCTACATGTATCCATAAAAATTACTTGAATAAGTAATCTAGTATCTATCATAGTTGTCCTGCCATTGTTTATACATTTATTTCTCCCCCCACCCCGGGCTGTGGGCTTCCTGGAAGCAGGGACCATGTCAGATTCACCACTAGAACATTCCTGGCACCTAAAACTGGACCTGCCACATGACAAGATAGGTGCCCAGTCAATATTTATTGAATAAATGAATATATAAGTAAATGAATGAGAAACAGATAATGTTTCTCTCTGTCCAAGGGAGCAATTACTTCTAAACTCTATATTAGGAGAGCATCACAATAGGACATTGCCTTTATGTGTCTGGGATTAAATGGATTCTACTCCAGCCGGCCCAATCTTAACTATTGATCAGGAAACTAAACACTTGTTTATTTAAGGGGGAAAAGGCAGCACTGGCTGCATACAAAGAATTTGTGAGACAAGTCAGATGTCTGATGAGTAATTTTCTCTGCCATTTTGATAAGACCCACGAGGTACATCTGTTTCATTCACTTTGATCAGAACTAAAAACAACCTCAAACATACTGCCTAATGCAGCATCTACCTGACAGGTGTGTAGGGAGTGATTATATTGTCTCTTTCCATCCCCGGAAGCTATTAATGAGAGCCAACATGACTGGCAGCCTAAGACACGAATTCTGGAAGGGGTGGGGAAAAGAGCCAATCAGAGCAAACAGACTCCACAGAGAAGCTATGGGGTGGAGAGCACAGAGCCCACATGGAGCTCTTGATAGGATAAGAAATGAGGGTCAAAGCCAGAGCCTTCACTGGAAGCTTGTCCAAACCACAGGCCAGGTTCTCAGAACAGGAATCAGGCAATTGGGTCTGCTCTTGACACTCACAGGAAATCTGGCGGATCAATTTTAGAGAGCCGATGTGTCAAAATAAAATACTCATGGACAGAGCATGCGTGGGAAGCGGTGTCTGTATTATGCTGGAAAGAAGTGGACCGGGACTCAGGAGGTATGTGTTGGAACCCTGTCCCTGTCCCTCGCTAGCTCTGTGATCTGGAGAGATCTTCCTGAGCCTCAGTCTCTCCGGCTGTAAAATGGGGATAACAGTCCTCAGAACACACTTGGTCATCAGCTTCCTGTTACAGCACTCAAGCTTAGCGTTGGTTTGGGAAGTAGCTCGGCAATGATTTCTAAAAACTAATTTTTTGGCTGGATGACTAGGGAGAAATCAGTGTGTCTGTTCTGCAGAGCTGTGTCACGAACCGTTGCTTCTGTGGCTTCTTGAGCTATGTCCTCTTGTCGTGTGTGTGTGTGTGTGTGTGTGTGTGTGTGTGTGCGCATGTGTGTATGTGTATATGCCTGTGTGCATGTATATGTGTACGTGCACACTCACACCTGCACATATGCATGGATGTGCTCAGTTCCTGGGCCTCCAGCGATTTCTTGTGCTGTCAGACTTTGACAAAATCCTAATAAAAGCAGGGTGATTGCTAATCAACTTCTAGGGGCTCCACTCAGTCCACTGGATGGAAAATCATCTATATTCATCCACCACCCTTGAGGGATATAGTGCAAGGCTTAGAAGCACAGACTGTTTCCAAAGGGCCTGAGTTCTAATCTCTGCTCTGCCCCTCTCCTCGTATGACCTTGGGCAAGTTACTTATCTGCTGTGCCTTTGTTTCCACATCTGCAAACTAGAGATAGTCATGGAGTTGTCATAAGGATTAAATGAATCAGGCTTTAGTGCAGAGTCACGGCCCGCAGGAGGCCTCCTGGTCCTAACACGGCCATGTTCTGCTTTGTTTGGATGACTCTAGGAGGTGGAACATTGTCAGTCCTTTCAACATGCCTTCCAGGGCGAGCAAATTCATCCAGCACCCAGTGCACAATCAATGCAAGCTTGGCAGATGAAAACGAATTCATGAGTAAATGCAAAGAATCATACTTGCTGTCATAGAGTCCGCTGAGAAAGAAAAACCAGTCTGTGTGTTCAATCTTTTAAAGGACACATGCCATCTAAGAGTATTCGGTATGGAGGAAACTACTGGAAATTAATCCCTTCTATCTTTTGCTGGGGCTTTGGATGTTCTCATGCCGAGCAGGACTGAACATCGTATGGGGAGAAGGGAAAAGGGGTGTCCTGGGCAGCCCCCCAGAAACCCAACCACAAGCCAGCTTCCCCATCACGGCCAAGACATGGCTACTCTCAACGGGACACCGCTGGGCCCGAAGCCCTGGGGCAGCCATTCGCTTCTGGCCACTCCCAACACAAAACTCTCTGAAAACGTCTCCTCTCTCATCTTGTCAAAATCCCCCTCCTGCATGACTGAGAAGCTGTCGGTGTGATCTACAACCCCCAGGCAGGCCTGGAAAATGAGCTAAATTGCCTGAGTCACTAGCAATGATAGAATCATTCTACAGGAAATTGGAAATCAATTCTTGTCATCACTGTACAGAACTCCTTTATCAAGAGTTCCAGCTCACCCCGTAATGCAACCATGAAGGACTTGAAGGCCAATATGGTAACAACAGGAAGAGAAAGGGCCGTGTGTGTGTGTGTGTGTGTGTGTGTGTGTGTTTATGTGTGTGTGTGTGTTTATCCAAAAACACATCGACGTCCAAAGACAGTGCCAAACCGCTCAGGCTGGCGGAAGACCTCGGCATCCGGCATATGGAGATACTCCATCCTAGGAAGCTGAGAACTAAGTTGTGCATCCGCTATGGAGTTTAATTGAAAATGAGATGCTCTTCCTGGAACCTGGTGCATGCCCTCCTCAGCAGAGCACCTCTGCCTGCGCTGGGCTAGTGCACAACGAAGAACAGTAATAGCCATGGTCCCCCCTTCACAGAGCACTTGGACATCCTCGAGGAATCTTCAGGTCTGTTGTCCCAACCGACATCACAAAGAGAGTATTAGAAAAAATGCTGAATTTCTCCGAATCCCACTTTTCTACATTGTCCATAAAATATAGAAAGTAGCACACATAGAGTTGTGATGAATGAAGTAAATAAGTTTGTATATGGAGAAATGCCATGTAAATTTACAATGATACATAATGATGAGTTATAATATTGGTGTAGGCATTTACACATTAGGCCACTGGGCAAACTGAGCCCCAAAGATGTAGAATGACTTGCCTAAAACTCGTCCATGTGAAAATAAGAGTAATCACTGGGACTTCTCTGGTGGTGCAGCGGTTAAGACTCCAAACTCCCGGTGCAGGGCACCTGGATTCGATCCCTGGTCAGGGAACTAGATCCCACATGCATGTCGCAACTAAGAGTTCTCATGCCACAACTAAGGAGGTAGCGAGCTGCAACTAAGGAGCCTGCTGGCCACAACTAAGGAACACACTGCCACAACAAAGAAGCAGGCGAGCCACAACTAAGGATGCTGTGAGCTGCAACTAAGACCTGGCACAACCTAAATAAATAAATAAATATTTTTTTTAAAAAAAGAGTAATCACCAAGATTTATGCTAGATTATAAAACATTTGCTTGTTCATTATGGATTTTGGAATAAGGATGTAATAGGGAGGATCATTCTCCTCCTTCTTGTAAGGAAGACATTTGGAGAGCATCAGGGAAGAGCTCACAGACTGAGGATCAGGGACCTTGGTCCTTTTCTCCACTGGATTCGCTCTTGCTTTAGAGACCTCTGGGACCCCAAACCTCACCCTTCTTAGTGGTTCTAATAAGCTCCCCCATAAGAATCATCATCCTAGAGAATTCTGAATATCATAGGCTCACACTATTAAATTCCCCTCAATGATCACTGACAGGAGAACATAGGTTGGAAGAGGGGCAGCGGATGGCTGCTCCCATACCTATGCTTATCACAGGCACCCTCCCATGGCTTGGCTCAAGTGCCCATCTCCCCCAGGAAGCCTCCCTGATTGCACCAACCCTCAATGAGCTCTTGAAATCATTGCCTTGTCTATCCCATTATTTGCACCTATTTCTTCTTTTTTCTTTCTTTCAATGCGTAAATCTTGCCTCCCAATCTGACTGCAAGTCCCTACAGGAAGGAGGCCACACCTCTATCCTTGAGTGTCCAAGTGCTATGCTATGGATTAGGGCCACCAGGAGATGCCTAAGAAATCTTTGATGAAGAGGAAGAGGATGAAGGATTTTCATTCCTCACTGGATGCAAATAGTTGTAGGTCTAGTGGAGAGGCCAGGGCTGAAAATCACAAATTTCGCAGACTTCACGGCATGATTTTAGTACACCACATAGGTACTCACCCCCAAAGCTGCGACCACATGGTTCTGCCTGATACCTGGGTCTTAGCAACTCAGCTGGCAGAAAAAGAGAAGAACCAAACCAACCAGCTGCAGACCAAATGGCCCTGGGAGGGTTAACCAGGGTCTAGTAGATGAAGTCTGGACTGTGGTGAACTAAAATGTGGCTCATGGGAGTTCCCTGGCAGTCCAGTGGTTAGGAGTCGGCGCTCTCACTGCTGGGGCCTGGGTTCAATCCCTGGTCAGGGAACTACGATCCCACAAGCTGCGTGGTACAGCCAAAAAATTTTTTTTAACAAATAAGTAAATAGAATGTGGATCAGGAGCACGTGGAGAGTCAAGGGAATGCATTCAGGGGGCAGGGTGCTGCTGAGGAAAGTCAGGCAGCAAGTGATACCCAAAGTCAGGAGGAAGCATCTTCCCTGTCCTGGGCATCAGGTCACAGCCCAAGGACCATGTACATGAGGGAAGCCCAAGGGAGTCAATGTAATAAAGAATCTGACTCCATTTTGGACGTTTGACTGCTGCCAGCTTCCAAATCCCACCACTCTCCTTCCCCACCTGCCCCACAGCTAGGCAAGATGATGGGAAAGCCAAGGCATAGGTAGGAAGATCAAACCACATGTGCACGGGAACACTCACTTTGGCCCCACCCCCGGCCACCTAGTATGGACTGAATTGTTTTGTCCCCCCAAAATTCACATGCTAAAGCCCCACCCCCCAAAGTGATGGTATTGGGAGATGGGGCCTTAGGGAGGTGATTAGGTCATGAGGGTGGAGCCCTCAGGAATTAGATTAATGCCCTTATAAAAGGGATCCCAGAGAGCTCCCTTGCCCCTTCTGCCACGTGAGGACACAGTGAAAAGATCACCATCTATGAACCAGGAAGCAGGTTCTCTCCAGACACTGAATCTGCCAGCACCTTGATCTTGGACTTCCCAGCCTCCAAAACCTTGAGAACAAATTTCTGTTGTTGAAGCCACCCAGACAATGGTCTTCTGTTATGGCTGCCCAAGCTCACTAAGACACCACCATAAAACCCCAAGCCAGGGAGATCCTTTCCCTGTGTTCTCATGCCATTGTCAGAGCAGCCTGGGGCCCTAGCCTCCTCTTTCCAGAAAGCCTCATTATGTGAATAATAAATCCTTTCCTATTCTCTTAGTGCATCTGTGGCGTCATGAGCCTCGATATCTGAGCCACATTTTTTAGGAGGAGGGGTTGATCCCACCTTGGTGGGGTAACCATAACAGCCAGCAAGCCTCAGGCAGGATTTCCAAACCCCAACAGTCAAACAAGCTGGGGCTTGGGGCTTGGAGCAGGGAAACTGGAATTCAAGTCAGTGGTTCTAATTGGGCTGACATGGAGCAGAGGTGAGGAAAGACTAAACTTGAGAAACCCTGGGTTCCCACAAGACCAATGCCACACCCCACCCTCTAGTGCTGACTCGGGCAACTGCAGGGCTGAGCCTGCAAGTAGAGGCACGCACACTGCTACCCAGGAAGGACAAAGGAAAGCAAGGGCTGACTTGGCACAGCGTGTTCATGTAAAGAAATTCTCACTCTAAGGAAAACATTGGCTCTGCCCCAGCCGTGCCCACCAGTAACCTTTGGAGCAAAGCATTCAAGGTGTAAGCTGAGCAGAAACTATAGATTGGCTCCTTCGAACTACTCCCAGGCCTGTGTTTCTTGCCTTCCTTTATTTTAGAGGTGAGAAAGCTGAAATAGTCCATCTTTAGTCTCCTTTTCAGCTAGCGATGACACTGACATAGTTTTGGACAAGGAGCTATAGAAAGGAATTTTCTAAGGAAACCAGCTCCCCCAAGTTAAAAAGATGACGCCCAACAAGGAAAAATCCCTTTGTCTCTTCCTACTTCCTTCTGCCTGGGATGCAGGTGCAAAGCAGCGAAGCGCAGCAGCCACACTGTGACCATGAGGGTGGAGGAGACATGCTAAGGATGATGGGACAGAAAGATAGAAGGGCCTGAATCAGCCCTGAATTGCTCTCCTGTGAGCTTCTGATTATGTGGGGAAAATCAACTGTTGCTTGGTTAAGGCACTATAGCTGGTTGTCTCCTACGCACAGGCAAACTGGGTAAAGCAACTGGCACATCAGCACAGCTAGAGGAGATGCCCATTGGTGGCTGATCAAGAGCATTTACTTTAGTGTCAGATCCGACAGACCTGAATCAGTGTCCCACCTCTGACTTCCTATAAGCTAGGTGAACTTGGGCAAGTTACTTAATCTCTCCAACCTTTAGTCTCTTCATCTGAAGAATGAATATGATAATAGTACCCACTTCAAAGAGTGACTTAAATGCAAACTTCAATGCAAAGCACTTAGCCCAGGGCCTGGCACAGAGTGAGTCCTCAGCAAATGCGGGTTATTTTTCGGTTAAACTGGTTCTTTCCACAAGGTCAATGCTCCATTCTCCTTGAAGGAACAATTATGAATAAGCTAATTATACCTTTTTTCTTTCTTTTACTTTTCAACCACTTAAGGGCATTTATGCTGCCATGATATTCATGTTCGGAGGCCAGTGGGTCACATAAATGAGTCTCTAGAGGCTCACTCAGAGAGACACTGGAGTTGTCGACTGTTGCCCCTTCCCTGACATGAAGAGTGGAGACAGGTCTTTAGAAGGGCTTTGAGTGTGTCCCAACAGGAGTGTCAGGATCGAGCCCCTGTGTTCTTAGGGACAGTGGACTGGGCCAGTTTTCCAATTAGGAAGCAGAGAGGGAAATCTAGGGGGCAGAATATCAAAGAACCCCTTCCCTGACCCCTCTGTATGAAATCTTTCTAACAGATGATGGAAGCTTTCCTTCCATAATGAGCACTGATTCTCCAATGCAAATCCACTGGGGACAGAGGACACACGAACCTCAATTCTCTTTAAAGTATGGATGACTGTCATTGGGGTCTTTCTGGAAAGCAGGGTTTCAATGCATTGAGGTCTTTGCAGAAATCAGTGGAGGAAGTGAGAAAACTCAAGTGCAGAAAGAGGGGATCATGGCCCAGTGACGTACTTTGCAACGTTCACAGTTTTGCCAGAAGTCACTCTTCCCTGTTGGCCCAATAACAACCCCCGAGTAACGTGTTCTGTCCATGTAGGGTTTTCCAGGCCTTAAACTCACCCCTTCCTCTCCTTCCAGAGATCCCTAGCCATTGGGAACCAAAATAGCCGCTGGACTCATGCCGGGGAAGTGCCCAGTCACCACCAAAACATAGGGCACAGTGGAACTCCCACCTCCCACCTCAGGACCATCACAGTAAGGCTTGTCCAGGGATGTGCTGTGACCTGCAGACCCTGCATCCAATGCTGCCCACAACCGGCTGAGTGATGAGGTCCGCTGAGGCCAGCTGGCTCCATCAGGCAGTCAGGGCTGGAGCAGAAAGGGCTTGCCGAGAACCTGGGGACTCAATAAACCTCAGCCAATGGATTCCAAGTTCTGACCCATGAGACAAGCCTCTCCCCTCCCGTGGAAAAGGAGTAAAAACACAGGAAAAGCAGAAATCCTCTCTCTCAAGCAGGAATGGCGGGGTGTGCGCACACACACATACACATTTAAACACAACCTCATTTGATCTTCTCAACAGGCCTGTGAAACAGTCTGGGCAAATATTATTATCTCAATTAATAGGTGATCAAATTGAGACTCAGCAAGTTTAAACAACTCGGCCAAACCCAATCCCACCAATATACGCAGGCCCAGGCTCTGGGGCCGACCACTCTCTGCCTCTCTGCGTAATTGCCCTAAATAACTCCCATATGCTCCACAGGGAGGATCGAGAGGCCACCTTTCCCCTCAACGGCAGCGAGGAGGTTTTAAATTTTTATTTTTTGAAAGTGCAGAGATGTTTTCAATAGTTCCTGCCTCGGTAAGCCTTCTCCTCTGGATGAAAAAGAATCCGGTTGGCGAGCCTGCCCTACAGATGGCCGCAGCTAAATGCCTAACAGCTTGGGTCCTGCATCTGATTGCAAGCGATGAAGAAAAACAAAGGAGGTCTTAAACCGTGGCAAGGCCTGCCTGGCTTCGGCACATTCTTTTGCGGCGATATTCAAGATGTGTGCGATGGCCGCCTTTCAATAATTTTTAGTGTGTTATTCTCTCGAATCTTTGAAGTTTCTCTTATGGAGAAAACATTTTCTTTCTTGGCTTTTTAAAAACGCAAAATATGGGAGCCTTACGATCTTAACTCTCACAGCTCATAAAGACTCGCGCAGAAGCGGTAGCCAGGCCCGTAAGGCCTATTTCCTGTTCTCCAGGAGAAATAAAATCCCCTCTCCATGTGACCCAGCTACCACAGCCTCTTTGTCACAGGGAGAAGGAAACGCTTGCTGTCTACTGGAGCCTCCAGGCCTCTCTTGGAGACCAGAAAGGGGCTGAGGATGAAGCCACTTTCCAGGAGGCAATAAAGTCTAGATTCATCTGAGAATCAAGGCGACGCACAGAATTCCTCTTAACGTGTCTCCCTAATTCCTCCTTTCCTTGAAATACTGCCTTGCACCCAATTACACCAACAATCTTTTTCAAATACCATTTCTGACCCCGCACTCCCTTTTCAGGAAACTTCTGAGGCTCTCTACGGCCCATTATGTCAACACAAAACTCTCTGACCCCAGGCCCGAGCATCCTGCTACGTGTCACCCACAGTGTCAGCTCTGCAAGGGTCCCTTCTCACCCAGCCTCTGCCCGTTTGCCTAAGCAGTCTCTGCCATCTGTTATCTGCTCTGTTACTGAATCCCCAGCCCAGCTCGTCCCTGGCCTTCAAGGGTTTCCTCCACCGCTGTGTTTATCCAGATGATGCCTTTGGCCTGGGAGTCAGGCAAACCTGAGTTCAAATCCTCTGCCACTTAAAGACAGGTCATACCTTCTGGACAAGTTTATGAGAGTTAAAACCGGTAGGATGATACAGGTATGCCTTCATGCCTGGCACAGAAGAGGCATTTCCCCCCCACATCTGGGGGAAGACGCCCAAACAATTCCATCCATCCACGTGGAGAGAGGCATGGAAGTGTTGTATGACATTTGTTGGCTATTCTTTATCGTAAAGATGCGTCAATGCATGTAATGTATGTAATTTTAAGATTCACCAGCAACGCTTTCCTCCAAGCAGCCTGTCCTAACTCACCTGACATTTGTCTACACCCCCTTCCTTTCTTCCTAATGAGACTACCAACTTGGGGGTTGCGTATGCTTGCTAACCAGCCCTTCCCTAGGTAAGTCTTCACTCCTTTGCTTTGTGCTAATAATCCCTGCCCTACATCAGGGCAGTTCGGCATCAGAGCGCACGGGACTGAGGCCACACTGATCAAGGAGAGAAAGAGGAATGTTAGGGTGTGAGGAGGGGGCATGAGGGTGGGCCCCAGGTTCAGGAACCTCATCACAAAGGCTGGTCCCAGGGGTGGAGCAGCACCGGAGCTAGGATCCAAAAGATCATGATGAAGTCTAGCGTGTCCCCAGTGGGGACATGCCATCTGGCAGGCTGGTAGGGCCCATGGATAATCCCCACCTGGGAAAATAAGTAAATGAATGAGAAAGAAATGGACTGCCAAAGTCTGGATCTTCCAGATCAGAGTAGCCACTTTCTACTTCTAAGCAACACGGAGATATGTCCAACCAACCAGATATTACTCAGGTACCTGAAAATGTGAAGCCAAGTTCCTTCAACGACCTTTTCCCTAAGAATGTATGGCTGGAGGTGGGCTCACGGGTGATAGTGGGGTTTTGGGAGGGCTACAGGGTGGAAGGAAGAGCCACTAAGGGCACCCTGAGGAGAAGCCAGGAAGCCAGAGGGTTAAGACACATGTCCCTGCCCCACCAGAAGCCAGCAGTCCATGTGATCATCTCTAAGGGGTACAGTGAGCTCAGATTCCACGGGTGAGGCAGGTGCTGGCTTCCAGAGGATATATAATGTAGTTAGGAGGTTAAACAGGGAGCTGACATTCAAAAAACCATGCAGAATTGGAATAACACATACAGCAGCCTAATTCCAGGCCACTCAGTTAGCAGAGAAGGTGCCTTCAGTTCACTGTGTAGACCAAGCTAGCAGATGGCAGTAGTGGTAGGGGTTTTTTTAACGCTTTCTCTGGTAACAGAATATATCCTACTTTCAAAGACACCCACAGACAAGACAGATCCCATCTTCAGAAGTAGTTATAAGTCTCAGGTCTGTATAATTAGACTCCCGGATCCCCCTCACTGCAGTGATTGGTTGGTGAAGGGTCACATGACCAGAGCTGAACCAATGGGAGTCATCCCTGGAACTCTGGCTGGAGTTGTGGCTGGCGGGCGTGCTTTCTTTTTACTGGGATTCCCCAGCTTTAAGGACAATGTGGATCTACAGCTGTTGAAGGCCATCCTTGCCAGCACATGGGGAGAGCCTGCCTGAGAATGAAACTCGTCCAGAGAAAAAGAAGCAGGAAATGGAAAAGAGAGAGACTCCCAATGATTAATAGTTTAAAACCCTGGATCCAAATGTACCTGAAGAACATATTCTTCTCCCTTGAACACATCTTCCCTGGGACACAGCCAGTAACTCTCTTTTTTCTTCTAAGTCAGGTTTCTGTTACTTGTAACTAAAATCATTCTGACTTATACACCTGGCTCATTGGCTCAGGGCCAGGCTGATTCATTCTTCAGGTGTCTGGTCTTCACTCCTGGATGCCAAGCAAGATTGAGGCAGGCAAAAGCGGGACTGGGGAGCTCATGGCACCCCTGAGGTTACCCGCCTTGGCACAATGAAAAGGACCCAGAATTTGGCATCAGGCCGACTGTATTCAAATCTCTATCCTTCCATTTACAAGCCGTGTGACCCAGGTTGGTTATTTAATCACTCTAGGCCTTCATTTTCCCAACTAAAAAATGGTAACAATAACATTTCCCTCGTAGGCTTTCTGTGAAGTTTTAATGAGATTGGGAATATAAAGGACTTGATCCCGCGTCTGGCTCACAGCGGGAGTTTGATAAATGGTGCAATTTTATGTCACCGTGGTGGGTTTGTCCCAGCGTGTTCAGCACTGGGAACAAGAACGGCAGAGATTATTGAAATTTATAAATAAGGTCCTCAAAATAGCATTGCCGCCAATGATTTCAATCTTCTCCCGTGTCTTTTTTTCTCTCTCTTTTTTAACCAGAGCTGCTAAATACCAACCAAGTTGCCCTGAGGGCTATGAAAGAAGGAGAAAAATCACAGTGCTATAGCCTCCGGGTGGTGACAACTGGAGCCAGGGGTGGCATCCCGAGCTGCCTCCTCTTTTCGGCTACAGAGTGGAGCACGCGGGGCCCCGCGTCACCCGCAGTCTGTGTCCCGGCCACTTTCCTCCTCCAGCTCGGGCGCAGGGGCACATGGAGCAGAGGCACCCACTCTGGACTAGGAATCTGGAAACCTGGGTTCTATGCTTGGTGTCATGTGGCACCTTTCACAGCCAACTGTGCTTGGCTAGGCCTCAGTTTCCCCATCTGTAAACTGGGAGTGCAAATCAGATGATCTCTGAAGTCCCTCTCAGATAGGAACCTTTGAGTTTGTAGAGGCCAGCCTTCACTAGGGATCCCCTCCAGGAGTTTCGAAATAACACTCCCGCCTAAACTTCCCACAAGATCTCCCTCGATGGGACGCAGCTTGCATGCCATCAGGGGCAAGTTCGAATCAAATCATAACACTGGTGCGGCGTATAGCCTTTGGTCCTACTACAGGCAGCATCCAGAGGTGCTCAGGGATGGAGATTAGTGGGTGGCGTCATTCTCAGAGTGCTGTCCCCGACCCACAGAATCAGCATCATCTGGGAACCTGTGAGAGACGCAAACCCTGAGACTCCCAATCCACAGCAACGGCAGCGGGGGCGGGGGACAGCAATTTGTGCTCTCACAAGGCTTCTGGGGAATTCTGATACACTCTACAGTACATTCTAGAGCTGTGCTGTCCAAGATGATAGCCGCTAACTACGTGCGCCTATTTAAATTTAAACTGGTGGAAATTAAATTTTTTTTGAAAGTCAATTCCTCAATCACACTAGCCACATATCAAGAGCTCAAGAGCCACATGGCTAGTGGATACCATACTGGACAGTGCAGAAATAGAATATCTCCATCATTGCAGAGAATTCTGTTGCATAGTGCTTCTCCGAGTGTGGTCCGTAGACCAGCAGCACTGCCTTTTGCTGGGAGCTTGTTAGATGCAGACTCTCTAGCCCTGCCCCAGATCTGCTGGATCAGAACCTGCATCTTCACAAAGCACCTTAAAGTCTGCAAAGCACTGGGTTGAACCATCCGGAACAGAAGAACTGGGTGGCTGCCACACACTGCCAAGTAGAACAGCACAGAACGCAGCAGCATTAGGACACGGCGACGTCGCAGCCTCCATGAACCAGCACGGCCATGACTGCACAGCCCAACACCACAGTGGCTTCCAAACAGCTCAACTTTGCAACTGCCATGAGTCACAGGCATCGTGGCCTCCACAAATGACAACCACATTGCTGTTACTATACAAACAAGGTCATGGCTACATACGATACCCCGTCACAGTTGCCAGAAGCTACATTATTTCCCTCTATATCATAGTATCCAATTGTCAGCTACCCCCCAATGGGGGTTCCAAATTGGACTTGGGAAAGAGGGCTTCTCCAGAAACCTATGAGAAGCAGAGACCCTTCAGGACTTATTGCCACAAAGCTCTCGATGGCTGTGGGGTTTGCCAAGTCAGCCTGTGGTGTCTGATTCCTGCCGATGCTGAAACTCACATTCAGCAACAGGCTTCCTGTGTTGCCATGGAAAGGCTCCTTATCAACAACCCCCAAGCCCAGAGTGAGGCTTCGCTGCTCATCCCAGAGAAAGAAGCCCACCGGCTTGTTATCCAGACTCATTGATAGACTGTGGCCCTCCCACCAGGAAGAGCTGGTCATACCCAAATCTGGCTCTGATGAGAACATCCACTGACAAGACCACCTCAAGGTTGCTTCACCACAAGATTATTAATTGATCTAAGGGAGATTCCTGAAAGGGGTGTTAATGGCCAAGACGAACGGATAGCAGTTATGTCTTCATAGCGATGTTGTGGTTTGCTGGATTTTCCCTGCTCCCGTGGCCTCCTGGATGCACCCTCAAATACGGCCCATTGTGATAATAACATCAACTAACCCCTACACTGGAGTTGTGACTCTTCACGAGCCAACTGCTGGTAGGTTTGCAGGGCTGTGTGGGCAGCAGCTTTTAAAGGGTCCCAACACTGGCCGATGTTCCTGAGGCCACTAGTCTCAAGACCAGTAACTGTAAGTTGCCCTGGACCAGAAACCCCAAACTGCAAGCTGCGCTTTCATTCACTAGACCCCAGACAGATCTCAAACCCTGCATTCCCACTTTGCTGACCTACGAAGAAAACCAAAGGCTTCCTCCAGCCTTAGGTGACCTTGAGCTGAGTCCGTGACTCTTCTTCAGCTCCACCCTGGCCGTGAAAGCCGACATCAGGAAAGATGCTCTGGGGGCCAAGAGAGCAGGGTCCAAGTGTCAGCTCATCTGCTTGTTAGACTAAAGTCTAACAAGACTGAAAAGGGGAGGAGGGGAGGAGACTGTTCTATTGCTATGGTTGTATTATGAATCAGTCCAAAACAGTGCAGCATGAAACAGCCATTTGTTACATTCATGGATTCAGTGGGTCAGGAATTAGGACAGAGTGTCATAGGATGCCTCATCTCTGTCCCATGGTGTCTGAGGCCTCAGCTGGAAGATTCAAACAGCTGGAGCTGGAACAGCTGAGGCTCCTCCAGCTGCACTCTCTGTCCCTTTGTGTTCTCACCTTCTGATCTGTTCTGCGTGGAGGTTCCAGGGTAACTGGATTTCTTCCATGTCAGTTCAGGGTTCCCAAGACATGTCTTGATTGGTGGTGTGGTGGGAACCCTCCCCCTCCACACATTGGAATTGTGGGCAGAACCCCTTTTAATTGGTGTGGCCATCTTTAAAAATACAATCTGCCCCAATAATATCTTCCTTGAAGAGGTGATGAGAGGATTAAATGCCATGATGATCAAGATCGCCTGGAAAAAGTGCTTCACATGGGCTCGTGCATCCCACAAACATTGACCAAGCACCTGCCTTGTCCTAGGCACCACAGGATGCCCTCAAATACTCCCGTCCAGTTGGGAGGTAGAGCCTGTACCTCAATGGGTCTAATTCAAGGGGGAATGACAGAGTATTAGAGAGGAGACAGAAATAAGGAGCTAGGGGAAGCAGGACGGAGCAAGGGATGAACAGATGGGCAGGCAGGTGGACAGATATGGATAACATGAGCGAAACCCCTTTGCAAAAACCACAAAGGGCTGACGTTTTGGTGGCAGCAGTAATGATGGCAGAAAAATCCTAGAAAGGCTGGAAGATACTTGAAATCACTCTTTTTTTTTTTTTTTTTGCTTGTTTCTCTCAAAGAACGTTACTCTGTTCTTCCCCCAAGTCTAAGATTC
The DNA here is from genome assembly GCF_949774975.1 of Lagenorhynchus albirostris. NCBI lineage: Eukaryota > Metazoa > Chordata > Mammalia > Artiodactyla > Delphinidae > Lagenorhynchus > Lagenorhynchus albirostris. The sequence continues at coordinate 77,445,697 of NC_083109.1, forward strand.
ATGCATTCAATCAGTCAATCATTTATTTCTAACAATCATTTATGGCGTGTCTATTACATGCCAGGTATCATGGAAAACCCAAAGATGAAGGAGTCTTGGTCTGGGCCCGCCAGGGGGCCTGAAACTCACACTTTGAATAACTGTCACAAAATGGGCACGGAAGGAGGGAAGCAGGAAAGGCCCCACCACCACCCCTGCTGTCCCCTGCCATTTTTCTGCTGTTGAATCCGACTCTGGAAGACCAGATCCCACCGAATGGGGCTGTTGATCCCTGTCGAAAGCCCCGAAAAGCCCTGGGTCAGCAGAGCCCTCAGCCGCCAGCCAGGAGGACGCCAGCCCCCAGCAGCTTGGCGTTCTTGCAGCTCCCTTTCCTCACTCCATTCTGGCCCCTCTCCCGGCCCCTGCCTTCTTCCAGGCCTGGCCTCCACTGTCAAGGTCCCCACGTCTACCTCCAGCCCAGGTTTCCCACCATTTGGGGGTTAACTTTTTCTGAGGTTCCCAGCAGGGTTTGAAAGCACAGCTGTTACTGCCATTTGGAAATTGCTTTTTCAAATTGTTTGGCTCCTCTTGGAAACAACCACAGTGCCATCCTCTGGCCAAAGTCTGGATTCTGCTTGCGGCGGGCTTCCCTCTGTAGGTGGAGGATGGCTTTCAAATCACTCCTGGGGCTCCATCTGAAGGACACCCCTGCTCCCTGGGGGACATCCCTACCCTCCTGTAGCAGGGGTTCCGCAAGGAGAATTCTGGAAATGCAGAACAAGTCACCAGGAAAGTTGGGGTGACTCAAAGAGAAAAGAAGAATTCTTGGGCAAGGGAATAAACCTCTGCGGCCACACTTTCGCTTGGCAGGAAACTTCCCTGCGGAGTGAAAGTGACATGGGCTGGAACTTCTCTCCTGAGACATGGATTCACTGGCAGGGCAGCCATACTTGGAAGGGAAAAAGGTAGTGTAGCCAGGGGTCCAGATTGGAAGCCAACAGTCTGCCCTCAAGCTTCCTGCTGGGGAAAAAATTAAAATATCAACAGCTGTTTACCTGTATATGTCACATATGTTTGTGTCTGGCATTTTGTCAACGAGTGAATGTTATTATTGTGTTAGAATATGAGGGTGATGAGTTTCTCGATTCATTTATTCATTTCTCTAGATTCATTCATCTGTTCATTCAATGCATCTTTTATAGTGCCGGGCACCGATCTAAGTGCTACGAATATAAAATCCACAAAAATGCCTGCCTTCGTGGGGTTTGCTTTCTAGCACGAAGAGACAGACAAATAAAATATGTAAGTAAAACGCACAGTGTATTAGAAGATGCTGAGGAAGATGATGAGAGCCACGAAAGGTGATAAGGAGTGGTGGGGGCGATGTCATTGCAAAAAGGGGTTCAGGGAAGGCCTGAAGGTGATACATAAGGAAAGACCTAATGATGGAGAGAAAATAAACCACTGGCTTCTGGAGGAAGGGACTTCGAGGCAGAGGGAACAGCAAACGCTAAAGCCTGGAGATAAGAGTATGCCTCCCATGTTTAAGGACATTGAGGAGGCAATATGGTGGGAAGAAAGCAAGTGAGGAGAAGCGAAGACAGAGAAGAAGAGGGGGTCAACGGGGCCCAAACTCTATAGCAACTTAAAGGCCATTGAGTAGCCCTTAGCTTTCACTCTGATGCAAGGAGAGGTCCTTGTAGGGCTTGAGGACGTGACCTGACTAATGTGAACCTCCAAGCACATTCTGGAGGCTTATTGAGGTTGGAAAGAAGGGGGACAATAGTAGAAAGAGGTGGAGTAGTTGGGAGGCTATTGCAATGATCTGAGCAAAAGAAGAACATGAATTGGAGCAAGGTGGTAGCAGTAAGGGGCATGAGAAGTGGCCAGATTCAAGATACAGAGGGGAGGGATGGCCGAGCCAAGTACTGATACTGCTGAGAGATCAGATAGCATATGAAAAGAGAAAGAGTAAACAGGAGGACTCCAAGATTTTTAGACTGAGAAGTGACAAGGCTTGAGCCAAGTACCAATCAAATTCTTCCTCCCAAGAATCTGAAATAAGAGATAGAAACTTTTGACTATCAGTGGCAGGTGCTGGAATGGAAGGATCGGTCAAGCGGGGAGAGAGCGTGATGGGCAGTCATGTTGGGCCACAGGCAAGAGGAGTAAACAAAAGACAGATGAAAGAGAAGAATGGGGCAGACACACAAAGAAGAGCAGGACTGAAAGGCATCACCTTAAACCTGATAGATGGAGAAAAAGGCCCCGCTCCCCGACTCTCCAGATCTGCTCCAACGCAAGGCCACCATGTCATACAACTCCAAAGATTACCATGTACATCACAGTCCATGCAAATGGTGCCTCTGGGATTGTGCAGTGCACAGCTTGTGCAACGCAACATGGCAGTCCTGTCCCCAGCTATATTTTACGCCTGTAACAAGACATCCATGTCATTGCCTGTTGTACTGATATCGTCATCGTAATCCTTTCCCTTGAGCTAGCACAGTGAGTTTCTGTTTCTTTCCAGCAAAAGAGTTTGACAAAAAACAGGCGCAGGAGGCAAAGACCATTATGTTGACCCCTCACGCCCTTGACTCACTGACTCACTCCCAGCCCATCAGTATCTCTATGTTGCACGTCTCCAAGGAGCATCATTCATCCCGAGACGCTGGACCTAACTGTTTGAGGACCTGAAAAACAAATGCACATTATGTGCTGCTGTTGGGGGGACTGTTCATCCTCTTCTTTAGTGGAATTTATGATCATGGTCTGTCTCTTCTATATGTTTGCAGTGTTTTGGCATTATAGACTTCTCACTAGACAGCTAGGAAACTGGTTTGGTGGGGGAGCTGAGTTCTCCCACACCAGGGATTTTGATTCAGTGCTGAGTGGCTGATGGGTTCCACACCTCGGATTATCTAAAACCTGCATGAACTGCCTATCACTTTTAAGCAGACTCATCTGTATACATCTCACCATCTTTTCTCTGGTCCCTGCCGTCTTTGCCTGGGAGAGGAGCAGTGTGATACAGAAGAAAAGCTATCGCCAGGCAGTCATCTACAATTAGCACCTACACAGAGAGAGGTCGCTGGTCAAGGATATTGAAAAATCATTTCTCTTTTCCCATCTTCTTCCCTCTCCAGCTGCATAGAGCCTGAGGTCCCCCACACTTAAATCTCCAATTTATCTATGTTGCAGCTCATAAAAAGGAATTTTTTAACAGCAATCTTACGTTTATTCACATTTTACGTACTTCTGTATTTTGGATGAAATACATCCCCCCAAAGAAATCCCTCCGTGTATTCTAAGCACATTGGAAAGCCCACTATCTGCATGCTTGCTGGTTTTCTGAATATCAGAGTGTCCTCCTCCTCTCTGGGCTGCCACTAACACATCAAATAATTTAATGCTGTTTTTAATAAATAGATCAGAGCACAATTCGAATGCCTGGTACTAGGCATTTGTTTGATCGAGGTACCATTTTTCACAAAAAGACATTTCTCTTTCCTAGGGTTATTAAAAACAGAAACTGAGCCATGCGTTGACGGAATCAAACTGCAGCACATACGTTTTGTGGATTCTAAAAACAAGAGAAAAAAATGAATACTCTCAAGGCCTGAGTGTTGCCCAGCTTCCTGGTACATGAAGTCTCAGGCAAAGGTTCTCAGGGAGGTCCCGGACCAGCCACAGCTACATCACCTGGAAACTTGTGGGAAATGAACATTCTCAAACCCTCTCCACGCCTCCTGCCTCAGAAACACTGGGATCTGTGGTTTCACTAGCCCTCCATTCTGATGAACGCTCAAGTTGGAGAACCAAAGAGTTCTAGAGATTGGGACTCTTTAAAGAGTGGCAATAAATTATTACTCGAGGAAAGCATAACGAGTTGAGATTTTAAAAGTGTATAGTCACAGTCTCTGAAGAGAGGTGATGTCCCCAAGCAGGGGTATGTGATAGCAGGAAAATCCTAACCGTATTGTGCTTTGGGGAGGGTCATTCATCTAAAAACATGGATGACGGTCCCACAGTGTGCCAGGAAGTGGGGATTTGGGCCAGAATGAGCAGTGGTCCCCACCTACAAGGGTGTCCAGTATTGAGGGAGAACAAGAGCATCCTAAGGAGAGTTAGATGTTGTTAAGTGTTAACTCAAGAGATGTGGGCTAAACCATGGGGCCAGCACAGCAGGAGGCCTAGCTCTGGCTGGGGCAATGCAAGAAGTATGCACAGGGAAGTGGACCCTTGAACTCAGCCTTGAAAGAGTAGGAGGGGTTGTCAAGGAAGAAGTGAGAATTACCTGTAACGCAAGGAAAACTGAGACGTGATAAAAGGACCTCCAGGGCTTCCCTGGTGGCGCAGTGTTTGAGAGTCTGCCTGCCGATGCAGGGGACGCGGGTTCGTGCCCCAGTCTGGGAAGATCCCACATGCCGTGGAGAGGCTGGGCCCATGAGCCATGGCCGCTGAGCCTGCGCGTCCGGAGCCTGTGCTCCACAACGGGAGAGGCCACAACAGTGAGAGGCCCGCGTACCACAAAAAAAAAAAAAAAAAAAAGGACCTCCAGGACCTAGGGGAGCACTGAAAAGTATGTGGTAGGCTTGGCTGCTTTAAAATCATGCTCTAGGCCCAGCAAAGGGTGTCATTTTATGTGGAAGAGGTATGTCAGGGGGTTCAGAATCATGTCCCAGAACCAGTAGTCAGACCAGCTATAACCCTACTTTCTGCCCAGGCAGGATTTTCAAAAGTCGCCTCCTCATCAGATGCCTGCACTTGGCTTTTATAATATTCCTGCTAGTTATATGCCGCCTTCAGGCTAACCCCTAGCACTTCTGAATTCAGAAGGCCAGACGCATGCTGAGCAGGACCCCTCACAGGAGACAAAAGTACTAACACAAGGGAAAGAATGAAAACCAAAGACCATAGGGTCAACATGCTATACTGGTCAGGAAGTCTTCCTTGCACACCCACTAGATGGCCATCCAGCTCCACCATCTACTGGCTGATCAGCTTTGAGTCCATTATGTAACCTCTCTCTGCCTCAGTTTCTTCATCTGTAAAATGGGCATAATAACAATCTCTACAGGATCATTAGGAGGATTAAATGGTTTAATATATATAAAGTACATAGGATAGTGCCGCAAACAGTAAGTGTTATACATGTGTCAGCTATTATCATCACCACCACCACCATCATCATGACCATCATCTTCATCATCATAAGCATCACCATCACCACCACCATGATCATCACCATCATCATCATCATCACCATCACCATCACCATTACCACCATCAGCACCATTACCACCATCAGCACCAGCATCATCAGCACTACTATCGTCATCATCAAGTCTGCTCAATCCCAGAGCCTGACGCTGGGGCAGGGAACACCAGGCTAATAGTATGACAATAGCTGATCACACCAAACTGATAAATATAACTAAATATATTTCCTTCACCTCAATCCACTCTCATTCCTCATTGGCAGCTTGACTGCTCTCTACAACATCTCTCCAGAGCAGCTGCTGATCCATGTTTGAATTCCTCCCCTAGTAGAGAGCTGACTACCTTCCCAGGAAGCTCATCCAACTGCCAGATGCAGCAACTTGACTCTGGGGCTTTAATATTTCTGTGATTCAAGAGCATCCGTGCTATACCGCTGTGGAATTACTTCTGTTGGGAGAATAAAACTAGAAAATAGGCCATTATTTGTGCCACCTCCATCCTTGTTTTTTTAAATTTTTATTGGAGTACAGTTGCTTTACAATGTTGTGTTAGTTTCTGCTGTACAGCAAAGTGAATCAGCTACGTGTATACATATAGCCCCTCTTTTTCCATACCTTTTTATACCCAGGGCAAAATTTTTGGTACTCTCCCCAATGAGAGGTGGAGTCTAATTCCACCCCCACCTTTGGATCTGGGCTGGCCTTCATAACTTGCTTGATCGGCAAAATATAACAGAAGTGGCTTTCACCCAGCTTTCCTGAAACCCTCCGGGAACCCAGCCATCACCTCGTGAGAAAGCCCAAGAGGCCACGTGGAGATGCCCATGTGCAAAGGAACTGAGGCCCCTGACCAACAGCACCAGCTGAACTCTAGCTGGCAGCCAGTGCCAGCTTGCCAGCCATGTCAGTGCACCATCTTGGAAGGGAATCCTTCATCTGGCCTACACAGTCCCTCCGCCCAGCCGATGCCACTCGAAGCAGATGTAGCCATCTCTACCAAGTCCTGCTCAGATTTCACATCAGTGAGCCAAATGAATAATCATCATCGTCTTAAGCTTCTAAATCTGGAGGTGATCTGTTAAACTGCAATAAATAACTGAAATGTCCTGAAAGAACTGAAACATCTTATCCCTTACTGAGAAGCACCCTTAAACTCCTTCAGAACAAGTAAGGGAGCCACTTCCAGCTGATCTGAGTTGGCGCTGGGAATTAAATACTATAATCCTAGTGTTGGGAGTAGCATTGACATATATGCAATACCAAATGTAAAATAGATAGCTAGTGGGAAGCAGCCGCAGAGCACAGGGAGATCAGCCCGGTGCTTTGTGACCACCTAGAGGGGTGGGATGGGGAGGGTGGGAGGGAGACGCAAGAGGGAGGAGATATGGGGATATATGTATATGTATAGCTGATTCACTTTGTTATACAGCAGAAACTAACACAACATTGTAAAGCAATCATACTCCAATAAAGGTGTTAAAAAAAAAAAGACTTCCTTATGATGAGGCACAACCTTGCTCTCCTTAACTTCATTCATCCATTCAACAAACACTTATAAATACCCACCACCCACCAGGCACTATGCTCAAGACTATGGAGGAGGGGCTTCCCTGGTGGCGCAGTGGTTGGGAGTCCGCCTGTCAATGCAGGGGACACGGGTTCGAGCCCTGGTTCGGGAGGATCCCACGTGCCGCGGAGCAACTAAGCCCGTGAGCCACAACTACTGAGCCTGCGCTCTGGAGCCTGTGCGCCACAACTACTGAGCCCACGTGCCACAACTACTGAGGCCCATGTGCCTGGAGCCTGTGCTCCACAACAAGAGAAGGCACTGCAACGAGAGGTCCATGCACTGCAGTGAGGAATGGCCCCCGCTCGCCGCAACTAGAGAGGGCCGCGCACGGCAACGAAGACCCAATGCAGCCAAAAAAAAAAAGACTATGGAAGAGAAAGATGGACCAGCCATTGTCTTAAGAACTTTACGCTCTGGTGGAGGATGAGATCTGAACCCTCCCAAATGAGGCAATGTGTCAATTGAGAAGTATCACGCAGTTCTAAGGAAACTCAGAGAAGGGAGAAATGTGTTCTGCCTGGTGGCGGATGACAGTGAACTGACTCCAGAGGGGTGAAAAGGATTTCCCAGATGGAGAAGAGAAGAAAGGGGTAGAAGGAATGAGGGTCCATGAAAGGACCTGGCACTTTCAGGGTCAGTTAGGAGGCTGAAGTGATGGGGGCAGCAAAGAGTGTGAAGCAAAAACTAGAAAGATGAGGCTGTGAAACTAGGCTGGGGTCAGATCAAGAAGGACTTTGTAAACGAAGAGTTTGGGTTTTACCTCGAACACAATAGAGAGCTATGGAGGGAGTTTAAGCAAGGGCACAGCAGACCCAGATTTGCATTTCCGAAAGAACAGTCTGGATGTGGTGATAAGAGGCAATTGAAAGAGGGCAAGCTGGGAATCTTTCCAGTAGCCTGGTCGGGAGGTGAGGGGATCCTGAAATAGGGCAGTGGAGAAGTGGAAGACATTTCTTCGGAAAGTTTACAAAACCCAGTTGGAGATCAGTTGGGTGGGGCAGAGAAATCTGGCGAGGATGATTTCAGATTTCTGGCTGGGGAGGTGCCACTCAACCAGCTGCCAATGGCAACAAGAGCAGCCATGATGGAGGCAGACAAACGTCCCCTTTGGTTCTTTTTAGGCAGCTCTCACCTGGCCCTTGGGACATCCCAAGGCCTGATTCCATTTCAAATGCTTGAAGACAGTCATAACATCTCAAGCTTCTTGCCTGGGTATTGGCTTGAGCCTCTTCATTCCCACAGTCCTCTGGTTTCCTCATTTCCGATGGGATCAGAACGTACATCTGACCAATGGGGAGGGTCTGTTCTCCTAAACCCCATGCCAAGAGAAGATGGACGCTGTTAAGGTCTTTTCTATTTTTTAAATGTCTTTTTTAAGGATTACAACATCAGCATATCATGTACACGTAAAAGTACAAAGAATAACACAGAAATCACCCATAATCCCATTTCTCGGAGAGATTATTAATATTTGGGGATATTCCTGTCCACTGTTTCTTCTGTTTATACATATTTGTTTTATCTGATTAATTTGTAGCCTAAGCATTTGTCTAGGTCTCTCATATTTCCTGGAAAATATGCTTTTTTAAATGGCTGAAGAGAGCCCAACATGGGTATACCTAAATTAATTAATCTAATCCCTATCATTAGATATTTAAGCTGTTTTCATGCATGTGTGTGTTTTGTTTTCTATTTGGGTATTCTTTTATAATTATTTCTTTAAGACAAATTACCAGGGGCTTCCCTGGTGGCGCAGTGGCTGAGAATCCGCCTGCTAATGCAGGGGACACGGGTTCGTGCCCCGGTCCGGGAAGATCCCACATGCCGCGGAGCGGCTGGGCCTGTGAGCCATGGCCGCTGAGCCTGCGCGTCCGGAGCCCGTGCTCCGCAACGGGAGAGGCCACAACAGTGAGAGGCCCGCGTACCGCAAAAAATAAATTAATTAATTAATTAACAAATTACTGGAATGGTCCAAGGATTAAAAGATTTGAACACGTCCAAGGTTTTTGGTGCTTATGACCAAGTTCCTCTCAAGAGAGAAAAGGATGGTTTTGTCAGGTCCTCTTGCCGAATGTGGAGGACTATACGTGGCCACACTTTTTGGAGCCTGAAGTTTGTGGAAGACATTTACTGACTCTTTCTTGGTGGAAATTTGAAACTCTTTCCTCCCCCTACCCTGTGATTTACAACTGGCCTGAGCCGGCTCAGCTGTCATAAACACTGTCATCACACGCTATCAACCAAATGGAACAAAACCTCCAGGGTCATTGGACCTCTGAGCAAACACCGGGGAACAGTGGCTGGTCTCTTCTGCTTCCAAAGGAACATGATGTTTTAATAACGCCCGAGAATGCTTTTGTGAAGTCCTGCTCCCCAGAACTTTCCCATCAGGCCCGGGGCCTATCCAGCTTATGGTCTGGGCCTGTCTTTCCCGAAATGTAATGACCGGCCAGCCAAGTCCCTGGCCACCTCCCCTGAAAGGCCCCCAAGCCCTGTGCAAGGACCATAGCGTATGCTAACCAACTGGCATCCAAGGAGCATTAAGAGTGTGCCTTGGCCCAGACCGTGGACTCCCTGTCCAAGGGCTGGATGAGTTTCAGCTGGCTGTGTGCAAACCAGCCCTTTCTAGTTCTTTCTACACGATGTATGGAATGTCCTCCTCGAAATCAGACTCACTGCTTAGTGGGGGCCCAGGAGGGAAGATGTAGGATGATTTCAATCCCAAGTGAGTACAGATCACAGCAGAAGAGTCTAGTCCAGACCTGGAGAGAAGGGCTCCACTCCAGGCATGCTCAGACTCTGCACCACAGCTCAGCCAGCAGGGGAAGGTGCTGGTGTGGGGAGGGACCACACATTCTCTGGACAGGAACACCCACCACTTTTTAGAGGGAACCCCAGAAGGGGTGGCTGGTAGAAAATGGCACAACAAAGTGGAAGCAGGCGGTGCAGTAGTGGCAGGCCGCATGGCTGTGTTCAGGATAAAAGGACAAAGACAAGGGAAAATACCTTCATCTCAAACTTCAGTCCAAGCCAGACAGACATAATAGTATTTGTTTTTAGGAAGATCACTCAGTACACTGAGAAGACTTGCAGAAGGCAAAACCTCGAGGCTGTAGGATGTTAGGAAGATGCTGCCGTTGTCAAGGAGAGAGATGCTGAAGGCCAAACGAGAGAAGGGCGAGGAGGTGGAAGGAAGAAGAACTCAGGAGATATCAAGGGGGCAAAACTTACGGAACTTGAATACTATGGGACATTCCGGTGGGAAAGCTAAGAGACTCCAATTTCCTCAACTGTCAGTGACAGTCACAGGACCTATTGCAAAGGGACTTTGTAGATCAAGCTAAATGACATGTGCAAAGTGCTTAGAAAAGTGTCTGGCATAGTCTAATGCCTTAAAGATTAGGTCCTAAATCACTATTCACAGTAGCCAAGAGATGGAAGCAACCTAAGTGCCCATCCACAGAGGAATGGATAAAGAAGATGTGGTACATATATATATAATGGAATACTACTCAGCCATAAAAAAGAATGAAATAATGCCATTTGCAGCAACATGGATGGACCTAGAGATAATCATACTAAGCGAAGTAAATCAGACAGAGGAAGACAAATACTACATGATATCACTTGCATGTGGAATCTAAAAAAAAATAGTGCAAATGAACTTATTTACAAAACAGAAACAGATTCACAGACATAGAAAACAAACTGATGGTTACAAAAGGAAAAGGCGGGGAGGGATAAATTGGGAGTATGGGATTAACGGATGCACACTACTGCTACATATAAAATAGATAAACAACAATGATTTACTGTATAGCACAGGGAACTGTATTCAATACCTTGTAATAAACTATAATGGAAAAGAATCAAAAAAAGAATATAGATACACACATATATATGTATAAGAGAATCCCTTTGCTGTACACCTAAAACTAACACAATATTGTAAATCAGCAATACTTCGATTTAAAAAAAAAAAAGATTAGGTCCTAAAATAGGTGTGACTTGTAACAAGATCATTGTTTTATAAGTCTGCAGGTCAAGACCAAACATACAGAATCAGGAATCAACATGTAGATGGCAGGTGAAGCCACAGGAATGGACAGACTACCCAAGGCAAACATACACAGGAAGGAAACAGAGGAACAGACACAAATGTTGGGAGCACCAATGCTAAGGAGCTGCTTGGGTGGTATTTGTGGAAAAAGAAGAGTGAAGAAGAGCGGCTCCAGTTGAACCAGGAGAGAATGTGTCACAAGAGCCAGGTAGGAAAAAGCGTGTTGAGAAGAAGTTGCCCAGTGCAGCTGACAGGTCAAGTAAGCCAAAGATGCATGAGGGTCCATTGGATTTGGCCACAAAGAACTCACTGGGCAGGACGTTTTCAGTGGTGAAAGTGAGGTTTCAGTAAATGGAAAGAACAAGAGCGTGCATGGGAGATGTTCATCGCCATATTATATATCATGGAGAAAAGGGGGCACAACCTATGTGCCCAACAATAGGGGATTATGTATATCATGGTACATCTATTCTGTACTTTTCTTCCTAACATTGTATAACAATCATAAAACAATTATTATTACGTAGCAAAGTTAATAGACACAGATTAACAGTGAACAAAAGAAGCCAAAAGACACAAGTGTCAAAGTAACACTGACTACATTTTTTTCAAAGTCCTATGATGATATAAGGAAAAAAACAGGCAAGTAGAAAATGGTTACTTCATGCCCTAGCTTGAGAGACATGTTGAGACTGGAGAGTTCAAGAAAGGCAACAAAGATGACTCAAGAACTGGCAAATATAATGGAAAACAAGTAACAATAGAACATGGTCCAAAATATTACATGGTGTAGAATGCATTTTTGTGACTGTATCAAGGGTAATGGAAAAACCATCTCATGAGGACTCTATACTATAAATGTGTGCGATTCTCCACTAGCCAGAAAGCTCCATGAGGACTGGGGCCTCACTCTCCTGTTCTCTTTGGGATTCCCGGTGCCTAGTACATTGCAGGGCAGACCTAAAGTAGAGTGTCAGAAATCATGGAAGATTATTACAACACAATGTGAAGTGAAAAAATCAAGATACATAAATATAGCATCTAAGTTAGAACTGCAATCATTAAAACGTACACGAGGGAGAAAAAGACAAAAATTTTAAAAGTGTACTAGGGTGAGGGATTGTGAATGTGGACTTTTTTTCTTTTTATTTCCCTAATTTTCCATAGTGGGTTTATGCTACTTTTATAATGTTAAAGCATATGCAGTGAAAGAGAGAGAGAAGAAGGAGAAAGAAAGAAAGAAAGAAAGAAAGAAAGAAAGAAAGAAAGAAAGAAAGAAAGAAAGAAAGAAAGAAAGAAAGAAAGAAAGAAAGGAAGGAAGGAAGGAAGGAAGGAAGGAAGGAAGGAAAGAAGGAAGGAAGGAAGGAAGGAAGGAAAGAAGGAAGGAAGGAAAGAAAGAAAGAAAGAAAGAAAGAAAGAAAGGGAAAGAAAGAGAGAGAGAGAAAGAAAGAGAGAAGGAGCGAAGGAGAGAGGGAGGGAGGGAGGGAGGGAGGGCAGGAGAAGAGGATAGAGCCAGCAAGCGTGGACCTTGAAGCCAAAGACTTGGCTTAGACCCCAACCATGCCACCCACTAGCTGTATAACCTTGAGTGAGCTCCTTAACCACTCTGTGCCTCAGTTTCCTCATCTACAAAATGGATCCACAGAGTTTTCTGAGGAAGAAAGCCAGCAAAATACTGTTTGTCCATCCTTTCTCACTGTGGGTTCCTGGGCTCCAGTCTGTGCCATCAGCACATTGATGCTGTGGGGGCCGAATGGTGCCAAACTCATCCTCAAGCTCTGAGAATGGGTTGGAGCTCTCCTTTTTTGTAGAAATGTCCAGCCTGGGGAGTTTTTTTTCCCCAAAGCTCCAGGAAGCCTTGCTCGGCCTCCTCAAGTCTGACCCAAAAGACCTGCTTTCTATACGAACGGCTTCCCTATGGAATAGGAAAAGCCAGGGACAACCTGGGCCCCCAAGAGCAGCTCTTTTCTGGCAGAGGCTGGAGGTATGTAATCCTGCACCCGGCTGAGCTAGGTGTTCAGCTTTGACCTCCGGACTCTGTACACATTGGCAAACGGTGAACAGGTTCTTCTTCCTAACATCCCACAACAACACTGTTTTACTGCTAGAAAGCCTAAAAAATCCTGACAGAGTCAGCTCAGTTTTTCCCAGTCACCCCGTGGAGAAAAGCATGACGGGGTAATACGTCAAGATCCAAAACAGCCCAAGAGGAAGTCTCATGGCACGATTCCCCTGCACCATGTGTGGGTATCAGAGGTCACCTCTTTCCCCTTTCGCAGTAGTGGGGATGCATGCTCCGTGACCCATGTTCCCCAGGCCCTCCAGAAGGGAGTGGATCCAGGCAGATTCTCCACCCCTGGACTCAATCCTGAATGCCTCTCCTCAACCCTCACACTTCGCCCTGCTGACTCCCAAAAATCCCAGCCACCACCTCCAACTACTGCCCTTTCTTCTTGCTTCTCATCCTCCATCTACAACACATGGGCTGCGCTCCCAGAGCCCTTGGTTCAAGTGATGTCTCTGCTCTGTGGGACATGGGGACAGGCAGAGAGTTGATCCCACCCAGGCATCTTGTCCTTACAGAGTATGGAAACCCCCTGCTTGGGCACTACCAGCTCTGCCCCACCCCCAAGCCTTCCTTTTGCAAGGGTCTCTGCTGACCTTTCCCCCGAGCACTCCAGTCAGATCCCCCAGCTGACCTTCTCTCCGACTCTCCCTTTGGACTCCACTCCTACTGTACAGGGATCCCACATCACAGCCAGCAGCCTCGTTTCTGAATGTACAGTGGGACTTCCCATCAGATCCTCCCAACTCAGCGTCCTGGGCACTCAGGTGTCCAAGGTACCAGGCTTTGCCCATGGACTCTCTGCGGGCTGCCTCAGACCAAGCCTCAGCTGGGAGGTAACAGTTGGTAATCTCCCTTATCTTCCATTTGGCTTTATCTTTAAAACTAACTTCTCACCTGACCTTGCTCCCCTTGGAGAGTCTATAAAAATAAGCTGGGAAATGAGGTGCAGAGAATTTGGTATATAATACCATGCCCTCTGGTCTCCAAACAAGTTTTTGAAACACTTTGACATCCATTTGGTCACTAAACCTTCAAAATCACCCCGTGAGGTGAGTACTATCCCCAGTTTTTGGATGAGGAAACTGAAACCCACAGAGATGAAGTGTATTTCCCAAAGGCACAGAGCCAGCACGTGGCAAAGTTGACATCAAGAGCTAAGTTTTCTGATTCAAAACTCAGTGTTTCTCTCCCACACCATACTCTCCCTTTGCAGGTAGCAGGGACCGAGCCCTGGGCTGTCCCCAAGACCTGAGGCCCCAACTTGGTGTTACTGGCTTCCAAATGCAGATATCACGGCAGTGACACTTCAGGGACTTTATTGCTTCCGTGGGGCACTGACTGCCCACCCTTCCAGACATTCCTCCCCAACCTGGCATCTCACCTGGATGGAATGAATCATGTTGAGGCCTTACTGCCTGAAAACAGCTCCAAGGCCCTCCTTCTCATGTTTGCATTTTACATGAGGGAGCTAGAAGACACCGTCTTAGCCTGGATCCCCGCAAAAGCAGAGTCTGAGACAAGGAGCTGGGTGCAGGGAGTTTGTTTGGCAGGTGATCCCAGGTAAAGAAGAAAAAGGCAGGGGGGAGAGTGAGAGCAGAAGGGAGGAAAGAATAATAAAGGATGAGTTACAGAGGTCACCACTATATATAGTACGGCAGTTAACACGTGTTCTGCTGTCCCTAGGAGAACTCAGTGATAAAACACAGCTGTCACCACACTCCAGCACAGCTGAAAAGAGTCTGCCACATATAGACAGACTCTGTTCCACTCAACCTCTGATAGATATTCAGAATGTCCTCAGAATTACCATTCAGGACAGGGGGCTGGGGCGTTTATCCACAAGTCCCTACCCCATTGGCCATATTACATCATCTAATCAAGAGAATGACATCCCATTATCTTTGCCACATGCTATTGGTTAGAAGCTAGTCACAGGTTTCATCTGCTCTCAGGGGAGGGGATGGTACAGGGCATGACTCAAGCAGGTCACCTTAGGGTGTGTCTACCACACCTGGTCAGCAGTTCGCCACCTGACTGCACATTAGAATCACCTGGGAAGCATTTGCCAATAACCAGTACTTGGGCCATGCTCCAGAGATCCTGCTTTAATTGTCCTGAAACGGGCCTGGGCATCAGCATTTTTAAGGTCTCCAGATGATTCTAATGGGCAGCCAGGGATGCACTGGCCTGGATGTGGGAGAGCAAATGGAGTTCCCAGAAGAAAGCAGTCTCAGCCTAATCTAGGAGTCCCAGCCATGACCTTCACAGGTCAAAAGCAATCTATTTTTCATCCCCAGTAAAACTAGCCACCCCCACCTGATTCTGCACACAGTCTCTGCCTTTGCTGATAGAGCTGATTGCCGTCCAGCTCCTCACCTCTGTCCCTCCCAGTCCTTTTGCCCTTGCCCATACCTCTCAGTAGTTACACACCACCCTGGCTTCATACTCTTTTCTTCTACAATTATTCTCACTCCTGGCATTTTCTTTTCTTACTCTCTTTCCCTTTCACCTCCTGTATCAGTCAGGGTTTGCTCATAGAATCAGAACTACCAGGAGAGTATATAGTATGGAATGTATTATGGGGAGTTGACCTTGGGCACCTGTGGGAGCTGGTTTCACGGGCTATGTACGGCTGTTGTTTCCGTATCTTGTGAAGGAGCCTGAAGCCCACAGGGTGAGTGGTGAGGAAGGAAAGGTGGACATGAAGCAAGGAAAAACAAAGACAACCTGCAAGCCGTAAGGATGGGCCAGAACTTGCACTGGTCTCTCACCACCTCTGAGCCTCCACCTTCGATGATGGGGTTGATTTGCAGGAAAAGCTGGTGGCCTTCCTTACAGAGCCAAACACACACCTGGCCCAGGAATCAGAGAAGCCGAAGCCAATTAGGTGAGCCAGAGACCAGCACATGGGAGCTGCAACAGGGCCCAGGGCCTGCTCCCACCTCCCAAGTGAATAAAGAATGTGGCTGCTGTTCCACGCCCACCTTCCAAATATCATGCACCACGTCCCTTGTGCCCTGGCTAACCCAGAACTAAGCAGGGAAGGGGATTGTGGGAAATGTAGTTCTGGCTCAGATAAGTTGATGTGGCACAAACCCACCATACTTCCCCTCTTTCTTTCTCTTTCTCATTCTCTCCTTCGCTCACTTGTCTTTTTTCCCTGCATGTATCCAAAGGCACTTTCAGTCATGAGAATTCACTCCTATGTGAACCTAAATATTTAATAAGAACCTATAGGGTCCAACTTTATGCTAATACTATCGGCGATGGCTATCTGGCAAAGGTAGTAGGGGAAACTATCTTCACCTTCTCACCCAGGCCAGAGGTGTTACAGGGACCCACACTGATCTAGCCCTGTTTGTTGCCTCCCTGAAACCCCCCAGGGTCAGGGCCAGGGCCAGGACCCCTTATTTCCACTTATTATATCTAGGCCTATGCAGTCCCTTGGGTTTTGCAAAACTGAGACATTGTCCCTGGCCTGGGGCCTGAGGATATTTGCCACCGTACTTCTCTATGCTTATACCTTTTGCTAAAGAAGTTCAGGCTGGCACCCACTGCTCTCAATCACTGAGAAAACTGTAAATTATATACGCAATGAGCAGCAGACCTTGAAAAGATACGATCCTCACAGGTCACAAAGGAGGAAACCTAAATGTCCGTCAACAGAGGAATGGATAAAGAAGATGTGGTACATATATACAATGGAATACTACTCAGCCATAAAAAGGAACAAAATAGTACCATTTGCAGAGATGTGGATGGACCTAGAGAATGCCATACAGAGTGAAGTAAGTCAGAAAGAGAAAAAAATATATTGTATAATATCGCTTATATGTGGAATCTAGAAAAATGGTAGAAATGAACTTATTTGCAAAGCAGACATAGAGTTACAGATGTAGAGAACAAACTTCTGGTTACCAAGGGGGGAAGTGGGGGTGGCATGAATTGGGAGATTGGGATGGACGTATATACACTACTATGTATGCAATAAATAGCTAATGAGAACCTACTGCATAGCACAGGGAACTCTACTCAGTGCTCTGTGGTGACCTAAATGGGAAGGAAATCTAAAAAAGAGTGGATATATGTATATATAGGACTGACTGACTTTGCTGTACAGCAAGAAACTAACACAACATTGTAAGGCAACTATACTCCAATAAAAATTAATTTTTTTTAAAAAGTTACAAATGAGGAAATTGAGGTCTGGAGAATCAAATGAGTTGTCCAAGACCACTCAGCCAGGAAGCAATAGATTTCACGTTTCCAATTCAAGTGTCCCGACTCCTGGCCAGCGATCTTTCTCCTGTGCCAAGCTTCTCTGTGAAATAAAGACTCAGAAGTAATGCGGTTTGTTCCCCGAGGGGAGGGCCAAGCCAGGCAGCCCTCCTTCAGATCTAGGGCAGACATCTCTTTGAAATGAGGGTAACACCTCAGGGAATAAAAGTCTGTCTGCTCAGAAGCAATCATTTGGAACTTGGGGCCCTCCTGTAGAATCCGCTGGCCTCTTAGCTCAGGCAGTTAATGTGTGCTGCTGTCTCTTAGAGGGCTCTGAGATGAAACACAGACAGATGCCACACTTCCTAGCACAGCTGACAACAGTCTGCAGAGGCCTATCTGCAGCAAATCAGTCTCACTGGAGTGAAAACTAGCAGACGTCAGAGTTAGCCAGCAGCCCCGGGAAACCCAAGCCCAGCTGCCCTCAGCTCTGCCCTCAGAAATCATCCTCAGTCAAGTCGCTCACTCACACAAGGCAGCCTCTTGGCTTCTGCCTTCCCTTCTGCCCCCGAGGCCCATCTGTGGCTGCCAAACAAGTTGGAAAGCTGGAAAGAAGCCCTAGAATCTCCTCAGGGGGGCTGTAATCCAAGAGGTTTCCTGGCTCCAGGTCAAAGACTCATAGACTCATAGGACACTTAAGCTTGCAGGGACTGTTGGGGGGTGTCTTACAGATGAAGAGACTAAGACCCTGACTCAGGAAGTCGGCTCTGAGGCTTTGACAATGACCTTCACCAAAGCCAACCTTGGCAAAACTCAAACACCAGTGAGGTTTGTGTCAACTCTGAATACTTTCTGCTAGGGCCAGGGATGCGTGGATAGAAAGGATAGATGATGGCTGGATGGGTACTGTGATGGATGGATAGATGGATGAATGAATGGATAATTGGATGGGTAAATGGATGGGGGAGTGGATGGATGGATGGATGGATAGACCGACAGACGGATGGGCAGAAAGGGGGAGAGAGAGACAGAGGTAAACAGAGATAGATAGAAAGAAAGGAGGGAGAAAGGGACAGAGAAAGGAGGGAGGAACAGACCAGGGCGCTCACCTAGAATCTTTGACCCACGGGAAATAGTCTCAACTCCTTGGGTGGCCTCCACTGTGGGTCTTTCCACCTTGCCTCCCAGGCCAAAGGTGTTACAGGGGCCTGGATTGACCTATCCTCCTTGGTCGCCTCCCTGAGCCACCAATGTCAAAGCCGAGGACCCCTTACTACCTCTCACTGTCCCTAGGGATTGCCTAGGCAACGGCCCACACCAAAAAGTTCTCCTTGTGATTTCGCCTTGTTTTTGGAATTTGCCAGAGCTTGCTTTCCAAACAGATGTACTCTTCTTCACTTATTTCCATGACAAATGATGCCAACTTGACCATGTCAGCCAAGGCCAGGTCTCTCTGAAGTTCTGCCCCCACCCCATTCACTGCCACCATCCCAGAGCATGGCTTATCAGAAAGCGCTCACTCCCAGTGCAGGTCAGAGTGGCAGCCTGGCATCGGGACAGGTCCATGGGATCCCGCCCTGACTCTCTTATTCACCAGCAGGGTAATTTTAGGGGAGCCATGTGATTCCTCACCTATTAATGGGGGATATAACACCCAGTGTTGTTGGGAAGATAAAATGAGATTAGTATTTAGCACAGAACCGGGCACATACAAAAAGGCCTGACAAACAGAAGACACTGTTACAAAAGCATCAGGCACAAAGCCCAACAGAGCAGATTCACGGCACCTACGAGTATTATGGGACGCAGCAGACCCTTTCTGATGGATTGGCTATTGGCTGATGTGCTATTTTCTCCAGCAGGCACCAGCGAAGGAAAGGAAAAACTGGCTTTAATTTCTTTGCAGCAAAATGGCCAACTCTGCAAAGCCCATGGGCTATATATTTTTCCAAGGGGACATGGTTTTGGTCTCCAGTCCAAATCCCTGCAAATCATTATGTTCTCATCCACACTCCACCTCCTGTGACCCTTTAACACAACTCCAAGACCAGAATGTCGAGCAGGAGAAGCCGGGACATGTGACGTGGATGGCTGTGCCCTCTGCACTGGCGTCTGGGGCATGCGGGTAGTGGGCACTTCATCAAAATGGTACCTAGGGGCTTCCCTGGTGGCGTAGTGGTTGAGAGTCTGCCTGCCGATGCAGGGGATGCGGGTTCGTGCCCCGGTCCGGGAAGACCCCACATGCCGCGGAGCGGCTGGGCCCGTGAGCCATGGCCACTGAGCCTGCGAGTCCGGAGACTGTGCTCCGCAACGGGAGAGGCCACAACAGTGAAAGGCCCGCGTACCGCAAAAAAAAAAAAAAAAAAATGGTACCTAGGGTTGTGGTGGGCGGAGTAGTTTGTGTCCACCAAAATTTAGGTACTCCATCTATAAGCTGGAGCTTTCAGGAATGGGGAGGGGGGAAGGCAATTGAGAAGAACTACGAGAACCTCAAGCGGGAATGTGATTTCTTTCAACAAGTACGTCTTGAGCACCTACTGTATGCTGGGCCCAGAGGCACCCTAAAGGGTCCAGAGATACAGACGCGCCCAGATCATTTCTCTCTCTGGTCAGTTCTGAGAAAGGGGGCTAAGGAAGGAAAGGGAGGCAGGGGCACTTAGCACATCCTGGGATTCAGGTCCCTAAACAAATCACCTGGGCTGACGTGGAACCGCCAGGTTAAGCCACAGCGCACACAGGTGCAAGGAAGCACCAAGTGCTTTTCCATAAGGAGCAGCCAGGTCTTCCAGCCAAAGTCTCCGTCCAGATTCTGGTCCCCACATCCTCTTGGTAGCATCTTTTCCTCGGGGCCCCTGGACGACCAGGACCGGCACCTTCTTAAGGCAATCATGTCTCTGGAGGCGGGACCCCCAGATCCCCACATTCCCCTGGGCTCACTGTCTAAGGTGTAAGGGTTTCTGTGTGACCTGCTGCAGCTGCCCGTCACGGACACGTCTACGTCCACCTCTGCATTTTCACATCTGTGCTCTGCTTCAGGCTGCTGAGTGGGGGGTTATCCCTCATCAGGAAGTCCTGCTCTCCTTTTCTACTATTGCACTTGGCTTTGGGACCCCCTGTTATTTGTCCCGAGCTCCGTTTTCCTGGGATCCTTTAGATTCCACTTCTCAAAGCTACTCTTTTTCCTCGGTCACCTGCCTTAAAGGGTAAATTTCAAAAAGACATCACGCAGACCTCAAGAGTGACCTCCCTGATGGCACGTGCCTGTAGACCCCCT
The DNA here is from genome assembly GCF_949774975.1 of Lagenorhynchus albirostris. NCBI lineage: Eukaryota > Metazoa > Chordata > Mammalia > Artiodactyla > Delphinidae > Lagenorhynchus > Lagenorhynchus albirostris. The sequence continues at coordinate 77,466,088 of NC_083109.1, forward strand.
CCATCCCTACTGGGGCCGTGTTGGTCCATGGTCAGTCCTGGGCTCACCCTGGCTGTCTCATCACTCTGAGTCCCCCAGCTCTGAGGTCTTCAGCACGTTGGCCCTCAAGAAATTGTATCCCTATAGCCTTTCCTTGTTCACTTCATGCAGAAACACTCTCTTCCAGTCCCTCTGTTGTCCCAGTCATGTGAAGATTCTCTCTCTGCCTTTCTACTTCTCCTTCAAGAAGTGCTGAATTCTGACACTCCACTGAGGATAGGAACTTAGACACAAACATCCCAGATGGTCACCAAACCCATACCCGGCTTACTACCTACCTGCCTAGAGCTATGACTGGTCAGTTTCAGGCAGGTCAGGGAGGCAAGGGGCACAAGGATGTGGGTGGTACCCATGAGGACTGGAAGGAGGCAGCAGATTAACTTATTCAATAGCCATCTATTACACACTTTGTCTATACCCGGGGACCAGACCAGACGCTGGGGATTCCTGGTAATCAGGACAGATGGACTCTCTGCCATGGGAAATATTTTATTTAAGCAGAGGGAAACAAATATAAATAAATACAATTATAATTTCAGATCACAGCAAGGTTTAAGAAGAAGAAACAGGACAGCAGACTGGAAAGTGATGGGGGCCAGGGAGATGTGCTACAAAGACAATGTGACATAAGCCGAAGCCTAGGTCGTGAGAAGGAGGCAACTGGGCAAAGATTTGAGGGCAGAGATTTCCTGGAGGCGGGAACAGCATGTGAAAAGGCTCTGGGGTTGAGGGGGTTCAGGGAGGAGAGATCAAGTTAAAGTGTAGCAGAAACAGAAATAAGGCCAGAGAACTGTAGCTAGAGGAGAGTAAAACAGGGAAAAGTGGAGAAAAGGCTTCAGTGGGAGGATGAGGGGCTCAAAGGGACTGGAATTGTATTGCCAGTGTTTGCACTTTGGGGTTGCTTCAGGCTCTGAGACGGATGCCTTGCAATCGGCGTGGTCCCTGGATTGGGACAACCTGCGTGGCTTCTTGTGGCCCTAATCGTTCACAAGTCAGTCCCACAGCTATAGATCTGCTCAGCCACCAAAGGGCCAGCCAGGCCAGATGGGAGTGCTGACCTCTGTAATGTCCCCTCCCAGGGGCTAGATGACGCTTAGCACCGGCCCAAAACAAAAACAAACCAGCCTGCCAGGGCCCTGGGCATTCTCGTCACAGGCTCTGGTAGTAGATCCTTGGCAAGAGGGAAGGGGATCAGTGCACAGAGGCCTCACCCAAACACCCGCATCCTCAACCTGGCCAAGGTAATTAACGCATCTCATTCTGGAGGAACATTCTCCGTTCCCATCCTCAGAAGGATTCCTATCTTATTTTGCCTTATCAGATGTTCTTGTTTCCGATTTCACATCTAATATGCATTCATTGTAGAAGATGGAAAAGTCAGAGAGTGTAACAAAGAAGATAGCGATTAAGCACAAGTCTAATACCAAAAGAAGCCTCTAACCTTTAGCACAGTGGTCCTCCAACTGGCAGCATCAGCATAGCTTATCAGAAATGCAAATTCTCGGGGCCCCCCTCCACCCTAGTAACTCTGGGGTGACGCTCAGTCTTTCAGGTAATTCACACTCGAGTTTGAGAACCACTGCTTTAGAATACATCCTGTCTTTCTTCTATGCTTTTTCACATAACTGAGTTCATTCTATGAATATAATTGCACATTCTGGTTATTTTCTGCCACCATTATATCAAAGGATGCTCCCAGGACATTGAAAACTGTTCAAAAACTTCTAATGAACATCGTTCCCTATGTCTGTATGACAACGTGTCCTGTGGTTCTGCCATCACTGACTTCACCAGAATTCTTTTCTAAACACGTTCTAGGGAGTTTAATAAGTCCTACCTGTCCAGCTGGATCCTGCAAAGTCAGGATGATAAGGGACAGAAGTAGGAAAGAGCAGCTGCTGACCCTGAAGAGCCACACCTGGATTTTGCTAGAGAGGAATCCTGACCAACACCAACACAGGTCCATGTGGTTCCAGAGAGGGTGCTGACCAGGAGCTGGGAGGTGTGGGTTCCAGCAGGGCTCTGTGGCCTTGAACAAGCCCTGTGCCCTCCCTGAGCGCAGGTCTGACCGCCGAGAGGCTTGACCTCCACACCACCAGAGTCTCCCAAAGGTCTCTTTCTATGGATTCGGGGCACTTCTAGCCGGCTGCCCTCCAGACGGTCCCGTAGCTCTCAGCATCCCAGAAGCACAGCCGCTGCCGGCAACAAGACTGTTGGGTGGTTCTCCCACCCAACCTCCCCCTGCTTTCCTGCCTACCTGCCACTTACTCTGGTCATCTCTGTCACCAACAAGAGAGGTCTGTGACCTGACTGTCAGACACCTATGACCTGTTCCAGGGTCTGCCCAAATCCCACCCACTATTGGCCGAGAGAGGACGATGACCAATGGCCAGGGCCACGTCCTCAGGGTCAGCACTGAGTCGTGTTTCCTCCCCCCAAAAAACCCAGCAGCTGTGGGGCAGTTGACTTTGTCTCAAAGCCTTTGAACACTGAGACTCCATCCACGCTTTACAATGCTGCCTAGTGGCCGTTGTCCACCGAACTGGTAAATAAGCAGCAGAGGCCCTGCTAGGCCTCTCCCAGAGGATAGTTTAGAAGAAGGTTGGATAATCCTTGCCCGATCCCCAGCCCCCCTCCCTCCATCTACAACCACCACCCTCCAGCCAGGACCCCTTCCCCCACTTCAACCTGTGCACCCAAGCTCTGCCCCTTCCCTGACCCTCTCCCCCAGCAAGTCCCTTCAGCAGCCACTGCCCTTAATTAAGAAACTTCTTGGGACTTCCCTAGAGGTCCAGTGGTTAAGACTCCATGCTTCCACTGCAGCGGGCACGGGTTTGATCCTTGGCTGGGGAACTAAAGATCCTGCATGCCGCGCCACCAGAAAGACAAATAAATAAATCAAACTTCTTTATTTCCATAAACACTTCCGGAATTCTTCCCCCCCCCCCCGCCCTCAACTTCACCAAAACCCCAGATCCCACTTGCCTCAAGAGTCTTCCAAGTGGAGGCTACCCAACCTTCTGCCCTCCAGCTCCATGTATTTTGGGGCCATCAGCACATCACCAACTCACCACTTCTGCATCAGGGCCACGGTTCCCACTCAACCACTCGTACCAGCCGGCAACACCCACACCTCTCTATGGCCACAGACTGTGTGTCCACCCCGGTCCTGCTCTCCTCCTGCACGAGGTCTACCAGGCCTTCTTCAAGTCAGTCACTGCCTTTTCTCTCTGTTCCCACCACCCACAGCCAAGGGCACTTTCCAAGCCTATCACTGGCCACCTCTGAAATCCTGAGCTCTGAAACTGCCTTCAGTCTGTCTTCTGTCCCTCCACCTCTGGCTGAATCCCCTCCTGTAACCCAGTGCCCCTAACACCTCCCTCCTCACCCAGTCTGACCGCCCCTCCAGGCTGGGCCTCCCCACATCATTCACTTCAGCTCTTCTCGAACCGACCCCCCAAGTCTCCCCATCCCTGGCCTTCTGCTCCCACCTAGTCGCCCCTAACACAGAATCAAACCCAGTATCGCCCATTCTCCGTGCACTCCAGGGCTGCAGTGCCTGGCCTAGGAGAAATGCCAAAAGTAGGCCGACTGGCTCCTTCAGACACTCGGATGTCCGGCTGCCTCTGGAACGTCAACCCCACCATTCTGAAAGCAGCTCTTTTGCCCCCTTTCCTGTTTGCCCATTTCTGTTCCCCTCTAAAGCAATTGAAACTAACTCCTGACTCACGCTCTCTCTAATGCACACCATGTCTTGTCTGACCTGTTGATTCTTCTCCTAGATAAAAAGGAGCAAGATTAGCTCCCCCCACCCCCCCCCACCCCAGTAGCCGCCTAAGCAATCCTGCAGGCAGATCGCTCGGGCGAGATAACATCTGAAGACACAGCCAGCCAGTCTGTGCTCAAGGAGAAGGATACAGAACCCAACCTCCTGCCTCGATGATTCACTGAGATTCTTCCCCACTCCATTATTCCCTTTGAAAATGTCATGGCTGAGCAGAATCTTTGGAGTTGGTCTCCGGACACGAGTCCACCATCTCCCCAGATTGCTGGCTTTTCTGACGAAAGAAACTTTCCTATCTACTGAAACCTGCCTCTCAAATTATTGGCTTAGGAGTGGCTAGCAGCCAAACCCGGGTTCGGTTACAGTTCCACGGGCTTTGCGCACCCTCATGAATTCCCTTGGCTTCATCCCTAATACCACATCTAGAATTTCATTTCTCTTCTAAATCCCAGCCCCATCCCAGCCCTCGCCCTCATGGAAGGGCCTGGCTCTGGTGGCCGTCCCTCCCCATCCCTCCCATTCAACTCCAGACACATCTATTTCCTCATCTGCTATCACCTCCTCTGTCCCCCTTGGGCAAGCAACCCTCCTTCTATGGGACAGAGACTCTCTCACCTGACCAGGAATCCACACTGGCAGATCATATTTCCCAAAAGTGGCCACAATGATGTTTCTGCTCCACCACACTCTTCCAGACCTTTGCCAACCCCCCACCAGGAGGGGGCTCTACATAGCCCCCCCTCGAACTTGAGCAGGTCTGCATGACTCTCTCACTGCACGAGAGGATACAGAGGAACGTCCCTCAGTGACTTTTGAGGCGAGGCAGCGCTTACCCAGCTCCCCGAGAGCATGCACTTTGGAGCCCGTGCTAATCCAGCTACCCTGAAGTCTCCAGGCTGAAGGGACCACGTGGAGACAGAGAGAGAGATGCCCAAGAAGCATTCCCAGCCCAGGGGTTAGGTACAGGAGAGAGAAAGCCTTCGGGGTGGCCTCAGCTCAACTACTGCTGCTGAATGAGAAATGCTGCATGAGGACCGCTGAGCTAAAGCCCATCCAGCCCCCAGGACTACAAGAGGAAACAGCAAAACGATTCTGGCATCTGGGGTAATTCGTTATGCAGCATCACCAGCTGGACTCTCACCTGTGCATTCCCCACAGGCCCCATTCCATCGCCAACTGCAGTGGCCCTGGTGGCTGCAGCCTCTCATTTTCCACTGGCTCCTGCCTCTCCCCAGCTTTCTAACGTTTTGTCCCCTGACCCCTCGTGCCATCCAGATGGGGCCCCTCCTCTCTTCTCACTGACGTCACCAGGCACCTTGTAATGCACATCACAGCTTTTACATCTTCACTGCTTACTCAGTCTGGCCTCGTGGTGTAGGTAGGACAGCGTGCTGGGAGCTGGGCGTTGGGGGCGGGGGGGACATTAAAATGATGCTGCAATGGTCCAGGGGATAAAGGTGGGCATGTGGGGACAGAGGAGGGTGGAGGAGAGAAGTTCTATCAGAAGCCACTGATTACTGCTAGGGATGGGGCCCAGGAGAGAGAGAGAGGAGCTCAGCATGACTGCCAAGTTTGTGCCTCCAAGGATTAGTGCCATTTTTCAAGGGTATCCAGGAAGATGATCAGGCTCTGGGGATGCAGAAGGAACATTCATTTGACCTTACCGCAAGGCATCTGCCTCTCCTCGGACCCCTCCTTCAGGTCTGCTCCTGGTCTCCCCAAACCCCAAACCCAACGTCCCCCCACCCCACCCCCAGCCACTCATTCTAGGGGTGCCTAGCTGACAACCAACGCTTTCTCAGGGCTTCACATGCTCCTGCTCTGCCTGGCTTCACAGAGGCCAATGAGGATTCAAGCACCCCGATTTTCAGGGCTGGGGACAGCTGGAAGGATGGGAAGGGGACAAGCCTTATGGAGCAGAGGCATGTGATCCACTGCCACGTTCCCTCCACACAAGAGCCTGGCTTCGGGGTCTGCATTTTAACCTGGAAGCTCCGGGACAGGACAGGAAGATGTAAGACACTGGTTCTCAAACTATAAAGGTGCACCAGCATCACCAGGAGGGCTGTTTAGCACAGATCGCTGTACCCCGCAGCCCCAGAGCTCCTGACTCAATAGGTCTGTGAGTGGAGCCTGAGAATTTGCATTCGTAACAAATTCCAGCTGCTGTACTGCTCCCGGCACTTAAAGAAAGAGGGAGAGAAAGGATGGTTGCCCTGGGCAGGGAGTCCCTCTCCAACTTCAGGGAGAATGAATCCCATCTTGTTCATTGCTCTCTCCCCAGTGTCAGACGCAGAGTAAATCTTCAATGAAGATCTGTTGAGCTGACAACCCTAAATCAGAAAATAATGGCCCCAAAGCCCAAGACCAACCTCCTCTCTTTTTGGGTGGAAAAGGCAGCTCTGAGACAGACGGCCAGTTCCTCCCTGCATCTGTACTGCTCAGCTCCCGTCCCTGGTGTTCAGCTCAAAGAATATACATCCCCACCCCATCCCTTCTGCCTGCCTTTCCCCTGAGCTGGGTGCTGCCTCATTGACATGCAGCCCACACAACTGCAGAGCTCACTTCTGGATCACTGAGAAATGGGTCCGATTTGAAAATGTCAGGATCTTGTTAGCAATTCCAATGGCCACCGCGGTAATTATGCCCTTTCATGTTCCAGCGTGTTCCACCGCATCAGAACTGACACAAACACCTGCTTTTATAATATCACTGCCTGGAAATAAATGTCCAAAATGATATGAAAATGTACTAGGAAGAGATTAATAACTGTTCTTCCAGGAAGAAAGATAGCCCTTTTCAACCAGTATATTATATATTTTTTCCTCTTAAAAAAGCCTCTCTGATAGCATCTCCCCTTGAGGGAAACTGAATTATATTATCACTCACCGGCAGTAATCCGTTCTGTCACCTGCTAGGCTGAGCTGCTGAAGGCAGGAGGGGGGCAGGAGACATTGGAGAGAGGCAGTTCCCAGGGGTGGGCCCTGGAAGCGACACCCCAATGCCCTCACCCCGCTCCCAGTCCAGAGTGTTTCTTCTCAGAGCAGATAGAACCCGGATCTGCTGATTGATGAGCAACTTGTTACAAAGCTGGGAGGCTGGATAGGAGAAGAGTGGCATCTGTCCACCTAGAAAGACCCTGTCTGGCCACTGGGAGAGCTTCCCTGTCCAGTCCCAGCAAGGACTGTCTCCTTTAAGGCTCAGTTCACGAGCAGGAGCTAAGCAGGAGACGCCCAAAGAGGAGCCGCCCAAAGAGGAGCCCAAATACCATTTCCCGAGCCCCCTGCCAGAAGTTCCCACAGTCCAGCTGAGCAGTCAGAAAAGATGGGTCCGTCACATGCCCAGGAGGGGCTGGGTGCTTTTTTTTTCAGGGTTCAAGCCAATTTTCATTGGAATCCCCAAAAAATGCTGAACCTCAGTTGACATCTGGGTTTCACAATAAATTCCACCTCCTTTGCCCTTCTCTTAAATTAGTAAGACTGACTTCTGTTTCAATAAAAGTAGGGTTTTCTCTAGAAGCGTAATTTGATTTTTTTTAATTGGAGTAAAATTGCTTTACAATGTTGTGTTAGTTTCTGCTGTACAACAAAGTGAATCAGCTATATGTATACATATAGCCCCTCCCTCTTAGACCTCCCTCCCAGCCCCCATCCCACCCATCTAGGTCATCACAGATCACCGAGCTGAGCTCCCTGTGCTATATAGCAGGTTCCCACTAGCTATTTTACACATGGTAGTGTATTTATGTCAAACCTAATCTCCCAATTCATCCCACCCTCCCCTTCACCCCCCCCACCACGTGTCCACATGTTCGTTCTCTACATCTGCATCTCTATTCCTGCCCTGGAACTAGGTTCACCTGTACCATTTTTCTAGATTCCACATATATGCATTAATATATGATATTTGCTTTTCTCTTTCTGGCTTACTTCATTCTGTATGACAGACTCTAGGTCCATCCACATCTCTACAAATGACCCAATTTTATGCCTTTTATGGCTGAGTAATATTCCATTGTATATATGTACCACATCTTCTTTGAACAAATGGGACCTACTTAAACTCAGAAGTTTTTGCACAGCAAAGGAAACCATAAACAAGACGAAAAGACAACTCTCAGAATGAGAGAAAATATATGCAAACAAAGCAATGGGCAAAGGATTATATACAAAATATAAAAACAGCTCGTGCAGCTTAATATCAAAAAAACAAACAACCCAACCAAAAAAAAATGAGTGGAAGACCTAAATAGACATTCCTCCAAAGAAGACATACAGATGGCCAAGAGGCACATGAAAAGATGGTAAACATCACTAATTATTAGAGAAATGCAAATCAAAACTACAAATGAGGTATCACCTCGCACTGGTTAGAATGGCCATCATCAAAAAAATCTACAAACAATAAATGCAGGGGCTGGGTACTTTATGTGCATTTCCTCATTTAATTATCTCAACAGCCTTAGGAGGTTGGCATAATTATACCCATTTTATTGATAAGGAAACTGAGGCACAGTGATGTAATAGTCACATTCCTAAGCCCACACAGGTAAAAGAGTTGCAGCACCTGGAGTCTAAACAGGTCGCTCTGACTCTGAAGGCCTCTCTCTTCCAGTATTCCATGTTGCCTCCAAGACAGCAAATGCTAAAGGCCACACAGGGACCCAGACAGAGAGCTGATGTCTGAGCTGGAGGGGGCAAACTTCAAAGAGGCAACCCAGCCAGGGCTGGGCTAGGCAAAAGATCAAGATTAAGATGAAATGGGGGTGGGTGGGAGCCGGGTGTGGTTGCAAAAGGGCCACACGAGGGATCCTTGTGGTGATGGAACTCTTCTATATCTTGACTAAGGTGATGGATACTCGAACTTATCCATGATGACATTGCATAGAAGTAAACACACACACACCTGCACACACATGAGTACGTGTAAAACTGGGAATAGTTAAATAAGGTCAATGTCCATTTCCTGGTTGGGAGACTGCACAACAGTTTTGCAGGATGTCACCGTTGGGGGAAATGTGGAAAAGGGTATACCAGATGTCCATATTATTTCTTCCACTTGCATGTGAATCTACAATTATCTCTAAATAAAATGACTTTTTTTTTAGAAATTAAATGAGGAAAGTATGCCAGGTATCCCACGACCAAAAGGGCACGGGCTAGGAGTTGAGAATGGACAGTCTGGATTGGGAACTGTTTTTTTCTAATGGAAACAGAAACTTCACGTGGTAATAGGTGATATGATTAGCCGTCTGCGAAGGCAGGGACCATGCCTTCTTCCTATAACCCCTCCAGCTCCTGATACAAAGACAGGCAGGTTTGCTTATTTGTGGTTTACCTCCTGGTATATATCAGTGCCAAGCCAGCCATTTACTTGGTAGATGGTACGACATAATGGAAAGGTAAAGCTTTAGTCACACAAACTTGATTCAATTCTTGGCTCCGTTGGGACTTCCTTGGTGGTCCAGTGATTAAGAATCCATCTTGCAGTGCAGGGGACATGGGTTCTATCCCTGGCCAGGGAACTAAGATCCCACATGTCTCTGGGCAACTGAACCCACACCACAACTAGAGAGTCCACGTGCCACAACTACTGAGCCTGCTCACTCTGGAGCCCACACGCCCACCACAACTAATGAGCCCACACACTCTGGAGCCCGCACGCCACAACTAGAGAGAAGCCTGCGTACCACAACAAAAGATCCTGCGTGCCACAACTAAGACCTGATGCAGCCAAAAATTAAATAAATAATTTTTTTTTTTAATTCTTGCCTCTGTCACTTAATCATGTTGGCCCTTAGATAAAATGTTTAACCTCTTTGAGACGTTACTCACCTGTAAAATGGAACTAGTACTGCCTACCCCATTGATTTGGAGGATTCAAGGAGAAAATGTCTATAAAGTGAGATGCCCAGCACATGGTGGATACTCAGTAAATGGCAGCCATTGGTAGTACCACGTGGTGATTCACCTGTACAGGGGAAGGGAACACTGAAAGAAGCTTCTCATGCAACCCTTAGCGGGGACTCGGTCTGGAGCCCACCAGGAGCTGTCAAGATGGAACATCAAGAACTCACTTTGCTAAAGACACAGACCTACTGGAGAACAGACTTGAGGATATGGGGAGGGGGAAGGGTGAGCTGTGACAAAGCGAGAGAGAGGCATGGACATATATACACTACCAAACGTAAGGTAGATAGCTAGTGGGAAGCAGCCGCATAGCACAGGGAGATCAGCTCGGTGCTTTGTGACCACCTGGAGGGGTGGGATAGGGAGGGTGGGAGGGAGGGAGATGCAAGAGGGAAGAGATATGGGAACATATGTATATGTATAACTGATTCACTTTGTCATAAAGCAGAAACTAACACACCATTGTAAAGCAATTATACCCCAATAAAGATGTTAAAATAAATTAATTAATTAATTTTAAAAAAAGAACTCACTTTGCATGAAGGGCTCTCAACCTCTTGAGATGGATCATAAAAGAGATCTGAGACCAGGAGTTTATAACGTCAAATGGAAAAGGCGGAAAGAAGGGGAGGCCCAACCTCTCCAGGAGCAGCAGGGAGCTCTGCCTGGGACAATGGTTTGAGGTCCAGAAGGAAGGGTTGAGCACGATGATGACCAATGTCCAATGTCAGCCCAGCCCCCGGGGAACATATTCTCGTGACCGTCTTGGATTTTTAACTGTCTCTGTGCATCTACCAGTCTCCACAGGAAAGAAACTCCAACATTCCTTCACTCTTCCCAGTCCTGGTTCTGCACTCAGCTCTGTACAAATATATGCAAATGAGACTTCATATATATATATATATATATATATATATATATATATATACACATACACATACAGACTCATACACATGCAAACACTTACACACACATGCATATGCATACACACACACATACAACCATGCACACACATATGAATATACATAACACACATATGCACATGCAACCACATACACACACATGCCTCTGCATATATACACATGTGCATAAACATGCGCACATATACATACACATGTATGCATATATATACGCATACACACATGCTCACTCACACTTCGTGCTGCTCCCAGCGTCCTTGCTCACACCGTATTTCCAGCCTCAACTTATCCCACAGTGGACTCTCAGCACCGAGTCTCCATCCAAGACCACAGCCTCCCTCATTTGTATACTGATTCTCACCCTCTCCTCTACATTGCCTTAGTCTACCCTCAGCAAACACTACCCAAGTCATCCTGGTTCCAGGACTTGTTATCTTAGCACCTGAACCGCATAGATGCACCCGCTGGCCCCATTACCACAGACCCTATAGAGAGGAGGTCAAATCCTTGGAGCCCAGGTGGGAAGGAGATACTGGACAGCTTGGAATCCCAGCTGCAAAATCCTCCAGTGGTGGGAGAGCAGAGTGGAGAGAACACCCAACATTAAAGATTTCATTGATTGTACCTGCAGGGGCCTTGACTCTCTCCCAAGGCCGGGGGGAGACGAGATGCTCCAGGCAGAACTGGGTGACACCCTATGCCCCATCTTCATGTTCCGTGACCTCAGAGCGAGGCCTCCCAGCCACTTGCAGGGAGAGGCACCTGCCCCCACCCCAGACCTCAGATCAAGTGAGAGGCACCAGGAGCGGTGGGGAGGTGTTGACGAGCTCCCAGGCGCTTGGCCACGTTTTCACCACAGAACTGGGACAGGTGATGGAGAGGTGGGAAACGGCGCTGAACAGAGCATCGTTTCTAAAGCAAACCAGCAGTCTTCAAAAGATGGGAATCAGCAAGATTAATGAGGCCGATTACTGCCAGCTGCTTAAAGGGATTTGAAGGCTTTCGATGTCAGTACATTTATGATGACAGAGTAATTAGAGCTAATTAAGAAAAAATGAAGCTGAGAACACTGCAGTTGGTTCATACCGGCTGAGTCTCAAGGTGCCTCAGACCCTCTCCAGAGTCTCCAGAAATGCTCTCAGGGGAGCAGCCTACAGCCAGTGGCCCCCTCTATTTGCCCTCTGGAAATACCGGATCAACCGAGCAGGGACAGAGCTGCGGGTGAGGTCCCCTCAGGCTGGCTTGACCAACCCAACAAGTTTGATAGGATGCACTGAGGAGAAGGAGGTCCCGTTTAACCCAACATCAAGACTGTCTTGTCTAGGTGAAAACCAGTAACCATTTTAAAGAATTTCTCTTTCAACCAGACGTGTTGAGGACATACAAGGTTAGCTAAGAAAGAGAGCCCTCAGTCAGATTTTGTCCCACAAAGATTGACAGAAAAGCTGCATCCTCTGTGGACAGTGTATCCCAAGGCAAAAGTGGATGCAGCAGCCCGCTATCAATTATGGTCACATGACAAGCAGCTTTTCTAATGGGAGGGTGGACCGTCCCGAACCACCAGCACCCCTTCACTCCAGCTTCCATCTCCAACCACAGACACAGATGTGCAAGGAGGCCAGTGGGACTGGGCTGAGCTGGGGGTCTGGACTGCTCTACCCCAAAATTCAAAATGCAGAAAAGCAGATGGATTGACAGTTCAGTGAGGCTCATGACCCTTGGTTTGTCTGCCACCCTCTACCCTGATCTTCCCAGGGTCATTTGAGAAAGCTATTCCCTCGGCCTTTTTCATAGACTGACATAGGGAACGTTGACATAAGAAGATCAGGGGAGCCCTGGAGAGCTCCCAGACGCCCTGCCACCATTGGCTTTGCGATCCCCAAAACTTGCTACCAAGAACTGAACCCCTTACCCCAGCAGGGGGAAACCCAGCCTCAACGCAAATCCCCCCAGGTATGGGGCATGAGAACCAAAATTCTAACTCAATTGGCTGCTACGCCCCATCCAGCCAACATGCAGTAAACCCAGCCCCTGGGTCCTGTCATGGCCTTCACCTCCCCACCACACAGGCTTGGGTGGACCAGGGGCAGGGTAGAGATCAACGGGGCTGCAAGCGGGGCAGATTTTCATCACAATCGAAATAAAAACAAAGAGTAAACTCCAAAGACCGACCTCACCAGATGGAAGTAATATGCGCGTCTCAACCATTTAGTTATGGTCCACCTTTGTGCTCAGAGCTCTTTATGGCAAGAGCAGAGTGAAAAATAAACACAAGCTCACAAATGTCAAAGGCAGATTCTTTTCCAACAGACTGAGGAAACCAAAGCACATGTGCTAATCCCACTGCTTGCCCTTACAAGCTGCTTCCGCGGGTGGGTCCCTCTGCCTCCCTGGGCCAATCACTCATCCGTAAAGTGCCAGGGCACATGATTTTAAGCTCCACCCACCACCATGAGTCCATGGCTCTGCACCCATCGCTCATTCGTAAGGACTTTCACTTAAGTGGAGTCACGGGTTGCAGGGGGGAACCCTGCAAGAACCAATGGATATATTTCTTGGCTAAAAAGAACCATTTATTCTGGAAAATGAACTACATCCCTGATGTGGGCATTAAATCAAGCAGCATCCTGAAAGCATATGTTCAGGGCCACAAGAGGCATGTGAGTCCAATTAAAATATTTAAGCTCGTTTTCCTTCTTCAGAGAATCACAAAGTCTAACTACGTACATATGTCTGGCATTTTCTGAAACTCATGATGAGGTCTTTGCATGAGTTGTTTGGAGTTTGAATTGTATTGGATCAATACCAGGTGCGGGTGGCGTAATGAAAAAAACTTTTTTTGGAAAAAAAAAATCTGGTGTGCTATTCTTTCCTTATGGTTTCTATGCCTTCTTTTTATTCCTTGAGCAATTTAAAGCATGTAGGACTTGTTCTGTAGTTTCCTTCAGCCGTTTGCCCTGTTACTTCAAGTGTTCTTATTCTCATGATCAGAGCTGGCTTTACTGGGTATCAAGTTTGATGCTTTATCTGCATGGTACCAGGGTAGGCAGCCAGGAATGCTATCGTATAAGGGGCTGCTGGGCTATCCAGGAGAATCATGAAGAGGCCCCTGCATGAGGGTAACTACCTTAATGTTGATGATCCAGAGCATCCTGTTTCTGAAGAGTGTCCTGAGTAAGGAGACCAAATTAATGTATAAGAGAGCTAAAGACTGGATCCTCTGCCAGCTAACTGGTTCATCGGTGGCAGGAATATATCTGCTAAGGGACAGTCTGAGCTGCTGTAACAGAGAGACCCAAAGACACAACGGCCTCACCAACTTAGAATCATATTTATTTCTCACTTAACAATCCAGAGAAGTCACCCCAGGACTAGGAGGGCAGCTCTGCCATCCCCAACATACCTTCCCAATCTGGGTCCAAAGTGGCTGCTTCAGCTCCTGCCATTACATCTGCCTCTTAGCCAGTAGGGTGGGAGAAGGAGCAAGGCAAGTTCATGCATACTTTTTTTAAGATTATATGATAAAGACTGCTAACTATTCAAGAAAATCTGCGGTCCCTTCTTCAGTTGGTTATGGCCATGTGACCAAAAAAAAAAAAAAATCTCTGATAGAATGTAAGCAGAAGGGAGGATTCAGAAAGAGGACCTTAAGGACCATGTATAGAAATGACCTGCATTAATTCTGCCCCATTCCATTGGTGGGAGCTCAGTCACATGGCCCCACCTACCTACACACTCACCTAGTGTGTCCTGCTTCTGTACCCTGCCACTCCCTCTGCCTCTGTCACTCAAATGTCCCCTATGCAAAAGAAAAAGAACCAATGCTTGGGAACCATGCACATGCCATGAGTCAGTAGCTAGGTTAGGTCATTTGTAGATATTAGCTTCATTAATTCTGTACAGTAAGAATAATAGTTTCCACTTTGTAAATGAGGCTCAGAGAGCTTGAGAAATTTGTCCAAAGTCACACAGCTAAGCAGGGCTGTGATACAGCCCTTGCAATGTCTTCCACACCAGGATGTCTCCAGGTTCTTCCTACGCAAAGCACCTTTTCCTGGCACCACAGAAGGGGCTGCTTTGACCCTCCACATTGACTCACACACGGTCTCATGGGGACTGGGACCATTGCTGATAACATAAAAGTATTCCCTTGGGGCTTCCCTGGTGGCGCAGTGGTTGAGAGTCTGCCTGCCGATGCAGGGGACACGGGTTCGCGCCCCGGTCCGGGAAGATCCCACATGCCGCGGAGCGGCTGGGCCCGTGAGCCATGGCCGCTGAGCCTGCGCGTCCGGAGCCTGTGCTCGGCAGCGAGAGAGGCCGCAACAGTGAGAGGCCCACATACTGCAAAAAAAAAAAAAAAAGTACTCCCTTGAAAGATATTTGTCCTCCATATGAAGGCAGGAAAGTGATCCAGGAAGGGGTCCTGGGCTTTATGGGTCACTGCCTGCAGGGAACATTCCAGAACCCCTCAGGAGACTATGAACCTGGGCTTGTCATCACAAAGGCCTGGAAGGGAAGGGGACAGAGGCGAGGTGTGTTTACAACAGGAGGATTATGGGGATGGAGATGGTGAGACTAGTCTCACCCACAGGTGCCCAAAACAATCCCTTCCTTGTCTTCCCCAGTCTACACACATGCAGACGCACCCCAACCTCCCTTGCCAGGCCCTGGGGCTACCATGGAACATTCCAAGAAGAGCATGCTGAGTTTTGGGCTGTATGAATGGAACAGCTCCCTGATTTTGAGACATGTGTGCCTTATTTTGGCATCACCTAATGGTCCTCCCTGAAGCCCGGGATGAGAAAGCATGAAATGGGATCATTTATTCGGTCATTTTGTTAGGAGGTAGAATAGCACAGACTCTGGAGACAGACTGAGTTCAAAACTCAGCTCCAGGGCTTCCCTGGTGGCGCAGTGGTTGAGAGTCTGCCTGCCGATGCAGGGGACGCGGGTTCATGCCCTGGTCCGGGAAGGGCTGGGCCCGTGAGCCATGGCCGCTGGGCCTGCGCGTCCGGAGCCTGTGCTCCGCAACAGGAGAGGCCACAACAGTGAGGGGTCTGTGGACCGCAAAAAATAAAAAAATAAAAAATAAGACACCTGGGAGTTAGCAGTGCTAGATTTGGTACAGTGGCTCAACATATCATCAAAGACACAGGCTCCTTCTATCTTCCTGCCCTGCCATCCCCAGGATGCTGTTGGCTTTGTGTCCTTAAGCTTGTCACCTCACGGTCACAAAAGAGCTGCTGACACACCACACAACCCATTTAAAGCAGAGAGATGAGAAAGGGCAGGAAAGGAGACTGGCCCCTATAGAATCCTCTTTTACTAGAGGAAAACATCTTTCCCAGAAGCCCCAGCAACTTTCTTCATGTCTTATTGGCCAGAATTAGTCTCATGTCCACTCCTAGACCAATACTATGACTGATCTAGGGAAGTTGAGGTCCATTCTCTGGGTTGGGGGAAGGTTTACCTTCCCTCAGCACATTGCTGCCTGCCTGAATGTGGAATAAAACTGGGACCTGTTAGCACAAAAGGAGAGGGTAGGAATGGCTGCGGAGTGGGCCACATCCTGGCATGGATTGTTCCTGCCTGGAGTTAATGCTTCTACTCCCCAGGCAATGAGGGGATTAGAAGAGCCATCTCCAGGGAATCAGGAGGTGTCCCCCAAGAGATCAAAGGGGGCCAGAGTAGGGATGGGACTTGCCGGGGGTTATTCATCGAGAGCCTGGCAGAGGACTCCCAGCCAGCTCAACCTCCCAAGACTACATTTGGTTTGGGTTTTTTTTAAATTTTTAACTGTGGTAAAATACACATAAAGTAAAATTTACCATCTTAACTATTTCTAAGTGTACAATTCAATAGGGTTAAGTACAATCTCAAAATGGTCTCAGTTTTTAAAAGGCCAAGAGGATTTTCTAGCAGATCCCAGCTAGACATGTAAGGAAAATGGTGGATAAAATCAAAAGCTTCTGCTTGGTGGTAGTTAAGATTGGTGCTAATTATGGTCTTAGGATGGCTGTTAATTATTCAGAAGGAGACAGCATGGTGCAGAGGCCAGAGCACGGCTTGGAGACAGACATCAAAAGGCCTGTGGTCTCTGGTCCCCATCTGGCCAATGCTCAGTTGCTCACAGCAGGGCCGGGGGAGAGAGACACGTTGCGAAAACACTGTCATCTCTTGCTCTAGAGGTGGAACCAGCCTCCGGGCACAGCCAGACCCCTCCAGACATACTGTCTTGTTCACCAGCTGACAGCAATGCCTGAAACACCACCATTCAAGTTTCACGCATGGTGACACATTACACTGAGGCCAGCCCTTGTGTGTTCCTAAAGCAAAAACCTTCTCTCCCAGAGAGTTTATCCTGTAGTGGGCTGTTAAGGCATAACTTCTTTTCTTCTCACACCACTTTCTGTATAATGCACCGCCTTCTGAGCTGAGCACACAGTAGGCACACAGGAGAGACTCATGGTTTGGTAAAGGAAAAAGGACCGGGCTGCGAGAATAGCAGAACACAAACAAAAGGCCTTTGCCATCATCTCTCCCAGCTCAGATAAGCCTAACAAGTCTTATAGCTTCAGAAAAAGAAATCTTTAACCCAATTATGTCAAACCCCACTGGATACATTTGATCTGGGAAAAATATCATCTCTGGCAATCATAAAGAATATTAAGGTATTAGCAGCCGTCATTTTAGAATTGCATTGGAAGGGGAGCTGGAAATAATTGCACATCAGTTGCTCAAAAATCAGCAGAAAAAGAAATTTACATTAGTGTATAAATTACCCCCCCCAGAAATATAAATTAGGATTTTATACCTCCTAATGACAACAGCATGGGCCCTGGCTGTGCTAAGTAGAGATTTCTTGAAGGAAAGAGTGGCTGTGTTCTGAATCCAGCATCTGGGCCTCAGTGCTGAGCTGGGGAGCAGAAGTGATTTGAATCTGATGGTCACCCGACTGGAAGCCGGCCCTGCTGGAAGATTCTCCAGTCAGCAGAGCACCGGGGAGGTGGGCAAACCCGGAAGAGGCTCTGCAGTGAACAAAAGTAATTTGCTCTCTCTCCCAACAGCACATGTGGCCCTCCCCAATTATGCCTTGGAAACAGAAGGCTCTGGATTTACTTGGAAAGCTGTTATGTTATCAACACTTTTGTTAAGAACATTTGGTGGCTTGAGTTGCAATTCCTCAGCTTTGTGGCAGGAGAGACAAAGCAATTTAGAAGCGTGGACCGTCTTTGCTGGAAGGACCAGCAGAAAACATCTAGAAACCCCTTATTGTCAGGAGGCCAAGGCCCAGGGCTGGGAGGGTGAGTGGATGGGGTACGGTGGGAAGAATGGAGGGCTTTTCCTGTGAAAAGAGTCAAAGCCAAGCTCACTTCACAGGGCAGATGGCCAGAGCACGAAAGCCTCTGGCTTTAGGGACAGAAGACCCAGGAGCTCAAATAATGGGGCCAGAGTTCTATCATCTATTATCATCTTTTCTCTTTCAGGTGCGTACGCCTCTGCGTGTTGCCTTCTTTCTCTCCTGTTATATAGTCTGACTTTTCCCATTCAGCCAAGCCAGATGATTGCCAAACAAAAGAAAACCAAACCAAACACACAAACAGAGCTGCGGTCCCCTCTCTGCCTGAGGGAGGGACTCTGACTGGCTCTTCTTGGGGAAATGCCCAGCCCCTGGGCCAATCACTATTAAGAATGGATGGAATATTATGATTGGCTAGGCTTGGGTCACAGGTTCGCCAGTGCTGATTGGGTGGGCCTTGGTGGAGGTGGCAATGATGCGTCTGGGATCCTACCAAAAACCACAGGGAAAGGGTGAGGAGCGGTTCTCCCAGAGGAAACAGGGGTGCTGGGCCCTCTAAAAAGTGGCTCTTTCAAAGGGCCTAAAGAAATCAGTGATGGGGCTTCCCTGGTGGCGCAGTGGTTGAGAGTCCGCCTGCCGATGCAGGGGACGCGGGTTCGTGTCCCGGTCCGGGAAGATCCCACATGCCGCGGAGCGGCTGGGCCCGTGAGCCATGGCCGCTGAGCCTGCGCATCCGGAGCCTGTGCTCCGCAACGGGAGAGGCCACAGCAGTGAGAGGCCCGCGTACCGCAAAAAAAAAAAAAAAAAAAAAATCAGTGATGGAGCCAGAACCTGGCCCTCCATCCTCTCCCCGTGGTCCTGAGCATTTTCTCCCTGGCAGTGTGCCCAGTGAGGGACCCTGGTTTGGGGCTGATCTAAGGAAGAGGAAGCCCCAGGATGCGCCACCTCTTGACTATTTAGACACCACAGTCCACGTACTACTCTGCAGGAGAGAGAAAGTGGAGCACAGTGGGCCATGAAATACAGTCCCGGACTCAGGCAGACCTGTGCAGCTATGATTTTAAACCATGCCCCAAGCACCCTGGATGCCCAGCCAGCATCAAAAGCTCTGGGCTAAGGCACTGGGGTCTCCTGAATGGCCCCATTCAAGTTGCAAACAGGGTGAAGGAACAGAGTGGGATGTCAAAGCCACATCACACAAGCACGGGACACAAACATGTCTAGAGATTGGGATTGTGCAGTGTCATTTCCGATGGGGTCAGTATTACTAATGGGTTAAAATGAATCCCTAGAATAGCAGATTCCCAGCCTCTCCCAGGAAGAGGACACTTGGTGGTGAATCGTTTCAGAGGCTCTGAAATGAGGAGGGGGTCCAGTCAAGGTCATACCAAGGTTATGGGACTAGAACCCACATCTCTAGCCTCCCTCCTCTGTGCCTTTCTAGACACTCATCTACAAAAAAAGAGTGGAAGCAAAGTAACATCTGACCCTCTGTCCTGCCCTCATTTAAATCCTTCCTGATTTAACCTGCAGTTTCCCTGCCCCTTCCCTGTGGGGCCTGAGGAACCTGGGGGAAGGGGTCCCTGAATCAGGGAATCAGAGCCAATAAAATCTGGGGCCATAACTGCTTGCTTCTGCTGCACTGGGGTCTTACATCCCCAGCTAGATCAGAAACCCTTTGAGGAACCCAGGGTGATGGTGATATTGTGGGTATTACAGGGAAATGCGCCCCCCTGGGAAGCAAGAAGAAGCAGGGCTGGTGCCTGCTTTGCTGTTCACAGGCTGTGTGTGAGTATTCTAATCACTGAGAATTCTGGATCCTCAGTCTTCCCCTCTGCAAAATGGGGATACTGGTACCCCTCTCCCAGGGCAGAGGTGAGGCATAAGGAGACCTGTACAAGGATCTAGGCCCTGAGCACATGGGAAGCCTCTTGCTTCCTGCCCTCCTGGAGGCTCAGGCCAACTCTTGTCTTCTCTGTATCCCCCATGGGCCGAGAACCAGGCCCTGATTGACTGGTTGGTTAATTAATGTGGAGACCAGGTCTCTACCAGGACATTTTCTGATGGTAAAAGATCCCTGGAGAATGAAATGTTGCATGTCACTTGTCAACAAGTCCCAGCACTTCTCAGTGAAATAAGCATCTGATTCTGGAAAAAACTTAATTAAAACTGCTGTTGGCACTCAAGTGATTTACACCATAATTCCCAGCCTGCGCCTGGTGATTCCCTGGGGAGACACCAATTATCTCCTGGGGAGGTTGTGAAATTCTCAAAATACTCTTCTAAACAATATGAATCTTTAATTCACTTTAACTATTAAAAAAATAGTGAAAAGGAAAGAAAAGCAAATCATGCAGTACTTTTTCCAGAAAAAGCTCCAAAGTTTGGAGCCAAGTGAAACCTAAAAGAAATGGGAGGTTCTTGCAAACAGGCACAGGATGATGGGTCAAACTCCAGTGTTCCCTGTTTCAGTGCTGGCTGAAGGCCCACTATGTGTTGATCACTGGGCAAAATCCCAGGCCTACTCTTTTCCCCTCTGACTTGAAAGGAAATGGACTTTGTAAACAGAGGTGGTCAGCCTCTTGGTTTCTCTGCCCCCAGCAGCAAAGCCTGGATTATCAACTTCTTGCATGGACCCAGAACTGGCAAATATCCTCAGGGAAATAGCAGCTAGAGATCATTAGCTCCCTGCCATCACCCCGACTCCAAAGTCTTAGCCCCGCTAGTTCCTGTTGCTTCCACGGTTTTCTTGCCTTTAAACAGAAGCTTCTGTATTTTTCTAACTTTTGTGATTGTTCTTAGCAAGACTGTTGACCTGCCCTTACTATTCCATCCTCCCCAGAAGTGAAGGTTCAAAATTATATATTTGTACCCATGAAATACAGGCCTGAGTTTGTAGGGAATAAATTCATTCATGCATTCATTCAACAAACATGTAGTATGTGAGAGTTGATGTCTCTGAGCCAATCACTTTGTGGGAAAGAGGACACCTCCCCATCAGAGAGTGAATGTTGGCCCTGAGTTGTTACAAAAGGCTGAGCATCCACCACTCTGGGCTGCTGTAGAATCGGACGTTCCACCTTCTTTCAGCTGTTAGGGTAGTATTTGGCTCTTTGTGACCCTATTTCTTTTCTAAGCTGCCTTCAAGGCTCTTTGTGACCTGTCTTCATCTGGAAAAATAAAGTGTTATGTAGGAATGGAAAATACCTGGCATATGTGTCACCTTATCCATTTCTGTACCCATGACAGGCATCACTAATCAATCATGAAAATTTTCTCTCTGAACTAAGATATGGCCTCAGAATCACATTCCTCACAGTGCTCCAGGTAGCCACTACCAATCGATTACAGAAAACAAGCAAGACTAAATACTTTTGCCAACCCTGGG
This sequence comes from Lagenorhynchus albirostris, assembly GCF_949774975.1. Classification (NCBI taxonomy): domain Eukaryota; kingdom Metazoa; phylum Chordata; class Mammalia; order Artiodactyla; family Delphinidae; genus Lagenorhynchus; species Lagenorhynchus albirostris. The sequence continues at coordinate 77,487,428 of NC_083109.1, forward strand.
TGAAAGAAATAGTCTTATCCCTCTCTACACCTTAAGGTTCTTCCCAGATTCCACACCTGACCTTGACTCCTGGCACCTGGTGCTTGAACTTCAGTCCCCAGCTCAGTCTCCAACTGCTCTGACCTTCCACGTGATTTACCCTACAGCTGCAGACAGCCCCCTGGATTTCAAACCTTCAGCTCACTTCAATCACTTGTTTCCCAGTCTTAGTCCATGTTCACCTGCCCTGGTGACAGACTGCTTCTTGTAACCCTGGCCAAGCTCAGCGCCAGCTTCTCACCCTTTATCCAGAGCCCCTCCACGCTCTTCCTAACAGCCTGGGTACCACTCGACTCAATGCACTGCCTTGAAGATTATAAGCCAGGGCTTCAGACTGGCTGCTTTTGAACCACGGATCAGGAGGCCTGACTTCTAGGCCCAGCTTTGCCTCTAGCCGGGGGACCTCAGATGAGCACTGTCCCTTTCCAAGCCTGTTTATCTTCATGGGGAAATTGAAAGGTCTGAACTACAGTCAGGATAACATGCTGCCCCCTTCTATTTCCAAGTCCATGGCAGACATTGCTAATCAGTCTTGAGACTCTTTCCCACTAAGTTCAGAGACACTAACCCAGAGCTCCAGGAAACCACTCCAAACAGCTGGAGGAGGCCCACAGGAGAAAATTTATTTGCCATCCCTGTGCTATTAATACCCTAATAGTTTGTCCTGCAGCAGCCCTTTGAAACTTTCTCCAGCCTCTCTAACTCTCAGTTCTAGCCATTCCATGTGTGGGAGGCCGAATAATGGTCCTACAAAGATGCCCCATTCTAATCCCCAGAGCCTATGAAAATGTCACCTTACATGGCAAACGGGACTTTGCAGGCCTGATTAAGTTAAGGATCTTGCAATGGGGGATTATCCTGGATTATCCAGTGGGTCCAGTTTAATCACAGTGTCGTTATAAGAGGGGGGCAAGAAGAACAGAGTCAGAGAGAGAGAGAGAAGAGGTAAGGACAGAACAAAGATCAGAAAGGAGAGAGAATGTTTCATGGCTGTGAAGATGGAAGAAGCAGCCACAAGCCAAGGAATGGAGGTGGCCTCTAGAAGCTAGAAAAGGCAAGAAAATTTCAGGGAAGCCTCCGAAAGGAATGCAGCCCTGCCCACAGCTTGACTTTAGACTTCTGACCTCCAGAATGGCAAGAGAACAAATCTGTGTTACTTTAAGCCACTAGGTTTGTGGCACTTTGTTACAGCAGCCACAGGAAACTAATCCAGCATCCCTACCGCCAGCTCCCCATCTCTGGATCTCTGGGCTGTGACCCTGCCTTCCCTCCACCAGGCCCCAGTGCATCTGTCTGGAGAGCACGTGTTCTCTTGCCTTGTTCCATAGTTATCCAGGTTTGTGCTTTGCCACGACTACTAGCAGACTGTAACCACAGGGGAAGAGCTGTGTCTTACACCCTCGTGCATCCGCGGTGCCCGGCAGTGGAAGAAACCCACAGAGACCGGCTTTGAACATATCTGAGTTTGAGTCCTGGCTCTGCCCCTTACTAACTGTGTCACTTTGGAGGTGCTGCCTCCTCATCTGTAAAACGGGTGAAGGAACAGTATCCACTGGGATGCCTCGAGGGTTTAGTGAATGATATTCAGCAGTAGTCCTAAGGATCAATAACACAAGGAAAGCTGAAAACTTCCTGGCCTCCTGATCTGAATCATGATGATCAGAGGCCCAGGGTGCAGCCCAGCACTGCCTCAAAGCCTCACTACTCCATCTGGTTGCTCTTTTGATCCTTAATCCTCATGACAACCCTGTAACTGGCAATAATAGACACTGGCAATTCCATTTGAAGGTGTAAAAACTGAGGAAATTATTCATGACCTTGATTATGTAGTGTTGAAACTGTACAAGGAAGTGGTTACAACCCCAGATACTAAAGCCACACCATTTGAGTTCAAATCCCAGCTGCATATTAGTCATAGAACCTTGGGCAAATTAATAAACTCTCTGAGCCTCGGTTTCCCCTTCTGTAAAATAGGAATAACAAGAGTGTCTACCTCATAGGGTTGTAGTGAGAATTTGGTGACCAGTGACAGATAGGAGGCCCTCTTCCTTCTCTACTCCTACACAGGTTCTCAATTTTCTCAAAGTCTTAAAAAACTAAAAATAGAATTACCATACAACCCAGCAATCCCACTACTGGGCATATACCCAGAGAAAACCATAATTCAAAAAGACGCATTCACCCCAATGTTCATTGCAGCACTATTTACAAAAGCCAGGTCATGGAAGCAACCTAAATGCCCATCAACAGACCAATGGATAAAGAAGATGTGGTACATACATACAATGGAATATTACTCAGCCATAAAAAGGAATGAAATTGGGTCATTTGTAGAGATGTGGATGGACTTAGAGACTGTCATACAGAGAGAAGTAAGTCAGAAAGAGAAAAATAAATATTGTGTAATAATGTATATATGTGGAATCTAGAAAAATGGCACAGATGAACCGGTTTGCAAGGCAGAAATAGAGACACAGATGTAGAGAACAAACGTATGGACACCAAGGGGAGAAAGCAGGGGGTGGAGTGGTGGTGGGATGAATTGGGAGATTGGGATTGACATATATACACTAATATGTATAATAAAATAGATAACTAATAAGAACTTGCTGTATAAAAAAATATTAAATTTAACTTAAAGAAAATTTTTTGCCCAGAGTCAACTGATTCCTACAGGCCTCCTCCCGCCCTAAATCCTGGGGTTCTGTGCACATCCTGATCTCTTTAATGCCCAGCCACCTTCTAACGGTCATGGACATGGGGTTAGCTGAGGTCCACAGACTCATCAGGGTCCACTCTGTACTCAGCTGCCAGGAAGACAAGAGGCCTGTGCCTCCTCTTCCTCCCCACCCTCCTTGGCCCCAGCTGCTGTCCTCATCTGTTGGGTCATATTCCCTCCATTGTTCAAGATGTCATCTTGGAGTCAGCTTCCAGGTCCAGAAAGCTAACAGAATCCTCCCTGGGGTGCAGCAGCATCCCTTTGCTGAGGTTTCACATACCAGCTGAGGCCGCAGCTCTCAGAACTGACCTCGGGGAGCTCCAGCCACCACGGCTCCTTGCCTGGCTCCCCTGGAGCCTGGAATCATTGGAGGCCAGAGCAAGCCTCTTCCACAGTTGCCTCCTGTGACCCCGGGTGTGATGGACAGGAACGGAGACCCAGGGACACATGGAGCAGTGGCCCTTCATTGCAGGACCCAGAGGTCCCAAGTGTGAAACTGTGCAGCAGGGACCTGCAGTGAACTGATAAGGTCTTACCTCCCCTCCTGAGCTTTGATCTCTGAGAAAGCAGGTACCCTTCTGCTGCTCCATGTCACCACAAACATGGGGCCTGCTGTGCACAAGAAGCCCAATAAATCCTAGTGGGATGACTGGCTGGGTGGATGGATAGATGATGGATGGGTGGATGGATGGATGTATGTATGTATGGATGGATGGATGAGTTTGTGAGTGAGTGAGCAAATAAATGAGGGAATGGATGAAACATCTGTTTCCAGGCAAGTGTCCTTGAGTACGATTGGGTTTCCTGCCCTCTTTCCACCTAAACTCCTAGGGGATAAAACATCTCATCCCCAGATAAAAGGTGTTTGAGGCTTCAAGGGACTGGCGTGTAAGATACTGGGGCTTGGAGAGGGGGGACGCAAACCACATCGTGAGACCCATGCTGTCCCCAAAGATGGTAAGGGACCTGGCTCTGACCCTGCCCAGCCGTTAACTCAGATGGTTAACCAGAGACCTCGTGGCTATCCCCCAGATCCTTAGAGAAAAGGGCCCGAGTCCCCAGAAACAGGGGCCTCAAAGCCATGGCTCACTCAGAGCCCTAGGCAGGCCCCAGAGAAGGGCTTCCAAAGGGCATCCACCAAAACAACTTGAAGAGGCAGGAACACTCTGTGCCACCACTTGAAGAGACCTTCCAGGGCATCTCCAGTCCTGTCGTACCCATGGCTCAGCCAGCTCTGTGGGATTAAGGGTGTGAATCCAGGAAAACTCATGTAAAGTGTCCTTTTAAAGGACTCCAATCACCCTTGAAAGGAAAAGATAAGAAGCAGGAATATACAGAGATGAAGAATTAAGACTCTGGACTCAAAATGGTTTGGCCCAGCTCCACCGCTCACTGGCTGTATGACTTTGGAAAAGTCACTAAACTATAAATCAGTTTCCCTAACTAACTACAGCATGAGTGTAATTCTCATCTCATGAGGCCATTTCGGGAATTAACTGGCATAGGGTCTGGAAAGCCCCACATGGAAGCACCTGCATGTAGCCAGTCTCCAGCGGTGGCCGCGGTGACCATGGTGGTGGCGATGATGACAGTGTGGTTTCTGGCAGGGACAACAAGCCTGAACCCAAACCACCAGAATGAAAGGAAGAATGTGATCTGTAACTGTGGCTTAATAAAAAATATCTTTGATCCTTTGTTTTTTGTTCTCGGCTCCTTGCACAAAACTTCAAAAACGCTTGGAATTTCTTACATGATTAAAAGTGTCTTTTATTATTTATAACAAGTCCCCTTTGACCCATGGCTGAGTCCCTTAGACAACTTCAGGATTGGGGGTTGAGCTCTAGAAAAACCGATTTGATTAGAGGGTTGGAACTTTCAGCCCCACTCCCTGACCTTTGGGGAGGGAAGAGGGGCTGAAGATTAAGTTCAATCCTGTGGTCAGTGATTTATTCAATCGTGCCTAGATGATGGAAACTCTGATAAAAACTCCGAGACACAGGTTTCCCTGGTGGCGCAGTGGTTGAGAGTCCACCTGCCGATGCAGGGGACATGGATTCGTGCCCTGGTCCGGGAGGATCCCACATGCCACGGAGTGGCTGGGCCCGTGAGTCATGGCCACTGAGCCTGCGCGTCTGGAGCCTGTGCTCCGCAACGGGAGAGGCCACAACAGTGAGAGAGAGGCCCGTGTACCGCAAAAAGAAACACAAACAAAAACAACAAAAAAACTCCGAGACAATGACACTGAGTGAGCTTTCAGAATGGTGAATAGATCCCCATGCTGGGGAGGTGGCACCGTGGGAGAGGGCGCCAAGGCTCTGGGCCCCTCCCACCCCCCTCCCACCCCCGGCCCTATGCATCTCTTCCATGTGGCTGTTCCTGAGCTGTATGCTTTCTAATAAAACTATCCTCATAAGTATAGGGCTTTCCTGAGTTCTGAGAGCTGTTCTAGCAAATTCTCAAACCTGAGAGGGGCATGGGAACCCAAGAATTGTAGTCAGCCAGGCAGAAGGATGCGTGGCCTGGGGATACCTGCAGACTTGCAGGTGGTGTCTGAAGCAGGGGGCAGTCTTTCAGGAGGAGCCCTTACCCTGAGGGGTCTGTGCTAACTGCAGGTAATCAGTGTCAGAATTGAACTAACTTGCAGGACACCCAGTTAGTTTCAGAAAGCTGGCGTCAGAGCAGAGTGACATGAGTGGGGGGCAGACGAAGAGCTTGGGGGGTCGGGGACAGGTCCAGAGGAGGAACAAGGAGAGGAGGGCTCGCAGTTCAAGGTGTTCAAAGCCTCCTCCCCCTTCCCCTTCCCCCTGCTTCTCTCCTCCAGCCTCCCCTTGCCCCACCTTCCCTAAGTCCCAGGAGACAGAAAGATGGGTGTGAAAAGAAGATGCAGCCAAAGCCAGGGCTGATGTGAGAGGGAGAACATCAGGCCCCGCTTGCCCATCCCAAGCTGAAGACAAGTCCCCCGCCATTTTTCTGCACCATTCACAGTGGTCCTTTGTTCAATCTGCAGACTAGTGACTCCATGGAAAGAGGGGGTGGGACCCCAGACAGATGAGGAGAGCCAGGCCGGGGAAGACAGATGCCCGAGGAATGGCAGGCATCCTCCCAGGACGTGACAGAGCTCAGAAAGAAGATCTACCCCAAGGAAGATCTGTTCCATGACAAATTCCCCCACAGAGTAAAACTCGCCTTAAGTGTTAACAGCAGAATCCGTAAGAAAAAAGTTTCCTGTGAGCAGAACATATTCCTGAGGGGCCACTTTGCTTCTTGCTGTGTAGTTACGACCCTCCGAGGAAGGTTGTCTTCCCATCCGTTGCTTTTTTCCAGAGAGAGGGAGGCCCGAGTTTGACAGAACAGGACAAACATCTTTCAGCCAGGCAGGCAGCAGGGAAAGGGGGCAGGGGAGTGGGGGGGAGCCAGTGGCCAAAACGGTGCAGTGAACAGTGAGTCTGGGAGACCTGGGTGTAAAACACCAATCTGTCCTCTACCAGTGATGTGACCCTAAGCAAGTCAACCCTTCCCTCTGCCTTGGTCACCTATTGGAGAGCAAATGAAACAATGGGAGGGAACGAGGGAGATAAAATGAAACAAGGGAAGCCCGGATATTAGGATTTTTAAAAGCTCCCTAAGTACTTCTCATTCCTGATAATATGGAGTAGACACACTTCTGCCTGTCCCTCCCATTAAGTACAGCTACATAGTACAAAAAGAGAAAACTACAGGCCAATATTCCTCAGCAATATAGACGCAAAAATTCTTAACAAAATATTAGCAAATAGAATTCAGCAATATATAAAAAGAATTATATATTGTGACCAAGTCAGGTTTTTCCAGGGATAAGAGGCTGGTTCAATATTTAAAAATCAATGTAGGGCTTCCCTGGTGGCGCAGTGGTTGAGAGTCTGCCTGCCGATGCAGGGGATGCGGGTTCATGCCCCGGTCCGGGAAGATCCCACGTGCCACGGAGCGGCTGGGCCCGTGAGCCATGGTCTCTGAGCCTGCACGTCCGGAGCCTGTGCTCCGCAACGGGGGAGGCCACAACAGTGAGAGGCCCACGTACCGCAAAAAAAAAAAAAAAAAAAAAAAAAAATCAATGTAATTCACTGTATTAATAGGTTAAAGAAGAAAAATCATATGATGATATAAATAAGTACAGAAAGTCATTTGACAAAATCCAACACCTATTTGTGATAAAGACCCTCAGCAAACTAGAAATGGAGGGGAACTTCCTCAACTTGATAAAGAACATCTACGAAAAACCTACAGCTAGCATCTCACTTAATGGTAAAAGACTGAATGTTCCCTTCTAAAACCGAGAACAAAGAGAGGACAGTTACTCTCACCACTCTTATTCAACAAAGGGCTAGAAGAGTTAGCCAGTACAACAAGGCAAGAGAAGAAAATAAACAACATACTGATCAAGAAGGAAGAAAATGCAACTGTCCCTATCTGGAGATGACAAGATTCTCTATGAAGGAAATCCCAGGGAATCTACCCAAAAAATCCCTCCTAGAACTAATAAGTGACCTCAGCAAGGACACAGGATACAAGATCAGTGCACAAAAAATCAATTGTTTTTCTATATACTAACAACACATGGAAACCAAAATTAAACACACAATACCATTTACAATTGCTCCCCCAAAGGGGTATACTTACCTGTATATCTAACAAAAGATATATAGGACTTGTATGCTGAAAACTACAAAATGTTAATAGAAGAAATCAAAGAAGATATAAATAAACAGAAAGACTTGTGTTCACCGGCTGAAGGCTCAACCTAGTAAAGATGTCAGTTCTTCCCAAATTGATCTGGTGGTTTAATGCAATGCCTGTCAAAACCCAGCAAGACTTCTTGTAGACATAGACAAACTTATTCTAAAGTATATGGAAAGGCAAAGGAATTAGAATAAAGTCACTTTGAAAAAGAAAAACAAAGTGGAAGGAATCAGTCTATGCACACTTTGTTTCTCTATAGCTACAGCATTCAAGACTGGGTGACATTGGCAGAGGTACAGACGCATAAATCGATGGAACAGAATAGAGAATCCAGAAATAGACCCACAGAACTACAACTACTACTACTTGATTTTTTACAAAGGTGTAAAAGTAATTCAATGGAAGAAAGATAATCTTTTCAACCAATGGGGCTAGGGCAACTGGATATCCGTAGGCAAAAAAATAAAACTCAACCTAAGACTCATATCTGATACAAAAAAATAACTCAAAATAGATCATAGACTTGAACGTAAAACACCAAGCTCTCCAACTTTTAGAAGAAAATACAGAAAATCTTCAGGACCTAGGGCTTGGTGAAAAGTTTTTGGACATGACATAAAAGCACACTCCATTAAAAAAAAAACTGATAAATTAGACTTCATCAAAATTAAAAGCACTTGCTCTGTGAAAGACCCTGTCAAGAAGATGAAAACACAAGTTACAAATGGAGAGTGGGGAGGACTTGGTAGGTCAGAGGGCAGGGGCAGGACCAGGACCTGAGTGGTGGGGAGAGGCACCCAGGAGGAAACAAGAGAACCCTAAAGACAAACCCCCACTACTGCAGCTTTGCCAGGTGTGAGTCCTGTGCCCCTAACAGGGTTTACGGTTGAAAAGGTGGCTTCTGCCCGCCTTGCCCTCTCTTCCATAGGTGTTGAAAACTTTGACATTTGTTCACTTGGAAGGACCTGCAACATGTAAAAACTTCAGCACCTACAAAAGATGCTTCCAGTCTGTTGAGAGGCACAAGTGTCCTTATAAATACTTGAATTGATAAGGAAATTGTGGGGCAAGGTCTGGAGCATAGGATTCCAGCTCAACTCCCCTGCAAGGGTGGGGTCTAGGGCGAATCCATGAGCCTCTGTAAGCTTCAGTTCCACCAAATGAAAGATGGAGGTCAATATCTCTCCCACGAAGTTGTTATGAAGATTCAGGGAGTTCAGAGATGAGGGTGTCAAGAGGGCTGTCCAAATCTGTCGTTATTATCCCCAGGAACAGGATAATATTTATTACAACATTCAGGCAGGACTCACTATGTACTTTTCTATACATTCTACACATAGTAACTCACTGAATTTTCACAAGCAAACCACAAGGTAGAGACTATTCTTAATTCCATTTTACAGATGAGAAGGTAGAGACACTTCGCCAAGTTCACACAGGTGAGAAGGGGCAAGACCAGGACTGGAACTCAGTTAGTCTGGCTCCAAAAACCAGTGAGTTTTGAAAGCCACAGACTCAAGGCTGCTCCTTGCTTCACTGAACACAGACCCACAGACACACATAAACAGTGCAGAGCTTGCTTTTCCATCTCAACTATCTACAAGGCAGTAGGCAGCAAAGCAGTAGCCTCTGATCTTACCTTCATCATCAAGTGACTGTGTGACCCTGAGGTCAAGGTCACCATGTGCAGTTGTGCAGGTTGTTCACTGCACAAAGTCAGCTATCCCAGTGGGCAAGTAGGGCCTGAGAGCCAGCTTGCATTCCGCTCGTCAACCGTTGCCCCCTAGCTTGGGGCTGTGTCTGCCTGGAGGGGGTACATTTTTCTAACTCTCACAGATGATTGAATCAATTCTACTTAAATCAGTTTCTCCTCCTTCCTAGATCTCAGTTTCCCACATACAAAGTGATAGCATTCTATTGAGATGACCTCTAGGCCCCTTACAGCTGTGAAATTCTCCGACCTGACAATGAATCACTCAGTGGGCTCAGGAAGGGGCCGTTCCAAGCCCTCTTGGCCATAGGCAGCTTTTCAAAGCACTCAAGCTGGCTTTCTTGGACTAAATCCCCAATGATCTGCTCCCTCTTGCTCCTGAGAGCTCCGACTACAGCCGTGTGGATTCTGATCACACAACTTCCTCCTGGCCATTTCTCCCTGGCATTCATTATATTGCTCAGCGCCGCAGACGTGCAGGGAGGAAAAGCACACCAAATCTCCCACTGGCATAGCAAACAGAAGCATCTGCCAGTGTCTGTGGGCAGCTGGCTGTGGGTATCCAGTGGCAGAGATGTTTGCACCGAATCAGCTCCCACTCAGATCTGCACACAGCTCTGCAAGCAATAAACCTTCCAGATGGGATGGCTGCATGCAGTAGGAGAGCGTTGGCCGGGCTTCAAAGGACGCTGTGGAAAGTGCAGGAGAAAATGACATGAAGTGGGAACACCCCAGGAAGCATTATTGTGCTCCCTCCTCTGACCACTGCCGAATATCTCCAGTTTCTAGCTGTCACGGCTTCTTTTAGCCATTCCTTTTTCCCACAAACATTTACCCAGCACCTCCCCCATCCAGGCACTGTGTCAGGCTACACGTGCCACTGGGAATCCGGGTCCCATTCTAGAGAGGCTCACACAGTAGTGGGGGAAATGGGAGGGTTGCTGTAGCTTTAGCAACCACCATGTGGTACATTGTTGAACACACGGTCCCCAAGAGGCTGGATGGATGTATCAGGAAGAACGTGGGTCATGGAATATAGCAAAACTGGCTTTAGACACCCACTCCATCATCACCATTTCTCATTTCTAAAATTACAAGGGCAAGTCAGGCCCCCGCCCAGGAACTTGCCCCACTGCCCTCTCCTTTCTCTGAGTACCACACAGGGGAGCCCTCGCGTGGTCTCTTGCTTTGATGGTGTGCCCTCTCCCCTGCCATCTGACAGGCCTCAGGAAGGCTGGCACGCCCCCTCTGCCCCTGGCACAGGGCCTGGCATCAAGGACCCCTCATGAGCCTGCAAGGATCCAGCTCTGACCATACCACCTGCTCCACTGGGCCAAGCAAAGGGGCCCAGTCAAAACAGGCTCAGTGAGGAAGAAGTTGTGAGTCCCCATGGAGGCCTTCTACCCTCCTCAGGTGGCACCAGGAAGACTAGGGGTCCCATAGCCACCAGGTGTGATGTCAGATCCTGGTCCACACCCTGCCAGGACAAGAAGTAGAGCTTCCATGAAACTGTCAGGGTCTGCGTCACTTCCTCTTGTGTTTTCTTTCCCAACCTGGCTGTTATAGGCTGAAGAGTATCCCCCCAAAATGCATATGTTAGAATGCTAACCCCCAGTAGCCCAGGATATGACTATATTTGGAGATAGGGTCTTTAAAGAGGTAATTAAGTTAAAATGAGGTCACTAGGGTGGGTGGGCCCTAGCCCACTATGACTGGTGTCCCTATAAGAAGAGAAAATTTGAACACAGACACATACAGAAGGAAGACCACGTGGGGACACAGGAAGAAGGTGGCCACCTGCAAACCGAGGAGATCAGCCTCAGAACAAACCAACCCCGCCAACACCTTGATCTCAGACTTCCAGCCTCCAGAACTGGGAGAACAGAAATGTCAGTTGTTTAAGCAGCCCGGGCCGTAGCGTTTGATTATGGTGGCTGAGCTGACTGATATGTTGGTTGTGTTGCCTTTGAGTGGCGTTTCCATTCCAGGTCATAAATGAAAACAGCTGTTCACAAAATGGCTCTATCCCCTCTCCTGCTCTCGGTCCCAGAACAGGAGCATTGATTTCCCAGTTGGGATCTTTACTGTTGAAGGTATACAACATTCTCAGGCTTCCTGAATACCTGGGCTGAGAAAAGCAATGGTAAGACTGGGGATGTGAAACTGCAGGTCCCATCCCACCCTACCCCTGAGAGTCGTGCATCCAGCCAGCGGGCCTCTCCTGTCTGCTCCACCTGCTGTGGGCTCCACCTGGACCAGAGAACCTAAAATCACAAGCCTTCCTTCTTCCCGCCTGCATCTCCCAGCCTCTCTCTGTCGCATTTCAAATTCTCTCAGGGCTCCTGAGTACAAACAGAGGAAGGATCAAGGGCCATTCAGCAGGAGATCTACAAAGGGTTCTCTAAATGTTGATGAAGCTGCAGCTCATCCACAGTGTTGAATTTTGATTTATCATCACTTTAATATCTTAGCAAGTGAAGGGCACCCTCGTAAAGCATCATCGCCGCCTTTAAATAGAGAGAAATCATTTCCCCTGTGCCAGGGCAATGAAACTCCGCTCTCGTGAGCTGCAGTCCAAGAGGAAATCTTCAGCAGAGGTTGAGAGCGTTAATACAAATTAAATAAAGGTGCTTTCATATCCGAAGGAGCAAAAACCACTTCACGGCCATAAACAGGCTGATATGTAAACACACTCGCCTCCCATTAAGAGAGGTGGCTGGAGAGAGCGGCTGCTTTGCAGCAGGTGGGTAGGGAGGATTGTGGAATAAGGTAGCACCGTCCAGGGCCTACTTCCAGGGAGCCCCTGATGCCTAGCTGAGGGGAGCATGGGCAGTGGGCAGCCTTCAGCTATTCAGTTCTTCAAGATCTGCCAAGAACCAAGGTCACGTCCTTCCCAGGTAGCCCGTGCCCAGTGACCAAGCGAGGCGGAGATATAAAGATCCAGCCATTTGGGTCCAACACGGGACACCTCTGAAGGATGATGCTTTCTCCAGAGCCCCCCACCAGGGTGTCTGCAGCTTTGTCAGGCCTCCATCGCCACTCAACTTCTGCCTCTGCCCAAAGCTGCTTCTTTCCCCCTTCCTTCCATTGATACGAGCCCTAATAAACACCTTGAACCCCAAACTCCATCTCAGCGTCTGCTTCTGCAGCATAAGACAGATTGGGGATACCAATGGGAGCTAGAGCCATAGCTGGAGCTACAACTGGCCCAGCCCAGCAGAGGCCTGGGTACAGGGGAGTGTGCAGGGATGGTGAACCTGGTCTACCCTGGAGGTGACACCATCTGGCCTAAACTTTCATGACACTGAGAAATGCATGAGACATATAGGCAATACCAGAGGAGAGAAAGGAAGTCTGGAGCCCAGGTGCTGTTGGCCAACTCCCATCCCATATTGGGAGAGAGAAGGAGGAATGACACATTGGAACTGCAAGAAGAGGAGCTGGTTGGGAGAGGAAGGAAGTGAATTCAGTTCCGATGAGATTGATTCTGGTGGGATCTGGAGTGGAGGGGTCGGGGAGGAGGGAAAGTCTAGGAGGTAGAGGATAAAGGGGCCTGGAGCTCTGAGCACCAACCTGCCCAGGAGGTATAGATCTGGACGGTATCAGCATTTTGATGATTCAGCTGGGAGCATCTGAACATAGGAGCCTGCCCAGGGAGTGTGCAATGTGAAAGAAGGGGAGGCCCTGGGACAGCCACCAAGAATAAGGATAAATTGTGTCAAGCATGAGGCTATGGGAATCTAGAGAAGAAAGAATTCCTATAGGTGGACGTGGTCATCCAAGAGTTCCCACAAAAGCAGCTGCATAGCACAGGGAGATCAGCTCCGTGCTTTGTGACTGCCTGGAGGGGTGGGATAGGGAGGGTGGGAGGGAGGGAGACGCAAGAGGGAAGAGATATGGGAACATATGTATATGTATAACTGATTCACTTTGTTATAAAGCAGAAACTAACACACCATTGTAAAACAATTATACCCCAATAAAGATGTTTAAAAAAAAAAAAAAGAGTTCCCACAAAGAGAGGGGTCTTGAGCTGAGCCTGGAGGAACAAGTAGGATGAGGCCATATTTAAATCCTAATGGAGAAGGTGTGATTAAGAGGTGACCTGGGGAGTTCTGGAGATGGAAGGTAGTGATTGTAGCACATTGTGAATGTATTGAATATCTCTGAACTTTACATTCTAAAATGGTTGTGATGATAAATTCTATGTTTGTATATGTGTATCACAATTTTAAAATTTGGGAAAAAATAATTGACAATACATGGCATGATACAATGAAACAGACATAGGCCAAAGAAGCTTTGAGACCTTATGTGGGGATGCTGGGAGGTAAGAAAAACAATAAACACCATAGCATCTTTTAAACTGTGAATCCGTCAAAACTCCAAGCTGTAATTACTTACAGTGGACCCTTGAACAAGACAGGTTTGAACTGCATGGGTCCACCTATATGGGGATTTTTTTTCCACTAAATATATACCACGGAACTACACCCCCCATGGTAGGTTGAATCTGGGGATGCAGAATTGCAGATTTGGAGGGCTGCGAAATTATATGTGGATTTTCCACTGCACGGAGAGTTGGCACCCCTAACCTCCACATTGTTCAGCTGCTACAGCCTAGCTCTTGAGAGTAACAAAGATGAGCTAAGAAGTACAGACGAATTTATTTCAAAATGGAGTTTCAACAATTAGGGAATCAAATTCCCATCCTTAAGTGGATTCAACTTGTCCCAAATCAAGACATGAATGGGAATCCAAGAGTTCCAAGAAAATTCTTGCAAAGCCCCTTATCTCTAGCCTATCACACACTCAGCAGGAAGCAAGGATTGGTCTCTCTTCCTTTTTGTGAGCTACCCTGGCCCTTCATGAGAGACCTGGAAAATAAAGTCAAGAATCAGCCATATATGGCGGTAATTTAAAATCCTAGGAATTGGGACTTCCCTGGTGGCACAGTGGTTAAGAACCTGCCTGCCAATGCAGGGGACACGGGTTCGAGCCCTGGTCCGGGAAGATCCCACATGCCGTGGAGCAACTAAGCCCACGCGCCACAACTACTGAGGCTGCACTCTAGAGCCCACGAGCCACAACTACTGAGCCCGTGCGCCTAGAGCCCGTGCTCCGCAACAAAAGAAGTCACCGCAATGAGAAGCCCGCGCACCAAAACAAAGAGTAGCCCCCGCTCGCTGCAACTAGAGAAAAACCAACGCAGCCAAAAATTAATTAATTAATTTTTTTTAAATCCTAGGAGTTGTTTTTCCTATAAAGACAATCTTGCAGAAAATGTTTCCTTCCTTCCAAACAAAAATGCTAACAATAGTTATTGTTTAAAGAACAAGAAGTTGAACCATGTTAAACAATGGGTTTTTAATGCAAAAAAAAAAGAAGTGAGGATGGAAAACACAGGAGAGAACAGGATATTCAGTGATGGTAGCCACTCTCTGCTCAGTGTCCTTGGACCTAATATCACCAAGCCTCATTCTTCATCTATAAAATAAAGTCACAAATGCCTGCCTTGCCAATTGTTGTAAGGATTCGAGAGGATACAAGGAAAGCACTCGACACAGCGCCTGTCACTTGGTAGGTTCCAAACAAGTCGTAACCAGTTTTATGATGGGAGAAATCTTGCTTTTTAACATGCAGCAGCAGACACGGGGGCTTCCTTTTAAAATCATTCTCCAGGAACAGAACTATTACTCCTCATATCAACAGAAACCTTTGGGGCTGGAGATCTTTCAAATACACTTCAGCGGTTTGTGGGCCAATGATTTGATCCTGAGACACAGAGACAGATGTCCCGAGCAATGGCAGTGTAAAGGGGCTGCTCCAGAGTGGCTGTCTTACAAACACCACCCCTACCTGCAGTCCGCAGAGGAAGCCCGACATCTCAGAAGGCAAGATCACTTTTCGTAGTATGGAAGGGCATGAGGTGCCAGATGCCTCATTTTTATGCTCCATTTTGTCCCCAAGATAACCTTGCTCAGTCGTTGCTATCATCTCCCTTTTCACAGCTTGAGGAAATTGAAGCTCAGAGGCATTAAGACCCTTGCCCGAGGTCACACAGCAGTAAGCGGTGGGACTTGGATTTGAACTCATCTGCCTGAAGCTGGGATTCTGAGCATTCGGCTATACTACAGGGCTTTCCACGTTCTTTCCAGTTGTCCTGCAATGACCTCACTGCTCTGTATCCCTTCCCCTCTCTTGGTTTCCTTTCCAGAAACGCATCTTTACTCATATCCCTCCTCCGTGAATCAGTCCTGGTGACACTGCAGGTTAAGCCCAGGCCCCGGGGTCTCAGGCAACTCAGATGTGTCCATTTTCCAATCAAACTGTTGCCTTTTCGAGTCATTTCTACTTAGCAGCTGAAAACTTAATCTTGTTGCTTCTAGACATCCTGGTTATTTCTGATTTAAGCCAAGTCTTTGGGGCATAACTCTCCCAGCAAAGACAAAGGTCATCACCTTTGACACCATTCCCTACCTCTCTGAAGGTCCCTTCTCATGGACCTTCCCCCACCTGTCCTGCTTCTGATTTCCCACAGCTTCCTGTGTGCGTACCACCCAGCAGTGCAGGGAGGGAGGGGGCTCTGCTCTGAGGCGGAAGCAGAAGCCATTGGGCTTTCTGGGCTGGTCTACTTCTCGGGCTTCAGTCAGTGCCCAGTATCCTCATGACTCATTCTCTTGGTGAAGGAGGGTCCAGAGTCCACTCTGTGAGGTAGCAGAGTCAGTGGGCAATGGATCCCCACTGGGCCACACTCACTGCCACCATGTGGGAGACCAGTAGAGCGTGGTAAAAGTTAGATCCTCCTGTCCTCTCAGCACAGGCAAGTGTCTTCCACCCCACAGCCCCACGGGTGAGGTCCTTTTGCCCCTCTGTGTAACTTCTTAGAGGGCTGGCAAGCCAGGTCATGCTCCTAGCCATCCCCTTGCTTCACTCGCTGCCCAGGGGATGCTGCCTCCCGTTCTTTGGCCCCTCCTGCTTGGCTGTGCTTTTTGGCTTCACCATCCTAAGTGTCTCCGTGACCAACAGTGCTGGATGTAGCTCTCGGTTCAGTCATGTGGCACATTCCCTATTTGATGTGCACCCCAAGCCCCTGTGATCGGAGCCTCCCCAGAGATGAAAGAAGATTCTCTTGGGTGGCTCCTGCCCACCCAGCTTCTCTGCACGGAGTGGAAAGGACTAGACCATCATTAGGACTTTCCTTCTTGATCACTGCTCCCAGGTTCCCCCACCCCACCCGCTGCCTTCCCGTGGGGGAGCGGAGGCTGGGAAAACAAGTTCTACTGGCGCGCATCACTTTCAAACTCTAGGGACTCTGAGGTCAGGACAAAGCCAAAGGCCAGCCCGACCCCCGTCCCACAGAGCCCCCGGTCACCTGTAGGTTGGGGTTATTTCCGTCCCCCACATGGCAATGTTTCTCACACTCAGCACATACACATCACCGGGGGCTCTTGTCAAAATGCAGATTCTGCGTACGTAGGTGGGGCAGAGGGCAGCCTGAGGATCTGCATTTCTAACAAGCCCCTGGGTGAGGCGCTGCTGTGGGTCCATAGGCCACACGAACATCAGGGTGCTGCCAGGACAGGACCTCACACAGGATGCACACACTTGCCACCTGACTCCTGCCACCGGGCAGGAGGCGTGGGAGGGACGGTAGGGATGGTGGGGCAGATTGCCACCTTCAACTCCACAGACACCCACAGCCCCGCTACGGTGAAGCTTGGTGGGGCTTGTCCCCTCGCTCGTACAGCGATCAGAGAGGCGGATCCCCTAACACCAGCTGTTAGCCGCAGCCGTGAAATATGAGTCACACCAGCAAATGTCGGGCCCATCTCCCAGCTCTGCACCCTTTATCATCCACTCCTTCCTCCCGTTGCGGTAGGGGGAGTGCTCTGACCCATTAAAACACACACACACACACACACACACGCATGCATAAAGTACACACGTGCGGGCCACATTTGCTGCATGTTTCCTCAGCCTTGCTCTTGGCCTGCAGTCAACTCACCAATCGCCTGCTTGCTGTAAGGATGCACAGCCCCACTCGGCCCCGCGGCCTGACCAGACAATTCCAGACGGGCTCAAAGGGCTTCATCAGCCCCTCTTCCCACACCCCGTCCTTTAGAGGTTCCAGTCAGACACCCCAAAACACCATCTCCAGGAAGGAAAGGTAAGATTTGGAGGAGGAGGTTAACAAGCTTAAAATCCTAAGTGCTAGGCAGTCAAGCAGAAAAACTAAGAAGGAAAAGATTAAACTTCGGGCTAGAAAAATATTCATCAGCACCAGAAAAAGAACTGCTTCTCTGAAGCCCCAGTTGGCAAGGAAATGGAGCAAAAGAGAGCCAGCCCGCAGCTGCAGGGAGCGCTGCATACATCCCACATAGGAGCTGGCCGGCATGAAGGGTAAGACGCATTTATGGCCAGAGAATCAGAAAGACTCTTTCACTTTGGGAAATCAACTTCTCCCTAGAACATCTTGATGACGGGAACTCCAGGCAACTGGGTGCCCAGCCAGGCTCACCTAGCTGCTTTCTCATAGGTTGGCAGCTCAAAGAACCCTCCTCCATCTCCCTCTCTCTCAGGGCAATGTCTTACTGGCCCATTCCCTCTGGCACCCCCAGACTCACACTTTGTGATTATTGAAAGGAGCTGAGGGGGCACCGTATTGAAAGGGGAGTGTGGACACGTAAATCTCTTTTGCAGGGTCATTCCCAAAGTTCTGGCGTGGAGAGTGTATTAGTCAGGGGAGGTTAGGTGATGCTGCGGTAACAAACAACCTCGAAGTCTCCGTGGCCTGGAACAGCAAATGTTTACTATCTTTCTCACTGCACGTCCAGCGTGGGTTGGTTGGAGGCTTTGCTCTGTGTCATGCTCATTCCAGGGCCCAGCTGATGGGGCAGCCAGCATCTCAAACGACACTAGTCACCACAATAGGGAAAGAGAAACAGGCAGCAAGGCACTGGCTCTTAAAGCTTCTGCCCTAAAGCAACGCACACATGTTCACTCACACTTCACTGGCCGGAGCAAGTCATGTAGCCAAACCTCACTTCGAATGAGAGAGGAAATGCAGTCTTGTCAGGCTCCCAGAGGACAGAGTCAGAACATTCGTGAACAGCCCGGATAACTACCATGGGAGGGGTGGGGAGTGGGGAACATCAGAAAGAGATGGGAAGAAAAGGTAGAGGGAGATGATGGGATGGGGGAGAAAGAAGGGGTGGAAAGAAACCGAAGGGGAGAGGAAAGGGATGTCCAGTTGACAGAGGCTAAGATGTCTCCTGAAAAAATTCCTGAATAATTGAGAACTTGCTTGGCTACATGGATCTGTAGGGAACCTGAGCATTTTGACCTTTTTCTGGCTCTGTGGTAAGAGGCCCAGGGCCGCAAGAAGGCTCTGCTGCTTCCCCCACTCCCGGAGGAGAGATGCCTGGCCACCGCAGGCTGCCGCCCAGATCATTCCATCTGAGTCACCTTGCCTGTTATCCTCCTCGGTCCCCAGAGGCCCCTGCAGCCCACTGAACTCCTTCTGGGAAATCTCATTTCTCACCCTGGCAGCAATCTCAATTCCTCCTGTCAGATCCTCAAGGCTACCCTATAAATAAGGCCCAAATTCTTTATCGCTGGAGTCAGCAGAGGTTTGCACGTGGGATGTCCTGACCCACACTATAGTCATATTTTCATAAAACCTGCACATAGAGCTTCACATGAAAAGGAACATGGTGGGGGGGCGGGGGTGATGAACCAGGTCTCTCTCTGCAGCCAGGGCCCCTCCCCTTTTTGGGGAAGGTCTCAGGCTAGCACTGAAGTCTAGAAATAAAAAACATTGTCAGTCACCTTGTCCACTTTCAGACAGAAGGCACGACTACGGATGATTCACAGGGACTGCTCTGACAACCTTGCCCTGTCTCCCGGCGAGCCAGGCCCTGCCACAGTGTTCCTGTTTAAGCTGGGCCACCTAAGCCCAGCCAAACTCATTCTCGACCCCCCACCTTCTCTGACCTGGGATCATCTCCCACCTACTTCCAAAGAGGCAGGCAAAGTACCAGTGAAGGCTTCATATATTCAAAGTCAAGGTCTCGGGAAAAGAAGAGTACAGTCCCCCAGACTGGACTCTAACAGTGGAGCGAGAACTGGGCATCACAGACCAAGCACAGCACAGAGCAGGGAGAGGAGCCTGCAGGCAGGTGGCTGCAGGCAGCAGGGAGGGGAGGGAGGTCTGTGAACTGGAGGATCTCCAGCACCTTCCCTGGGCCCCAAATACATCATCAGCTGTAACCCTCCCAGCAGCTCTTTGATGGGGTCTTGTCTTTCTCATGTTAGAGATAAAGAAACTGAGGCCCAGAAAGGTCATTTATCCCAGATCACACAAGCTGGGAGTAGCAGCGCTGGAATCTGAATCCTCTGTCTAGCTTTCCGCTGCCCTCGGGCCAACCTACGAAAGACTAATTTCTCTGATGCTCAGGCGTTAGCAGGTTTGCTGCAATTTTATTTCTTACTCAGTATCATAGACACTCTCAGGATCCTATAAATAAGAATAGCTCCTAGGCTCTCAGCTCTGCAGATAAACAGACTTTTGATAGCCTCTCCTTCACCGTGGTAAAGAAGTTTATGAGACTAGGATAAAAATCCTTGGAAGAAAGCCACCACCTGCCTCCCAGCTACAGTTGTGATTCACAGGAAAATGTCTCCATGCTCTCTTGAACCCCCCTGTGAGTGAAAATAAGAGGTGGCCCGGCAGGAAAGTAAACAAGAGAGACTACGTGTGAAGCACAGAGAAAGAATGAAAAGAAGGTAAAAGAAAGAAAAGATAGTACAAGAAAAGACCCACAGGAAGTGGGTCAGCATCTTAGGGAAGGATTATTATGTGGTGTTGGGTCCAGTTCAGTGATTTACCAAAAGGATGTGTTTCCCTGAGTAGGTTAACAATTTCCTTCAGTGCAAACCAGTATTATCTAATAAGTTTCAACCCCGTCTGTCTTTTTTTTTTTAATTTTAATTTTTTAAATTTTTTTAATTTTAAAAAATTAAAAATTTTAAATTTAGCTTGCGGGATCTTAGTTCCCTGACCAGGGATTGAACCCACAATCTCGGCAGTGAAAGTGTGGAGTCCTAACTACGGGAGCACCAGGGAATCCCCCCTGTCTGTCTTGTATGAGAAGACATATGCTTAGTCAAGGAGGATTTGGATACAAGCCTCTTGGGTGGGGTCCAGAATGTCTGGACAGAATCCATGGCACAGGCTGCCAAGAGCTGATGGGAGTGTGGCTCAGGGGTCACGCAGGGGGAGAAGACCCCAGGAACGGAGCCCAACTGGAAAGTGCGTCAATCTTGGGGGCTTGGAAGCAGAAGGAGACTAGGAACCACAGTTGTCTTCGTGTGGGTCCTCCAGAAGCAGAGCCTGAGACAAGGTTTGGAAAGCAAATAGCTTATTGGGGACATGGTCCTAGGAAACTCTGATAGGAGGTGGGGAAGGCAGATGATAAAGGGTGAGCTATCAAGCAGGTTAGCGGTGAGCTACACAGGCAGCTGCAAGAACAAAAGATTTGACCAAGAAGTTTGCAACAACCAACAACACTCCCTCCCCTTTTAGTAAAAAAGAAGCCTGAATTCTAACTCAGGGAAATGGTTCTTCGGGACACGAGTCCACCATCTTCTCCATCTGCTGGCTTGCGGAATAAAGTCACTATTCCTTGCCCCAGCAGCTTGTCTCCCGATTTACTGGCCTGTTGTTCAGCAAGCAGTACGAGCTTGGACTCGGTAACAAGGGTGAATACATATATATATTCATTATGTCGTATACCTAAAACTATACAATGTTACATGCCAGTTTTATCTAAATTTTTTTAATTTTTAAATAAAAAATAAGAAAGTCAGAGTGAGCATCAGATTTGAAAGTGAGCAGCTGACTTACTTCACTTAGTAAGATAATCCATCCGTGTTGCTGCAAATGGCATTATTTCATTCTTTTTTACGGCTGAGTAATACAGAGAAAGACAAAATCATATGATATCACTTATATGTGGAATCTTAAAAAGTGATACAAATGAACTTATTTACTAAATACAAACAGACTTAGAAAACAAACTTACGGTTACCAAAGCGGAAAGGTATGGGGCAGGGATAAATTAGGAGGTTTGGGATATACACACAACTATATATAAAATAGATAATTAACAAGGACCCTCTGTATAGCCCAAGGAACTCTACTCAATACTCCGTAATAACCTAGGTGGGAAAAGAATCTGAAAAAGAATAGATATGTGTATATGTATAACTGAATCACTTTGCTGTATGCCTGAAACTAATACAACATTGTAAATCAACTATATTCCAATGTAAAATAAAAAAATGTTTTTAATAAAAAATTTTAAAAATGAAGAAAGTGAGCAGCTATAACAGAACATGACACAAGCCACAACCCAGAAGGCAGGCTGGGATTCACTTCAGTTATGATAAGACCCGTGGAGGATGAGATGGTGCTGGAGGGCTGCATGGGTAGGGCGCTGCTGTGTGCTCTCGGGGTCAGCAGCAGCTCTCCGACTCCTTGGGCTTCCAGGACGGCAAGTGGTGGATCCCAGGCCCCACTGGCCCCCTGCACTACACAGGCTTATCAGCTAGTGAAGGGACAGGTCACTTTATACTAATGATCTAAGGGTACAGGAAGGTCCACAGAGCACAGACCCTGAGGTTAAGGCAGCCTGAGCTCAGATTTCCTCCTTGCCATTTGCTTGCTCTGGGACATCAGACAGGTCAGATCCCCTCACCCAACTCAGCCTCTGTCCTCTGATGTGTAAAATGAGAAGAATGACACCTGCAGTGATCACAGAGCCCCCAGCCCAGTCCCCGGCACATGCTCAGCATCAATAAATGTGTGTTCCATCTCACACACTGCTGGTGGGAGTGAAAATTGGTGCAACTCCTTTTCAAAACTATTGGACATTATCAACCACAGCTAAAAAACTCCTACCCTATGACCCAGCACTACCACTCCTAGGTGTAGGACCCACAAAAATGACTGCACACATCCCCAAAAAAAGTTAGGCACCAACTGTATTCACCATAACCAAAAATGGGCAACAGCCAATGTCCATCCACAAGAGAACAGGTACATAAAGTGTGGTATAACTATACACCAGAATACCGCCACCCATGGCAACATGGGTGAAAAGCACAGAGAGTTCATTACACATATGTTGAGATCCCTGAAGAATATGAAGCTTTCAAGGCCAGGGTCCAGGCACTATTCCTCCCTATATCCCAGCACCCTGTACAGAATAGGTGCCCACAAAGTAAATGGTTTTTGTTTTTTTTTTTTTTTTGTGGCACGTGGGCCTCTCACTGTTGTGGCCTCTCCCGTTGTGGAGCACAGGCTCCGGACGCGCAGGCTCAGCGGCCATGGCTCACGGGCCCAGCTGCTCCGCGGCATGCGGGATCTTCCCGGACCGGGGCACGAACCCGCGTCCCCTGCATCAGCAGGCGGACTCTCAACCACTGCGCCACCAGGGAAGCCCATAAATGGTTTTTTTAAATCAACCTGTGTGTGTGTGTGTGTGTGTGTGTGTGTGTGTGTGTGTGTGTGTGTGTGTGTGTGTGTGTGTGTGTGTGTCTACATCCCCAGCCTTCTGATAATCAAGCAAGATGACTGCCAGCTGCCACCATGACCCACGTCCCAGGAAAGGGCCACAGGCTGTCTATGCAACCAGTAAGCCAACATGAAGAGTTTGTTTGTTTTTAAATCTTTCCTGTTTGACTTCTTTTTTTTTTTTTTTGAGATATAGTTGATGTAAAATACAAACATAAGGGGGTTTGAATGGGCTCATCCCATCTCAGCCTGCCTGCTGCAGCCGGTGAACCCTCATTAACCTCACACACCCAGGCGGCTAAGAGGCCCCAGAGGTGCACTTGGCTGGGGTGGCAGCAAGAAGCTTCTGGGTCCCTTCACTTCTCCGTTAGGTTCACGACTCACCGAGCTCTAATTCACCCACCAGTCGCTAGAGGTTGAACCAGCTTGTAACAGATTTGTTCATGGATCAAAGTCATCTGGCGGAGCATCTGGAGGCTGACCCCAAGCCCAGCATGCGTGCTTCTGAGTCTCTGCACTCAGCCTGCGTCCTGGCAGATGGATTAGCAGAGAGGGAGAACCCGTGAGAAAGCCTGATGACCCCACTCTCTCCGCGACCACCAGAGCACTGTGTTTGGACTTCTCGTATGTACGAGCCTTTTCACGCGTTGCCACAGATTACAGTGTGACAGAAGCAAGATTTATTAGCAGGTGAGATTTCCTCCACCTCCCCATTTCAATGCCTCTCTCCCTCATCCTGCTGGGAAAAAAAAAAAACACTTTCCAACTGGTTCCAGGACAGTCGGTGATGCCAAACGAAAAGGAGCTACACTGATCCACAAAGTGAAAAGCGGTGAGAAGGAAAAGGGGCTTGGGGTGGGGGTGGGGACACATACACCAGGGCTAAGAAGGAGAGAGCTTGGATCCGGCAGGGGATGGTTCTGGAACTGCCGTGCAAAATGAAAACGGGGGCAGGAACGGCAATTCGGAAAGTATGACTCAAGATTATATAAATTGGGACCTCGCTGGTATTCTTCAAGACACTTAAGTGGGAATTTCGCTTCATTGCCATGTAAGGGGCTGGATTCTACAAAAAGTCTGAGTCACACGAACCCCTGCTTTCACTTCCGTTAGATGGTATTGGTGTCACTGATTCTCACACTAGACAGTGAGTTCCCGCCCAATTGTAAACCAAGTCGCATCTGCTTCGTCTCTGAGGGCAGCCAGGTCAGGATGTTGTGTGCCCACGACTGAGTTCAAGGGCAGGGCTCAAGACCTCCCTGACAACTTGTACACATCTACATGCAGCATAGGAAGCACCAGAAGGACAAAACAGCCCACTCCGTCCACCTCTCCTTGACGGCAGCCTACGGACACCTTAGGATTGTCAAATAAAAACAAATCCAGACCTAGTAAGGAAAGATTTATTCAAAAGGATTATGGGGCATGGCAGGGAGAGGGGTTGGGAAGTATTGCATCAGGAGGAGAGAGATCTGTTACAAAAGGGAGAAACTCTGACCATAAGGTCTGCAAGCTTCTCAAGAGTTAGGCAAAAAAAGTTTTCCTCTTATAATGAGGGCTTAGCAAGGCTAGAAAGAACTATATGTGGGGAAATAGGATGAAAGGGTGGAGTGATAGGAGAGTAGATCAGAGAATGTTTGACCCTGGAGCCACTCTACTCTCAGGAGGAGCTGTCTGCTGCCAAAGTTCAGGAGCCTTAGAGAAGAAAAGAAGCTTGACCAAAGTTTGGTTAACAAACAGTTTGTTCCAAATGATCAGTGGGGACAGCATTTCAGCTAATCATCTACGAAGAAAAAAATGGGAGTTTGGAGAGTCTGTGTCTGCCTATCATTGGTAAACAATGGGGACATCGGTAAGTCTTATCTAACGCATACAAAGAAGAGTGGTTCTTTGCGGTAAGCCATCTTTCCAGAACACAAGGGGGGGGATTTCTTAGCCATCAGATAAAATTCAACATTGTCAGGATGGACTTGAGCTTTTGAGTCTGTGCTCTTTTCCTAAAGGAGGCCTGTTGTGGAACCAAATGTGCCCTGCCGGTGGAGGGACTCAGAGGAGGTTCTTCGCCAACAAGCATCCAGGAACCACATGCTACAGCAGAGCCTGCTCACCTGAAAGGGATGGCTGTGCTCAGGACATGCCCCCAGTCCAGCGCCCCACATGTGCTTAAGATGACAGATGAGACCCATGTTAGGAGGAGCTCTCAGGCCAGTCTTCAGCTTCCCAACAGCCTTCTCCAGCCACTCTCCAGCCCTCCATCCTGCTACCTGGTGACCCATGCTCTCTGCTTCACTTCTGTTGGCCTAAAACAGACTGCCAGTTATTTCTTCAGGAAAAAAAAAAGGGTTAATTTGGGATCAACAGAGAATTTCAGTTTGGGTTCCGCAACCGTGGTGAGCAACTTGCAAGTCCCCAGCAAAAGCAGAGAGGAAAACTCTTTTATAGAGGAGAAAAGGAAGTTGGGAGGCTTATAGTAAGCAGAGGCCATGGCTTTTCATTGGCTGAGTTGTGACTGTCTCTCATTGGCTGAGCTCTTGCTGGGCAAGAATAGGGAGTCTTTCTTCTTCCTGTTGGTCTCTGAGATCATCACAGGGTGTGAGAGCTCCACCTTCTGGTCTCCTGACTATTTAATTGAAGTTTCTGTTTATTAATTTTTTACATTTTCCTCTTTTGTTCAAGATCTTCCTCTGAAACCATCTTTGAGCAAGAGTCAGGTTCTCTGGTTTCAGTGGCTTTTTGTCTCTCAGTGTCAGGAAGGACCCTCCTGGGTGTTGTGTCTTACAACGGAGGGAAAACGCACAGATCAGAAACCTAATAGGCTCACATTCGCGTAACAAGGAGGGGTAGGAGGGAGAGTTCTCAGGCACTTTTTATCTAAAGGCCATTTTATCAAGACCATAGATATACAAGGAGATCATCTGAAGCATTATGTCATCATCAAATGTTTGGGGACAAAATTCCAACAGGACTGGTCCAGATATCTTGAGAAAGCTGTCTCATCAGATGTCGTCTGCTTCAGTTCTGCGAAATCTTTACTTTCAGGTCACCAGATGATGTGAAATTCTGGTCAGGGTTTGGCACTCTCTTTAGGTGTGTCACATGAATCCAAGAGTCTGTTCCCTAGAGTTTCATGGCACAAAGGTTGGCTAGCATTACCTGATAGGGCCACTTCCAAAACGGTTGAAAGAGCATCCTTCTGGAGGTGTCTTTTCCAACAGACAAAAATCCCACATCACACGTCACAAGGTGTGATGCTCAAGGTCTTCGTCTCCCAAGAGCACACTGTGAAAAAATTGCTCTACCGAAACGTGGGTATTTTTATTAGACCCATTTAGACCTTAGCAACACTGGAGTACCTCTCCTTTTATCAGTTGTGGATCAAAAGAGGCAGCAGCCAAGTGCATTGGGCATCCTGTGACTATCTTACAGAGTAAGAGTTTATGAGTTCCAAAAGGTGTGGATCTGAAATTTAGAAGGACCAATGACAATGCTTTTGGCCAAGGTATTTTGAGGACCTCTACAAATTTTTCCTGTTGAGTCTTAATAATGCTGTTGGTGCATTCGACTAACCCAGAGGATTGAAGGTGGTCAGCCCAATGGAAGTGTTGTAAAACCAGCCACACAGCACAGACTTGTCAAAGTATTTGACCAGTAAAATGGGTTCCTTGATCACTGTGAAGTTCGAGAGGAGTTCCCCAGGTAGGGATAATCTTTTTCCAAAGGGACTTTAGCCACATAAGAGGCAGGAGTCTGTCTGCAAGGGGAGGCTAAAGGAGTTTCCTGCAGATTTTCACAAGGAGTCAAGAGTGTTAAGCAGGGGACTTCATCAGAGACAGAGGGAAGAGCGGTAGCAGGGTTAAGGTTACTGCAGTGCGGAAAGAATTCTGTGAGGAGCAACCAACAAAAGAACTTCGTCAGAGAGGAAGCAGCTGTCAGAAATGTTGAGCGTGATGAGAATTCAGGGGGTCTTCTACTGCATGAGGTACAAAATTGATGCAAGAGAATCCCACAGTGATTTTCTTGGTGGTCTTAACCAAAAGAACAGTGGCAATAATGGCTCTAAGGCAAGGGGATGTCCCCACGCCACAGGGTCCAGTTCTGGCTATATGGCTCAATGGTGGTCCCTGTGTTCTTTGGGTGAGTACCCCAAGGGTATTCCCTTCATTTTCATATACAAAATGGAAAAAGGGAATCTGATCTTTGAGATGCTCAAGGACAAGTGTGTTCATCAAACTCTCCTTTAAGGCCTTGAAGGCTATGTTGTCTGGTTCTTCTCATAAAATTGGGTCAAGGTTGTTATTCTCCAGTAAAACATACAGAGGTTTGGCCATAAGAGAGAAATTTTCAATCCAATTTTAGCAATAACAAACCAGCCCAAGAAAACCTCACAGTTGGTGCTTAGTTTTGGGTTTTGGGAAATTTAGGACACCATGCAGCCTGTTTGAGTTGAGATGTAGCACTTATTCTGATATCAGATGCCTTAAATATCAAACCTGGGTTTGGGCAAACTGCAGTTTTTTTCTTGGTGACCTTAAGGCTAAAATCTTTAGCAGGTGGATGCTGTCCTCCTGTGAGGAGGTTTGAGAAGGAGAGCAAAGAAGTAAATCATCCCCATATTGCAACAAAGTAGGACCTCTAGGGAACTTTATATCATCCAGATAAGCCTTCAGGATTTGTGAGAAGTAAGAAGGACTCTCAGTAAAACCCTGAGGCTTTACTGTCCAGGTGAATTGTTTTTCTTCCCAAGTGAAGGAAAAAAGGCATTTCTTAGCTTCAACAACCAGAATACTAAAGAATGCACAGTGTAAATCCATTATTACAGGCTGGTCTCCTGGTTGCATTTCTAGAGCCCTTTCAGAATTTTCCCAGTTAGTGGTTTTCGTCCAATGCTGGGTCTTCACTGACAAGCATATAAACTAGCTGACATGAGCGGGAGAAACCAGGTTGATAAGTCTGAATGACTATATTAAATTCCTCAGCAAATCCGTGAGGATCTTCGGGTACTTTGGGAGAATCTTTGACCATGGCTCACAGGTTAGCTTTAGTCCAGAGAGCACAGGAAATTAAGGGTTTAGCTTGTGGATCCTCAAAAGGCTTAATTTTAAAGGGACGGCTCTGCTAAGTTCCGAGAAAAGGGGAAGTTTGGAGAGAGAATTAGTAAGGGGGAACTGAGGGTGGAGCAGAGGCGTAGGAGGCGTAGAAGGGAAGGAGGAAGATGGTGCTGGAGGTGGGGCCTGACATGAGCCAAGGGAGAGAGACAAGATGGTGCTAGAGGCAGAGCCTGAGACAAAGAAGCCAAGGAAGAAGAGCCTGAGGCTTCGGAAGCCAGTTTTTCTTTCTTTAACCATTTATTTGCCTGAGTTAATCTTAAAATCTTATTTTGCAGAGAGGCAATTTCAGGCCCCTGATAACATTTGGAAGTTTCAAAACACTGATCAAAATAGGCATTCCATTCAATTTGGGAAATTTTAGAGCTGTGGTTGTCCAATTCGGTTTTAAGAAAAGTAAGTTTGGGGATTCCAAAAGTTCCCCATAATGACCATTGATGTTCTAAATTGCCTTTGGTCAGCTCAGTCCACTTAGTTAGAAATGCACATGAGGAAGGACTGTGGTTTTCAAACATAAGATCAGCCAGGGTTCCTATGGCGGGGGTCACCCTCAAAATATTTAGATAACTGGGATCCCATTTCTCAGAGGTTTTTCTCTAGAGTACAAGGACAATTTTCAAACAGCCTAAACAGCTCAAACAGCTCAAATAGCTCAAATAGCCTGAAGGCCTAACACCAGCCAGTTCTAAGGGAACAGTCTGGCCCCAGAAGAGTCAGGCGGAAAACTGCTCAACACAGTTCCAATAGAACAGCCCCTATTCCAAACAAATTGGGCCAAGGCTGAGCCGGCACAGTTCCAACAAAACAGCCCCTGTCCCCAAAGGAATGGGCCAAAGGCTGGCCAGATCCAGTTGGGACAGTCTGATTTCAAAATCAGGCCAAAACTTACATTCAGAACAAGCCCTTAACCAGAAGGGATGAAACCTTAAAATAGATCCCAAATAAAACCTGGAGAGCTTCAAAATGCAAGGAGGGCAGAAGCTCGGATCCAAAAGAAACACTTACCCTCCAAGTCCAGGGTCAGCGAGCAAAGCAGTGAGCAGCAGCAGGCTGAGTGCCGGTACTGCACCTGTTTGCTCGCTGGCCTCAGAATCCTGGGGCGTCTTGTCTGGATCCCTGTATGGGTCGCCAAAATGTTGATCTTAAACAAATAGACTGCCAGTTATTTCTCCACAAAAAGAAAAAAAAAAAAACTTTATTTGGGATCGACAAAGAGTTGTAATTCAGGGTCTGCAACCCTAGTGAGTCACATTCAAGTTCCCAGCAAAAATGGAGAGAAGCACTCTTTTATAAAGGGGAAGGGAAGCTGGGAGGGCTACAGTGAGCGAAGAGTCCATGGCATTTCCTTGGCTGAGTTGTGACTGTCTCTCATTGGCTGCGCTCTTGCCAGGCAAGAAAAGGGAGTATTTCCTCCTCCTGTTGGGCTCTGCTATTGTCACGGTGCGAGAGCTCCCCCTTCTGGTCTCCTAACTCTATCTAATTAAGGTTTCTGTTAATTAATTTTTTACACTTCCTGCCTTCTGGGTTTCGTTTCCCCCTTTTATGACTCCTCGGAGAACCCCTAACAGCTCCCTCCAACCCATGGATGAGCCACTAGGCCACTTATTTCAAAAGTCTTTCATAGAGAAAGGTCCATTCTTGCTGTCAAAGTTTTGCCAAAGCTCAATCACAAGGTAATGGTATTAAGATGGTAAATTTTATGTTTTTAGCCCCATTAAATTTTTTTTCATTTTTAATTACCAGTATTTCATCCCCAAAGAACAGCATGACATACCAGAAAGCCAGAGACCCCAAAACGAGTTTGGTGGTCATTCAAGACAGCCATGATGCTGTCTTGGAAAAGGAGCATCATTGTTGTCTCAGGGGAGCAGTGCGTCATCTGGGTCCTGGGGTGTGGACTGTCTCACCCTTGTCTCCCAGTGTTCAAGAACTTTGGCCCACATGGCAGAACCCTACCAACCAATACAACATCCCTGTGCAAATTAGATAAGCACACTCTCTTGTTAGAACCAGCACTCTCTACACATAGCCTGCTTGTA
Organism: Lagenorhynchus albirostris; assembly: GCF_949774975.1. Lineage (NCBI taxonomy): Eukaryota > Metazoa > Chordata > Mammalia > Artiodactyla > Delphinidae > Lagenorhynchus > Lagenorhynchus albirostris. The sequence continues at coordinate 77,517,336 of NC_083109.1, forward strand.
GAAGGAACCATCATGCAAAGAAAAAGCTACCCTTCCTCTGGGTAGAAGGAGGCCTGTGTCAGGGTGCATGACTTGGCCAGCAAAATGCACACTGGAATTCACCCACCCCTCTGCCTACTGCCTTTGTTCAACGCACAAACCTCATAACCATATTTGGCAGGCCTGCCCATGCCTTCCTCCAACCAGCACCTCCAAAACCTGATTTGACTCTCTAGGACCTAACCACCCAACAAGTAATTTCCTATTTGGCCTTTCTTGGGTCTCAGCTGGGCCTTCCTCTATTTCTGGCATTTCCTCCTGCTAAATCCATTGGCTCAAATTGCCGGGACCCTCTAGGAGGAGCCACCATTACCATCAACACCATCCAAAATTCCCACCACTAACCCCACCACTACCATCATCGACCACTACCATCATCACCATCCAAAATTCTTCCCCAGCTTATAGTGCATGAAAGAATCAACCAATGTGTTTACAGCCAAGCCTAACGTACAGAAGTTCAAGTACATTTGCTTTCAGATCCAGGCCTTCTTTGTCTTCAGAGCTTTTCTTCCTTGTGGAACACCTGGCAAGGGGTGAAGTGATTTCCCTCTTTCCAGGTGGCCCTCCACCCACATCATCAGCCAGGTTTATTGGAAAATGCCTCATTCCCTAGGCCTTGTATATTACTTCTTATGTTGTATAAAGTGTTTAGAGCAACAAACACTGAGACCCATTTCCCAGCCCAAAACAGAGGAGAGTCGTTTTAGCTGGTTATTGAACTGTTATGAAGGGTCTATTCTGGCTGACCCCACCAGGGTCAGCCTCCTTTATCCATTTCTTATCTCAGCGGAAACATCATTTTCATGGAGCAAGATAAACACTTTCCCATTTCTTTTAAGAAAGGGAGTAGAGAAAGAAAGTAAATAACTGCTGACATCCAACCTGTTAATGACTTTGTGGCTCCCCATAAAAGCTTCTTACAGAATTTTACTTTTCCTCTCTGGCTCTTAAAGATTAAACTAAAATTAGTCTGGTATGAAATGCTGTCGCCCTGTCATTGCTTATGAAAGGGAAGCCATCTCCCTGCTCCCGTGCTCCTTTCTCTGCTCTTGCAGGAATAGGATCAATGTCACCGCCAAGGCTGGCATGTCATCGGTGTTGGCAGGTACCACCGTGAGCGTGGCAGAGAGGCGGCTGTCCCACTGACAGCATCAGCTGTTGTTTCACGTGTTCCCAGTCGGGATGTCACATCTAACAGAAGGAGACAGCAGGGAAGAGCCCCAATAAGGAATGAGTGTCACGTGGAGAACTATCCCGAGCCATCCCCCGGCCTCTCCCTCCTGTTTACAACGGAGATGCCCAGACCCCCTTCACTCGGTCCCTCAGCACACAAAAATGAACATCTAAATCTGCCTAGGACTCACCTCACTCATTCATTCACTATTTATTGAGCCCTACTGTTATGGGCTGAATTGTGTCCCCCTCCAAATTCATATGTTTAAGTTCTAACCCTCCAGTAACTCAGAATGTGATTGCATTTGGAGATAAGGTTTTAAAGAGTGATTAAGTTAAAATTAGGCTCTTAGGGTGGCCCCTAATCCAGTACTAATCCTCACCTGATAATATATGATACATTTCTTGTTCAGCCTTCTGTTGTCTGTTTCCCTACTAGACAGGGATCTCCATAATGCAGGTACTTGGACTGTCTGGTCCATCGCTATATTCCTAGCACTTCAAACAGCGCTGATCTCATATTAGGGCCAACAAATATCTGTAGAATGGTTGAATCTTATCTGCAAACTGACCGTAAAAGCTGCTTAGTAAAGCTAGAGATGATGATGATAATGATGATGATGATGGTGATGATGATCAAACTTCAATGAAAACTAAATGATCTGGGGCATCCCCAAATGATGGTGCCTTTCCTGCAGGTGCGTAAGGAGGAGGTCTTTAAATCCCACTCCTTAAACTAGCCCAACTGAGGCTCAAAGGAATCATGCCAAAGGTGTCCAAGTTCAGGACTTAAGAGCAACAGTCGGGAACAAATTGAATCCTTAGAGGTGGAACCAGCAGAGAATACACACTGGGTTTGGCTAAATCTCAGGGTGACAGACCATCAAGCTGGAACCGTGTGGGGACACCCCAGCCAGCTTCCTTTCTCCCCTGGGTCTGGGCCTCCACCAGCCACCACTTCTGGTCCAGGGGCCAAACTTTCACCCTACTTCTGCTAAGTGTCCTTCCACAGGCACTGAAGTCCTCTCAACCACCAGGCACACACACGTGGTGACTCTTCTTTCTTGCTTTGACCCCGAGGACACTTAGGGCCAATTAGCAGTGCCCTCCCCTTGACTCCCACCTTAGTAAAACTATCGGACTTTATAGCTTGTATCCCTACATATTATAATTTTCATTCTGGCCTCTCTTTCTCTTCTACTTTTATTCTCCCTTTATCCTGATGCATTCTTCTCTTTCCTTTCTATTGTAATGTGTTGTTTTTGTTCGCTAAGCTGCCTCAGGTATTTTTGGGAACGAGATGGGAAATGAATAAATCAGTAAAAAAGTAAGAGCTCATGATAATAGCCAGCATTCACAGAGCCTTCACCATGGGATGACACTACACTAAGCCCTTCTCTTTTCATGCACTAACTCATTTACTCTTCACAAGGCCTATTCAACAAAAATAACAGAAGACTTGTGATTAGATCCATTTTATAGATCAAAGAAACATAGACTAGTGAGACTACAGAATTTAACCAAGATCAGACAGTGCACGACAGGCCCTGGGCTTACCCCCGGGCAAGCAGCTCCAAGTTGGGCTCTGTGCCATCGGGAGAGACTCTGCCAACTCCACCCTCCCGCAGACACTGCAAACACCAGCAGCTACTGGGCTCCTGCCTCTTGACTCCGCTGTTTATTGAGACTACTTCTGAGAAACCATTTTGCAAGTTCTCAGAGCAGATAGCTGGGAGAAGGGGTCACTAATGAAAGTATGCAGCTCGCAAATGTCACATTAGCCATAGATGGAAGTACACTGGTGAGATTCAGCCGTTGCAAGATTAATCACCCTGAGTGAGCGTATTAACATTTACTATCACAAGCATCTTGCACTTAGCTGTACCCTGTTTTCCACGCCATCATGTTTGCATCACCCCAGCTGCACGCTACGGCCTTGTCTCTGGCAGGCCAAGCTCTCCTAGTCTTGCTGATGTGAAATGCCTCTAGCTGCCTCCAGAAGCCCCTTTGGCAACAACCTCTGCACTTACGGGCCCCTGCCCTCCGCATACCGTGCCAGCCAGGGCCTCAAAGCCTGCAGAGCTGGCTCTGAACAGGGATGGGGTCTACAGAGGAAGAGCCGGAACCCAGGCCTTCTGCACTTCCTAACTGGGAGCCTGGAGATCGTGTTCCACTCATCCCAGACACACAAAACCTCCTGAATCCCTAAGAAAATGTCAAGTGCCTCCCAAGTGTCTGATTTCAAGGGCCAAGCTCTATGTTTCCCACAGAGCCAGCTTTCCTTCCACCCAAACATGAAGCCCCCTAGGGGCTGGTTGCAAGTACTAACATCAATAGGATCTGCCTAGAGACAGTCAAGGGAGACATACTGAGTTTGCAGGTGCCCTCCCCCTGCCCTCCCAGGAGGCCCACCCCACCTCCATCTCACATGCACGTATGCCCGTGCATGTGTACACACACGCACAGAGCACACACCACATGCCTGCACACGCCATTCACACACATATTCCCTTAGACTCCCTCCCAGGAGCTGAAGCATCAGTCCACAAAGACCCTGGAAAATACAAGATACTAACTGATCTGCCCAAATTTGCATGAAGAGCTCAGGCCACATGGAAGTCAGATGTGCGGAAAACGTACGTCAGCCTTGGAAGACGTGCGTGGAAAATACACATAGGTCCTGTCTACACAGTACCGGAAACCACTCTCCCTGGCACATGGAATCCTTAGCTGGAAATAGATCAGAAAATGAACAGTGCTGGTGGGAGAGAGTTCCAGATAGGCTCAAATTTCTTCCGGCTGGTATGCAGACATGAGTAGTAGACAAGCCAACAGAAAAGTGGGGTTCCTTTACTCCAGAGTGGATGGCGATTCTGGATCAAAGAAGCGCAGGGAGTGAACCAGAGGGAGGAGGGCCTCCACTATTTTCCAGGCCAACTGGCTTCTTTTACAGACAAGGAAACTGAGGCTCGGAGGCCTGTCATCTGCTGACTGCCAGCTTGGCAGGCTGCCGTCTCCCTGCAGTCCAGCCAGCCTGGAGCCTTCCCCACACCCAGAATGCCATACTCGGAGGGCTCCCAGGAGCTTCTTTCAGTCTGAGGGATCCTAGGTTCACTCCTTACCCTGCTTCCCAGTATATCCAAGCACAGAGCCTGACAGCCCCATAGGAGCAGGGAAGAGGCACAACTCAAGGGAGAAGAGTCCTGACCTAAGCAATTTGCACCCATCTCTGGTCCTCGGTTTCTCATCTGTAAAATGGGAGGATTGGATAAGCCCCCTTCCAGCTCTACTTCTCCCTGACCCGATACCATTCCAGGGAGCCAGCAAAACTGGGATGCTCATGAACTTTGCCCTCTGCTTGCCATTAAGTACCCCCTTTCCGGGACATGCTTCCCTCATTTGCTCCTGCCCCCGCAGAAAAACCCAAAGTTCTCTTACTATCCTAGTTTCTTGAGTCATGGAGAAAATATCATTAGGAAGAATAATTTACAATGAAGGATTAAAAAAAACCAGATTCTGAAGAGGGCAGCGCTGAACCCAACAGAGTGGCAGGAAAGCTGAGCCCAAGCCTGAAACTGGGTCATCTGACCCCCAGCTCGGCGCCCTCCCGGGGTCACCTTGGCTGCCTCCGGGGTGCATCCCTCAGGGCTGGGATGACCCCACACTCAGCTTGTCCTGCCCATGTCTCAGCATCCTGGGACCGCGTCTGTGGCACACACACAGTCCTGAATGTTCACTAAATGAAGATAAGTTGCCTTGTGTGGGAGACACCCACTGTGCGCAGAGTCTTTGCCAAGCCTCGGCCAACCCTCGGTGCCATTCCTGCCCCAGCAGTGACCCTCACACGGGGACTGAGACCACCTTCGAGGGGCCCCATCCACTGTGTCTCAGCTCATGGCATCACACTCCTCTCACCTCCTCACCGGGGCTGCCCTCTTGCTACGTGGCATAAGATTCTTGAGAACCAGACCCGCTCCAGGCCCACACGTGTGTCCCCTGGAAGGAGGGGTAGCGAGTGCCCCCCTTGCCCACAGCTTTCCAGGGAAAGGGCAGAATCGCCCATCTGGCACACAGAGCCCTTCACTACTGGCGCCCAGGGCACCCCTTCAGAGCGTCCCCCCATGTCCCCGCTGGCGATCGACGCCCCACTGTCCTGAGTCACTGTTCCCACCACCAGGCCTTTGCACAGGCGATGACCTCTGCCAGGAATGCCCTCTCCCTGCTTCTAGAAAGCCTCCCCCAGCCCCAGTATGAGTTGGTTGCTCTACCCCCTCAGCCCCCATAGCACTCGGCATGTGCTGTCTCAGAGGGTTGTTTGGTAACCCCCGGCTTCTCTGGGTCCCTGCAGGACCATGAGATCCTCTTCTGGGCTAAGTGGGACCCCTGCCTCGGTCCCCACAGCAGCCTGGGACGCCCTCCATGCCAGCCCTGTCATCATCGATTTACTTCTCAGTGTCCCCTGCTCCACCCTGAGACCCCGAGGACAGGGACGTCTCCCCAGTGCCCAGCACAGAGCCTGACCAAATGTTGCCAATAGATCATGCCCTTTATTTTGATTAGGATCATTATTGTCTCATCTCGAGAAAAGGGGAAGAACTCAGCACTTCCTCCGGCAGAGCATGTTTTGCTCATTTTTCTCCTGTCTGTCTCGAGGCTAAGGGAAGGCATTTGCCAACCATCCCCCAGGGATAAGCGGAAGGTTCTGACCTCAGAAAGAAAGAGTCATCCAAGTCAAACATTGCATAGAAGAGGGTGGCGACTGAAGTTCTCAATCAAACGGGGACACAGCTGAAAGGGAAGGGGACACTGTGAATAAGTAACTCCACAGGGACAGCAGTTGTACACAGGGACTGGCCTGAGCAAACCTGCCTGTGCAGACACCCCACCTCAAAGCCAGCCGAGGGGGCGGGTCCCCCACTGAGGACGAGCGGGTCACCCAGAGCTAACCTGGCCACCAGGGCCCTTGTCTCAGAGGAAATGACACAGATCAGAGCCCAAGCCCTGTTCTCCCGGCATCTCCACGTTGCAGCTCAGAAGGGATGGGTCTCGCCCACAGAGCTGCTTTCTAGAAAGAAAAGAGACCATCCAGGAGCATTGAGGCCTCCCTGTGGGAGGCAAAGGATTTCAAGAGACCAGCGGTCTCCCCAAAACGATGCTCAGAAGTCCTACAGGCGTGAGCCAACCTGGTTCTCGGCAGGTGGGGATCTCCGTCCTGGAAGCCTACCAGCGGGGAGCGCGGGTGTCCTCAGGCTGGAATGGTGGCCCTGCAGGGTCCCTCCAGGAACATCTATTCACCCACGGTGTGAGGCCTATGACCATGAGACCCTGATTATCGTCAACAGTTTAGAAGGAACATGCTGTCCCCATCTGAAAAACACGGGTCCATTTATTGGTCTACTGGTTTAATCTCGGCTACAAACTCCTTGTGAGCTGATCCTGTGTCTGTCTGGTTTACTGCTGGGTTCCCAACACTTAGAAGGGTGCCTGGCACACAGTAGGCCCTCAGCGAATGTGGGTTGAATACACAGACAGACAAAGTGCTGCTGGGCTATTCTGTCTTGCACAGTGGGGCAGACTAATAGTGCGTCTTTCTAGAACAGAAAGGAACAGACACCACCTCCCTGTCTGCCCTCCCAAGCTGATCTGCTGGGGTAGGGGGAGGAGACACGAGGGGAAACGGGAAGGGCCTGGGTCTCCGACATTCTTCCCACTGGTTCCTTGAGACCTGGAATCCGGACCTAGGAGCTGAGCCTTCCTGATGAGGGCAGGCAGGGGGAGAAGGGCTCTGGAGGGGCCATCCCAGCCCCTTCCAGGAAGATACAGACCAAAAAACCACTGACCCACCCTCTGCCCGGCTGCACCGCAACGCTCCTGCAGAGTTGGTCACTTTTTCTTTTAACTGTGGACGTACCAGAAAGATCCGCACCTTCCAAAGCTCGTGTTCCCAGCTGAGGCCGGATGTCTCACTCCGGCCCTCTCTGCTTTAGGATCCCCTGATGCTCACTGTTCCCCGGACAACCACAACCTGAGCCTTGACCTGTACCAGCCCGGGCTCCGCAGTCTGCACGTGCAATCCCCTTTACTCCTCCCGCACTGTAGGCACCAAAGCAAGGGATGCAGTGCCAGCCGCCCAGACTACCAGCCCAAACCGGCCAGGCGGGAGACGGTGACGCTGATGGGGGCCGCCCTGCTCGGGGTCCCGAGATACGGGGTGTGGGGGGGAGGGGCCCCATCAGGCATGGCTGCCGAGCTCTCATTCCCACCCCACCACCAAGGCGCCAAAGACCACGCATTCTGAGGCCTCCCCCAGCTGCAGACAGGCTGAGCACGGGGAGCCTGCAAACGTCTTCCACGAATCAAGAGAGACACCTGGTGGCTGTCAGGAGCGCTCCCACTCAGGCCACCAGTGCCTGTCCAGCCTGGACCCCCGGCTCTGCCGCCCGGCTCAGCCAGTGCGCCCCCCCGAGGCCAGCGGTCCTCCCAGAGGATTTCAGGCGTCCTACCATGCAGGGGGATCTCAGCCCTGCATCCCCGCTCTTGTGGAGCCCTGGGGTCCTCCAGCTGAAATCGTGGCACTGCCCCCGGGAGGAACTCTTCCTAGTCAAATGAGATAAATAAACCTCTTGTTAGTAGAATTTCCCCCGTCAGGGACCCCTCAGAATCCCTGGTCGCGGCCCAGGAGGCCCTGCACACCCCTCTGTCCAGCTTTCAAGGTCCCCCACGTCCCAGAAATGCATCTTCCTGCAGGGATCACACCCTCCAACTGAATCTTGGGACTCCAGGTCTGATAAGGCACTTGGTTCTTCATTTCTAACTGGACTGGAACTTTCTTAATTTTCTCCCAGCATCATCCGAAACTGTATATTTTTTTCAGTGAATGATTTTGAACGCATCGATGTGAATGGTGGGTTCTGTGGAGGCAGTTTTATTTAGATACAGGGGATTTTTTTTACTTGCGGCAAAATACACATAACATAAAATTTACCATCTTAACCATATTTTAATTAATTTATTTATTTTTGCCTGCGTTGGGTCTTCATTGCTGCACGCGGGCTTTCTCTAGTTGTGGCGAGCAGGGGCTACTCTTCGTTGCGGTGTGCGGGCTTCTCACTGCAGTGGCTTCTCTTGTTGCGGAGCACGGGTTCTAGGTGCGCGGGCTTCAGTAGTTGTGGCACGTGGGCTCAGTAGTTGTGGCTCGTGGGCTCTAGAGCGCAGGCTCAGCGGCCATGGCGCACGGGCTTAGTTGCTCCGCGGCATGTGGGATCTTCCCGGACCAGGGCTCAAACCCACGTCCCCTGCATTGGCAGGCAGACTCCCAACCACTCTGCCACCAGGGAAGCCCCTACCATCTTAATCATTTTTAGTGCACAGTTCAGTGGCATTAAGTACAGTCACGTTGTTGTGTGACCATCTCCACCATCTGTCTCCAGAACTTTTTCATCTTCCCAAACTGAAACTCTGTCCCCATTAAACACAAACTCCCCATCCCCCTCCCCCAGCCCCTGGCACCCACCACTCCACTTTCTGTCTCTGTGGATTTGACTACTGAAACTGTGAATTAACAGTTTTCTGTATTTTATGTTATTCTCCCCCTTCCACTACGAGTGGGAGGGGGGGCGTGGCTGGGTGATCTCCTCACACAGATACACTTCATTTTCAGCCGGCAAGGCCTGGCCCGCGGTAAGAGTAGATACAGTGGAAGTTAGTTTATTTCCGCATTTCACAAACATTCTCTGAGCCTCTGTGGAGTCCAGCTGATGTGTTCAGTGCTGAGACCCATCGGTGAAGAAGACGGTCACGACCCCTGGAGCTGAGACTGGAACCAGCGAGAAAACATTAACCAGTCTTGACGCAAAGGTTTACATAATTTTACAGCTGTGACATTGCTCTTTGAAATCATCCACGGAGCTACGAGGGGTATCCGGTGGGGGAGATCAGAGAGGCTTCCCTAAGGAAGTGACATTTCAACAGAGACTTCCAGAAAGAGAATGAACATTGGATGGAGGTGGGAGAACAGAGGGAATGAGAGGTTTCCCTTCCTGCTGTTGCTGTAACAAATAACTACCGAGGGAGTGTAAACCGATACCAAGCTGTTCTCTGACAGTTCTGGAGGCCAGACACCAAGACATCAGCAGGGCTGGCTCCTTCTGGAGGCTCTAGAAGAGAACTTGTCTCCTTGGTTTTACAACTTCTAGAAGCCACCTGCATTCCTGGGCTCATGGCCCCATCCTCCATCTTCAAAGCCAGCAGCATAGCATCTTCAAATCCCACCACCACCCCCCATCCCTCTCTCTGGCTCTGAATCTGCTTCTGTCATCACACCTCTTTCTCTGTCTCCAATTCCTCTGCCTCCTTCTTTCCGTTATAAGAGACGTATGACTACGTTGAGCCCACGTGAATAATTCAAGACAATCTCTCCATCTCAGTCTCACATCTGCGAAGCCCCTTCTGCCACACAAGCTACCGTATCCACAGGTTCTGGGGATTAGAGCAAGGACATCTCTGGAGGCCATCATTCTGCCTTCTACAGAAGGTAACGGCGCAGAGTTAGACACCTCCTTTCTCGGGGGGGAAGGAAATGCTTAGGAATGGCCTGTGCCCCCGTGATGCCACGGTTCTTATTTGTTGTTCATTCTGCCATTTGTTAAGTATATTATCCTAGCTGCAGAGTCACACTTAATCCTCCTGGGGACCCTGGGAGGTAAGCAGTGCAATGACCACCACCCCCAGTTTTCAAATGGGTGCACAGGAGCCCCACAGGTCACATCAACTGTGCCTGGCCAATGGCAAGACCTCAGCAGATGGTAATGGTCATGGCGACGCTGGCAGCCGTGCTGGTCACCTGTTGTAGGTGCCCCGCCCCCTCCATACACTGGCCCCCACAGGCAGCAGTGGGATATGACCATGTTGCCCACCATCCCTGCCCCGACCACTCACCCTTCCTTTCTCCCCAACCCCAGCCCAGCTCACTTCTGAGCCTCCAGCCTCCAGATCGTCTAATCCAGGGGCCCTCAAATGTGCTCCTCGGCCCAGCAGCACCAGCCCCAGCTGGAAACATACTGAAAATGTAATCAATTCCTGGCACCCCACCCAAGACCCACTGAATCAGAAACTCTGGGGTGGAACCAGCATTTCTAGTTTTAACAAGCTCTCCGGGTGATTCTGACGCAGCTCAAACGTTAGGCTGCTTCCTCGTCAGGCCCTCTTCTCACTAAAACTAAAACAGAATGATTTATAGTGCGCAAATATACTTTGTAACCTCCACCATTCAACCTAGAGACAGCTATGTACAGTGAAGTACAGGTAGACTAAAGTGAGTTTCGCTTTGTAGCTGACGCTCCTTGTACCAGTTCTCTCATTAGTAAGTCACTGTTTAAATCCTGCCAAAGTCAGACAAGGCTCTCTGGTTAGTGCAAACGAGGGTCTCCATCCCGGGCTGCAGTCTGACCCGCCAGTGCTCAGAAGGCGTGCTCGTGACGAACTCGCACACTTTCCAGTTCCCCACCCCCAACGGCGGCCAGGGTCTCCAGCCTACTTAAGCGCTCCAGGCTTCTGGAGCTCAGCTGGGCTCCTTCAGAGTCGACTGCGTTTCTGTGCTGGACCGCGGTCAGGATTCTCCCCGTACCAGGCGTGCAGGGACCCCCACCACCCCACCTCACAGGGACTGGGTGCAGGCCTCATACGGGGTGGGTGATGTCTCCCCAGGGCCTCTCTAGCCCAGGAGCAGGACCTAGACCCCAGCCTAGCACTTTACTCACCACTCTGTGTGTGTCCCTTTGTGTGCGTGTGTGCGTGTGTGTGTGTGTGTGTGTATGTGTGTGTGTGTGTGTGTGCAAGTTTCTCTACCTTCCCCGTCCCAAGCTCTAAATTCCTCTGGGGCAGGGAATGAGTCTTAGCAGAAGATCCAAGAAACAGACAGAAAGCAGATGTTAGTCACCCAGATGTTAAGTGCAGGCGACTCGACCTATGTGACTTGGATGTCGCTGATTCACTAATGGTGGGATTCCAGCATCAGCTCTAGGGATGGAGGGGGGCATTGAGCTCGGTCACAGCCTTCCTGACACCTTCCTCTGTGGCTTTGGAGGACACGGCACAGCTGGTGGGTGGAGAGAGAGGCTTGGCTTCATCCGTCCTCGGCGCTTGGATCCCTGAGGCCGTTGGGCACCATCTGACACGGAAGCCGTGATGCTGCCTTGGTGTGAGCTTCCTGGACAGTGAGGGAGATGGGTTTCTTCAGCGCTTTTCAAACCATGCTCCACAGAGTCCGCGAGCACCCGCAGAGGGGCCTCAGGCCGCAGCATGCGAGGCAAGGAGAGGGCCACAGACGGGGGCTCCACGCCTCCACGCCACCCCGGCCTTGCTCCCTCCAGATCATCTTTGTGTGGCCTGGGAGCCTGTCTAAGAAATACAAGGAGTGTCCCATCGAGGAGGGGCAACAAACATGGAACAGCCTCCTTTGTCTCCAGTTGCCACCCTGGCCATGCTGCATGGGATAATCTCCCTTTCCTGCCCTTCAAGGACTTCCCGGAGGATCCCCGTGTTCCAGGCACTTCCGGTTACTAGAAACCCAGTTCAGTCCAAAGTTCAATCACATATCACAGTTAATATGTCTTTTCTGCTTCCCCGGGTGAGAACAGGCTTCCTCCCAAGGGTCTTGAAGTGGGGAGAGAAGGTGGTCTTCCAGGCCCTGGGGCTCTGCCCCTCTGCCGTGTTGGAGGCGGGGAGGAGAGACAGTGAGCGGAAGAAGGGGGGTGTTGTCTTGGAAACGGGCTACCCCAGGTGGTGCATCCTGCTCTGCCCTGCGCTTGGGTCCACCGTGGGGGTCCCTGCATAGATGCTGGGGATGTTGGTCAGGGTAAGGAGTGACCGCAGCCGCAGGAGGCCAGCCCCACCATCGGAGATGGTACCCAGCAAGGAGCACTTCCCCTCACATCACAGGCCGAAGGGCTGGGGCCATCCTCCTCTGATGGGGAGCTGCCCAGTCTGGATGTTACTCAAGCAGAAGAGAGAGGGAGAGAGCAGGTACCCCCGTCTTCACTGCCTTGGCCCAGAAGTGGCCATCACTTGGCCAGAACTAGTCAATGCCCCAACTAAGCTCGGAGGGAACGCTGGAACCAGCGCATGAACTGTTGAGTGAACGTTAACTGCGTTCGTCCGGAGTGCATGGTTTGCTTGGGGTGGTATAAACCTTCACCCAGTTTCCTCCATCCTTGGAGACTAACTCTTAGAGAGGGGCAGCCAATGGGCTATGCTGCCAGCCCCTTTCTGACCATCATGGCCTTTGGCCTGCTTGCTCTGGGTCCAACTTCTCCTCTGTGCCCAGCATTTCTCCCTCATGGAGCTACAGAAACCCTGAGGTCTCCTCCCAGAGCTGCAGAGAACTGGGGGGAAGGGGGGCAGAGTGGAGAGGAGAGGGGGTGTCTCCAGCCAGGCTGGCACCTGCGGAATTCTCCAGAACACAAACAGACAACAGTCATGCCAGACTCTCCCAACAAGCCCACCGGCCCCTTGCACCCCGACCCGATGGCAAGGCCAGAGCACAAGTGCTGACTTAATGGCCTAGCAAGGGTGGGGGCAGGGAGTAAACCAGAAAACCCTACCAACCTCCTCCAGAGATTCTTTCTCACTGTCTCACTTGCTCTGGGCGCAGAGGGAGGAAATGCCACAGGGAGAAGCTGGAGAAAGCCCTTTACCTCAAGTTCCCCTCCTTCCCCTCCATCATCAGATGCCAGAAACCCGGGGAGGGGTGGAGAGCAAATGCCGTTTGGCTCCAAGAGGCAGACGGGCCCCAGAATTCACAGCTCTCTGTGCCAGGTGGGCTATACAATAGTTTTTTGCCCCAGTCAAAGCCTTCCATATACCATCTCATCAGAATGAAGATGTCTGGAATTCAATAATGGTGATGGTTTCACAACCTTATGAATATACTAAAACCCACTGAGTTATACACTTAAAAGAGGGGAATTTTATGGTATGTGAATTCTATCCCAATTTTTTTTAAGTGTGTGTGGGGCGTGGAGGGGGGATCTCATCACAAGGAAGGATTTCAAGGCTGAAAAGAGCACACAGCCACTGGGCTGGCTGATATCCAGGTCTTTGCCGCCTGGGCAGCCTGTGCTAGGGGCGCGGGGGTCAGCGTCCTGAGCGCTGGGATTCTCTGGGTTATTAACGGGGGACAACTGCCACCTAGCGTTCACCTAGTGGGATAAACAGCAAGAAAACGAGAAGGCCGGGGGCGGGAGAAGCCGCATAGGGAGAGAGGTGGGCTGGAAAGGGACTGAGACACCCCATCCTACCCAGGGACATTCTCACCTTCCCCCCTCCCAGAATTACACACCAGCAGGGTGCCGTTGTTCAAAAAGAGCCAATGCCCCATTCCTGTGTTAGTAAAACTTGACAAGTAAAATCTGAACCCACCCACTTGTCATTACACTAACAAAATGGGGGCCGCTGAAGGCCCAGAGGGCCCCTGGACCAGCTGTGAGACGATAGATCACTCACTGGCCCTCTACAGGCCTCTACAGGTTCCCATCAGGAGTTACACACCGGGGCTACCTGGCCAGGTGGGCTCACCCAGGTGAGGAGCTGACACCCTAGGGCACCCACCAAACCAGCTCCAGTAGGATCCCAGGCCCAGGGGCCCAGAATACAGCTATTTGTCCATAAGAGGATCCAGAAATGGAGACAATATATCTAAAATCTCTCAGGTTTTTATTTGCAACTGGTTCCGTTGTTTTCAAAGACTATGGGCAGAAGACAAACCATCAGTTACTAATCACTCCTGCCAGAGATGCAGTAACCTACCTGGAGAACAGCAGACGACCCCAAATCAAGGGATATTCTACCAAATAACTGGCTTGTGCTTCGCAAAAATATCAAGATGAAGAAAAACAAAGACTGTGCTCCAGATGAAAGGAAAGGAAAGAGACCGGACAACTCAAGGCAGCACATGGTCTTGGATTAAATACTCCGCAAAATTTAAATACGTCTGTATATTAGATAATAGGATTGTATCAGAGTGGAATCGGATAAGGGTACTTTGGTAGGGGATGTCTGAAATATTTAGGGGTGAAGAGTATGATGTCTACAACTAACTCTCAAGTGGTTAAGGAAAAAAATATGTACATATTGAAAGTAAAATGTGGCAAAATGTTAATAGCTGGCCTTTATATGATCGTTGCAACTCTTGGTCTTTGTACAATTGTATACTTTGTACTACTGTTGTTATACTATTATTTGTACTACCCGTTGCAACAAGTCTGAAATTATCTCAGTTTTTTTAAAAGACAGCAAGAGCTAGCCTAGGACCACCAGTTGCCACCCTCAGAGCTGGGCACCTCCCAGGGGCTTGCAGGTCTGACCGGTGTGGAAGGGGCCGGCTGGCAAAGCCAGGGTGTAGGGAAAGCCCCGGCCCGCAGCTCAGCTCAGTCTTCTCTCTGCTCATTGCTGTCCCTTCCCCTCTCTCATGGGGAGGGTGGCCTCCTCCTGTCGTTCCCCAACTCACTGGCATGTCCTGTGTGGCGGCCAAGAGCGGTGTCAGGGACAGTCCCAGACCACGATCAGGTGTGGTTCTGGTTGCATCCCAGTCCCAGCAGGGCCTCCAAGTCCCCGGGTGACCTTGGGTAAGTGGCTCAGCCTCCCTGAGCTCCGGTTTGCTTAGTGATAAGATACAGCAGCTATGACAAGATGCTGTCCAGGGACGGGCAGGGGACCAGGCCAGGGCAGGCAGAACCTTGGAGGAGCCAGTGGCCCAGGAGCCAACATGGAGAGCGGGGGTCACTGGAGAGGGGCACCTTGGTCACCTGGACAGGGTGTGCTGACTCAGAAGATAATGTTGATTAAGCACCCGCCTTACTCCGTCCCCAGGCCATCTCCTCACTATCTGCCATGCTGTAGTCACCCCAAATCTCCTCTGCTTCCAAGACCCAAAACTCTGCAGGCTCAACTCCATGAGTTTTCTTCGGCTGCACTGAGTTTCAAAAGCATCTGAATGTGACCAGTGCCTCATGGGCCCGCCCCTCCCTCACATCCTGTACCAGCCACTTGTTCACACTTCCTGCTGGTGCTGAGGCCGTTGGAGTTGGGAGTCCTGGCTCTAAGTCCTTGCACTTCGGTTTTTAGTGCCCCGAGCTAGGAACCAGGTCAGCCCAAGAACCTCTCCCTCGTGCCGCCCCACACCCCATCAGTCTCTCCAACTCTTCTCCAGTCCCGCTCTCTTCTGCATCCCCGCTGCACTGTCCTCGTGCAAATCTTTCACAGCCATTTCAGCATCACCCTTCTGCTCCCTGGCCTCCTGCCCCCAGCTGCCTTCCACAACACATCACGATCCATTTAAAAGCACGTGTCTGACCCTGTCATTCTTTTCCTTAGATACGTTCAACACTGCTCCCAGCACTGGGCTCCCCCACGCCACCCGGAGTGCTCCAGATGGTCTCATGGGAGGAGAGAAAAGAATACAAATTCTATCTATGTTTAGTTTATGTCTCACTCCTTATTAATTGCTTTTGCGGGTATTTTATCTTGAGGGATACGTGTATCACTTATAAATCACCAATATACCTACGATGGGGGAGCCTGTTCAAAGTTTTTTACCCATCGGGATGCGCCATCAGAAAAATCAATTGATCACGGCCACGGGATGAAGGCGAGGGTCCTCAGGCAGCAGGAAGGGCGCCCCCTGCCAGACCCAAGCCCACTCTTCAGCGCTTTTGCCTCATTTCTCTACCCCGCCCCCCTCCTCACTCTTGATGCTCCCTCTTTCCCAAATAGTGCTGATTCTGCCTGAAATTTTGCTGATTCTGCCTAATTTAGCATCTCAGCAGCTCACAGAGCTGTAGCACCTCCACCCATTGGTAAAGCATCCTCACACTCGTTATCTTATCTCACAGTCCTACAGCTAGACCACTCAGGAGTTATTGTCTCCATTCTCCAGAGGAAGAAACTAAGAGTAGAAGAAAACAGATGGTAAGCCCCTTGACATCGGTCTTGGTGATGATTTTTTGGATTTGATGCCAAAAGCAAAGGCAACAGCAACAACGAGAATAACAACAAAAATAAACAAGTGGGACTACACCAAACTAAAAAGCAAAGGAAACCATCAACAAAGTGAAAAGGCAACCTACAGAATGGGAGAGAATATTTACAAATCATACATCTGATAAGCGGTTCATATCAAAAAATATATAAAGAACCCATATGACTCAGTAGCAAAAAAAACACCAAACAATTTGATTGAAAAACAGGCAGAGGATCTGAATAGACATCTTTCCAAAGACATACAGATGGCCAACAGGTGCTCAACGTCACTAATCATCAGGGAAATGCAAATTAAAACCACAAGGAGATATCACCTCACACCTTTTAGAATGGCTATTATCAAAAAATAAATAAATAAATGAGATAACAAGCGTTGGGGAGGGTGTGGAGAAAAGGGAACCCTCGTGCACTGTTGGTGAATGTAAATGGTGCAGCCACTGTGCAGAACTGTATGGAGGTTCCTCAAAAACTAAAAATTGAAATATCACAGGACCCAGCAGTCCCACTTCTAAGTATTCAATCAAAGGAAACAAAAACACTAAATTGAAAAGATATCTGCATCCCCATATTCACTGCAGCATTATTTACAATAGCCAAGATATAGAAACAATCTAATGGATGTCTCCACAATGGATGAAAAGGTAAAGAAACTGGCGTAAATACACAAGGGAATATTTTTCAGCCATAAGAAAAGGAGGAACTCTTGCTATTTGCAATAACATGGATGGACCTTGAAGGCATTATGCTAAGTGAAATTAGTCAAACAGAGAAATACTAATACTGTATGATCTCACTTATTGGTGAATCCTTAAAAAAAAAAAAAAACTAAGAGTGTAAAATATTGTCCAAGGTCACACCCACATTGGCAATAGAGCCAGGACGAGAACTCTTATCTCCTGACGGGTGATCCCAGCTTTTCCCATGAGCTACGATGTCCCTTAAGGACCCTCTGGAATGTCTCCAAAGAGAGAAGAGTGGGTGTGTCTAGCGTGATGGTGAACTTTGGGGAGGAGAGCTGGCTTCACCCTCAAGGAACTTTTCCTTTCTTGCCACAGGGAGCCTCCCGAGGCAGCCCTGCAGCTGGCCGCTGCCCCTGGAGAGCATGAGGGAGAGAAGGATCATGCCTGAGCAGCCTCTCCAGGCCAGGCCAAGCGCTAGGTGAGGGACTGAGGCAGCGTGGAGGTGTGCTGCTCAGACCTCCCTGTGCAGAAGGACAAGCCGGCTGCCCAAGGAGAGCAGGTAGCTGACAGCCTCCAGCTGCAACCCCCTTGGGACCTGCTATGTATGGCATTCAGGTCAAGGCCACTCTCTTCCCGGGCAGCACCCACCATGTGCCCAGCCATTTCTGCCCACATGGGGCTCCTCTATGGGGAATGTTTACTCCACAGCGTCCCACTGGGGTGGCCAAGACCGTACCTGTGTCTCGTCAGAGGCACTCCCTGCTCCCTTCTGCTTTCTTCCATCTTTCCTTTTACACGTGTCAGACCCTCATCTGGCCAGAAGGCATTCCTTACCCGATGCTGCTTTCCCTACCCCTCTGTCTTTCTCAGCCATCCTCTCAATGTGAACCTCTTGCATGTCTAATTCCATCTCAGTGTCTGCCTCCTGGAAATCCCGACCCAGCACCGGGAAGCGTGATCATTCTCTCCTTAGAGATAGAAACACCAAGACACCGCTTTGCCCAAAGTCATCCAGTGATGGAGCCAGATGTCAAACTCAGGACTGTCTGACTCCAATGTCAGCAGGTGATTCAGGAACAACCTGAATGCTTAACGGATTCAGATAATGCCCATTGTGAAGGGGGCAGCCCAGTCTAGAGGAGGGGCTCTCATGTCACCAGCCTGCCTCCACCAAGGACAGGGCGTAACTCAGGCCTCTGACCTCACTGTGGCTAAAATCCACACCACCTAGGTTCACCACGGCCAGCCACTGCCCCCAGCCCATTAGCACCACACCCCGGGGCCACAGGGAAGAGGAAGGAGAGAAAATGGGGCTGGAGATCAGGAAAGCTGCGTTTGAGTCCCAACATAGCCACCAATTTTCTGTGTGACCCTGGGCCTCCCTTTTCCCACTGACACGAGAGGAGATTGGTTAGGAGGTGCTGTGTCCGTTTCCAGCTCTCAAATGCTAACTCTCCCTGGATGGTCAATCAGCCTCATCCCTCCTGACCTGCCCTGACTCACCTCCCAGCCTGACAGCAAAAATATGTGACCAGGCCCTTCACCCATGTCACCTCATCTTCCATATGGCAGAAACTATTTCTAAAATCAAGACAGTTTTATTTTCAAATGCTTGTATTTATTTCTATGAGGGAAAGTAATAATAATAAAGTCCATGGAGCTGTGTATTATCATCCATTATTCTTTGTTGAAAGAATAAAGTCATCTAAATTTTGGCCTTTCTAGAAAATCCTAGGTCTACCCACCATCTTCAGCCTTTAAACAAGCACAAGTCCTATGGACCCCTTAGCTCCATCCATCCCCCCAAAACATCAGAAATTAAAACCAAGAATATTTTTTTAAATGTATGTATGTGTATAACTGAGTCACTTCGCTGTACAGCAGAGATTGACACAACATTGTAAATCAACTGTACTTCAATAAAAGATATATATAGTAAAAAAAAAAACAAAAAAAAACACCTGAGGGGGCTCTGGGTAGGCACAGTTGTGAATGCATTGGGGGTACTTTTTAAAGTGGTTTCAATCCACCATGGAAAGTAGTTTATTACGTCACCGATGTCTGTTTACACACACTGACATTTGCATGCAAATGACCTGTGCACATCATTTCAGCTTGGCTTCCGTTTTGTACCTTAATTCATGGGCCATGTGAAATAAACCAAAAAAAAAAAAGATAAATTTTAATTTTAAATGATTTATTAATTCTTCCTTCCAAGAGACAACACACAAATAAAGCCTGATCAAAACACCCAGCACAGGGCCACCCCTGGTGCTGCCTTGAGGGAAACAGAGTAAGCTGGGGCCTGGGGGCTATTCCAGGAGGGCTCTCATGTCTGGCTCTTGTCCACCCCCATCTGGGCTTCCTTAGTTCAGAACTCCAGCCTGGGGGCTTCCATGCCCTGTTCTAATAGGTAGGGGTGCTGCCCAGATGAGGGCCAGAGGCCTGGAGAAGCATAAAAGCCTGTGCCAATTTTTTTCTGCAGCATATACTGTTCGTGGCCACTACACCCTGGGTCTGTGCAGTCTCTGACGGTTAGAGCTCTGTGCAGGCGTTGGGACTTGGGCAGGGAGGTGTGACACCAGTGACTATGGGCGGGTCTCTCAGGACAGAAAGGACAAGACCCTGCCTTCTCTCATCACATCAGCTCTGTGGCCCACCTTGGAAGAACTGTTTGAGTAAGATGGGTCCCTTTGCCACCACAGACCTGTATCCCAGCACTCAGAGACTCAGAGGCAGATGGGCAGACAGATATATGCATGCACACATGACTCCTACCCAGCCAACGTCCATCCTGGGAGGGAGGTTCTATTTATTCCCATCTTACAGATGAGGCAAGTGGGGGCACAGAGGGGTTGAATAACTGGCCCGAGTTCACACAGGTAGAAGTAGAAGGTCCAGCTCAACAAGCCTGCTTATCAGCTCCCAACTGACCCCCCCTCCTTCGGCAGGCAGGAGGCCATTGACCCCTCCCACCTCCTTCCTCACTTGGTCAAGGATCTGGGTAGCCCTATTCTTCCCGAGAGGAGGCAACAGCGTGGGATGGTCCCCAAAGATCTCATAAGGTATTTTATGGCCAGATGAGACTGTTCCACCTTACCTGGGGCACAGTGTTTACACATGAACCTAAGCCCTTGATTTCTGGAGCTCAGTGGAAAATATCTCCCAGTCCAGGCCGGAAATCAGTCTGAGCCCAGAAGTCATCTCTGCTCAGGAAAGAGATCACAACGGTGCAGCCATCACTAGCCAAGCCCCACTCCCTGCCCAACCCAGCCCAAGACCAGATCAGGAGGCCAGCTCATCCACAGACGTGTAGGACTAGTCCTCCCAGTCCTGCCAGGCCAGAGCCATCCAGGGTAGCCCACACAAAGCCCAGAGCTCAGCCTGGCCTGTCAACCAGCCCATCCCAACAGCTACAGAAGTTTGGTATGGAGCCTTCCAGATCCCAGTCCTATGCTTAGCACAGCCCAAAGAAGGGTTCAGCCAGGAGTCAGAGCCCACGACCAGGCCAGCCAGCCATAAAACCGGAGCTCAGCGCTTGATCTTAGCCGCTGCCCAGGAGACAACACTTTCACCCCAGCCTGGGGCCACCACCTCCTCCCAGGACTCCAAGCAGCTCAAATTCTCACCAAGGTCCCTCGCTGTGTAGCCCAGCCCAGAGGCTCCCACCCGGACAACCTAACAAAATACCCCGGCAGAACGCAGCACCCCTCCGCCCAGCCAGCCTGGCCGACAGAGCACAGGGAACTTCCTCAGGAGACAAGCAGGAGGCCTGGGCCCTGGAGGGAGAGCCAGCTGAGCAAAGCTCCCTCCAGGCTTCCACCACGGCCCCCAGCAGGCTGTGCCGCACGGGTACCACATGCCCATCAAAGCAGAGAGGGTGTCCCCCCTTCCTCCCCACATTTGTGCAGGTTCCCAAGAAGGAGCGAAGAATGTCAGAGACATCCAAGACCAAATCTTACACTCTGGACATCAAGGTTTTCTGAGTAAGGACTGAGTGTCCAGCGGCTTCTCTGGGTGGGGAACAGCCAGTGGGGTGGCAGTCCAGCAACTCAGAAACACAGCAAGATCCTGCCTCAAGATACTTAGCTCATCCCTGCTCTAACTAAAGCTATGAGACCCCAATTCCAGAACAACCCGAGGTGGCTGAAAGCCCAGCCAAGTGGATTCAAGAACCACCACCAGTGACCACGCTGCTGAGTTCCTCCTCCTGAGTCTGGGGAGTGGACGGTTAACAGAACTGCCTCTGGAGCCAGATTACCTGAATGTGAATCCTGGACCTCCTGCGTCTACCTGTGTGACCTTGGACCAGTGTCCCAAACTCTCTGTGCCCTCACTTCTCTCCGCTGTAAGGTGGGAATGAATAGTGTCTCCATCCAAGGGAGCAATTCAAGGTATTTAACCCCCAGTGTTGCCCAGCCACCGACCATGCAAGACAAACCTATGCTGGGACAGGATCCCCCGAAGGGCTCTTGCGGGCCAGGAGCTGACCATTCCGGTGGTGGACTATGGGAAAGTCCAGTGGCCGGGAGGGCTGCGGCCACACAACCCCAGTGTGAATGGAGCTATATGGTACAGAGGCCTGGTCAGCTAGGACTATTGTATACCAAGGAATCTACCAAATTTATCTCTAATCCAAAATTAGGTGTTCTCTCTGATGCATAGAGAAGTATTATTAGCATGAGATTACAGTTGAGCAAAATCAAGGCTCAGAGAGGATAAAGGCTCCAGGAAGAGGCAAAGCCACAATTTGAGCCCAGAACTATCCAAGGCCATGTTGACTGTGGAAGGTCAGACTTGAGCCCAGACTGGGTGCTGGAAAAGGGGGATTTTCTCTTGCTGTAAGGTGGGAGATGCTCTGGGGAAGGCGTAGAGAGGCAGGTACTGACCTATATAAAGAGGACTCACCCAGGAAGAGCCAGGTCCCTCTGAGGTAGAATACCTTGATTTTAGTCTGATGAGACCCATTCAAAACTCCCGACCCGGGCTTCCCTGGTGGCGCATTGGTTGAGAGTCCGCCTGTTGATGCAGGGGGCACGGGTTCGTGCCCCGGTCCGGGAAGATCCCACATGCCGTGGAGCAGCTGGGCCCGTGAGCCATGGCCGCTGAGTCTGCGCGTCCAGAGCCTGTGCTCCGCAACGGGAGAGCCCACAACAGTGAGAGGTCCGCGTACCGCAAAAAATAAATAAATTAATTAATTAAAAAAAAAAAAACTCCCGACCCATATAACTGTGAGATAATAAATTTGTGTTGTTTAAGCCACTAAACTTGGGGTGATCTATGGTAGCATCAATTGAGAGCTAATATAGTAGAGATGATGGAGACAGAGATGATGTAGTGGGGATGCTAAGACAGGTGATAGAGACGGAGGCTAGAAACGTTACAGATACACCCACATCCTGAGATTTATCCTTCGAGTGTCCTGGGGACTTGCTCAGACTTCCTTGAAAGCTATGGTCACAAAAATGCCAGAACAAGATTCGTCCTAAGTAGGGGAAAGGACAATTCCTACAACTTCCTAAATCCCCACTTTAGAAATCCCCAGCAGGGAAAGAATAGAAAGATAAATCACATATGGTAGGTGCCGATTATATGCCAGGCACTGTGCTGGGTTCTTTACCCACGTTGTCTCATTTTATGTACAGGAACCCTACGGGATAGGCATTCTTATATGCATTTTATACATGAAGAAAGATAAAGCCACTTGCCCCAGTTTAGAGAGAAGGGCTTGAGTCCAGAGTCCACTGGGACTTTCCGTGGCCTAAGAAAACAGGTCCCCATGGCAGGGCCTGGGGAACTACAGAGAGGGACAGAAGCAATGGAAGCAGCAGGACTGTTGCCTGAAGCCCAGGTGGTAGGACAGAAACACTGGGGATAGAAAAGCTGTGGATCCCCTGGGCTGGAGGACACATAGGCTGGAGGCCAGGCAGCATCACAGGGTGAGTGCTATGGGCTGAACTCTGTCCCCACAAAAAACTCATGTTGAAGTCCTAACCTCCAGTACCTCAGAATGTGACTGTATTTGGAGTTAAGTTCTTTAAAGAAATAAAACGAGCTTGTCAATGTGGGCCTAATCCAATATGACTGGCGCCCTTATAAGAAAAGGAAATTTGGACATAGATACACACAGGGGGATGAACATGTGAAGCCACAGGGAGAAGGCGGCCATCTGCAAGCCAGAGAGAGAGGCTTCAGAAGAAACCAACCCTGCCCACACCTTGATCTCAGACTTCTAGCCTCTGGAACCGTGAGAAAATAAAATCCTGTGGTTTAAGTCCCCCAGTCTATGGTATTTGTAAAGGCAGCCCCAGTAGACTAATGCAATGGGGATAGCTTAGGGTCAATGACCACTGATTTTGCTGCCCACATCCACAGAGAGACCAGGCTGGTGTAGCCTAAGGAACAAGGCACACGTTTTAAGAGGCTTGTCTGGAATTACCATGTCCCTAAACAAATATGCTTCCCTCATGTCAGGACCATCACGGGGGCCAAGATGGAGAAAACTGGTACTTTGGGGCGGGAGGGGTGCTTGATATAGTTTAATTTGCACCCAGCATCCACTTGCAATACCTTTTATATTTCTACATCCCCCAAAGCAAAGGGAGAGAAAGCTAAAATTTACATTTCCAAGACCCCCCTGCTGCAAAGGTTCTGCATGCAATTGAGGTTCAGTTAATGAGACACAAATGCATGAGATCTGGAAGGGAGGCAAGAGGAAGTTTCAACAACCTGACACACAAGCTCCAACAGATAGGGGTTTGTGCCATGTCTGGACCCCAAGCATCACTGTCTCCCCCAGCTTCCTGACCCTGAAGACAGAAGCTGCCTGACCTCTGAGAGATCACAGATGCAGTGGCAGCCCCTCAGACTCATTCCTCCAGCCCTTCCAACAATTTTGTAAGCACTTAATAACGGTATTAAAAGCCTTTCTGCTTGTAATACTGAGAGTGTGGAGATACCAGTCAACCATAGTGAGAAAAATGGCTGTGAGGACCCTCAGCCTGAATGAAATACTTGGGATAATGTTCAGACCAGAAATAAATGTGATTTTGGATTCGATGCCATTTTCTGAACAAATAGACTCCTCCAGAGCTCCTTGGAAAATACCGGGGAGGAAAAAAGGTGCCCAGAAAATAATCTTTAATTGTCTTCTCCGGAGGGACATAAAATGCTTCAAAAGGTTAAACCTTTTCCTAAAGAGGAAAGGAGAAAAAACTCTAATGCTTGTCCAAAACACATTTATTGAGTGCTTACTGGTCATGCCATAAATATTTATTACGTATCTACTATGTGCTAAATGTTGTACTAGGAAAATTACAAAAAAATATGTTAGTGATAAAAGAACCCTAATACTCATTTCAGAGTTTTTCCTTCAGGTATTTTTTGTTATAGGGCGTAAATATGTACCTAATATTTTTCCAAAGCGGTAATCAGCTCTTCAATACTATAAATTATGTAGTCCTTTTCTCATTATTTGTGATGTCTGCTTTCGCATAGAGTATATTCTACTAATTGGCTCTAATCTGAGTTCAACTATTGGGTCTAATATGTTCAACAGCTTCCAATGCTCTTCTTTTCTTATGTGGGAGGAAAATAAAAATGAAGTCAGTATTGATAAGACAGTTCTCCAAAACGAAGCCAGGAGGCCACTGAGGAAGTGTGACATATGCATGTCTCAGCCTGGATGGATTCTGACCTTCTGACCACTTATTGTCCTAAGAAAGCATCTAGAAGATCTTTCAGAAACTCAAGATACTTATCCTAAAATTACTCATGATAGTCTACCTTCTTATCAGACCCCTGTCCTAAAATAAGCCTTGATTCCTTAAGGACAAATATTTCCTGACTTAGGTGAAAGTCGATCACAATTCTAACTGGGCAACTTTAACAACCTGGTGGCTTTATGTCTTTATAAGCCCCAGACTCTTTCTCTTCTCTGGAACACTCTGTTTTACCCAAATCTGGATCTCCTGAATTGCAATTCTTAAGACCCCATATAAAGCTCTTTGCTCTTTGCAGCCTCAAGATTGCTTATTGCTCGACACTTAAAATATTATTTTATATTCTAGCTTTTTTGTTCATTGTATTAGTCAGCTTTTGCTAGACAGCGCTACAATAACAAACAGGCCCCACATCTCGGTGGCTTACAATTGCAAAGGTCAGCTGTGATGGTTCTTGTGGCATTGCTCCATGAGTCTTCTCAGTCCAGGACCCAGACTGAAGAAGCAGCCCCCATCATGCTCTGCTCGCAGCAGAGGGAAAGGAGCAAGAGGATATTAGGAACTCACAACTCCTTGTAAAGCTTCTGCTCACATGCCATTGGCCAAAGCAAGTCACATGACCAGGCCCAATGCTAATGGATATGGGATGTATATTCCTCCCACAGGAAGGCAGGCAAGCCCCATGGCAATGCACAGGATGTATGGTTCTCTCACAGAAAGAGGGAATGCTTTGCTGGGAACAAAATTAAAATCTACCACATTCCTCCAGGTGAATTGTAACATCCTTTTGACACAAATCCACTAAAAATGCCTTTGGGACTTTTTAAATTTACATGATATTGGGGATGAAATGGACAGCTTGGTGACTCTAGATAATAATGCTGTATTGTATACTTGAAAGTTGCTGAGAGAGTAGATCTCAAAAGTTCTCATCACAAGAAAAAAATTTATGTGTTTTGATGGATGTTAACTAGACTCATTGTGGTGATTATTTTGCAATATATGCAAATATCAAACCATTATGTTTATACCTGAAACTAACATAATGTATGTCAATTATATCTCCATTTAAAAATTGCATTTAGATTTTTTTTTAATTCACATGATATTAAGTATTTACACTAACTTGGAAATAATATACTTCTTACAGTCTTTAATTTCCCAACCAGAAACATGGCATTTCCCCCATTCATTCAAGACCTGTGGTCTTTTCATAAAATATCCTGCCTCTCATTCTGTGTGTGTGTGCGTGTGTGTGTGTGTGTGTGTGTGTGTGTGAGAGAGAGAGAGAGAGAGAGAGAGAGACTACCAGAAACACTGTCATTTTTCCCATGTAGATTAAAGAGCTAAATATTAAAATATCATATGATAGAACTTAAAAAAAATAAAACTGGGTAATTATCACTTCTTTGACGGCGTTATTACTTTCCAAGCTTTGAAGCAATTGAAGAAATCACAGATGAAGAGAACATCGGTGTAAAACACATAAAAGGCCTGAAAGTAGTACAATTAAAATTAAAAGGGAACTACTGGAGTACACAATTGCTTGAAATACAACCAACAAAGTGTTAATTTCCAAGTCTTGGGTGTATGTTTGTCCGTGGGCAGTGCACTGGGGAAAGGAATGCTCCTCAAAAGAGGAAACTCAATTTGCAGAAAAGGGAATGCCTATTTTTAAATGGTTCAAACTCATGGCAATCAAAGAAATGCAAATTAAACTACCATAAAAAATCACGTATACATTGCAAATGAGCTCAGAATCCTTTTCATTGTAATATCCAATGTTAGTGAGGAGGCAGTAAAAAAAAAAAAAAGGAATCTCACATAGGTTCCTGGAACAATGTACAGGAGAACTGCTTGAAACCCCTTTGCAAAACATTTTGACTATGCACAGGGAGAACCTCAAAAGACGTTCATACCGTTTGACCCAGCAATCCCACTTCTAGGAACTTGACCTCAGGAAATTATTCGAAAGAAGAGAAAAGGCTATTTTAAAATATTCACTGCAGTTTTATTTGTAAAATCTGAAAAAGCAATATAATATTGTGGACAGAGTAAAGGGTTTGGTTTCCAAAAGAATGGACTCAAATTCTGTTTGGCCTCCTTCCTTCCTTCCTTTGTCACCTACAGTCTCATAAGCTGTTGGAAGGATTGAATGAGATGTATGTGCCTGTTTTGTAACTGAATATAAAAGACAGTTTTAGGGACTTCCCTGGTGGTCCAGTGGTAAAGAATCCACCTTACAATGCAGGGGACACGGGTTCGATCGACCAGGGGAACTAGGATACCACATGCCACGGGGCAGCTAAGCCCACATGCCACAACTGCTGAGCTCGCGTGCCTCAACTGGAGCCTGCCTGCCGCAAACTACAGAGCCCACGCGCTCTGGAACCCCCCGCGCCACAACTACAGAGCTCACACGCCCTGGAGTCTGCACGCCACAACTAGAGAGAAGCCCGCACGCCTCAACGAAGATCACATGTGCCGCAACTAAGACCTGATGCAGCCAAAAAATAAATAAAAATAATAAATAAATCTTTTTTAAAAAATTGTAATATGCCAATGGCCAATCTTTTTTTAAAAACACAGTTTTATTATTTCTAATCATCAAAATGAAGACTTGGAAACAGCCTACGCTGACAGCTATAGGGAAAGCGTTAAGTAAATTAGGATACCTCCAGCCCATGGAGAATGGTGCAGCCATTAGGGACTGTAATTATGAAGATAATGGAGCAAACTGAAAAAACACTCCTGATTTTTTTCAAAAAAAGAGACCAGGCCTCTGGTCCCAGTTCCTTGCTCCTGGAAAGTGTGCTAGAAAAAGGCCCTACCGGTTCCCTAAAGTCCTCCAGATCTTTGATATTCAATAGATGAAAATTCTAGACCTGAGGAATACTGACAAAGAACACTCGCTGATTTGCAGTCATTTGTTGAAAAAAGGGGGGGAAAGAATTCCTGCAGAGAAACGAGAAATGATCACATTTGGGTTTAGATTTAATGAACCACTTTTCTTGAAAAGGACAAAACTACACATGTAGAGAAGACTCTAAAATTCCAGGGAATAAACAGCAATTGTGTCTGCCTGGTCTCCTTTGTCACCTGTCCTCTGCAGAAGCTGGAGATGCATCATCCCCCACCTGTTTGTGTGAAGGGCCCATTGTGATCAATAATCGCTTATTCCTCTTAATGTTTTCAAGTAGTACCTCTTGAGAAGCCACCTAACAATTTATTTGGCCAATCAGTGGACATTTTCCAGCCTGCTCTGGGGAGCAGTGCTATCCCACTATCACACTCTATGGAAACGTTTGCCTGGGGATGGTCACCTTTCTTTTTTTTTTTTTTTTTTTGTGGTATGCGGGCCTCTCACTGTTGTGGACTCTCCCGTCGCGGAGCACAGGTTCTGTACGCGCAGGGTCAGCGGCCATGGCTCAAGGGCCCAGCCGCTTCCCGGCATGTGGGATCCTCCCAGACCGGATCCCGAACCCATGTGCCCTGCCCTGCATCGGCAGGCGGACTCCCAACCACTGTGCCACCAGGGAAGCCCGGTCACCTTTCTTTAAAAAACAAAATTCCTCTTGCACAGCTAGACTGGCAATAGGTTTCTTTTCCCTGACCTTGTTATTCATTTTTATGCTGAAATAAAATTTTATAGCAATTTCAAACACACTTCAAGCCATGTCATATCACCAGGTAAAGTCAGGGAACAACCCACTGGGAAGATGGACCATTGGGGTCCCTCTCAAACTTGGTGGCCACAAGCCCTATTCCTCAATTGTCAGTGCTTTTAACACCAGAGTCGAGTTCCTGACTTTCCTCCTCAAAAATGCACCCTGTGTGCTCACATCCAGGGGTGGGCCTCTGGGAGTCATTGATGTGTGAGTCTAGATTTTACTTATAATGCTTTATTCATTGAGGTATGCATTCTCCAAAGCATTAGAACTTCTGGGGCATGTTGATGGTGTTGCAAAGCCGAGAGAGAACATGTGAAATCAGGAAGACTGTTCAGAAGACTCGGTGTGTAGGGAGTTGTAAACACAGCGTCCTTGCTCTCATCTTGGGCACGAGGGACACCTGGGGACAAAATGGTACCTGGAACTGAAGTCCATCCACCCATTTCTACATTAAGGGAGAGGTATTGGTTGGAAGAGTAAAATACAATTCCATAGAACTGGACCCTTCTTTGCTCTCTCCTGGGGTTTAAAATGATTCCACAGGGTGGAAGGTCTTTTCCCCATAAGAACAAAGCTGGGGGTCAGAGAGAGACCCAGGAGAGGGAATCAGAGAGAAGCTGGCTCCTCAGGGCTTGTTTCAGCTGGCTACTGCTGCATAACAAACCACCCCCAAACTTAGGCTTAAAACAATTTCTTTTTCATAATGAACCTGCAGTTTGGGCAGGGCTTGGCCAGGGTACCTCATCTCTGCTTCATTCGGTGTAGAGAAAGGACTAAGACCAGTACTGCCCAGATCCTGGTTCCAGTCTCTTCCTGATGCCCAGTTAGTCACTTTTCTGGCCTTCTTGGGTTCTGGGAGACACTTCCATAATTTTAGAACAAATTCCAGTTTTCCAGTGTAAGAGGGCTATGCGTTGCCCATCTCCAGGGGAGACGACTCACATAGTGTTTCAATGCAAATGCTGTTCATATGTAATGCAAAATGAAGAGCGCCCCTGGAGTTGTGCAATGGAGATGTGCATAAGAGCATCCCTAGAGATGGCTGGACCTAACATTTGACGTGATCATCCCTCCTGACAAATAGTGGAAGCCGGCATTGTCAGGGAAACAGAGACTGGGTCTCCAGTCCCCCCAGGGACCTCGGGCATCACTGAGATACCCTCTCTAGGACTCAGTCTCCACCTGCCAAAAGAGGAGCCGCCAGGGATGGCCCTTCCAGCCCTGACGCTCATGATCTTGGTGCCTGTTTTGAGAGTGTGTCCTGGTAAAAACACCGTGCGCCCCTATCTCAGGAAAGATTCCATTTAGATTCCTTGTTAGAAAACCTGTCGGCCTTCTTGTGGACAATTTGTGCTGAAAGTCGCCTCTGCAGCAGGATGCTGAGGTTCCCTCTCTGCCCCGTTTTTTCCAGCTCCTCTGGGCTCATTTGGCCTGGGACCAACAGAATGGAATAGGGACGTTTAATATCAGCCTCCCCAGGCTCATTTTTCAATGCCCACTTAGAGTTAGCCTTAGGGTTAGGGCCAGGGTTAGGGTTAAGGTTACTTTTAGGATTGAGGTTAGGGTTTAGTTTAGGGTTAAGGATAGGCCTAGGCTAGGGGTAGGCTAGAATTAGGTGAGAGCTAAGGCCAGGACTCAGGCTAGGTTTAGGGTTACAATTAGGGTTAGTCTTCGGGTTCGGGTTAGGGTAGGACTAGTGCTAGGTTTAGGGTTATGTATAGGTTTACTCTTAGGGTTACGCTCAGGCTCTGTGACCTTGCCTTTATTTCTACCTATCTCACTACGTTCCCAGTCTCCTTTCCCTGTCTCTTTTTCTTCCCAGTCTTGAAATACTGGTGTTCCTAGAGCCTCCATCCACCCTGATCGTTTTTTTTAAAAGCCTCTAGCCTGTATCATGCCTTTGCACAAATTAGAAATAGTGGCTATCATTCAAGTTCCTTCACTTCCTTCCACCTTCCAGAAAGGTATCTTAGTATACAACATTTCTCTTTAGAAGTTATTTACTTACAGCTAAATACACAGATCTTAAATTTACAACCCAATCGTCTTCGACAAATGCACATTCCCAGGTAACCTGCACCTCTATCGAGCCCCAGGACATTCCATCACCCCAGAAAGTTCTCTGTATTGCTTACCCCAGAAGCAGCCATTCATCTGATTCCTATCACTATCTATTTGTTTCACCTGTTCTAGAACTTCAGCTAAATGAAATTATACATAGTATACTCTTTGGTGTAAGTCTTCTTTCAAACAACAACTGTTTTTCAGATTTACTCATGTTGTATTATACTGACTTTTTTAGGACAAGACTTACATTCTGCGTTTTTAGCATGAAGCAATTTATCACTATCTGACTAAGGCTTGTCACGGTAAATGAACAGATCTATCCTGCCTACAGGGTTTGCTCTGACCTCAGCTCTTAGGCAAAGTGCTCTGCTGAACAATCTCAAGTCTTAGATGATGCCTGCCCTTAAATTTACTTTGACTGAATACAAGGGGGACTCATCATTTATTCCAACCATGGTTTGTAAGAAGAGACCAGATGTCAGCTCCTTCTGCATCAGCCTGTTCAAGACAAATTGGAATAGGATGTGACAGGGAAGGGTGGCGAGAAAGCTCTTCTGCAGGAAGGGTGGAGTATCTTTCTGGAAGCAGAGAAGCTAATCAGAGATGGCTTGGCATGGTGGAGAGATTAGCAGATATGAAGCTGGGAAAAACAAGTTTTAGACCCAGCTTGATCACTTGGCTTCACAATTTTAGGCTAATCACTTAACCTCACCTCATTCATAAAATGTGGAGAACACACTTGTCATAATAATAATAACTGGTGCTTGGCTATTGCCACAGTGAGCAGATGAGACTCTCGAAAACTGTAGGTACCTGGTAAAAGTGAAATGAATATAATCAGGAGTGCATTGTAAACTGTAAAGTGCTTGTCGAAGCGTCTGCCCATGGTCTGCAGGGACCTGGACAGGTTGCACTGTCACTTCTTAGGAATCTTGCAAGGTGGCCCCGCAGAATGATTCACCCGCAGACCTTCCCTTGTCTGCACTGTCAGCCCGAGAGTGTTTCCCAAACCCAGCCTCACTGCAGACCCACCCACTAGAATCTCCAGGCCAGGGCTCCACAGCCAACTGTTTTTCAGTTTCTCAAGTGATTCTCGTGACCTATCTTGGGACAGTACCGTGGAGCCACTGCTCCTTTGGGGAGGATGGATTTTATGTAGTCAGTAGGAGACAGAAGCCCCTCGGTCTGCACATGGATTAGTACATCTCTTATACCTTCCACAGGCGGGCTGACTCCTAGAGGCCAGATGGTGGCTACCACCCTACAGTGAGGTGTCAATGGAGGGGTTCCCACCATTGCCAACAAGAACTGCTGTGACAGAGACATAAGTGCTCACCAAATATGCCACGTGTGCCCCTGTGTTTCCCAGCCTCACTTCCAAGTAGTTTGGGAGCGCGTAAACGGCTTTGACCAATGGCCTGTGAGTAAAAATGACACGTATCACTTCCAAGCCAAGGCAGCTAAAGCCAGCATGCCTCATCCACCTCTCCCTTCTCCTTCCATAGAAACCTCAGGGATGACAGGACCTCAAAGACATCTCTTTTCAGCCTGGGTCCCTGAGTGCCTGTGTGGAGGGCAGGCTCCTGTCGGCTCTCACTGGAGATGTAACAGGAGTCAGGAATGAACCTTTGTTGTCCAAGCCACTGAGATTCAAGTTTCTTTTGTGGCAGCAGTTAGCAATAATTATCCTGACCAATGCAACTACATGTCAAGTGGCAAGCCCCCCCGTTATCCATGGGGAAACGTCCCAAGACCCCCAGTGGACCCTGAAACTGCAGATAATACCAAACCCTACGTGTAACATGTTTTTCCTACACGCACATACCTATGATAAAGTTCAATTTATAAATCAGGCACAGTGAGAGAATATCTGAATTGCCAGCATCACTACTCTTACTCTTTGGGACCACCATTAAGTACAATAAGGGTCACTTGAACACAAGCACTGTGATACTGCAACAGTTGATCTGATAACTCAGACGGCTACTAAATGACTAATGGGCAGGATACGCTGGACAAAGGGATGATTCACGTCCCAGGCGGGGCAGAGCAGATGGCATAAGATTTCATCACGCTACTCAGAATGGAATGCAATTAAAAACTTATGAATTGTTTATTTCTGGAATTTTCCATTTAATACTTTGATGCTGCAGTTGACTGTCGGTAACTGAAGCCGCAGACAGTGAAACCATGGACAACAAAACCACGGACAAGGAGGAGAAGACTGTATTTCCAAATATCTCTCAGAAACTGAAATGCTCTGCCTCAAAAAATAGAACTACCATACGATCCAGCAATTCCACTCCTGGGTATTTATCCAAAGGAAATGAAAACGCCAGTTCAAAAAGATACATGCACCCTAACGTTCATAGCAGCATTACTTACAGTAGCCAAGATATGGAGCAAACTAAGTGTCCACCAACAAATGAATGGGTAAAGATGTGGTACATATATACAATGGAATACTACTCAGCCATAAAAAAGAATAAAATTCTGCCACTTGCAACAACGTGGATGGAACTAGAGGGTATTATGCTTAGTGAAATAAGTCAGACAGAGAAAGACAAATACTGTATATTATCACTTATATGTGGAATCTAAAAACACAACAAACTACTGTATATAACAAAATAGAAACAGACTCACAGATATAGAGAACAAACTAGTGGTTACCAATGGGGAGAGGGAAGAGGGGAGGGGCAAGATAGGGGCAGGGGACTAAGCAATACAAACTACTATGTATAAAATAAATAAGCTACAAGGATATATTATACAGCACAAGGAATATAGCCAATATTTTATAATAACTTTAAATGGAGTATAATCTACAAAAATATTGAATCACTATGTTGTACACCTGAAATTAATATCATATTATAAATCAACTACACTTCCATTTTTTAAATACAGCCAAAAAAAAAAGAAAGCAAGAAACTGAAACGCTCTCAAGGTTAGCAGAAGAAACTGAGAACTTTTAGCAGCCTCGATAACCACCAAAAAGAATTCCCTAGTAAATAACCAAGTTTATCTCCTAAAAGCTTTGGAACAGTTCCCAAAAAAAAGGCCATCAGAATGCTCAATGTCAGCAATGTTTAAGACACCTCCCTGCCTAGGACCCACCACCCCACACAGATGTGAACCACAGCCCAAAACCAAGAGACTGGCCGCCCATTCAGTCCCAGCGATTGCACCTAATAAACATTTTATGGACCTGTTCAATTGCAGAGCGATGCAGGCAATTAACTTCCATCATGGTTTTATTGTGGAAAGATGTTACAAGCTTGGGCCATGAAAGTGGAGCCATGTGTCAGTTCAGGAAACACGGCTGCCAAAGCCCAGAGGGGTCCATCTTCAGAGCAGGTGCAGAGATCAGAGGGGCTGCTTGTGGCCTACGGGCCACTCCCGATCTTGCCCACAGTCGGCTGGCACTGAGCCTGAGGCTTCATTCTCCCAGCAAAGCTCCTGGAAAATGCTGGACCAAACCAGCTCCCCACATATTATGGGGTGATGTTGAATTCACCCCAGAGGGCTGCGTGGATCATAAAAATCTGGTATGTCAGCCTTGCTGGCCTATTCCTGTGCCTACTACAGACTCACTTCCTATGACTACTGATGCAATGTCACAGAAGACATCTGTGGGGTAACATCAATTAAAGAATGGCAGAGACAGAAAGAGAGAGAGAGAAACAGGACTTGGGCCACTGAGAGGCCAAGAAGAGGGGTAAGAAGAGGGCAGGCTGACTGATGCCCCCTCCCCAGTCCAGAGGAATGTGCATAGAGCAGTGTTTCCCTAGCAACAGTCTCTGATTGGTCCCCATCTGTCCACCAGCTGAGTTGGGTCCTGACCAGTCTGTTCTCAGTCCCCTTGCTGGGCAGAAACATGCAGAAGAGGATGGGAGATCCAGCTCAGGCTCTCTCTGGCCCCTTGAGTCCCCGGGACCAGATTAGATCTTTAGAGGCTCTAAACACTGAAGATGGTAATGCCCTATCCACTCCACAATTCACGACAATATGGTACTTTTAGGAATGACATGAACTTACGTTACTACTAGAATTAAAATAGGTTTTTTCTTGATTTTCTGATAGCAAAATTCTAGATAAGCTTGTCAAAAGTGAAGTCTTCTCTGCCTCTTCGTGTGTGTGCTTTTCTGACTGGATGTGTCCGCGTCTGGGTGTGAGTGTGAGTGAATGTATACGTGTGTGTGCGTATGTGTATGTGTGTGTGTGACTGTGTGCTCTTGCTTTGCTGGGCTCCTAAATCTGTTCCCTCATCCCTCCTGCAGGCTTCCTCTCCGTCAAAGTGTCCTCTCTAAGGAGGGCCCCAGACAGGCTCTGCCTCCCCAGGAAACCAGGTAAAGCCATTTGGTTTGAGGATGTGTCCGGAGGGCCAGGAAAAGCTGCAGGGCAGGAGCATGCCAGGGGGAGAGAGTGGAAGGGTGGGGCATGGAGGCAGGATGCTCGCAGGAGGAAGGAGGTCTTGAGGTCTGTCGCATGATGACACTTTCCTGGATGCCTGCCCAGCCCCATCAGCCCCCACCAGACAGGTAGGCTGAGACCAAGGGCCCGGAGCCACCACCACTGTTACTCCACCACCCCCATCACCATGACGAGCTCCTACTATGTGCCTGGCGGTTTGCATACACTGTCCTTTTAATCCACACAATTCCTATGTACTCTTGTCCCCCATTTTACAGATGAGGACTGAAAGCTCAGAGAGGTTAAGTGACTTTCCAGGAGTCACACAGCTAGTAAGTGGGGGAGCCAGGATTCCAACCTAGTCCACCTCACTCTGAAGGTGCCCCTTCCACTATGTCATGCTCCCTCCAGGGAGTAACAAATCAGGGGTCAGAGTGGCAGGACTGAGCAGAGGCCAGTGCCAAGGAATTCACGTGCGCGGACAATGAAGATGCAGGGAAGCAGGAAAGTTCAGGATAAAGACCCTACAGGCTCTTCCCAGGTCAGACCAAGGAGCATCTTGGAAGGAATGCTGGGACTCAAGCCGGAGACCCCTGTCCCTGGGCTCTGCTTTGAGGTAGGGTGGGCAACTGGACCACGATCTCTAGTTTGAAAAACTAAATTCCAGCAAAACAGGATCCTCTTTTAACTGTGTGCCGGGCAGCAAACAGTTGACATTGATGACCATCCATTTTCTCCATCGGCAAAATGGCGGCAATGGTCAACCCACCCCAGAGATGGAGATCTGCAGCAAGAGAGTGATGTATTTCCAAAGTCCTTGGAGCTCCTTGGGTGCTCTGAAAATGAAGCTGCTGAAATGGCCAGAGCAGTGAAAGCCTTGCATGTGTCCCAGGTTTCCATCCAAATCCACACTTGGGAAAAAGAACATGGAACTATCCTTGGAGAACATGGCCAGAGTGCGGGATTGATGCTATGTCAGCTGTGGGTGGCTTGTCTCTCCTGCAGCTCATCCTAGGCAAACCTTACATTCTCTTTTATTGACAGTTTGCAGTCATTCTGCTTAATTACCTGTCGTGCTGACATTTGGCACTGCCTTGATTTACTTTGCTTTCAAACCCTTCACTTCTCTCCCTGCCCTGACCACCCCTGTCCCAGGAGGGAAGGACATTTGTTGAGGGGCTCCTCTACCGTGGTCAGAGTTAGCTCATTCAATTCTCAGAGTAATGCTGTGATGTAGGTAGAGAATATCTCTCTCTAACAAAGGAAGTTGCGGCCCACAGAGGTTAAGGTAACTTACCTAGGTCCCAAAATGAAGGCGAGCTGAGAACCCAAATCTGTGTGCCTGGTTATGCGATTTTTCCACCCCACAGAACAAAATTTGCTTAGGTGAGCTGCGGGGTGGGCAATCCACCCACAGAGATCTTTCCTCTCTACTTTTCCTCTCAGAAGTAGAGGAGAATCTGGTCATGAGGAGCAACTGGGAAAGGGCCATTTGCTCACCCCTCCCGAGTCAGGCCTCACAGTGTGGCTTCATTTGGGGTGTGAAGTTCTCATGGTCTCTGACCCATTCAGACTCAAATATATGCGTGGTGATCTCAACTATCAGAGGTTTTTGGAGAAGCAGTACAGGGTGGGACAAGAGCTCTGATGAGCTGGGTTCCTCCATTAATCATCTGTGAGCAAGCCCCCTCCCTGCTCCTGATTTCAGTTTTCCCAGGTATAAAATGAAGGTGCTGCGCTAGGTCAATGGTTCTCAAACTCTAGCAGGCATCAGAATCCCCTGGAGAACTTGTAAAAACACAGATCTACCCCCAGAGAGCTGGGCTTCAGGGGAAGGGATGACAGGACATTCCTGATGAGTTCCCAGGTGGCGCTGCTGTCACGGGTCCTGGTACAGGCTTTGAGAACCACTGTCCTAGACCGTCCCTAAGTGCCCTTTCATGTGGTCTCCTCCCCCATATGGGACCACCACCCCGCTTCTTTCCAAACATGAGGGACTGGTTGTGATGAGGGCGGGTAGGCTAGAGCTTGGAAACTAAGATGACTACCCACTGACAGCCCTCCCGGGTGCTCTCTGCCTGACTGTGTGTGGCTCTGCCATCTCCTAGCTCTGTGATGTGGCCAAGTTCTTCTCTGCAAATGCCAGTTTCCTCTTCTGCAATATGGGTCTCATGTGAAGATTAAAGGAGCTACATATGGAAAGCACTTAGCGCCTGGTACGTGCTACGCCTTAGTAAGTGTTAGCAATTATTAGTTTCGGGTGCCTAAACACTAATCCTGGGAGGCCAACCAAAAGAGAATGTCCCCACATTCCCTGCATGTTATGGAGTAGAAAGCTTCGTATGAGTCTCAAATTTGAGTATGTGAACCCCAAGGGCCTGGTACCAACAGGGTAAAGAGAGTACCTCTTCCAGGATCACACTCAGTGATAAGCCATTTCAAAGTGCTTCTCAAACTGTAATTCACAGGGACATTTGGTAAACCAGAAGGACGGGCCACAAGAGCCCTTGTAGGAGACAACTCCTCCCAAGGGGAAAGGAACCAGTGTGACCCAGGAGCTAAGCCTGCTGCACTTCTGATTCAGTAGGTTGGGTATAGGGCCCAAAGTTCTGCATTTCTAACGAGCTCCCAAGTATGACCAAGTTCCTGGTCCACAGGCCATACTTTCAACAGTACAGTTCAAATAGTATTTTCTTATAAAGCAAGTGTAAATATATTATAAAATGAAATACAACATGTTTGCGGATTTTTAGCATTGTTTTAAAACTAAATTCAACTGAGTACATTTTAAAGATATTAATGGCTTTATTCAACTTCATGAATCAGTCAGCATGCAATCTAGCAGATAGAAAAGAGCTCCAAAGAGCTGCACCAGAAAAGAGATTTTGTAGGCAGAAGGGCGTAGGAACAAGGAAATTGTGCTAGGCAAAAAAAAAAAAAAAAAAAAAAAAAAAGCAGGTTGGTTATTGCAAGGTTTACTTTCTTTTCAGGGGATGGAGGGATCTATCGGGCAGATTACCTAACCAATGCTGATCAGGAGATTCCTGGTTGGCTAGTTTAAGATTCCATTTCCAGGAGAGCTGAAACTGTAATTAAGTTAAGTCTTGGTTTGGTGACATGGGGGTCAGCATAAGTGATTCCATTTTGGGCCTGTTGTCTTGTTTTTAACAGTATAAAACACCAAATACCCAGTAAATATCACTGTGATAGCCCATTTCAGATTATACTACCACCATCACCCCCAGTCCTCTCAGGATACAAATTCTCTGCCCTAAGGTCTACTTTGGGGAAAAAACCTAATGAGCCTTATCTGAAGCCACAGTGCTCTACACACTCACATGGGTAGACGGAAAGGATGGGCCAAAAGAGCCCTCCCAGAGGACAACTCGTCCTAAGAGGAAAGAAACCTGGTTGCTTGCTTGTCCCAGCAGCAACGCCTTAAATGACAGAGAGTGTGTGGATCCCAAGTACACTGCAGTATCTGCTGGTTAAATCTGTCCCTCACCAGCCCCCAGACTCATACCAGTGTCCAAGAGAGAGGAAAGGCTGCAGGTTAAAAGTAAACTAGTTCTTTCAAAGAATCCAGCATCCCATAAGGGCCCAGGTCATACTGCAGTGGGACCCTCTCAAAAAGAGGAATCCAAGTGAAGGGAGCCTTTCTCCCTAACCCCATCATTGGCCTTGGATGGCCTGGAGTCCTGGAGTGGCCACCAGCAGAGCAGGGCTAGAGCAAATGTGGAGCACCTTTGGTGGCCCCAGGAAAGGACCAAACACCCACTCATTAAAACCCTTCAAAGAGAATGCACCTAGAATGTACTGGGCACTTAGAGATAGATGAATCAGCGACCTCATGGGGGTCCTCAGGCAAGGATATACTCGATACAGAAAACCACAGGCTCCTAGAACAAGAGCGTCTACCCCAAGGGGGTCTGGAGGATCCCATCCTGAGGATGCAGCACCAAGAGTAAATGCTGCAGAACTAAGGAGAACTCTGCAGCCCCGTAAGAGGAGAGAAGAGCAGCAGGGGGAAGAGACGCGTGGCGAGAAAGAGGGGCTTTAAGAGGCTGACACCCCACAAAGCCAGCGACTACTCAGTGAGGCTATGGCTTGGGGAGGAACTGGAGAAAGATGGAGCCAAGTTCGGAGAAGGGATCCAAAGCCCAGTCATGATAGACTTTCACATCGCGAGACAGAGTTTGGACTGCGTCCTGGGGACGATGGGGAGCCATGGAAGGTTTTAAGAAGTGACATGGTCAGCCTCGTGGTTTAGACAGATCACTCTAGAGGCTACGTAAAGACTCAGGGAGGGAGTCGTCATGGCAAAGTCAAGGAGTCCAGGTGGGAAATGAGGGCCTGAACTGAAGCAGTAACATTAGAAGTATTTTTTTGTTGTTTTTTTTTTGCGGTACGCGGGCCTCTCACTGTTGTGGCCTCTCCCCTTGCGGAGCACAGGCTCCGGACGCACAGGCCCAGCGGCCATGGCCCACGGGCCCAGTCGCTCCACGGCATGTGGGATCCCCCCGGACCAGGGCACGAACCCGCGTCCCCTGCATTGGCAGGCGGACTCTCAACCACTACGCCACCAGGGAAGCCCAACATTAGAAGTTTGAAGAGAGATTGTTTGATCCACTGGTTCTCAAAGTGTGCTCCCCAGAGCAGCAGCAGCACTTAGGAACTTGTTGGAAATGCAGATTCTCAGGCCCCACCCGAGACCTACTGGAGTGGAGTGCTGCCATCAGGGTTTTAATAAGCCCTCCAAAGGATGCTAGTGCATGCTAAAGTTTGAGAACCACTGGCTTAGAAGGAAGAACAACTCAATTAAACTTGGTGATCAGTGACCCATGAGAGAGATGCAAGGGTCAAGGCTGACTCCCAGGTGTCTGGTTTAAGGAACTCAGTGAAAAGTGGTACCATTCTGTGAGAGATGAAACACAGGTAAAAATGCAGGTTTATCGGGGAGGGAAGGAGATCAATACAGGATATGTCGAGTTGGAAAAACCAATAAATTATCACATTGAGACGCCTAGTAAGTAGAGGCTATGTAGCTCCAGAGACAAAGCTGGGGTCATCAATCTGGGGATGCATCATTTGCAATGCTTGTGCTACAAATATAAAAAAAAATTAAAACAGCAAAGCATGGTTTTAACAATAAAGACATTTAGAGTGACTTCACCTCCAGTTGTCTGGAGGTAGGTAATCCCAGGGCTAGTGCAGCAGCTGGGCAACATCACCAAGGATTCAGGCTCTTTCTCTCTTTTAACTCCACTGCGTAGTAAAGAATCTAACCTTGTCAAGAAAGAGGTCTTGGCACTGTCCTCAGTTTCTGGAAGGTAGTCTCTAAACTCTTAGAATGTCTTGCCTAATAAGAGAGTATTCATTTATCTGGGAGCCTCAGGCCATCCAGATAGTTACAGTAGGATTTAGGGTGGGGAGTTTGGGTCACAGAGTATCAGCTGACCTCCAGAGGGAGTGGAGACTGTGACCAGAAGCAATCAATTATGCCTACGTGATGGAGCCTCAACAAAAACTCTTGGACACCAAGACTTGGGTGAGCTTCCCAGGTTGGCAATACCCCATGTGTATTGTCCCACATCAATTCTGGGAGAATAATGCTGTCCTGACTCCACAAGGAGAGGACAACTGGACGCTCCACGTGTGAAACACTTTTGGACTCTGCCCCATTCATCTCTTTCATTGGCTGATGTTAATCTGCATCTATTCTTTTTTTTTTTTTTTTTTGATGTGGACCATTTTTAAAGTTACTGAATTTGTTACAGTATTGCTTCTGTTTTAGGTTTTGGTTTTTTTGGCCATGAGGCATGTGGGATCTCAGGTCCCCAGCCAGGGATTAGACCCACACCCCCTGCATTGGAAGGCAAAGTCTTAATCACTGGACCTCCAGGGAAGTCCCTGCGTTGTTATTTTCATCTGTATCATTTCACTGTAATAAACCACAACTGTGAGTACAACAGTTTTCAGTGAGTTCTGCTGAATTATCAAAGCTGAGGGTGATTTTGCGGACCCCCTCAAATGTGCAATTAGTGTCACAAGTGAGGGCACTCATGTGTGAACTCTTCCCTCTAACTTTACAGTTGGCCAGACTTGCATATCCACCATCCTCATTACATTGGCTTTTAATCCCAGGCTAGTTACCTCATGGTCACAAGATGGCTGCTACTGCAGATGATATCACATCCTTACACAACCAGATCCGACGGGTGGGGCAGGAAAAAAAGGTCTCACAAACATCCCTCTTTTACCAGGGAGGAAAATCTCTCCTCGAAGCCCCAGCAGATCTCCCCTTACTTAACACTGCACTGAACTGGATCACATGGCACCCTGAGCTGCATGGGAGGTTGGAGCAGCAAATGTCTGCAATTTTTATCTTTTATTATAGAATAGAGGCAAGGAGGAAAGCAGAGGGAAGGTGATGGATGTTGGTAAGCAACCAGCAGCATCTGC
This sequence comes from Lagenorhynchus albirostris, assembly GCF_949774975.1. Classification (NCBI taxonomy): domain Eukaryota; kingdom Metazoa; phylum Chordata; class Mammalia; order Artiodactyla; family Delphinidae; genus Lagenorhynchus; species Lagenorhynchus albirostris. The sequence goes on from NC_083109.1 coordinate 77,558,604, forward strand.
CATCAGGAGTCACTAGTGTTTGGTGCCACTTGTAGCCAGGGAAGGAGGAGGTCACCAGGGGAGCAAGTACACAGCAGGAAGAGGAGAGAGCTGAGGACTAGGACTTAATGACAAATGTGTGAGAATCAACAGAAAAGGAATTTCACCAGAGATGAAAAGAACCATCAGAGGGCTTCCCTGGTGGCGCAGTGGTTGAGAGTCCGCCTGCCGATGCAGGGGACACGGGTTCGTGCCCCGGTCCGGGAAGATCCCACGTGCCGCGGAGCGGCTGGACCCGTGAGCCATGGCCGCTGGGCCTGTGCATCCGGAGCATGTGCTCCGCAATGGGAGAGGCCACAGCAGTGAGAGGCCCGCGTACCGCAAAAACAAAAAGAACCATCAGAAAAGTAGGAGGAAGTTATTAAGGAGTGGTGAGCATATGCTGAGAGAGGGGAATTTCTAGAAGGATGGAATGGCCCTCAGGATGAAGTGCCGCTGAGAGGTCTTAGACTGGAAAGGCTCAGGAGGTTCAGCAAAAAGGAGGCCTTTCATGACATCCATGGGGATGCTCTCAGGGCAGAGAGCGAGCAAACGCCAGACCTCAATGGGCTGAGGAGTGGCTGGGTGGCAAGCTGCGGTGGGGGCCTTGAACAGAGACACCTCTCCCAAGTCCATGGTTAGGGAAGAAAGAAAAAGAGGCAGTAAGGGAGTCTCTCCTCTCTCGAGGGAGACCTGGGAGTAAGGGGAGTAATTTTATTTTTTAATACAGGAAGCATTTGAGACTGTTTAAATGATGAGAGGAAGGGTGAGTAGAGTATGAGAAGCTGACAAAACAGGAGGGAAGCCACATATACATCTAAAACCCACTCCAAGAAAAGCTTGAAATATTCAGGAATCCACTTGATTATTTATCAGAAAAAAAGTATTATTTACTTTTCATAAATGCTGCCTTTGCCTAGGCATAGAGCAGTTCCTGGGGGCCAAGAAATATTGTTTGTGTGCCTTGTAAGGGCTTTCTGGCTTCTCACAGAGCAAACCATTCCAAGATTCTAGACGAATGTATGAGGACTCAGATGGTATCGGCACAGAGGGCATGTTCTATCAGGAGGCTGAGCAAACGGCTGCTAGGAATGCGACGCTAGAGACTGGAAGAGCCGCTTTCCTCTCTCCTCTAGCCAGAAAACTCTCGGAGCACCTGGAGCCCCACTCTCAGCTCTTTTTTTATTGTTATGTTTAAACAGCTTCATTGAAGTATAATTAACATATCATAAACCGCACATATTTAAGATATATTATTTGGCTGGTTTTGACACATGCAGGCACCCGTGAAACCATCATCACGATCAAGATCGTGCATTTATCCGCCAACCCCAAAGCTTCCTCAAGTCCTTTGCAATCCTTCCTTCCTGTCCCTCCCTGCCGTCCATCCCTGTCCCCTGACAACCACGGCTGTTTTCTGATGCTGTATGAGTTTGTAATTTCTAGAGTTTTATATTCAAGGACATTTACTGTATTACTCCCCTTCATGTGGCTTCTTTCACTCAGCATCATCATTTTAGGATTCATCCATGTTGTTGCCTGTATCACTAGTTCATTTCTTTTTACTCCTCCGTAGTGCTCCTTTGTATGATTATACTACAATGTGTTTATCAGTTCACCAGCTGCTGAACATTTGAGCTGTTTCTAGTTGTGGGCTATTACAAATAAAGCTGCTGTAAACATCTGCTTACAGGTTTTCGTATGGACACATATTTCTCTTTCTCTTGGGTAAATGCCTAGGAGTGAGATGGCTGGCTTCAATGGTAGGAATGTGTTTATGTTTTAGGACACTGCTAACCTGATTGCCAGAGTAGTTATACCAATTCACATTCCCACCTGCAGTTCCGGTTTCTCCATATCTCGACAACATGTATTTTATCCGTTAGCTCTTAACCACTCTGCAGCTAGATGCTTGTCTATCTCCAAGAGAAATCTAGAAATACCTTAGTAGTTTTTCACAAGCGCTGAGGGTGGAGCCCCAGGGTTGAAAGGTTCTGGAAAGGTGTTTAGAATTCGGAGGATGGGGATGGGGGTGCCTATGTCACAGGATTCTTAAACCAGCAGAACCCACCTCTCATATCACACACACACAGTCAAGCACAGCTGAGCCTCAGATATGTAAGACAGTTCAGCCAGGACCCTCCCCGATCACTCCTTTCCTGCTCCAGCTCAGCCCATGTCCTCCCAGCTTTGACGCTTCATTCACAACCCCAACGTGCCCCTGTCTTGGACCCTTTGGACTTGATCTCTGCAGGCTCCCACCCACCCCCAGGACTCCGCCTCTCTCCCCTCTGGTTTTGTTCTCACTGGGGTCCTTGCTGACCTGTGCTACCTCGAGAGGACCAGCTCTAGCTCAGCCTGTCAGCACCCCAAGTGGACATGGTCCCTGGCCAGTGCCAGCAGGTCCAGAGCTGCCTGCCCTGTGCCCCTGGAACTACCTGGAAGAGAGAGACAGAGAAAGGCAAAGGCGGGTAACAGAAGTCCACCTTCATGCAGCTCTGAGGTGGGCCCAGAAAAAGCTCCTTTCAGGCAGAGCTAATCCCTTGCCTCTTGAATAATGAAATGATTTGGGAAGCACATGCCAACCAGGGAGGTAGCAGCAGATTTGACCAACCTTCCCAATAGCTTGGAGATGTGGTCAAGTGCAGCAGGGGTCCTCCGGGACCCGCAGCCTGGGTTCAAACCCAGACTCCCCTACCTAGTACTTAGTGAAGCTACTTAACCTCTATGTTCCTTCGTTTTCTTATCTATTAAAAGGGGATAATAATAGAACTTACCTCCCAAACTTGCCTCAGTGATCAAATGACACATATCTATAATATACTTTACTTCAATTAAGTGAGATTAAGTTAATTTCATTAAATGATATATATTTTAATAACAATGCCAGTTACATAGCAGCAAGAGCTCAGTAAAAGTGAACCATTATTACTGAGGCAGAGACCTTGCTGAGCATTTACGTGTTTCGCTTCATTTAATCCTCATAATAACCCCATGAGAGGATCACCATTATTATCCCCATTTCACAGAGAGGATGCTGGGGCACAGAGAAGTTCAACGCCTTGCCCAAAGTCACACAGCTAGCAGACAGAGGTACAGGGTCTCAACCAGGTAACCTGACTTCAGGCTACACTGCTAACCCCTTCATCATTCCACCTGTCACCAAGCACCAGTCAAGATGACAGGTCCCTGAGCTGGCCCCACACCTCACATGCAGAAGGCCAGCGCCTCTCCTCCAGGGATGCCCTGGACCGACACAACTCATAAATTCACCAAGCACGGGAGCATCTCAGAAACCTTCCACTTTAAAGGCTTTGAGGAAGGGAGTTGGTGACATTTTAGCTGGGTCTTGAAGGATTAGTCAGCATTTTCTGATCAGACAGGTGAGAAAACATTCCAAGCTGAGTGAATCCCATAAGCAAAGGTTCAGAGATGTGGAATCCATGAGAAAGAGCTGGCTGTGAGATGCAGGAATCCCTTAAGCTTAAGCAGCAGGGACATAATTCAAGAAGTCTAGAGGTAAGTGATTTCAGACTAAGAGGAGCCAATGGGTGATGTCACCAATGCCCTAGGATCTTTCTCTCTGCGCTCTCAGCTTGGGACCTTTTGTCTTTCAACTCTTGACCTCACGGTTCCGAGATGGCTGCCACAGCTCCAAACATCATGTCCTCACACAACTGTGTTAGAAATACGAAGCAGGAGGCAGCCAGAGCCTAAGAGAGATCTCCTTACATGACTTTCTCCTTTTATTAGGAAAGAAAATCTTTTTCCAGACGCCCCAGCCAACTTTCTCTGACATTGGCCAGCACTGTATTAAAATCCAACCTTAGACCAATCACTGGCAAAGAGAAATGAGATTGCCATGGCTCATTCAGATCAATTACAAATCATCGCTTGGGCCCGGAGGGAGCTCCCAAGTTCCCTGAGCACATTGTGCTCCCTTGATTCTGATGTAACCTTAGTAATAGGATGGTCTGTTGAGCAGGGCAGAAGTGATGAACATTCAAGCTGCAGCCCTGAGCTGCCATGTAAACAGTCTGAGTGCCCTGAGGCCACCAGGCTGTAAGGAAGCTCAGACTAACCCTGTGATGTGCCTACATGAAGCAGCATCCCCAGACGGCCCCCAGCGACCCCACCCCCCCTCCTTCCTGCCCCTCCCACCCCTCAACCTCTCCTGCCCCGCACCTGCCTAAAACAGCATGAGAGTCTTTTCCTGCCCAGCACAGCCCAGCCAAGCAGTTCCAGAATTCCTGACCCACACAAGTCACGACAGGCATGAGGTTTAGGGTGATCCGTTTTATTCCAGTCCATTTTGGGGTGGTTTGTTCAAGCAGCAATAGATAACGGAACACTCCTCAAGGTCATACAGTGGCCAAGCTGTGATTTGAACCTGACCCCACAGTGCCTCTCAGATTCACAAGCGGGAGAGGAGAAATCTCTCTTTGAAATGTCAGAAAGAATTTTTAAATCATCACGGATCGTGGGGTCATGTGCCTCAGAGAGGAAAAAAAAGCCCTGTTAGGGAAAGAGAGGAGGAAAAAAAAAAGTCAGCGGGAAGACAAAGGAGGGTGGACACAGGACGTGCAGTGCACTGTGCGGGGACGGGTTACTCGGGATGAAATGCTGGGAAAGGCCATGTGGCTCTGGAATAAAAAGCAGGTTAATAATGCTGGTAGATGCGAGGTGAGTCTGAATGCGTTACCCCATGAAGGATGGCTGCTTTAATGAGGAGAGAGGTGGGCAGAAACCCCACTGTCAGGCCCCAAGCGCTGCATCAGCGTCCACGCTGCTGCCGTCTTTGGAGGAAACCATGGCAGGGTCGAGGTCTCTGACCCGTGTGTTAATAATCCGTGCCTTCTGCTGGGAAGGCGCCACATGCTGCCAGGTCAATGGGAGGTGGGTGGCAGGCCTAGTTGGGAGAAGGGGGACATGGCCAGGCTTGCAGGCTGTGTCATGACAGAAGGCACATTGATCGCTCTCCGACGACAAAGGGGAGTCCCATGGGGTCAAAACCTGCTGAGGGCTGAGGAGTTCCCGAGCTCCCCATGAAGCCAGCCCCATGGAGGGCAAAGGAGGGATGAAGGAGGCCAGGGGGCCCTCAGCGCACTGAAGCCGCCCCTCAACTCACCCCTGGCCTCAGCTTTCTCCTTCTTTCCTTGAGTCTCAGACTTGGCCTTTCTGGTAGGGTCCGGGGGCCGGCCAGCTGGAATAATGCTGTCTGCAAGCCCGAGCAGGCTTTGTCAGCTCTGACCGAGCGAGTGACCGTGGAACTCGGCCACACTCAAGCCTTGGACTCGGTCTGGGGTGAGAGGGGGTCTCTTTCTGGTTGGTTTAGTGTCTGTATCCGTTTCCTGTTGCTGCTGTAACAAATTACCACAAACTTCATGACTTAATATAACACACATTAGAATTGAAAACAGATCAGCAAACGCTTATACCCAAATGTCACAGCCGCACTGTTCACAACAGCCAAAAGGTGGAGACCACCCAGATGGGTATCAACCGATGAATGGACTGACGAAATGCGGTCAATCCATACAATGAAATATTATTCAGCCGTAAAAAGGAATGAAGTTATGATACAGGCTACAACATGGACGAACCTCAAAGCATTATGCTAAGTGAAAGAAGCCAGACATAAAAGGTCACAGGTTGCATGATTCCCTTTATATGAAGCATCCTGAATAGATAAATCCATAGAGACACAAAGCAGAATCCTGGTTGCCAGGGGCTAGGGGGAGAGGGGAGTGAGAGTTTACTTTGGAGATGATGAAAATATTTTGGAACTAGATAGAGCTGGTGTTTGCACAACATCATGAATGTACTAAATGTCCCTGAATTGTTCACTTTAACATGGCTAAATTTATGTTCCATGAATTTTGCCTCAATAAATATATAAATAAGTAAACATTATTTTTTTTAATCTTAGAGTTCTGGAAGCCAGAAGTCCAAAATCAGTCTCATTGGGCCAAAGTCAAGGTGTTGGCAGGGCTGGTTCCTTCCGGAAGCTCCGGGTAGAGGCGGTGGGGGGATCTATTTCTTTGTCTCTTTCGGCTTCTAGATGCCACCTGCATTCCATCTCCACATCCTGCAATCTGGCAATCTCCCTGTCTCTCTACTTCACATCACCTTCTCTTGACTTTGACCCTCTTACCTCCCTCTTCTTAGGACCCTCGTGATTATAGCAGACCCACTTGGATAATCCCGGGTAATTGTTCCATCCCTGGATCCTTAATCACATATGCGAACCTCTTCTGCCATGTAAGGTGATATTCACCAACCCCAGGGATCAGGAAGCAATCATCTTTAGGGGCCATTATTCTGCCGACCATGGTATCAGAGTCTTGTTTCCTTGCCTCTTAGATTCCCTAGGAGCAGGGATCCTGCCGGTCTTTGGGCAACAGCCTGTGCCAACTTTGTCCCAGGCAGCACCCTGGACCCTCCTCCCAAGACACTAAGGAGAGGCCTGCAGGGCTAGGTAGGAACTGCTTGGTCTCCCCTCCTGGGGTTTAGCCCAGTGACCAGCACAGAGACTTCAGACCCTGGGCTGGGTGTGTTGAAGGTTGGCAGTGGGTGTCAGCTGCTGGCAGGAGTGTGGTGATAAACCAACTTTCAGGGGAAAAAGCTCTGATCTGTACTGTGTGCCAAGGTGTAAATACCCCCACCGTGGCCAATGTCATGCTACTAGTGCAACGTGACTGCAGGTGGCTTTGGGATGAGACAAGTATCGTCATGAGCTGTCAGAGTGGCTGCCGCCCGCCACTGCCCACAGGGACACCAATGCTGGCCAAGGTCCAGCTGCAGAGACACAACTGAAATGTGTCATCAGAGACACAACTGAAATGTGTCGTCAAAGCCACGGACCCCAAGTGAGTGACGGGTGTTTGGACACAAAGCCAGACAGCTTCAGAGAACAGAGCAAGCCATGCCCGGGGAGTCTTATCCAAGGGGGCTGATGAGCATTTACATCGTGGGTCTGGCCTATTTAAAAGGGCAGACTTATTGTGCTGACTATCCCCAAAACGACTCCTCTGAACCTGTGGGCTCTCCATAGCTCCTTTCTGAGGGTGGGAATGGAGTTGAATCAGGGGCATCTTTGAGATGCTATATTAGTTTGCTCGGGCTGCCGTAACAAAGGACCATGGACCGGGTGGCTTAAACAACCAAAATTCATTGTCTCACGGTTCTGGAAGCTGGAAGTCCAAGATCAAGGTGTGGGCAGGGTTGGTTTTTCTTGAGGCCTCTCTCATTGGCTTACAGATAGCCGCCTTCTTGCTATGTGCTCACATGGTCTTTCATCTGTGTGCACACGTCTGTGTCCTAATCTGCTCTTCTTATAGGAACACCAGTCAAATTGCTTTAGGGTTCACCCTAACAACTTCATTTTAACTTATTTACCTCTTTCAATGCCCTATCTCCAAATTCAATCACATACTAAGGTACTGGGGGTTAGGACTTGAACGTATGGATTTGGGGAGGACCGTAACAGATGCTTACAATAGGCTTGATGTTGTGACTACACACAAGTCAATCTGAGGCTGCCCCACCAGCCCCTTCTTCCCACATCCTTGTTACTTCTGCAGCTCCTTTTAATTGGACTTCACCCCTTCCCCTTCCCTCCCTTCTGAGAATCAAAGCAAAGGGTGGCCCTAGGAGGGGCCCATATCTGGTGTAACCGAGCCTGGTGTGTGGCTCTGAAGCCAGATTAGAACCAGATGCTTTTTCAAGTTTGTGATATGGTCTGGAATCGAGAGACCACAAACAAAGAGGTCTGTCCATGGGTGGGGCCGGTGGTGGGGGGACCATGGTGAGAATTTGCAGACGTGTTGTCGACTGTAGCAGTCGACAGCAGGAAGCCATTGCCTTTGGTTTTGCCATTTCCTCTGTTACTGGACACCAGTGCAGGGGCCTGGGTTCCTCTTTGAGCAGGAAGAGCCTTGGAGCCCAGCTCTGAGCCTCAGTTTCCAAACATGAAAATGGGCCAGTGCAGACCCACTATGCCTTATCCAAAACCTCAGGGTCAAATGTGTTTCAGAAGTCAAAATATTTTTTTATTTTAGAAAGATGGTACAGTACACATACCATCTGTTGCACAGGGCGCCCGGCAGGGTCTAGAATTGCATTCCATAATCCAATACTGATAGCCCTGCAGCAAAGTAGATGAATAGCCACATGACGTAGGATGCAGAAGGACTACAAACGGCCTCACATAGGCCCCACTCGGATTTTACAGCCAAATGAGTAAGGAGAAAACATTGTATTTAAGGAGCTTTATGGATTTCAGAATTGAAAAGTGATTTTAAACCTGTAATGTACATTTTAGAGGACTGCTTAGAGATTCAGTGAAAAATGGCAGTGGGGAGAGGGGAGTTCACATAATACTTGCTAGGAGAAGACAAAGGAAGCCTCTCTGTGCAGCCACTATGGAAAACAGTACGGAGGTTCCTCCAAAAATTAAAGCTCCCATATGATCCAGTAATTCCACTTCTGGGTATAAAACCAAAGGAAATGAAAACAGGATACCAAAGAAATATCTGCACTCCCACGTTCATTACAGGATTATTTACAGTTGCCAAGATGTGCAAACAACCTAGGTATCCACCAACGGATAAATAGATAAAGAAGAAGTGGTGCATATATACAGTGGAATATCATTCATGAAAAAGAAGGAAATCCTCCCATTTGTGACACCATGGATGCACCTCGAGGGCACTATGCTAAGTGAGAGAAGCCAGATAGAGACAAATACTGCAAGTTATCACTTATAGCTAAAAAAAAAAAAAGATTTTTGTCCACACTACATGGCTTCCAGGATCTTAGTTCCCTGACCAGGAATTGAACCTGGGCCCACAGCACTGAAAGCACAGAGTACTAACCACTGGACCACCAGGGAACTCCCTTAAAAAAAATACTGAAAAAAAAGTCACACTCATAGAGACAGAGTAGAAAAGTGGTTGGGGGCTGGGGGCAGAGGGCAAATAAGGAGAGATTGGTAAAAGGGTACAAACCATCACCTATAAGATGAAAAAGGTCTGAGGATCTAATGTATGACATGGTGATTATACCTGATAACACTGTACTGTATAATTAAAATTTGCTAAGAGAGTAGAACTTAAGTGTTCTTATAAAAAAAAGATAAATATGAGGTGATAGGTGTGTTAATTAACTGGATGTTGGGAATCCTTTCACAACATATATGTGTATCAAATCACCACGACATATTTTTTTTTTTTTTTTTTTTTTTTTTTTTGCGGTACGCAAGCCTCTCAGTGTTGTGGCCTCTCCCATTGCGGAGCACAGGCTCCGGACGCGCAGGCTCAGCAGCCATGGCTCACGGGCCCAGCCGTCCCGCGGCATATGGGATCTTCCCGGACTGGGGCACGAACCCGTGTCCCCTGCATCGGCAGGCGGACCCTCAACCACTGCGCCACCAGGGAAGCCCGATGTACACTTTTAAGATGTGTATCTTAAAATTGTATTTGTCAATTATACCTTAATAAAGCTGGGGGGAAACCTCTCTTGCTTCTATCTCGTTCTAGCGCAAAGGTGGGTTCTGGGGACCCTCTGCTGCCTCCCTGGTCCCCATCCCATCCCAAGGAGTCTCCCCATGATCCACCGGCACCTGCCGTGGAGGCTGCAGACTCAGGAGGTCTGGTCAGTGATGTGAGGTCACAGAGCGCTGCCCACCAAGGCCACGGCCCTCCTGTGTGCTGGCCCCTGGCCATATCAGCCAAATAGTCACCTCCTCTGCCTCTGACTCCCACAGACCCTTTCTTTCCCCATCTGAGTGGTTGCTGGGGAAACTCTCAACCATCTGGTCAGAGTCTGGGTGTGGACCTGGCCTCTGAGGAGCTGTCTGAGCCCCAGGGAGCCCCCAGAGAGCCTGTGAGTCAAATATTGAGATACAATCAGACCAAAGCCCAAAGTCCAGAGAAGTCAGGCAGAATCTGCTGTGATCGGCCCCTCACCTCCCAAGCCAACCCGGGGACAGGCTGGGGACAATGCTGATTGTATTCCAGCACAAGGACATTAGGAAAAATCAGCAAACACCATTATATCCAGGCTGTGTGATATTTTGCCTCTAAAAATAAAAATGTCAACAATAGATAATTCACTGGACTTTATTAAAAGTTAGAGAGGTTGGGAATTTGGGGGTTTCTGTTTAGTCTGATTTAGACACAAAAAAGTTGTGTGGTCTTGGGCAAGTCCTTTTACTTCTCTTACCTCTGTCTGCTCACCTCTAAAATGGGGGGCAACGATGCTCGCCCTCCCCCCAAGGTACACAAGGATTAAATGAAACATTGAATGTGAGGGATACACTCGGCACCCACCCCTCTATGCAACTGTTGACCCCCAGGCAGGGCGGTGACACAGTTCCCAAGGCCCCGTGTGGCCTGGGTGGGGGCGCCTTCCTGCCACCCCTGCCTCACCACCTCCCCCCTACCTCTCCTTGTTCCAGCCTCACCAGGCTCCTCTTGAGGCTCTGGAAAACACCAAGCTCTTTCCTGCCTCAAAGCCTTTACAGAACCTCTCCATGGCTCCTTCATATCGTCCAGGTCTCTACCCTCATGTTCCACCATCAGCCAAGCCTTCCCTGACCCCATCTCAATTAGCACTCCCACCACAGTCACCCCCTGGCCACAGTTCACAAGCCTGATCTAGCCTCACGATGATGCCCCATGTAATTAACCAGGTAGAATTTCTGTGCACAACTCCATGCAGACATCATCAGAGCCAAGGCCAAAGACAGGGGTGAGGGGGGCTGTAATACACACAAGGGGGTCGACAAACTTTTCCTGCCAAAGGTAGATAAATAAATATTTGGGGCTTTATGGCCATATGGTCTCTGTCACAACTACTCACCTCTGCTACTGAAGCGCAAAGGCAGCCACAAGCAACACATAAGCAAATGAGCGTGGCTATGTCCCAGCAATATTTTATTTACAAAAACAGACAGCGGGCTGGGCTTGGCCCAGGGGCCACTGTTTGCCAATCCTGATCTAGGAATCTAGTCAAGGAATTAGATCATCCTCAAGTACAGGATTCCCAAAATCCAGGCACATGGAGAAACAATGGAAAAAGAGGAGACAAGAGGAGAAGGGATAGAGGGAGTCAGGAAAGTACTACAAAGATCTAAATGTGCTTTAAATACACATTCAGGCCGGTGCCTTGGATTCGCTCACAAGCATTTCCTCTTGGTCTGCTGGACGATTTCTTTTACAGTAACTTAAATCTTATTTTACAATTACATTCTAAAATGTAATAGAAAGATACGACTCAATTTCCAGAAACTTACTTTACGGTCAACTTTGTTAAGAGCCACCATAGAATTGAATTTCCAGCCACCTTCAAAATCAATCAGTGTTTGAATTCCTCCTTCCGACTCCTCTAAGTGATCTGTCTGCCTGTGCTTGAACATTTAGCAACGGGAAACTTACATCCTCGCAGTCGGGTGCTTCCACAGTGGCAAAGCTCTCCTTTTCACCGAACCATCCCCCTGCATCTCTTATAGATTGACGCTAGCTTGATGCTCCATTGCCTGTGGTTTGGGGCACGATAAAGGAGTCTCTTCAAGGCCTGAAAGACCTTCTCCCATTGCCTAAAAGGTTATTCCTCCCTCTGCTGGAAACACCTCAACAGCATCAAGCAAACCCTGCTACCTGGCTTGAACTGACCGTTCGTGGCGAGCTGTTGATCAGACTTTTCATGTCCAAACAGTGGGCTCCACCGTCGGTTAAAGGCATGTGGATGACAGAAGCAGACACTAAGACGTTCTGGAGCCCTTCCATAAAGGGGATCAGTGATGAACATTTCCAAATTCCCGTCCAGAAGTTACAGGAGTTGCCGAGTAAAGCAGTAAGCTTAGTGCTCCCAGAAGCATTGAAGCAGAGGATGCTTCTCCCGCCTACCAGAAAAATGCTGAACAAACTGAAAATTGACAGCTCTTCATAATGCATGGGAGTACTGAGGTCACAGGGCAAACCGCTGCCCCCAAAGCTGGAGAGGCAGGCAGAGAATCGCAACTTACCAGAACAGAAGCCCGGGGGCAGAAACCTTCATGTGAACCAGGGGCAGGAAAACCTAAACAGCAGTTGACCGATTGCTGGAGGCTCAGCATGGACAAATCTGAGAGTTAAAAACTCCCAGGGGGCCCAGTCATGAGACAGTACCCCCAGTTTTGCAAGTGTTACCCCCAGGAGCCCAATCAGGTTCCCATAGGGAAGAGCACCGGCTTCATGCTCTCAGCACTGGGAGAGAGAAAGTGGGCCTCCCGATACACCCAGAGCACCCTGTTCTTCTTAACAAGGACGGCCATCAAGAGAAACTATTTTATCAGCTAGGGTTTTGCCAGATTTTAAAGGGCCTGGGAGAAAGAAATACCCAACCCAGCCCTCTCTAGCCTTCCACATGGCGGATAAAAATACCTTACTCCAGCCACCCCACCCCCACCCCGGCTAGGCTTCTTGTCCCACCTAAGTGGGGGAGGGGTGGAACTGAGAAGCACATGTGACGGTCACAGCCCAGGGTCACAGACTCACTAAAACTGAGACCTCATCACAGACTACTCAATGCCTCCTCTCTCCCCAAATATCACCACCACATCAATCAGACTCCTATATAATAACAGAGGAATACAACTCATATCTCAGACCTTATTTAACAATCTATCTCTAGGGAATCTCAGAGACAGTGGGGGAGACAAGAATAAGGACATCAGAGGAAATTTTAGCCTGTGACAGCTACAGTAACAGCAAGCAGTAAACAGGGCCTACCTCCTAGCCAGACGAGCATAAAACGAGCATAAAACACTAACGGCCTACTTACCCCAGTGCCTTTACCCAGTACCTCCAAATTATAAGGCATACAAAAAAACAAAACACTTGGTTTGAATAAACAGAGCAAGCATCAGAACCTGACTCAGATATGGCAGAAATGTTGGGATTTAAAGTCAAGGACAATCACTCATAAAAAGAAGTATATTTAGGGACTTCCCTGGTGGTGCAGTGGTTGGGAGTCTGCCTGCCGGCGCAGGGGATGCAGGTTCGGGCCCTGGTCCGGGAGGATCTCACATGCCGAGGAGCAAATAGGCCCGTGCGCCACAGCTGCTAAGCCTGCGCTCTAGAGCCCGCAGGCCACAGCTGCTGAGCCCACACACCGCGACTGCTGAAGCCCATGCGCCTGGAGCCCGCGCTCTGCAACGGGAGAGGCCGCGGCAGTGAGAGGCCCGCGCACCACAATGAAGGGTAGCCCCTGCTCGCTGCAGCGAGGACCCAACACAGCCGAAAATAAAATATAAATAAATAAATAAATTTATAAAATAAAAAAGTATATTTAATAGACAAAGAGAAGAGAAAAAATGAAATTACACAAAGTGCTCAATTAAAACCAGAGAAGTCCGAAAAAGAGTGGAGAACAAAATAAAACAAAACAAAAAAGAGTAAGGGCAACACATAGAAAACAATAACAAATATGGTAGATAATTTTAAACATCACTTTAAACATCAATGGTCTAATACACCAACTGAAAACAGAGACTGAGTGGATTTTTTTTAAAAACCCAACTATATGTCTATAAGAAATCCACTTTAAAGACACAGATAGATTAAAAATAAAGGGAAGACTACCCAATGTAATCTACATATTCAATGAAATCTCTATCAAAATCCCAAAAGTGTTTTCTACAGAAACAGAAAATTCTATCCTAAAATTCATATGGAATCTCAAAGGACTCCAAATAGAGAAGATGATCTTGAAAAAAAGAACAAAGTTGGAGGTCTCATACTTCCTGATTTCAAACTTACTATAAATCTACAGTAGTAAAAACAGTGTGCTACTGGCTTAAAGACAGACATATAGACAAATGGAATAGAATAGACAGCCCAGAAATAAACCCTCACATATGTGGTCAAATGGTTTTGACAAGGGTACCAAGACAATTCAATGGGGAAAGAACAGTCTTTTCAACAAATGGCTCTAGGAAAGTGGCTATCTACATGCAAAAGAATGAAGTTGGACCCTTACCTCACAACTGTATAAACATTAACTCAAAATGGATCAGAGACCTAAATGTAAGACCAAAAACTCTAAAACTCTTAGAAGAAAACATACAAGAAAAGCTTCATAACATTGGCTTTGGCAATGATTTCTCGGATATGACACCAAAAGCAAAAATAGGCATGTTGGACTACATCAAAATTAAAAACTTATGTGCATCAAAGGAAATGATTAACAGAGGAAAAAGGCAACTGACAAATGGGAGAAAATAAGTTACAAATCATATATCTGATAAGGAATTGATATTCAGAATACATAAATAATTCCTACAACACAACAACAACAACAAAAGCCCGATTTAAAAGGGGCAAAGGACTTAAATAGACATTTCTCCAAAGAAGATATACAAATGGCCAACAAGTACGTGAAAAGTTGCTTAACATCACTAATCATTAAGCAAATGTAAATCAAAACTACAATGAGATACCACCTCATACCCCTAGGATGATTATTGTCAAAACAAAACCAGAAAATAACTAGTGTTGACACGGATGTGAGAAATCCAAACCCTGTGCATTATTGTCAGGAATGAAAAGTGGTGCAGCCACTATGGAAAATAGTATGGCAGTTCCTCAACAAATTAAAAGTAGAATTACCATATGATCCCGCAATTCCACCTCTGGGTATATACTCAAAACAGTTGAAACCAGGGTCTTAAAGAGATATTCTCACAAGCATGTTCATAGAAGCAATTCATAATAGCCAAGAAATGGAAACAATGAAACTTTCCATTGACAGATGATGGATCAACAAATGCAGGATATGGATACAATGGAATATCATTCAGCCTTAAGAAGGAAGGAAATTCTGACACATGCTACAACACAGATGAGCCTTGAGGACATTATAGCAAGTGAAATAAGCCAGTCGCAAAAGGACAAATACCATATGATTCCACTTACATGAGGAACCTAGACTAGTCAATTTCATAGAGACAGAAAGTCGAGTGGTGGTTGCCAGGGATGGTGAGCAGGGAAATTGTTGTTTAATGGGTATAGAGTTTCTGTTTTACAAGATGAAAAGAGTTCTGGAGACTGATTATACACCAATGTGGATATATATAACATTAGTGAACTGTACACATAAAATTGATTAAGATGGTAAATTTAATGCTATGTGTATTTTACCACAATTAAAATCTTTTTTAATAACAAGTTTTTAAAAGTAAAGGGATGGAGAAAGCTATAGCACACTAACACTAGTCAAAAGAAAGCTGAGGGCTTCCCTGGTGGCGCAGTGGTTGAGAGTCCACCTGCCGATGCAGGGGACGCAGGTTCGTGCCCCAGTCCGGGAGGATCCCACATGCCGCGGAGTGGCTGGGCCCATGAGCCATGGCCGCTGAGCCCGCACGTCCGGAGGCTGTGCTCCGCAATGGGAGAGGCCACAACAGTGAGAGGCCCACGTACCGCAAAAAAAAAGAAAAAGAAAAGAAAAAAAAAGAAAGAAAGCTGAGTGCCTCTATTAATCTCAGACCAAACAGACTTCAGAAGATGGAAAATTATCAGGGATAAAGCGGAGCACTACCTAATGACAAAAAGGTCAGTTCTCCAAGAAAACGTAACAATCCTTAATGTGTTTGCACCTAACAACAGAGCATCGAAATACATGAGGCAAAAACTAATAGAACATCAAGGAAAAATAAAGGAATACACTATTATAGTTGGAGACTTCAAAACCCCTCTGTCAGTAATTGACAGATCTAGCAAGGAGAAAGTCAGAAAAGACACAGTTGAACTGAACAGCACCATCAATCACCTAGATCTAATTGGCATCTATAGAATATTTAATCCAACCAAAGAAGAACATACATTCATCTCTAACTCATATGGACCATTCGCCAAAATAGACTATATTCTGAGCCATAAAACACACTTTACCAAATTTAAAAGAATGAAATCATACAAATTATGCTGTGAGACTACAATGGAATTAAACTAAAAATCAGTAATTGATAAATAGTTAGAAACTTCCAAGTTGTGTGTTTAACACTTGGGGATTAAACAGCACACTTCTAAATAACATGTGGGTCAAAGAGGAAGGCTCAAAAGAAATTTTAAAATATTTTGAACCAAATGAAAATGAAAATACAACAATCAAAATTTGTGGAATGCAGCAAAAGCAGGGCTTAAAGGCAATATAGCATCGAATTCACATATTAAAAACTATCTAAAATCAATAACCTAAGCTTCCACCTTAGGAAACTAGAAAAAGAAGAACCAATGAAGCCCAGATTTCTGGCAAACAACATTTGTCAACCCTTGGTGAGGTCTGCATTGCCTGGGGAGGAAGATGAAGAGCTCTGTATTTTTTGACCAGAGTTGAAGTGACAAATTTTCAATGGGGTTACTCACTAAAGTTGTATCTTGATGAGAATTCTCTTGGAAATAGAGTGCCCTCTACAGAGTTTCATCTAAGAATGGTGAGCTATCATCAAAGTCAACTGAAATCTGTGGAAATCTAGGAGGAACTTGGCCAAGCGTCCAGGCAGGGGCTGAAGAAGCCAGGCAGAAGAGACAGCACGAGCAGAAGAAGCGTCTTCCTTTGCCTGCTGAAGCAGGTTCAGGTGAGTTAGGACAAGCCATCAAAGATGGTATCTGGCCAAACTCCCTGCAGAACTGGTATGGAAGATGTGGAAGACTGCATTATCCAAAGACAGCCACAGCAATCTCTCCCATACCACATGCTCTTCCTCAATGTGGCCTTGCCACTCCCTGCATCAAGAGGTGGGGTCCAGGTCCCCTCCCTTTGAATCTCGGAGGGCTTGTGACTGCGTCTACCAATAGAGTATGGCAGAATTGACTGTGACAACCCCCCCCCCCAAGGTTTAGTCAGAAGGAGCCATGCAGCCTCCACCTGGCTTTCTTGGGACGCTCACCTTGGAGGAAGCTGGCTCTTACGTGAGAAATCAGCCCCCCAGAGACTGCCACACTGGAGAGGCCACTTGGAGCAGCCAACAGCCAGTGAGCATTCAACTGGCAGCCACGTGAGTGCGCCATCTTGGATGGCCAGCCTAGTCATGCCTTCAGATGACTGCATCCCCAGCCAGTAGTGACCTTAACCAAGTGGGAAACCCCAATCGAGAGCTGCCTGGTCAAGCCCTTTCACAATTCCTGACCTACCAAATAGAGAGCAAAATAAAAGTTATTTTAAGGTGCTCCATGTAGGGGTAATTTGTTATGCAGCAGTAATAACCAGAACCAGGAGAGAAGGGGAAGGTACAGTGGACAGGGAGGCATGGAAAGGGAGGGAGTGTTGGCCATGGCAGCTTGGAGGACATTGAAGAAGGAGGAGGTGAAGATGAAAGCGAAAGAAGACGAAGATGATGGGGAGCGAGAAGAGAGAAAGACAAATAAAACACTGATGGAGTCCAACCTTCCTTTTCCAACTAGCCTTTCTAATTTTCTCAGGACCCTGGCAGCAAGGGAATAGTCTGCCCTCTTCTCTGATGTTTCATCCCCTGGCACTCCTGAAGTCTCTCTTGACCTCTTTACACCTTGATACACAGTTTATTTGGGGCAGGGAGGAGAGGAGTTGTTTTTCTGTTCCAACTCCCTTTTTATCCCTTCCTTTCTCAACAAAACCCTTACAGAATGCATACACCACTGTGCTCCATGAGAAAAAGGACAAGGTGCACTCCTGTGGCCCTGGAGGCTGCCAGGCACCTGTGGGGAGGCAGGCAGAGCCCCAGTGCTCTTCTTTCTTTCCCTGTAACAGTATCCATGTGAATATGGACATCAAGCAAATACCAGCATTTAGTTCTCTACTCTTTCTGTGTAAAACCAGAAAAGCAGGATTAAAGAAAATCATCGGAAGGTGGTTTGAGATGTTTGGGAGGGTTAAGCAGGCATGTTGACAATATAGCTTCTTCTTGGGTGATGCTTAACGGATGTTCTCACCACTGAAACTGTCGCTTTAAAAATAAAATCCTCTCCTAATGATGACTGGAGCCCTGCCACTTGATGGAGAATCAGCCGAACATAAAGGATCTTATTTGGAAATGACATTCTGTATTGTAATTTTTGTTCTGTTTTATTTTTAAATTTTCTTTTTATGACACGTCTACATGTGCTTTAAAATATTCCAACCAAGAAAAAGAGGGGATGGGGAGAAGGGATGAAGCAAGGTTGGCAATATGGTGATCATTACTTAAGCTGGGCAATGGGTCTATGGGGGTTCATTGTACTACTTACTTTACTTTTGCAAATGCTTAACATTTTTCCATTATAAAAAGTTTGGGGGCTTCCCTGGTGGCGCAGTGGTTAAGAACCCACCTGCCAATGCAGGGGACACGGGTTCAAGCCCTGGTCTGGGAAGATCCCACATGCTGTGGACAACTAAGCCCGTGCACCACAACTACTGAGCCTGAGCTCTAGAGCCCGCAAGCCACGTCTACTGAGCCCGCGTGCTGCAACTGCTGAAGCCCGCACGCCTAGAGCCCGTGCTCCACAATAAGAGAAGCCACCGCAATGAGAAGCCTGTACTGCAACCAAGAGTAGCCCCCACTCACCACAACTAGAGAAAGCCCAGCAATGAAGACCCAATGCAGCCAAAAATAAATAAATTTTTAAAAAATTGTTTAAAAAAAAAGTTTGTTGTTTTTCTTTTAGTTTCACTGGAAAGGAAAAAAAGATGTTCTGTTTTAAATGTTAAAATGTGCACATTGCCTTGTTACAGTAAAACCAGTGTGTACACAACGATTTCCATGCCTCTCTCTCAGAACATATTATACTTCAGACCTTCCCTTTTTGAGTCACTTAATAAATATAGTCAAACGTAGTGTCTCTAAATTCTAGCACAATTTTGCACTGTGCACATTGCAGGGCCATAAGGATTGATCTAATTCCACCTCTCAGTGGGTCTAATTCACCAGCAATTATGTCATCAGTACAACCCTGGGGACACCGCATTGCTCAACATTTAGTCCTTGGTTTTTGTATTTAATTTTTATCTCAAATTGGTTGTTTTTCAAAAGGGGCAATTATATCCACTGAGATGCTAAGATCTGTAGCCACTAGATGGCTCTTAGGTGCTCTAATGCCTAGGGATAATCGGGGTGTTTGTTGGCAGGTCTTCCTCTATAAACTGTGTCCGAGGAGAAAAAGAGGCTCTCAAGAGCAAGGAATCAGTGTTGGTGGAAAGAATTTGGGTAGAAAGTACTTATTTTCCTTTACTTAGGTGCCACTTGTCAAGCGCAAAGCAAAGCCAAATGGAATTAACTCCTGTGACTTGGTTGAGGTGAAGGCCCTGCTTGGTCTGCTAAATGCCATTGTGTGTACATGAAACGTTTTAAGAGATGTTACCAAGGACATGAGCTTTGCAAGCTATACAATTAAGTAGCTGAAGTTCAATGCCACAATGTTTTTGAAGATGTGCTTATGAGCTTAGCTGTATCTCCTCAAAACTCATATGTTGAAGTCCTAACCCCCAGTACCTCAGAACGTGATTCTATTTGGAGACAGGCTCTTTTTTTTTTTGATATTTATTTATTTAGCCTGCACTGGGTCTTAGTTGCGGCACGTGGGATCTTTGTTGCAGCATGTGGGATCTTTAGTTGCGGCATACCGACTTCTTAGTTGCGGAATGAAGACTTCTTAGTCGCGACATGCATATGGGATCTAGTTCCCCAGCCAGGGTTCGAACTCGGGCCCCCTGCATTGGGAGCGCAGAGTCTTACCCATTGGAGCACCAGGGAAGTCCCTGGAGACAAGATCTTTAAAGGATGATTAAGTTAAAATGAGCCCTTAGTGTGGTCCCTAGCCCAATATGATTGGTGTCCTTATAAGAAGAAGAGATTAAGACTCGGATACACGTGGAAAAGAGACCACGTGAGGACACAAGGAGAAGACAGCCATCTTCAAGCCAAAGACAGAGGCCTCCGGAGAAACCAACCCTGCCTACACCTTGATCTTGGACTTCCAGCCTCCAGAACTATGAGAAAATATATTTTTGTTTTTAAGTTCCCCAGTCTGTGCCTTTGTTACGGCCACCGGAACAGACTAACACAAAGGCAAAGCCTTTTGATGTATAAAATGTAATTAACGTGGATTATATCAAATTTCTTACATGTCCAAAAATATTTTCTCTAGTAATCTGTTGATTAAATTATGTTGATTAACTTCTTGAACCACATTTGCATTTCTGTAATAAACCCTGCTTGCTAATAGTGAATTATTTTTGATATATTGTTAAATTCTATTTGTTACTATTTAGAAATTTTGCATCTCTATGTATACGTAGAATTGGTATATATTTTTCTTTTCTGATAATATCAAGTTTTGCTATTTAAGTCGCTATGAATTCCATAATAAATCAGGGAGCTGTTCATCATTTTCTTTGCCTTGGAATAACTTATGTAACTGAAATTATGTGCTATGTAAAGCTTAAATAAAGCTTATTCACGAAGCAAAAAATAATAATAATAACAAACAGGACTAGTTCATCAAGAGACAAAACAATATAACAGAACCTACTTAAATGGAATTTCTCTTCATGGATCAGGAATTTTTGAAATAGTGAACATTTTTGAAAATAAAGGAAAGGGAATCATTTCGTCCAATAAAGGAAATAAAGATTTTAAAAAAAGAAAGCAAGTACACTCTTGCTTTAGCACTTGAGGGCGCTCTGGGGTTGTCTGCGTCCCTTGTCACTGTCTGAATTGCCTTATTTATTTATTTAACTTTTCCTGTCACCATGACAGCAAGGCCTTTGCCTGTATTGTCCACTGTTGAAATCCCAGCACCTCAACAGGCAGCGAGTTGGCTCTCAATAAATATTTGTCTGTTGAATGAACCAGGCCAGTGTTCCTTTTGAAGGCTGTGCTGTCCCATTCAGTAGCCCCTGTTCACATGCAGCTATTTACATTTAAATTAATTTAAATTTAATTTTTAAAAACTGTTTTTTCACTGGCCACATTTCAAGAGGGCCTGCCAGCATATTGGTCAGCTTAGACAGAGAACATTTCCACGACTGCAGAAAGTTCTACTGGGCAGCACTGCTCTCGGGGGTCCAAATGTGAGCCTCACGCAGCAGCACCTCCCGGAGTCAGGTGGAAGCCAGAGAGATGGAGAAGGCTGTTAACACCAGGAACGATCATGGCCGCCTTTCACAGAGCACTTGCTCTATGCCAGAGACTTTGTTACATGCACCAGAAACGTTTTCATTGTCCTTTCCGACAAAACTGCAGGGCAGCTGACATCACCCCTATGAATGATAAGGAAACTGAGTCTCCCAGTAAGTGACCTTAGAGAAGGGATAGTCCCCGATTCAGGGGCTGGCAGGAGCTGGAGAGGAGCATCAGGGGCCCAGCCAAGGTGGCTAGACCTCAGGGACAAACAACGGGCCGAGAGGGTGTTCTAGAGCATGGGATGGGAAACTAAGGCAGGAGCTGCACCTGTCACTGGGGAGACTTGACAAGAGAATGGGGGGGTCTCACACAGGGGACCCACAAGTGCCCAGGGCTCCCCCACCCACTGGGTACCAGGCTTGAGGCCATGAGACCAGTGCCAGCCCCAGCTGCTGGAGGAGCTGAGGCTGCGATCCATGCTCTGCCCTGGCCAGGACGGGGCCCAGAGCCCCCAGCCCCCGTGGGGAGGCCTCGGTGACCCTGGATAAAGATAACAGAGTGGCCAGAGTGACAGGGCACCCTTGAGACCCCAGGGTAGCAATGCCCGGGCCATTCCTGGCCTGCTGCCATGCTTCACAATTGGTTTGTAAAGTGCCTGGGGCAGGCAGCCTCCTGGAAGCAGAGCAGGGAGCGTGCCTGGATTCCATGTCTCTGCCGCGGAGGGCCTCCATCTGAGGGTGGAGTCACCCTGCTCTGGACAGGAAGTGCCTAACCTCAAGGGTATGCTCTGGATGGTCACTCAAAGCAGCCAAGGGGCTAGAGGGGCAAAGGATGAAGCAACATCGTCAGCCTCCCGCAGTATCAGCAAACCATTGCAGGGGCTCCAAGACACATGGAGCTGTGACTCCTGGCACCTCCGCTTTCCAGAGGGGTGAGGGGTGGGGTCAGGCACCACGCTGCTCTCTGGGCAGCCCCCTTGGCCTGATCCTCACCTCTACCCCCCGGACTCTGGGGAGCCAGGCAGAAAGGAGGAGGCCCTTTATGTGCCAGACAAGACCGCTGCCAAGGGACTGCAAATCTGCTTGAGGTGCTACATGTCTGTTTTTAGAACAAGAATGTCACATCAGCAGGAACCGGTGGCCAGAGATGGAGGGGGGACAAAGCAAAAGAGATTACCGTCTGTCTCAGAGCTTTGGGTCTGCTGCCCACGTATCTAGGGCACATTTGCACAGCACAGAGAGCTACTCGCCCTCCTTAGCCTTATCAGGCTGCTCTACACCCAGCGATGTTGGGCCCTTTCCGTGTGTTAAGTCACAGTGTGCTCACAGCAAGGCGAAAGGCAAGTAGCATTGTCCCTGCTCTGCAGGTGATGGAACAGGAACTCCAGCTTCTGGGTTAGGATAAGAGGGTGTCCCAGGCTCCCCATTCCAGGGCCAGGATCCAGCATCTGCACCTCTTTGCTGAGGCTCTCTCCACCTTCTGGGTCTGCTCTGCCCAAGCAGGACAGGCGCAAAAACTGGGGAATGAAATGCCCCCGTGGCTGCCCTTCACCAATGACCGATGGGAGTTGGTTCACATACACCTGAATGACCTCACCCCACAGGTGGAACAGCTCCGAGTCCCTGCATTTACACTGTCTCCTGGAGGTCCCCACTGGATTCAGCTCAGCTGCCTCTGTGGAGACTTGTTTGATAGCGTCCTGTGCTGGCTGCCTTCCCTTCCCTATATTGACACAACCCTACCTGGGTTTCTGGGACGACTTGCCCTTGAATCCTTGTCTCAGGGCCTGCTTCTGAGGGAACTCAAACTGAGCAGATAAGGAGGAGAAAGCTGAGAACCAGTGGGGCCACTTGCGGCCACCTCATTGCAAAGCCTGGGTGGAGGTGGTCCAGGGGTGGGGGAGCCAGGCGGGACGTGACGTCCAGGCTGGCCACTGGAATGTGTGGCCCAGCAGCAGAATCTCCAGGGAGAAAAGATGTTCGAATTGATGCTGGATCAGGACTCTATTCCGAGTAGCCTGTCTAGATTAGAGAAGGCCCTGAAGACGTATAATCAGCATCCAGCCCTGGGAAAGGGGTCTGGCCAGGAGCTGGACCAGGGCTCAAGGTATAACCACAGTGTCCATCCCAGCTGAGGCAGAAGCCCAGAAGGATCATTCAACACACCCAGTGGATCAGAGGAGAGGCTAGTACTGGGTGGACACAGGACTCCTGGGACCCACAGCACATCTGACCCACTCAAGACCCCATCCCCAGGAGCCAGTCGAAAATGGCTCAGGCAAAGAGCAGGTGAATTCTGTGCAGGAGGGTCTCACCTGGACAAGAATAAGCCAGACAAAGATTTACACCCAAACCTCCGTGCCCTCCTCTTGGCGGCTGGGCTCTGGGCTCCCCTCGTCACCACCAGCCTACTCCCATGCAGTCCATCACATCCAGCTTGTGTCCTAAATATCTCATCATTCATCCTCTCTCTCCATGCCCACTGCCATCTGCTGGTCCCAGTTACCACCCGTCTGTAACTCAGGCTGCAGTAGCCTCCAGGCTGGCCTCCCTGCTCCTGCCCTGCCCTTCACCTGTCCTCTGCTCCACAAGACAGCCAGAAAGGTCTGCCAGTGGATCAAGTCTTTTCTTGGCTTAAAGACTTTGGTGCCTTCCAATTTCCAACCCTCTCTTGCTCTTCGTGCCATGCACCTTCTCACCTTGGGACCTTTACAAATCCTGCTCCCTCTGCCTGGAGGAATCTCCCCTACCTCACTTTTCTCTGTTCCTACATGACATTCTTCCATCCCCTTCAAATCTCAACTCAAACACCACTTTCTGAGTGCTACCTTCCACGCACCCCGTCCAGATGACAGTTCTGTTACCGGAGGTGTCCTGACCATTGTGAGAGCACCAAGAGTCAAAGGGACAAAATAGACAAAGGAGCAGGTAAGAGACCTAGAGGAGAGTTGGAGGGACTTCAAAATATGTCTAACAAAACTTACAAAAAAAAGAGTAGGGCTTCCCTGGTGGCGCAGTGGTTGAGAGTCCCCCTGCCGATGCAGGGGACACAGGTTCGTGCCCTGGTCCGGGAAGATCCCACATGCCGCAGAATGGCTGGGCCCGTAAGCCATGGCCGCTGAGCCTGCGCGTCCGGAGCCTGTGCTCCGCAACGGGAGAGGCCACAGCAGCGAGAGGCCCGCATATCGCAAAAAAAAAAAAAAAAAAAAAAGAGTAAAGAGGAAACGATGGAGAAGCAGTGTGTAATGGGACGATAAGGATTTTCAAGAGTTAAAGAACAACATGAAACCTCAAATCAAAAATATATCCCAAGAATAGATAGCATAACTTAAGTCCATATATGGCTCTACCATAAATAAACCACATAAGATCAAGGATAAAAAGGAAATTTTTAAAATTATTGAACATTAAGCATAACCATGAAAAAAGGAAAGAAATATAATTTCAAACTTCCAAACCAGCAAAGTTTTATACCTCAAAATATGTCTGTATATACATGTTATGTATACATATAGAGCCCACAGAAGACAAAAAGGAAAAGATAAAGTAAGTAAAAAACATACATACAATGAGGTGGTATAATAAATCCAAATATATTATTAATCATACTGTATGTCATTTGGACAACACAAATAAGAAGTTTATATATGAGAGATGATAGATAGATAGATACTATACCACCCAACAAATTGAGAACCCAATAAATTGAGAATACTCATAATTTTCACAAAAAAATTATAAAAAGTTATCATTTATTAAGTCATAAAGAGTTTTGCCAAAATTTTTAAAAAGATGCTTACCATCCAGACCACACTCTCTGATCATAATTTAATTTAAACGGGACTCAAGAATAAAGAGATTTTTTTTAAAACCTTGGAAATCTAAAACTTCATCCTAAATACCTCCTGGGTAAAAGAGGAAATGGTACTTAAAATTACAAATGTTTTGTAACTAAGTGACAATTAGAGTAGCACTTATATAATGCAACTAATATTGTTTTTAGAGGTAAATGTGTATCCTTATATTCATGAATTTAAAAATCAACAAAGATTAAAATGAATGAGTTATGTGATCAAATAAAGGAGCTAGAAAAAGGACACCAGAGCAAACATAAAGAAAGTACAAAGATGGAAATAACAAAAATAGGTCAGACATAATGAGCTAGAAAACAAAGAAGAAATAGAAAGGAACTTCTAAAAAAACATATAGCAGAAATGGCCCTTGCTCCCCACTTTCCATTCTTGTTTTCCTATGATGTAATAGACTCTTTAGGAGGTGCGTGGCAACCCAGTAACCTTTGCAGCCAGATACAAAACATGGAAGTGGGCAAAAGTACTGGGTCATATCTGTAAAATGAAGTAGTTTGCTCTCCCTTCCCCTTTTTCTCTTCCAGCTGGCTGGGATGCAGGCATGAAGGCAGGTCATGTTGAAGAGGGCAGAGCAAAAAGATCGAAAGAGCCTGGGCCCTCAACTCCATAAAAGCTGGGACTTTATGTGAGATAGTGTGTTAGTTTGCTTGGGCTGCCATACTAAAATATCACAGTCTGGGTAGCTTGAACAACAGAAATTTATTGTCTCACAGTTCTGGAGGCTAGAAGTCCAAGACGAAGGTGTTGGCAGGGTTGGTTTTTTCTGAGGGCTCTCTCCTTGGCTTATACATGGCCCACTTCTCTCTATATCTTCACATGGTCTTTTCTCTGGGCACACTTATGTCTGGTTTCTCTCTAGGTGTACAAATTTCCTCTTCTTATAAGGACACCAATCAGATTGAATTAGGGCCCATCTACCCTAATGGTGCCTCATTTTAACTTAATTACCTCTTTAAAGGTGCTATCGCCAAATACAGTCACATTCAAAGGGCTTCAACATGTGAATTTGCAGGGAGCAAGGGGGTGGGGTACACAATTCAGCACATAACAGGTAATAATGCATGACTTGTTTAAGTCATTAATCATTTCAGGTTTCTGTTGTAGCAGTCAAATTTATATCCTGTCCAAATACAAAACCAAAAGCTGGTTCTCTGGGGGGAAAATGATCATATAAAGACACTACTAGTTAGCCTATGCAAGAAGAAGGAGGAGGGAGGAGGAGGAAGAGGGTATAAATAAGCAAAGCAAGTAATGAAAAGAAAGATACTCATTCGAACAGTAACTACACTAGTAAATACGTTTAATCCATCCAGAAGTTGACCTCCACCATCCCAAGCTCGGAAAAGCTTAGAGGCAAATTTGTTGAAAATTTTGAGGACCAGAAAATATATAAATATTTATAATGTTATTATATAAATGTTATTATATAAATGTTTTATAAAAACATTTCAAAGGACAGAAAGAATGAAAGCTACCTATTTCATTTTCTGAAGCCGGTATAACCTTGATGGCAAAACCAGACAAGGATAATTTTTTAAAAGGCAATTACAGATCCATTATACACTTATGAACATGTATTTCAAAATCTTAAATAAAATATCAGCAAATTAAATTTAGCAGCTAATTTAATTTAATTTCAGTGAAATATATATATAAAATAGTTGCTGGCCAGGTGGGATTTCTCTCATGAATAATAAGTAAATCTATTAATGTAATATGCCACACTATAGAATTAAAAGAAAAAAAGAGCATATGATCATCTCAATACCTGCAGGAAAACCATTTGATAAAAGTCTGTACTAATTCATACTTTTTAAAAGATTTTTAAAAAGCAATCTAGAAATAGAATATAATGTCATAGATGTGATAAAAAGTAATTGTTCAAAACTCACTGCATATATTATATTTAAGGGTAAAATTTCAGAGGCAATTCAATTAGACTCAAAGCAATAAAGGATGTCCTCTGTCATTGCTTCCTCTTAGCACTACATTAAAGTACCCGGCCAATGAAATAAGGTGATTAAACGAAATAAAAAGGCATTAAGTGAAAAGGAAAAGTATATCTAGAGAAAGTATAATTGTCTACACAGTGGATCCAAAAGAATCTATACACAAACTTGTAATCAGCAAGATTGCTATACATGAGATTGACATATAAACATCAACAACATTCCTATGTACCACAAACAAGTAGAATATATTACTTTTAATTCTGTTTACCATATCAAAAAAATTAAAACCATAATGTGCTTAAAATAAATGGAGCAGAAAGTTGTGCAAGAACCTAATGGTCTAAATTACAAAACATTATTGAAAGACTCAAAAGAGTATCTGGTAAGTAAAGAAATATATACCCCAGACATGGCCAGAAAGATTCAGTATCATAAAGCTACCAATTCTACCTAAATTTATGTATTAAATATTATAGAATTTCAAAAACATCCAAAACTCTCTTTGGGAACTTGGCAAGATGCTTCTAAAATTTATAGAGAAGAGCAAAGGGCCAAGAATAGCCCCAGACAGATTTATTAGATAGAAAGATTTATTACATAATTAAGATGGTGTTGTAAGGATAGACAGCTATACCAATAAAATAGAATAGAGAGCACAAAAGCCTATATAAATCAGTGGGGAAAGGGTGGACTCTTCAATAAATGGTGTAGGGTTATGTATAAAAAATAAAACGAGATCTCTACATCACACGAAAAGATCAATTCCAAGTGAACTAAAGACATACATGGGGAAAGCAAAACTTTTTAAAGTTTACAGGAAAATATTTTTGACCTTGAAGTAGAGATGGATTTCTTAGAAAGGGCACAAAAAGCATGCACAACAACAAAAAAAGACTAATAAATTTACAAATTTCTATCAACAAAAGTTACTATTAAAATTTTTAAAAGACAAACTGCAGACTGAGAAGATATCTGCTACCCAACAGGGATTACAATCAGGAAGAGGTTGGGGGGAAAACAAAAAAACGGGTACAAAGCAAGAAGAAAAAGATGTGCAACACAGTAGGGGAAGAAAAAAAAAAGACAAAGAATATGAAGAGGCAATTTGCAGAAGAAAAAACCCAAATGACCAACAAACATATAAATCAACCTCACCAGTAATCAGGGAAATTGTGAAATAAAACAACAATGAGATACCATTTTATATTCATCAGCTAAGCAGAAGTTAAAGTCTGATAATACAATTTTTGATGGAGATATAGAAGAAAGAAATTCTCATATGCTGTTGGTAGAGTCAGTTGTATAAGCCCTTGGAGAGCAAAGTGAAGATGCTCACGGTTTTTGTCCCTATTCAATTTACTCTTTTCAGTAAACATCCAAGAGAGAAATCTCAGCACCTGTACTCCAGAATACATTTACAGGAATGTTTATTGCAACATTGTTTAAAACAGAAGGAAAAAAAAAGGCACAAAGGGGCTTCCCTGGTGGCACAGTGGTTTAGAATCCACCTGCCAATGCAGGGGACACAGGTTCGATCCCTGTATGGGGAAGATGCCACATGTGGCGGAGCAACTAAGCCTGTGCACCACAACTACTGAGCCTGCACTCTAGAGCCTGAGAGCCACAACTACTGAGCCGGTGTGCTGGAACTACTGAAGCCCCCCACGCCCAGAGCTTGTGCTCCGCAACAAGAGAAGCCACCACGATGAGAATCCCGCGCACCGCAACAAAGAGTAGCCCCCACTCGCCGCAACTAGAGAAAGCCCGTGCGCAGCAATGAAGACAGAACAACGAAGAATGCAGCCAAAAATAAATAAATAAATTTATTTATTTAAAAAAAATGTCCACCAGAAGAAGAACGAATAGATAAATTAAGGTATAATGTATACTAGAATGTGATGTAGCAGTTAAAATGAATGAACAAGAGCTACACGTATCATTATTACATACATAGTGTCAACTTGTATAAATCATTAATAGTAAGCAAAAAAAAAAGCAACTGAGGAAGGATACCTGCAGTATGATACTACTTATATAAAATGCTTTTTGGTTCAATACTTTTAGTACAGTTTATTTGCATACAGTAAATTTTACTCTTCTTAGTGTACAGTTCTGTGAGTTGTGGTAAGTGTGTGGTCACTATCACAATCAAAATATGGAACAGTTCTATCACCTCCCAAAATTCCTTGGTGCCCCTTGATAGGCACCAAATCCCTTACCCGACTCCCAACCCTTGTAATCATATAGCATGTAGCCTTTTGAGTTTGGTTTCATCCACTTAGCATAACATGTGTGAGGTCCATCCATGTTATTGAGTGTATCAACAGTTTTTTATTGCTGAATCATATTCTATTGTATGGATGTATCAATTTATTCATCCATTCGCCAATTACAGTGCATTTGGGTTGTTTCCAGGAAGGAAAATTATGAATCAATCTGCCGTAAACATATGTGGGCTGGTTTTTGTGGGAACACAAGTTTTTATTTCTGCTCGGTAAACAGCTAGGAGTGGGATTGCTGGGTCATATGGTGAGTGTATGTTTACTTTTATAAGGAACTGCCAACCATTTTCCAAGTTTTCTGTACAATTTTGTATGAGTTCTAGTTGCTCTGCATCTTCACCAGCACTTGGTATTGTCAAGTTTGTTTGTTTGTTTGTTTATTAAATCATTGTAAGAGGTGTCTACTAGTAACTCATTTGGGTTTTAATTTGCATTCCTCTAATAGCTCACGATGCTCAACATCCTTTCATGTGTTCATCTGCCATCCACATATCTTCTTGTCTGCAGGGTTTGTTCAATTTTTTGGACCATTTTTAATTGGATTATTTGTTTTCTTATTCAGTTTCCAGGATTCTTTATATTCTGGATCCAAGTTCTTTATCACATGTGTTCTGTAAATATTTTCTCCCAGTCTGTAGCTTGTCTTTTCATTTTCATAAGAATGTCTTTTGAAAATCAGATGTTTTTAATTTTGATGAAATCTAACTTAGCATATTTTTCTTTTACAGCTCATGGATATAGAAGCTATAACTAAGAAAATTTTCTCTAACCTGAAGTCACAAAGATTTTCTCCTATGTTTCCTCCTGGGGAGTATTTTAATTCTAGGTTTTACTTTTAGGTCTATGATCCATTTTCAGTTAATTTTTGTATAAGTTGTGATAGGTAATCAAGAGTCCTTTTTTTTTTTTGCTTGCTTGCTTTTTTTTTTTTTCCATATGGGTGTCCAGTTGTTCCAGCACCATTTGTTGAAATGATTATCCTTTCTCCATTGAATTGCCTTTGCACCTTTGTCAAAAATCAACTGGCCATATACGTGTGGGTCTGTTTCCAGTTTATAATGTTTCAAAATGTGAAAAACAGGATAAATTTTTTTCAAAATATTTCAGCCATTCTAGTGGATGTGTAGTTGTCACTGGTGAGGTTCCCCTGGACACAAAGATAGAGTTTAGCATGCAGGACATTTATTAAGAAGTGCTCTTGAGATCAACACCTGTGGTCAGGAAGGAAGCAGGTACAAGAAGAGGGAGAAGGTGAGCCTCCACTGACCCCAGAGGGAGCACTAAAGAGGGAATGGCCTGAGTTGGCAAAAAGGCTGGTGGGGTCACATGGAAGGTGGTCTGAGAGAGGCACTTTTGCATTCAATCACAGTAGGGGTGTGCTTGGGGTTGTTTGTTCGTTTGTTGTTTTGTTTTGTTCATTTGGCCACGCCACATGGCTCGTGGGATCTTAGTTCCCCGACCGGGGGTCGAACCCAGGCCCTTGGCAGTGAGAGGGCAGAGTCCTAACCACTGGACTGCCAGGGAATTCCCACTTGGGGTTTTAATTTGCATCTCCTGGCTACTAATGAGGTTGAGTGCCTTTTCATATGCTTATTAGCCATTTAAACGTATATCTTTTTTTGAGGGGAATCTGTGAGAGGATGATGAAGTGGCTTATGGCCTTAGTGAGACACAAGGGGACCCCTCTGGATCATCAGCCTCTGCACATAACACAGAGAAGCAGCCCTCAGGGTAGTGGAAAGGCAGACAGACGTGGATCCAAATCTCAGTCTTCCACTTCCTAGCTGTATTCCCTGGGAGGGTGATTCAATTTCTCTGAGCCTCAGTTTCCCCCTCATAAAATAACTGAGATTGTGACTAGGGGTGGATACGAAGGAAGGAAAGGAGATGTCCCAGCTTTAGTCTAAACTCTGGTCCTCCAGGATTTAAGGATGTCCAGTCAATTCCAGAGGACCAGTGAAGTTGCCCCCATGGGTCAGTTTGCGAGAGGTACCCAAGAGCTTCCCAGGAAGAGGCTCAGCCTGAGGGAAGGGAAATGTAATTCCCAAGTGGATGGAGCCAGATCATTCTTTTAGGTTGGCCCTGGGCTCAGTCCCACGGCTCCAGGTCTGAGTCCCAGGGAGGGAGAATACAAAAGAAAACTGGAGGAATTCTGTATCCATTGTCCATTGCAGTGAAACAAACCATGCCAAACTCGGCGGCTTCAAACAACAACAAACATATATTCTACTCATGAATCCATAGTTTGGGCAAGGCTCCGTGGGGACAGCTCATCTCTGCTACAGTTGGCATTAGCTAGGGTGGCTGACTAAGGCTGGACCGTTCACTTTTTAAGATGGCGTACTCACATGGCTGGAAGGTGGGCGCAAGCCATGGGAAGGGAACCTGAGTTCCTCTCCGAGTGGGCCTCTCCATGCACTGTTTGGGCTTTGTCATAGCATGGTGGCTGGGTCCCCTGAGCCAGCATCCCAAGCAAACCAGTGCAAGCTACATCACTCTTTACGACCCATTGTGTCACTTCTGCCACAGTCACAAATCCATCCATATCCGAGGAGAAGGAGTGTCAGAGTCACATCGCAGGAAGACCACGTGGGATGGGAGACATCATTGCTTCCATTTTTGGGAGAATACAATCTGTGGCCAGCCCTTTCCCTAAGATATCTGCACAATACTGAGAGCTGACATGGCACATTTTGCAGCTGTGTGACCATGGAGAGCAAGCCTGAAGGGACAAGTGCGGAGAGGAAACTCCCTTTTAGGCTCAGAGGCCTGGGCTGTGGCGGAACCAACCTTCATCCTTCTGAGGAGCCAGGGCCACAGCAAGGGGGAAGGAGACAGCAGAAAGCTTGAGAGCAGCCATCCCAGCTTGAAAGTCAATCATAGGAGGAGGAAAATGGCAATAAGAAGTGATGGAAGAATGTTAGTGAGCACTAGTGAGACCACCCCCCTTGCAGGGCTCCTGGAAACTTTGAAAGGCAAACAGGTCCCATTAGAGCAGGAAGGAAATAAGCCAGAGGAATACTTTTTTTTTTTTTTTACCATTTTTATCCCCAGACTGGAGAAAGGTAATAGAAGAGACAATGTATATCAAGCACCCATCATATAGTTCGCACAAGGTAGGACCTCAGCCAATGCTCTTCTGAACTGTCTGATCTGCTCCCCACCTATAATGAGCCTTGATTATTCCACAGGGGAGGAGGGATAAGCTTAAGGTTCTCTTGGAGGGCCCACCACCCAGTGGGTCCTGGGGTTGATCGCCAGCAGATAACACCTATGCAGCTGATTCTAAGGTCCCCAAAGCCCCTGTCAGGAGTGGGATCTGGCACTACAGCATCAAGTGTCCAGGCCCATCCGAAGAGCTAGGGAGCTCCCTTCAGGGCCAGGACCATGGGGACCAAAACAGAGTTAGGGCCTAGAGCTAAGCTGGACTGGGCAAAGGATCTCCCCAGAGAGGATGAACACTGATCTAGTTTCCCATGGCTGCTGTCACAAATGACCACCAATTTGGTCTTAAAACAACAGAAATTTATTCTCGCACAGGTCTGGAAGGCAGAAATCCAACATCTGTGTTACTGGGCAGAAATCAAGGTGTCATCAAGGCTGTGCTCCCTCCAGAAGCTCCAGGGGAGAATGCTGGTGGCTGGATTCTGATGGTGGTCAGCATTCCTACGCTTGCAGGCACATCACTCCAATCTCTGCCTCTGTGTTCATGTCACCTTCTCCTGCCTGTGTCGAATATCCCTCTGTCTCTCTCTTGTAAAGATGCTGTGATTACATTGGACCCACCTGGATAATCCAGGGTGAACTCCCCATCTCAAAAGCCTTAACTTAATCACATCTGCAAAGACCCCTTTTCCATATAAGGCACCATTTGCAGGTTCCAGGGATCTTTAAGGGCCATCATCAGCCACCACAGGTACAGACACAGGGTGAGTCTGGATGCTGATCAGGAGGGAGGCAGCAGGAGCAGGTGAAGAGCTATGTATACAGAGTGAGGGGAGGAGGGGGTGTTGACAGGAATCAGTCTGGGCTGGAGACAAGAGCCGGTCAGAAAGCCAGGCAGAGATGAGACCAACAGTGCGTGTCCTGGCTGGTCCCCCCGGGCCAGAGCAGGAAACAGAGGACAAATGCCAGAATCCTACTGTAAGGGGAGTGTGAGGTTGAGCTGGGGAAGGCCACTGGGGCAGGGGGGGAAAGAAGGGTAAACCATTCATCTATAATGACCTCTGGGCAAATTAGAAAATACATCCCTTTCTCAGAATGCTTTACTTGCATCCTTGGAAAAGTATCATAACATACTGATATCGTTAAGAGCAATCAACTTGACTGCTTTGTGGGGAGAGTATTGTGATCAACACAAATCTGACGAGGCCCCTTAGATGTACCCAGGGCTTGCACCATCATGTATGTGAGAACTAGGGTGGGTGAGGTCAAGGAGCTCCCAGGTCCAAACGAGAGGCTGGAGAAGGCTTGGGCAAGGTCCAGCATGGGCTCTGACGCTGCCCACGGCTGAGTTTTTACAGCTATCCATCCATCATCTATTTGTCTGGGTGGGCGAGATCCACTGAAATGGTCAGGATGGGATGGGCGGATAAGCAGGAGGTGAAGGCCTTGAAGGCTGTTTCATTTGGTGCTGATGGTGTGATTCCAGGGCAGAGCCATGGATGTGAACGTTCCCCAGGACCAGCAGCAAGAATGACTTCCTCTGAGGTCTCAAGGCTCGACTTCACTACCCAATGACAATTGTCATTTATTGAGCATCTACCCAGTGCCAGGCACTGCCCTCTTAGCCATATCATCCCTAATCATTACTACAACCCTGCTGCGCCAGTGTTACCATCCATCCCCATTCTACAGATGATGAAACCGAGGCTTCGAGAGAGTAAGTGACTGGCTTGGGGACACACAGGAAGGAAACCGCAAGACTGGGATTTACCCTGGGCTGCCTGGGGCTCCATGCCACCTCCCAACAGGAGATGGGCAGCTCCAGGCTGAGAAGGCCATGACGACACACCAGGTGCACTGGGCCTCCTGAGCCTGGGTCCAGCCTTCTATCCCCTCGGGCCTGACCAGCTCACTCTGTCTGGGAGTTGAACAGTAAATTAAAGGGCTTCATTATCTCATTTGAGGGTGGAATAAAATACTTTGGAAAGGCTGGTACATTAAGTGCAATCAAGTTCTGAAAGGTTCTCTGTCACTGGAAGGAACGTCCTCTGATAAATTGCTCTTTTCACCGAGATGTGGCTAATATCTCATGAGCAATCCCAGCAGTCTCCACTGCAGATGTTTCTGCATCTTCACAAAGGATATTAAAGAGACCAGATTCCTTCCCAAGAGAGCAAATCACCTTTGCAATGTGCAAAAAGATGTCCTGAGTACAGCTCTCTCTCCTGTGATCTTCCAAGAAGGAACTCTGGGGCTACTTTGGATCTAGGGTTACTCGGGACCCTCAGGCCACCCCTACTTGCCAGTCACCACATGTGCATCCTGAGTCACTCCACAAGCCTGGAATGAACACCACCCCAGGGAAGGCCACACATCATCCCAGCCCTGCCCTCCCTGAGCTTACAATCCAAACTAGGCTGTGTGTTAGTTCCACAGGACTCAGCTGTCATTTTCCCAACAACTTAATGACCAACGGCTCACCACTTTCCTGGGAAGCAGCCATCCAGACACTTGCATTTAAGTGATCACGAAATTGACGCAAAATTTACCCCAAATCATACCTTCAGAATCTCAGACCTTGATGCTCTCCAGAATCAGCTCCCACGACATTAAAGAGCTGCAGTGAGGCCTGCCTTAGGCACAGGTGAAATAACACCAGCAACACTTCACACCCATCAGGCTCTTCCCGTCGGTCAGGCCTGTACTCAGCACCTACACATACCACCCCAAGTCCTTAAAACAAACCAATTTACAGATGAGGAAACTGAGGTACTGGGGTGTGAATGGTAGGGGTGTGGAGGCCCCTCAGCCTCTATATTCCAGCATGTCAACCTTTTGGTTCTTAGACGCTATGCAGTCTGGTCCTCAGTCACAGATTATAACAAAAGGTCGGGGTGGGGGGGAGAAGGAGGGAAGCAGGGAGTAAGGAAGAATGAAAGAAGGAAGAAAAGGAAAGGGATGGGAAAGGAAAGGAGAAAGAAAGAAAGAAAGGAAGGAAGGAAGAAAGAAAGAAAGGAAGAAGGAAAGGAAGAAAGAAAGAAAGGAAGAAGGAAAGGAAGAAAGGAAGGAAGGAAGGAAAGAAAGAAAGAAGAAGAAAGAAAGGAAGGAAGAAAGAAAGAAGGAAACAAGAAAGAAAGAAAAGAAGGAAGGAAGGGAGGAAGGAAGAAAGAAAAAGAAAGGTAGGAAGGACGAAAGAGAGAAAGAAAGGAAGAAAGGAAGGAAGAAAGGGAAAGAAAGGAGAAAATACTGCTGAAAGGGCACAGGCTAAGGAGTAGAAGGGGAGGAGGCAGGAGGAAGGTATGAAAGGAAATAATCCAAGACAGAGAGAGAAGACAGACTCTGGTGCCTCTTGTCCTGCCCTAGCCCTGCCCAAGGATGTCACAAGAAAGGGGATGGGGCTCCCAGTGTCATCACGGTGCCTGATGTTCATGCATTGACTCAACCCGTGGGCCTTCCTTTAGTAGCACTGTGTTCTCAGCCCTGGTGCAGGCCCTTGGGAGACCCAAGAAAAGCTGTTCCTCAGGTCCTCTCCTTCTGACCTTCCCCCAGCTTCAGTTTCCCCATGTGTAAAATGAGCATATGAATCCCTACCTCTATAGGGAATCAGATGCAATGAGGCATACGCAGGCAGAAGCCCTAGACACACCCATTTCCTTACTTTCTTCCTTCACTGCGGGGAGCCACAAGCCGGGAAGGGGTAGAATAGAAACCACGGAGGGGGCCTGCCCTTGAGGACAGACTGCCAAAGAGCTGCCCATCCACACATTGATTCATTAATTCATTCAACAAATATCTACTGAGCATCTACTGAGTGCCAGGAGCAGCACTGGAGCCTACACATGAATGCCCTATGAGAGAGGCACCATTATGCCCATCTTGCAGATGAGGAAACCAAAGCAGAGGAAGATGTAATTTGCACAGCACTGAATGGGATAGAGGCCAAATTCAGACTAGGCCTGGTTCTCTAGGATGCAGTGTTGGTTGGTTGGTTGGTTGGTTGGTTGGTTGGCTGGTTGGTTGGTTGGTTGGCTGACTGGTTTCCCATACCACACACTCTCTCCCTTGGGGCTGAGTGACGCCTGGTGTCTAAGTGTGGATTTGCAGCAGAGAGCTGGGACCTGGTCTCTGGGGGCTCCTGGCAAGGCTGGGCAGGCCTGGGAGCACGAAGGAAGGGCCTCTGCCCGAGACCAGGATGACGGCTGATGGGGATTAAGCTGTGACAGTTTATAGTATAGTAATTCAGCCCACTGCACTTTGGGGACCAGTAATCCTTTCCTGTGGGAGTGCAGGTGAGCATGTGGGAGGGGTCATCTCTAGCAAAGAATCTGAGGAATCGCTTCTTCCTGCAGTCCTGTGGAAAACTGTGAGAAAGGGAGGTGGCTGAGGCTCCCTCAGAAGAGGCCAACAGGGCGTCCATTTCATCGGGCTCCTCCCTGCTCAGAACTTTCAGTGACGCCCCACGGCCCTCAGTGTTGTTTGTCAAACCCAGGGAAAGATATTTGAGGTCAGCTTACCTAGGGACTAGGGAAGGATCCAGAAAGAATCAGAGCCCCAGAAAAAGATGCCCCTTAGCTCTCCTGGCCATCTCCTCCCTCTCTTCTTTTTCCATTCCTACACCATCTGAGCAGCCCACGCTGGTAAAACCCATGCTAGGCCTTAGCCAG
The DNA here is from genome assembly GCF_949774975.1 of Lagenorhynchus albirostris. Classification (NCBI taxonomy): domain Eukaryota; kingdom Metazoa; phylum Chordata; class Mammalia; order Artiodactyla; family Delphinidae; genus Lagenorhynchus; species Lagenorhynchus albirostris. The sequence goes on from NC_083109.1 coordinate 77,595,671, forward strand.
GCAGAGAGAGAAGTCCTGCCGGTTCTTGGGCATTGTTTTCTTAGGTCCAGAGACCCCAGACTTAAGAGGAAAGGGGTTGCTGGCATCTACATTCCCACACACTACCCCACCACAGCAGGGTGATTGAGGCCTGGAGACCTGATGAAGAACAGAGACCCAGGCTCCTCAAAGCAGGACAGGGCCTGGGCCTCAGCATCTTTACCAAGTGCCCCTGTGATTCTGACACCAGCCACAGTTTAAGAACCACTGCTCCAGAGCACGGCTGCCTAATAAAAATATAATGCAAGCTATACGTGACTTTAAATTTTAAAAAGTAAAGAAGAAACAGACGGAATTAATTTTAATAATATATTCTATTTAACCCAATATCCAAAATACTATCGTTTTAACATGTAATCAATATACGAAATTTTTAATGAGATATTTTACATTTTTTTTTCATACCAAGTCTTTGAAAGCCAGAATATATTTGACATTTACGGCACATCTCCATTCAGATGCTTAATTCTCATCCACAACACTTGATCTGTATTTGGATTTCATAGATTTCCATAACCAAGTTGTTTCAAAGTAGTGTCACCAACTCATCCCTGTTTACCCAAGTCCTGGTTTTAAAACTCCCAGTTCCACATCCTGAAAGCTCAGTCCCAGGAAAACCAGGACAGTTGGCAGTTCTTTCCAAACATACTTGAATGTTTTCCAATAACTGAATTGAGTATCAGTTTTTAATTTTAAATTAATTAAAATGAAGTAAAATGAAAGTTTCTGCTTCTCATGGCATTAGCTCCATTTCAAATGCTCGATAACCATGTTTGGCCAATGACTACCATATTGGAGAGGGTGGGTTTAGGAGCCAGGAAGCCTCCTTCCCTTCACATTAAGACCATCTATGGAGGATCCGAACTTGGTTTTCTTAAGAGAGCCATGGTCGCTGCAAGAGTTACAGGTGGTAGGGCCACAGCATAGAACAGCTACCTTGGCAACACGAGGAGGATGGAATGGACATTAGGAGGCCACTGTAACAATCTAGGACATGGGAACATGATGGTCAAGGTGAAGAGACAGGCTGGATTACAGAGGTGTGCAGTAAACAAAATCATTAAGACTTGGTGACTGATTAGATGGCAGAGCGGGGAAGCAAGAGGTATCAATTATCCTGACCAGGATAATTCCCAGGTCAGCTCTCCCCTGTCCCCCAGTCCCTCGTCACCACCACCAACCAGGTTGATTCTAGAATATTCCAATAATCTATTGCTATTTAAATGCAGTGGTTTAGAACAACAATAATTATTTTATTATTATATCTCATGAGAGGCTGATTGGGCTCAGCTGGGTGGCTCTTGCTCAGGGTCTCTCATTTGTGTCAGGTGAAGGCTTCTTCCCAGGTCTGGTGATGCTGGCTGTCAACTGAAACCTCAGCTGGGGCTGCTGGCTGGAATACTGCTATGGGCCAAACTGTGCCCACCACTCCTCAAAATTCATATGTTGAAGTCCTAACCCCCACTGCCTCAGAATATGATTGTATTTGGCAATAGGGTCTTTAAAGAGGTAGTTAAGTTAAAATGAGGTCATTAGGGTGGGCTCTAATCATTATTACTGGTGTCCTCATAAGAGGAGGAGATTAGGACACTGATACACACACAGAGGGAAGACCACGTGAGGACACAGGGAGAAGGTGGCCATCTACAAGCCAAGGAGAGGGGTTTCAGAAGGAACCAACCCTGCCAACACCTGGATCTTGAACTTCTAGCTCCCGGAATTGTGAGACAATAAGTTTCTGTTTTTTAATTCTCCAGTCTGTGTTACTTTGTTACGCAGCCCTAACAAACCAAACCAAATTTCCACTTGTGATCTGTCCATGTGGCCCATGCTTCTCACAGCATGACAGAGGCGTTCAGAGAGTGAGTACCCCAAGAGGACCAGATGGAAACAGGATCAGCAGCTATGACTGAGTTTCAGAAGTCACAGGTGTCGTTTTCTCTGTGGTCACAGGCCTGCTCAGATTCAAGAGGCAGGAACATTGAGCCACCACCTAATGGGTTGATGGTCAATGTCATGTTGCCAGGAGAGCATGCAGAATAAAAAATCTTGTTGCGACCATCTTGGAAATCACAACATGCCATATCAGGCTGGTAACTTTAGGGATTGGCGATGATGTCATCAACCAAGACAGAGACTACAGGAGGAAGAGGAAAAGGGCTGGGGCGGGTTAGATGATGAGGTAAGGTGTGAACAGGTTGGGCTGGTCAAGCCTGTGAACATTTAGGTGGATGTAACCAACGACTAGGAAGTTAGATATGTGAATCAGGGCCTCCGGAACATGTTCTGAGCTAGAACTGTCAATTTGCGGGCCCTCAAAATATTAGAAGCCAGAGACTGAGTCCACCCACAGAGTGAGAGAAGATGAGGGTTGAGGGAATGTATCAGCTAGGTATTTCTGCATAACAAACCATCCCAAATCTTAGCGGCTAAAAACAACTACAGTTGACCCTTGAGCGAGGAGAGGATTAGGAATGATGACCCTCCTTGCAGTTGAAAATCTGCTTATAATTTACAGATGGCCCTTCATATACGTGGCTGCATATCCACGGCTCCACAACCACAGACGCAACCGATCATGGATCTTGCAGCACTGCATTATCCACTATCAAAAACAACGGTGTATAAGTGGACCCGAGGAGTTTAAACCCATGTTATTCAAGGGTCAGCTGTATTTATTCTTCTTCTATAGGTTGGTTGGGTAGTTCCTCTTCTGCTTTCACCTGGCTCATTCATGGGGCTGCATTCATCTGGACAGTGAGCTAGAAGATCCAAGACTCACATGTCTGGTTGATGCCAGCTGTCGGCAGGGGACAGGGCTCAACTGGAACAGCTGGAACACTTGGGCCTCTCTTTCCATGTTAACTTTCACTTGGGCTTCTTTACAGCATAGTGGCCTCAAGGGAGTATCCAAGTGGGCGAGTCTCAATGCACAGGACTTACCAAGTACATGTGCTACCAAGGTAAGACTTCACTGGCCAAAGAAATTCACATGGCCAAACCCAAAGTCAGTGTGGGATGGCTTACCGGGAGGCATGATTCACTGGCAGCCATTGCTGTAAAAATACACTATAGGAAGGAACACCAGGTGGGCCTCTGCTCATTTTAGGGTTGGGCGGAGGAGAAACCAAAGCGGGAAAACCAGAAGAACCAGGATAGGACCAGAAGAGTACAGTGCTAGGAATCAAGAGAGGAGTGAATTCCATGAGAACACGCCACGCCAGTACTTGCATGACCTTCAGAGTCAATGTCTCACCCTAGCCCCAGCCTGAAACCATCCTCTGGATCTGGCGACCTAGAGGTCAGTTTCCTCAACATCCCAACATTCATTTCAGGTGTCAGTGTCACAGAAATCTTAAGCACCAGATATAGCTCAGTGAAAGCAATTCTATAAATCCAACAAACATGGTCTAAATTTGCAAACGTGACAATAGTCTGGCTTGATTAACTAGAAAGCCCAGTGTTTTCAAATGTTTTTGACCAAGACGCACAAAAAGAAATACCTTTGCATAAAGATCCAGTGCATGCACACACAGAGACGCACACACACGCCTGTGTGCCCACACGTTCACGTGTGGCCAAAACGAAAGTTTCCTGGAACACAGAAAAGATAATAGTAACCTACCCATACCACGTGCAAAGCTCTGTGTCATTTTCTATTCAATATAATTTATTTTTTAATCCTAGTCATGCCCGGCTAAATTGATTTCACCACCCACTCATGGGTCATGGCTTGCAGATTAAAAACAACTGACTTAGGCCATCTAAGGCAGAAGTCAGAAAACTGACCAAATCCTGCCTTTAGCCTTGTTTATTTGGTTTCACCTGTTGGTTTTTTGTTTGGGGGGTTTTGTTTTAATAAATTTTATGCCTTCAGGTTGGCCTCCCTTCTCCTGTACCATTTCCACCTGTCTGATACCCAGCTGCTTCACACATCTTCACACTTGCCTGGCCCCTGAATGCATTTCTTTTCGGGCCTTCTAGGCCTCTAGATGCTAAAGGAATAGATGTATGCATTTATGCATTCCATGAATACTGAATGCATGTCTCTCACCTGCCAACCACATTTCAGGCACTGGGAATACAGCAGAGAACAGACAAAAACCACTGCCTTCGTGGAGCTGAGATGCTAGAAGAGGGAGACAGACAAGCAAAACAAAGAAGAATATTCTTTATTAGATGGTGATAAATTCTTTAGTGAAAGTAAACCGGGAAGGGGGTCAACACACTTTAAGAGCCACCAGATTGCGGGCTTCAAGCCCCTTTGTGGAAATGAGGTAGCCTGATGTGTCCCTACTTCACAGAGGTGGGCTGAGAGAGGAATGTGAGAGGGCATGACCAGAATCTTCCTCCAAGAGAGTTCCCAGACAGGCCCAGCAGGTAAACCTGACCCATCACGTCCCCATACTACTCTGCCAAGGAGCAGAGCACCAGTAACTTTAACCTAGAAAATTTCAAAATTCCAGTCAGCCATTAAGGGGGAGCCGTTGCGGGACGTAGTCACGGGCACACCGGCCCTGGGGTGGGAAGCCCTTCGGGTGTATTTCGGACTTTTCCCTAATTCGCAGTCCCCATCACCCTCTCTCCCGCCGGATAAACGGCCACCTCATTAGCTCTGCACACATGACCCTCTCGACCGGACTCCTGGTGACTGCGCCTGCCTTATCTCTTGCCTCTCCTCCCTCACATTTTCCGCTCCAACAAAGCCAAACACAGCACCGTGGGGGCTTTCACGCTTCTGTGCCTTTGGACACGCTGTTCCTTCTGCCTGGAAGACTGCTGGCCTCCAAGCCCGCGCGCCCCCTCCCCCTCCTCAGCGAGGTCCCGTTCATCCCTCAGAACCCAGCCTGGATGTCCCCGCCTCCAGAAAACCCCCCAAGGCCCCGTCTCTGTCCTCCGCACCCCTCTCTGTTTTGCTTCTCTGCACTGTAATTACCGGTTTCTCCAAATCTCTCCCCTCCCAGACTCAGGTCTCCTCCAGCGCGCGAGTTCTGTGGGCGACTCGCTTTGCGCCCAAAAGCGCCTAGTCCTGAGCTTGAGGGACAGAGCTTGCACTCAGGCTCAGCCTGGCTCGAAAGGCCCCCGCTTCTGCCCTTCGCCTCCCCGTGGGCCCGTGGGGGCCCGCGCTCCAGCATTTTCCCTCAGCGCATCGGGCGGGCCCCTAGGGCGGCCGCCCAGCCCCTGACATCAGCGGCCGCCGGCGCCCGGGCCGCGCGACTACAAGTCCCGGCACGCCCCGCGGCGGCCGCGCATGCCCAGCGGGTCGACGTTTGAGTGGCAAGTTGTTTGTTACAGCGAACACCAGCTGCTCTCCGCGCCGGGCGCCGCGCGCTGCTGCTCCGCCAGCGCTGCCGCCCTCGCCCGCCGCCCGCGGCCCCTCGCGGCTTGGCGGGCCTCCCCTTTGTCCGCCCCGGCCCGCCCGGCGCCGAGCTCCCGGTCACCGGGCCGGCTGCCCGCGGCGCTTGGTGCCGGCTGGGCGTGCAGGGGGCGGGGGCCGCGGCTCGCCCCCCGCGGATGAGCTGCCGCGGAGCGCGGGCGGACGATGGAACTCCACATACTGGAGCACCGGCTGCAAGTTGCCAGCGTCGCCAAGGAGAGTATCCCGCTCTTCACCTACGGCCTGATCAAACTTGCCTTCTTGTCCTCCAAGACCAGGTGAGCGCGCGGGGACGCGGCGCCGGCCGGGGAGAGACAAAGAGGCGCACCCGGGCGGCTGTCCTCGCCGCCGCGGCTCGGAAAACAACTTCGAGCCCCGGGGAGCGCCCCCGCCCCGCCCCCGCCGCATCGCTCGTCTTGTGTTTGACAAAGCCACCCAAAATGCCCTCCAACGGGGTCCTTCCCCCCTGACCCTCCCTACAAGATGCACCCCTGCCGCTGTCTCCCCCACCCTAGCCCCCTCCCATCCTCTCCCCGAGATCCAGAGGGCCGGGGAGGCAGCTGTGACGAATCCGCTAATGAATGAATGAACGAACGAATGAATGAATGAAAAACAGGTGTGGAGACGCGGCAGTGTAAAAAACAAACTAACGCCCCCCCATCCCCCAATCCCTCCGTTGGGCCGGCCCCCGTCGCCTGGGCGGGGGAAGGGATTCTGCTGAGCGCGGCTACCCAGAGCAGAAAATCATAAAATCATTAGTGGGTGTTTATCTCAAGGTGCCTACGAGGATTGCGGCCGGCGCGGGCGGCTGGGGGAGGGCAGAGGAGGGGGCTGCGGGTGAGGGTCGCTGTGGTTCTTTCTCCTCTGGGTCCGGAAAGGTTGGGGGGGGCGGGGGGGCGGTTGCCGAACCGTGGAAGGGGGAGGAGCAGGCGTGTTTATGGCTCTGCCTTGAGGCTGGGCTTGGATGCTGCAGGAGGAAAAATAGTTGAAGGCCTTGGGAGGTTGAAAAAAAAAAAAAAAAACAAGTTGGATTTTTCCCACTGCCGGTCAGGTTCTGACTTTTGTGAGCCCCAGTGGGTGCTTGGATTAGAGTGGTGTTTTTTTAAGGAGCCCTAGCCCAGTGGAGTGTGAGTGCAAGCTAGCCGCTGTAACTTAAATCCCTTGTTTGTCCACCATTGTGACTGTTGAAAGGGATGAAGTTGTTGCTGGCTGGGTTTTCCGGGCGTTGAGGCGGAGGTAGTTCTCCTTCTCTGCAAAATGAATGAATAAATTACAGGTCAAGGTTAATGTTAAAATGCCGGAACCCTAGGCTAACACCTCTTGGGTGCTGAGTTCAGGGGAGCTCCTGGGATGTGGGGAAATAATTCAGTCCGAGCCTCTTATCTGCCTGTTAAAGTTCTTCCCTGGAAATCTCACTTCGATGTGTGTGTGTGTGAGCGGGCAGCTCAGTCCCGCCATTGTTTGCGAGATGGAATGAGAGCCAGTGGCATCTTGTTTACTTTCTTCTCTGGCTGCTTGCTGGGGTATGGAGGGTTGGAATCCTCACCTTCTCTGGGCCCTGGCTCCTTTGATTGCAAAGGTAATTATTAAACAGGTCATTTGAAAACAAAAGCCAACAGCTCAGATTCTGAACCTCCCCCTCCTCATCGCCCCCCACCCCAGCCCCATCTGGTTGTTGACACCCACCCATTCTGCATTTACCTGCCCTCTGCTCCCCACCCCCTAGCCTGTCTTGAGATTCCAAGGCCGGAGTTAAGAGAAAATGGCCTTGTTTTTCCAACCCTTGGCCGTCAGCCCCAGGCAGCCCCCTGGCTGATTTCTCGGCTACCATTCAAACCACCAGGATGATGACTCAGGCTGCTGCTGTGCGGGGCCTGGGTGCTGGGAGGAGGGGGCATTTGGGGGCTTCTTAGAAAGGCAGCAAAGGGCCACTCCCTCTGCCCCTTTCCCTTTACAGAGGGATTGGCCCTCTTCCAGCCCCCAGCCCAGGGTCCAGTTTGGAGGACTCATAGATAGGCCTGTCCTGGGGGTGAGCTCCTGCTGACCTGTCTGACCACAGAAACCGCACCCCTCAGTGGGTCCTGCTTCTCCCACTCTTGCAAGAGGCAGCTGGTCTGAGGCCCAGGTGACCAGTCCAGTCTCAAGATGGCTCAGAGGTCAAAGGTCATCTCCATGTCTGCAGGGTCTAGCCCTAGAAGGTGCTGAGCACATTTGTCAAGTGGCCAAAGGCCTGCCTCCCCAGCACTCTGGGCCAGGACACTGGCTTCAGGTTGTGACTAGCCCCCTCATTGCCTGTGTGACCGTGGCAAGGTCCTTTCCTTCTCTGGCTCTGCCTTTGTCCATCTGTAATGAAGACAGCACCACTTGGCCCCCTAGGTTTCACACAGCTGTTGTGTGTGTGTAGCATGGAATGATTGTGGAAATTGGCTTTTCTGCAAGTATAAGGGGTAGCGGGCTGTGGATATATTATTTAAGCAATTTTCAATGATCAGTCATCCAGGTAGAACTTTTGGTCCTTTTTTTGATCCTTCCATCAGTTCCTGCCCCCAAGTGGTGGCCCATAGCCCTGTCATTTTTGTCACTGTGCCTTGTTTACAAGTTTTCAGTCACTCCCTGTAGGGGTGAATCCTCAGCATGGCATTTGAGACCCTTTGGGATCTGAAGCCAGAATTCTCATCTTTAGTCACTCTCTGGTAAATACCGTGTGACCCACAATTTACTTCCCTTCACACCTCCCTGCTTTAGTTCTCTCTCTCTCTCTCCCTCTCTCTCTCTCTCCCTCTCCCTCTCCCTCTCTCTCCCTCTCCCTCTCCCTCTCTCTTCCTCTCTCCCTCTCCCCCCCTCCCTCCCTGGAACCTCCTCCTCCCACCCCCCAGCAGTAAATTCCTATTCAACACTCAAGATCTAGTGCTATCACCCAAAACTTTCCTGAACCCCTCTTGCCTCCACCCCCAGCAGACTTAGTCACTTCCTCCCTCTCATGTCTACCTGGGTGGAGGCTTGGGGAGGGATGTGGCATCAGTAGATGCCCACTCCGTGTGCGGGTGCAGCTAGGTTCAAGAGATGCTGAGATACCCTGCCTCTTCCTCTTTGAAGCCCAGAACCTGGTGGGAAAGGAAGAAGAGGCGATCACAATACAGCAGGGAAGGGAGTACCTAGGGGGTAGGAGCAGGATCTGGGGGACCGCCTGAGGGAGCCTGGGAGGCTTCCTGCAGGAGGTGGCACTGTATCTTAGGGCTTTAAAATAGGATTTAGTTCAGTATCCTGCATATGCCACGGTACAACTCTGTGAATTAGATGGAATGAAGGAATCTGCAATGAAGGAATCTGAGGCTCAAATGTTAAGTGACTCATTCAAGGTCATGCTGTAAGTGGTAGAGCCCAGATTTGAATCAGCATCTTTCTGGCTCAGGCTCAGAGATTTGCTATTACAGGTTCATTGACACCCATATTCAACAGTTATGTCCACCCCCTTGTATTTGCAGCGTACTGTTCTAAAGCTTTAGGAGCACAGGATGGAACCTGTAGATCTTGCTGCCCTGCCTCTGTGGCCCTTATCTTCTGCCAGGAATGCATGTCCCTCATCACTTCCCATCTAGACTTACTACTTCCTCCCCTTAACCTTTCATCACTTCTCAACTTTTTTCCATAACAGTATATCGTTTGCTTGTCTTATTCTCCCACCACCTAGATTACAAACCTTACTTTCAGGAAGTTTTTTGTGCATCTTTTTATCTTTTCCTTCTCCCCCCACCCCACTTCCAGTACCAGAGATAATAGAGCTACCACTGATTTCACCATCTGTTCCAAAGAGATGAAGACACTGGGTTTGGAGAAGTAAAGTGGCCTGCTCAAGGTCACACAGCTGGGAAGAAACAGGATTGGGATTTGAACCAGGTCCTTTCTCTGCTGTGCTTAGCACACTGCTTTGTAGGCACTTAGTAACTGCCTATCTGATGGATGTCTGACTCGTGCAGAGTGACCCAGATTCCAGCCAGAGTCTTTTCTGAGTGCCTTGGGGGCTGGAAGAGGCTCGGCAGGCTGAATCACACCTGGAGAAACAAGGCCCAGAGCCCCTGCCCCAACTCTCAGGGTAGCATCTGAGTGTAGCTGGAATAGGGGGCAGAAGGCAGGCTGAGTACACTTATTCTAGACACAAAGCTGGAGGCGGAGACCCTGGCTGAGCAAAATCAAGGCTACCGCAGAGCTTCGCCCTATGATAGCCTGAGGTTCTGTAGCCTGGCCGAGGGCCCCGCCGCAGCCCACCCCACCATTCCAGTCTCATCTCACATGGCTCCCAGCCACAGAGATTATTTGCGTGCATACACACACGCTATAGTGTCTCTAGCCTCAGGCCTTTGTCTGTCTGCCTGGAATGTTGCTCTTTGCCCTACCCCCCTTGTCCACCTGCTCCTTCTTTTAGATTCCATTTTAGCCTCACCTCCTCCAGGAAGTCTTCCCTGAGAGCACAGCTGAGCTCAGACCCTTCCTCTGGTATGATGGGCTTAATCTCAAAAAGATGTAATGTGACCAACCGTGGACTATCAGCAGGCTCCTTTGGGCTGCAAATAAGCTGGCCCAAACAATAAGAAGTATGAACTTTGCACGATGAGGTCATGAATCGGGCTGTTTGAGGGTTGGTAACTTAAAGGCTTGATGATGTCATCAAGGGCCCGGTCTTTCTCTTTGGCTCTGTGGAATGGCTGGGGCAGCTCCAGGCATTATGGGCAGTCACAGGACAGGGTGGCAAGGACTCAGGGAAGCGAAAGGGCTGTTGCCTCCCAGGGTCTATGAGAAAACCTGTCTGGGAACACACCCCCTCACACACAGACTCTCATCTCATTGGTCAGAACTAGGCCCATGAGCATTCCTCCACCAGTCACAGTTACAGGAAATGAGACTGTCACGAACTCTTCAGGATCCACCACTGCAGCTGGGGCCGGCTGCCTGGAAGCTCGTGGCCTCTGGGAGGTGGGGCTCCCTGGGGACCCCAGTTTGCTGTCGCAACCCCGGAAGGGAAAACTGGGAATAATTAATAAGTGTACGGTAAAAACAACAATGACAACAATAATAGCTGACACTTATAAAGCATTTACTACATTCCAGGCACTGTTCCAAGCACCATATATCTGTTAGTCCATTTAATCCTCACAGCAGCCCTCTAAAGTTGGAGCTGGATTGTCCCCATTTTTCAGATGAGGAAACTGAGGACCTTGAGTGCCCAAGGACACACAGAAGTGGCAGAGCTGGGATTTGAACCCAGGAAGTGTGGTCGCAGAACCTGTCCTGAGACCACTCAGCCAAGTCTAAAATCACAGCGGTTTGGACACCCACTCCCCAGGGGCCACTAAGCAGAGGTGTCACTGAGAGTCCATGGCAATGAAGCGGGGGCAGGGGCAAGATCATTATCCTGAAATGCAAGTTCAGGTGACAGGAAGCTGCAGCACCGTCTTTTTTTTGCCTGTGAAATGCTTGTGTCCAGAAAGTCCATCTCATTTGATTGGCAAGAAAAAGCACCGAAGTGATATGCAGTAAGCACGTGCTCACAGCAACCCACACTGCCCACTCAGGCCAGACCCGCAGTCTGCAAGTCTCGGGTAGAGGCATTTACAGGAGAAAAGCTCAAAGTTGCAAAAAGTCCATTCAGAGTCCACTGTTTTCTTGAGTGCATGGGGCTGAAGCCACTGTTTGATTGCATTAGAGAAAGACAGGCTGGCAGGGGAGTTAAGGCCTGGGACCTGGCACCTGGGATGGAATCCCAGCACCCCTACATCCTGGAGGTGTGACCTTGGGCAAGATGCTTGACCTCTCTGTGTGCTCAGTTTCTAAAACAGGGATAGAGATCATGTCCACTGCCTAGGTTGTTGTGAGGACTTAGAGAGACAAACCATGACCAGCACTTCAAATGGAGCCTGGTCCACTGTAAACTCCAGTAAGTATTAGCTGAGAGAGAAAATGCCCTTTAAGCTGGTCAGTGACAGTCTGCGGAGGCAGAGTTTGAAAAGCCCAGGGTTAGGGGATTTTTCTAAGGCTTCTCATGCGCATACAGTCACACTCTGGACGTGGAGATTCTGTCACTGCCCTCCAGGTACCTCACCAAGGACGCCAGGCATTTAGGGCTCTGAAAGGGGCAGCGAAAATGCTGTAGCATCCCACAGCTGCAAGCAAGTAAGGCTTCCTAGAAGAGGCGGCACTGGGAGCTGAGTCTGGGTGGAATAGGGAGATGTCAGGCGGTAGAGGTGCTGGGGATGAAAGAAGACAGGCCAGGCAGGGAGCAGGATGGAGGAGGTGGGGAGAGCACAGGGTGAGCCCCAGAGCCAATTCCCACGCCCGCCTGGGGTATCCATGACCTGTTGCTGCCCCAGAGAAAGGGGCTGGCTCAGCCCCAGCTCCCAAGCACCAGGTATGGAAAGCACAGAGTTGTCCTTGGCCTGCCCCACACCCAACTGCTTAGCGAGGTCCGCCCCTCCTCACCCGAGCCCCCTGCTTCTGCCGGCGCCAGTCCTTCTCATCTGCCCCCTGAATTATCCAAACAGCTTTGCCACCAGTCCCATCTGCCTCCAGGACAGTGCAAATGGTTAGCACAGCCAGAGCCCTCTGGGCAGGAGGAACCACAGGAGCAAAGGCCTGGAGGCTGGAAAGAGAAAGGTGTATGCAGAGTGCAGGCTGGGACTTGTGGCCCGTGTGACCACAGCTTGGGGTTGGTGCAAATTGGTATGTTTTGTTCACGCAGAAACCCTGCAACGTGCACCTGCTACATGCAGGGCCCAGTGGAAGACACAAAAGGAGCTTTGGTCCAGTGGGAAGAAAAGGTGTGTTCTCTGCCGAAGGTAGAGGGTGAGAGGCCCAAAGACCCAGAAGGAGGGGACAGCTGGTACCGCGGGGGCTGAGTGGAGGCCCTGTGGCCTCACCAGAGGTGGTGCTGGGGTAGATGTCATGGTTCACTCTGAATCTCTGACTGTATCTCTGCCTTGCTCAAAACCGTTCTCAGACTGCCCCCCGATCCTTATCTGGCATTGTGAATATTCTTTGGTCTGACTTCTGTCCTCTCTGGCTTTGCCCCATCTCTCCACCACACATGCCCTAGCTTTAGAGTAACTGTGGCAGTTTTTAAATACCCCAAATTCTTTGACACTGTTCCCTTCAAAAGCTGGACCTCCCTTGCCTTTAAGTGTGGGGTCTGGATTAGTGACTTTCTTCTAATGAGCAGAAGGGAATAGAAGCAATACTGTGAGGCTTCTGGGGCTAGGGCTTAAAAAGATAGCTTCTGCCTGGCACTGCTTTGCTCTGTCTCTCTCTTGCTCTGTGGGAAGCCGGCTGCCATGTTGTAAGGACACTCAAGCATCCGTGTGGAGAGGCCCACAGTGGAGTGGAACTGAGGCCTCCCACCAACAGCCAGCCTGTGAGTGAGTCACCTTGACAACAGATCCTCCTGCCCCAGGCAAGCCTTCCAATGCCCGCAGCCCCAGCTAGCACCTGGGCTGCAACCTCATAAGAAACCCTCAGCCAGAAGTGCCCAGGTGTGCCATGCCCACATTCCTAGCCCATAGGAGCTGTGAGGGATACACAAGTTTGTTGTTTCAAGCGACTAGGTTTTCAGGTAACTTGTTATGCAATGGATAACTGATACGGTGACTATGTAATTTATCATCCAAATGGGGACACTTCTGAGAATAACAGGGAGCACTAAAAATAATTACCCTGGACAACAGGGCAAACCAGAATGCGTGATCGCCCTAGCCAGCTTTCATCCAGCCAGAGAGCTCTTGAAGCCACCCTGGGGCTGGGTAAGTGGCTTTCTGGGATCACCTGTGCCTCAGGGTATAGGGTGGGAGAGCTAGTCCCCCTCTGTCCTCACGCCGGGTGCATGTCCAGGCCTCCTCAGGACCAGTGTTTCACTGCACTGACTCGTCTTCTGTTGCAAAGGACTGAGCTTGCGCTTCCTGGCAAATGTTTTTCTTATAACAGACCTCCGGTCTGAGGAACCAGCCCTGAATAAACCAGCCTAGCCCCACCGGTGCTGGAGCAGTCAGGTTCTGGTTGTCCAAGACCCAGTGTTGCACCTTGGCACAAGCAGACAGGCCTACCAGCATCACCCCCAGCTGCCAGTTCCCCCAAACCTTTAGCCACTCAGTTTGTGGTGAGTGTGTTAAATTACACCTTCTAAGGGGAAGCTCACCTCTGGATGCCTTACACTCTTCCTTGCCTTAATTGTAATATATTGGACACACCCGGACCTCTGAGATCTAGGCTTACAAGCTTGGGGTCTCATCTGCCCACCCATGTTCCTGGCAGCATCATTCACAATAGCCAAAAGGTGGGAGCAACCCGAGTGCCCGTAGACACATGCACGGATAAGCAAAATGTGGTCCGTACCTATAATGAAGTATCATCCAGTCTTAAAAAGGAAGGAAATTGTGACACATGCTACAACATGGATGAGCCTCGAGGACATTATGCTAAGTGAAATAAGCCAGCCACAGAAAGACAAATAGCGTTTGATTCCCCTTACATGAGGTACCTAGAGAAGTCAATTCATAGAGACAGAAAGTCAAGTGGTGGTTGCCAGGGGCTGGCGAGGGGGGGTGAGTGGGGACTTGTTATTCAGTGAGTATAGAGTTTCAGTTTTGCAAGATGAAGAGTTCTGGAGATCAGTTACAAAACAATACGAATGCACTTACTACTGAACAGTAAACTTTAAAATGATCAAGATGATAAGTTGGATAGCATGTGTGTTTTACGGAAATTTGGGGGACAAGAGAAAAAGGTAGGAGCCTGGCGAGTGTGCAGAACCAAAGGGCAGTGTGGTGGGTGAGTGGATGGCGTGAGCCACGGCAGCGTGGGCAGCAGAGTCAGACCGAGGGAAAGAGCTGGCACCCAGTGAGACAGCGGCTTGGGGCACGTCATGCATTAACTCGCTTGATCCTCACAGTAACCCTTAGCACGTAGGTACAATTACTGGCCCCGTTTTGCAGATGGGGGAACTGAGACACGCACTTTGCTCAAGATCACAAAACCAACAAGTGAAGAGTAGGGTTTTTTTTTTTAATAACAGCTTTATCGAGAGATAACTCACATACCACACGCTTCACCCTCTTCAAGTGTACAACTCAGTAGCCTCTTGTGTATTCAGAGCTGTGCAGCCGTCACCACGGTCTAATTCCAAAACTCGTCCATCGTCACCCAAAGAAACCATAAGCAGACATTCCCTAGCCCCTGGCAGCACTCATCTACTTTCTGTCTCTAGGGATTTGCCTGTTCTGGACATTTCTTATCAATGGAATCATACAGTATGTGGTTCTGTGTGACTGGCTTCTTTCACGGAGCATCATGTTTTCAAGGTTCATCTGTGTTGTAGCCTGTGTGTCAATACGTCATTCCTTTTTATGATAGAATAGTATTCCATTGTATTGGATAGACCACATTTTGTTTATTCATCCATTGATGTATGTTTGGATTGTTTCCACATTTTTGTTATAAAGATCACTGCTGTGAACATCTGTGTACAAGTGTTGGTGTGAATGTGTGTTTTCATCTCTCTTGGGTAGATCCCTAGGGATGGAATTGCCGGGTCACGTGGTAACTCTGTGTTTAACATTTTGAGGATCTGCCAAGCTGTTTCCCACAGCGGCTGCACCATGTGACACACCTGAGGAGTAGGGATTTGAACCCAGGACCTCTGGCTGCAGAGTCCATGTTCGTAAACCACCACACTAGCTTAATATGGGCAGGAGCCTGGAGTCCCTTACCGGCTAGATGACCACAGTCTGGGCTACTGAACCTCTGGGAGACTCGTTGTCTTTGTGGGCAAACAGGATTATGGGGAAGGGATAGCCCAGGTTAAGCACCCGGCCACAGCAGGCTTTGCCCATGGTCTTCCTGGTACAGCGCTCACTGGAGCTTGGTGTCACCTAAGCAGGCGCATCGGTGGAGGCAAGGAAGTGTGACATGTAGGTTCCTGTAGCTCTTGGGGTCCTTGGAGGGCCTGGGCATCTGTCAGTGGAGAGGGGGCCTCCCCAGCTGACCCAGCCTAGGCTGTGGCCACCTGATCTGAGCCTAGGCTGCCGGGAGGTATACAGTTCTGGCAGGAAGGGAGTGGGGGGCAGTCAAGTCAGGCCTCCCTCCTCCCACACAGGCCTCGGACCCTGGGCAGTACCAGGTGCATACGTTCAAGGTAGGGTTAGTTTTCCCTCCAAGGTGGGCCTCCTGGACGCTCCCCTGGACTTTCCTCTCCACCCTCAGGACCTCTCCACCAGGCCCACCTTCCTTGAGCCCCTCCCCACCCCACAATTTACTCCCTTTCTTGAGCAGGAAAGGCAGTGGGTGGAAATTTGTTCTCAAAGTTCAATCTTTTTCCTTCAGAGTTCAAAAATCACTGAGGCAGTGACTGATAGGATGGATTTAGAACAAACAAAGCTTTTAGCCTCGGCGATCTTTCTTGAGAGCCTACTACGTGTCAGGCTGCAGTAGGGTTTTCCATCCTTTTCCCTCACCAGGCTCCATAGGAAGGAGGGCTCCCAGCCGACGGTGGAGTCAGCGGCTCGTAACTCACCCCAATTCACACAGCAGACACCTAGCAGACTGGGGCTCAGGCCTGTGCTAAGGCCCATTTCTCAGGGGGCGTACACACTTGTAAGAGTCAAGAAAACGTGTTTTTAATCCAACGTCCACCATTTACCACCTCTGTGACCTTGGACAGCTTGTTGAGAGCCTCAAAGGAGGCTCAGTTTCCCCATCTTTCAAATAGGCACCATGCTATCGAGCTCTTTGGGTTCCACTGAAGATTAAGTGGGAAATTTTACATCAAGGCCTTAGGCGTCTGACCCACAGTGAGCTGATCATTCATATGAATTCGACGGATAGCTTTTGAGGACCGAAGTGCCCTGGGCTGGACTGCACCCCTTGGCGAAGGGCCTCTGTCCCCGCGGTGCTGATGGTCTGTTCTGCTTTGAAATTGTTGGAAGGGCTGAGCTGGCGGTTGCAGGATGGAATGACTAATTCTGGTTTTTATTTGACCAGGGGTGTTTTTTTTTTAATTGAGTGAGCTGTGGGGACTGACAGACTGGCCCAGGGGGCCGGGGATGGGGAGGCTAAAAGCAGAAGAGGAGTCTGCAGGCATGTGGACCCGAGAACCTTTGTGGTTAGGCCGGCGGCCCACCGTAAGGGCAGCTTGTCAGAGCCGAGAGTGCTGGTGTCCTTTCAAAGGCATGAGCTCTCCGCTCCCAGCAAGGTCCTGGGAGCCCTTCTCAGATGGTGGCGATCGCGAGACCCCTCAGTGCCCACCTGTACTGCCGGCCTCGCTTGGGCACCAGCTGTGTTGTTAAAACGCCCCGTAAAAAATCAAACCATTGGAAGGTTGCCCTGAGTTAATGCCCCGAGGAGCACTTGTTCTCAGAAGCCAGGACCCCTGAGTCCTCCTGCAGAATGAAGGTTCTTGCATCACCCCCACCCCTACCCCGCACACACACCCCTGTCCCATGAAGGCAGGTGTCCTCCGCAGACTCATCCCTTCACCCACCAAGGGCAGGGACCGGCCAAGGGGGATCCCCGTGGGAGCAGTTAGGTGCCTGTGAGGTCTGGAAGCCTGTGCCTCCAGCCTCCGAGGGCTTGTCTGCCACCCCAGGGGGAATCAAGCCCATGGGGCAGTGGCTCGGGAAGGCAGAGGCTGCACCGTGGAGAGGGTTCATTCTTGCCTTCTGGGGTTTCCTTACACCTGGCGTGGATTCTTGGCCCTTGAGGCTTCCTTCATCTCCACTAGTTCCCAAGTGTGTCTCGATACCCATTCTGTGCCACATGCTGGCCCTTTGAGGGCTTGGACACCAACCCTGGACTCGTTGTGGACAGCACGGTGGGGAAGACGGCTCTCCAAGATCTTGATTACACTAATCTGGTGAGAGGAAAGTCCTCAAGGCTCGGGGGAGCTCGAGGTACAGGGGAGGAAGTACAGTTGAGTCCAGGTGGGTCGGGGAGGGCTTCCGGGAGAGGTGGCATTGAGCCAGGCTTGAAGCATTGAGGTAGAGAAGGGACTTCCAAGAAGGTGGCACAGCATGTGCAAAAGCACAGAGCCCTGGCCAATGTGGCCCATGGTGAGCTGGAGCAGCGTGGGAGCTGGAGGGGATGGCCCCGTTATGAGGGGAGAGAGGGCTCTGTCCAGCCTCCTCGGTCAGGACCTTGTCACTGGTGTAATCCCAGGGCCGAAGAAGGCTCGTGGGAGAGGGGAGGGCAGGGCAGGTAAGGAAGAGGACAGCTGGGGGAAATGGCCCAGTGGAAAAGGAAATGAGAGAGAATGTGGTGTGGGAAATCTAGGCTAGCGAAATGCCACTTCTGGGTGTATACCCGAAAGGATTGGAAGCAGGGTCTCAAATATTTGTACACCCATGTTCACAGCAGCGTTATTCACAACAACAAAAACATGGAAGCAACCCAAGTATCCATTGACTGATGAACTGATAAGCAAAATGTGGTGTATGCGTACAGTAGAATACTGTTCAGCCTTAAAAAGGAAGGAAATTCTGACACCTGCTACAACACGGATGAACCTTGGGGACTGAGTGGTATAAGCCAGTCACAAAGGATAAATACTGTACAAATTCATAGAGACAGAAAGTAGAATGGTGACGCACAGGGGCTGGTGATGGGGAGAATGGGGAGTTATCGTTTAATAGAGACAGAGTTTCAGTTTTACAAGACGAAAAGAGTTATGGGGATGGGTGGTGGTGACGGTTGCACAACAGTGTAAATGTAGTTAATACCACTGAGCTGTATACCTTAAAGTCATTAAGATGGTAAGTTTTTTGTGTATTTAATATAATAAAATGCATGCTGAACAACAGACAACAAATCCAGGCTAGTGAGAATGAGAAGAAAGTTGAGAGGTGGAGGTGTTGCAGGGTGTCGCGGGGGTGTGGAGAGGATTGTCACTGACAGAGCATGAGTCTTGATGGATCTGAGTTTGAACCCTCACTGTGCCGCCTGTATTAGTCAGCTTGCGCTGCAATAACAAAATACCACAGCCTGGGTGGCTTAAACAACAGAAATTTATTTCTCAGTTTTGGAAGTTGGTAATCCAAGATTAGGACGCCAGTAGATTCACTTCCTGATGAGGGCTCTCTTCTTGGCTTGCAGATGGCCGCCTTCTCCCTGTGCCCTCACATGGTCTTTTCTCGGTGCAGGTGCATGGACAGAGAAAGCAAGCGATATCTCTCTCTTCCTCTCTTAGGGCACTAGCCCCATCACGGGGCCCCATCCTCATGACCTTATCCAAACCTAATCACCTCCCAGAGTCCCCACCTCCAAATACCATCCCATCGGGGGTTAGGCCTTCAACATATGAATTTGTGGTGGACACAGACATTCAGTCCATATGCCCCATTTGGAGTCATTTCACTTCAGTAAGTCTCAGTTTTCATATCTGGAAAGTGCTGATGAGCCTCTGGAGTCCTGTTGGAGCCTCATGTGCTCTTGTGCATCCAATGCCTGGCCTCTAGGAGTTGCTCATCAGGCCTTGGCTGTCATCAGCTAGGCTTCCCTGAGCATCTGCCATTCTCTATAACCCCTCGATGTCCCCAGATGGTCTGGGGCTCTGGGAGATGCTCATTTCCCCCCTTGCAGGCTGTGCTTTGGGCCTCTCTGACTGGGTCTGGTGCTGGGGTCTCTAAGCAGGAGGGTGAGCACAGACCAGGTCTCAGGAAGGCTTAGGTGGGCTGTTTGTCTTCACGTTGAGGCTGGAGATCTTGGGATACCTTCCCCATTCTTTGTTTACCCACCCCTGAAGGACCTAGGCTTACTTGGGTAGTGGGGGCGGTGACCAAGCAGCTTCTAGCTGGAGAGAATGCAGAGTGCCAGGGTCTGCTTTAAGATGACAGGTCACCTGGCTTCTTAGGTGGGTCAGGGTCAGGCCCCCTCCCAAATAGAGGGTTGCAGGTGGGCAAGAGAGGTTGTACCCCAGCCTGGGGGAGGCAGGGAGCCCCATCATCCTCTGATCCTCCTCCATTCTTGTGGCATCAGGCTATGTCTGGGCTGTCGCCTGGATCCTGGGCAGGAAGGAGGAGAGGATTGTGACTGCCAGGGTCACAGCACAAGTGAACAGCAGGGCTGGGGTTTGATCCCCGGGATAGTCTGGCCCCCAACGCCATGACCCTGGCCATGACACCCTCCTTCCTGCACCCTCTCAGTGGCCCCTGCTGGCATGCCACTCTTACCTGGCTCCCCTGCCTTGGCAGTCCACCTTGGCCCTATCGCCTCCTTGCCTCTGTTTTTTTTTCCTTCGTTTTAAATGTTTGGATAGATAGCAAATTCACAATTTATTAGAATTCCAAAGTTACACAAAGGTGCCCAGTAAAAGCTTCCTCCCACCCTTGTTCTTCAGCCAACCAATTCCCGCCCCCACGGACAAGGAGATCAGTGGGGATCTCAGTGATATTTCCTGTGTGTGCGTGTGTATATATATATATGTGTGTGTGTGCGTGTGTATATGCAAATACGCATATGTAGTATTTTCTCTCTCTCTCTTTTTTTTTTTTTTAACATAAATTGGTGTTAAACCTTGCTCACTATTCCCATTCTGCACCGTGGTATTCTTCAGCTGAAGTTCGTCTTAGTGGTGATTCACATCCTTCATTTTAACTGTTGCACAGTTTCCCAAGGACCAGGTGACCATCATATCTTTAAACTTACTCCACAGGTGGACCTTTGTTCCCAACCTTTTTTGTCAGTATTTACAATTAATGCCATAACGTGTAACTTGGGGCACAGGCCTTATTTTTCATGCGTGAGAATATGCCTACAGGCAAATGCCTAGAAGCAGAACCCGGGGTCAGAGCACGTGTGTTGGAAAAGTCCTCACGTAGTGGCTGCGGAAAGGGGTTCCCATTGACATCCCTGTCTGGGGGTCCTGGACCTGCTTCCCACCACCTCACCACCCAGTGTGTCATCAGATAGCCCGGTAGGTAAAGGACCCCTCTATGTCACCTTCCATTCTGGGGGTGCGTGTTTATGCACATACATGCCAGCCCTGAGGCATTTGCTTGTCTTCTTGTTTGGGGCCCTCTGTCACCGTTCATCTTATTTCCCCCAGCCAGCTCACAGGCCCCCAGTGGGCTGTGGCAGGTCTTAAGCCTTTCACCTCCAGAGTACCCAGCCTCTAGTCGGCCCACCATAGTTAAAGCCCTGATTTTATTTGCTCTCCTATCAGGGTATTTGCCCATCTCTGTGGCCAGCTCCCCCGCTCTCCCCCTCCATGTGCAGGTGAAGACATCTGTCTGCAAGGCCCTGGGGCCCAGGTAGCCACACCTACATTCAAGCATCCCCAGTGTGCCCAGCCCTTGAAGCTGAGTCCACACCTCCAGGGGCTGCCCCCTCACAGGTCCAGAGCTCTCTCACCTCCACAAATGTTGGAAACTGGCCCAGGTCCCAGCACCCCCAGGCCTTTCCTCCTTCCTGCCAGACTTAGCTGATGGAGAGGCTCCAGGCTCTGGGAGCAGCTGGGCCTGAGCAGTGCCCTCCCTGGGGCTTCACAGCTGTCCCAGAGGTGAAGTGCGCCAGACCCCATAAAGATACCCGCCCGCCCCAGGGCGCTGGGTAGGCAGCTTCTGGCCCCTGTTGCCCTCAGAGAGCTCTGCAAGAGCCTTCTTGCCGCTGCCAAAGATGCAGCAAGAAGCTCACCCCCCTCCTGTGCAGGTGGAGGATGCTATCATCACAGAGGCCCAGGCCTACCCGCTTACCAGTCACATGTAGCATGTTCTGCCCACTTAACTCACGGCCTTTGGTGGAGTGTTAGCCTTTCCAGTCCTCAGTTTCTTCATCTGCAAAATGGGGTGATAACACTGACTTGGCCAGCTCATCAGAAATTCCTTTTAACATCGTTATGTTCTGATTACTTGAACGGCACTGTCTCCCTTTCTCTCCCTCCACGACTTTGGCAAATTGGATGTGGCCCTGGGATATAGGCCACAGCCAAGTGAGAATTTTAATAAAAGTGAAATATTTGGCCCAGAGCCCATGGAAGGCCCTTGGGGCCTGGCCCTTCTCATTGTGGGGCAGGGCCACTAGACTGTCATTGAGCTGCTCCAGGCAGCTCAGAGAGGTAATGACAGGTACAAACCCAGCAAAAGAAAACGCCGCATCCCCCAGGAGAGGTTGGGTAATAAGGAGCTGACAGTGGGTGCCTGTGTTGATTTTCGGCCCATCCTGACTCTGGGAAGTTGGTGTCACCATCAGCCAGGAGTGCAGGACAACGCGACAGCTTGGGCCGGGGCTTCCTTTGCAGGCATGTCTCAGCCATAGCTGGACCCCCAGGCCAGGCGCACTTTGGAAGCAGCAGGGGCTGACGACCCCTGTCCAGGAAGTAAGCATAGCTCTGCTGCTGACTGAGCCTGCCCCAGCCTGGGACAGCTAGGGAGAGTAGACCGACCAGAGGGTTCTTTGCCCCAGGGCAGGTAGGTGCAGGGCTGGAGGCTGGCCACAAAGGGGTCCCTTCCAGCCCTCTCCTGCCCCAGCCTAAGGTCTGGGACGGCACCATTTGGGTGTAAGCGCTGCCCTCCCTGGTGGAGAATGTTAGCACACTGAATATCTAGTTCTCGGCCACTCTGGGCTGGACCCAGCCTGACATCTTTAGTTCAGCTCTTTTATTTCATGGATTTGGAACTGAGTCCATAAAGGAGAGGACTTGCCAAGGCACGTGGCGGTCACACTGATTCCCCCAGGTGCAGGCAGGCCCTGGGGAGCTAGGCTGTGGCTCAGCTCAGAGCCCCTTCCCTTCAGCTTGGGAACCATTCTGTACCGTTTCTCATGGGCTTATGTTCATTGCAGCCCTTTTCCCATCATCTCTGGTCATTTGTCCAGTTGTTTCACGAGTCTCTTCTCAGTAGCCGGCAGTGTCTTTAAGGGTATTGTGGACTGAATGTTTGTGTCCCCCCAAAACTCATATGCTAAAGCCCTAACCCCTAGTGGGAATGTATTTGGAGATGGGCCTTTAGGAAGTAATTAAAAGAGGTCATAACGGTGGGGCCCTGATCCAATAGGATTAGTGTCCTTAGGAGAAGAGGCACCAGAGAGCTCGCTTGCTTTCTCCCCACGTGTGCACAGAAGGAAGGCCAGGCAAGGATGCAGCCTTCATCAAGCCAGGAGGGAGCCCTCTCCAGAAACGCTGCCAGCACTCCGTTCTACTTCCATCCTCCAGAACTGTGAGAAAATAAACTTCTGTTGCTTAAGGCCCCCAGTGCTTTGTTCTGGCAGCCCTGGCTGTTGTTGCCCTATGTGTCCCCCATGCCACCCTAGCCCTCCTGGACTGCTGAGATTGAGGACCAGTGGAAAGAGCCCCGACAAGACTGCCCCAAAGCCTCAGGGAGCCCATCTTGGTAACGGGAGGGTGAAGAGAGAGGCAGGTAGGTCAGGTACTCGTGGGCACAATAGCAATTTTCCTGCCCTTTCTCCCTGGCTCAAGGTTGAGCTCATTAAAAGAGCTAAGTGTCGGGAATTCCGTGGTGGTCCAGTGGTTAGGACTGTGCGCTATCACCAGGTTCGATCCCTGGTCTGGGAACTAAGATCCTGCAAGCCGTGCAGCGTAACCAAAAAAAAAAACCAAAAACAAACAAAAAAAAGAGCTAAATGTCAGTGCTAAACATTTTACCCCCTGAGCTAAGTGAACAACCGGGGGGCTTTTCCTGGGGGAAAGTAGTGGTAAACTCGAGACCCCGCCTCATGCCAGCAGCTAGTCCTTCACTCCTGAGGACCTCAGTGAGGTTCCGGACATCATGGAGACAGAGATGGCATCTGGACCTGGAATGGTCCCAGGGCCTGTGGCTTGGGGGGTTAACCGCAGCCGAATGACCTGGAGCTGCAGGCCCCGGAGGCGACGTGGACATTGTTTCAGGTGGAGGCTGCTTGCTCCTGAATGAGTGATGGGTAGAAAAGTTCTAGAACTGTACTGTCCCAGTCGGTAGCCTCTAGTTCACATTTAGTTAATATGAACTCTAGCTAAGTTCATATTAATTAAAATCGAGTCAGATTTTTTTAAGAATCCAATTCTTTAGCCACACTAGCCTCATTTCGTAGCACTCAGTAGCCACACGTGGCTGGTGGCCAACCCACCTGGACAACGCAGGTGTAGACCATTTTCATCATTCCAGGAAGCTCTCCTGGATAGCACTGTTCTAGGTTTGTTTGGACTCAGTAGAGAGAATGCCAGGTTCATTTCAACGATGGCTGTCCTGACTTAGGGTTGGGCGGAGTGGGGTCGCACCTGGCTGTACGTGCCACCCTTTGCGGGCAGATGCCGGGGGTACACCCCGTGGGCTCCTGGTCAGAGCAGTCGGGTACGCTGTAGTGGGATGTGGTTGAACCTAGGCTGGCCTGGCCGGCAGGAATTGGCTCCGTCTGGGGATCTCAGGGCTCCTTTCTGACATCCCAGCCGCCCCCACACTTAGCTCTGCTTCAGCTTTCTGCTCCAGCGCCACCACCTCCAGGGTGCCCTCCCTGAGCCCCAGACCCCCAGCACTCCCCCGCTTGCCCTTCTCTGCTTATCCGCTGCATCCACCCCGCCTATGTAAACACATCGTCACGTCTGCATCCCCAGCTAGCGCAGCGCTGGGCCCGTGGAACTGCGGTGGACAGGGCAGCGGCTTGGCGAAGCTGGAGCCGCAGTCCTTCCGACGTAGGCCCTGTGTTCTGACTCTGGGGGTGACAAGGCGCCAGCCCAAAGCGCGGGGAGACGCAGGGCATGCCCAGGGCCACCCAGCTTGCTAGGAGTCGAGGCTGAACAGGCCCAGCTGGAGGTGCTGAAGCCCCGTTGGAGCAGGGAGCAGCTGAGATGCCCAGGTCAGCATCCAGAGCGGGCAGGTGGTCACAGGCCGTCTTCTGCTTCACCTGGTTTACATGTCGCTTAACCTACTCCTGACCCCACCTCAGAGGCAGCCCAGTGAGCTCTAAGGGGTCCCAGGGGCCGTTAGCTCGGGACCCTGCCGCCTTACTCCAGGCACCGATCCCATGAGTGGTCACACACACAGACACCCCTTCATCCAGGAAATTGACTGCCCCTCAATCCCAAGACATTTGAGAACTTCAGGGGGACTAGGAAGGGAAAAATGGGGAATCTGTAGGCCAGACATGTTTTCTTTGGCCCACGCGGTGTGTTTTTTGAAAAGTACACCAACATTTAGCTCTCTCCTCCTCGCTTCCAAGATGACCAAGAAAAGAAGGAATAATGGTCGTGCCCAAAAGGGCCGCGGCCTCGTGCAGCCTGTTCGCTGCACCAGCTGTGCCCGACGCATGCCCGAGGATGAGGCCATTAAGAAGTTCGTCATTCGGAACATCGTAGAGGCCGCAGCTGTCAGGGACATTGCCGAAGCGAGGGTTTTCTGTGCCTGTGTGCTTCCCAAGCTGTGTGTGAACCTGCATTACTGCGTGAGTTGTGCCGTTCACTGCACGGTAGTCAGGAGTCATTCTCGGGAAGCCCGGAAGGACCGAACACCTCCACCCCGATTTCGGCCTGCGGGTGCTGCCCCACAGCCTCCGCCAAAGCCCATGGAAGGAGCTAAGTCCTTAAAGACTGAAGCATACTGTCCCCTGGAAAGAAAATAAAGTGGAAATTATACTTATAAAAAAAAATAGGGACTTCCCTCATGGCGCAGTGGTTAAGAATCCGCCTGCCAATGCAGGGGACACGGTTCAAGCCCTGGTCCAGGAAGATCCCACATGCTGCGGAGCAGCTAAGCCCGTGCGCCACAACTACTGAGCCTGTGCTCTAGAGCCCGTGAGCCACAGCTACTGAGCCCACGTGGCACAACTACTGAAGCCCGCGTGCCTAGAGCCTGTGCTCCACAACAAGAGAAGCCACCGCAGTGAGAAGCCTGCGCACCGCAACGAAGAGTAGCTCCCGCTCACTGCAAGTAGAGAAAGCCTGCGCGCAGCAACGAAGACCTGATGCAGCCCAAAATACATTAAAAAAGTACACCAACATTTAAATATTGAGAGAGATCACCAAAATCTGGATTTCCAGCTTTTCTGGAAAAATTGGAAGATCTTGCAACCCAGGGCCCACGTTTAACAGTACATCGGAGCTGAGTGGCAGCTGCCCCTCTTTGGTAGGAAAGGAGCCGCCGCCCCTGCCCCCAGGCAGCCTCAGTCCCTTCCATACCCTGGTGTCCCCCACCGCCCCACCTCCACTGAGACCAGGTACCAGGCCCATTTGTCATCGTGCTGTTACTGGCCTGTTTCTTGGGTACAGAAAAATATGTCTCTGCTATTCTGCCCCAAAAGTGCTAGGAAGAAAAAGAGGCTGAGAGTGCCATGGGCTTCTTGGTACAAGTGAAGAATGTTCCTGGGTATGGAATATGCAAAGCGTGTCTGACCCCTGGTTCTCTTCACCTGAGTATCTTGCACACCTTTGAGCTGTAACCCCCTGTTAAGGCATTTCCAAGCTCTTCCTTGATGTCCTCCTCCCATCCTCCGTCCACCCCCTTTGGTTTCTTGTCCCTGAAACCCCTGCAGAAACACATGTGCGTCTGTGTCCGACTCCCTATCTTGGGGGGCTCGGCTGACACTGCTGACTTGGTAAAGTTGGTAGCAGCTGAGCAGACCTCCTCTTGGGGCTCCTGACCGTCCTCCCAGGCTCCCAGCTGGAGGGACACAGGGGCCAGGGGTCTGATATGGCCAGGCTCACGGGCTTCGGTTTCTGGGTCCTGCATCCCCTGGGCGGCCCCCCGGTGGTCCACGGTGAATGGAGTATGAAGCCAGCTCCCCCCACCTAAGAGAAGATGGGACTCAAGCAGATACAGAGAGGCAGGTGCAGAGATAGAACAGCAAGATCGCCAGTGAGCTGTGGGAACTGCTCTCCATGCGGCCAAAGTGAGCTGCTTAAGACACAGACCCTCAAACATTTCAAAGCCGCCTTTTTCCTTTTTTTTTAATGGACCTCAGGTGCACAGAATGCAATTACTCATGATCCTTGTTCTGTGACATACTTATCGATCCTAGCTTTCAAGTTACGTTTGTTTATTGTTTGAATAAGAATACCCCCCACTGCGACCATGACATGATGGTAACTGCTGTCCACCCACACTTATCTTTCCCTTGACTTTTACAAACAGTTTTGTCCTGTGTATACACCTGACAAGGGTATCTGACTGTATTTTCTGGGGCTTGCCTTTTTCCACTCAACGATGTATTACAAAGTATAGATGATATTCCATGTTTCCCTGGCTGTACACAATTGGACCACAGCGCCGTAGAATATTTCTCTTCCGCGAGTTAGGGGTCTTCCCTTCTGGGGTCCGCTGCGTATGCTGCTTCCCCTGCCTGGATCTCATCCTCTCTGAGCCCTTCCCAGACACCCCATCCAAAGGAAACCCTCACAGCTGCTCTGTTTTTAAAAAAAAAAAAAAAAAAAAAACCTCCTTGGGGACTTCCCCGGCAGTCCAGTGGTTAAGACTCAGAGCTTCCAATGCAGGGGGCGCAGGTTCGATCCCTGGTTGGGGAACTAAGATCCCACATGCCTCGGGGTGCGGCCAAAAAGTTAAAAAAAAATTTTTTTTCTTTTTAAATAAATAAATAAAACGCTTCCTTGTTCCACAGCCCTTCCCGCAGTCAAACTATGGTAACGCTTTGTGTGCTTGTTTTTTGCCTGGCCCCATGTCAGCGGGGTCCTTCCCCATCTCAGCAGATGCTTGACTGCCGGTGCTCTAGGACCCACCCCGTGGAGAGGGTGGGACTCAGGCGCACTTGGGTGGGAGTTCTTGGGGGCAAACCTGAGCTACTTTTGTGGACTTACGGGAATTTGGGGCAGAGGAAGCCAGCCAGGAAATCTTTTTTTTTTTTAATAGGATGTTTATAGCAGCTTTATTCATAATAGGCAAAAACTGGAAACAACCAAATGTCATCAACAAGAGAAGGGATAAGCTAAACTCTATTATAATACATCATAAATGTATATAAACATACACATATATTCAGCAATAAAAGTGGCTACAAAATGACGTAAAGTAAAACAGATGCATCTCAAAAACAATACACTGAACAGAAGAGGCCAGACACAAGATAGTGCATCTGAGGTCACGCACAGCGTATGACCTCACGGCTGTGGGGCACACAAGCCGGCAAACGATCTGTGATGATAGAAATTGGCACAGGGCTTGCCTCTGGGTGGTCTTAGGGGCCCACAGGCAAGGGACAGAAGGCTTTCTGCAGTGATGGGAATGTTCAATATCTCTTTTGTTTAATTGGAGTATAGTTGATTTACAATGTCGTGTTAGTTTCAGGTGTACAGCAAAGTGAATCAGTTATACATATATCCACTCTTTTTTTTTTAGATTCTTTTGTTTCCATATAGGCCATTACAGAGTATTGAGTAGCGTTTCCTGTACTATACCGTAGGCCCTTATTATCTATTTTATATATAGTAGGGTGTATGTCATTCCCAGTGTCCCAGTTTCTCCCTCTTGATTGGGGTGGTGGCTAAATGGGAGTATACAATTGTCAGAATTCGTCTGACGGTACACCTAACATCTGCATATTTCATTATGGTAAATTATGCCATAGTTCGGAAAAAGGCTTTGAGTAAAAAAAAAAAAAAAAAAAATTACCTGTACGAAACTGTGCTCCAAGCCCAGGTTGACCTCATTAGAAACATTTGTCGCCTAAAGCGATGAGTGCCATTGAGGAGCTGCTCGGCCCGGGGCGGGGGGGGGTCGCCAAGGGGACTTTTTTTTTTTTTTGGCAACACCACGTGGCATGCGGGATCTTAGTTCCCTGATCAGGGATCGAAACTGTGCCCCCTGCAGTGGAAGCGTGGAGTCTTAACCACTGGACCTCCAGGGAAGTCCCAAAAGGGATGTTTTAGAGTCCTTTTCCCCATCCATCTTCAGGTCACCCCCTCACTGCCTCTGCCCCCTCAAACCTTTGTTCTGAGGACCCTAGAGGTACACCCTGGCATGTGAGCCATGTAGAAAGGCAAGAACTTGAACCTTTGGCCTCCACCCAGCCTGCCCTCTGGGATTTTTCTTCTCTGGTAGTGAAGTAGCAGCCACATGGGGCGTGCACAGATCTTATGCGTGTGGCTCTGTGAATTCCCACAGACTGACCACACCTGGGGAACCAGCTCCCAGGAAAAACCCATAGAGAACGTTCCCAGGATCCTGGAAGTCTCCCCACTACCCCCTTCTGGTCACCACTCCCCTCTCCTGCCCTCTCACCTGTCTTCTGTCGCCTCTGTGTGATTCTGCCCATTTTCGAAGCATTATTGGTGCCCAAACTGGGACAGTCCAGGCAAACCAACAGGTCGTTCCCGTCCATCACCTCCCTGCTGGCATTGCGGTGAACGGGTACTACTGGAACCAGCTTAAACCCCCGGCCCTGGGTCCTGACGTTCGGGGAGCAGTGGTGCTTCTGGTTTAGGGAGCAGTGTGCTCCACGGGGTGTAAGAGGTGTTCTCAGTCTTGTCTCGGAGAGCCCAGAAGTGCCAGGCCCACAGCGGCCGGGGGGGTCTGCAGGCATAGAGATAGCAGAGCCGGGTATGAGGCAGCCCCAGGAGCAGCAAGCAGGGGCTCCTTAAAGGGACACTGCCTTGCAGCTAGGCCCCCACCCAGGGTGGTCCCCCCCCAGCACTTGGTGGCGGATGTACCACGCTCAAGCCCCTGGTTAGGCAGCTTGCCAGCGACCTCTCCCAGCCAGGAAGGCCCAGGCATCCGGCAAGGGAGGCTGGCCCCCGGCCACTCTGGTTTTCCAACTTCAGCTGTGCACCCACCCTCAGCAGGCCCCCTCGGTACTTTTCAGGGTTCACCAGGTGAGTGCAATGTGTAGCCAAGGTTGAGAACCAGTGCTTTCAGCAAACAGCTGAGGTTTATGCAGCGTTTTAGCCCGTAAGCCCTGTTCTCACTGTGCGAAGAGGTGATGATCCTACTGGGCTCCTTTCCTGCCATTTTCCCAGCTGGAGCAAACATCCCTGCGTCTCTGAAGGGCAGAATTAAGACTAGCTGGGTATCGGTTATTAAAGAGGCCACCTTGATAGAGGTTTCTAGAAATAAGCTACCCCAGGATGGAATGAATTGCTGCGCAAAGGAGTGAGCTCCCCCTCCCCAGAGGTATGCAAATGGAGGCTCGGTCTCCGGGATCCCCTTACCGAAGGAGGCAGCACACAGTGGGCTTCCCAGCCTGATTCTGTACCTGTGCTCCATCTTCCTGTCTGAGTGATTCCAGGAAGATCCCTCCCCCCGCCCATTGCAGTTTTAATGGGGAACTTGTGGTAAATGATTCCACCGATTAAACCAACCCTCGCAAATCTCTTCCCTCTGCTAATTTATCTGGTTTGTAAATCTGAAATCTCAGCGTGGATCTGCTGGACGAGTTTACCTGGAAATGGCCCTCCTCCTCTCCCCCCTCTGTCTCCCCCTCCCCCTCCCGGCTTAAGGTCCACAGGGCTCTGAGCGGCCCGGGCTCCTTGCCCAGGATGCCCAGGAGAGGCCCCTGTGAGGGCCTCGCTCTGCTGGGTTCGGAATCCGAGAGTAAACAGATCGAGTGTCAGCCAGGCTGCCCATAACAGGCAGCCACAGCCATTGAAAATGAGAACTGTACTCTGAGATGACTCAGCCTTCGGCCCCAGGGTCAGGGCAGCCCCAGGCCCTGGCTCTGCCCTGGTGGTCGGCTGTCGACCACGCCCAAGGGGAACAGCAGTGGGTTTTGAGAGTCGACTGGTGTGTGATTCCGTTTTGTCCCATCAGGATGAGGGCACGCGCAGCAGCCTTGGTTGTCTGGCGGGTCACTGTCTTCAGTTTCCTTGTCTGTGAAATGGGCATCAACACTTCCTGTCTTAGTGGGCAGATGTGAGACATGAGTCTGAGACCAGTCCAGCCGGCATAGGCAGAGAAGTGCGAGTCTGAGGCTTGGGGAGAAAGCCTGGGCCACAGGGGCTGGGACCCTGGGAGGGAGAGAATTGGCAGAGAGGGTGTAATGAGAGAAGAGCACTGGGTAGGCTTGGAAGAGAAGACACTGCAGGAAGCAAAAGGAGAGTGTCGATACTGGAAGACCCTGCTGTGGTCGGTATAAGTGTCCAGGCTGAGGCCTTGGCCCACCATGTAAGGTCCAGCCGAAAGGTCCAAGGACAGGAGGGTGTGAGGGAAGAGGCCATCAGCTTTGGCTGGTGGAGGTCACTGGTGAGCTGAGGAGGATCCATTGGAGGGTTGAGTCAGGCCAGCGGCAGTGGCTGGAGGACTGGTGGTGGCGGAGGGAAGAAGGTGACGGGCACGAGGGAGCCTTTTTTTAGGACGGAGGAAACTTGAGTCTGTTTGTCACCAAGACAAGGAAGCCAAGTATGAGATTCCTGAGGAAGAGGCGCCAGTGGGAACAGAGGCTTAAAGATAGGTTGCCACAGTGGTACCGTTTTTCTGAGGCCAGAGAAAGGGGATGAGATGGATGGAAAGGCAGAGATGTTTTGAGAGGGCGGCCTAAGTCTTAGGAACTTGGAAATGCAGGTTGGAGTGCAGAGCGTGGGCATGGGGAGACGAGGGAGACGGAGGGTTGAGCTGCTCCCGAGAGGGGTGGAGGGACAAGATCCAGGCCCTGGGGGATTTCCAAGCTGGAGGTTAGTGCTGATGGGGGGCCATCTAAGGATGGGGTCGGCCAAGGGGCCCACCCAGGACACCCTGCCCCCGAGCCAGCAGCAGACGGTACAGAATTGGAGGGGCCACAGGAGGTGAGAGAGGCGCAGAGTGACCTGGGAGCTGAGGCATCTCAGAGTTGCCAGGCAACAGGATGGCAGCTCCATCCAGGCAGTACCTCAGTGTGGGTCCAAAGTCTTATAATGGCGAATCTTCTAGGGACCGTTGGTTCCCAATTAATAGTGTCAGGAGCTTGGTGGGGCGGGGCTGGGGGGACGAGGACCACAGATTGCTTTAGGGTCGGGTCTTTTGATTATTGTTTTCAGCCTGCTGACCGAACATCCTTGGAGGGTGTGTGTGTGTGTGTGTGTGTGTGTGTGTGTGTGTGTGTGTGTGTGTGTGTGTGTGTGTGTGTGTGTGTGTGTGTGTGTGTGTGTGTGTGTGTCTCTGTGTGTGTGTCTCTGTGTGTGTGTGTGTGTGTGTGTCTCTGTGTGTGTGTCTCTGTGTGTGTGTCTCTGTGTGTGTGTGTCTGTGTGTGTCTCCTCAGCTGCAGTATGAGGAACAGGGGAGGTTGAATAAGCTTCCAGTTCCAGAGAAAACCAGGGGAACATGAGGGCCATTATCCGAACTGAAAGGAGAGAAAGAAACCAGTGCTGCTGGATCAGCCGTTCGTGCTTTTATCTACAGAGGGATGCCGACCTTGAACCCTGGCCCCGTGATCGGTGGGGTTATCCCCCTGTTTATGAGAGAGGACACAGGCTCAGGGGCTGCATAAATGTCTAAGGCCACCAGGGCTTACCAAAGGGGAAAGGTGATGGGGAGGGATCAATTAGGAGTGTGCAATTAACATATACACACTTACATATATAAAACCAACAAGGATCTGCTGTAGAGCACAGAGAACTATACTCCATATCTTGTAATAACCTATAATGGAAGATGTAAAAAAAAAAGAATATATACATATATAGATGTATCATTGAATCACTTTGTTGTACACCTGAAACTAACACAACGTTGTAAATCAACTATACTCCAATATAAAATTTAAATTATTTTTAAGTTTTTAAACGAAAAAAATAGGACCATCGGGGCTGGTGCTGTAACGGAGACCCAGAGCATTAGCCCTTTACACACAGCACCATCAGACTATTAAATAGAGACTGGACTGTGGGGACCAAGTTGGGGACCGAATATACATCTCTTGAACCCAAGTGAGCCCCCAAATCACTGACCAGCCAAGACCAAATACAGTGACCCAAATGGGAGTGAGTTGTCGCCCTGGGACCAGTCCTGTCCGTTCATCTAGGACTCTAGGCTGACTCTGGCTCCTGGACCCTTCTCAGGCCACCTCCTCTGGGTAGCCCTTGAACTTCAGCGTTTCCTGCACCTTTTTACAGCCTAGCAGCCTACCCTGCCTCCTGTTCTGTGGCTGTGTCCCTTCTGCCAGACCCCAGTCCCAATCACCTGCAGCCCCTCATCCTTGCACCAGTGACCTCAGCTCAGGTTCATGACCCTCACCCATCGTGTGTCTCTGCACGGCTCACCTTTATGCATTTAACTAACTAGCTAATGTCAATAGCGTAATCAGCACATGCAAAGCCAGAGCAAAAGTAGGATGGAGACGATACCCTCCACGTAACCAGAGGTCTCCCCCGCCCATCCCCAAACCCCAGGTAATGTGTTCTTTATTCCCTGGCTCCCTTTATATGTAGTAACATTGCAACTCCGTGGAGTCTTAAAGGTGTTGGGTGTTGTTGTTGTTGTTGTCGTTGTTTCGTCATAGCTGCTTTTAACTGTAAAAAGAATACCATGCTGGACATAACAGTTGGGGACTTATTTTTCCATCTGCTGTTATATTGCTGAGACTCATTCGGAGTTTTGCAAGTCCCTGTAGAGTGTTCATTTTGACTGTTGGGTAATATTCTTCTGTCATCATTTTCCTCCTCATCCAGTGATGGGAATCTGGGTTGCAGCCAGGTGTTTGTTACCAAGGACGGGCTGTTACCAATTCTCTCGTCTGTGTCTCCGGTTACCCATGTTTAAGACAGTGGATAGCTTCCAGGGGAAGAGCTGAGTCATAGGGAATATACCACAGGCCACACCTGCGCCCAGGCTGCCCCCCACCTTAGAGACCACACAGCACAGTGGTCCCAAGGTCATAACTGCCTTAACCTAACAGCATCAGTTTTCCCGTCTATGAAACGGCAATCATTAATTACACTCCATGTTCATTCAGTTAACACAGATGACGCACAGACCCTCTTTCCTGTTCAAGGCATGGGGGATCTGGATGAGATAGACTCAGCTGTCTCCCAGGAGCAGGTATCTCACCAGCAGAGATAGACCAGGAAGGGAAGCATCTCAGCACCTCAGTGGATGTGATCAGTCGCTGGGGAGGTGATGGGCAGGTGAGGGTGAGCGTGCGCTGGGACAGGGGGCTTTGGCCCGCCCAGGGGACCTGGGCTGGGTTCGTGGGCCACTGCGCGAGACTTGACTGTCCTGCTGGTAAGGGTTGGGGTGGAGGCCATGAGGAATGGGGAGATCCGAAGTCAGGCAGAGACCCAGAGCCCACTGCAAGACCAAGCACTGCCTGGACAGGAATGCTGCCTCGGACATGCACTCAGTCCCCGGGCCAGCGCACTTCATCCAGTGGCCACACGTGCTGAGGCAGGGTCTTGAGCACTTCCACGTTTGTTCCACACCTCCTTAAATCCTAATGACCCTGCAGGACAGGTATCTTCAAACCTCTCTCACAGATAAGGAACCTGGCGTGATTTGAGGACCAGTGAGTTGTTCCAGCCTCATCTTGGATAGGTGGCAAAAACCAGGACGCCCGCTTGGGCCTTTTTCCATCTCAGTCCCTCCCAAGCAAGAAAGGGAACCACCAGCCAGCGCCTCGTATATGCCCTGCACTTGGGAATGTGTTCACGCAGCAGGACGCTGCCCTGCCACAGACGGTGTTCCTACCCTGGCACGACCCTCTTGATGCCACCTGTCTTCCTCCAGGATGACCATCCTGAAGGAAGAGCCGTCCTGAAGTTCTCTGGGGCTTGTGCTTGGGCCTTCGGAGCAGGGCCAGGGAGCACCACAGTCCCTCACCAGGCACAGGTCTCCATGGAGGAAAGGACCAAAGCCCTGGGTCCGGGCCAGATTCAGAGGCGAGTAAATTCTGCCAGTGCAAGGCACCCCTTCTGCCCACTGACCTCTCTCCTGGTGCCACTGATGAGAACGTGCCACAGAAGGCAACGGTTCCCTGCCTTGGCCCTGTGTTTCTCAGTGACCTCACCAGCCCCGATTTGTTGACTGTTATTTCAACATGGCCGTAAATGGAGGCATGCCCACCACTGCCGGCCTGGCCCAAGTCACCATTAGCTCTCACCAGCCTCCTTGGAGACGACGACTAGCCTCGTCACTGGTCTCTCGGCCCCACCCAGTCCTTACAGGGGCCACAGGCATCATCCCTCCCCCATGACATCTGACGTCACCACCTGTCATTCCCCCTCCCCCACCACGTGGCCACTCTGGCCTCGTTCACTCCCAGCATGTACCCACCTCAGGGCTTTGGGACAGCAACACGCCCGCTCTTCCAGCTTCTACAGGTCTCACAGGGAGCTTTCCTGCTCTTTTGTGTGTGTGTGTGGACACATGTACATAACACAAAGTATACCGTTTGAACCATTTCTAAGTGTATATCTCAGTGGTATTAAATGCTCACATTCCCATTGTTCTGCGCCCTTCACCACCATCACCATCCACTTCCAGAACTTTGCATCATCTCAGACTGAAAGTCTGCACCCTTTTACCAGTTGCTCCCCGTTCCCCTACCCCTACCCCTGGCAGCCACTCCCTGCTCTGCGTTAGATCGCAGACCCGCCTTTTTGAGTGGCTCTGCAGCCACGCCGCCGTCTGACTCGCTACTTTATTTATCCAGCCCCCATGGAAGTTCTAACTGTCCAGTTATTTAAGGTGTGTCTCCGGCACCTGAAGCAGCGCCTTTATACATTAAAGGCACTTAACGATTTGTGATGACTGAGTGATCCAGCCGCTTTCGCCTGGGTCACAGGGGCTTTATCCAGACCTTAGCGATTCCTTTTGCCCTACCCAGCCCCTTTTTACAGTCCCGTCTGTGCGTGCCACCCTAGAATTTGCAAACACTGTTGCCCACGCTGTCCAATTCTCCTGGCCACCCAAGACATCAGCAGATTTTTTTCCATCTTAACAGAAAAAAGACATTCTTCGGGGTTGCCCTTCAAATCACAGAACGTGACGCAGGTTTTTTTTTCCTAACTAAAACTTGAAATGGCAGCTTCCCGTTGTTAAAAGATAGTAGAAATGAAATGTAGGTAACACGAAAGACCTATTGAAGATCCAGGAGAAGACCCAGCTGAAAAAGCCACGGCTGGCTAAGAGAAGAAAGCCTGACGCACACCCTCCTCCTGGTTGTCGGGAGGCCACCACGCTCGCCCCAGAGCACGTCTGTCACTCGCTGTATATTGTTCAAGGCTCCTGTGCGCTGCTGCAGGGACGCATCGGCGGGGCTGGCAGAGGCAGGGGCGGGTGGTCCCCAAAAGTGGGTCAGACCCTGGCCCTTCCACCTCCTCACTGTGACACGCTGCAGAGGAAGATGTGGCTGAACCTCCCTCGTTGTAGACCGAGCAGGCTGCGCTCGGTGAGAAACACGCGTGGGTTCCAGGCGCCGAAATTCAAAATGGGCATTCAGGGGTCCTGCTGGAACAAAGGAATAACGGGTTGCAAATAGCAACTGGAACATGCTGGAAACCTGTTCTCAGTCCTGTCTGCAAGGCCTGTCAGGTGTGTGTGAAGGCTCTGCGCTCATTTCATAGCCCGGCTGACCAGGCTCTAATTGCAAAGGGCTGCACTTGTTCTGTGGCCAGGCAACAGGGGACCTCAGCAGGGTCTGGCTGACACAGGGCACATTGTGACCCCACAGAAAACAGGGCCAGTCCCAGATGGGGTCCGGCCCACAAAGCTAGCTCCCACCTCCCAGAGACCCCGGTCTTCTGCACAAAGAGACTCCACATAAAGCCAACTTCTGCTGAGCCCTGACTATGTAAAGGGGTCCTTGTGGTGTCTGGGAAACAAGGAAGGGAGCGCAGGACAGCCTTGCGGGACCATCACCCAGCCAGCAGGTGAGTGGAGAAGGCGAGACGGATGCAGATAGGAGCTCCCACCCGATGGTGATGTGTCAGGACACCTCCCTGGCTCCCCCGATCTGGACAGTCCTGTGCTCAGACAGCCTCCCTGCTGCCCCCATCTGACCCCTGTGCTTATCTGTGAAGTATCTGTGAGGTCCCCCCAGCGTGGCATGTCGGGGAGCTGTGACCAGGGAGTTGAGACCAGGGAGCAGGTTTGGCTCCAACAGATGCACTGGGAATTTCAGGCTGAGTCAATGTCTTCCATCATAAACCATCATCTCGTCACTGGCTACCTGGTGGGAGCTGGGCTCCTGGGAAGATGCATGGAGACTCTTCAGCCAAAGCTTGTTGCTTGGCGTCAATGTGTAAGAACCAGTGTTTCAAGGAATCAGAGACTCGGCGCTCCACAGAACCTTGGAGGTGGCTTAATCTATCCTCTCCATTGAGGCAGCATCACCGCTGCAGCCCACCTGCCTGGGGCTCAGCCCCTCAGACAACTGACGTCTCACCACCTCCCAAGACAGCCCGTTGGTCTCTGTAGCCCGTTTGGCTTTAGAGCTTTTCTTACTGGGAATGCAAGCCGGCCTCCCCATGGTCCTCCACTTCAGCTGCCTCTGTCCTCCAAGAAGGAAAAATAGCCAACATATTGAGTGCTTACCGTAGTCATGCTGGGCATTTATTCTTCAACCACAACCCTATGAAGGAGATATTAAATATTTTCATCTCATTGTACACATGAGAAAACCAAGGCACAGAAAGGTTAAGTAACTTGCCTAAGGTCACACAGCCATAAGCAACAGCATTGCTTCCATCCCATGGTCCACAACAGCCATAGAGATTTAAAGATGGTGGCTGGAATCTTCCCCCAGGCTGAAGGGATTTCAGTGTAAAGTCCCCTCGCTTTCCTCTGGGCATGTGTGGGCCGTGAGGATCTGAACAGGCGCAGACTTTCTGGTATGGCCTCCAGTACTATCCAGCACCCGTACTCTGTGCACAGAGCCCAAGGATGCATTGGCGCCCCCTGGACAGGGGACTTGGATGATTCTTTATTTTATTTTATTTTATTTTATTTTATTTTATTTTATTTTATTTATGCTGAGGCACCAGAGCGCAGGCTCAGTAGTTGTGGTGCACAGGCTTAGTTGCTCCACAGCATGTGGGATCTTCCCGGACCAGGGATCGAACCCATGTCACCTGCATTGGCAGGCAGACTCTCAACCACCGCGCCACCAGGGAAGTCGGACTTGCATGACTCTTGGGGTATGTCCTGAACCACAGTGAACTGGGGCTCTCCCAGAGCTGCTGTTCCCCAGTCTCCCTACTTCATTGTCCAGGACTCTAGAGTTTTGTATCCTGTCTATCTGATTGCGCCAGCAGGACCTGCTGGTCAGCCATCACACACAGTTGCACAGGTTGTGCACTGCCCAACTCTAAGGCCACTCTTTACACAGACTGTGCAATGAATGAGCCCTCCCCACCAGAGTTGTGATGTACCACCTGCCCAGCTGCCTGGGCAGCAGATCTGTCTTGGGTTCTGATCAGAGCTAGTTGGGATTTTTGCCTGCCCTTGAAAAGCATTTTCCAAACAGACTCAATGGTTCTGGGATCATCTCTCCGTGCCTTGTCAGCCAGGCCCCTTGAGATCCACCTCGCTATGGCGCTGACAGGGTTCCATGTGGCCTGTGCCCTCCCTGCCCAAACCGGAGCTGGATGGAAACTAGTCCACCTTGAACCTGTCGCTCATTGTACAGAGGAGTGAAGCAGCCCAGGGTTCACCACCCCCAGGTGCCAGGTTGGGACTGGAACCCAGGTCTCTTGACCCCAGGCTCTTGGTCCTCTTCCCGCACTCCCAGGCTGCTTTCTCTAACCCTGTTGTTTCATCCTGTTTCTAAGCACCATGCGGGCAACTAGAGGGCAAACACTTCTCCTCCTCCCCGGGTTTCCTAACAGCACTCAGCAGCAGGCTGGGTAATTGCTGGGTTTCGGTCCTCTCTCCAGCTCCTTGTAGACAAAGTACAGAGAGGCCACGAACGCTGGGGCCCGGCATCTGGGGTGTTGATCTAGCCACGGCTCATTAGAGAGCGTGAAGTTGGGACTGGAGACTTGAGCGCCTCCCAGAGAGGGGCAAGTCAAGGCAGTGCCACACAGGGGCAAGCAGTGTTTGCTCTGATTGGGGCTCCTCTGGCTTTGGGGGTAGGCATGTGGCCACAGTTCACTCTTTCGCTCATCAGACTTTGAGTGTTGTTTCTCGGTCCAGCCAGTGTCAGGTACAAGGTGTGTGTACAGAGAACCCACCGTCCCTGCCTGTGAGAGTTTATGGTCCACTGGGGGAAACAAGTATTACTTGTAATAGCGTGTGGAAAGCACTCAGGACCATCATGTGCAGTTGTTCAGGTTGTACACAGCCCAACTCTAAGGGCATCTTACACATACACTGTGAGATAAATGAACTGTCCCTTTGAGGTGTGATGCACCACCAAGCCCAGCTGTCCACAGTGGCTTTAGCATCCAGACAGGATCACCCCTGTGGTAGGAAGTGAGAGAGAAGAGGTGGTGGGGCCAATCAGAAAAGGTTTCACCCCGAAGGAAACGCTTAAACTGGGGCTTGAAGGATGAGTGGCACGTCTCCAGCCAAAGAAGAGGGAAGGGGGTGCCGGGCAGTGGAAAGAGTATTTGTCCACCTTTGGGGGCGTGAGACAAGGAGGCAGGCAAGAGTGGGGGAGTGAGGCAAGGGGAGGCTTCTAGGCGAGCGCTCACGTGGAGGGGGTGATGGAGAGAGGGGAAAACAGATCTCAGAGCAACTTGGGAGGTAAGATGGGGTGAGCTCAGAGATGTGTAGGACTTGAGGGGGTAAAGTTAGGAGAGCAGGAGGCCCGCTCCCGAGTGTGTGACCAGAGTAGTAGCTGCAGGTCCCTCCAACTGACTCGCCCTCCTGGAGGCCTGCCCACGCCAAGGCGCACATTCCGAGATAATAGCTGGCACTCGGCCCCTGGAGACGGGTCACATCAAGAGCGTAGTCATACCCCATCGGCAGCAGAGGCCGATGTTGCCTTCTGCCGGTGTTTATGCCCTCCAGGGCCATTTATATGGTCTATTTCTGGAGCATCCCTCACCCCCGAGAGGGCACAGGGAGCAAGTACCACATCTGTTTGCCTTCTCAAGGCTCTGGGATGACTGGGTGGCCACTCCCCCCACCCAGAGAGTCCTTGCTTGTGGCAATCTGGTGATTGGCAGTGGGGGTGGGGTGGGAGTGGGCTTCTGAGGCTCGCTTTTAGCACACAGGGGTCCTCAAGGAGGAGCTAGGCCAGACCAGTGGTTGCCATTCACTCAGTGATAATTTGCCATTGTCGCCCAGCAGTTATAGATTTCATTTGTCCGGGCAGTAGTTGCAAATTGGATACGGGACAGGCAGGGACAGAGATGTAATTTGAAAACCAAAGAGCTGGAGGGAA
The DNA here is from genome assembly GCF_949774975.1 of Lagenorhynchus albirostris. Classification (NCBI taxonomy): domain Eukaryota; kingdom Metazoa; phylum Chordata; class Mammalia; order Artiodactyla; family Delphinidae; genus Lagenorhynchus; species Lagenorhynchus albirostris. The sequence continues at coordinate 77,635,284 of NC_083109.1, forward strand.
ATTGAAGAGTGTGGTGCTGCTGGTTGAGCAGAGTGTTGGGGGGGGGGCGTGGCGGGGGGACGCCACCTTGTTCACAACTCTGGCGAAGCGTTTTCCTTGAAGTCGGGTTCACCGAGGTATAAGTCACATATACAGTAGAAGCCGCCCCTTTTAGGGTACAGTTCTTCGGGTTGTGACAAACGTATATCATCTTGTCACCACCACCGTCAAGAACCAAACACCTCCTTCACCCCAGAAGTTCCCCGGTGGCCCTCAAATGTCAGCCCCAACCCAACCCCTGGCAACCAGGAATCTGTTCTCCATCCTTACAGTGTAGCCTCTTCCAGAATGTCATATAAATGGCATCACATAGTACGTCTCCTGTTGAGTCTGGCTGTAACTTAGCAAAATGCCCTTGAGATTCGTCCACATGGTTGCAAGAATCAGTAATTCAGTCCTTTCCGTTGCTGACTAGTATTCCCTGGTGTGGATGTGCCACAGTTTACCCAGTTCTCCCGCTGAAGGGAGGACGTTTGGTTGTTTCTAGTTCGGGGCGATTACAGATAAAAGCTGTAAACATTTGCATACCGGCCTTTGTGGGGCCGTATGTTTTCATTTCCCTTGACTAAATACCCAGGAGCAGGGTTGCCAGTGGTCATGTAGGTTTCACTCTGTAGAAACCTGACAAACCATCTTCCAAACGGCTGCACCCTTTTGCAGTCCTACCGGTTCCAGCTGATCTCACTACTTGTGGAAATTTAAAGAATAAAGTGAAAAGGGTGCTGCGGGGCTTCTGTGGATAAGGCTTCCGTGTGGCAGGATGGCTGCCAGGAGAGGGGAGCCGGGGGGCAGAGATCTGCGGACATTCCGGCCACCCCCTTCCCCGGCAACGCTGCATCCTCTTCAGGATCGCTTTCCCATTTTAATCTTCGTAGAAGTGCTGTTCGGGCCCTTGCCAGGCTTACTCGTTGGGCCTCCTTCTGTCACGGCTTCCTGTGATGGATGGGTTTTACACAGCGGGCATGGAGCCCGAGCTGAGCCCCGTACTTGAGATCAGCGACACCAGATAAATCAATGACCGTGGGCAGTTCCCTGCCCGCCGCTGCCTGTGCGTGCCGTCTCTCCCTGCAGCTGCGCCTGGGGTGTTCTGGGGGCCAGTCTAGCTGGATGGGGGACAGGGAGACGGGCGTTGAGGGGGTGGTAAGCCCCTCAGCTGGAGACAGCCTCAAAGCCCAGCCCAAGGGCTGTCTGGACACGTAGCCCAGCGTGTCTGCCAGGTGCCAAGAGCGTGCTCAGGGCTGAGACCGGCAGGGATGAGTTACAGACGGACCGAGTGATTGCCAGACCCTCCCTGGCCTTGGGAAATTGATGGTCCCATTTGGGGGAGGAAATGAGCAACTTACACCCCAGGCTAAGCAGTATTACCAAAGGCAGCATGTGGCAATTCAGGGATCCCTGCCACACAATGGCACAGACAGCCACGCCCCTCTCTCCTGCAAGGGAAAAAAGTACCCTAAAGGCTGGGCTGTCGGTTGGGTGATGCGAATTAGGCCGTAAATGACTGTGGGAGCTCTCGAGTTGGTGAGGAGAGGGGCCAGGACCATGGGCCGGGGACACGACACGACGACAGAGGCCTCAAGGTCAGAATGTGTGTGGGGAGCGGAGGACACGGAAAACACAGTTCATCTGCATGCGCCCTGCCAGAGCTGCCCTTGGGCCTGTAGGGGACCCTGGAGGCTGGCCGGCTCAGGGGTCCTCAAAGATCGGGGGTGCAGAGGAAACCATCAGCGTCCCTAGGCCTCTCTGAGTCCTCCTGAGTCAAAACTGAGGCAGTGGAGGGAGAAATACGTAGCCCCCGAGCAGGCTGGGGCAGAGCTCTGGGTAAACCGGGTCACGGCGTTGGGAGAGGGGGCGGGGGTGAGGCGGGCGGCTGCCACAGGGTCTGCTGGGACTTACAATACCCCGTGTCTGTCTGTCCGTCCACCCAGGTGCAAGTTCTTCAGTCTGACCGAGACCCCGGAGGATTATACCATCATTGTCGATGAGGAGGGCTTCCTGGGTAAGTGCTTCTCTCCCCAGGGGCTTGGCTGGACTGGGGCCGGCAGTCGGTGCCGGCTGCCCGCCCCCCTCCCCTTGTTTCTGTCCCCACCTGCTGGTGGCAGAGCTTCCTCCTGTCCTGTGTTCTGGCTGATCCCCTCCCTTTCTGCTCTCGAGACTTTTTCCCAGGAAAGGCCCCAGAGCTGAAAGGGGGTGGTGCCTCCCCAGCCAGGAGCTAAAGCAACCAGGAAGGCAGGGGGCATGTTCTCTGGGACTCCTGCCGCGAGGGAGACGCTTTCAAAACATCTTCAGTCCTTGTTCGAACAGGAACGTGCCCCAGTCACCATCCTTTTATGATTTTCCTTTATCTTCCTTCCATCTTTTAAATCGAGATAGAATTCACGTACCAGAGAGTGCGTCATTTTAAAATGTACAGCAGTTCCGTGGTCTTTGATATTCCCAAGGTTGTGCAGCCGTCACCACTATCCGATTCCAGAACACTTCCGTCACCCCAGAAAGAAGCCCTGTCCCCTCATCCTCCACATCCTTTTAGTTTTATGATTGAAGTTCGTTATGTTTGTCCGGCTCTAAAGTAACAGTGAGTGTTCATTGGTGGCGAGTGCTGACCGATACGTATTACTTGATGCGAAGGTGTTGTGCTTGTCCTGTGATTATCAATGAGGAACTGAGAGTGGAGGCGGGGAGTCGTGGGTCCAGACTCACCAGCAGAGGAGCTGGGCCCCCTGAGAGCTGGTGGTCATTCAGAACTGCTAAGTTAGAGTCTTCCGAACATGTAGAGAGGGCAACAAATCCAACAGGTTTTAAAACCCTAGCCCTACCCACAAGACAGCTACTGGTCACTTTTTTCGTGGTTTTCTTTCCAACTTTTCTCAGGCGGTCTGTTTAATTTATAGAAATGTTTTCACTTCACATAACAACAAAATATGCTGTGATATCACAGCCTTTCAGCAGCAGCCCTGGTTCCTTGCCCAGGCCCCTACGGTTGGAGCTGAAGTTATTTTCATTGTCCTCCAATGAGAAATTTATAAACTCTGTCAGTGCATAACATGTATTCTTAGGCAGGTTGATTCCCAAAACAGAGTCTGAGAAATGGCATTGTGGAGTCAGGAGGTGACTATTTTGTGGTTCCCGATGCGTATCGACCCTCTTTACTTTTACTGGTGAGAAAGTGAAGCCCCAGGAAGCGGCTTCCCAGCTACGCCCCGTTGTCCTCGCACGCACATGGTCTAGGGCACCGAGTCAGTATTGGGGACTGGGCTTGGCACCCCACATCCTCCGGGCCCCCCATGCCTCCAAGGGGGGGGCGGCTGTGTGGCCAGAGCAGGAATGGGGCAGACCCCACTGGAGGCCCTGCCCCTTCGCCAAGAACACCTGTGTCGTCAGTCACTCATTCATTCATTCATTCATTCATCAGAATTTTCTTTTCTTTTTTTTTAATATTTATTTATTCAGTTGCGCCAGGTCTTAGTTGCAGCAGTGGGGCTCATTAGTTGCAGCAGGCGGGCTCCTCAGTTGTGGCTTGAGGGCTCCTTAGTTGTGGCATGCCAACTGTTAGTTGCCACACGCATGTGGGATCTAGTGCCCTGACCATTGGGAGTGTGGAGTCTTAGCCACTGTGCCACCAGGGAAGCCCCCCTATCAGACATTTCCTGAGCCCAGGAACCACAGACCGGAATGTTGCCTTAGCCACAACTCACATGAAGAATGTCTGCTCAGGCAACCCAAGCACATGTTTATTTTCTCATGGGCATTCAGGCCTTTACACAGAACTGCTGAGAATCAGGGCACCTCGGATGTAGAAGGAACACCCGCAGAGTGTCTGTTCTCTGGGAAGGGATATTCTATCTAATCCACCTCCCCAGACCAGTATCTCTGACTAACTGTCTACCTCTGAAGGCAACAGGTAAGAAAACTCCTTGAGCAGGGAGAGCGGGAAGCTGCGGGACCTGGGGAGCCAGTTTTGCTGGTCCTGGAAGGCTGTGTTTGCAGGAACTGTCAGTAACCAGGGAGCCGTCCTTTGGCAGAGCTGAGTGTCGGGTTATTCTGAGCCAGCCCCGGGGTGGGGGGTGGGGCAGTATGTACTGAGCACCTGCTGCGTGCCGGCATCTTGCTGAGCCCTGGAGGTGTAGCCGGAATGAGAGACCCCACCTCCGACCCTATGAACCTCAGGACCTGCCAGCTAATTACACCATTAATTGTGGAGCTGCCATTGCGGTGGGTGCTGTGCAAGGAGGGTGTGGATGCTGCGAGAGCGAGTCACAGAGGACGCCCCGCCATGCAGGAGACCCCACGGGAGAGGCCCTCGAAATAGGAAGCAAGACCAGAGCTGGGTCTTGGACCTCCACGCCCACCCCTCCGCCATCCAACATAGATGAACGCATTCTACCAGCCCTGCCGGTGCTTCTGTCTGCAGACACTGTGCTAAACACTGGAAACGGCTCTAACGGTCCTCACTTTATAGATGAAGAAGTTGAAGCACAGACACATGGTGTGCAGCCTGCCCAGGGCCTCGCCACTGGTGTCATTTATGCATGTTTCCACGGGCCAGGCCCCGGACAGGGCAAGGCAGGGCAGACCAGGAGGTGTAAGGGCTGAGCCTCAGCTCCTGAGGGACTTACAGACCCTGAGGTTCCCTGGAACCATAAACAATGGAGGCGAAGTCTCGATCTGCCTCTCCCTGAACCTGAGTGGCTGGAACGGAGCCGGTGACAAAGGGGCCATCGGCTTACTCTTTAGTACAGGGTGGGTAGGACGTGGGGAAGCAGGTTTCAATTATTAGCCCAGGAGGGGCCCAGCCGCTCCGTGACATCTGAGCCAGGGTCTCACTTCCAGGCCGTGACTCCTGGTCAGCACGTCAGGCTGCTTGGATATCCATCGTTACCAGAGAAAAAACTGCGTACATAGATTTAAGTAGTAAGTCTCTCTCGCGCTTACACTGTGGAGCCACAGGGGAAAACCATACAAAGTAAGACTCCCGTTCCCCCTCCACCACTCTTAACGGTTAACTGGAGCCCAGCAGAGGCATATCACCTCCTGGGATCATTCCAGTGGCCTGAAGGGTAAAGAGTGGAGACCCGTTTTACAGGTGAGGAAGCCGCCATTTACGTGCCCAGAGTCGCCGTGAGTGACAGAGGGGCATTTGAAGCCGGAAGTGCTTTCAGGGTGGTTCCAGCCGAAATGAGGAGAAAGTGCTGCTGAGAAGTGGTGGTTCCCAGCAGACCAAGGTCACAGGAGCGCCTGAGGAAAAGGCGGCAGGCCCAGGGCAGTCTGCTCTCAGAGGGCAGGATTTGGGGTGGGGTGGAGGCTGCAGTGAGAGGCAGCGATGCTGAGTGCTACCCTCGCGCCTCGCTTCTAGGGGGGTTCTCTCAGGAGACTCCTCTTCGGAAAGGGAATCTGGTCTTGTGGCTGCCCCGGTGGGACCAGGGAGGGATGCTGGCTGTGTCACACCGTATGAAGGATGGTGCCCCGTCTCCCAGCTCTGCACATGTTGCTTCTCACCCAAGGGCTTCCCTTGGCCACTGTTAACATCAGCCAGGGTACATTGGTTATTGTTCGCCAACAGTTACCTCCATTGTGAAGCTTTTATGGTTAGAAACCAGCTGCTGTCTGCGATTCATGTGTACGTGAGATGCTGGACCTTTCCTGGGAGGGAGGGGCGATCGTCAGTGACATTAACCAGGCAGCTCCTTGTTGGTTGTGGAATTTTAGAGGTTCTTGGCTCAAATGGATGCTGTGTTTCTGTGTGGCCAACAGAAGGGAGGTGCGTGTGTGTATTTTGAGCTCTTACATATTTAATGAGCACTTACTTTGTGCAATGCTAGGTGTTCTCAGGGACCCAAAATAATAGGAGCAGCAGCGCCTGCCCTGACCTCTGGGTAGTTTTGCGGTTGGAGGGGCCCAGTGCACATTGGGGGGGGGGCCCCCGTCACAGTCCCCTTGTGTGTGTCGGTGTGACCTGTAGCACGCTTGGGGCTTGGTGCCGTGATTGGTCGAAAGATGGAGGGAGGAGGATGTCGAGAGGTAACTCCTGGCCTCACCCAGGGCTGAGGGGAAGACCCAGCTTCTATCCAGCCTCTGCTACCTTCTGGGCACGTGGCTCACTGACCTGGGGCCTCCGTGGCCTCGTCCCTAACACAGGATCACCTCCTTCCCTCCCTCCCAGTTCTGTAAGGTGTGTGTGTGGCTGTATGACAGGCATCAGGGAGTCACGTGCCACCTCCAGTTTGCGTGTCCACCAGGGCAAACAGTGCAGTGCCCATCAGCACTCCCTGCATCTCCCGCCTAGCTCTGAGCTCCTAACTTACTAATTCAGTAGTACCCCCAGGAGGGGTCCCCTCTGCACGAGGTCCAGGTCAGTGAAGGAGCTGGGATCCCAGTCGGGGCCAGTTCTTCACTGTGCCCTGAAGCCGACCCCTCCCTCCCGGTGAGCACTGATGGAGGATGACGCACACCTGCCTCTGGAGCGTCTCCCGCGTTGTGTAGAATAACAGACTGGCAGCTCAGCCTGGAGCTGAGATTACATCTCCCGGGATGGGAGGAGGGGTGGACCTTGAGGATGGGGTACCTGCTGCAGGGAGGGCTGCTTCCCTGGAGAGTCCCCCGCATCACTCCCATGACACCTCAGCTCCTGCCCGCCCACCCGCTTCCCTCGACCTCTCCAGGGCTGCCTCGTGGCAAAGTCCTTCCCACGAGGTCTCCACATTCTACACCCCCAGGTGTGGATATCTCGCCGTGTTGACCTGTAGTGCACATGCTTCTTATCTTTTCATTCCACTCCGTATAATTTCCCAGGATCAGATAGCCTTCAAAAGTGTGTTTTCCCGATACCCTTTGTATTTTGACAGTTTTCAGACTTGCACAACCGTTGAGAGCCTACAATTAACACCCCTGTTCCCTCCACCTGAAACTAGACTTGCCGGCTGGTCACCTTTGAGGACAACTGTTTTCACTTCTTGTCCATAAACAGTGCACACATACATTTATTATTTAATGGACCACTTGAAACTAAGACCTCAGGACAGCTCACCCTGAATACCTGAGCCTGTATCAGCTGAGAATAAAAGCCCTCTCCTACTTAACCACACCTACAGAATGAGACATTAATTGCAGAATTCATACCTACCATAAATTTTATATTCTGATTTCCTTCATGATTGGGAAATGTGTTTCATAGCTGAAAAACCTGTTTTTTAAACAGACGCATCGTATTCTGTCACAGATGAACTGTGGTTCGTCTGCCCGGCCCTGGCGTTGACTTTTTTGGTAGCTCCCAGGTCTTTGTCTTAAATCCTTTTGGGTTGAACGTTCATACCCATAACTCTTTCTTTGTCCCATGTGTAACTACTCCTTTACAGTGAAACTGTACATGTTTAAACTCTTGATACATTTTTCCCCAACTTCTATCCAGAAACCAACAAAACTCCCAGCAGCAGCGTTATAACAGAAAGGCTTTGGCACTTGGCAAGCCCTCGGACGCCAGGCACTTAGCTACGCACTCGATGGGGATTATCCCATTAAATCCTCCAAGCGTCTTCTGGAGTCTATCCTGATTTCATCAGCCCAACATTTGAAAACTAAGAAACCAAGAGGTGGTGATTTCGTTCAGAGTCACACAGCCAGGACACAACCCGCCCACCTGACCCCAGGACTCGTGACCCCGCTGCAGGCAGGGTGGGAGAAGCCTGACAAACTCTGTCAGAGGACGTGACCACTTAGCACAGGGAACCACAGGGCCTGCAGCCGGAAACGGGGGACTCCTGGGGAGGTAGGGTGGGCTCCCAGCAACAGAGCTGCCGACTTGCTTTCTGGGAGGTGGCAAGCGTCCTCAGCGACCCGCCAGGGAGCGTCCTCAGCTCTGATGGGCTATCTTTAGGGTCTTGGACGATGGGCAGTGACAGTATTAATAATCCCTTTCAGTCTCGGAATGTGTCTACTTTTCCTCTAGGGAAGAGCAAGCTGGCTCCCTCCTGGCAGCTCCTGGCAGCCCAGCCCCCAGCCCCGCAGCGGCACCTCGGGCACCCTGAGGCTTGGCCTGGGTGACGATGGGACCAGGCAGGCCTTCCCTTGCCCCCGAGTGCCAGGGCAGCATTTGGGGTCCCTGGGGCCAGCAGCAGCGAGCACTGTGGTCTCCAGCTGCTTTGCTGCTCTGACAAAGCTCACCCTTCTGGAAGCTTCAGAGAGGTGACCACTGACCCAGGGCTGACCTCCCTCTCAGTCCGGGCCTGCTGCTTGAAGCACCTCAGTGGGTTCCATCCAGGACTGAGAGCCGGGACCGGCGGGCAGACCCACCCCCGCTCACCGGCCGCCCAAACCCTGAGTAGCGTTTGGATTGAGCTGAACTCCTCTGGGCAGTGGCAGCCTGCAGGCTGCCCACCATCCCCCACCCGCCCACTTCTATCCCCATTTCCGGTCGGCCTCAGGCCTGGGCTTCTGCGCGGGACCCGTCCAAACCCGCTGAGAGACTCCTCGGAGCAGAGCCTTGGTACCCTAGCACCCCCTAAAAATGCACATACCCCAGCGCTTTGCAGACTTGGAGGGAATGGCCCTCACCACTGTATCAGCAGCAGCTTCCCAGCAGCCTCTGCTGCAGAGGACGGAGCCAGGGTTAGAGTTTGTCACTGTCTGAGCCCAAAGCCTGTGTTCTTTGCCACCACCCTCACGTGCTCGCCGAGGACCCCACTGCTAAAGATCAGGCCCCACTGGATTGTGGAACTCAGGCGGGGGACAGAGGGCAGGCCTGAGGCTGGGGCAGCAGAGGCTCCACCTGCCAGGTGAAGGCCTTACAGGGCCAGTGGAACCACGATGCCAGAATTGGGACATCGGGGCCTCAGCTGCCCGGACCCCCCGCCAACTTTACGGTCCTGAAGCTAATCCCTGCAAGAGGGGTTCTCGCGGCACCCCACCACGGGCTGGTGGCGGGACGGTCTGGACAGACGTGCCACGGTGCCAGAATGAGGTGCGCTCCCCATTTACTGCACTGTGACCTTGAGCCCGTCAGCTTCCCCCTCCGGGCCTCAGTTTCCTATTCTGTGAAATGGGGCAGGGACTGACTTCTGAGCCAGGTCTATAAGCAAATGGACAGCGTTCTGCACTGCTGGACTAAGAATTCAGAGAAGTTGGCAGTGTCTGGGGGTGACACTGGCTCCCCCGGGGCCCTCTGCCTGATCCTGGGAAGCCGGGTACAGGAGCGTGGGATGATGTCGAAGGCCGCCCTCCACCTGGGGTCTGGCAGTGTGACCAAGCCCTGACCACGGAGACTGAGCTGGGGTGGGGCCGCGGCGGGAGCAGGGAAGGTCGATGGGTGGGAACGGGGGCCCGGGCAGAGCAGAGGGGCGGGGACAGCGGCCACGTCCCTCCTCATCCATCCTTTTGGAGCCTCCGTGTGCCAGGCGCTGAGAATAGCAGAAAACAAAGCCCCAGGGCGCTGGCATGCCAGTGAGGCCAACTGTAGGCTTGAACTGGCCGCTCACCCCACGCGGCCATGGGAATTTAAAGGAACCAAAATTAAGTGCAACTTAAAATTGTGTTTCTTCTGTAGCACTGACCACATTTCAAGTGCTCCGTTACCACATGGGGTAAGTGGCTTTGGACGGTGGAGGTATAGACCATATCTATCATCCCAGAAAGCCCTCTGGGGCAATGCTGGTTCCCAGCGGCACGAGGACTTTGGCTTTTACTCCAGAGAACGTGGAAAGCCACGGGGCAGTTTTGAGTTGTGAGGAGCTTGGAACAGGCAGGCAGAGAGGCAGGTTCACAGAAGCTGACATGGTCCTGATGTGTTAGCATGCGGTGATGGAAAGGACCCCTCCAGAATTTTCCTAAGATGGCTTTTGGGGTTCTGCCCTACTGAAAAGTGAAATTAAAATTTTTTATTAAGTATTTTATTTATTCGTATATTAAAATGGTGCTTCAGATGACAGACCATCAAGGCACCCTGGCCCTCGGTGGCTCCTGGGGCTGTCTTTGCTTAAGATGGCAGGGTTGGGGGCTCACAGCACTGCCCCCAGGAAATCCCCTCCATGGCCAGTTCCAGACCCCTTGGAATTTCAGAATTGAACTGGGACACTCAGTTCTGGGGAGCGTGTTTCCTCTGGCGGTCCTGGGGCTGAGAAGTCTCTCTTCTGACACCCCAGATGACAAGCGGAGAGACTAGATGTGGAAGCCTGAGATCAGGCTTTCCTCCTGCCTCCCCCACTCCCAAACCCCTTCCCTTCTCTGGGAAGCAGCCTACCTCTCCAGCCAGCCTGGCGGAGGACTGGCCCCTCTCAGCCAGCAGGGCCAATGGGCTCCGTAGGCTGTGGTTGCCATGACGACCTTAGCTGGGCAGGTAGGAGCCTGGTTGAGGCTTCCGGAGCCATCTTGCTGAGGCCAGCACAGCCCAACCCAGCTTCCCTCGGGCAGCATCATGATCATCGCAGCCCCCTTAACTCACCAGTGTCCGGCCCCCTCTTCTTAGCGACCCCCTTGCTGGGGACCTGGCCCTTCTTCCCATGTGGTGCCCAGCATCGAGCATAAGGGTCTGTTTGTAAGTCAGATCTGGGTTTGAATCCTGGCTCTGTTATTCCCTGTCTAAGTGATCTTGGGTAAGTCACCAGCCCCTCAGAGCTCTGGTTTGTCACATGTATGGGGTGAAATGACAGTCCTGGTACGGGGTGGGTTCGAGCAGGCGACTGTGATGCGTGGAGAGTTCCATGTGCAACCTGTGCTCTGTTCTGTGGCTGCCTGTCCATGCAGCCGTGCACATGTGTGTACCATGTCCCGTGCACAGTCTCCCCTGGGTACTCTTTCTGCAGGACGGGGTGGAAGGATGGTCTTTGTGAGCTAGTCAAGGAGACTGGGCGATCACTGCCGCTCTGAACCTCCCCGACCCTGCCCCTGCCGGTGCCCCCGCCCCCAGGATCCCCAGGCTCTCAGGAGGGACTTGGGTGACAGTCACTGCCCACTGGAAGGTGGCAACCTCAGGAGGCCTTCTGGAGCTGAATGTGCTTCCGGAGGAGCCTGAAGTACAGGTCTAACTGAAGCAGGGAGGAAAATCCCAGGCCCCCCACCCTGTCTTCTTCTGGCCTCCCCTCTACCCCCCAGCCCCTGGGAGGTTCCTGGGAACCCAGTTTGAGAACCATGGGACCCGGTCCACCGGTATAAGGTGGTGATGGCAGCACCTGGTACCCAGAAAGGTAGTGAAAACCAGAAATAACAAAACTGTTACTGCTGAGTATGCATCACTTCACAGCTGGGGAAACTGAGGCCCAGCACAGATAAACCCCTTGTTCCCATGGTCCCTGCCCTACTGAGCTGCTGGGCACATCCAGAGTCCTCTGAGAGCCTTCCCTGCTCGGTCCTCCCCGGATGGGACCTTTAAGGACGATCTCGGCCTCCTTTGACAGATGAGGGCGCTGAGGCCCAGAGGGCGGGCTGGCCGAGGTCACACATCTGGGGCCCATCAGTCATAAGCCGGCCTTCTGTGTCCCCCTCCAGAGCTGCCCTCCTCGGAACACCTGAGTGTGGCCGACGCCACCTGGCTGGCCCTCAACGTGGTGTCGGGTGGTGGCAGCTTCTCCAGCTCCCAGCCCATCGGTGTGACCAAGATCGCCAAGTCGGTCATCGCCCCACTGGCCGACCAGAACATCTCTGTGTTCATGCTGTCCACCTACCAGACGGACTTCATCCTGGTGAGCAAGCTGCAGCCCACGCCCAGGCAACATGGGCGCCCCCTCGGATGTGGTCTGCAGAGTTTGTGCCTCTCCCCGCCGGTTTCGTGATCAGCTCAGAGAGAGGTCAAGCGTACCTTAGGGTCATCAGTCCAGTGTCAGCATGGCCCTGGCTGGTCTAGTCCCACCCACTGCCTGCCCTTTGTGTGGACCATGCTGGGTTTAAGCTGGAGGCCAGGAAGTGAGGGCTGGGGGTGCGTGTGGGTGGGATGCCCCCCTCGCTGGATGTCTGGCTCCCCCAATCCCATACCCCTCCCCTGGGGTGGCAAGTGTGTCTGGCCATGGAGCCAGCGGCATTTCCTGGCTACCGTGTTATTCATGCTCTTCTCCCATAGGGCGTGGCCACCCTGGAGAGTCCTCCCAGGCCAGGGACAGGTGTGGCCACCACACACAAGAGGGAGTGGGGGAGTGGACCTGCACCTCCTAGCCCTCGGCACGGTGTCTTCTCTCCTCTGCATCCTCCCTGCTGCCCCTGGGGAGGCACATGCCCCTGGTCCCAGGCTCCCGTCCCCAACCAGGACAGCGGGAGGCAAGGACAGGGGAAGCTCGTTCTGGGGACAGAATCTCAGAGTGAAGGGGCTGGTGGCCCCAGGCCCACTCCATCCAGGGACCATGGTACACTCCCTCTTTGACTCCCCGTCCCCAGGTGCGTGAGCGGGACCTGCCCTTCGTTACCCACACCTTGTCATCAGAGTTCACCATCCTGCGGGTCGTCAATGGCGAGACAGTGGCAGCCGAGAACCTCGGCATCACCAACGGCTTCGTGAAGCCCAAGATGGGTGAGTTGCGGGAGGGGGAGGGATGTGCAGAGAGACCTCAAGAAATTACCAGGTCCTACCCAGGGCAGCCCCATTCTCAGAGCATCAGTTGAGGGCCAGGCATAACACGGTACCACAGTCCTGATCAGACTCTGTTCCCAAGGTCTAGCCAGGGCAGTGGATGTGGATGCAGCCAGCAATGGCCAGAGACCACTTCTGACCCAGTCCAGGCTATCAGGCCAGGCCTCCCAGAGGCAGTGACTCTCAAGCTGAAGCTTGGAGCACAAGTAGGAGCTAAGCCCGGTGGTGAAGGTTGGGAAGGGCGTTCCAGGCAGGCTGCGTGGCATGTGCAAAGGCCCGGGGGCCTGGGGGTGGGGCTGGAGGCTGGAGAAGCGCCGGGCCAGGTCTTGCAGGGCCTGCAGCCGGCCTCCCCAGAGCAGCTGCTGGCTGGCCCCACCCCTCTTCCTGGGCCCTCTCCTGCCCCACGATGCTCCTCTCCTCCCGGCCTCAGCGCCCCTTGTCTTTGTGCTCTCACAGTCCAGAGGCCCGTCATCCACCCACTGTCCAGCCCGAGCAACAGGTTCTGTGTCACCAGCCTGGACCCGGACACACTGCCCGCCGTTGCCACACTCCTCATGGATGTCATGTTCTACTCCAACGGGTAGGGCCTCCTCGGGTGTGAGGGGCTGCCGGGTGGCCAAGGGGAGACACGGCTCTGTCTAGTAGCCCCAGTCTGAGGGGGGAGGCACAGACCTGCCCTGGGAGCTCGTTTGAGAAGCGAGACATGGCTGTACCCCAGATCCCCATTCTAAGAGGGGAGAATGGCATTCCTTGGGAACCCCAAAACCTGGTGAAGCCCTAGGCCCTCATGTGGATATAATAAACACCCCACTGTCACCTGAGCTCCTAGGGCAAGCCCAGTCATCTGAAGAGCTGGGAACTCAGGTTTTTTCATTTGGTGGGCGACAGCTTTGCATTTTTCCTCAGCGCAGATTGTAAGTTTTGGCCAGCACCAAGTGGAGCGGGGCCAGGGGCCAGTGAGCTGACAGTGACCATAGACCGTGCCCTGAGATGTGGGCCATCCCAGGGACAGAGAAGCCACCCCCAGGAAAGGGCAAGTGTAGCCTGTGCCGAGGGCGGGCTGGGACTCCAGAAACGCAAAGTGCGGTGCTCATCTCTGTGAGTGCCGTGGAATCGTCCACACCTCACAGATGCAGAGGCCGACGCGGGTAGTGCCTCAGGGTCCACCAGCAAGGCAGGATCAGAGCCAGGACTTGGCCCGTGCTCTTCCCAACACCCCCAGACTGATGGGCGGGGCAGGGGGGCCTGATGGGGCTTGGGGTGCAGTGGGGGCCCCACTCCACCCCTCACCAGCTGCCCCGGCCCCCAGAGTGAAGGACCCCATGGCGGCCGGCGATGACTGTGGCCACATCCGCTTCTTCTCCTTCTCCCTCATCGAGGGCTACATCTCCCTGGTGATGGACGTGCAGACCCAGCAGAGGTGAGCCGGGCCCCGGCCTGGAGGCTTGTGATGGGCTTATCACCCACTCGGTCCTAATATGTCCCTACCCCAGCCCTTCATTGCAGGTGAGTGGCCCGGCTCACAGATGACAGGCCACTCAGAGACAAAGGCCCCGGGTCATCCAGCGCCATCCAGTGCTGTTTGTCCCTCACCCCCCCACCCCTGTCTGGAGCTGGTGGGGGGGTACCCTGCCCAGCCTGAGCAAAGGGGGCAGTTGTTCCAAAGCCCGGTCCCAACCTTGCCTTCCTGCTCCCCCTACCCGCCCCCAGATGAGGAAGATGCAGAGTGAGTGCGCTGAGGGCTTGGGAGAGTCCTTGGGGCCCCTGAGCTCAGGCCAGACACCCCCTTGCTCTGGCCCTACATCAGTGCCCAAGGACAGGGAATGCTCCAGGGAGGGCTGGCAGAGGGAGCACCGTTAATATCTGGGGATTAACTTCACTCGCTCTCTTTCAAGGTTTCCTAGTAATTTGTTGTTCACGAGCGCATCTGGAGAGCTCTGGAAGATGGTGCGGATTGGAGGACAGCCCCTAGGATTCGGTGAGCCCCGGGGGGCCGGGGCCGGCATTGCCGAGCGCCGGTATAGATGGGGAGACTGAGGTCCCCACAGCCCACGCGGTCCCTTGTCCAGCGAGTGACGGGAGGCATTGGCCTCGGAGGACGGAAGAGCAGCTTCAAGCAAAGCACTCTTCTCCGTCCCCTCCCCAATGAAAAATTAAAACCTGCTTCTTATTAGAATATTGGGAACATGATAAAAATAGAAGAGGAAAAAAAAATCTCTCCTTAGTCCCACTGTTGACAGGGAATGACTGTTGTCATTTTTAATGAGGTTTTTTTTTTTTTTAACACAGTTGCCAAACAGCTCACAGTAAAACTCAAGACATCCCAGCCCCGCACCCTTTTCCCTGTGTGGTCACAGTGACCTGATCCCCCGGGAGAAAATTCACAGGAATCCCCCAAGACTCAGTCTAGCTTCAGTTTCCACAATTGTCCAAGCTGTCTTTGGTAGACAGTTTTTCCCATCAGCATATTCCAAGGGGCCACGGGTCTCAGACCCCTCGGTTAGAAGGGCCACACGGTACCGATTCTCCCGGCGCTGAGTGTAGGCTGCTGACCCCCTTGTGATGACTGCAGCGCGCTTTGTCTTGATGAGACATGATTTCTCTGGGCTAGACTTGTCAGACCCAAGACGTTGAACCCAGAAGAGGCTCTTGGTAAGTCACAGGACGTTTGTTTCGGGGAGCGCCCCTCAGCTGGCCCTGATAGGATCAGTAAATCCTGATTTCCCATAGACAGAGTGCAGAATGTTCCAGATGAAGCTCAGACTGCTCCAGGGGCCGTGGGGTCAGCCCAGGGGGCTCTGCTTCTGGGACGGGACGTGAAGGTGGCAGGGCATTTTGACCTGAGGGCCACAGGTCGGAGAGGGAACCCGGTTCTGCCACCTGCCTGTGGCTTTCTCTGGACAAGGTCGCAGATACACAGTAACTAGCAGGACTGGACAGCACCCCCTAACTTTGCTCACATCAAGGCCAAAGCCAGAGCCATCCCAGGGGCAGGACAGGGGGCTGCTTTCTGCAGTGCTAGGAAATGTACACTGAAGGCTCCTGGTCCAACCCTGGGCTCCAGCCTGTCTCTCGGGGCCACCTTCTCCACCGACCCCAGCATCTCTCCCACCCACATTTGCTGCCCAGTTTGGGGCCGTGGGGATATGGAGACCCAGTAGCCTAGAGGCAAGTTCGCCAGTGAAGGAGGCTGAAGGAAACCAGGGTGACCTTGGCGCTTAACCTCTGAGCCTCAGTTTCCTAGTCTGTAAAACAAGGATGATGGTAGCCTGCTTCAGGGTGGTGCGAAGCCCTCCATGACGTGTCAGTTACACCGGGTGCTCAGCAAGCAGCAGTTGCTGTCACTACCACATGTAAGGACGTGTAAGGCTTGGAGAGGGTTGAGGAAGGGAAGGCTTCCCAGAGGAGGTGGCCCCAGAGGTGACCAGCGGATGTTAACCCGGCTGACGGGGAGGAGAGGGCGGCACCAGCAGAGGTGGGTGTGACGCAGCGGTGCCTCTCCACAGTAGAAACAGTGGAAAAGAGCCTCACCAGGTCATCACAGGCAAAGGGGCAGGCGTCACTGGAGACTCAGAAGCAGGAAGTTGTGCATATCAGTTTATCTTTTTTTTTTCTTTTTTTACTGAAGTAGAGTTGATTTACAATGTTACGTTAATTTCTGCTGTACAGCAAAGTGATTCAGTTATATATACATATATATGTATTCTTTTTCATATTCTTTTCCATTTTAGTTTATCACAGGATATTGACTATAGTTCCCTGTGCTCTACAGTAGGACCTTGTTGTTTATCCATTCTGTATGTAATAGTGTGCATCTGCTAACCCAAACCTCCCACTCCGTCCCTCCTCCAGCCCCCTCCCCCTTGGCAACCACAAGTCTGATCTCTATGTCTGAGAGTCTGTTTCTGTTTTGTAGATAGGTTCATCTGTGTCATATTTTAGATTCCACATATAAGTAATATCATATGGTGTTTGTCTTTCTCTGTCTGACTTACTTCGCTTAGTATGATCATCTCTAGGTCCGTCCATGTCGCTGCAAATGGCATTATTTCATCCTTTTTTATGGCTGAGTAGTATTCCATTGTGTATATGTACCACATCTTCTTTATCCATTCATCTGTCAGTGGACGTTTAGGTTGTTTCCATGTCTTGGCTGTTGTGAATAGTGCTGCTGTGAACATAGGGGTGCATGTATCTTTTCGAATTAGAGTTTTGTCTGCGTATATGCCCAAGAGTGGGATTGCTGGATCCTATGGTAATTCTATTTTTAGTTTTTTGAGGGACCTCCATACTGTTTTTCACAGTGGCTGCACCAACCGTGTGGGAGGGTTCCCTTCTCTCCACACCCTCTCCAGCATTTGTTATTTGTAGATTTTTTAGTGACGGCCATTCTGACCCGTGTGAGGTGGTGCCTCATTGCAGTTTTATTTGCCTTTCTCTGATAATTAGTGATGCATTTCAGCTTATCTTTTTATCCCCAGCTTTGCTTCAAAGTTTACCAAAATACACTCAGTATAATAATAGTACAGAAAAAAGAAAGTCAGGTTGAAGGGAGAATCGAGGCGGGAGAGTAGATGAGACTTGAATCGTCCTACCATCCGCAGTTGCCCTGGGCTGTTTTGAGTGGCCTCACGGGCGGGCGACAGGGGACACAGTGTGTGATCTAGCAGGCAGCAGCTGGATCTACCTTCCCGGGATGTGGAGGGTTTTAGCGCCAGGCTAATAGCTATAAATAGCCCTGCAAGAAAAATAACTTGAGAATCTGAAAGATTCTAGACTGGCGAATTCCATATGTTTTAGACCACGGTTTGCAGGAAATATGTTTTCCATCACAGCCCAGCACACACATACACAAACAACTCTACGGTTTCACAAAACTGCACTCGCTCTGGTGCTGAGCTGTTTGCCCTTCCCTTTTCTGTTGTCATTTCATAAAACACTGGTTACCAGCCTTCTAAATTGATGTCCCCAGTGGGTCACCACCCACGGTTTGAAAGGCACCATTCTAGACCCTACTCTCCTACCCGCACCCCCCACCCCCTGTACAGAACTGCAAATGAATGTGTCTGTAGCTGAAGAATCTTAGGACACACCGGTCTCCACCACATACAGCACAGGCGGTCACCAGAAGTGCAAGCACGAGCCCTGTGCAGCCACCAAAGGGGCCCGTGGGTCCAGCCAGGAGCCCCGGGAGACCAAGCAGGAGACAGGAGCTTGAGAGACCTGCAGGGTCATGTCTAGGTCCCAGGGTGGGCTGACAAGCAGGACCAGGGCCGGGGAGTGGAAGGGTGCCGGGGAGGCTGGGGGTGGGGGAAGGGTGAAGCCCAGGTTGCTGATGCCCAGGCTCTGGCCCCAGGATCCCATGGGGAGCTGGTGGCCATATCTGTACTCTCCCACCCAATCGGGACAGCGCTGGGGAAAGGCATCATCGCCAGAATCAGAACAGTAGCTTTGAGGGGTTGTGCTGATGGAGAGAAGAGTGGTCCTCAGATCCTGGAGGTCTTGCTGTAGGAGGAAGCTTTGCATGGTGCCTTCAAAGCGGGGAGGAGGGTGGAGGAGAGGGGAGAACCATCCCCAGGCAACCCAAAGACCACCTTATTGGCTGAGGTTTGGAGGAGGCCAGAAGGCCACTGCTTTGGAGATCCAGAAGGAGAAGGAGATGACATTCCTCATGATCAGATGCCTGATACTGCCTTTAGGACCGGCAGGGACCTTTACCCAGTGGGGACTCCGATGAGGAAACGGAGGCTCAGAGAGAGGAAGTGACTTGGCCACGTCATCTGGCTAGAAAAGGGCGACAAAAAAGAGGGCCTGAACCCACGTCCTCTTATTGCCACGCTACCTCCAGCTCTGTTTAGGGAACTCGCAAGATGGCCAGGAAGATGAGTCCAAACTACGAGGCACGGAAACAGGCAGAGGGTGGTCACAGTTAGACAGAAGTGCCTTCTGTGGAGCCCTGAGGATGGAGAGCTCACTGCTGGCCAAAGAGATCAGAGAAGCCTGCTGGATGGAGGGGCGGGGAGTCTCTGGGAAGCTTGCGGGTACAGGGCAGGCACTGCCAGCAGAGGGAGGGGAGAGGCCAAGGCTGTGCTGGGTGGCCGGGTGGGGAGGACGCTAAACGTGGTCCCCGCCTCTGTCCCCAGATGAGTGCGGCATCGTGGCCCAGATCTCCGAGCCCTTAGCTGCTGCTGACATCCCCGCTTACTACATCAGTACCTTCAAGTTCGACCACGCACTGGTGAGTGTCCGGCACCGGCCCCCGGGCAGGGCAGGCCCGGCTCCAGGGGCTCACGGGTGTCTGCTTCCCACCCCTCGCAGGTACCAGAAGAAAACATCAATGGCGTCATCAGCGCCCTGAAAGTCAGCCAAGCAGAGAAGCATTAGGAGGGCCTCTTCCGCTCCTCCCCGTCTGCCCCCCAGGCCTGGGCCCAGCCCCACCCTGAAGATTCTTCTCGCAGTATTTCTCAACAGACTGGAAAATCGGCCCCGGGGCCCCCAAGGAAGGGGTCCCTAGGACACGCCCCTGATGGCTGACCCCGCCAGGCCTGTGGCCCAAGCCAAGCCCTCCCCGTGCCCTCCTGCCTTCCTGGAGCCCCCAGACCCTCCAGAGAACCCCCCCCCGCCTCCTTCCCCCACCCGCACCCCAGAAAATGATGTCTGAGGCCCAGGGAGCTCGTGAGCTGACCCACCTTCTCCTCCCGCCTCGCGCACGGCCGGGGGCAGACGCCAAAGGAAGCTGGCGCCTTCTGCAGGACGCCGGGAGGACCAGTTCTCGGGCCATCTTGGGGGGCTGGCTGAGCAGGGCTGAGTTCATGGGGCCCTGGAAGGCCCTTGTGAGGGTAGGGGTTCTGGCCCCTGTGGTCACTGGTCTCTGGTTCCATTGGCTCTGGGCTGGTTCCTGCAGAGTAGAGGCCAGTGGGCAGCCCTCTGGTCGTGTGCTGGTGAGGCTCCAAGGGAGCTCGGGTGGGGCCCTGAGCTGGAGGGGGACCCCCGTCCCCCAGAACCTGGCCTGCCAGCCACAGGGCGTGTGCCCCAACTCCCGGCAAGACTGCCAAAGGGGCCTTTCCAGACCCTCCCCACCACGAGCGCTCGGTCCCGGGGGGAGGGGGTTCCCAGGAGACCCACCAGCCTGGGGCACGAGCTCCTGTCCCCTCTGCTTTCCCTGGACCCTCCTGGGGCTGGCAGAGCCTCGGGTTCCCCTAAATGGGGGCAGCCCCAGCGTTCTGGGCCTGGGGTGTCTTAGGTCACCCCCACCTCCCCAGCAGTTAACTAGACCAGCACAGGGCTCCCCCGTTTTCCTGCCCCGCCCCCTCGCCCCACTTTTGGGGGAAAGTGGAAGGCCTCTGCCCCCAACTCACCTGCCCACCCACCCCTCGGTCCAGGGGCCGTGGTGTTCATGAGTACTTGACCTGGGAGGCAGCTTATCTGAGCCTTAATAGAGAAAACCGTACCTTGTTCTAGTTTCTTATTTAATGTATTTGCACCCAGGCTGCAGCTGGCAGTAGTTTCAGGGGACGGCCCGCTGAGTCTGCCGGGGCTCAGAGCGTGACGTCGCTTGGTTGGCGCCCTGTGGCTCCAGGGACGAGCTTGAGAATCGGGAGCTGCTTCCAGGGGTCTCGGCCCTCCCTTTGGAGCAGAAAGCTGGGAGCAGAGGTCTGTTACGATACAGGGGTCCCCGGGGCATCCCCCCACGGAGCTGCCAAGGCAGAGTGGCTCTGAGCATCAGAGGGGACTCGAGGGCCGCAGGGTGGTGGACAGCCAGGTGGCAAGCCAGCCCCCTCGGAGAATGGGGTGACCCCCGTGCCTCCTCTCCAGCTGGGAGTGTTTTCCAAGCAAGCAGGACCTGCAGGGTCCTCCTCGGTGCCCGGGCAGCAGCTGACACGTGCTGTCCCTGAGAAGCTCGGAGGAGAAGGGACGTTCTCTTGGGCTGGTGAAGCCCCACCCACCCCCATTTTCTGTGCCGCGTGGGACCCTCTGAGCCATGGAAACCCACCAGGTGGGGAAGCTGTCTGTCTGGATCCTTGCAGATGTTCGGGGCCCAAGTACTGATTCGGAACCCACGTGTTTTTTTTTTTAAGTTAATTCATTTTGCACAAAACACCAAAACGTCAATTGTTTGCTGGTTCCAAAATGGGGGTGTCCACGTGGGCAGGGTAGCACTTCACGCACCGAGAGTCCCCTCACTGTCCCTGGAAGGCCTTGATTTTTCCGTGGCACGCCCTCCAGACCCCTTCCTGTCTGTCCCCCCCTCACCGTGTCACTCCCCCGCCTCTCCTCCCTGCCGAGCAAGTGTGTCGGCCCCTTGACCCCCAGAAACGTGTGCTCCCTAGACCCCCTAGGACGTATATTGTACACACATATAAATACCTGTGTTTTATGTTGATATAGATATATACTGTAAATAGCATATATACTTGAGCAATATATATGTTAATATATACTGTGTGAGCGTGCACACGCGTGTGTGCGTGTGTGTGTGTGGGGGCGTGAGGGCTTCCGCCCCGCGGTGTCTGCCGTGCACACAGGCACGTTTTGAGCCACCATATATTTTTAATTCAAGTATATAGGCAATACGATTATTAGAGAAGCCGGCTGGCTGCCTCGGCCCTGACTTGAGAGAAAAACTAAACCAACGGCCCAGGAACTGAGCTCCGGGGCGGGTGTTGAGGGTCCCTGACCCCTCCTGCCCAATCTCCCTTGAAAGCTGGATTCGGCCCCTTCCTGTAATCCCGTTGGCACGACCAAGGCCCCTGGACACCCTTATTTTATTTGGGGGACAGTGGCACAGAGGGAGGAACAGCTGGTACAGAAGAGCCCCCTTGCCGGTGCTCTCAGCCCGAAGACCTGGCCCAGCGGGACGGGCGCCCTCCGGCTTTCCGCCCAGGTCTGCTCCCACAGCCCCATCACCTGATTTCTTTCGCTGTAGAAGCCTCAGGTTCTTTCCCCAGGTCGCCTCCTGGGGACTGGCCCCATCCGACTGAGAAAGGGACGGATGGACTCCGCTCTCTGGGCTACCCAGGTGTGTATCCAGCTGACAGGGCGGGAGCCGACACCCTGAAAACCTGCCCCCTCTATTTCGCACACCCCCATCCTCCCACTGTGTGCAGAGACCGGCACATCCTCGGTGCCTCTGTGTGCCCGTGAGTCAGCGGCTGGGTCTCCAGCAATCTGGGGGAAGAATGAGTGGTCTCCCCGGTGGCTGGCTGCCCCCAGCCATCTCTGGCTTTGCTGCGTGCAGGGGTCCCCAGACCCCCAGAGAGGTGGCCTGAAGAGGGTGCCCTGTCAGGCTGAGGCACTCTAGGCTCTGGCTTGGGGGTGAGCGGGTGGCCCAGGAGCTGCCACCTGGGCTCCGGGTCTGTCTTTTGAGTCTGTGCTGTTCGCTGGTCAGAAAAGCTCAAACCATCTAAGTGCTGCGCTCTCTCTTCACCCGCCCGGTCCCTGCGCACTGCAGAGCGGCGCGAGGTTAAGGGAGACCAGGGGCCGCGATCGCCCGCTTCACCCCTGCCCCCAATTATCAAAATCTGCCTCTTGGGCTCAGCTCTCAACATGGGCGCCCCTGGTTCCTAAGAAACCCCATTCTCCCTCGGCCCTAGTCCTGACCCAGCAAAGAGTTGGGCAGTGCCCGCTCTGCACCTCTTTCCTCCACAGGGGTTTCCAGAGCCCCCCAGGAGGCGGTGCCTATACCACTGACCTCAGCCCAGGGCACCCATCCAAGCAGGAGAGGCGCATAAGACCTCCCTTCCCCAGGATTCCGGGGGTCCAGAACCCCCCAAGCACCAGCATTCTCCCCCTCCCATCAACTCCGGGCCACAGGCCCCTGGTGGGAAGGGAGGGACCGGGTGACCCGGAGCTGGCCGCTGTGGCCTCCCCATGCGGGCAGCATGGCCTCGGTGGCCAGTGTGGTGTCCAGAAGATGCATGGTCGGTTGGGGCTTGTCCCCTCTGTGGTGACAGAGGACGCCACGGAGCTCAGGAGAGGAGGCTGTGGGGGGGATAGGAAGGGCCAGGCCCCTACCCCAAGCCAGCGGTACCATTTGCCTGATAATCAAAGATGAACCTGCCCACCCACCTCCTGCCCCTTCTGGCCACACTTCCCAGCCACCCTGGGCCACCTTTCTGGGCCTCTGGATCTGGATGTGGGCACAAGCAGGGCCCTTCCCAGCCCCAGCTAAGAGAGGGGACCTTGGGGACCTTCCAGGTGGTAGCGCTACGGCTCTGGGCCAGGAATTTTTGACGCTCCTTCCTGAGGGAAAATTGTGGCAGGGCGGCGGGTAGGAAGGAAGCACCCCCAGTGTATGTGTCTGTGGCCAGTGCAGGCCATGGCTGGGGAGCAGCCCCCTGGGCACCGCCGTCACGGCCGCCGAGAAGCGGAGCCGGTGGTTGGCTTGGCAGGCGGAGCTTGGGGGAGGACGACGGGCTCTCCCAGCGGTGGAAAGACAGGGGCTTGGGCTCTGCAGGTTTCCTGGGTACTGTGCTGAGGCAGGGGCTAGGCCTGGAGGGGGCAGTGGCCCTCTATTCAAGGAGGCCGCCTGGGAAGGGAGCCACCAAGATGGCGCATGTTGGTCAACCAAGATGGCAGACGGTGGTCAGCCCAGCAGAGGGTGGGCTTGGGAAGAGTGAACGGGACTTGTGAGGGGAGACGAGCCCTGGTATAGCTAGATACCTTTTCTCACACGCCAGCTCTTTTCCATTCTTTCATTTTCAAATTAGAGGCAGCAAAAGGACCCTTTTCCATTGACCGAGGGAGAGAGAAAGCTGCGGGGTGGGCTATGGCCTTCAGCTTTGAAACCCACGCCCTCCTGGGACGCCTACTTTCTTGGGACGGAAGGCTGGGAGCTGTTGGCCGAGGCAGCCTGCTGTCCTTGGGGCTGAGGGCACCAGGAGTGGCCTGGAGTACAGGTAGAAGCCTGCGGGCGGCCTGGCCCCTGCTTTCGTGGGCAGCCTGGTGGGGAGGGAGCTCATGGCTCTCGGTTCTCGGTGCGGGAGGCTGTGAACGCGGCAAGTGCTGGGCGTCAGAGCAGTGTTCTGAGCAGGATCACACGTGTGTGTATACGCACACGTGAGTGTGCGCTGTGACACGCACTGTAGTGTGGACTCGAGCACACACGTGCAGAGCCCAGATCCGAGTGGAGGGACTGGCTCGTCCAGTATTTCGAGGCCTGGGTACGTTCTTACCCCAGGGCCACATGTAGAGTTGAAGGGGTGCGGGCAGCAGACCTCGAACGCAAGGCAGCCCCACCCCCCTTGACTTTGCTAAAACTGCTCTGCGGACAGACGGGGCAGAGGTGTCCCTGCAGGGGCTGTGCTCTGCCCTGCAGAGGCCTGGAGGTCCTTGCAGCCAAGGGCTAGACCTGCTGGGCGGACTCCTCAGAAGCAGCCAATCCTGAAGACAGTATTTACAGGGAGGGGTTCTGGGGGCTGGTGCCCCTTTGCCTACTGGGGCTCGTCCATGCAGAGCATCCAACAAAGTTGGAAACCGGAGTGGAGGGCCGGTGGGGTGGGTGAAAAACAGGCCAAATTCAGGTCCCAAGGCAGAGGCCAAGCCCAGTGCATTTTCCTGTCCACTGCTTCAGTTTACCTGTTCAGAAAATGGTCCAGGAAGAGCTGGGCAGGGTTGGCTCCAAAACTGGGGGTGGGGAGGTGTAACAGCAAACAAAACCCCGAGCCCTCCACTTGCTCTTTGCCAAAATCATTTCCGTTATCGTGAGATGGGGGTGAGTGGATGCTGGCTGCACAGCAGGGCTCAGAGGGGCCTCTGCCCTGCCCAGGGTTTCGCCTTGGGGGTCTGGCCCTCCCCTGGCATACGCCCCGGGTCACCAGCAGTAGCAGCGGCACATGCATCTGTCCCAAGGTCTGGGCGAGGGGAGAACAGGGCAGCCCCGTACCCCAGGCCCTCACACTTTCTTTCTTTCTTGAAAAAACACAAAACCCTTGAGATTCATGTACTGTA
Source organism: Lagenorhynchus albirostris (assembly GCF_949774975.1). Taxonomy (NCBI): domain Eukaryota; kingdom Metazoa; phylum Chordata; class Mammalia; order Artiodactyla; family Delphinidae; genus Lagenorhynchus; species Lagenorhynchus albirostris. The sequence goes on from NC_083109.1 coordinate 77,659,816, forward strand.
TGACAGAGAGAAAAAAAGTACCTAATGTTCCCCCCAAAAAAGACAGTATATTTTGTACTTTGTAAAGTGTTCATTAAAATGGAAGAAAAAAATGATGTTGGCTGACGGCTGTCTGATTTTGTGCTGATCCAGGGCTATGTCTCATCTCTCTCCCTTCTCATACCGTGGGTGGGGGAACATTAGGCCAGGAGCTGGGAGGAGCCAAAGCAAGAATCCGAGAGAGGAAATAAATAGCCCTGAGAACGCGAGGGGCTGTATTAGTTACCCAGTGCTGCATAACAAGTGGCCCCAAAATGTAAGGCTTAAAATGATTATTTGTGTGTCCTGGTTTTGGTGGGTTAGGAATTTGGGAGCCGTGTGAGCAGCTTGGGCTCAGAGTCTCTCAAGAGGCTGCAGGCATCTGAAGCTCGGCTGGGGCTAGAGGGTCTATTTCCAAGGTGCTTAATCCACATGACTGGCGAGGTGGGCCTGGCTGTCGGCAGGAAGCCTGTTCCTCTCCACGTGGGTCTCTGCTGCTTGAGTGTCCTCGTCATATGGCGCCTGGCTTCCCCTAGAGCAAGGGATTCAAGGACCGAGGTAGGACCTAAAAAAAAAAAAAAAAGTTTTTCTTCTAGCTTCAGAATTCACGTTCCGTCATCTCCATCATGTTCTATCGTCATGCAGCCCAGCTCTGATTTGACCGTGGAGGAGACCACACAGGGGTGTGAAAACCAAGAGGTCAAGGTAACCTTGGGGGCCACTTTGGAAACTGGCTTCTACACTCACCACTCCTCCCCAAATCTGTGGCAGAGGTGGGCCTGGGGGACCGGGGTCCCCTGGAGCAGGATAGGACCTTGGTGGTGGCAGGGGAAGGATCAGGGGCTGGAACCCTGCTGTGAATGTCACACCCCCAGGAAAGGTTTCTTGGTGCTGGAAGCCCAGGAGCTGATGCCTCCAGACACGACACCCTGGGGGCAGGAGGGAGGGCACGTGCTTGGCGTCCCTCCCACAAGCGCTCTGGGGTTGAGCTCCTGCCCCCTTGGCAGGTGGATGCTGGAAATGCCCAGGCGAGAAAGAGGCTGAGACCAGCAGGTCCTGGACCTTGGACGCCCTTCACCCTGCCCCTCTTTGATGTTGTCCATGGAGGGCAGGTGTGAGCAGGGCAGGGTTCTGCCTACATTGGGCCCCACCATCCCCTCACCCCTGCCTCACAGGAGAAGCAGCCCTGGAGATGGAAGGGAGGGAAGATGGGAGCTAAAGCACTCACCACCCCGAGTCCAAGAAATTCTGGCTGCTGTGAGGGCTTGCCGTTCTGGGCTTTGCAGCCGTTCTGGGCTTTGCAGCCGTTCTGGGCTTTGCAGCCGTTCTGGGCTTTGCAGCCGTTCTGGGCTTTGCAGCCCTTCACATATCGCACTGGAGCCACAACATGGCGGGCACTCTTGATTGCCCAAAACAGTAGCAAAGCCCTCCTTTTCCCACCACTCACTCATGTTCACTGTCTCTAGGATGGTGCCAGACCTTGTGCCCGGGGCTGGAGACCCAGATGACGCTGCCGTGGCCCCTGCGCCTGAGTTGCTCCAGGAGGTGTAAAGATGTGAAAACAGGCTCTCCCAGGGATTGCAGTGCCAGGCTCCACCACAAGGGGATGCTGTGCCCTGGGGCCATGACCACTGTCCGGCAGTAGGAGGAACAAGAAGCCAGGACGTTAGGGTTGAGCTTGGTAAGCTTAGCAGGGGGACCCAAACAGAGGGAACAGCAAAGGCGCAGAGGGCCTAGAGGGGAGCATAGCTGGAATGGAGAAGCAAAGTGGGAGAGGGAGGAAATGGACGGGGCTGGCAGAAATGAGGCTGAAATGCAAGGTGGGTTCTCAGGCCAGCTGGGGGCCTCACAGTCTGCTACAGACCATGAGGAGCGACGGAGGACTTCATGCAGGAGACCAAACTTAGCATCTGAATGGTGAGTCTGGGTTATTGAACATGGCTGATAGGAGGAGGAAAGGGGGCAGCCAGGATTTCTCAGGAGAGATGACCCTGGCCCACTCAAGGGCCTTCGCAGTGCAGTCAGGAAGGCGGGGGGCATCACAGATGTAGAGGACTGGCTGGCATCCCACCTTCCGAACCATGCATGTGCCCCTCCCCCAGCCAGGGCATAATTCCTCATGGGAGCAGCTTTGGCTGCATCTTGGCAGGGTTCTTACCCCAGCACATTGGACTCCCCTGGAAAGTGGGGAGAGTTACCTGTGCCAGGACTCTACCCCAAAGAGTCTGATTCAACTCATCTTGGCTTCAGTATAGTTTTTAAAGCTCCCCAACCCGCTCTTAAAAAGTAATAAAAAGGGGACTTCCCTGGCAGTCCAGTGGTTAAAGACCCCATGCTTCCAATTCAGGGATGCAGGGGGTGAGGGTTCGATACCTGGTCAGGGAACTAAGATTCCACATGCTGTGTGGTGTGGCAAAAAATAATAAAAGTTTTTTAAAGAGTAATACAAGGAATGCAGGGCCACAGAAGGAAAGAGCACACTCTGTAGTCACTTTGCCTCCCCTTGGTTTTTATTCAGCTCGTGGGGAAGCAGGGGCTCACGATGGTGAACACTAGCTCTCCAAAGGGAGTGTGGAATGAGATCGTGGTGATGGTTGCACCACACAGATAATAGGCTAAAACCACTGAATTGTACACTTTTAAATGGTTTTACGGTATATGACTCACATCTCAATTTTTTTTAAAAAATGAATGTGGTAGAGAAGGCGAGAGGTGTGAATGCACAGCAGGAAGGACGGCCAAGAAAATGTGAGTCTAACATCCCTTGATGGTTAAAGAAAGTTCCTGTAAACACAGTGGAGGGCAGCATAAAGGGGTAGAAAGACCACAGAGGTCTTCACCTTGCAAAAGCTGGTCTTGGGGCATCTCGTTGGAGATGTTTTCCAGGAGCTGTCCACCTGAGCTGGACCAGCGGGAAGCTCTGGCAGCCATCAGCTGGACCGCAGCCCATCTCCCCACACTAATACGCACCGGGCACTGAGAGGGTCCTGAGTAGAGAGAGCTGAGGAGAAGTGAGCAGAGACGCCCTAACAGGCCTGTAGGCAGCAGCTCAAGTTGTATTCCGGGAAATAGATAATCAGTGTCTAGGAACTCAGTGTTACAGTGTGTTGTGGGTTCCACAATACAGGTGTCAAAGCTTAAAAATTTAAATGAAGGACCCAGCAATCCCAATCCGAGGTATCTACGCAAGAAAACTGAAAACATACTCACCCAAAAACTTGTATGGGAATGTTCCCAAAAAATCAAACGCTGGGCTAATGTCAAATGTGTACATGAATGTTTTGGCATTATCCACAACAGCCCAAAAGTGGAGCCAACGCAAATATCCATCAGCTGATGAATGAATAAACAAAATGTTTATCAGGAACAAAACAAAAACATCCCCAGATGATTCTGTTACACAGGCGAGGTTGAGAAGGCCAGGGTTAAGGGGCAGAAGCTGCCTAAAGGAATCCCAGAGTCCCCATGGAGAACACCGCCTCCTTCGGCTGCTCTGTGGGGCAGTGGCCTCATCCTGCTTTCCTCCATTCTGAGGCCAGAGTGATCAGGGGCAGTCAGCCCCAGTGTACCTGCAAGGATGATGTATCCTTATTGCCGCATCCCAAACACTGGCAGGTCCTGGCATATGGAGGGTGCTCCGGAGAATGTACCCCATCAGCCTCTGCTCTTCAACGTTCCCCCACTGGAATGAAGGTCAACTGCAGCTATGGGACAGCTTACGGTCAGTTTTTGTCTCCAAGGGTAGACTCAAATGGGGCATTTTCTGTTTTCGTTTTTCCTAATTGAAGTATAGTTGATTTACAATATTGTGTTCGTTTCAGGTGTACAGGGAAATGATTAACTTGTATATGTTTTTTCAGATTATTTTCCATTATAGGTTATTTTAAGATATTGAATATAGTTCCCTGTGTTATACAGTAAATCCTTGTTGCTTATCTATTTTATGTGTAGTAGGGTGTATCTGTTAATCCCATCCTAATTTATCCCTCCCTCCCCCGCTTTCCCCTTTGGTAACCATGAGTTTGTTCTCTATGTCTGAGTCTGTTTCTATTTTGTATATAGCTTCACTTGTATTATTTTTTAGATTCCACATGTAAGTGATATCATACGGCTTTTGTCATTCTCTGACTTATTTCCCTTAGCATAATACCCTCCAAGTCCATCCATGTTGCTGCAATATTTCATTCTTTTTTATGGCTGAGTAATATTCCATTGTGTGTGTGTGTGTGTGTGTGTGTGTGTGTGTGTGTGTGTACACACACCACATCTTCTTAAACCAATCATCTGTTGACAGACACTTGGGTCGTTTTCATGTCTGGGCTATTGTAAATAGTGCTGCTATGAACACTGGGGTACATATATCTTTTCAAATTAGCGTTTTTGTTTTTTCTGGACATTTTCCCAGGAGTGGAGTGGAATTGCTGGATCATGTGGTAGTTCTGCTTTTAGTTTTTTTTGTTTTTGTTTGGTTTTTTTGGGGGGGGGTAGGCTGCATTGCGTCTTCATTGCTGTGCACGGGCTTTCTCTAATTGCGGCAAGCTGGGGCTACTTTTCGTTGTGGTGCACAGGCTTCTCATTGTGGTGGCTTCTCTTGTTGCAGAGCATGGGCTTCTAGGCACACGAGCTTCAGTAGTTGTGGCTTGCGAGCTCTAAAGCACAGGCTCAATAGTTGTGGTGCACAGGCTCAGTTGCTCCACAGCATGTGGGATCTACCTCGACCAGGACTCAAACCCGTGTCCCCTGCAATGGCAGGCGGATTCCTAACCACTGCGCCACCAGGGAAGCCCCTACTTTTAGTTTTTTAAGGAACCTCCATACTGTTCCCCATAGCGGCTGCACCAATTTACATTCCTACCAACAGTATACGAGGATTTCCTTTCTTCCACATCCTCTCCAGCGTTAATTATTTGTAGACATTTTGATGCTGGCCATTTTGACCGGGGTGAGATGATACCTTATTGTGGTTTTGATTTGCATTTCTTTAATAATTGGCGATGTTAAGCAGCTGTTCATTGCCTGATGGCCATCTGTATGTCTTCTTTGTAGAAACATCTATCTAGGTCTTCTGCTCATTTTTTGATTGGGTGGTGGTTGTTTTTTTATTATTATTGAGTTGTATGAGCTGTCTGTATATTTTAGCTATTAACCCCGTCAGTCCCATCTTTGCAAATATCTTCTCCCATTCCGTAGGCTGTCTTTTTGTTTCGCGGATGGTTTCCTTTGCTGTGCAAAAGCTTTTAAGTCTGATGAGGTCTCGTTTGTCAAACAGGGCATTTTCTGATGGGCATGGCTTCATGTCCTCTACTCTCTGGTCTCCTGGCACTTGTGCTGCCACCAGGCTTCCAGAGCGATGGCAAGACTAAGCTACTCTACCCTCCAGCCCCGTGGGCCAGCCCCGCCCCCACCAGCTACATCTCACCTGTTTGCCTCCTTGGCAAGAGAGTGGACTCCTGGTTTGAGGAGGTGACCACGGTATCTGGATTTATCCTTGTACATGTGACTGCTGAGCACGCACCTCAGTGTGGCCCCAAATCTGAGAAAAGACATCTTAGAAGGACTCCAAACATTGTCTCAGCTCAAGCTTAATCTATCTGGCTGTTGCTCCAGGTTAAATAGCAAGGTTCGTGTGGAAGAAAGGCCGGGATTTCTTGATCAATGCAATCTGAGTCTCTGGGGGTGGCTGGTAATGCATCCTGGGAGACAGAAAGGCAGGTATGGGGCTTTTGGGGGAGGGGATAAGTTCTTGGGGGTCAGTCCTGGGCTGGGCGGGCGCTGGGACGATGGCTGTCTCACAGGGCCGGGCCTGTGCTGGGTGCTGCCCCCAAGGTCTGTCTGTACGTCACACCACACGAGGCAGCTCATCAGTTCTGATAAAAAAAGAATAGCCCACGAGACAGTTTGAGTCACTCTTGTTGCCGGTCGGGAGGTGCTGGGACCGGCGTCACACAGGAGAACAGTGTCGATCTTCACGGACGCAGCCCAAGCTTTCGCCCTGGGCCTGGCTGGCCAGGCGCGTGGCCAGGCCGTCACCTGCTGGGCCAAGTCAGCACCGTTTCGATGTTCTCAGCATCCGACTGTCGCACAGAACACAGCAAGTGCATGAGTGTTTGGGCACTTATTATGGGCGACCATCTATTCAGGGGACAAGCGTGGTCATGACAGGATTCTGAGTGTGTCAGGACTGACCTGACGAGAGTGGTGAGCCGCGTCTTCTATTAGCTGATTTAAGGTTTTGCGCACAGTGAGAGCCGTCCCTCCCCCAGAACCGTTATGAAGTGGCAGCCTGCACGTCTGCCGGGGGCTCAGGGGAGGGAAGGCGGAGACCCAAGTGCCTTGGAAGGGGCTGTCCACTCACCCAAACGGCGGTGGAGTCCCTACGCCTTCTCAGGGCTCTGCACTGGCCCCAACATCTGTGAATGGACGGAGTCTGAGTGTGAGAAGAGAGATCACGTCGGAGGTGGCCCATGGTCGCTTCACCCAGGGTGTCATCCATGCACTCGATAACGTGAGAGGAGCCCGGAGCCTGAAACACTGAGCCTTCACAGGAACAAGATGAGAAATCACAGCAGCTGAGCCAATGGTGTAGCAGGCCTCTGTTAAATGCTGGGAGAGGCTGGAACAACAGGACCAGAGCTGAGAAAGGGACACGAGCACAGAGGACAGCCATGGGAAGGGCCTGGCAGATGCGCGTCACCACAAAGGGCACAGACCCCACTGGGAGACACTGGATTTTGGGGGGTTTTTTAGATTTTTTTTTTTTTATGTGGACCATTTTTAAAGTCTTCATTGACTTTGTTACAATGCTGCATGTTTTATGTTTTGGTTTTTTGGCGATGAGGCATGTGGGATCTTAGCTCCCCGACCAGGGATCTAACCCGCACCCCCTGCATTGGAAGGCGAAGTCTCAACCACTGGACCGCCAGGAAAGTCCCGACACTGGGTTTTAAGACAAATCCAAAGACATCCCTTAATATACCCTGGGTGCTGTGTCCAAGGTGGAAGTAGTTACTGGACCTGAGTCATGGTTGCCACTTGAGGGGACGAGGGGAGGCTAAAAACCATTCCCACCTTCGACAGAGACCCTCCATCACCACCATCCCCCACGGTCCCTGAACATCACTAGGGGACCCGGCCTGCCCTTCGGGGACATCACCCTCCTCAGATCAGCATGTGCTTCAGGCGTGTATCTCCCTGAGGATGGATTACTGCCGTTCACCACTGGGGTGACGTGGTCCTCGGCCCAACTAGAAGCTCCAGGAAGGAAAATGACAGATGGTTTTCAATTTCTGTTTCAAGTTTATGGAAAAACTTTGCTGTAATAAACATAAGAACTGGTCCCCCTACAGAGAAGTGGAGGTGGTAGGAGCCCCGGTGAGGGGCCCCAGGGCCGCTGCCCCAGACACCGCCTGGCCGGTTCGAGCTGCCTCAGGTCGCAGCGAGGATGTCGGGTCAGTGACGGCTCCGCTTTAAACCACCGCCCCCGGCACCACCTGTCCCTCTCCGGCTTTTCCTCCACAGCCCACGCAACCACCTAATGCACTTTGCATTTTGCTTGTCTGTTTTGCCTCCTCGAATGTAAGTGTCATGAGACCTGCTTACAGGGATTCTGTTTGCCACCACGTGACCCAGTGGGATCAACAGTACCTGACAAGTATGGGGTACAACAGTAAGTGTTTGTTGAGTGAATGAATAAAAGATGGGGGATGTAGGCAAACCGTGAGTGAGAGCCTGCTTTGTGACATGATTGCCCAGTTGGTTTTATACTTCATCATTTTCTCCCAACTGCACTGCGGGAGCAGACTCTGGTCAGAAAACAGTTTTCAAGTGGGGCTGTCTTCTAGAGTATTTTTCACTGGTTTCTAGTTGCCTCTTTACCAAAAGCCTTGTTTTTGAAAGCTAATCTCTAAATGATCAGGTTAAAATAAAAAGGCCTCTCCAGTTCTTAAAAACGAAAAAGCAGAAAATAGACTTTATTCCAAGAGAGATTTTTAAAAGAAGTTTTTAAAGAAAAAGACAAGTTACACTACTAATGCAAATGTTTGTCACTGTTTCTGAATTTTCCTTCTCCAAGACTAGTACTCCAGCCAAGCTTTTGCAGGATGTGTTCAGAGCCCTTGGCCCACAAGAATTTGGCCTCGCTCTTCCTCCCGTGGGGGCTTCTCAAGTCTTCTAAGCCAGGCAGTAAGAATGGTTACAAGGCTGCTGAGAGCCATGGGCCCACAGGGTCCTGGGCTGGCGCCCACTGGCATTTCCAGGGAGACCTCCAGTGCAAGGGGTTTCGGCTGGTGTCGCAGCAGCAAGCAGAGACGGCTGAGCGGGCTAAGCTTTCCAAAGACCAGACATGACACCAGAAGCCGTCGTGTGTTCCCCAGAAGGAGCCAAGATGAGCAGATCATCCTCGCCCTGCCGGGGCCACACACCCCTGGGGCTCGGCCGATAACGGCGGCATCTGTGCTGAGTGCAGCACGTCTCACCCTCGGCAGGAGGGGGGACCCCGTCCCGGAACCTCCGGTCACACCGCTCCGGGCTGCCGGGGAGCGCGGCACACCACACGGAGGGCCCCGACCCTCTCGGGCCCCAACCAGAGCCCCAGCGGCTGCCTCTGCTGTGCAGTCCAAGCGGTCCTGAGGCCGAGGCCTGGCTCGAGCGGGCCGGGGAGGACGTTCAGATGAAGGACCTGGCCAGGGTCACCATGTGGTCCACACCGCACGCCACATCCACAGGCTCCCCAGGCATCGTCACCTGAACAAACAAGAACCAGCACACCGTGAGGAGAGATGGCCTGGCGGTGGCCGATCAAGGGCCTGACCCTGGCTCTGCTCTGGGTAGGTGACCTAACTGCTCTGAGCCTCGGCTCCCTCACCTGGAAATGGGGTGCTTACACCCACCTGGCAGGTATGCTGGGAAGGGTAGATGCACCCACCGTGGGAAGGGCCGTCCTGACTCCCCACCCAGACCCGGGCAGCACCCCCCGAGAGGCCGCTCTGGACACGCGCACGGACCCTGCCTGCAGCGTCCTGGGACGTGCACACCCCACAGAGGCCGTTCCCCGTGAGTGTGACTCCCCAGAGGCCAAACCTGCGCTCAAGCCAGCTGTTCAGAGACCCTTCCCAGGGGTCACCAGACAGCTCGCTGGAGCAGCTCCAGAAACCCTCCTGCCCTGCCCTGCCCTGCCCTCAGGGTCCACTGTGGGAAGGAAGCCTCCCAGCCCAGGGCCTTCACCCGCTCTACACGTCAGCTCCAGACCCAGGCAGGCTGCTCCCAGGTCCTGCGCACCCCGGAGGAGGGGTATTTACTTCGTCTCAGAAGGTGCCAGAGGCCTGGCTGGCAGCCCTGCCGACACTGTCACCCACACTGACATCACTTCATCACAGGCAGGCCCAACCCTCCAGGTGAAGTGCAGGCAGCCTCGTGCGTGTGGAGGCTCCAGCCTGCTGGCCTTGACGGGGACTCACTGCCCCACAGCTGGGCCGTGGAGATGGACCCCCTCCCTCCAAACTCCATGGTGCCCACAACACAGGCGGGATCTCCAGGTGCACACAGCCACCCAGTTCTCCAGGAGAGGGGCACTTTGCTTTCTCCTCTTGTTGTATTATTATTATTACTTTGAATAGGTGATAGCCACGTGGCTACGATACAAAATGACATTCAGTAGAAAAGAAGAAAAGGTATTAAATACCCTTGGACACCACCCTGTCATCACGTGCCCTGCTCCCCACCTTCCCTCTGAGCTGGTCTCTTGTCTTTGCAGAGCTTCTAGGCGCAGAAGCCGCTGCGAGCGCAGTGTCTTCTTCGGGGGCAATTTCTGAGACAGAGCACCTGCACCACCTCCCCCTCAGCCCTGCCAGGACGCCGATGCTGCTCTTCTGACCGGATCCGAATCCTGCCGTCCCTCCCCCGTAACAGCTGCAGAGGGATCTGTAACAGCCTGCGGAGTTTACTGAGCTTCAGAGGGAAAGGCCTCGTCCAGATGGCCTGCCCTAAAAGCCCAGAGGCAGCAACATCAACCGTTCAGAGACAAGTCCATTAGGGTCTCCCGGCCACAAGGCAAACGGATGCTAGCAACCAAGTCGTGCTACTCACCCGTCCCTAAACAAACGCCTTCAGCAAAACCTGTTACAGAAATCACTGAACAAACATGCGGCGGTGCCCTCAGCTCATCGCAAAGGCCCAGAGCTGCAGAAAGCGTTCCAGGCTGGCCACAGAAGCAGAAGAAAACATGCTGCCTGGGGTGACCAGGCCAGGTGAGCTCCTAGCAACCTCCCCGGGCCACGAGAGCACCTTTATTGACCTTCCCCAGGAAAGGGCCACTCTCCGCGCTGACCTGCGGCCGAGCTGTCACACTGGGGCACCTCTGTCCTTGTTCCCCAAGGGCTGTGACCGTCAGAACCCAAAGCAGAGGGAGCCACCTCACCTTGGCTGACTCGCCGGGACGATGGTCATGGCTGACGCTGGCCCCAGGAGCCTCTCTGGGGAGCAGCAGGTGGCTCCCGGGGCCCCAGCTCCCCCCGGCCAACTGCCTCTCACTGTCTGCCTCTGAACTGAGTCCAAGGGAAGGCTGCCCTCAGGCACGTTTTATTTGTGGCCTCATCAGGGTTAAAAGGAGTTTCTATTCTAAACCAATTTATACTCAAATTGTTGCAAAGGCAAACAGTTCCAGAAAACGAACCATATTTGGCCTGAGTGACTCTGAAAAGTTTGAGCAGAATCAGTGTAGGAACAGCTCTCTGCACCAGGACAAGTTCCCAAGACACACACCCACCAGGTGAAGGGCAGAGGAAGGCAGAGAGGAGCGCTGGACCAGCTGTGATCCGGCCACCAGACTTGCCGTGTCCCTACTCGGCTGTACCCGGGATGCCCTGACCCGCGCCCAGAAGCCAGGCCACACCCGGGAGGGGAGCCGGCTCAGCCTGCGAGGAGGCCCAGCCCCTGCGGCGTGCCCTCCCCTGGGGCGTCAGAACTGCCGGCGCCTGTGGCTCCTGAAGCAGCCAGGTAAGAAAGAGGCCCAGGAAGCAGAGGGTTCCCAGCTTGTGCTCCAACCCAAGCCCCACCAGAGAGGCGCACGGCGAGGGGGAAGCGTAGTCTGCGCTCAGAGCACCGAGGTCACGTCGCAGCCCACCCACTGCGCGGCTGAGAGACTGGGCCAGCGGCTTCGAATCCTGAGGTCAGTGTGCACGGGGCAGGCTGGGGGGCAGCCCAACCTTCACAGGCTGTTCTGAGGATTAGAGAGACGGTGCAAAGCACCGGCCCCCGGGACAGCTCCGGGCCCTGAGAATGGCGGTCATGTGCGATGGAAAGTTAGGGCCTGGGTGGGGGTGGGGGTGGCACCGCTCGAAAGCTCTCCCCAGTGTCCTGTTCCCAGGCCCGCAGGGCTGCCATCGGGCAGAGGGTCCCCACCTCCACCTCGCCCTCCCTCCACCGCGGGGACTCCAGGGGAACCCAGCTCAGGCCCTCAAAGAGGAGGGGGACCGTGGTGACGGAGGGGGACCATGGTGACGTCTTAAAGTCAGAAATTCTCAGTCTGATTCTTGGCTCCACTTTTTTTAAAATATGTATCTATTTATTTATTTATTTTTGGCTGTGTTGGGTCTTTGTTGCTGCACACGGGCTTTCTCTAGTCGTGGCGAGCGGGGCCTACTCTTCCTTGCAGTGCGCAGGCTTCTCATTGTGGTGGCTTCTCTTGTGGAGCACGGGCTCTAGGCGCACGGGTTTCAGTAGTTGTGGCACATGAGCTCAGTAGTTGTGGCTCGTGGGCTCTAGAGCACAGGCTCAGTAGTTGTGGCCCACGGGCTTAGTTGCTCTGCAGCATGTGGGATCTTCCCGAACCAGGGCTCGAACCCATGTCCCCTGCATGGGCAGGCAGATTCTTAACCACTGAGCCACCAGGGAAGTCCTCCGCTTCTTACTAGGTGTGTGACCTTAAAGAAATCACTGAACCTCTCTGAGCTCTGAGCATCAATGTGGAGGAGGAAAACCTCCTGGACAGCTTCCGGAAGGAGAGGTTTCAATCAGGTGACTCAGATGTCACTTCCTAGGCCTACGAATCATCAGAAAAGCCCAGGCTCTGTAAGGAAGTCTAAGAATAACTAGTTAATAGCACTGTAGGACCTACAAATATGGCTTTACTCTTTTTTTTCTTTCTTGGAATACTTTTTAAATGATGTAACATATCCCCTACTTAAGATTAATAAGAAAATAGTGTTTAAAGAATAAAAATCACCTGCAATTTTTTTTTTAAGCAACAACAGAACAGACTGGAGAAAGGTCCAACTACCCAACAAGAGACTAACCTTTAAGGAATCCAACCTAGTTGATCAAAAACCTGGTTCCTGTTACCACCACCCTCCCAGAGCCCCAGCCTCGCATCTTGGAGCCGGCATGGACCTCAGCACCATGCTCCCAACCCCGACCAAAAGGTGACGGGGGGCGAAGGAGCTCTACAGACACACAAGGGGAGACAGTGGTGTGGGGCATGAAAGCAGCCGTCACAGGAACAGACCTGAGTGACCTTTCCCTGATGGCATGGAGGCCGGGAACAACACTTCAGAGGGACGTTCGGCGCAGGGGTCCGGCTTGAACAACGGGGCATCCGCCCCCAGGCCTGGCACTCCACCACAGAGGCCAAGCCTGGCCCGGCCACTTGGACAACGAAAACGCTCTCAAACCTGATTTCACAGCTGATCTTCGCTCTAATTGGGAGGACACGAGGCAGGTGGGGAGCCCCTAGTCACAACGGTCATTCATTCAAAACCCACTTGCTTGGCCATTTCCCCAGCTGCCCCTCAGAAGGAAGTCCCTTGCGGGGGGAGGGGGGGCTGTTAAAGAGAGGGCTGCGAGTGGCTTCCAAGAGAAGCAGCAGGATTCTAACTGCTCCGTATCCCTGAGCTGCCGGCCACGGTCCAGCCGCCGCCATGCCTTTCCTCACCCGGGGTGGGGTCCCCGGGAACAAGCGGGTCAGCACCGGCCAGGCTGGGAACAGCTCTGGGCCACAGCCATTTCTTTCTAACAAGTTTAAAGTCTCCCTTTTGACCTGTTCTCTTAGAGAAAGCACCGGAGTCAGGGCCTGCCGAGCTCAGGGGAGCCAGCAGCCAGGGGAAGCTGAGAGAAAGCCCCTAAAACACCACAGTGAGTGCCTTGAAACACTGACCGATAAATCCTTCCTTCCTTCCTTTCTTTCTCTCTCCATCTCCCTCTCCCTCTCCCTCTCCCTCTCTCCCTCTCCCCCCTCCGCCTCTCCCCTTCCCTCTCCCTCTCCCTTTCCCTCCCCCTCCCTCTCTCCCCCTCCCTCTCTCCCCCCTCCGTCCCTCTCTCCCTCCGCCTCTCCCCTTCCCTCTCCCTCAATCTCTCTCCCTCCCTCTCTCTGCCTCTCCCCCTCTCCCTCCCTCTCTCTCCGCCTCTCCCCCTCCACCTCTCCCCTTCCCTCTCCCTCTCTCCCTCAATCGCTCTCCCTCCCTCTCTCTGCCTCCCTCCCCCCTCCCTCTCTCTCCGCCTCTCCCCCTCCCCCTCCCTCTCCCTCCCTCCGCCTCTCCCCCTCCCTCGCTCCCTTCCCTTTCCTCTCTCCCTCCTCCCCCTCTCTCCCCTCCCTCTCTCTCCCTCTCTCTGCCTCTCCCCCTCTCTCCCCTTCCCTCTCTCCCTCTCCCCTTCCCTCTCTCTCTCCCTCTCCCCTTCCCTCTCCCTCCCTCCCCCCTTCCCTCCCTCCCTCCTTCCCCTCCCCCCTCCCTCCCTCTCCCTCCCCCCCCTTCCCTCCCTCCCTCCTTCCCCTCCCCCCTCCCTCCCTCTCCCTCCCCTTCCCTCTCCCTCAATCTCTCTCCCTCCCTCTCTCTGCCTCTCCCCCTCCCTCCCTCTCCCTCCCCTTCCCTCTCTCTCTCCGCCTCTCCCCCTCCCTCGCTCCCTTCCCTTTCCTCTCTCCCCCTCCCTCTCTCCCCTTTCCTCTCTCCCCCTCCCTCGCCTTCCCTCTCCCTCCCCCTCTCCCCTTCCCTCTCCCTCCTCGCTCCCTTCCCTTTCCTCTCTCCCCCTCCCTCTCTCCCCTTTCCTCTCTCCCCCTCCCTCGCCTTCCCTCTCCCTCCCCCTCTCCCCTTCCCTCTCCCTCCTCGCTCCCTTCCCTTTCCTCTCTCCCCCTCCCTCCCTCTCCTTCCCTCTCTCTCCCTCCCCCTCTCCACTTCCCTCTCCCTCCCTCTCTCCCCTTCCCTTTCTCCCCACCTCTCCCCTTCCCTTTCCCTCCGCCTCTCCCCCTCCCTCTCTCCCTCCCCTTCCCTCTCTCTCCCTCCCCCTCCCTCTCTCCGCCTCTCCCTGTCTCCCCTTCCCTCCCTCTCCCTCCCTCCATCTCTCCCCCCCTCCTCTCCCTCCCTGCCTCTCCCCTTCTCTCTCCCTCCCTCCGCCTCTCCCCTTCCCTCCCTCTCCCTCTCTTCCTCCCTCAATCTCTCCCTCCCTCTCTCCGCCTCTCCCCTTCCCTCTCCCTCCCTCTCTCTCTCCTCCTTCCTTCCTCTTTCCTTTCTCCTCCTTACCTCCTTCCTTTCTTTCATTCCTTCTTTCTGTTCTTCTTCTTCCTCTCTCCCTCCCTCTCCTCCTTCCTTTCTCTTTCTTTCCTTTCTCTCTCTCTCTCCTCCTTACCTCCTTCCTTCCTTCCTTCCTTTCTTTCCTTCTTTCTTTCTTTCTGTTCTTCTTCTTTCTTTCCTTCTTTCTCTGTCTCTCTTCCTCCCTCCCCCTCTCTCTTTCTCCTCCTTCCTTCCTTTATAGCTGCGTTGGGTCTTCGTTGCTGCACATGGGCTTTCTCTAGTTGCAGCGAGCAGGGGCTACTCTTCGTTGCAATGCGCAGGTTTCTCATTGTGGTGGCTTCCCTCATTGCGGAGCACGGGCTCTAGGTGCGTGGGCTTTAGTAGTTGTGGCACGCAGGGTCAGTAGTTGTGGTTCATGGGTTCTAGAGTGCAGGCTCAGTAGTTGTGGCACACGGGCTTAGTTGCTCTGCGGCATGTGGGATCTTCCCGACCAGGGCACGAACCCGTGTCCCCTGCTTTGGCAGGCAGATTCTTAACCACTGCGCCACCAGGGAAGTCCCCCTTATTATTTTTTTTATTACACATTTCTTTTGCACTTTTACATGTGTTTTTTACACAACCTCAAAACACGTTAAAACCTAACCTTCAAAGAAAACACTTAGGCACGTACACACGCAAGTGCACACACACAGGCGTTCACGCACACAAGCGCCTGCTCCTCTACACAGAGCCTATCTATCTCTGGAAGGGAACAATGAAACCAGAACCAGTGGCTGCCTCTGGGACAAGAGACGGGAGACTTATCTTTCATAATACATTTTGTACCATGTCCATATGTTCTGTATTCAAAAAAATAAATAGCCTCTTTTTTTCCTGAAGAACTTAAAGAACTGACTTAGTAAACGACACTAAGATAGACTACAACTTAAGAAGGAACCCTCTTCCCCTTTAATTCTGAAATGAGCCTTTTGTGTAACTGCATCCTCCCCTCAGAAGAGCCTTCATGTTTCACTCTGATGGCTGTGGTAAGGCACTCTGAACATTAAACATCCCGCTTTCTTTTAAACCCTCTGTAAAACAGTCCTCTCCACTGGCCTCTGTAAACAGCTCCTGGCACGTCAACTTCTTCATCTCAACCCTCTCCCTCTCGGAGCCCCGAGGCGCCCGGCCTGCAGCTCGCTCCTCCCTGAGGCGCCCGTGTGCCCGAGGCCAGCCTCCGAGGAGGCTTCTTACAGGCACCACAGGGACTGGAAGCCCGGGGACCCTGTGCCAGCCGGGCTGCTGCATCAGGTGAGTGTGCTCTGTGGGCGCGCCGCCCTCACGCCCGCCCGGCCCAGCCTTACCCTCCACGGGAAGTACTGGTCTTCCAGGCGACCGATTCCCAGGCACCCTCGGATGTTCTTGCCCCACACAAACAGCTCTCCTCTGTCTGCAAATAAAGAAAAACAGCTTGGTTGGGGCTTGAGGCCAAGGGCAAGTCTCCAAGAGGAGGAAGGGTCATGAGAATAGGCTTTCTAGAACCAGGTACAAAAAGATCGAAGTTAAACTTCAATTTCTCCCAGGCATTAATGCTTTCCCATACCAAAAACATGTCCCGGCCCAGAGTCATGCTGTGTCCCTCTCATGGGAGATGAACACATGCCTGGAGGTGGGCCCAGGGGCTCCTGTACACGGCCCGGGCCCGCTCTGTGCGGCCCTTACACACACACCCTCATCGCCCACTTATGTCTAACCAAACCCTGCCCTCCACAAATCCTGAAATCTCAGCATCCTCAAATCCTGGTCACGCCCTGACAGAGTGAGAAGTAGGACAATTTGTCATTTCTTGTCTGGGTCTCCACATTTCAGGAGCATTTGGTCAAGTGACACACGGTGACTGGGTGCCTCTTTGGGTCGAGTGTACAACTGTGTGCTAGGAGCTGGGACAGCATGGGGACCGACACGCATGTTCCTGTCCTCACGGGGCTGGAGCTAGTTGAAGAGCGAAAACTAAACAAATGATTAAACCAACAAATGCATGTTTTCAAATTGTAAACAGTGCCATGAAGGAAAAGGACAGGCAGGGTGCTGGAGGGGCAGGCCAGGAGGCTGAGTCCAGACTGGGGCTCTGGGAACGCCAGCTCCAGGATGGACCCTCAGGCTGGGCAGGGCCCTCAGTGCAGACTTCCGTCCACACCAGCCGGGGGCATCCTCGGCGCGGAGGCCCCATTTACCAGCCCCCTCTGGCAGAGGCGCTGGTCATGGAAGAAGGGAAGACATGGGGGAGCCGGCACTGACACAACCGGCTGATGAAGTAAGGGATCCTTCTGGGACGCGCTGTCAGAGCCCTCTGGTCCTGCTGCCGTCCGTGGTCTTCCACCTCAGAGGTCGTGTTTAACAGAACAATTCAGTCTGGCCCCCAACATGTTAGCAGACCTCAGGGCAAACCAGAGGAAGCCAAGCTCTGAGGCTCCCCCTACTGAGGCTCTGAGGCTCCCCCTACTGAGGGACAGTCACTGGCACTTGGAGGGTGGCTGTTGGGTCTTGGGGGAAATCTAGGTAGGATTTCATTCCAGTGTGACCCCAAATGGCCGCATGGCACGACAGCAGACAAAGCAATCTACCCTAGTCAAAGGCTTCGTCCGGGTTTCTAAGTACATGACTTTGCATGTAGTTTAAGCCTTAAACATTGGGGTAATAGGTTACTGTTACCTCCAGAATTCACCCACGCTGACTCTATCTGCTACATCAAAATAGCTTTAAAACGCCAACGTGACACAGACGCACTTGCAGATGAAGGTGGCTGACCCTGCGTGAGGGGTGTGAGGGGTCCCCCACCGCGGGCGCCACTGCTGCCACCCAGTGCCTCAGCGCACAGACAACACTCCCCCCACCTCCACAGCGGCCCACGCTGCAGCTGCTGCCGCTCAAGCCCCAAACCCTGAGACGCAGACACTGACTGAACGGCAGCGAGGACTCTGCAACAGCGTGCTCGCCTGCAGAAGTCCTCACAGCAGCGCGAGGCCAGGGAGCACAGACGAGGACCACCCAAACTGCCTGTCCCGGCCCAGATGTTTCCAAAGGAAACAACAGCTTGCCGTGAGATAAAACGGTCTTTAAATTGCAAGGAAAAAGTGAATTTACTTGAGAATCACAAAATGAAATTTAGTTCCGTCTTACTATTCAAGTCAACTAACGAGGAGCAAATTGAGCCGACAGCCGCGGCAGGGGGATGAGAGCTGTAATCAAGAAGCGCAGACACGCGGGAGGGCTGCAGAGTAACTTTGTATGTCGTGGCTTTGTAACTGGGCAACCCTCTGAGAAAACCTCCATTTCAGCCCCCCTTCGATCACTCCCCCCAGCACTTTGGAGAAACCGGGCACATCTACCCCGTCAAAACCACAGGACGGTCTTATAAATACGCCTCTTGCCACCCCACGCTCCTGGCTCGGATGAGGGTCGGGCTTGGCCAGGGACCGGGATGAAGCCCCCCACGCTCATTTCCTCCTCACCCACCGCAATGCACCAAACCTCCGCGGGTCTCCCCCAGCAGCCCGGCCCACTCGAGGGTCCCCTCTCCCACCACCGACTGCGTCCACTTGAGAAAAGTCACTGCAACGCCAGCCTAACCACAAACCAAATGAACTGAAAACACACCTCCCGGGTGAAAAGGAGACACACATTAGACCACCTCAAGCCAAACAACTTCTGGATTAGCTGCTCTCTAATTATCCACACAAGGGTGCCACTCCACTGAATGGATGGAAACTGAGAGCAGCCCAGGGTTTGGGGCTGAACCTGAGAGGGTGAAGCTCGGTAAGGCCTTGGGGCCACACGGGCTTGGTCACTTACTGGTGAGGGCGGCGAAGTGGCTGAGTCCACAGCAAATGCGGGAAACCTGGACTCCTGGATTGAACTCCGTCAAGCCAAAGAGAGTGGGTGGAATCATTTCTGGAAGGGCAGTTTCCATGAGGTTTGGTCCTTTCCCAAGAATTCCATAGCCCCAGACGAAAACATGTCCTTCTCCTGGATTACAGGAAAAACAACGGTCAGGAAGTCAAACCAAGCGCAGCCCTCCCTCGCTAGAAATTCAAACCGCACCACCAAGATGCATTATATCCACATGAACTTTTTTTTTCCCCTCTTCTTGCTTGGCAAGAACATGTTGATATTTAAAATAATGTTTCTTTTCTCCTCTTTCAAATTCTTGCTTGTGGAGTGTGTCTAGCCAGCTAACCAATCTCACAATACAAATGTCCTACATCTTGAGTGTGCTGGACGGGGCCACTCCATAAATCAGCCACAACCCCCACGTGAACACAGGAGAGCCTTAGAACGGCAGCTTTTCCTAACAGCGCTCTGTCTCACACGGATCAGAGACCAAGCCAAGTACACACACAACTTCTGGCTAGATTCTAAAATTCGTAATGATTTTCAGGTCATAAAAAGTTTACTACTCATCAGTGGTGCCAGACGTTTAATCCCAGGGGCTTGGCTCCCAGTACCTGAACCCTAAGGCTCTTCTCCTATGTGCCCGTGGCTCTTAGCACGGCCTTTCTGGAGAAGGCAGGCCTGGGGGCTTTGGCCCAGGCTTCGGGAGGGAGCAGTACTTCATCCTCCACTCCAGAGGTTTGCGATAGTTACTCAGCTCTATGCTGGCTGTTCGTCGACCTATAAATCATGGCTGTTATCCTCCTGTCAGGAATGTCACCCTCACCCTCTATTAACTGAACTAAACTAACTAGATCTTCCCACAACCGTGCTCCCCGCACTGAAAACCACAGCCTGAATCCAGCAGACACCAACCCTTCCTCACCCAAGCCACCCACAGCTTCCCAGCAAACTGCCTGCGAGAGGGTCTCACCGTTTAGTACAGCACAGCCTGTGCCCCCACTCGCAGCCTGCTTCACCCGCCCGACTCCTGAGAAGGGCAGGCACCGGGGGACGTTCACCTGAATCAAAGGAAGGGACCACACTGCTAGGAAGACAAACCAGCGAGAACTTGGAAATACTGTTTCACGTACAGAGTAGGTAAGTCCCGGTTCATTCATTCCCTCCCCATATATCTCCTGAACATCGTACACATGCTAAGCTTCTAACTGCATGCTGGGAAGATGACAGGCAGCAGGAGAAGCAGTCCCACTCTCAGACTGTAGTCCAATGGGGGAGGCAGATGTCAGCCAAACCTAACACGGGATGAATCTGTGCTGAATGCAATGAAGGAGAGTACAGGGGTCCCTGATGTGAGTGTCAGGGGACCTGATCTGGTGTGCGGGGAGGGGCAATCAGGAGTAAGCGGGCCAGGGGAGAAGAGAAGGAAATCCTGAGGCAGCGAGATGGACGTGCAAAGGGAGCAAGGTGAGTGTGGCCCGTTCAGGAGCTTACACAAGGTCAGAGTGGTTGACGCAGGGGCACAAGGGGGAGTATCTGTAAGATGCCGGTGGGCAGAAGGGAAACCAGATCACGCAGGACGTTGTTGATCATGGCAAGGGTTTGGTCTCTATCCTAAGCAAAACAGGGAGGCAGTAAGGGAGAGGGACGTGATTTCTAGAGGGGAACGTGAGTGGACGTGGGTAACAAGGGAGAAGGGCCAGGATGCCGGGCTGAGCATGAACTCACTCCGGGATGCACTGAACTGCGGTGCCTAGAGACGGCCGTGGCACTTCTGCTCAGAGTGACAGACGGAGGCTCAAGGCTTGGGAGAACGAAATGTGGCCAACTTAGCTGTCCAGCAGGATTTGGTCTTGGCACCCCTACTGAGAAATAACTTTGCAAGACAGATTTTAAGTGCTTCTCTGACAGCCATGAATCTTTTCAGAGTCACTTGCAAATGGAGACAGCTGGAGGGTAGCAATCCCTCAGATGACTCCAAAGGAATAAAGGGGCTTCACTGATCCGAGATGGCCTGGTGTCTGCCGCCTGGCTCTCACAGCTTCTCTACCCAACTGGGCTGTGGCACAGGGCCCTCGGCAAAGGCTGAGAAACCCTCCAGCAAAGAGCCACTGGAAACGCACCACTGTTGTCACTGACAGGATGAGGCTCGGACCACGTAAAGAATCATGGATGCAGTGGGCTGCTTCCAAAACAAGTGACCCGTCTGTGCTAGTCACACCGTGGATAATCTGCGCCCTTGTGTGTGGGAGTTAGGCCTAGCGACTTGCTCCTAAAGAACAGAATTCCAGCAAACGTGAGCGGAAGGCACTGCCAAGATGAACTTACGAGGCACTGGCTTCCGTCTCACCGACACGCGCTCTCGCCCTCTCATTGGCTCACTCGGCCGAAGCCACGCTGTGAGCCACCACTTGGAGAAGCCTGCATGGCAAGGAGCCGAGGAAGGCTTGGACAACCACTGTGAGCTGGCCAAGCGCCAGCGAAGACCTGCGGCCCCAGGGCCAACAGTCCACGAGGACCTACACCCTGCTGCCAACAACCAGAACGGGCCCGGAGGCAGGGCCTTCCCAAGGTGAACCCCAAGGTGACACCAGCCTTTGAGAGACTCAGAGCCAGAGACCCAGCTAAGCCACCCCTAGGTTCCTGACCCACAGAAACGGTGAGACAATAAATGTGTGTTGTTTTAAGCCGCTACGTGTTGGGGTCCTCTGTCATGCAGCACAGATAATGATGACATGACCCTAGATCTGCCCTCACAGGAAGGCCGTGGGAGACACTGATCTCAGGCCTTGCTATCCAGAAGGCCAGTCCCTCTTCTATTTGCTGTTTATCTTATGGAAACAATGAATCACTTCAATGACCACGTTTTCGTCTCTGTTTTGGCTACTAGAGAGCTCAGAGCCAAATCTGCAGCCACTTCAAGCTACTGTGTCAGACCGCAGACGATGAACTGTTTCATCCAGTTAGCTGATCTTATCCATTTGCGCATATCTCTTTATCTATTAATATATATTTCAAACCCTTCTGTATGTTGTCAGAAGCTTGATGACATTCAGTCCTTATCACTTAGAGATCCATGCTGACTTATGGATATGACGTCTAGGATTTGCTTCAGAATAACGCAGGACAGAGAAGCAGATGGAATTACAGATGCAGCGAGATTGGCCATTAGGTGTATGGGGCTTTTTGGAGAGCAGGGTGGGGAGGGTGAATGAAGATGTTCTGGAATTAGTGGGGACAGTTGCATAACCTTGAGAATATACTAAAAACCACTAAGTCACACAATTGAAAACAGTAAATTACCTATTTTTTTGAACGGGCCATTAGTTGGTAATTGTTGAACATGGATGATGGATACACAGAGATTAATTATGCAGTGAGGTCTACTTTTGCTTACGTTTGGAATTTTCCTTAATAAAACGTTGAAAGCCCTACTGTACTGTACTGACGGTGTGACAGAGAGAGGCCAGCAGCAGGACTGCCAATGCCCTACTGCATGGTCTAGGGGCCGCACAGGTGTCTTCACCAAGGTGCACACCTCAGATCTGTATATTTGGGGGTACACACACTAGACGGCAACAAGAGGCCGACTGTGACATCACAGGACCTTATGTAAACAGCCTCACATCCCTTTCAGAACAAGACAGGGCATGCAGACATACCTAAACTACTGCTCTAAACCAGGACTATCTCATCGAAGTATTGATAATGATGGCTTTTGCATCTAAGCTTTCTTTCCAGGCTCCAATGAGATTGCCAAGAACCCGGGCCCTTGAAGAGGCAGCCATAGCACAGGTGAGGCCTACACGGCACTCTATACATCACCCCTTCGTGAAGGATCTCTTCTAAACATTCTTAACACTCTATCTCCAAACCCCCAGCCCCAGGCTGCAGAGGACCTCGTGGGGTCTTACCTGTGTGGAGTCCGTGACAGAGGCCAGCTGCAGGTACTCAGAGTTCCCCCACCCGAAGAGGCTGCCATCGACCGACACAGCCAGGCAGCAGTCCCCGTAGGTGGCCACCTGGACAACGTTCACTCCGGCAAGGTCTCCAGCCAGCTTGGTGGGTGCGCTGGTGATATTGTAGTGACCCAGACCTGGAACAATGGAAAACTGTGTTACTTACTTTTAATTGTTTATTCTTTTAACAAACACTTGCATTGACCTACTATGTGTCAAACACAGTTTTAAGCACTTTGCAAACATCAACTCAAAATCCTAATCTGTTATTCTACATGCTGTACAACTTCCTTCTCCATGTTCTCTCAGAAAAGGAAAAACCATCATGGTAATTGTTTACTTTTAAAACCCTTGATGGGACTTCCCTGGTGTTCCAGTGGTTAAGACTCTACGCTCCCAATGCAGGGGGCCAGGGTTTGATCCCTGGTCAGGGAACTAAGATCCCACATGCCACAACTAAAAGATCCCGCGTGCAGCAATGAAGATCCCTCGTGCCGCAACTAAGACCCGGCACAGCCAAAATAAATAAATAAATAGAATTTCAATAAATAAACAAAGAAATAAATAAATAAAACCCTTGATATTTTCTAAGTCTGATTCAAGTTACATACCTTTTCAGGATGAAACACCCACACACAATGAACCTATCAGACCTTGTATATTACATACAGGCACACCTCGTTCTATTGCACTTCACAGATACTGCATTTTTTACAAATTGAAGGTTTGTGGCAACCCTGTATTGTCAAATGATGGTTGGCACTTGGGAGGCAGTATTTTTTAATTAAGATACGTACATTTTTTAGACATAATGCTATTGCACACTTAATAGACTACAGTGTAGTGTAAACATAACTTCCATATGCACTGGGAAACCAAAGTTACAACAAGCAATTCCTAATGCACTGCTGGGCTTGCTAGAACATAAAAGAAATCTCTTAAGAGCCCATCCCACCTCAGCCCCACACCCCACACCATCCCCCAACTACAGCAAATCAAAACTGGCAAACTGGTGTGGTACACAGTGACCAGAGGAAAAGACGGGGCTTGCCCAGAGGACAAATGTCACCATCAGCACTGCAATGGAGAGTAACCCCTGGGCAGCAGACCAAGGTAGAACCCTGAACCACAGACTCGTGCTTGTACCAGGCTTTCTCAAAGGGGCCCAAAGCAGTGTCAGACTGGCAGCACCCCTCAGCAACAGGCAAAAAGCCTGTTATTATGTACTCCATATATAATAAAAAAGATTTTTAAAAAGTAATTCAAAATGTTGAAGGGTTATGAAAGAAATAGGATGCTGAGATAGAAACTGCTTTAGACAGAATGGTCAGGGGAGCCTTCATTGAAGAGACAACCTCAAGCTGAGGCCTACAGGATGAAAAGGAGAGCACAAAAGCAGCATTCTAGGCTACAGGAACAGCATGTGCAAAGGCACGATGGCAGCACAGAGGAGGACAGGCTCAAGAACAGGCTGCAGGGGGCTCGTGGGGCTGGACTCAGAGCCTGGCAAGCAAGGGCAGTGGGGCCATGTGACAGTGGAGCTTCTGGAATGGCACCAGGAAACTGTTAACCACAGTTATCTCCAGCGAGTGGGACTTTCACTTTTCACCATATTCCTTGGTCTATGCTGTCAAAATGTATCAACAATTTCATTCTTTTCATGAAAAGCTGATTTTTAAAAGTTACCCACACCAAGATTTTAGAAAATAAAAAGCAGCTTTCACTTTATAGATAAAAAAAGGCACATTTTAAAAACGGGCATTGTAATTAAATTAGGACACTTAAATTGACAATACTCACTGCTAGAGAGGTTATGATTAAATTGCTACTTCTATACATTGCTGATGGCAATATAAACTAGTAAAATTTTTGGAAAGCAATTTAACAACACATTCTGAAAACAAAAATATCCGAATCCTCTGACCCACTCCTGGGAATTTATCTAGGGCAACACTCCAAATGAAAGGAAAAGCTAGATGTCTATACATGACAAATGTCATATCTCCAATGGCTACTGCAGCCCCCAAAAAGTATGCCTCCTGACAACAGGGTAATGAGTAATCACCTGACAAAATGATTAACTCACCTTATGGTACATTAGTTTGATGCTGTACCATACAAATATTAAAAACTGCAACTGAAAATTATACCAACATGTAAAAATGTTTCATGTAAATTTAATGATAAAACAAGCATATAAAATCACACCTCTGCTATGATTACCATAAAAGATGTTCACATATGAACAAGGACTTGGGAGAAAACATGAGTCAAGGAACAAAGATGATGTGATGAGGTAGCAGGGTTATAGAGGATTTACACAAGATTTAAATCTTAAATTTAAGGTCCTCCCTTCAGACAAATATCAAACACAGAAAAATAAAATATACAAGGATGATAAAGCTTATCCCTCATTCCTCCCTCCCTTAATCACATTCTTCTCAAATGAGTTAAAATCGAGCTCCCTTTAGGTGGCATTTGTCTCTTAAAAGACTCAGACTTGTTGCGGGACTCTCCAATCCTCTATCCGATCAGGGGAGCCAGTGAGGGGGACAGGAGGGGACACAACAGAACAGCATTCCCAGGAAGTGACAGGAGAGGGAAGAGTCAGATGAAGGCAGCGGCACCATCCCACAGGGAGGGGAGCGGGGGTGGGAGGGACGCTACCTGTTTGCCCATCCGCGCCCCATCCACAAGAATACACTTCTCCTTTATCCGTCAGGAACAGACTATGGTCCTGACCGCAGGCGACCTATCACACAAACAGAGGTGAGGTTGGTGAGAAGGAATCCTTAGAAGCCGGTGTCCTGATCCAAGTGCCCAAAGCCGGGCACCACTCCCCACGGCTCCTGAGTGCCAAGGGGGCTGGGTTGGTAGGTTGTCCTGCTATGCTCCGCATCTGACTCTTTCTCATTCCAGCACAGCCCAGCTTGTGTCTCCTACTCCCCTGAAACTGCTCTTGCTAAAAAAAAAAGAACAGTGCCAGGTGTCCTCAGGAGCGAAGCCGGGAGCTCCCCACCCTCCTCCCTCCTCCATAAGCCTCTCTCCCACACTCCCCAACAGTGTCCCGTCTTTGTCACTAGCTCAGTCTCCACTTTGGACCCTACAGGGCTGGAATCCTCCTCTGAGGTCTGCCCTTCTCGCTCTGCGCGCTTCCTGGGAGATGGCACCCACCCCCACGGCTTCTGCTGCCACCGCCACGCGGTCATCTCCAGTCTCAACCACTCTGCTGAGTCCCAGACCTACTCTGCTAACTGCCTAATGAAAAGCACCATTTAGCAAACATTCCTTACGCCAGGCACTGTGCTAAGTCAATGACCAAGGCCACCCAGTAAGAAACCGAATCTCAGAGAAGTTTGGTAACTTGCCCCAAGTCACCCAGTTAACATGTGGACAAGTAGGGACTTGAACCCGCATCAAGGTGGCTCTGAAGCCTGGGCAAGATGCACACTCCACTCCACCGCCACCTTGGAAACAAGTTCCCTCTCCACCTGCTCCTCACCTCCCCTGCTCCGGGACTCTGCCACCTGGGCCAAGAACGTCAGCGCCACCCATCTGCCTGTGGAGTCACACTTGGCTCCTTCTAGCTCCCTCCCCGCCCATCTAATCAAGTCTCGAATCTGGTCAATTCTCCTTACGTCTCCTCACCTGTCCCTTCTCCCCACAGCTTCCCACCTGGACTTCACCTCTTCCCTCAACTTCATTCCATGGCCAAAGTTATCTTCTTAAACAGATCGTGACTTGGCTGTCACTCACCCTGCTCAGAACCTCTGGCAGCCCCTGACCACCAAGAGGACGAAGTCTAAACTCCTTAATGAGGTGTACAAGACCCTGCATCGTCCCCTCTCAACCCGTCTTCCAGCCGATTCCACCCCGCCCCACCGCAGGCAGGCACACCACACTCCAACCACACTGCATGCTCTCGGCACCATCGAGCCTTCAGGCTGCTCCTTCTGCCATAACACCTTTCCTACCACCCACCCCGGCCCAGCTGGTCAGTTCCTCGGCTACCTCCTCCATGACGCTGTCTCTCCTTCCAGTCCACGCCTGGTAGACGTAACTATTCTCCTTCTGGTGCTTTCATAAGTGCTTTCGGTAGACACTCATTTACATATTTAAGCATTTAAGTATCTACCATATGGCAGGCACTGTACCCAAGCATGGGTACAAGATAAAGCAGCCTGGGACACACACAGCCTTAATATACTCTGAGACAGCTAGTTTTTATAACCTGCCTCCCCCACTAGAGTGTTACCGCCCTCCCCAATTTTTACTAAACTTTGTATCCCCACAAGCTAGCGTAAATCCTGGCCTATAGTAGGCAGGCAATATTTACTAAAATAATTTATTAATTCAGAAAATTCCCCTAACAATTTGCCATCACCTCACCCAACTTCCACCCTTTCAAAATCACCCCCCGGGGTGGGACCAGTGGTTCTCAGCCCACGTCTCTTACCTGGACCACCTGTCCATCGAAGTCCTGCATCCTATGGACTTTGTGACTTTCACTACAGCCAGGAGCAATTTGGGGAGAACCAAAAGATATGGTCATGATAAGCACTGTGCGATTCTGGCCCCTCCCGTCACCCCAACTAGCAGCCTCCCCACACACATAGCAACGTTAGAGAAACTCTCAAGGTCAAATATAAGGAAGAGGTAGGTCTGGGCATGAAAGGAAAATGAAACAAAATCCTTTGGTGATTTTAATATGCTGCAGATTTCTGACTGGTGTTTAGACCTACCAGCATAATGTGAGGAACTAGAGGGAAATTTTTTTAAAGACTAGAGGAATTTTTAAGTTAATCAATTTGGTGAAAATAACAAACAAAATCAAAGAAGTTCCACGCATCACAGTCAACGCTCACACGCCCTCCCTCCCACCTGCACCAGAAAGATACTCTCCACAGCCTTCCAGTGAGTTCTCACTGCTGCTCTCCAGCATGAGGAGCCTCGAGTTTCACTGCTCTGTGGGTCCATCACATCATAATCACTCAGGGGGTGTTTAATGCTTGACACAATTTGGGGAAGGGGTAGTCCTTTCGGGAACTCACCTGTAAACTTCATTTTCGACCACTTTTCTTCCACACTGCCCGTAAGAATTGTTCCCCATGCTGAAGACTACAGGATAACACCGCCAATTAAATCAGCTCTGCAGGTTCATGGAACCCTCAAATGTCAGGACCGGAAGGGGGTCTCAAAAGTGGCCCTATTCTGACCACTCACCCTAGCTGCCCCTTGGCTTCCTTCTCCAACATTCCCAGCCTCTGCAGGCACCCCCCACAGGTGTGCTGGGGTCCAGGCTGGCCGCGACGGCCTGGGCCACTGTTGCCATGCCTTCCGTCTCCCCGCCCGGGCCCTGGTTGCGCTTCTCAGGAATTCCACAGTGTGAGGCGAGCACACTCCATGAAAGGCCTCAGCAGCCCCCATTCCCTGTACCTGTCACTAGGCTGCCCTCAATGCCAAGCCCCCTCTTGAAAGAGTTCCTAACACCATCTTTGCCTTTTCCTACAAAGCACACTTAGCCAAAAAAAATGAAATTTGAAAACGTTAATCAAGTTGACCTTCCCCTGGAAACAACCGCTCTTCTAGAGAGCGCCGGGGTGAGCCAGGAGCCTGGACCGTGGAAGCCCCCAACCTGGAAGCAGTGTGAGCAAACAGGCTGCTTTCAGTACAAGGGAAAAAGCCATCTACACACATGGTCGGCTTGGTGGCTCCATGGCTAAGGAGCAGGGGGCCAAAATAAGGCTGCCTGCTGTGCGCCATCACACTTATAAATACCTGAGATTTTCCAAGAACCACAGAGGGCAGAGAACACGGAAGAGTTAACAAGGGCTGCCCAACACAGCTCTCCTGAAACCATCCTACTGACTTGCTTGGGAAATGCCAACAGCTTCACTAACTAGATGTGGCTCAACTGAACGAGCCGCTTCAGGCCCAACAGCGGAAAAGCGGTCCCCACTCTCCCATCACCTCCTTCGCTGTCTGTCAGAACCAGAGAGTGGGCTCTGCCGCAGGAGACTTGCAGCACCTGCGTCTCCTGAGGTCTGTCCAGTGGCAGTGGGACGGGCGAGGGCTCCAAAACATACTCATATCCCCTCACTGAAACGAAAAGGACAAGGGGCACATACATTACACTGCCTGAGAGACTACAGTAGTGGCAGAGCTAGGACGAGAACTCCAGCCCCACTTCCAGCCCTTGGCCTCCATCACATGCTGGGTTATTGAAAAGCAGACTTATTAAAGAAATCTCTTCCCACGTCGTTTAACACCTTCTGGATTTTTTTTTCACACCCCCTGCAGTGGAAGGGCAGAGTCACCACCACTGGACCACCAGGAAAGTGCCACCTTTTGGATTTTTAAGGAAAGGAAAAGCATTTTCTTCCTGCAATACCCACTAGAATTTCTAGTAAAGTGAAGAACAGCATATACGGTATGATACCACTTAGATTAAAAGGAAGTAAAAAGAATACATAGATGCATGTGCTTGCATATACATAAAATCTCTCTAGAAACTGTTGACACAGGTTATCTTCAGGGAGAAGAACTGTGTGGCTGGGAGGACAGAGGTGGAAAGCAGACTTTTCTCCATATATTTAACTGCGTCTTTAGGATTCTGAGGTATGCAAGTATGTTATCTATTTTAAAAAGAAAATTCTAATACTTAAATAAGCAAGAAAGGGGGAAGTGTTTTAGAAGGCACTCTAAAGAACGTTATTGCTCTTCATAATCCTACTGGAGAAGCCAGAATGGTCTATATAGGGAATTCCTATGGTAGGTTTTAAACGATGAGCTTTGGAATATTTATAATGGAGGCTGGAGTTAATGAGAATAACTGCAGATACACTGGTTCTCAACCCACTCCCCACTAATGACCTCTCTCTTTTCTCCTATGAACCTCATGTTTAAAAACATTCTGTCCTGGGGACTTCCCTGGCGTTCCAGTGGTTAAGACTCCGTGCTTCCACTGCAGGGGGCGCAGGTTCGACCCCTGACTGGGGAACTAAGATCCCTCACGCAGCATGGCGCAGCCAAAAAATTTAAAAATTAAAAAAATGAAAATGAAAACATTTTGTCTACCAAACATATGGCCTTATTATTATAGTTGCCTGTTAGTATTTTTTTTTTTTTTTTTGCGGTATGTGGGCCTCTCACTGTTGTGGCCTCTCCCGTTGCAGAGCACAGGCTCCGGACGCGCAGGCCCAGCAGCCATGGCTCACGGGCCCAGCAGCTCCGCGGCATGTGGGATCTTCCTGGACCGGGGCACGGACCCGCGTCCCCTGCATCGGCAGGCGGACTCTCAACCACTGCGCCACCAGGGAAGCCCCACCTGTTAGTATTTTTAGTGACTGATATAATTTTCAAACAGAGCTTTTGATCAGCATGAAATAACAAATTTATCACAATAAGATGATGTAATTCTAAGCAAAACCAAAGACACTGGACAATGCTGTTAGTGTATAGAGCCTTATTAGCTGCAAAAATACAGTACTTGAAAATACTAAAACATTACATCTCCTATTACTATCTTCACTGACCCCCTAAGGGCCTGGGAAGCAGTAAATACATAAATTTAAAGGGAATCTGAAGTGTTACAGCTCCTTTTTAAAATAAATAAATAAATAAATGAATAAATGGAATCTGGCTCCACATCCAACTACCAATTGGCAGGAAATATAGAGGACAGAGGGTCACGTTAAACAGCCCCACAGGGGTGCATTCAGCAAACTCCAGACTGGAAACTTCTACAGGACAATCAACATGATTTCTTCAATAAATAAATATCAAGGAGAAAAAGACTGACACAAACTCAAAAGTCTTTTAAAAGTCTTATCAACCAGGGCTTCCCTGGTTGTGCAGTGGTTAAGAATCTGCCTGCCGATGCAGGGGACACGGGTTCAAGCCCTGGTCCAGGAAGATCCCACATGTTGCAGAGCAACAAAGCCCATGCGCCACAACTACTGAGCCTGCATTCCAGAGCCCGCAAGCCACAACTCCTGAAGCCCAGGCGCCTAGAGCCCGTGCTCTGCAACATGAGAAGCCACCGCAATGAGAAGCCCGCACAACACAACAAAGAGTAGCCCCCACTCACCGCAACTAGAGAAAGCCCACACACAGCAACGAAGACCCAATGCAGCCAAAAATAAATAAATAAAATAAATACATTAAAAAAAAAATCAAAGCGTGCTTTTTCAGACCAATCACAGCAGAGAGAAACCAAGGTGAGAATGCTCACTTTTATCTTTCCGGCTCCTGTGAAATCCAAGCTGAGAATCTTTGTTGAGTCCCATACCCCAAACTTTTGTAACATCCTTGGTTTTAGAGGACAGCAATGTGAATCCATAACCACAGGCAGCAGATGAAATCTGAAAAAAAATTCCCATAAAGCATTGACTGATTTGTGACATCAAGTTTTCCCAGCAATAAATGGCAGGTTGTTTATCCATTCCAAGAACACACACTATTACTATAGCAACTAACATTTATTGGACGTTTACTATGTGTTAAGGGCTTGATATGTACTATTTCATTTTATCTTCACAATCACCCAATGGTCTAAGTATCAAATCATCCCCATTCACCAAGACACAGTCTCGCAGAGTAGTTAAGTTGAAGACTACCTTATTTTGAATCTTGGCAAGACCACAGGGTTTACAACTGGTAGACCCTTACCAGCTGTGTGACCTGATATAGACTGCTTAACTTCTGTGTCTGCTTCCCTCTATTATAAAAGAGATAACAACAGTGTCTCTCTTATTGGGTAGCTGTGAGGACTAAATGAGTTAACATAGTTAAAACCCTTAAAGTAGGGACTTCCCTGGTGGTCCAGTGGCTAAGACTCAGTGTTCCCAATGCAGAGGGCCTGGGTTCGAGCCCTGGTCAGAGAACTAGATCCCACATGCCGCAGCAAAGATCCCACACGCTGCAGTGAAGATCCCGCGTGCCACAACTGAGACCCAGTGCAGCCAAATAGATAAATAAATAAATATTTTTTTTAAAAAAACCTTAAATAGTACCTGACCTAATGTAAGAGCTATATAAAGTATTTATTATTAGTGGTGGTGGTAGTAGTAGTATTTGGTAGATAAGGAAATCAAGGCTCCTAGAAGATTAAGTAGCTTGCCTAATACAGTCTCACAGCTAGTAAGTGGAGGCTGTCTGATTGCAGAGTGCATGTTCTTAACCCTTATGCTACACTGTTATACTCTCAAACCACCACTGCCATGAAGAAGAATTAGTATTACAGCTACCGTGAATATAACACATTGACAGGGCCAGTGTGTTTGCTGGGTGTTTTACCCACACTGTTATCAATCCCCACATTCACTGATCAGATGAGGAAACTGAGGCTTCAGTGCGGCTGGAAGCACACCAAAGGCAGCCTGGTTTTAGGGTCAACTCCCTTTCCATAATACCCAGAGTGGCCTGAGGCAGTCCTGCTTTACACCTGATGGCCCAAGGTTCACTCTCAAGCAAATGATGAGAAATTACATGGTCACCCTGATGATTCCCCACTATCTCTTTGTTGTTTACCGTTTACCAAAGGCCTATGCAGTCAGTCTCAGAGACATGGAAATCTAACCTAATCCTGATGAAAATGCCAGCTTTCCACTGATAATGAACAAACGTGAGGTTTTTCTTTTTTTTTTAACTCCAGCATTTCTTGAAGAAAGCGAGCTAAATACTTCTTTTAAATTTGATGACTTGTTTAATCAAGTCATCCAAAAGTTATATATCCCTCCTTCTGTCTTGTGACATTTTCCCTCGTAACATTCACATGGAAGGTACATACATGTACACTTGTATTAGGAAACAAACAAACAAAAAAACCCTCAGTTCTCCGGCCTTCTGGAATGGCTCCACCTCCACAGAAATGACCCACTGGGGAGGGAGGAGCCAGCCCCTGACCACACAGCAGAAAACATAAAAAAGTGAGTCCAAAACTGAGCCCAGCACACTACGATTATTCTCATGTTTACTCAACATTCAACAAATATTTGGGAAGCACCTACTGTATTATTAAATCTGCTAATATGTGAAAAGGCTTTGAACAATACCTGACACAGAGTCAGCATTAAGCAATGTTTTTTACAATAATATGCTAGAAGGGGACTTTCCAACTATGGTGGTGTGAAGAGGTTAGTGAATCTCTCCCCAAACAACAAGTATAAAACTGGAGAAAACTGCAAAAAACAAACCCACAACCATTTCAGGGCTCCGGAAGTCAATCAAAGGCAAGTAAATGGAGAAGTTACTCATGAAGGGATGCTAGAACTACAGGCAAGAATATCAGGGCTTTGTAGACCTCTTGTCCTGGGCTGCTCCATCTACCGCAGTTCAGGCAGCACAGAAGTTAGAAAAGGGCAGAGCTGGCCATGAAAACCATCAGCTTTGTTACCAGAAAGGACAAACTTAATTTGGGGTAGAGGGTGAAAAGTCGTGCTCCACAGCAAACTCAGCAGGAAACAAACAAGGAAGACCCACAACTCAGCGAGCCTGAGGTCCAATCCTGACTAGGGTAAGAGGAGAGGCAGACCAGCCAGAAATTTAATGGGAAGATCCTAGAAATGAGAGAGCCATGGAAGGCTTTCCACACAAGCATGGTTGACTGGGAAACTGCACAAAGGAGCTCCCAGCGGAAAGAAAAGCTAAGGCAGACTTGAGATCAGGCTGAACTTTCAATGTGGTCCCCAAACCACACACAGAATCAAAAGTGAAGGAGAGAAACCTTATAAGCTCAAGGTGTCTGAGCACAGCCTCTGCCCAACTCACTGGCTGACCACAAAGGTATGCAGATAAGGGGCAACCCTGAAGAAGCCTGGCTAAAAAAAAAAAAAAAAAAAAAGGCACTGCGGGGAGGGGAAGGGAGCTAGGACGGGGAACAAAACAAAAACCCCAAGCAAAGACACTGGTGTCAGTGGCCATGCAGAGCAGAGGAGACTGACTCCCTAAATTACAGAAAAGTTACCCCACCTCCAAAAAAAACAAAAACAAAGAACTCAAGGAAGATAATATCAGAATCCAAAGTTGTTATATCCAAGAGCCCAGTTTTCAATAAACAAGTACAAGACATGCAAAGAAAAAAGAAAGTGTGACCTATATTGAGGGAGGAAAGCAGCCAAGAGAAACTAAATGGACCAAGATGTTGGATTTGTGAACTATTGTTTGAACATCATTCAAAGAATATTTTAAAATCATATTTAAAGAACTAAAGAAAAATATGACAACAATGGCCCAACAAATATGGAATTTGAATACAGAAATAAAAACATTAAAAGCCTAAATGGAAATTCTAGAGTTGTAAAGTATAATAACCAAATTTTAAAATTCACTATATAGGCTCAACAGCACATTTGAGATGGCAGAAGAATCAGTTAAGTTGAAAAAAATATCAATAGAAATTATTCATTCTGAAGAACAGGAAAAAAAAGAAACATTGGGGAAAAAAAGAACAGTGCCTCAGAGATCTGAAACATAACATCAAGTATATCAACACCTACATAACAAGAGTTCCAGAAGGGCAAGAGAGAAAGAAAGAAGCAGAAAAAAATACTCAAGTAATGGCAGAAAACTTACCAAATTTTATTAAAAAACCCATAAGTCTCACAGATTAAACTTGCTCAACAAATCACAGTTAAACTTTTGAAATACAAAGAGAAAATTTTGAAAGCATCAAAAGAAAATGGATTCATCAAGTACAAGGGAACAATAAGATTAACAGTTAACTTCTCATTAGAAACAATGGAGACCAGAGTAGAAGGACACACTCGAAGTGCTGAAGGACAAAAACTGTCAACCAAGAATTCTATATCCAGCAAAACTATCGTTTAAAAAAAATATGCAGATGAAATAAAGACATTCCCAAAGACTGAGAGAATTCACTGCTAGCAGACCTGCTTTAAGAAGTACTAAGAGGGCTTCCCTGGTGGCGCAGTGGTTAAGAATCCACCTGCCTATGCAGGGGGCACGGGTTTGAGCCCTGGTCTGGGAAGATCCCACATGCCGCAGCGCAACTAAGACCGTGAGCCACAACTACTGAGCCCGTGTGCCATAACTACTGAGCCTGTGCTCTAGAGCCCGTGCTCCACAACAAGAGAAGCCACCTCAATGAGAAGCCCGCGCACCGCAGCAAAGAGTAGCCCCCGCTCTCCGCAACTAGAGAAAGCCTGCGTGCAGCAACGAAGACCCAAAACAGCCAAAGATAAATAAATAAAATAAATAAATTTAAAAAAAAAACAGAAGTACTAAGAAATTCTTCTGACTAAAAGGAAATGACAGCAGATGGTAACTAAAAGTCACAAGAAATGAAGAACATCAGTGGAAATAATTATAAAGATAAATATAAAACACTGCATAGGGCTTCCCTGGTGGCGCAGTGGTTGAGAGTCCGCCTGCCGATGCAGGGGACACCGGTTCGTGCCCCGGTCCGGGAAGATCCCACATGCCGCGGAGCGGCTGGGCCCGTGAGCCATGGCAACTGAGCCTGCGCATCCAGAGCCTGTGCTCCGCAGCGGGAGGGGCCACAACAGTGAGAGGCCCGCGTACCTCAAAAAAAAAGAAAAAAAAGAAAACTGCATAAAATAATAATTATAAAATTGTATTGTTGGGCTTAAAATGTATAAAGATGTAATATATATCACAATAACCACACAAAGGAGAGAAGAGGAAATGGGGCTATGTTGCAACAAAGTTGCTATAGTCTTTCAGAATTAGGTCACTATTAACCTAAAATACATTATGATAAATTATATATTATAATCCCAAGAACAACCACTAAAAAAACAAAAACTCAAAAAACATATTAAAACACCTGACAAAGGAATTTAAAGGGTCCAACAGAAAAATACCTATTTAACACAAAAGAAGGCAGCAAAGGAAAAATCGACAAACAAAAAAGACATACAAAAACAAATAGCGAAATGGCAGATGCAATCCAACCGTGTTAGTAATTACATTAAAAGGACATGGTGCTTCCCTGGTGGCGCAGTGGTTAAGAATCCGCCTGCCAATGCAGGGGACACGGGTTCGAGCCCTGGTCCGGGAAGATCCCACATGCCGTGGAGCAACTAAGCCCGTGCGCCACAACTACTGAGCCTGCGTTCTAGAGCCCGCGAGGCACAACTACTGAAGCCCGTGCGCCTAGAGCCCGTGCTCCGCAACAAGAGAAGCCACCGCAATGAGAAGCCTGCGCACCGCAATGAAGAGTAGCCCCCACTCACTGCAACTAGAGAAAAGCCCGCACGCAGCAACAAAGACCCAACACAGACAAAAATAAAAAATAAATTAATTAATTTTAAAAAAAGGACATGGATTGACAATCAAAAAATAGGCAGAAGCCCTAAACAGACATTTCTCCAAAGAAGACATACAGATGGCCAATGAGCACATGAAAAGATGCTCATCATCGCTAATTATTAGAGAAATGCAAATTTAAACTATTGATACAATGAGGTCACACTGGTCAGAATGGCTATCCTTAAAGAGTCTACAAATAATAAATGTTGGAGAGGGTGTGGAGAAAAGGGAACCCTCTTATACTGTTGGTGGGAATGTAAATTGGTGCAGCCATTATGGAAAACAGTATGAAGGTTCCTCAAAAAAAACTAAAAATAGAGTTGCCATATGATCCAGCGATCCCACTCCTGGGCACATACCTAGACAAAACTATAATTTGAAAAGATACATGCACCCCTACGTTCACAGCAGCACTATTCACAATAGCCAAGACATGGAAACAACCTAAATGTCCATCGACAGATGGATAGATAAAGAAGATGTGGTAAATATACACAAAGGAATATTCTCAACTATAAAAAAGAGTGAAATAATGCCATTTGCAGCAACATGGATGGACCTTGAGATTATCATACTAAGCAAAGTAAGTCAGAAAGAGAAAGACAAATACCATATGATATCACTTACATATGAACTCTAAAATATGACACAAATGAACTTATCTAGGAAAAAGAAACAGACTCACAGACATAGAGAACAGATTTGTTGTTGCCAGTTGGGGGGTTGGGGAGGGAAGGATTGGGAGTTTAGGATTAGTAAATGCAAACTAGTATTTACAGGATGAATAAACAACAAGGTCCTACTGTACAGCACAAGGAACTATCTTCAATATCCTGTGATAAACCATAATGGAAAAAAATATGAAAAAGAATATAGGGGCTTCCCTGGTGGCACAGTGGTTAAGAATCCGCCTGCCCATGCTGGGGACATGGGTTCGAGCCCTGGTCCAGGAAGATCCCACATGCCACGGAGCAACTAAGCCCGTGCACCACAACTACTGAGCCTGCGCTCTGTAGCCCGCGAGCCAAAACTACTGAAGCCCGCGGGCCTAGAACCCGTGCTCCAAACAAGAAAAGCCATCGCAGTGAGAAGCCCACGCACCGGGACGAAGAGCAGCCCCTGCTTGACACTAGAGAAAGCCTGCACGCAGCAATGAAGACAAACAACACAGCCAAAAATAAACAAAATAAATTTATTTTTTTAAAAGGATATATATGTATAACTGAGCCACTTTGTGCTGTACAGCAGTAATTAACACAACATTGTAAATCTACTATACTTCAATTTAAAAAAAAGGACATGGATTTAGGGACATCAGTGAAAATGGTGGAGCAATAAGAACACTGACTAACATTCTCAGAAACAATTCTTTCAGAACTCTGGAAATTAACCAAGGACTTAAAGCAATCTGGGGAATGTTTACTTAAGAAAAGCAGCTGAATCTCAGAACAGCAAGCTTTGCAGCATTTTAACCTGACCTATTCCCATCCACCTCTTCTCAGCTCCTGAAAACCAACAGCTCACAATTACAGTGAAAACCAGCAGTCTGGAAGCCATTGGAGGAGGCAAAATGGGATTGGAGAAATTTCAAAGCCCCATTCCCAGGGAATTCTCATTTGATCTATCTAGTGGTTCCCTGTAAGACCCCAAGCAAGGCTCTATTTTTCTGATCTGACCCAGATATCATCCAGGGTAAACAGCCTTTTCCCCAGGGATGTTTGTTGAAAACTGTCAGAGACCAATGATGAATACTGCAGCTGCCTAGATACTGGTGGCTAACAGCTGGAGCAAACAACAGGTTAACCAAGAAGCTATCAACCAACTTGACCTTGACATCTATAGAACACTCCACCTAAACAACAGAATACACATACTTTTCAAACACACATGAACATTCTCCAGGAGAGACCATATGCTAGGCTATAAAACAAAGTCACAATACATTTAAAAGGACTGAAATTAAAGTATGTTCTGTAACCACAACAGAATTAAATTGGCTATCAATGAATAAAGAAATTAGGGAAAACATAAATATTTGGAAATTAAACACTTCCAAATAACTCATGGGTCAAAGAAGTAATCACATAGGAAATCAAAAAATAAGGTGAATAAAGATCAAAATACAACATAATAGAATTTATGGGCTGCAGCTAAACAGTGTTTAAAGAAAAAATTATAGCTATAAACACCTACATTACAAAAGAAGAAAGACCTCAACGATAGCCTAACCTTCCAGCAAAAGAAACTAGAAAAGAAAAGCAAACTAAACCCAAAGCAAGCAGAGGAATAAAATTATAAAAATTCAACTGGAAATCAATGAAACAGAAAACAGGAAAACAATACCAAAAAATGAATTAAACTAAATGTCGGTTCTTTCAAAAGATTAACAAAGCTGACAAATCTTTAGCCAGACTGACCAAGGTAAAAAGAGAGGAAATATAAATTACCAAAATCAGCAATGAAAGAGGGGACATCACCAACCTGCCAGCCCTACAGAAATTTAGATTTAAGTGAATACTATCAACAACTTATGCCAAAGAATTAGATAACTGGCACAAAACAAATTCTCAGAAAGACACAGAGTACCAACGCTGACTCAAGAAGAAATAAAAAATTTAATATACCTGTAACAAGTTTTTAAATATTGAATTAGTAATTAAAAAAAAAACTCTTCCTATAAAGAAAAGCCCAGGTCCAGATGACTTACTTCATTGGCGAACTCTACCAAACATTAAAACAAGAAATAATACCAATTCTTTACAAACCTTTCCAGAAACTCATTTTATGAGGCCAGTAATACCCTGATACCATAAGCAGACAAGGAGGACATCACAAGAAAAAAACAACAAAAAAGTCCTTAACAAAATATTAGCAACCAAATCCAGCAAGGTACAAAAGGGATTATTCACCACAATCGAGTGGAATTTATCCTAGGAATGCAAGGCTGGTTTAATATCCAAAGATCAGTTAATGTAATATATCCAATTAATAGAATAAAAGACAAAAAATACATGATCACAGAAACAGACATAGAAAAATTGTTTGACAAAAATCTAATCCCTAGTCATGATTTTTTTAAAAAAGAAAAAGAAAAGAAAAACTCTGAACAAAGCAGGACAAAAAGGGAACTTCCTCAACTTGACAAAAGGTATCTATGAAAAACTTATAGCTAATGTCATAATTATAAATGAAAGACTAAATACTATCTCCCTAATATCAGGAACAGGCAAGGATGTCACTTCAATCCACTGCTACACTGAAGGTTCTATCCAATGCAGTCAGGCAAGAAAAAGAAATCAAAAGTTTCAAATTGGAAATGAAGATGTAAAACTGTCTTTATTCACAGACAACCAGACAATATGATCCTGTATGTATAAAACCCTAAGGAATACACGAAAATCTGTATAACTAATAAGCAAGGTCAGTAAAGTCACAAAATATTATGTCAATATACAAAAACCAATTGTATTGCTATGTAAAAGCAATTAACACTCTAAAAATGAACTTAAGAATACAATTCTATTCAAAAGAACATCAAAAAGAAAAAAACACTTAGGAATAAATTTAACAAAAGACGTGCAAGACTTGTATACTGAAAACTACAAAAACATAGTTGAAAGAAATTAAATTCCCAAGTAAATGGGGAGACATTTCATGTTTATAGATTGAAAGACTCAAAATTACTTAGATGGCATTTGTGCCCAAATTGATCTACAGATTCAGTGTAATCATTACCAAAATCCCAGCAGGCAGTTTGCAGAAATTGACAAGCTAATACTAAAATTTGTATGGAAAAGCAAAAGACCCTGAAGAGCCAAAACTTAACATCTCCCAATTTAAAAACCAATTATAAAGCTACAGTAATCAAGAGGATAAACATATAGATCAATGGAACAGAACTGAGAGTTCAGAAATAAAGCCTTACATTTACCATCAACCGATTTTCACAAAGGTGCCAAGACTATTCAATAAAAAAAGGATAGTGTTTTCAACTAGTGACAGAACAATTGGATAGCCACATCCAAAAAACCCCTTACCCCACACCATACACAAAAATCAATTCAAATGACTGTCTCACAAACATAAATATGAGAACTCAAACTATGAAGTTCCCAGGCAAAAACAGAGGAAAATTATCTTTGTGATCTTGGGTTAGGCAAAGATTTCTTAGATATACCAAAAGTACAATCCACAGCAGAAAAACTGATCAACTGAACTTCATTAAAATTAAAACCTTTTTCTCTCCAAAGGACACTATAAAAAAATAAAAAGAAAATCCATGGACTGGCAGAGAACATTTGCACATATCATATATGTGATAAAGTACCTATATCCAGAATACATAAATAATTCTCACAACTCAATATTAAGAAGTCAAACCCAACTTTTCATTCCTCTGGAGCTTAAATTCCCTGGCTCTCTCGATCTCCCCTTTTAGGGCAAAAGATCATTTGTTATCCTTGACAGAGAAATCAGAAGCCAAACTGGTCAAATCTGCTTCTTTTTCACCACCCACCAAGACGTCCACAACCACGCCGAGCAAGAACCTATCCTAAACATCCGTTTTTGCTTTTCTGGATGTTAGCTGCCGAGATAAGCCGCCCTCCGGTAGCTGTTCTTTGCTGCATCTTTTCAAATCTGAGTCAACTCAGGGGACTCCTGTGCAACCATTCCACTGTGTTTAGACCTTTCATCCTTCCTCTCATTCCTGTTACTGCTCCAGTTAACAGTTCCTTTCCGAATTGTTCACCGACCCCAGCCGGCCCACGCTTTCTCTGACCTTTTGAAGTCGGCTTTCCTAACAGCAGAACTTCTGGGGTCTGATTGGCCCGAAGGCGAATCCCAAAGTACGAACACCTGCCAGCTGGGGGCCGTGGGCCTGTCTCATAACTTCTCCGAGCCTCCCTTTCCTCCCCCGTAACTGTGGCAACAACCCCGACTCCCGAATGACGCGAGCCGGGCGCAACACCTGGCACGTTTCGGCCACTCGGTACATGCTGGCAGCGCCCTAACGCACTCCCCTCCAGCAGCCCGCTCGAGGGTCATGCTCTCTTAAGTTTGGCCACCCAGCGTCGCCAACCTCTCCGAGAGGACCGAGTGCCTCAGGAGGCGCGGCCGAGACCGGAGGCCAGCACAGAGGGAGGAAGAGAGGGAGCCGAAGTCCTCACCTTTTGGTCCAGCTTCAGGCGGTAGGGCACGGCCTGGATCCTGCGGCGCGGCCGCGAGCCGGCGCGGGGCTGGGGCCCGGAGCCGGGCAGCACGAAGGTGGGCACGCCCAGCGCCCCGGAGAAGCTGAAGCCCCACACGAAAATGCGGTCGGCGCGGGTCGCGCGCTCGCCCACGTACTGGAACACGGGCGCGTCCGCCTCGGCCTCCGCCGTCTCGCGCCGGCTCCGCGAGCGCCCGGCCGCCGTCCAGTGTCCGCGCCACGGCCCCGGCCCGCTCAGCCGGCGCCCCAGCCGAGTCCCCGCCACCAGCGCCATCCTCCGCTACACGCCTCAGCCGTTCTTGGGCGCCGCCATATTGGCGACCTTTGACCTCCCCCGGCGGAAGAGCCTGCGGCCACGTTTACTATTGGCTGAAAGCAAAGGCCTTGAGGTCAGCCAATGGCTCAGGGAGGCTGGAGGGCTGGGCTGGACTGGGCGGAGCCTGGTATCGCCCGTTCCTGAGTGACTCGACCTAGAGGACCCGTCCCGGCCCTACCGACATAGTACGCGAACTTTCTCCGAGCTCCGACAGCCGGCCTGAACTCACTCGCCTTCCCGCAGAGCGCGTGTTTGCTGAGCACCTTCCCGGCTCTGGTGGGCGCTCTCATTTTGCAAAGGCCCTTTGCTTTTTGGTAATCAGCAGGAGTAAAATTTAAGAGGTTGCCCACTCTGCGCGACTCCAGCGTAGTGCTCTCCCCTATCCTCTGTCCCTCGACACTTTTTACCTGGCCCTGTTGCCTCTGTTCCCGCTCCCACGCCGCTCAGTCGGCGCTCCAGCCACAGAGAGCTCCCTGCTGTCTTCGACAGTGCATCCTCCTCCCAGCGTCACCTCGCCCCTCAGCCCATCACTCCACTTAAGGCAGGTGGCTCTACTTGTAATTTCTGAATCCCAGGGATGTTTCAGGCCTTCCTTTGCACACAGCGCCTTGAATGCCCTTCCCACTGCCCTCTTCTCCCTGCAGGTGTCTAGCAAACTCCTCGCCTTCTAACATCCAGCTGGAGCACCTCCTTTGAAGTTCCACGAAGGCAAGAACTTCATTCACATTGTCCTCACCAGTTTTGTACTAGAGTTTAGCATGCAGCCAGGAACAAGGCATGCCCTCATGAATGATTTGCGAGTCTGGGGACCTGGGTTCCTGTCCTGGCTCTGCTACTGACTTGTCCCGTGATGTTGGGAAGTTGTCTCCCTTCTCTGGATCTCACCTCTAAAATGAGGAGATATTAAAAAAAAATCAATACATGAAAGGAATTTTTGAACTTTATGGCCTGTAGGATCTCTTGCAGCCCATTATGATCTATGACAGTCATTCCCGAATATTAGTCCCAAATGCTGAGAGCAAACTGTCTCTTTTTCCCTCCTCTTGCTTTTCTCTCCTCTTTATATGCTCGATACCTGTATCAACTTTAATAATGTAATAGCCAGTATTTTGCCGGCAAAAGTGAGCTTATTTAGGAATAAGAAGAGAAACTGCAAATTGAGAAGTACAAACTACGACAGACCACAGGCAAATCCGGAGAACAACGAAAGGGAACTTGCTTTTATATGGAAAAGTGGGTGTTTGGGAGGTGCTGTGATAACCAAAGAGTCCACTGGAGGAAGCTGGGAGTCCAAAGTATAGTGGCTTCTCATTGTTTGGGTAGAGGCATCTTCCCGTCCCAGATGTGGGCATTTGTCTCTTCCTGTTTGGAGTAATTGAAGATGCATGGTGGGGCATAAGAGCTTCCCCTACAGTCCTGTCCTGACTCCAATTTTAGCCGAGGTTCTTTAATTCCACAAGGCCTCCGTGGGATTAGATAGGCAAGGATTTTATTAGGGAAAATATCTCTGTAAGAGAAAAAGGGGAAGGGAGGTGCTCAGAAAGCTGGGAGAGCAATCAGGCCACGATACAAGTCTGACTCTAAATGAGGGAGAAGGACTTCCCTGGTGGCGCAATGGTTAAGAATCCGCCTGCTAATGCAGAAGACACGGGTTCGATCCCCGGTACGGGAAGATGCCGCAGAGCAACTAAGCCCCTGTGCCACAACTACTGAGCCTGCGCTCTAGAGCCGGCGAGCCACAACTACTGAGCCCACGCATGTAGAGCCCGTGCTCTGCAACAAGAGAAGCCACCACAATGAGACGCCTGCGCACCGCAACAAAGAGTAGCCCCCAGTCGCCGCAACTAGAGAAAGCCTGTGCGCAGCAACGAAGACCCAATACAGCCAAAACTAAATAAATAGATAAATTTATAAATAAATAAATGAGGGAGAGGAAGAGGGAAGCCTGGGTAAAAGTGTCCTATGGCTGCTGCACAGCCTAAGGAAGACTTGGTAAGGTCACTGG
This sequence comes from Lagenorhynchus albirostris, assembly GCF_949774975.1. Taxonomy (NCBI): domain Eukaryota; kingdom Metazoa; phylum Chordata; class Mammalia; order Artiodactyla; family Delphinidae; genus Lagenorhynchus; species Lagenorhynchus albirostris. The sequence continues at coordinate 77,702,981 of NC_083109.1, forward strand.
GGAGTGCTGGAGCCCAAGATGACCAGCAGAGGAATCCATGCATGCCTCCCAGGATCTGGTCTGCCCGAGTGTCTCTTCCCGCCTCATTCAGTCACTGGGAGCAGTGCAAGGGAAGCATGACCTCCCTGCAAACAGAGGATAGACTTCACGGCTTTGGTTCATTACATTCACTGTAGTTGGAGGCCTTGAGGAGCAGTCTCACAGCTACCACGTCGTATCAGTCAGTTTTCCCGCATCACCGTCTATAAAACAGCCCCACAGAAGGGTGAAACATCAGGCACGTTTCACCACAGAACAGTGAAAACGTGTTTCACAGAATGACTGCAAAGCACATTCCAGGACAACAAAGTGATTTGAACTGGTCTTGATAGTACGATAAAACTGGATTCCTTCCAGGTGTGGAATTAATTCAAGAAACTGAGCTAAAATTGGAATCGGGACAGGCCTGTAGGGGAACGCTGGTGCCCCACCATGCATCTTCAATTACTCCAAACCGGAGGAGACAAATGCCTACATCTGGGACCGGAAAGTGCCGCTACTTTAGCAGCCCAACCAGTGGTGACAACCACCGGCAGCCAGCTCCTGCCGCAGGCGGTGGCGAGCAGCACAGAGCGGACCACAGCTTATTCCCCCAGCAGCCCCCTCGGGCACTGTCATAGCCAAGTGCCTCCTATGAAGCACCTCCCGATGGAAGACCTTCCTTGGCCCCCAAGAGAGTGGATTTCTGTAAAGTTCCAGAGTGCACAGTTCCTGTGACCTCTGCTAGCAGGAAAGGTAGCTACCTCTCAGTGAGACCCCTACCATTCAGTGAGCCATGGGTGAGCCTTTCCCAACGAGGTCTGGGTCTCAGCTCTGGGGGGCGGCCTCTTTCTGGGGTAGCCTGGCTCCGCCCTAGTGGCGGGGCTCCTCCCTCTACCAGTCCTGTATGCTTTAGAGTTCTCTTCATACCGGCCAAGCCCTTGTTATCATTAATAATTCTTCATATTAAACCTTCTCTGTTCAAATCACAAGGTGGTTTCTGTCTCCTCACTGGACTTTGATACACCAACTAACAAGCCACTAATTTCACTAAACCCATTTCTAACATTCATTAAGCTAATCAGCAACCCCTCCAGTGTTGATGGAAAGAGAGCTGCCTGGAGGTTCCTGGGAGCTGCCTCTGGTGCGTGGCTGCTCCGATTAAATGCTAACTGACCACACCGGGAGTGTGTCTGGGAGCCCCCCCCACACACACACGGAGGGGAGGGTGGTTAGAGCTGAGTGAGGCGGTGGACAGAGGTAGGAGACGAGGTTGGAAGGATGGAGGAAGAAGGGCAGCAGATCACCTTTGGCCTTTGGGCCATGGTAAAGTTTGGGGCTTTTACCTGAATTTGTGACTCTATAGATATGTATGGGAGCAGGTGCATCCAGGGTCCTCAGTCACCCCGCTCGTCCTTAGTCTGACATCTCTGACATGGGAGGATGAGCAGATCCACGCAAGCTTTGACTCTCTTCAAGCTTCTTGTCCCATGTGCATGCCAGGCATTTTAAATTTTCTACCAAAAACTCCACAGATGCCTCAGACACAGAAAGGAGCTCGCAGGGCCCATACACACATGCAATGTGGAAAAGAGGGGGAATTAACATCCTAGACGCAAACTGCAACCAATGGGCTTAGGAGCCAAGGGATAAATGCCACCACTGAGGTGCATTCGGGGAGGCCTTCTGTGCACTGCTCAGGATCCTGGCAGAATGAGGACCCCGCTGACCACAGCGGCAGCCTCAATGGTGACCCTTACGTCTGCTTTTCCTGTGTGACTCTTGCCACTCCCTCTCTCCTTCCCTACGATCGCCTCCCAAGTAAGCCACCAGGGAGCAAGTCTTTATGTAAGGCTGTTTGGGGAAGGACACAAGCTAAAACAATTGGCACCTGAAGTAGGGCGATGATAACCCCTGGCTTGCTGTAGCATCATGATTCCTAAGGCTCTTTTTACTTGAGGTGGAGGGATGAGGTGCAGGTAGACTCAGAGCATTTGGTTAAGCTGTATCTCTATGACACGAATAGTATGGGGGTAATAGTAAGTGTGGAGTTAGCTGGCTTGGTTAACTGTGTAGGAAGCCTTGAAGAAAGAATGACAGGTTTAGATCAGCCAGCTATTCACTTGGGGCATGCTGAGAAAACCAACAGGCCTCCATGATGCTGCTTAAAAAGACTTTCATCTGCTGCAGGCAAAAAGGAGCCAGAGGCCTGGGATTTCAGGGTGACAGAGCTGCAGAGGAGGCCAGATGTACAGCCTTGGCAGGTCTCCTAGGCTGAAGTCAAACCCCGATAGCACAGGGGTGGGAACTTGAGATTGGGATGGGGCACCGGGACGGTGCACCTGAGAATATTACAACACAGACGCCGCCCCCACTCTAATTTCCAGTCCAGCAGAAACGGCCCCCTCTCCCTGATATAGGGGAGCAGCCTCCCCTCGCCTAGATACCATGCTAAGACTCCAACTGAGTAGACGCCTCACGAGATGACGCTTATCCTCCTCAAGGTGCGACCCACTTCACCTCATTGCTGCCAGACTGGTATTCAGTCAGGTCTCAGCAGAACCTGAGTGACGAAGAGCAGTCCTATTGTAAGAGGAAAGAGCTTACTCACTGACAGAATTGCAGCACTGGGCTCAGCAGGACTAGGGAATATGTGTGGGTGCATGTGTACCTTTAGGGTGTTGGACCAGAAGCACAGAATAAAAGAGTGGATGGAGAGAGTTTGTTGACACAGGGCCAGCTCCTTCAGGATTTAACATCCTGGCAAGGAGCCAATTCTAATGCTGCTGGGATGGCTCTGTGAAGCTTACATATGACAACAGTATCAATAAATGAGGTGGAGATGCTGGAACTCCCTGGAAGAGAAAAGAGTCAAAAGGCTCGGGGAGGTGGGAATGTTAAAGCAGATTAATCCACCCTGCAAGGGTCCAGAGGACTCTTAAGACCGTCACTAAGGCAATAAGAGATGTCCCGGTGAGGAAGCTCTAGCATCTTTGAGAAGCTCGGAGTGCCTAGGCTAGGGTGACAGTAGCAGATGGTCCTCTAAAACTAGACTCCCAAAGACGATGGTAGGTTCCAGAGCAGCAGAGCCAGGTGGCTGGACTTTGCCATCAGAAGCAAGGTGGATGGACTTGGTAGAACAAGAGGCAAGGGCGGAATGGCAACTGTAGTGTCTGGCACCGGTAATCTGCGGCGTGGCTATCTCACCACGGTATTCCAAGGGATAAGATGGAAGCACAGACAGCTAACGTGCTTTCTTGCCTTGTATAACTGGAAAAAAATCTGGTGAGCAGAAGGCTGACATTGGTTAGTACAATGAAATCAATCTCTCACCTGGTTTTAGGACCTAACCCAGTTCTCAGACCACAGTCCAGCAATTATAGAGGAGGCTGGGTCCACTTGAGGAAGGACCCTGCAGAGCCACTACAGTAGCATCAATAAATATTCTCTTTATCATTTCCCAAAGGCACCTGTGGTTACTTACCAGAGTTACCATCCACTGGAGAAACGAGAATCAGATCTCCCAAGAGCTGGATAGAGGGTCTGAGCTGACACTGACACCACAGGATGTGAAACACCAACAAGGCCCCAGTTAGAGTGAGGGCACCTGGAGCCAGGTACAAGTATGTCCCACAGGGGGTCAAATGTGTCCACACACCCACCCTGTGGCTATTTCCCTGGTTCCCAGTTACACAGTTGGGACAGACATTCTTAGCAGCTCACATTGGTTCCCTCACCCTGTCTTGACCCAGGAAGTATTAAAGGAGAAGACATACTGCATCCCAGGTGGAATTGCAGACTTGAGCACCAACTTCTAAGACGTGAAGGACTCAGAAGTGGTGGTTCCCATCACGTCTCCATTTAGTTCACATGTTTGACTCCTGCAAACACCAGATGGGTTATGGAAGACAGCTGAAAACTACTATAAACTTAGCTAAGTGCTTAGTCCAGTCATAGCTGCTGAGTCACGGGTAGTATTTTACTGGAACAGATCAATATGGTTTCTGAACTTCCCAGGGGATACTGATCTGGTGAATGGGCTCTTTTCAATCCCAGTGGTAAAGGGGATCAAAGGCAGTTTGCCTCTATATGGAAAGGACAATACTACTCATTAACGCTCCCTGCTCTCACTCCTGATACCTCCAAAATTAAGGTTCTGTGTACAAGACTTTGTCTCCAGCTCTGCTTTTACTGATAAAGCTGAGACATATACCGATAAGGGAGAATCATGTAATTATTATTGTATGAGGGTTCTCCAGAGAAATAGAACCAATAGGAAAATAGGAAACTCCTTATCTGCCATCTGCAAGCTGGAGACTCAGAAAAGCTGCTGCTGTAGTTCCGGTCAGAGCCCAAAGGCCTGAGAACCAGAGCAACAGTGGCGTTAAGTCCCAGTTCGAGGGCAGGGCAAGATGGATGTCCTGGGTCAAACAGGCAGAGAGAAAGAGAAAGAGAACATTCAATCTTCCTCTACCTTTTTGTCCTATTGGGGCCCTCCATGGGCTGGATGAAGCCCACGGACATTGGAGAGGGCCATTTTCTGTACTCAGGCCACCAATACAAATGCTCATCTCTTTTAGAAACATCATCACAGGCACACTCAGAAATGATGTTTAACCACCTCTGATTATTAATATAGTTATAATATACTTATATATGTATGAAATGCATATAAATTTTCAACTGTTCTTTCATAAGCAGGACTGTCCTGTTATCTAGTGTATGGCCTCTCCGATTTTTTGGTTTTAAATATCTGTTCTTTTAAAAAACTGGCAATGCTGGTATTTAGTAGGCTTTTTAAAAAACTTTACTTGCCAGAATTAAAAAATTGATAACCCTATATGGGTTTCTTGAATTTCTAGAACATTTTTCTTTTAGGGGATATCTGAAAGCACTATTGGTTTGAGATTTAGGAACAAAAGGGCACAGTACGAAACTCTGCAAATGTGAACCATAGCCACTGGGTGGCGATGCTCGCCCATCAATTTTGTGGCTCACACTAATAGAGAAACAGGATAAAACAGCCTAAAAGCCAGGTTTGGCGAAAGGAGACCTGGATTTACAGTCACTACTGGGCTTTTATATTTTACTATCAAAGCCTGGTTGATTTTATATACTGGCTGTATGCTGGCAAGTACTTACATTTTTGTCCACATTGCTATTCAGGAAAGATGGTTCTACAGCAAAATACCAGCTACCCCAAAGTATTAAAATGTCTGTGAACTGTTAGCCAAACTAAATCTTCCCCCAACCCATAAGGACATTTTCCTGTAGACGTTCTAATTTCTTTGTTACTTGGGGTAGCTGATATGATAGTCCCTAGTTTAGGAAAGAATGAACTTAATTATTAGTCTTATATATTTTAATTTTTATTATTAATGTTTAATTATACAATTAATCTATGACTTTTACCTTTGTAGAAAAATTAATAAATAAAACACTATACATGGCTACAGGTAAAGGCTCCTTTAACCACAGCACCACATATACCTGGTGCCATGGAAAACCATTATTTTATTTTTGTTAGTTGTGTTTTTAAAAATTGGGATAATATGTATTTCATTCTGCAACTTCATCTTTTCACTCAAAAGTATATTGGAGATACTTTTTAAAAAAAATAAATTTATTTTGTTTATTTATTTTTGGTTGCATTGGGTCTTTGTTGCTGTGCGCGGGCTTTTCTCTAGTTGCAGTGAGTGGGGGGGGCGCTACTCTTCACTGCAGTGCGCAGGCTTCTCACTGCGGTGGCTTCTCTTGTAGTGGAGCATGGGCTCTAGGCGCGCGGGCTTCAGTAGTTGTGGCTCGCGGGCTCTAGAGCGCAGGCTCAGTAGTTGTGGCGCACAGGCTTAGTTGCTCCGTGGCATGTGGGATCTTCCCGGACCAGGGCTCAAACCCATGTCCCCTGCATTGGCAGGCGGATTCTTAACCACTGCGCCACCAGGGAAGCCCTGGAGATACTTTTACAACAGTTTGTTTGGACTTACCCCATTCTTTTCCACTCTTGGATATTATTGTGAATAAACTACATCTTGTTTAACCATTCTCCTTTTTTCATGGACATTTGAGTTGTTTCTATTTTTTTCTATTACAGTGAATATTCTTGTACATGTTCCTTTTGCACTTATTTAAGGGTATAACCTGGGTAGATACTGATAACTGGAACTGCTGGGTCACAGAAAATGCTCATTTAAAAAATTTAATAGATGTTTTTAATTTGTTCTCTAAAAGTTGTGCTACCATAGTATATGGGTGGATTCATTTTTCCGTATACCAAACACCTGATACAAACTTTTAAAATGTTTGTCAATCTAATACCTAAAGCATATCTCATTACTGATTCACTTTGTATTCTGTAATCTCTAGGAAGGTTGAACATCTATGGTTACTAGCATTTCATGTTTCTTTTACTGAGAATTGTTTGTTTATTCATATTCTTGGCCACATTTCTATTGGGTTGTTTGTCTTATTAATTTATAGAAGTAATTGATATATTATGCATAGAAACCCTTACGTGTTGAAATATTTTATCCTTTTTTCTTAATTTATGGTGTCTTCTGTCCTACACAATTTTATTTTCTTGTAGTCAGTTTTACTAACTTTATTGTTTAGAGCTTCTGCTTTCTGTGTCTAGTTTAGGAAAACTACTACCCAAGATAATAAGGATATTCTGTAATATTTGTATAACACTTAATCTAATTTTTTACTTTTTCTATGTAGATTTGGAGTTGATTTTTATGAGTGGTATGAGACAAGATTGTATATTTCTTGGTATTTTTTTCAAACAGATATCTGATTGTCCCCAAATTATTGGCTATTAACAGACGTTATCTGAAGATTTGAAATGCCATTTATAACATATGATAAATTTCCACATACATGGATCAATTTCTGGATTCAATTTTTGTTTCTACTGATTTATTCTCAAACTAATATGACAAGATTTCACCTGCTACAGCTTTATAATATGCTTTGATTTTTATTCAAATGTCTCTTCTTTGTTCTTTTACAAAATTGCCTTTGCTATTCATAACATTTACTTTCAAATAAATTTTAAAATCATCTTGCCAAGTTGCATTAAAAAATCCCACTGGGATTTTTTTATTGGAATTGCATTAAATTCATGAGCTAATTGAGAGAAACTAACTAGGAGAAATGACATTTTACAATCTTGAGTCTTCCCGTGGCACGTAAATGTGGTATACTCTAATATTACCATTGGCTTCAGCCATCTGCTTGATGAATTCAGCTCGCTGCTTCCAGGTAAATTCTTCTTTCAGTTTTCTGAGAAAAGGGATCTTCCAACTTTCTAGGGCAGTAGTCTCCAAATTATTTTGATTATGTATCTCTATGGGTAAAATTTGTGAGCATGAAAAAATATATATAAATCATTTGCACATATTATTATACTAATATGTACTTTATGAAATATACAAAGAAATTATTTAAATAATGAGATAAAGATTAAATAAACAATAATTTTTAAACAAACATCTTTTTGTGTTTTTTAAACTCTTTGCTCTCATTAAAAATAGTAGTGGTAGGAAAATATCAGTAGGTAAGATGATTTTTGCAAAAACAATGTGACTACATATGTTTAATTTAAAATAATTTTAAATTATTTTTCATGAAACAGGAATGTGAGGGCTGGCTTTTTAAGCAATATGGGGGTATAATTTATGTAAAATAAATTGCCTTCATCCAAACTATAGTTTGAAAAATTTTGAAAAACGTATTCAGCTGTGTGAGCACCACCACAATTGAGATACAGCATAACTCCTTCCCCACCAAAATCATCCTCATGTCCTTTGCAGTCAACCCCTTTCTCCACCCCAGTACTAGGAAATTGACATGGTTTTTGCCACTATAAAATTGTTTGTCCTTTCTAGAATTATATATATGAACAATAATAAAATATGGGCTCGGATGTGTGTCTTCATTGACTAAGCATGATGAATTTGGAGATTCCACGTACCCGTAATTCGTTCTTTTTTACTGCTGAGTACCATTCCATTATATGGACGTACCACAATTTGTTTATTGATTCACCTGTTGATTGACATTTGGCCTTCTCCCTGCATTCAGATATTATGAATACAGCTGTTAAGAACATTTGTGTACAAGTCTCTGTGTTCACATATATTCCTTTTATCTTGAAAAAAAAGTTCATTGAGAATGTTTACATCTGTGTTCATGAGGGATATTGGCCTGTGCCAATATCTCTTCTTCTTGTGATGTCTTTGTGTGGTTTTGGTATCATGGCAATGCTGTCCCCATAGAATGAGTCAGAATGTATCTCCTTCTCTTCAAGTTTTGGGAAGAGTTTGCGTAAATTTATTTTTACCTTAAATGTTCAGTAGAAATTACCAGTGAAGCCATCTGGGCCTGAAATTTTCTTTATGGGAAGATTTTTAACTAAATTTCCAATTCTTTTATAGATATAGGGCTATTCAAATTATCTATTTCCATTGAGGAAGCTTTGGTAATTTGTGTCTGTCAAAGAATTTGTCCATTTCTCTTAAATTGGCAAATTTAGTGCCAAAAACATGCTCATAATTTTCCCTGATTATCATGTATTTTGCTCGTTTATTTTTGAGTCATTTCAGGCAACAGGATAAATCCAATCCTTGTTACTTTACCTTGGCCAGAAGCCTAAGTCTGGACATTTACACTTAACTCTGAGGTGGAGAGTTACTGGACAATTTTTGTTGTTGTTGTTGTTACGCGGGCCTCTCACTATTGTGGCCTCTCCCGTTGCAGAGCACAGGTTCCGGACGCGCAGGCTCAGCGGCCATGGCTCACGGGCCAAGCTGCTCCGCGACATGTGGGATCTTCCCGGACCGGGGCACGAACCCGTGTCCCCTGCATCGGCAGGCGGACTCTCAACCACTGCGCCACCAGGGAAACCCCATATAGAAGATTTTAAAGCAGATTAGAAAATTGTTTCCAAGTTAAGTTTTCAAGTATGAGAGTTTTGTACTCCCATTGTTTTGGGCAACAAAATTCAATCAATCCTTATTATTCACTAACTCCATACTTGTGAATTCACCTACAATTTATAGGTAAATTTAAAAGCAATACTCACCCTGCTTATTAGCAGACACAGTAGAGTGGCAAAAAAAGTTGTTTTGCCTGCCGTGCACGTTCCCAGCTGAGGTAGAACAAGGTGACACCAGCTCCCCCACTGTAAACAAGTGTCCTTTTCCTGGTCTACTTAATGCTACACTTTCCACATTTTGTGGGTTTTCTTTTTTTTTCTTTTTCTTTTTTGATGATTTTGCTGTTTAAAATGGTCCTCAAACATAGCATTGTCTAGTATTCCCAAGCACAAGGGAGCGATGTGCCTTACCTAGAAAATACTTGTGTTAGCTAAGCTTCCTTCACACACAAGAGTTACAGAGCTGTTGGCCATGAGTTCAACTAATGAATCAACAAAATACATTAAATAAGGTGTCTTTAAACAGACACACACATAAAACAAGGTTATGTATTGATAGTTTTACCAAAATGTGAAGAGGCTGGCAGAAACCTAATCCTGTATTTCTCCTAGGAGCAGTATTCAGTTTTGCTCAGTGTTTGCTAAGAATTTATAGACCATAACTCTTCCGAACAGAAAGAATCAACTATAACATAATGGAAATATTTTCAAACATCTCTTTTAAAAATGATGTCAAAAAAAGCAGGTACCATCTCAACTAACTGCTGGATGGTTATCTTTACCTTGAAATAACATCTTTTTTAGCAGCTTCTGCTAGGAAGCATATCTTTGTGAGCCACTTACAGAAAAAAATGTCAGCGAATCGTGACACTTGTCTTTTTGCAAAAGAAAATGTGTATTAGAACATAACTTCAAGACAGTAAAGAATGAGAACGCTGCCTTCAACTGCGTCTGAATATTCCTTTAAAACGAGAAACAAGGCAGCTATGTTAAATCGGAGCAATGGGTAAAAGGTTTCTATTCCCCTTTTGGCATACATAAAATATGTAACTTTGCTTAAACAAAATTATAGTAATATTCGACTACTTGCTGGAGTGCCATCACCATCTGATGGACAGCTCATGGTTGGGTTGGTTATGTCACTGACCCCCATCAAAAGGTGAGGACACGTTGTTACAGTATTATAACAACTCGTTGGCTTTAAGGCAGATTCACCGGTCACTGGAGTTGTGACCTCACCGCTTTAAAGGTACAAACTGCAATCACACGAAACTATCAAATTAAATAACAGCAAGAAAGTAGTCCACGTTCGGGGGCGGTGTCAGGGGCGAGACCAGACACATGCAGCCACTCATCTAAGACTGAAGATGGACGAGCACTTCTGGCCTTGAACAGAGCGAGACTAAGGGACTTCCAAACAAGCTCACTGTGAAGCTGAACTATTCCACGGCACCGGAAACGGCAACTCCCACTTGGGGCGCTGCGGACACACGAGTCTAGGCTGGCTTCCAGGAAGCCAAAAAAAAAAAAAAAAAAGGAAAAGAAAGAGAAAAAGAAAGGATAGTGGAGAGCAGGGCTTCGGCCGCCGCCCACACGCCGCGCCCTCGCCTCTTCGCGGTTGCGGCCGCCGCCCTCGGCCCCCGGGCCACTCCCACGTGGCTAAGCCCTCGGACCCCGCGGCCGGCCGGGCGCTGCCCGCCGGCGGGGACCTCAGGTGCGTACCCCGCCCCCGCCGCAGCCGCCATTAAGAGCGGGTGCTTTGCTTGGAACTTTCTCGTCCCGCGGGCCTGACGGAGGGGAGGCCTGGGGAGACCGCCCGCCCAGGCGCGCGGGCTGCAAGCAGCCCCTTCGCAGCCAGCCCGACCGGCCGCCGAACCGGCGCCCTGCGGGCAAGGCCCGAGGAGTGGGGGTGGGGCGGGGAAGCCCTGGCGCGGGGGCAACGGTAGCACGCACGGAACGCGCATACCTCTTCCTTCTGATTGGCTGAGCGGAGGCGGTGGGGGCGGGTGCTGCAGACTCTGGGCTCTCTAAGGCCCGATGTACGTGAGGTCACGCTCCAGCTGGCGTATGTGGGGATACCGCGCTGCGTGCGGACGCGCTTGATTGGTTAGTGGGGGGGCGGGTCAGACGCTGTTGCATGGTAACTGCGCCCGGCTCCACGGCGGTGTCCCGACACCGCCCCTCACGTCGCTCACGTTGCCGAGTGGCGCGCGGTGTGGGGTTTGTCGTGGGTGTGGTCACTGGGGCGGCCACCAGTGGCCGATTTGTTGGCAGAAAACCAACCTAGAGGTCAGAAGGCGGTTCTGGTTCTAGACTACAGTCCCTCACGATTATGATTTAGAGATAAAGGAGAAAAAAGGTTTGTAGGGCTATATTCCCCGTGCTTCGAACCCAAGCTTTGCTGTTTAATAACAGCTTTATTGATATAACGCCATGAAATTCACCTTTAAAAGTGTGTAATTCAGTGGTTTTTGTTTATTCACAGAGCTGTGCAACCATCACCAGTAGTTCTAGAACGTTTTCATCACCCCCAAAGAAACCCGATATCGATTAGGCAGTCATTCCCCTTTCCCATCCCCACCCTGGACACCGCCAATGTGCTTTGTATCCCTGTGTCTCTGCCTATTCCAGGTATTTCCTAAGGATAGAATCATCAAAGGGAGTGTTTTGGGTCTGGCTTCTTTCATTCCTTCTTATGGCTGAATAATAATTCATTGTATGGATATACCACATTTTCATCTTCCATCAATTGATGAATGTTTTTGGATTATTTCCACTTTGGGGCCATTATGAATACTGCTGTTGAACATCAGTGTTCAAGTTTTTGTGTGGACATTTGTTTTCAACTCTTGGGTACATACCAAGGAATGGAATGGCTGAGCCAAAAATGCCACCGTTTAGTTTCCTGCTGGTAATCTGAAGTAAGCAGATGTCTAAATACGGGATTGGAAATTGGCAAATTGGATATTGCTCATAGCTGCAGTCGAAGAGTTGAGCAGCCTTGTCTCTCCTTTTCTTCCACCTGGAGAGGAAGGCTTGATCTGTGTGACCGGCCACCTTGCCTTCAGTGGACACAGGGCTTGGCGCCAGGCTACTGCAGGGGATAATGCATTTGGAGCGGGTCAACTTTCTTTCTTCCTTCCTGCTGTTTAGTGCCCCACAGCTCTGGGTCTTTGCCCACACCTGCTGCCTGGAAGATCTCTTCGCAAGCAGAACTTGCTAACATGCTTTCAGTCTCATCCCCCAGGTTGTTGACTCAGAACCATTTCGGGGGGTTCTGGCTTTCATTTTGCCTTCGTTACCTGCTATTCTGTATCTATGCAGGTTTGTTTAACTCGAGACCGCAGGACGTGGATTTTATTCACATAAAAATCACTTTGTTTCCCCCTTGTCTTTCCTGCCAGCAGTGTATATTTTCATATAGCACGTGCTCATTACATTTTTTTAAATTTTAAACATTTGTTTGGCTAAGCTAAAGTTCTTGATTATTTGTTAAGCTTTTTTTTTTTTTTTCCATTTAATTTGGCCGCGCTGCACGGCTTGTGGAATCTTAGTTCCCCGACCAGGGACTGAACCCGTGGAGTCCTAACCACTGGACCCCCAGGGAATTCCCAAGCATTTAATTTTGACTTTTTTTTTCATTTTTTGACATTGAAAATACATATTATGTCTAGTTCTTTTCCATACTCCTTGGTCATTCCAGAAGAGTCCTTGGTTGTCTTGAATTTGTTATTATTCTTTTTTTAGGATATTTTTTTCCCAGCTTGAGATATAATTGACATATAACACTGTATTAGTTTTAGGAGTACAGCATAGTGATTTGACATATGTATGTATTGTGAAATGACTACCACAATAAGTTTAGTCAACATCCATCACATCACATAATTACAATTTTTTTTTCTTGTGGTAAGATCTACTCTCTAAGCAACTTTCAAATATACAGTACAGTATTGTTAACTATAGTCACCGTGCCCCAGGACTAGTTTATTTTATAACTGGGGGTTTGTACCCCTTGACCACTTCAATACATTTCTGTTGAATGTTGAATAGGTACACCTGCATTTGTAGTTTCCACTTACTGTAGGCCTGGGCTGAGTCAGGGAGAAGGTGGCACCTTGGGAACTTGCTAATTAAAATCAAGGCCTCAGGGACCTGAAAAATTAACCTTTGAAAAGGTAAATTTAGAAACAGTTTAAAAAATAAAGCAGGTGTCTATTTCAAGATTTCAGAGGTTTGATAAATGGAGTGGATGACATTCCAAAATTTAAGTGGTGGAAATGAATTCTAGAACAGGGATGGGCAAATTTTTTTTGTAACGGGTCAGATAATAAATATTTCCAGCTCTGAGGACATGTGGTCTCTGTCACATGCAACCCTGCCTTTGCAGGAAAGCAGTCAATGGACAAGATGCAAGCCAGTGAGTGTGGCTTATGTTCCAATAAAACTTTATTTATAAAAATAGGTGGTAGTCTGGTTTTGATGTTTGCTTTTCATTAGTAAAATATAACATTGAAAAGGAGAGAAAGTCCTCAAAGTTTGTTGGGAAAACTATGAGATTTGAGAGTTGTTTCAGTTTACATCTCCAGTTTTAAAAAAGCAAAAAGTTAAGCACTATATAAAATCTGTGATCTAAATGAACAAAGCTGGTGCTTTAGATTTCAGTAGAGAAGTTAATCACCATATAGGCTTTGGGGGTTTGAACTCTGGTACAAGCTCTCATTGTCAAGGATTTTTAACTATTAGAATGCAATGATTTTGTTTCTCAGGGAAATGTCCTCAAGGTGGGAAACCACGTGATTAGCTTATAACCATGGTTCATTAGTTTGGATTTGCTATTGACACATGGTGTGTTCTAAATCATAAAATGTAAAAGACAAAGTTCCTGCCTCCATTTGCTGTTAAGTAAAGGGTGCAAACAAAGCAATAACTATGAAACATACATTTTTAAAATTATTGCTGGTAGCACAGTTGACACCAACCGATAATAGCTTTTTTGAGTTCCACCTAGTTTCATTCTGCCTGTTATTTTATTCTCTGTTAAAGTTTTGGCATCACAGTCCTCTCAGAGATTACTGTGGTGTAATTACAGATTAGGTGCAAGCATAAGAGCCTGGAATATGCCAGTCCCTTAAGTGGGCTCAGATCTCTGGTGGCTCTCAGTGTGAGCATCTCACAACAGTGTGTCTGGTTCTACCGTTTAAAAATGCGTATTTTTCATACATCATGGCCGCTACACTACATCATTGGATGATTAATGGAAGAAACAATGACCCATGTCAACACTGCAGGGAAAACTGGCTCTGCAGGATTTAGCAAGAGGTCACAGAGAGGTCACGATGAATCCACTATTCATGTCATCAACATGAGAGTCACCATACTGTGGCTTTGAGGGTTCCAGTAGCTGCTAGGTGACCAGCCAAGTATGTGATAAGGCTTTAGAGAGACTGCAAAGTATTAAAGTTATGGCTAGACGACGTGAAATCTAAAGACGTATCTATAGATGGCAAAGCTCTAAGAAAAAAGGGAAACCACCACCAAAGAGGGGATGGACTTGTGATAGACAACGCAGAGCCCGCTAGGGGTGGTAGACAGATTTCAGAAGTACTTACCTGAAAAAATGTGTGGTGTCGGCAAAGTTGCATCTGCTGTTAAAGAGCTAGAAAAGCCTGTCCCCTAAACAATGAAAGAAATCATGGAAGAAAAATGTTCTCTCTGGGAAAGATATGTACTGCTTCCTCGGATAATGTTGACCATGCTTGAATTTGCCTTTTGGTATACCTACTTCCATTGTAAGACTCGACTCCGCTGAATGAGACATAGTCTTTTTTTTTTTTTAACAGTGTTTGAATTAGTTAACTCTGAAAGATAATGGTCAAGAATATATTTCTTCATCACAGTTTTAAAAAACAGTAAGGTATTAAAGAGCTTGGTTCCAGGTTTATCTTTAGAACAGTACAAATTTACCCACGTGAGTCCTTTTTTAAAACAAATATTTTCTTTATTTTAGATAAAAATTGAACACATGTTCACTATATTTGAAAGCTTATTTAAAAATCTTTGTGAGATTTCTGTAACTTCCAATGGGAAAATTATTTTAATATTTCAACAAGTAACGCAGCTGACACGTAAAGATAAAGAAAAGAAATTGGAGTGAAACTCTAGCTTTGCCAATATTTTGCATAAATAAAAATTATTTCAAGTTGGACCTTTTAATATGAAGTAATTTAATCAGAATTTTTTTATATATATAAATTTATTTATTTATTTTTGGCTGAGTTGGGTCATCGTTGCTGCGCGCGGGCTTTCTCTAGTTGCGGTGAGCGGGGGCTACTCTTCGTTGTGGTGCGCGGGCTTCTCATTGCGGTGGCTTCTCTTTTTTCGGAGCACGGGCTCTACGTGCGAGGGCTTCAGTAGTTGTGGCACGTGGGCTCAGTAGTTGTGGCTTGCAGGCTCTAGAGCACAGGCTCAGTAGTTGTGGTGCGTGGGCTTAGCTGCTCCGCGGCATGTGGGATCTTCCCGGCCCAGGGCTCAAACCCGTGTCTCCTGCATTGGCAGGCGGATTCTTAACCACTGCGCCACCAGGGAAACCCCCAATTCAGTGGGTTTTTTTTAAATATATGCGTGGAGTTGGGCAGTCATCACCACAGTCAATGTTAGAACATTTTCATCACCCTGAATAGAAACCCTGTACCCTTTAGCTACCCCACCTCCCAGCCCTAAGCAACCACTAATCTACTTTCTGTCTCTATAGATTTCCCTATTCTGGACATTTCATATGCATAGACTCATGTAATATGTGGTTCCCTTGATTTTAAAACGAGGGGGCCCATAGAAGTTCAGAGGTGAAAGGAACCTTCATAGTAAGTGATTGATTTAGTCATAGAGGAGGAACCTGAGGGCCGCTGCCCACTGGGGTCCCGGGACAGGTTGGTGGTCTGGGGAACCCACAACCTGGCTTTCCTGGCCCCTGCTTCTGTGAGTACCAGCCCATCATGCCTCATGCCCTGTAAGCTTGTGTCACCAGCCTAACTTGGTGTGTCCTCTGGTGTTCACTGTTAATGCCACTGTGTGATAGCAGTTTCTTTCTGGCAAAGGGAGCAGGAGAGGATGCAGCCACCGGGTTAGGGGTGCAGGGAATGTTCCATGAACAGCATTGACTAAGGACTATCCAGGGAGGACTTCGCTGGTGATCCAGTGGCTAAGACTCTGTGCTCCCAATGCAGGGGGCCTGGGTTCGATCCCTGGTCAGGGAACTAGATCCCACATGCCACAACTGAAGATTCCGCATGCTGCAACTAAAAAGAGATCCTGCACATGGCAACGAAGATCCCGTGTGCCGCAACTAAGACCTGGCACAGCCAAATAAATAAATAAATTTAAAAAAAAAAAAAAAGACTATTCAGGGAAATGACCTCTTGGGACAGGCAAAGAACAGTTCAGTGAATTTCTGTTGTAATCCAGATACAGCTGTTTCTAGAGAGCAGAAAGCCCCAAATGAAATGCATCCTTCCCCATCAAGCCTGACGGGACTCAGTCCCCTCCAGCGTTCTTACCATCAAAAAGTACTAAGATGCTCTTGAAAAGTTCTGGTAATGAATAGGACCTCTCCTCGCCTGTGGCATCCCCACAGGGCTGTTGGTATGGTGTCCCTCCCATTTCTTAACACACACTGAATGTGATTGACATAACAGATCTACAGCCATTGAAGGTGAGAAGTGCAAACAGCAGTAGGCAGGAAGTTGCCCAGCATCTAGCTTTTCATGGACAAATCAACATGTTTGTAACCTGAGAATACATCTGCTCCTTTTTCTCTGTCTGGGATAATAAAGGGAAAATAAGAACTATGAATGAAAATATTCTGAGCTCCCAAAGAATCAGGATAGGGCATATATAATCTAAGTGCATAGTCTGGTAAGTGGCAAAAATAGCGTGCCTTTGCTGTTTCATACTTTGTGATACCCATTTCTTCGGCCTGCTGTACTAAGTGATGATCATGGAATCAAGATGCTAGAGGAAAGAGTTTCTAAGACTTAACACGTGTCCTTCGTGGTGCTGCTTTTGCTGACTCCAGCTCTGTGGGAATAGAGTCCTTGTTATGACCAACAACATTCACAGACTTCTGTCTGTTCTCAAATATGGGTGTGATAACAAGTGTCAAAGAGTGTCAAAGTCTTGATATTAAGATAATTATTTAAAAGCTTCAAATTGGGACTGCCCTGGCAGTCCAGTGGTTAGGACTCCGTGCTTCCACTGCAGGGGGCAGGGGTTTGATCCCTGGTCGGGGAACTAAGATCCTGCAAGCCTCGCAGCATGCCTAAGTAAATAAATATTTTTAAAAATAAATAAAATTAAATCTTCAAATTGAAGTATATTTCCTCACCTGTTCATGCCCAGGTCTTGCCTGTTAATTTATGTTCCTGGTATGATATCACACTCTCATGTTCTATTTCATAATAGGGAAAGTTATAAAAAAATTTTAAGTCAAACAATTTGCATCCTATGGCTCTGTACATGCTAGTCTACGTTCTTTCTTTCTCAGGAAGACCTCAGCTCTAACTTAAGAGATCCTCAAGGATCCTCAGGTGTCTTCAGAAGATCTAGATAGATGAGTAGTTATATTTTTAGAATTCCTTTTCAGCCTGCTATATCCATCCAGATTGGCTAGGGTAGGCGATGGTTAAAAACACCACCAGATTTTGGTGCGTTCAAGGAGCAAGGATTTATTCCTTGCTTGCCCTAGAGGTCTCTTGTGATTGGCTGTGGGTCTGATCCACAGTTTCCTCAATCTGGAACCCAACCATATGGAACGTGGCAGATCCATTGCAGAGAAAGGAGTGTGGCAGGAACCTCTGCGTGGAAGTGACGTCATTTCCCTGACATCCTTGGCCAAGGCAAGGCACACGGCCACATACCTTCAAGTGGGCAAGGAATTGAACCACGGGCTCTGAAAGAAACGTTTGCGAATATTTCTGAATAGCCTTATAGGACCACCGTACTTCACCCCCGTAGATCTTTAGGCTTCCTCCCACATACATATTTATGTTGATCTGTTTATCTTTTGCTTACAAACATAATTAAGCCAGATATTGCAGGGGCAGGACACGATGACAAGTGCTTACATTGTATGCTCTAGTTCAAAGAACTCTTTTTATGATGTTAGAGAAACTTTTGCAAAGAAACTTTTTAATGCTCACTTGATTTAGAGTCTGGGGAAAATTAGAATGCGCTTTCATGCAGAAGTCCTAGCAGGAAAAGGAAGGAAGGGATTTTCTCTTCCCATCTGTAATACACAAAGCCACTTCTCTCCTTTTCCTGTGTATGTGGACCAGAATGTGGTGCAGACATGGTCGTGCTGAAATCTGACAACACAACACGGGATCAATAAAGAACCTTCCTTACCTTTCTTCCTCCTCGTCTGGGAAATAGTTAACATGCCTCTCTAGCATACCTGAATTTATTTTATGAGAAGGTGATATCTAGGTTTAGTGGAAAATACACTATGGAAAGTTAGCATTGCTCTACAGAGGTCTTAGGCAAAGCACCTACTGTCTCTAAGTGTCGGTTTCTTCACCTTTAAAGGAAGGGTTGAACTAGGTCACCTGTGAGGACCCTCACAGCTCTAAACATGTCGAGCAGGACACTGAATTTCTACCACTCACTTTCCTAATACTTCTCTTTCCTAGGGATCATGGCCCAAGTAGCAATGTCCACCCTGCCCATCACAAATGAGGAGTCCTCGGAGAGCAGGATGGTGGTGACGTTCCTCGTGTCTGCCCTTGAGTCTATGGTGAGATGGCTTTGCAGTTCTATAAAATGTCACGTGGTTGGATCACTGCCGAGCGGAACGGTGAAGCACTTCACCGACACCTTTGATGTTCAGCTTCAGTGTTACATCCTATCTGTGTGCACATATCCTTTTTTATAGGGGATGATGGGCTTGTCAGATAATTAAGAAATTTTTTTCTTACATTATGGATGGAATTGTATAAATGTAATCTCTCTAGATCTGAAAATTTAATGAAGGCCCCTCCGTTACCTTGTTTGAGAATACTTTTTGTTTAAAGTCAAAGGTAAATTAATAATCCAGGGGCTTCCCTGGTGGTGCAGTGGTTGAGAATCCACCTGCCAATGCAGGGGACATGGGTTCAAGCCCTGGTGCAGGAGGATCCCACACGCCACGGAGCAACTAAGCCCGTGCACCACAGCTACTGAGCCCGCGTGCCACAACTACTGAAGCCCGCACGCCTAGAGCCCATGCTCCGCAACAAGAGAAGCCACGACAATGAGAAGCCCGCGCACCACAGTGAAGAGTAGCCCCCGCTCACCACAACGAAGACCCAATGCAGCCAAAAATAAATAAATAAAATAAATTTTTTTTAAAATTAATAATCCATTGATATGCATCTATTTACATCCAAAGTGTAAAACTTACCTTGTGGGTGAAAATTTGAGGGGAGATTTACATAACCTCAAAGCATCTGATCACAACGTATTGATTAAAAAACGGAACATCAGTAACTTTATAAAAGTAGAGAAACCTGACAGCCACCCCCTTAATCAAGTGACCAAGGGGAACATCAGCAGTAATGGGACGGAGGGACCTCCCGAGCTGCCTGGTGGGAGGAACTGAGGAGGGGCAGTGCCGCGTCCTGGCATTCCTGCCTCCAAGGAGGAAGCATAGGACAAACCCACATTTACGGACATCCTACAGAATAACTGGGCTGCACTTCCATGAATGTCAGTCTCACGAAAGACAAAGATGGAGATCTGTCTGTTCCAGATGGAAGGAGACTGGAGAGACAGGACAGCCAATAGAAAGTGCGACCCTGGACTGGATCCTGGACCAGAAAAAAATCTAGAGAGAGATTTACTTTTTCTATAAAGAACATTATTGGGTCCATTGGCAAAATACCAAACACACAGGTAACTCACTCACATACACACACGCATACCTAGACCCATCATATTTAAACTGTAGAAAACCAACTATAAAGAGAAAATTTTAAAGCAACTTAGGGTAAACTGAATAACGGCCCCCAAAGATGTCCTGTCCTCATCCCCAGAGCCTGTGAACGTTACCTTATTTGGCAAAAGAAAGTTTACAGATGTGACTAAGCTAAGGATCTTGAGATGGGAGATTATCCTAGATTATCTGAGGGTAAATAAAAATGTTAAAAAAAAAAAAAAAACCCTGGAATGAATTTTTTTAAAAAGCATCAGACCTATTTGAAGAGAACTAGAAATATCTTACCCCAGAACTGACCACATTCCTTCTTTTGACAAATATTCATGAAGCAGCTCCTATATGTCAAGGTCTTCTAGGTGCTGGGGCCAGAAGACTTGAGAAGACAGATAAGGTCCCCCTCACATAGATTTCATGTTCTACTTGGGGAGACAGACAATAAACAAAGTCTGTGTGTGTGTATCAGTAAATATAATATTATTTTAAAATGAGGGTCGGGGGACTTCCCTTGTGGTCCAGTGGCTAAGACTCTGCACTCCCAATGCAGGGGGCCTGGGTTCGATCCCTGCTCGGGGAACTAGATCCCACACACATGCCGCAACTAAAGATCCCACATGCCGCAACTAAGACCTGCACAGCCAAGTAAATAAATAAATATATTTTTTTAAATAATTAATAAAACAAGGGTCAGAAAACAGAGGTTTAGGGGAGAGAACAGATGGTTAAGGGGCGTGGTCTGGGAGAAGTTCTCTGGGCAGTTGCCCTTTATGCAAAGACCTAGATGAAGTGAGGAAGTGAGTCAGGCCAGTATCTGGGGGCAGAGTGTTCAAAGCACCAAGAACAGCTTGTGCAAAGGCCCCTTGGCAGGAACAAGTTTGGTGTTTTCAAGGAATATCAAGAAGTCCAGTAACACTGGAGCAGAGTGAGGAAAGAAGATGTGGTCAGAGGTCAAGTACAAGAGGCTGCGACTTCCCTTGCAGTCCACTGGTTAAGACGCTGTGCTCCCAATGCCAGGGGTCACGGGCTCAGTCCCCGGTCGGGGTAACTAAGATCCCGCATGTCACACGGTGCAGCCAAAAAAAAAAAAAAAGAGGCAGCTAGTGACCAGATCATATCAAGACTGGGACTGTTTCCCTCAGGTAGTGGGAAGGCATTGGAAGGTTTTGAGCAAAGGAGTGATGGCAGTGGCGGGGGGTGTTTGTGTCAACAGTCGATGACTGTGGAACACGAGTGGAAGTAGGGAGACCAGTTTGCAGGCCATGGTTCACGTGGGAGGTTTTGGTGGCCTGGACTAGGGTGGGAGTGGTGGAGATAAGAAGCGATGGGACCACAAAGATCTGATGAAGGTAGAGTTGCTAGGACTTACCGACGGATTGGATGGGAGCTATGACATTTTCCTGAGAAAATCAAGTTTTGTGTGTGTGTGGTAGGATATGTATATATATATATATATATTATATATATATATATAATATATGTACATGACGTAAAATTTACCATCTTCACCATTTTTAAGTGTACAGTTCAGTGGCATTAAGTACATTCACACTGTTGTGTGACCCTCACCACTGCCCATCTCCAGAACTTTTTCATCTTCTTAAACTGAAACTCTGCCCTCATTAAACAGTTATTCTCACTCACCCCTTCCTCAAGCTTTCAGAAACCGAGGGATGTGTGTGTATGTGTGTGTGTGTGTGTGTGTGTGTGTGTGTGTTTTAATAAAATGTTATCGTACTTAGGAATACGTTTACTATTTACAGAAAAGCTGGAGACTTCCCTGGTGGTCCAGTGGTTAGGACTCTGTGCTTTCACTGCAGGGGGCCCGGGTTCGATCCCTGGTTGGGGAAATAAGATCCCACAAGCCACGTGGCCTGGCCAAAAACATAAATTAGTAAAAGCTGTAAAGATCATACAGAGAGCCCCCACATACTCCTCACCCATAACTTACGTAACTGTGGTACGTTATATGTAACTATGGTACATTTGCCAAAACTAATAGATCAATACCGTACATCACTATTAACCAACTCCAGACTTCACTCGAATTTCATCAGCTTTTCCACTGATGTCCTTTTTCTGCTCCAGGCTCCACCCTGTGATCCCACATGGCATTTAATCATCCTGTCCCGTTAGGCTCCGCTGATCTGTGACAGTTTCTCAATCTCTTTGTGTGTGTGTGTGTGTGTGTGTGGTACGCGGGCCTCTCACTGTTGTGGTCTCTCCTGTTGCGGAGCACAGGCTCCGGACGCGCAGGCTCAGCGGCCATGGCTCACGGGCCCAGCCGCTCCGCGGCATGTGGGATCTTCCCGGACAGGGGCACGAACCCGTGTCCGCTGCATCGGCAGGCGGACTCTCAACCACTGCGCCACCAGGGAAGCCCTCCTCTTATTTTTGATGACTTTGACAGTTCTGCAGAGTTCCGGTCAGGTATTTTATCGAATCTCCTTCCGTTTGGGTTTCTCTGATGTAACCCTCCTGTTTAGACCAGGGTTATGGAGTTTTGGAAAGAAGACCGGAGAGGTGAGATGCCTCATCTTCTCATCACATCGCATCAGGGGTGCGTGGCACCAACGCGTCACTGGTGAGGCTCACCTGGATCACTGGGTCAGGGTGGCACGATGGTATAAAAGAATTTATACCCTTTGAGTCAGGTGTGCCACTGACATGATTCCAGCCCATGGAAATAAACGTGTACGGAAATGTTTACATCCTTGGAATTTTTTTTTTTGAGGTATAATTGACATACAACTCAGATGTTTATTGTAGTGTTATTAGTAACAGGAAAATAACTTCAGTAATGTTATGGTTAACCTATGGCATATACATAGGATAGAATATTATATATTCATTCAAAAATCATGTTTTTCAGGATTATAAATGCTCAGAAATAATGAAAAGTGAATAAAGCAGAATGCCAACCTATATACAGTAGAATGTTTCTAATTTTGTTTTTAAAAATTGTGTGTGCATATTTTAAAATGTGAATAGTGGGTAATTTTAGGTAATGGAATTAGAGGTGATTTCTTTTTCTGTGTACTTTTCTGTATCTGCTAAAATTTTTGTAACAGCATATATCATAATGAGAAAAAAATGCTTTTAAAAAGATATTTTCTACCAATGATGACCTAAGTAAGACTAAAGATTGATAACTTCACCTAATACCAGATTCTATACTTTAGATAAAGAGCTGAATTTTTGGTTCATTTGACACAGAGATAGATTTGCCATGAAGTTAATGGAGCTTAAAAGCTTCTGGGCACCTGCCTTGCACTGGCCACTTCCATGGCCTTGGGGGATCCTAGCAACCCATGCACATATGTTTTTGTAAAATTTGCTGAAGTGAGAACTTTTCACCACATCAGTTAAGGTTGCTGTCTCCTGTTCTGCCTTCCTCTTTCTGTCACAACCCTGTGTTAACTTCCTCTTGCTCCTATAACAAATTACACAAACTTAGAGGCTTTAAACACCACACATTTATCTGACGACGGTTCTGGAGTTCAGAAGGCAGAAAGTGGGTTTTACAGAGCTAAAATCAAGGTGTCAACAGGCTGTGCTCCTTCTGGAGGCTCCCAGGGAGAAACTGTGCCTTGCCCTTCCCAGCTCCTCGGGCTGGAATTCCTTGACCTGTGGTTCCTTCCAGCAAGGGCACCAATGTGCCCTTGGATTCCCCTGTCATCCCCTTCTGCCTCCTTCTTTTTATACTAGGATCCTTGTGGTTTCATTAGGGGACCCCTGTGGCCCCACCCAGATAATCAAGATAATCTCATCTTGGGCTTCCCTGGTGGCGCAGTGGTTAAGAATCCGCCTGCCGATGCAGGGGACACGGGTTCGAGCCCTGGTCCAGGAAGATGCCACATGCCGTGGAGCAACTAAGCCCGTGGGCCACAGCTACTGAGCCCGCGTGCCACAACTACTGAAGCCTGCGTGCCTAGAGCCCATGTTCTGCAACAAGAGAAGCCACTGCAATGAGAAGCCTGCACACAGCAACAAAGACCCAAGGCAGCCAAAAATAAATAAATTAATTAAATTAAATTTTGAAAACCGTTAATTAAAAAAAAAAGACAATCTCATCTCAAGATCCTAACTGTAATCACATCTGCAAAGTCCCTTTTGCCTGTAAGGTAAAATAACAGGCTCTGGGGATTAGGACGTAGACATCTTTAGGGGCCATTATTCTGCCCCCCATAAGCCACTGTGTCAGGTGATGTTTGAGTGGAGATGGGCATTTTGGGAGTCTCAAGAAGGGGAAGCTGGGTTAGAGATTACATTTAGTTTCAGTTTAGTGGTAAGTATTACGTGGCTTGATGTTATTTCTGTGTCTGGGTAAATTATTGCTAGATGTCCTGGTATAGGAATGGTTTCCAGGAATAATCCGATGGTTGACTGTCAACTCTTCCGGTAACTCGACATCAAGGGACAAGACCCGAGGTCATGTTGTGGTGTGAACATGTTCCCAACTCCAAAAGTATGTGGGTAGTAGAGGAGAAACAAGGTTTTAAATGTACAGAGCTAGTCTGTGGAAAATTCTTCCAGTCATTAAATGGGTGTAATTGTCAACAGAGGATTTGTTTTTCATCGATGCGTTGTCAAAACAGAAGTTCCCTCTGGTCAGGAAGATACTCAGTAACATAGCGTATTCAGTTATAAATACACCAAACATTCTTTTAAATTGTTGAAAGGAACTACATAAAGTAGAATTTATCAGAATTCTTGTCTGTAGCACCACGAAGAACAGCAAGTGTGTCTGTGGTATGAATTTTCATGTTTCATTTATCCTTATCATCAATAATAAAAAGGTAATCAATCACGTTGGAGGAAACATTAAATTATCTCTATTCTCTCCATAGAAAATGATATTATGAAATTTTTGTCACAGGAAGAGGCAAAGAGTCTGCAGCCAAAGATGTAGGGGAAAAAGGCATATGAGACAGGCGTGTCAGGTGTCAGGCGGTCAAGATTCTGCGCTCAGTTCCAACATGGGTGTTTTCCCCACACTAACAAGCAATTCTTAGACACCAGCTGGGTGTCCTACCATTCACCTCAATCCTGACACTATTTACCTAGAGAGAGCGTCAGATTCCACAGGTTAAGGGCTCAGTCCTACAAGACTGTCTTCCCTACCCCTCCCCCAACTTCAGATGCCATTGGCAAGCCCGCATCGTCACCTGTGCTTCTGACCAACCCGCTATAGATTGGAGGGTCCCACATGCCCCTCCTCGGGTTCGATTAATTTGCTAGAGCTGCTCACAGAACTCAGAGAGGCATTTGATTTACTAGACTGTTATAAAAGGATCTATATAACTCAAGGACAGAAAGATGGGAGAGATGCACAAGGCAAGGTGTGGGGAAAGGGGAACAGAGCTTCCATGCCCTCTCCAGGTGCACCACTCTCCCTAAATCTCCACTTGTTCATCAATCCTTTTGTCTTTTCCTTCATTACCTAGGGATGATGGATTAAACCACTGGCCATTGATTCAATCTACAGTCCGTCTCCCCTCCCCAGAGGTCGGGGGGGTGGGACTGAAAGTTCCCACCTTCTAATCACCTGGTTGGTTTTCCCAGCAGCCAGCCCCCATCCTTAGGCTGGTCCCAAAGTCACCTCATTAACAAAGCAAAAGACACCTTTATCTCGCTCTTAGAAAATTCCAAGGGTTTTAGGAGCTTTGTGCCAGAAACGGTGGAAGATAACCAAATATATACATTTCTTATTATAAATTACAAACATCATCACAGGTGCTGAATAAAAACATTCTTCTCGCGGTTTTATGATGTTAATGGTATTTGCTTGATAAAATTTGTTTTGTTTTGTTTTTTCTTGGTGGTTTTTCTCATTCTAAAGAAATATTTGTTTTGTACCTAATTTTGTACTTTTTTTCTTAAGGCAGACCTCACAGGCCCCACAAAAATCCAGATCTGCCCTTGCAGATAACATTTTATTCTTTTTTTTCCATTTCAGTGTAAAGAACTGGCCAAGTCCAAGGCAGAAGTGGCCTGCATTGCAATGTATGAAACAGACGTGTTTGTCGTTGGAACAGAGAAAGGACGTGCTTTTATCAATGCCAGAACGGATTTGCAGAAGGATTTTGCAAAATACTGTAGGTGTTAACAATTTTATCCTTTGTATTCATAAATCTTAGAATTTTGGCAGGCAAGACTTATGTATTATTTTCTTCTAAGATGTCATAAGCATTATCCTAAAAATGGTTCTGACACATCCCTTTGACTTAGCAAAACACTGAGTCCAAGAAACATGGTCAATGTATTTTACACTGTATCCTCAGCAGGGCCCTGGTTTTGTAGAATACATTTGAAGAACATAGAGGAAACTGTCTTTCATTCCTAAAATAAAACCAAATGGAACAAAAATACTCTTATTTTACTCCTTCCCAAAGGAAAGGGAGAAACTCCTTCAAGGCCTATTCGGTTTTTCTTTCAGCTAATAGCCATTATACTCCTTTGTCTTTTTTTTTTTTTTTTTTAATGTGGGACTTTCAGAGCCTTCAATGTGCCAATATGTGTTACAAGGAGCATTAGTGAGCATATGTGGTCATCTGTGAGCTAAACTAGTCTAGTGTGTTAAAACCTACATGCTGTATAATGATTATCTCTACCACTGTAGGTCATCTGCCAGGTATTGAATTAGCAATTTTGTATTCCCTGGAACCAAGAAAGGAAAAAAAAAAAAAAGTTTATCAGAGGGTGTGTGTGTGTGTGTGTGTGTGTGTGTGTGTGTGTGTGTGTGTGTGTGTGTGTGTGTGTGTGTGTGTGTGTGTGTGTGTGTGTGTGTGTGTGTGTGTGTGTGTGTGTGTGTGTGTGTAGGGGGATATGGGTATAGATATATAGATGTCTCCAAGGGTTGGCAAAGGACGTATACCTGCTCTGAATTATGTCATAGAGTTTTCTGCATAGGAAGTCCTCTCAGAGTTTTAAATTGTCTGGCACTCTATATATATCCTCTCTATATATGTATACAGTTGACCCTTGAACAACATGGGTTTGAATTGCACAGGTCCATATATATTTGGAATTTTTTCAATAGTAAATACTACAGTACTACAACATCTGTGGTTAGTTGAATCCACAAATGAGGAACCGTGGATATGGAGGAAACGTGGATACTGAAGGCCGCCACTAAATTGTACACAGATTTTCACCAGTACCCCTAACCCTCATGTTGTTCAAGGGCCAAGTGTATACCATTTTACTACAAAACAAACCTATATCTATGAAAGATCATACATATATATATATACAGGAGAGAGGATGATTGATTCAGATTGACTTTTAAGACAAAACTTAGGGTCTCTACTATCAAGAAGATTAAAAAACTGAAGCAATCTTTAAATAAGATGGTGAGTATGTAATTGATGAACAAGAAGGGTATGCTCAGATCAATGTCAACTGCCAACTGGATTTCTAATCGTTGAAATTGAATCACAGATTTTTAAAAAATTTTCACAGTGCATGCTAATTTTTCATATATAAAGTTATTCATATTTCTCTGAATGTGTTTTCTCTCTGTTCTCCTTGATAAATCTTGTAAGGCATTCATCTCTTTTAATTAAATTTCCAATGAGGCAACTTTTGGCTTTGTGATTTTGTCTATTGTTTCTTTGTTTTCTTTGTCATTTATTTCCGCTCTTTATTATTTCCTTATTTAATTGAATTTAATTGTTTTTCTTTACTAGCTTCTTGATTTGGTAGCTTAGGTCATTGAGTTTTTTAAAAAGTATTTAAAGTTATAATTTTTCCTTTAGGTTCTGCTTTAGCTGTAATCCTCAGACTTTGATATGTTGTGTTTTATTATGATTTTGTTCAAAGTATTTTCTAAGAACCCTAGTAATTTCTTTTTGACCCATGGTTGCTGAGAAGCATGTTGCTTAATTTCCTAATATTTGGAAATTTGGGGATTATTGATTTCTAGTTAAATCCCATTGTGGTCCAAAAACATACTCTGTATGATTTTAATCCTTTTGAGTTTATCAAGACCTAATTTATCACTTAGCACATCATTTATGTTGGTGACTAGTCCATGTACCCTTGAAAAGAATTTAGATTCTGCAGTTAACAGACCAATCAGGTCAAGTTGTTAAATGTTATTCAGTTCATCTGTATCATTTCCAATTTTCGCCTATTATTTTATCCATCATTGATAGAGGATTGTTAAAATAGCCAACTGTATTGTATATCTGTTCCTCCTTTTGGTTAGTACATTTTGCTTCACACATGTTGAAGATATGAATATGAACGTTATTAGACATAAATTTAGGATTGTAATGTTTTCCTGCTGCATTGACCCTTGCTTTCCTCACAAAATATTCCTCTTGCTTTCCTTTATCCTCCTGATCTTGAAGTCTCCTTTGTCTTGTATTAATATAGCCTCACCAGCTTTCTTATGACTAATATTTGCATAGCACAGCCTTTTCTATTCATTTACTTTCAGCTCTCTGTACTTTATATTTAAACTATGTCTCTTGTAAACATGCAGTTAGGTCTTTTTTGTAAAAACCAGTCTGAAAATCTGACTCTTACTTGGATTGTTTCATCCATTTACATTTCATGTCATTATTTATATGGTTTAGTTTAAGCCTTCTATGTTGCTGTTTCTTTTCTGTTCATCTCATATGTTCTTTGTTCCTTTGAGACTACTTTCCTGCGTTATTTTATTTCTTATTTATTTTTTTAATAAATTTATTTTATTTATTTATTTATTTTGGCTGCATTGAGTCCTCGTTGCTGCACGCCTGCTTTCTCTGGTTGTGGCCAGCGGGGGCTACTCTTCATCGTGGTACACGGGCTTCTCATTCTGGTGGCTTCTTTTGTTGCGGAGCACGGGCTCTAGGCACGTGGGCTTCAGTAGTTGTGGCATGCGGACTCAGTAGCTGTGGCTCGTGGGCTCTAGAGCACAGGCTCAGTAGTTGTGGCACATGGGCTTAGTTGCTCTGCGGCATGTGGGATCTTCCCGGACCAGGGATCGAACCCATGTACCCTGCACTGGCAGGCGGATTCTTAACCACTGTGCCACCAGGGAAACTCCCTGTGTTATTTTAGATCGAGAATTTTTTTGTATTATATTTTATCTCCTCTATTGACACTTTAGCTCTTTTAGGTTTTTTTTTTTGGTTATTCTTGGGATTATAACATGCCCTCCTAACTTGTCACAGTGAACCTAAAATTACGATTTTTCTACTACACCTACAATGTAAGAACCTTAAACAGTATAATTCTGTTTACTTCTGTCTAGCCCTAATATGTTATAAATCCTGCAATGCCTTATGATGTTTGTTTTAAGCAATCACTTTCCAAAATTTTTTTAAATAATCTTTTATATTTACCTACATATGTACCCTTTCTAATACCCTTTTTTCCTTCTTGTAGCTCTGGATTTCCATCTGGAATTATTTCCCTTCAGCCTGAAGAACTTTCTTTAGCATTTCCTTTAGTGTGGGTCTAATAGTAAGAAACCCTCTCTGATTTTGTTTATCAGAAAATGTATTTACCTTGCCTTCATATTTGTGTGTGTGTGTGTGTGTGTGTGGTTTAAAAAAAACCATAAAATTTACCATTAAACTACATTTATGGGTATGGTAGTTCAGTAGTGTTGAGTATATTCACATTGTTGTGAAACAGATCTCCAGAACTCTTTCATGTTGCAAATCTGAAGCTCTATATCCACTAAATAAACAATTCCCTTTCCCCCACTACCTTGGCCCCTGATAACCACCATTCTCCTTTGTTTCTATGAGTGTGACTATTTCACATACCTCGTCTAAGTGGAATCATAGAGTACTTACACTACTAACGCCTGGATTATTTTACTTTGGGCATGACATCCTGAGGTTTCATCCATGTTATAGCATGCAACAGGACTCAGTCTGCCTGCAAACACCTCTAATGAACTTTTCAGTTCAGTTATCGGATTTTTCAGCCCCAGAGGGCCGTTTGCTATTTTTATAGCTCCTCTTTGTCAATGCCCTCCTTTTGTTCATGTATCATTTAGTTGTCTTTCTATACTCTCTCTTAGTGCATTGAGCATCTTTATTTTAAATTCTTTCTCAGGTAGTTCATAGATCTACATTTCTTTAGAATTGGTGTCTGGAGTTTTATTTTGTTTCTTTGAGTGGGCCTTGTTTCCCTGCTTCTCTGTATGCCTTGTAATTTTTTTTCCCCCTGGGATTTTTTCCTGGACATTTGAAAAGACAACCACCTCTCCCAGGCTTTGCTTACTGGCTCCGTGCGGGGGAAGACCACCCATCAGCCCTGCTGGCTGTTCTAGAACCTCTCAAACCTTTTTGAATCTCTTTCGCCCCCTGGTGTCTCCCACAGAACTGCAGCTCTGAGTTAAGTCAGTGCTCTTGAGTCAGGCAAGATATAAATCAGTTCCTCCAGTAACCCCCAGACAAGCCAGAATGTTGGACACACAGTCCACTCTTGTTTCCACGTCAAGGGAGGAGCCCCGGTCTGGGGGTTCCTTCGCAGCTGCTCTGCACTATGCCACGTAGAGGGAGAAGCATGAATAGGCACAGCAAATGCTGCAAACCTTCCTACCCCTGTGCTAAAATCTCTTCTTGGTTTTCCAGTGGCTGGTCTGCAGAGTTCTCACAGAGGTGTTCTGGTCCGTATATTGTTAATTTGGTGTATCTGTGGAGGAAGGAAGGCCCATTGCTTCCTAGTCTGCCATCTTGCCAACATCATTCTCCTTGCTTTCGTTTCTGAAGATTTTTTTTTTTAAGTATAGTTGATTTACAACATTATGTTAGTTTCAGGTGTACGGCAAAATGATTCAGTTATACATATATTTATATATTCTTTTTGAGATTATTTCCCATTATGGGTTATTACAAGATATTGAATATAGTTCCCTGTGCCATACAGTAGGTCCTTTTTGTTTTTTGAAGACTGCTTTTACTCGATATAGAATCTGGCTTGACAGTTTTTTTCCTCCAGCCCTTTTTTTTCTCTTTTGGCGGCATCGCGTGGCTTGCGGGATCTTAGTTCCCCGACTAGGGATTGAACCTGCGCCTTAAGCAGTGCAAGCATGGAGTCCCAACCACTGGACCGCCAGGGAATTCTCTTCCTCCAGCCCTTTCAAAGTTTCATTCCATTTCCTCCTGGTTGCCACTGTTTTAGATAACAAAGTCAGGTTCGAATTCTTATTTTTGTTCCCCTGAAGGTAATGTATCTTTTTCCCTAGCTCTGTCTCATCTTTGGTTTTCAGCAGTTTGGCCATGAAATGCCTATTTATAGCCTTCTTTGTTTTTACCGTACTTGGTCTGTGGAGCTTACTGAATCTGCATGTTGACGTCTTCATCAATGTTGGACATTTTTGGCCATTCATATCTCTTCAAATATTTATTCTGATTCTCTTCTTAATTTACACAGAGAAGGAAATTTGCTATTTAATGTTTTTTTATTTTTTTAATTATCTTTGGCTGCATTGGGTCTTCGTTGCTGCACGCAGGCTTTCTCTAGTTGCGGTGCGGTGGCTTTTCTTGCCGTGGAGCACAGGCTCTAGGCGCGCAGGCTTCAGTAGTTGCAGCACGTGGGCTCTAGGGTGCGCGGGTTTCAGTGGTTGTGGCTCATGGGCTCTAGAGCGCAGGCTCAGTAGTTGTGGCGCACGGACTTAGTTGCTCCACGGCACGTGGGATCTTCCAGGACCAGGGTTTTAACCCGTGTCCCCTGCATTGGCAGGCGGATTCTTAACTACTGTGCCATCAGGGAAGTCTGGCAGGTGGATTCTTAACCACTGCATCACCAGGGAAGTCCAGAAATTTGCTATTTATTGTCTCACAAGTCATTAAGGCTCTGTTCCTTTCCCCCCACTTTTTCTTTTTGTATTCAAGTTTCAGATTGGATAGTTTCTATTCGCATTTCTTTGAGGGCACTGATTCTTCCTTCAGCCATATCCAGGGTGCTGTTAAGTCCATCTGGTGAAATTTTCATTTCTGATTATTTTCCATTTCTAAAATTGCATTTTCTTTCTTCCTTCTGTGGTTAACATTTTCATTTCTCTGTTGCAATTTCCCTTATATTAATTTGTTGTGTTCACCACCCCTATAAAAAGTCTTTCATGTGTTTATAGCAGTTGTTTTAGTCCTTATCTGGTAATTTCAACATCTGGGTCATTTCTGGTTCTACGTCTATAGATTTTTTTTTCTGTCTTGGTCACGGGTCACATTTTCCTGCTTCTTCACATTCCTACTAATCTTTCATTTTATACTGGTATGCTTGATATGTTGTAAAAACCTGCTAAGTTAAATTGCATTTTGTTCTGGCAGGCAGTTAAGTTACTGACAGGTCACCCTGTCCCCATGCGGATGAGAGTTGCCCTTGGCCCTAGAGCATCCCTCTTGGTCTCAGAAGGCGGCCCCTCCTCCTAAGATGTGCCCCTTAGTTTCACAAGGTGTTAAACAAGCTTCTCGAGCTTGGTGGATCTTGAATACCAACCCCTGTCTTTCTGGCACCACACAGCTGTTTAAATCTCTTCTCAGCAATTTACCTTCCAGATGTTGCTTTTCCTTAAAGCCTCACCCTGTGCTTGCACAGTTTGGAGACGAAGCAAGCATTTGAGGGAAGATGCTATGATGATACTGGGTCTCCTACCTCTGTGGCTCATTTTCTCCAGAATTTCCCTTTCAGTGTTTAACCACAATGGCAGTCTTGATATGTGACATAGATTTCCTCGTTTCACTAAGACTGCTGCTTTTCGGTTAAGCTCTATTTCTCCCTGAGTCCCACAGGAAGTCAGGAGTTCCCATGGGGGAAAAGCCAGGTCAATGTGCATCTCATCCCATATGTGTGCTTCCCCTCTTTCGAGGATAGCATTCCTTCCTGCTTTCACTTGTTCCTGGTTGTTCTTCAGTGCTTTCAAGTAGTTATCTTCTCATTTTGTCCAGAGCTTATCATTCATTGTTCCTGGCAAATACACACTTCTCTGCCATCGCTGGAACAGTAATACTGGGTGTCATTCTTGAACGTGTGATGGTTATTTCTCTAGAAGTTGTCTTGAAAGTTAGGAAAAATTACCATGGAATTGCATCAAAAACACATTTACCTGCCTTCTGAAGTTAGAAACCAACTCCCTGCTGTATAAACATTCACAAATTTAATCCTCAAAACAGAAGGAATTTAGAATCAACCTGGGTTAGGGTTATAGGTGCTTAATATTAAAGCAATATAAAGTAAACCAGGGACTGGCGAGCTTTCTCTGTAACGGGAGTGATAGTAACTGTTTTAGTCTCTGGGTCATTACAGCCTCTGTTGCAGCCACTCACCTTGCTTTTGTAGCACGAAAGTAGAAGCAGGTGGTATGGCGATGAATGCACCTGGTCAATAAAACTTTATTTACAGCACTGAAATGTGAATTTCGTGTTATTTTCTCAGGTCATGAAGTAAGTCCTTTTGAACTTATTTAACCATTTCAAAATATGAAAAACCATTCTTAGCTCACAGGTCATACAAAACACAGGCCGCGGGCAGGATGTGGCCCCAGGCTGTAGTTCACTGACCCCTGGACTAAACCTGCAGGGAGTACTGTCAATTATTCTCTTTACCTCTTATTTTACCTGTGGGCCAAAATTGTTTGAATGACCAAACACACATAGGTTTTCACCTGCTTCCTTCTTTTAGCCTAATTGGTTCTGATATGTGAACATGCCTAGGAATTGCTTTGCAGAATTGTTTACACAGAACTATATATATCCTGTACTTCCTGGATGTCTGAGGGTTTTCAAGTATAATTCTCTGTGCACAATTTTTGCCTTACATTTGACCCTAGAACGTAACTCCATGGTACAAGCCTCTGTGGCCCAAGAAATCACTTTGACGGTTTTCAAGTTACTGCCTCTCTACTCCAAGTCCACCCTTCTTTGTCCTGCCTTGTGATACTGGAACTGGACCCTGTAAACATTTCTCCCTTGGCAGCTAGCCTAGGACCTACCTTGGAGGCTTTTTCAGGAGGTCCCTGGACGAGGAAGACACTTCTCTTCCCGTTTCCAGTGGGCTCGCACCTGCTTGTACCTGTAGCACACGGTGACCAATTGCACTTGGGATTCCCAGGGGCACCCCTGCCGCACACAGCATCCAGTTGGCTCCCCTGCATCCCGGCCAGCTGCCCAGCAAGTCACACAGAAGTCCCAGAAAGTTCCAGAAGGAAGCTTCCCAGAGAAATCTCAGGGGCACCACACCCACCGTTAGTTTCCCAGGGAGTTAGTTCCACCAGTGCCTGAGAGAGAGGCCTCCTAGAAAGTTCTGCTGGCATCACCCCATGGGTGGTTTCCAGAGTTCTGCCACCGCCCCAGGGAACAGCTTCCCTGCAACAGCGAATCTGGCGGCACCCCGGGGGCCACTTGCCAGTGGTTTCCACTAGCACCTCTAGAGGACGGGTCCCTGCTTGCCAGCCCCAGTTTATGGCACCCCTGCAGACTCTGCCTCCTCCCCAGAGAGGCCTGGACCTCAGCCTCGGGGGGACTCTCTTCCAGGATTAGTTTCTCCTTCAGCCCTTGTGGTGGTCGATGCTCCTGCTGCCTGTTACTTTGTGTTGTTTAGAGTTCTCATTACCCCTTAGCAGTTCATCCTTGTTACTACGATTCTGTTTTGGTTCTTTTTGTTTGGCTGCACCAAGTCTTAGTTGTAGCGTGCAGGCTCTTAGTTATGGCTCGTGGGATCTAGGTCCCTCACCAGGGATCGAACCCGGGCCCCTCACATTGGGAGCACAGAGTCTTAACCTTGGGACCACCAGAGAAGTCCCACTAATGATTCTTTTATTAAACTTTCCCTGTTCAAATTAATGTGTGGTTTCTGTGTCCTGACTAACCCTGATGAAAACAAACAGTTTCAAAACTTTTGCAGTAGCAGCTGACAGGGGGGCTGTTCCCGAAACTGCCCAGTGCTGAGGGTCTTCCTACACAGTGACTGTCACTTGCAGACTGGATAGCAAATAATTTTCTTTTTTCTTTTTTTTTTTTTTGGCTTCCCTACTTGGCCTGCGGGATCTTGGTTCTCCAACCAGGGATGGAACCCGAGTCCTCTGCAGTGGAAGCGCAGAGTCCTAACCACTGGACCGGCAGGGAATTCCCAGCAAACAATTTTCTGTTACCATTTCCTCTGAACTACTAATATTTCCTTATATGTTGAATTATTTATTGTTTATCAGTAGATTCATTTCACAGGTGATCACTATGTTATTTTATCCTGTTCATCAGAAATAGCCTGTTCTTTGTTGTGTATTTTTTTTTTTTAATTAAAAGGTCTTGTTTTGGACTTCCCTGGTAGCGCAGTGGTTAAGAATCCGCCTGCCAATGCAGGGGACACGGGTTCAAGCCCTGGTCCGGGAAGATCCCACATGTCCCAGAGCAGCTGGGCCTGTGCGCCACAGCTGCTGAGCCTGCGCTCTGGAGCCCGTGAGCCACAACTACTGAGTCTGCACGCCACAACTACTGAGCCCACGCGCCTAGAGCCTGTGCTCCGCAACAAGAGAAGCCACCACAGTGAGAAGCCCGCGCACTGCAACGAACAGTAGCCCCTGCTCGCTGCAACTAGAGAAAGCCCGCGCGCAGCAACAAAGACCCAACGCAGCCAAAAATAAATAAATAAATTTATTAAAAAAAAAAAAGATCTTGTTTTATGTCTATTCCTTTTTCCTTTCAGTACCAGAAGCATGGACGTTAAGAAAACGCACAGTACAGATACTTGGATACTGACTTTGTACTGATCACTCGTTTACAGGCATTGCCGAAGGGCTGCAGGAGGTGAAACCCCCAGGCCCTGCCAACGGGATGCAGATTGATTCAGGAGAAACGGAAATACTCAGAAAAGCCGTCGAGGACTATTTCTGCTTTTGTTACGGTAAAGCTCACTTTAAGCATTAATTCTCTGAATAGTTCACTACAGAAGATGGTTTTAGAAATCATTTTATCAGCGTGACTATTTAGACCGTCTCTAACATTGGAAAAATCCACATTCACATCAAGGGAAGAGCCAATAAAGTACCAGATCAAGTCTTCTTAAGGAAGACCACTTGGTCTCTTCTGGTCCATTGGAACCTCTGAATTCATCAGCCTTCAGTCTTTGCAGAGCCCCCTCCCCATGGCCATGCAGTTATTAGATGTTCATGGTTGGTTCACGCACCAGCCTCATCCTCATTGGTCTCCCCACCTACCCACATCTTCCCACAGGCATGGAGACAGGGATTTTTTTTTTTAATACCTACACAGTGCTTAAAAAAGCTAGATAACAAGGAAGTCTGCAGGTGTTGTACTTGTGATAGAAGCACCTTAGCATCTTAGGGCCTGGGTCATCATTCCTAGACAGCTGCAAACATCTGTGTGACCTGCAGGTCCCTGTGACCATTTGGATTTTTGGGACTCCTCCAGCACAGGGGATCTTAGGGTCTCAGGCTACACTTCCATATGAGAAATGGAGCTCCAGCACCTCGGGGCTGGTCAGCCAGTGCAGAGACACCGACATATCCCCAGGTGGACTCAGCTTTCTACAGGCAAGTTGGCCCAATCTGTACAGTGTGACACAGGGACAGCTAAGCTTTGGGCAGGGCTCTCATCCTCTTTGGCTGCAGCCTGAGTAACCTCAGGCTGTTCCCTGCAGCCCTGGGTGCACCAGGGTGAGCACCCTGAATTGTGCAACCTCCAAGAGAATGGAGAAAAAGACCTATTATTTTCTTTCTTTTGGAAATAGATTATTTTTAGTTAATTAATTTACTTATTGAAATATAGTTGACTTACAATATTATATTAGTTTCAGGTGTACAACATAGTAATTCAATATTTTTTTAAATACATTTATTTATTTTATTTATTTATTTTTGGCTGTGTTGGGTCTTCGTTGCTGCGCGCTGGCTTTCTCTAGTTACGGCGAGCAGGGGCTACTCTTCGTTGCGGTGCACGGGCTTCTTATTGTGGTGGCTTCTCTTGTTGCGGAGCACGGGCTCTAGGCACGCGGGCTTCAGTAGTTGTGGCACACGGGCTCAGTAGTTGTGGCTCACGGGCTTAGTTGCTCCGCAGCATGTGGGATCTTCCCGGACCAGGGCTCAAACCCATGTCCCTGCATTGGCAGGCGGATTCTTAACCACTGCGCCACCAGGGAAGCCCCTGTGATTCAATATTTTTATAGATTATGCAACCTATTATATTCTCTTATGTGAAGATTTAAAGGAAAACATTTTATACTTTTTCTTTTGGCCTTTTGGTCGGAAATTTTATTAACTTGAGATATAGAGGCATAGGACACTTTAAGCTTTTAATAAATTTCAGAACCAAATATCACCACCTGTGTTTATGACACTAAGTGAAACTGACTATCAGGGATTTATGCTCCTATTATTTAAAGACATTCTGCTGCTTCTTCTAGGCAAAGCCTTGGGGACGACAGCGATGGTGCCTGTTCCTTACGAGAAGATGCTGAGGGACCAGGCAGCCGTAGTGGTGCAGGGGCTCCCAGAAGGGGTCCCCTTTCAACACCCTGAGAACTATGACCTTGCAACCCTGAAGTGGATTTTGGAGAACAAAGCGGGGATTTCATTCCTTATCAACAGGTGATAGGCTCTACCCCCTCCTAACAGCTGATACACTGACTTAATTTCAGTTAGTTAATTCTGTCCCGTTATGTTTAGAAGTTGGTTATTCAGATGTTTAATCTGTCCGTCTTGTGTGTTCATGTCAGGTAACAGTATTGGTTTTCTTGCAGACCCTTCCTGGGTCCCGTGAGTCAGCTTGGTAAGTGACAGCTTCTCATACTTGGTGACTGCCCTTGACTGCTAAACCAGTTCTGCTTCTTAATTAAAATGCAAGTTTGGCACATTCTAAAGCTTGTTTATGCTTTGTCTTTCCTGCCTTGAGGAGGCCACCTCTGATCCCGGGTCCAGGGGTGGTGGGGATGTTTGCAGGGACTACAGCTCAGGGAAACACACATACCCAGCCTAAGAGCAGGGACGCCACCCTCCCATCAGCTCACATGCTGGCGAGCGTCTGCGTCCAGCCCTCGGAGGGCAGGAGATCTACCTTGTCCATGTGCACAGGAGTGTGAGGATGCTGGAGTGACTTCCTGGTCTCTGAGCACCAACCACAGGCCAGGCATTGTGGGATTCAGGAGTGGTCTGGGCTGTGTGACCGTTCCCGTGCTTCTGAGATACATGATCTGTGAGGAGGAAAGAGACTGTTCAGAGAACCAGGGGTGACCCGTGGAGGAAATCCCTGAGAGCCCCCAGAAGGGGTTAGAATTGTGTGGTCAGAAGAGCTTCCTGGAGGAGCTGGCCCCCAAGATAAGCAGGATCTCAATAGCTTGGTTCCCCCAGGAAGCCCATTCCATGTGGTCAGGCAGAAAGTTATGTGCAGGGTGTTTGAGACCGTGTTTGGGAAACCAGGACCCCTCATAAGCTCCTTAACTGATGAAGGGACCAAAAAAGAAAATAGTAAGTTTACCAGGAACATTTAGAGATCCATCTATGCCCACTTCCTTATTTTCTCAGATTATTATTCTGGATCATAGCTGGAAACCTTGGGCCATAGCTGTTCATGAAAGACCAGGTCTAAAGAGGGTGTTACGCTGAGCCTATATAGGTACAGAAGCCAGGTGGCAGGGGTGGGTGGAGGGTCTGTCCACATGGACTACCTTGGGGTATAGAGGGCAATGAGACACTCCTGTGCATGGGCTACTCACAGAGCAGGTATTTCTGGAGCAGTTGTGAGTTCCTGGGGTCCCCCAGTTCACATTAAAGGAGGGACTGGAGGGTGAGGGGTGGCAGGTGACCAGGTAACTGTTGTCCCAGGTGGCTTGTATTGTCATTATAGAAATAACGGTAATCGCTGCTACTAACACTTATTTTGTGATAGGCACTGTTCTAAGCACTTTGCATGTATTAATTAATCCTCACCCAACCACCATTTTGAGACGAGGAAACTGAGGCACGAGGAGGCTTAGTAACCTGCCAGAGGTCGCTCCGGCACAGGTCTGCTCCTTGGCCCCCACTGTGCCCACACAGATGGCCCAGGCCCTGGGGGCTGCTTTGAGTTGGTCTCTCCTCCGCTGCTATTCCATGATGACCTAGAGCCAGGAATTCTGTCCTCTTTGTATTCGCTTTCCCTTTATATGCCTTTGAATGTTGTCATATTTCAAGGTGCAGACAGAGGCTAGCGTGTCTTTTTACTCATGCACAGGTGGGCCTGGGTTGGTAACAGATGCTGAGAGATCAGTGACATCACCAAGTGAAAGGTAAGGGATAAATAAAAAATTAAGTCCCCATCTAACCCAAATGTATTAGTTTTTAGGCTATGGAATGTCTTATTTTGTTACATATTCTTTATTCAAAAGGATGTTTGGGATTATGAGAATATATTCATTGACACCTTTAACTTTCTTAATAATTTGTTACAACATTAAAGTTGAGGTAGCTTTGCATTCAGTTTGATGGGGGGAGGGGAACCTATGATGGTATGGAGAGCTGGGGATTAGATTCAGTGTGTCCAGATGCCTTTGGGCAGTTCTCACCCTGCCCATCTTGACCAGCATTCCCTTCTCCTTTTAGCTGTGCCCCCATCAGTGTGAAGACTGAACCCATGGAAGATTCTGGTATGTACACTGATGCTTGTAGAATCAGGTGTTCAGCAGGTCATTATTTGACTCCTTTCTTTTGTTTTACTTAAAAATGGGACTTTCAGTAAACCAGGAATAGAGGGGAATTTCCTCAACTTGATAAAAAAAAATTTACAAAAAACCTACAGCTAACATCATATTTCATGCTGAGAAACTAGAATCTTTCCCACTAAGATCAGGAGCAAAGCAAGGATGTCCCCTCTCATCACTCCCTTTCAACATCATACCGAAAGTCCCAGCTAATGCAGTAAGACAAGAAAAGGAAATATAAGGTATATGGATTGGGAATGACAAACGAAAACTGTCTTTAATTTGCAGATGATATATTGGTCCATATTTGGGTAGAAAATCCCAAAGAATCAACAAGATAACGGGGATAGGTCACTAATGAACCTCAACGGGGGCCTTATTTGCAGAATAATCATATTTTACTCAAATATCTAGGGAAAAAAAGCCTTCTAATTCAATAAATATTAGGTACTAAGATGTTATTAAGTAGATATATTTGTAGACAAAGTTATTATTTTAATTATATGGAAATTAGAACTTGACTGCTAAATGAGTAAAAAGTCTTGAATACACATTTGGAATATGAATTTGATTTATGAATAAAGCAGTGTTTTTATTTTTGGACATAGCTTATTTTATTGCTTTCTTACACTCTGTCATTTCTAAATGTTCTACAATAGACGTACATTACTATGACAATGTATATTGGGAAAAAAATCCCTCTTTGATGGTGAGAGTAGTTAACCCCCATCCCTGCTCTTCCACGCCTCAAAAAAAAAAAAAAAAGGCATTAGAAGGAAAAATGTTAAAGGTTAAAAATAGAAAAAAAATTTTTTAACTCAAATGTTTAATCAAGGGATGGAAAAGTATTGAAAGCGTTAGAAGTAGAAACGTTAGAAAACCTAAAATAAGTACATAAAACTGAAACTCAAACCTCAAAAAGATAAAGATGAACACAAGCTGACTGTACGGGGTAAAACGAG
Source organism: Lagenorhynchus albirostris (assembly GCF_949774975.1). NCBI lineage: Eukaryota > Metazoa > Chordata > Mammalia > Artiodactyla > Delphinidae > Lagenorhynchus > Lagenorhynchus albirostris. The sequence continues at coordinate 77,743,497 of NC_083109.1, forward strand.
AAGTTAATAATGTTTAGAAAAGCAACATAGAAATAAGAAATAAACAGTTCCAAATGTAAAGTTAAAGTTAAATCTGAGATAATGTAAAAGAAAAATATTCAATATTAAGAAAAGATGGAGAGAGGAGGCGAAGAGAGATGTTACCTCCAGTGAGATGGAGGTCAGAGCACGAGCTTTGCTGAAGGTGGGAGATGTGGTTTATGCTCAGCTGCCTCCCCAGTCCCTTGGGGCAGGAGTAGCCTGAATCCACCCTTGTCATACCCCAGGGTCACTCCTATCCACAGATAACATGTGCTTGGTAGAAGCTGCACCTTCAACGTCAGCCTGAAAAGAGCGCCTGTCCATTGTAGGTATTCTAGGTCAAACCAACACAAGTCAACAAAAAGGAGCCAGATATTTCAGCCAACAGAATTCAGCTGTGGCGTCTTCATCCCACTTACACGTGACACGCCTTACACGCTTGCCCTTTAATCTTAGCCTTGGATGCGTTTCCAAGCTCAGATACATTCTGCCTGCATGTCTGTTGGTAACAGAGAATTTAAAACCCCCAAGCCACAGTCTCCTCTCAGAAACCGGGAAAACAAATGGGGTGGGAGTGAGGGGTTGTCGGCTCTCCCCGGGGGGCCCTTTCAAGGACCCGCGGCCCTACCGCCTTCCCTTCCGCCCTCACCAGCTATTGGGTGGATGAGCGTTTCCCGCCAGCCTTAAAAAAGGCCTCTTTTGTTGAGGCCTCTCTTTGGAGATGTGATTCCCTATGAACAATCCCTAATAATGTGACTTTCTACCATGGATTTCGTGATATGAACTGCTTCCAGGTGCCTGCAGGCTTCTGTGAGCTGACCATCCATTGGCCTTATTTCCTGTGATGTTTGTGTAGCACTTGCTGCACAGAATGTTTAAATGGTTCTAACTTCTGAATTTCCCCCTCCCCCCTCATTTTGAGGAAAGGCTGAAGCAATTCCGCATTCCGCACCGGCAAACCTGCTTTCAGTTGCCTGCATTGAAAAGAAATTTTTGACAGCCCAGCTGTCACATATTTATCAAATGTTTGTACTTTAAAGTTTTACTATCAATTACAAAAGTTATACATGTTTTAAATAAAAATTCAGTGTAGGAAGTGGTAATAAGTAGTGTAATAAGTAGTAATAAGTAAAATTCCTCTTCACTCCTCCCCTCTCAAAACTCCATCTCTCTTAAATCTCACTGCACCTCAAATTCCATCCCCATTTTAAGGGCAACAGCTCTTTCAGATTCTTTCAGATCACTTACAAACATGTAAAAAGCTTTTTTCTTTTTTATGCACAAGTAGACCTCCATTTGTGAGCTCTCCTTTAATCTTTCCATCAGACTACCTTTCTGTCCCAATTCTGAGCAATTTCCTCAACTTGCTCAAGGGCAGTATCCATTTCACTGCTATGGCCATCGGCCATGTCCATTCTGTTCCTCAGTTTAACAAATTTTTCTTTTTGACAGTCACATTCGTTAATACCCAATCTTACTATCCCTATGCCAACAGAGCTGTTAAAGGTTTTCAGAAGACCTCCTCCCCCAACTTGTAAATTAACACTGAACAGTGAAATCCCAAGCTTGTCACCATTTTTGTTTTTGCTTCTATTAACTTTCACAGTTAAATTATATGTATACTTCAGTATCAGTTATCTATTGCAGTATAAAAGAGCACCCCAGAACTTAGTGGCTTCAAACAATAATTTAGTCTTTCTTACAATTCTGTGTGTTGGCCAGGCCGTCCTTCTGGTCTGGGCTGGCCTCACTCCTGGGGCCGAGGCCTCAGCTGCCAGAGTTGGGCCTACCTCTCCTCTTGGTCTCACATCCTCCAGGCTCATTCACGTGGCAACTCTGCTCCAAAAACAGCAGACGCTGATGCACGAGCACTTTTCAAGCCTCTCCCTGCATCCCACTGGCCAAAGCAAGTCACATGGCCAGGCCCAGATTCAAAAGGTGGAGTAGTTTTCCACTTCTAGAAAACAGGAGTGGGAAAGTTACATTGCAAACAGGTGTATATACTGGGATGGAAGACATTTGTGGCTAATTTTTGCCATCCACTACACCTTTCCCTGATAAAGCCTTTTGGTTTAACCAATGTAGTTTCCCCAGGTTTTGAAATTCATTTTGTTGTAGTAAGTAAATTAAGATTATCTGTGCCAATTTGGGCCCCATTACAGCAGAATATTGGCAATACTTATATTGCATATAAATGCATGTACATATTCATCCATCTTGAAAGGGAAACTTTCCCCAGACTGGGAATTAGACCTCTTTCTCCTTCCCTTCTTTTCCTCCTTCCTTCCATCCATCTCTCCTCCCTTCCTTCTTTGCTTTATGTTGTTTTATTATTATTTTATATTTATATTTTTATATGGATAAACCATTTGTTCCTACTGCATGAGCTACAAGTTCTTTTGCTGATTGCCATGTTGCTGTGTTGATCCAAACAGAACCTGGAAGATATACTAACCAGTCATATCTCTGTTCGTAAGTCTAGCCTAACACATAATTTTATAATTTCCATTGCGTTCAAAGGCATTTCACCGAAAGCAACAGTTATGTCAGTCAAGAAAGAATCAGAAGATCCTAATTACTATGAATATAGTATGCAAGGTAATATCATTTTATAATAATTTTCTTCTTTAGAAGTTATCTGTGATGGAAAATTTTAATTAGCACCCATCTGAAAAACAGGAAAAGAGTCGTAAAGATCCATGTACATTTACCCAGGATCTAATGCACGGCCATTAGGGGAAACAATTTTACAGTCATAAAATAGATTGTATTGAGACTTAGCCCGAATCCACATGATTCTAGGCATCCGTGAATGTAAAGACATTTCAGGCTGCATTTTACTAGAGTTTGTCTGTTAAATATTATTTTGTGTGATCTAAAATATTCCCGCCTTAATTCTCTTCTGTCCAGTGTGTCCCCTAGGTTGCTGAGAAAATAGGAAGTGTTAAAAGAGATGATGAGTTAAGAAATTCAAGTGCCTTTTCTTTTTTTTTTTTAAATTAATTAATTTATTTATTTTTGGCTGCGTTGGGTCTTTGTTGCTGTGCGCGGGCTTTCTCTAGTTGCAGCGAGTGGGGGCTACTCTTCATTGCCGTGCGTGGGCTTCTCATTTCAGTGGCTTCTCTTGTTGTGAAGCACGAGCTCTAGGCACACACACTTCAGTAGTGGTAGCACGCAGGCTCAGTAGTTGTTGCTCACGGGCTCTAGAGCACAGGCTCAGTAGTTGTGGCACATGGGCTTAGTTGCTCCGCGGCATGTGGGATCTTCCCGGACCAGGGCTCAAACCCATGTTCCCTGCATTGGAGGTGGATTCATAACCACTGAGCCACCAGGGAAGTCCATCAAGTGCCTTTTCTTAATAGTTGTTTCATTGACAGCATACAAGTTCAACGGGGAGAAGACAATTGTTACCAAATACACAAACTTTCCAAACATGGCGCAGGTGGGTGCTGTGTGCAGTTAGGTGGCTTGGTTCTCTACCCAAAGACCAAAATCCCGCTGGACCCCAGCGTGATGTCAGTTTGACGATATGGTACCATCATGTCGCTGTGACTGCCGTACGGTGTTCAGATTCTTTCTCCATCTTCCAGCTCCACTGGGAATGGAGACAGAGTGCAGGACGATTTGCAGTCACATCCTCAAACATTATCGGATCGGAAATGTTTCCTACAAAATCTTAACTTTGAAAAATTTTCTGCAGCATTACGTAGCTCTGAAACTTTTGCTAAAAAAATTGTTTCAAAATATCTAAAGGCAGAGACCAGTGGAAGTTCTGTGGTAATTGCTCTGTCCTGGGCCAACCCCACCCCACCCTCGTCCGCCCCCTCCTGGCCTGTCCCTTGTGACTAGTCTCCTTCCCTCTGAGCAGAGGATCTCTTTTCAATCCATCCCACACACCCCACCCCAATCACTTGTTCTCTGAAAACTGGGATCTGTCCACCTCTGTCCCCCACTCACACTGTCTGTGACTCCTTACCACCCGTAAAGTCCCAGTTTCCTTCCACGTTCCTACTGCTCTTTCTGGTCTCCCCTCCTATTTCATCTGCCTCCATCACCCTCCCTGGGCTCTTCAGACACACAGCTCGGTCTGTGATTCCTTGAACGTGCCCTGAATCCGCCTTCCACGGGGCTTTTATATAAGCTGATCCCTCCCTGTGACTCCCTTCCCACCCTGCAGACCGCTGAGGAGTTCCCCTGCTTCTTTCTGGGCACAGTCAGAATCTCAACTCCTGCAGGGAGCTTCCAGCGTTTAGTGTGACCTGCTGTGTTCTATCTATGCTTTTGCCAGGACTCCCTCAGCTAGTGGCAGGAAACACAGCATCTTACTCCTGCCCTGGAGCCCCAAGCCTGGGCTTTCTACATACTGAGCACTCGAATGTGCTTGCTGAGTTGAATGTGACCCTTATGAAGAATCAGTGTAACATTTGTTTCTAAATTACTGTTGTTTTGAACAAACTACTTTTAATTAAATTACGTCTTGGCTCCCAAGAATATATTTTTGAACTTAAATGACCTTGGTGTTGATCAAATCGTGTACAGTCAGGGATAGGATACTTACAGATTCTGCTCCAAAAGGCATCAGTGGAATGAACAAGTTAGATGTACCTGCAATTGATCTATTTTAATTTTTCAGAAAGAAGTACATTATTTGAAGAAAAACATTTACGTTAAATGTGTGAATTTATAATCTTTCTCCTGCTTGGCTTGGAAATGACAGAACTCTTCAAGAGATCTTTGTAGAACAGCTTCCTTCTTGATGCCAAAAAGTTCCAAACTGCCTAACATCGTGGACTCTATTCCATAGCACTGAATGTTTTTGTAACCATTTAGGTTAAATACTCACATGCTGAAGTATTGATGTCTATATCCTTTAAGTAAGGGAGATATTTTTAAATCCAAAAAGACAATCAGTGTGACTTGCTCAGAACGGCGATTGGCCCTCGGGGAGCCCCAGTGAACATGGCCCCACCAGTGCTCGGAAGCTACCCCCACCAGGACCTCACGATCCATCTGCAACACAGATCTCTCGGAAGACCTCCGACACACATTTACACGTGCACACATAACATCTTGGCCCACGGAAGTCCCATAGGTCTTCTACATGTGCAGGGACCCCATCTCCAGGGTCCCCAGAAATGAAGAATGCACAGTACAAGCTGTGCTGAGACATAGTGCACCCAGGCTTCCTTGATGCTGATGGATGTCAGAGCATCAGTACCATTCTGTTTTCTTCCTGGCTGACACTGCATGATATGGGAGAGAAGCCTTCCAGGCCCAAGGGAACATGGATACAAAAGCCCAAGATCAAGGAATTAACAGTCTTTCTCGAACCACACCACTCCGACACTGACTCTTCTGCTTCCCTTTTTCATATTTAAATACCCCGTACATCGATTACATGGAGCCCAGCTGGATAATGCAAAATAATCTTTTCTGAAGGTTAGCAATGAGCACACTTAATCCCATCTGCAACCTAATTGCCCCTTGCTGTGTAACATAATCTGTTCACAGGTTTTTGGATATCTTTGTGGGGGGCAATCAGCCTATCGCAAACAAATCGAGTAACCTAGATGAAATGGACAAACTACTGAAACTGACTAAGGATAAAACACAAAATTTGAATAGTCATATAACAAGAATTTGAATAAGTAATTCAAAAACTTCTTACAAACAAAAGCATAGGACCAGGTGCCTTCACTGGTGAATTCTACCAAGTGTTTAAAGTCCTTCGCGGGACTTCCCTGGTGGCGCAGTGCTTAAGATTCTGCCTGGCAAGGCAGGGGACATGGGTTCGATCCCTGGTCTGGGAAAATCCCACACACCGCGGAGTAAATAAGCCTGTGCACCACAACTACTGAAGCCTGCATGCCTAGAGCCTGTGCTCTGCAACAAGAGAAGCCACCCCAATGAGAAGCCCGGGCACCGCAACAAAGAGTAGACCCTGCTCACCACAACTAGAGAAAGCCCTCACACGGCAATGAAGACCCAACGCAGCCAAAAATAAAATAAATTAATTTAAAAAAATAACAAATAAAAAATAATAAAGTCCCTCACAAACTCTTACAAAAGATAGAGGAGGGAACACTTCTAAACTCATTCTATTAGGCCAGTATCATCCTGATACCAAAACCAGACAAAAACAACACAAGAAAACTACAGAAAAATATCGCTTATTCATAGACGTACAAACTTTTTCAATAAAATGCTAGCAAATGAATCCAGGAACATATAAAAAGGATTATACATCATGACTGTTGGGCTGCACCCCACAGACCTGCAAGCCTTGTAGTTGCCCAGCCTCGAGACCAAAGAAAGCCCAGCGACGGAGACATCAGTGGCTTATTGGACAGGGGGATCTTACACATCTGAAGCAAAGTCCTGGAGCAACACCCCACCGTGCGGCAACCAGTAGGCAGCACGTAACCGCAACCTTCACTGCTTGGAGGAGAAGGAGGCTACCATTTATAGAGGGAATCGACATCAGGTTGGCTCATCAGTTACCAGGAACACAGCGCTGGGGCAGGGGGCAAGCATGTACCAGTTACTAACTAAGCCCTATAATTAGGAGGACTGGGTAGTCATGTGAGTGAAGCAGGGACTTGTCGAGCTGGGCATGTACAGAGAACAGAAGAACAGCCATCTTGAATGGCCTGACCATACAATGATCAAGTGGGATTGATCCTAGGAAGGAAAGATTAGTTCAACATATGAAAATCTATCAGTGGAATAACAACATCATGAATAAAGGACAAGACCCACATGATTATGCCCATAGATGTAGGAAAAAGGCATTTGACAAAATCTAATACCCTTTCGTGATTAAAAAAAAGAAAAAAAAAACACTCAAATTAGGAATCCAAGGGAACTTTCTCAACATAATTAAAAGCATCTACAGAAAACCTACATAGCTCATGTCATACTTAATAAGACGGAAGGCTTTCCCCCTAAGACCAGGAACAAGACACTTGCCACTTCTTTTCAACATTGTACTGGAGGTCCTAGGCAGGGCAATTAGGTAAGATAAAAAAGGCATCCAGATTGGAAAGGAAGATGTAAAACTATTTGTTTGCAGATGACATGATCTTGTATATAGAAAATCCCAAGGAATACACACACAAATTAGAGCTAATAAATAAGTTTAGCAAGGTTGCAGGATACAAGGTCAATATACAAAAATCAATTGTGTATCCATATGTTAGCAATGAACAATCAAAAACTGAAATTTTTAAAAAGTCCATTTACCACAACATCAAAAAGAATGCAATACTTAGGAATAAATTTAACCAAATAAGTGTAAGACTTGGACACTGAAAACTACACAACAGGGACTTCCCTGGTGGTCCAGTGGCTAAGACTCCATGCTCCCAATCCAGGGGGCCCGGGTTCGATCCCTGGTCAGGGAACTAGATCCCACATGCTGCAACTAAGAGTTCGCATGCCACAACTAAAGATCCCGCATGCCGCAACGAAGACCCAGCGCAGCCAAATAAATAAATAAATATTTTTTAAAAAGTGGCTGCACTATTTTATAAAACAAACAAAAACAAAAAACTGCAAAACAGTGTTGAAAGAAATTAAGGAACTAAATAAATGTAAAGACATCCTGTGTTCATGGATTGGAAAACTTTCCTATGATTTATATGGAAATGCAAGGGACCCTGAAGAGCCAAAACAATCTTGAAAAAGAACGAAGTGGGAAGATGTGTACTTCCTGATTTCAAAACCTACTACAAAGCTGTCATTATCAGTATTCCGTGGTACTGGCATGAGGATAGACATATGAATCAATGGAATAGAATGGAGAGTACAGAAATAAACCAATATTTTTATATTCAGTTGATTTTCAACAAGGGTTCCCAAGACTAGTCAATGGGGAAAGAATAGTCTTTTCAAAAAATGGTGCTGGAACAACTGGATATCCACCTGCAAAAAGATCAATTTGGACCTCTACCTCACACAATATTAAAAAAGATGAACTCGGGACTTCCCTGGTGGCTCAGTGGTTGGGAATCCACCTGCCAGTGCAGGGGACATGGGTTCGAGCCCTGGTCCAGGAAGATCCCACATGCTGTGGAGCAACTAAGCCCATGTGCCAAAACTACTGAGCCGGTGCTCTAGAGCCCACAAGCGACAACTACTGAAGCCCAGGAGCCACAACTACTGAGGCACGTGCGCCTAGAGCCTGTGCTCTGCAACAAGAGAGGCCACTGCAATGAGAAGCACACACTCTGTAACAAAGAGTAGCCCCCGCTCGCCGCAACTAGAGAAAGCCCTGCGTGCAGCAACGAGGACCCAATGCAGCCAAAAATAATGAATAAATTTTTTTTAAAAAACTCAAAATGGATCAAAGACCTAAGTATAAGAGCTAAAACTACAGTGCTCTTAGGAGAAACACAGACATATATCTTTGTGATCTTGGATTAAACAATGGTCTCTTAGATATAAAATCTAAAGCACGAGCAGCCGAAGAAGAAAAAAGACAAATTGAACTTTGGCAAAATTAAAAACTCTTGTGCTTCAAGGAATATTATCCAAAAAGTGAAAAGACCACAAACAGAATGAGAGAAAACATGTGCAAATTATATATCTGATCAAGACCTAGCATCCAGAATATATAAGAACTCTTTCAACACAATAATAAAAATACAAACTACCCAATTTAAAAATGGGTGGGGCTTCCCTGGTGGCGCAGTGGTTGAGAGTCCGCCTGCCGATGCAGGGGACACGGGTTCGTGCCCCGGTCTGGGAAGATCCCACATGCCGCGCAGTGGCTGGGCCCATGAGCCATGGCCGCTGAGCCTGCGTGTCCGGAGCCTGTGCTCCACAACGGGAGAGGCCACAGCAGTGAGAGGCCCGCGTACCTCAAAAAAAATAAAAAATAAATAATAAAAAAAAGCAGACAGTAGCAAGTGTTGGTGAAGATGTGGAGAAATTAGAATCCTCGTACATTGCTGCTGGGAATGTAAAATGGTACCGCTCCTTTTCAGAATAGTTTGGCAGTTCCTCAAAATGCTAAATGAGGAGCATATGATCCAGCAGTTCCACTCTTAGATACATATCCAATTCTACATTTTCCCAAGAGAAAATGTATGTCCACACAAAAACGTATACATTATTCTTAATAGCCAAAAGGTGGACACAACCCAAGTATTCATAAGCTGATGAATGGAGAAACAAAATGTGATCTATCCATACAACGGAATATTATTCAGCCATTAAAAATAATGAAGTGCCGATACACACTGTAACATGAATGAACCTTGAACTCACAATGCTGAGTGAAAGAAGCCAGACATAAAAAGGTACATATTGTATGATTCCATTTATATGAAATGTCCAGGACAGACAACTCCATAGAGACAGAAAGTCCATTAGTGGTTACAGAGTCTGAAGAGAGCAGGGAGTGAGGAGTGACCCCCAGTGGGCACAGGGATTCTTTTGGGGGTGATGAAAATGTTCTAGAAATAGTGATGATGGTTGTACTACCTTGTGAATATATGGAAAACCACTGAACTGTACACTTTAAAAGGATGAATTTTATGATATGTGAATTATATCTCAGTTTTTAGAAAGCAAATTCAATGTAAGATTAACCTGTATAATCTGTATAAAATAAAATTTGTGATTAATTTTGACTTTTGACTTGAAAGCACTGATTATCAGATCATTTTGAACACATCTGATACCCATTCAGTACATAGGACTTTTGTTGTCAAAACTCTAGACCAGGAATATTTTTGCTATAACTGTGAATAAATTTACCTGAGAGCCCTTGTCCTCTTGGTAAATCGATACTGGTCATCTTAGCACTCATTTCCTTTTTAAAAAATTATTATTGTGGAAATTCCCTGGCAGTCCAGTGGTTGGGACTCAGTGCTCTCACTGGCGAGGCCCCGCATTCGATCCCTGGTCAGGGAATGAAGATCCCGCAACCCATACGGTGCAGCCAAAAAAAAAAAAAAAATTATTATTGTGGTAGAATATACGTAACATAAAATTTGCAATTTTAACCATTTTTAAATGCACAGGTCAGTGACAAGTACATTCACAGTGTTGTGTGACCATTACTACCATCCATCTCCAGAACTTTTTCATCATCACAAACAGAAACTGTCCCCACTAAGCACTAACTCCCCATTCCCTTCCTGTCAGCCCCTGGCAACCCCCATTCTACTTTCTGTCTCTATGAATTTGCCTATTCTTGGCGCCTCATATAACTGGAATCAGACAGTATTTATCCTTTTGTGACTGGATTATTTCACTAGGTGTAATGTCTTCAAGTTTCTTCCATGTTGTAGCAGGTGTCAGAATTTCATTGCCATTCACTATTTGTAATTTTGCCTTTTTTCTTTATGGAATGGCTATGAATCCATATCTCTAACCCAAATTTGATGATGAAATTTGTGCTCCAAAGCAGGTCCTTCAAAAAATTCCTCATTTGAAGTATTTCAAAGGTCTGTTCCTCCACGCCCACTTTCCAGAGCATGTCAGTATTTTAAGTTAATCTACACTGAATTTACTGTGTGTGATATTTAGTTCTGGGTTGGTTTTTTTTTTTTTTTTTTTTTTACTTTTTGGAATGGAAGAGGAGGAAAAGAATGTAATCTTGATCTTACTTAGGCTTGAACCTAACACGAGGCAATTTGTTTTTGTTTTTTTAAATTACTTACCTCAACTTCTGTTTGGTAAAGTCATGTAATGAGATTCAACATGGGTGCGTGACTTGCTTTTATATGTAAGTGATTTGATCTTTGTCACATTCGTGACTGTGTGTTACACAGCCTGACCAGTTTGATGATGCAACGTTGAAGTTACATGGTTTTCTAGAAATGAACCAAAGATGGCCTCTGTATATTGGCCCCCAGGTGGTTTATTTTTTCACAGCAGGATGAGACCTGTCACCTCAAAATCCTGCCAGCCCCCAATTCCAGGTGCCTGTATATGTGATATGCTGAGAAGGACACACCGCCATCTAGGCAGTGTTCTGGCTGAGAATGCAAGACCTGAGTCTTAACCATGAGGAAACATCAGACAGACTCAAAATGGGGAACATTCTAGTGGGGAGGGGAAGAGGGGGAAGGAGGGGGCTCAAATCTTCAGAAATGGAATGCCATAAAAAACGAAGACAGACTATGGAACCATTCAAGGTTAAAGGAGACGTGGCAGCTAAAAACAAGACCTGACCCCCCAAACCGGATCCCCTACTGAAAGGGAAAGGCTATAATGAACATTTGGGCAACTGACAAAGTTGGAATACGAACGGTAGAATAAATAAAATTGTGTCACATGTTAAATTCTGTGAGTTTATACTGTGATCATATAAGAGAATATCCCTATTCTAAGGAAATAGTCACGGAAGTGTTCAGAGATAAAGGTCCATAATGTATGTACCTTTCCCTCAAATGCTTCAGGAAAAAAAAGTGTGTGTATATACATCTATCTCTCTATATAGATTGGGGGTGGGGGGAGGGAGAGACAAAGATTACCAACAGGGTAAATTGTTAACATCATGTTATCTGAGTAAAGGGTAGATGGATCTTCTTTGTACTATTTTATTTTTGCAACTTTTCTGTGTTTAAAACTATTTCCAAATATAAAGGTTTTTTTTAAGAGAAGACATTTATGAGACAATTGAGGAAATTTGAACAATGCCTAGCTATGAGATGATGATAAAGAATAATTGTTCATTTGGAGGGGTCATCGCAATATCATGGTAATGTTAAAGGAAGAGACTTTACTTATGTACCTGCCTGTAGTTATGCAATATTTGCACACTGAATTCTGGGATTTACTTTAAACTACCAGTGCTGGGTGGGGTGGGCACGGATAAAACGGGATGACGTGAGTTGATGACTGTTGGCGCTGAGGGACGGGCACATGGCTTCATGATGCCATCTCTCTGCTTTTCTGTATTTGAAATTTTTCCAAAGCACAGATAAAAACAAAGGAAAAAATGTAAAGAAAGGATCGTTTGTATGAATTTGATATTAGGGAGTCGAAGTATTGCATGTATATTCCTGTGGGGGTCTTGAATTATTTGCATTGTTCTTAAATGATTTCTTTTTTAAAATTTGTATTTCTGCCTTGTTTGCTTTCCTTTCAGAGAGCCATCATTCTTCTGCCAGCACTGAAGTAATAGAAATGGAATTACCAGTGGAAGGTTAGAAAAATAAGGCATTTTCTCTCTCTCTCTCTTTTTTTTTTTTTTAGTTTACAGTATTTTGAAGAAAATATACCCCTTTTTTTTTTTTTGCGGTACGCGGGCCTCTCCCTGTTGTGGCGTCTCCCATTGCGGAGCACGGGCTCCGGATGTGCAGGCTCAGCGGCCATGGCTCACGGGCCCAGCCGCTCCGCGGCATGTGGGATCTTCCCGGACAGGGGCACGAACCCGTGTCCCCTGCATCGGCAGGCGGACTCTCAACCACTGCACCACCAGGGAAGCCAAGAATATACTCTTTTAAACACACATTTGAAAATACAGAAGACAACATGCCTTCTTAAAGAACTGGCCGAGTCCTCATCCTAAGATGTCATATTAAGAACTCTGTCACTCTCTTACTCTTTTGATTTGTAAATGATTCTACTTTAAGTGCCTGGATATAGAGGTTAAGTGGTAAGAAAACTTTGCACTGATGCCCTTTGTTACTTTATTTCATTTTGTCTTCTTGATGGGCTTGCCAAAATCTTTTGAGCAAAGTTGAATAGAATTTTAGGAAATTCTTGAATTAGAGGTAAAACTTGATATATACTTCCCTCCATTTGTATATAAACCCTGAGCATCATATTTAAGGCCTAAACTCTTAAAGTGGTTTATGTAAGATAAAATTAATAAAGGAGATTTCCTCTGCAAACATAGAAGTATGAATGTCTTTGTCAGTTTACAGGCAAATTGATCTTGTTTTTAGGGGTTGTACATCTGTCTCAGTACCAAAATGATTTGTGTTTTTCTTTTACATCAAAAACTTTCTCCAAGGAGCCGAGTTGCAGTCATTTTTGATAGCTTTCCTGATTTAGGGAGTCTGGGGTTTTTTGTTGTAGAGGATGGTTCTTCTAGTCTCTGACCTAGAAGAATTTTGGTAGATTTTGCCAGAGAACATACTATGATCGAGTCCAGTCTTAGAATTGTTCATTCACTCATAAAATTAAATTCAAATTCATTTTGAACTTCATTGCTTTAGAACCAAGAAGACAAGCGGACTCTGTCATTATTTAACTCCTGTTTATTTTTCTAAATTACGTCTTTTCATTGTGGTTAAAAAAAAACACATAACATACAATTTACCATCTTAACCACTGTGAAGTGTGCAGTTTGGTAGTGCTGAGTATATTTACATTGTTGGGAAGAAGATCTCCAGAACTTTTCATCTTGCAAATCTATCCGTATTAAACAACAACTCCGCCATTTTCCCTTCTGGCAACCCCTATTCTACTTTCTGTCTCTATGAATTTGACTACTTTGGTATCTCATATAAGTGGAATCATACGGTATTTGTCTTTTTGTGACTAGCTTATTTCACTGAGCATAATGTTCTCAGGATTCATCCATGTTGTAGCGTGTGTCAGGATTCTTCCATTAATTTTTTGTTTCTTTTCTTTAACTCAATCTCTGACCTTCTCTGGATGTGAAGGAGGACAATTATTTTGAATTGAGTTTAAATCTGTTCCTCCCTTATGTCATTTTACTCTCCTTTGTAAAAGCCTGTTAAGGTATTGTTTGGTCATTTTTTAAATGGATGGATAGTACAATATTTGGAAAGAAGAAGACCTGTGTAGGGGTCAGTTGTAGAACGGGTGCTGAATTAGAATCAGAAAGTTTTCATGGGATGTTGGCCCTCGAAATAGTTCATATCTAAACAGATTTTTTTATTATCACGATATTGTGGGAAGCCCATTTACAATAGAGCTGAATTTGTTTGATTTTTAAAACCTTTTTATTTTATGTCAGTCCTTTTATTTTTATTATTATTTATTTATTTATCTGGGGCAGGATGGGGCCACACTGCACAGCCTGTGGGATCTCAGTTCCCCAACCAGAGATTATACCCTAGGCCACGGCAGTGAGAGCCCAGAATTCTAACCACGAGGCTACCAGGGAACTCCCTAAAACCTTTTTATTTTAAAATAATTATAGATTCACAAGAAGCTGCAAGAATAGTACAGAGCAGTCCAATGTACCTTCACCTGTTTTTCCCTAAAGGTTACATCCTACGTAACGATGGTACAATATCAAAACAGTTTGCATTCTAGTCTTTTGCTAACAATTAATGTAAGATTTGACAAATCTTTCTAAAATGAGCTAGAGTTAGGCGAGGTAAACTAGCCAGGCTTTTGTCTATATGTAGACCTTAATGTATATGTCATAATTCTTATCCACCAGAAAACTCAATTAGGTACTTTAGGTGCCACATATAAGTGAAATCATATGATATTTGCTTTTTTGTGATTGGCGTATTTCACTGAGCATGTATATGTCATGTACATTACATGCGTCCATGTAATAATAGACCACGAATCACCTGGGGGCTGCTGGCAGGATAAGAAAGGAGCAAATGGCTTTTTTTGAATCCTAGTAATTCCCGATGACAACCACAAAACACTAGGACCACACGTATTCCATTAGCTCAAATAGAAGCATATTCTGTGTCCATTACTGCGAGTAACTTCATATTATTTGATAATATCTGAAAGTTTCTAATCTCCTCTTATCCCTTTTAAGATTATCCTTTATTACCCTATTATCCTTTTTAAAATTAAAATTACCTTTATGTTTATACCTCTATGTTTAGTAAATATAAAATGTACTTAAAATGCCAGGATAAGCGACTTTTTGGGTATAGGAGCAGTAAAATGTTGGAACATGAGAATACATAAACAATGAATGTCATTTTAGAAATCTTTTTTTTCAAGATTCTACTCAGCTTGCCCCTTCAGAAATGAGTGAGGACCCTGAAGCTGAGGTGAAAATTGAAGGTTGGTTGCCAAAAACCTCACCACATTCACACGGCTAAGTACGGTTTTCATTTTTTCTGAAAGGGAAAAGATTGAACTGAATGTGTGTGTACCTATGACCAGAGCAGCCCATATTCCCATCAGGTACCCAGTGCTCTAGGCTTGTCAGACAACAGAATTAGGCTGTGCAAATTAGCCCTGGCCAGAGTAGGGTCAAACTGTGCTTGGTCCAATGAGGAAAGAATGAAGCCAGAAGGAGGGGAATGAAGCGGGGAGGAGGAAACTGAAAGGGAGAGGGGAGAGGGGGAGGATGAAGGGGGAGGGGGAAATGAAGGGGGCAGGGAGGGAAGAATGAAGGCAGGGAGAATGAAGGGGGGAGAGGGGAAGAACGATGGTGTGTCTCCTTGTGTCCCTTTGAGGTCTTGCTCTTCAGATGCAGAATCTCAAACACCCAAATGGTTGATCTTTCACAGAACACAGGGATTGAACTTCGAGTCCCTCAGAAAGGACTAGACAGGCTCATTTACATTCGCCATTTAAGGGAGCATCGTGTGTATATTTGACCAGAAATCGTGATAACGTCAACTGTGCTTTTACTATTCAACCCCATCTGAGCCTTTCCCTGACTGTCTGTTACCTCATTTCTCATAGGACATCTGCTTCCTAAGTGTCCTCTTGGACACATTCTATGTCTTCTTTCCTACCCCCCACCTGTAAGCCGAGAATAACAACAAAGGAAACATTTTTTCCTTTTTTTTTTTTTTGGCTGAGTGCCATGCAGGATCTTAGTTCCCTGACTAGGGATCCAACCCATGCCCCCTGCACTGGGAGCTTAAAGTCTTAACCACTGGACGGCCAGGGAAGTCCCAGGAAATATATTTTTAAACACCCTTCTTTTTAAATCAAATTAGACTGAAGTATCAGGGGCTATGAACTAAATAAAAGCCATGGTGCCCTTTCTCCTTTGACATCGACATTAAACTACAGAGACTCAAACATCAATTATTGCCAAGCCAGCTAAGTGTTCTCTGGAGTTTTAAAAATTTAGCCTGGCCTTCTTTTTTTTTGGCCATGCCTCCTGGCATGCACAATCTTAATTCCCCAACCAGGGATTGAACCCAGGCCCTGGCAATGAAAGCGCCAAGTCCTAGTCACTAGACCACCAGGGAATTCCCTAGTCTGGTCTTCTGATCAAAGTGGCAATTTGATAGTTTTAGAGGAGAAGTAGCCTAATGTTCTATAAGTTCTAAATTTCAATTTCTGTTTAAGGAAACACCAATTCATCCAATATTACAAATTCTGCAGCAGGTGTTGAAGATCTTAACATCGTTCAGGTGACGATTCCAGGTATGGAATTCTATCTGACTTTATCATAATTTAGATTATGTTTTTCATTTTGTTATATTTTAACCACTTTGTGACATGTGTTAGTCTCTTGGAGCTATTTTTTTGCTAAGTTCACCCTGTCAACTAAGGAAAGACAATTCAGGAATATAAAATATGCTTCCAATTGCCGCACACTGAATATCTTGCTATATTGTGCATTGTTTATCAGATATATTGCTTCTCACAGCCCTGCCCTGGTGCATTACCTGGAAAATACCCCTTAGGGCAGCCAACTCCAAGCACTGGCTACCATTGGATTGGAACTGGCCACAGAGGTGAAATGTATTTGCTGCCCATCAATTTATCTTCTTTTCTGAACAGGTGTATATAAAACATATCTGGAGAGATACAAAAGAATCTAATAGCATAGATTCCTCCAAAGAAGGAAACTTGAGAGCTAAGATAGGGATAGAAGGGAGACATTTCATGATGTACTGTTTTATATCACCTGAATTTTGAACCACATAATCACTTTTCATTATTCAAAATTAAATAGAATAAAAATTTCAAGTATTAAAAAATTTTCCCCCCTAATCCTAGTACATACATCTTATTCATTTTACTTGCTGTATTGCACTGGCTAGGATCTCTATTATAATGTTGAAGAGTAGGGGTGAAAGTGGACATCCTTATCTTGCATGATATTGAAAATGTTCTCTAAAGTAGTATGTCTTATATTTACATAGTCATAATTTGGAAAATTCTCTGTCATCTATAATGCCTTAAATTTACAAATTTACAAAATGCTTAATTATTGCTAAAACTAAACTGAATGATAAGCCAGGTAAAGTGCTTTCACATGTGCTAACAGGTGTTTCCTCCAACAGATTTTCAGGGGAGCAAATACATGAATAAACCTGGTTTGCTTGTTTTTTTAATTTTTTTAGATAATGAGAAGGAAAGATTATCAAGCATTGAAAAAATAAAACAACTAAGAGAACAAGTCAATGACCTCTTTAGCCGAAAATTTGGTACGTTTTTATATTGTTACATAACCAAATTTTATACATTTGAAATATTTCCTTTGAATTGATTACTTTATCTAAGAAATTGATCTTTCTGTGAAGGAGATGTGATCAAAATTAGTGTGTATTTTTACTGAAGAAGAACTTTTACATGGAAACACTAATTTCATAATAATAATAGCTATCTTTTGGCCAATAGGCACATGAAAAGATGCTCAACATTGCTAATTATTAGAGAAATGCAAATCAAAACCACAGTGAGGTACCACCTCACACCAGTCAGAATAGCCATCATTAAAAAGTCTACAAATAATAAATGCTGGAGAGGGTGTGGAGAAAAGGGAACCTTCCTACAGTGTTGGTGGGAATATAAGTTGGTGCAGCCACTATGGAGGACAGTATGGGGGTTCCTTAGAAAACTAAAAATAGAACTACCATATGATCGTGCAATCCCACTCCTGGGCAAATATCCAGACAAAACTATAATTCAAAAAGATACATGCACCCCTATGTATCCTATCATAGCAGCGCTATTCACAATAGCCAAGACATGGAAACAACCTAGATGTCCATCGACAGATGAATGGATAAAGAAGATGTGGCATATATATATATATATATATATATATATATATATATATAATGGAATACTACTCAGCCATAAAAAAGAATGAAATAATGCCATTTGCAGCAATATGGATGCTAGAGATTATCATACTAAGTGAAGTAAGTCAGAAAGAGAAAGACAAATACTATATGATATCACTTATGTGGAATCTAAAATATGACACAAATGAACCTATCTACGAAACAGAAACAAAATTACGGACATAGAGAACAGACTGCTGGTTGCCAAGGGGGAGGGGGTTGGGGGAGTGATGGAGTGGGAGTTTGGAGTTAGCAGATGTAAGCTTTTATATATAGAATGGATAAACAACGTCCTACTGTATAGCATAGAGAATTATATTCAATATCCTATGATAAACCATAATGGAAAAGAATATTAAAAAAAGAATGTAGGGCTTCCCTGGTGGTGCAGTGGTTGAGAGTCCGCCTGCCGATGCAGGGGACACGGGTTCGTGCCCCAGTCCGGGAAGATCCCATATGCCGTGGAGCAGCTAGGCCAGTGAACCATGGCCACTGAGCCTGCGCGTCCGGAGCCTGTGCTCTGCAACAGGAGAGGCCACAACAGTGAGAGGCCCGCGTACCACAAAAAAAATAAAAATAAAAAATAAAATAAATAAAAAAAGAATGTATATATATGCATAACTGAATCACTTTGCTGTACAGCAGAAATTAACACGACATTGTAAATCAACTATACTTCAATTAAAAAAATGTTTAAATAGCTATCTTTATCAAATCATTATGTTGTACACCTAAAACTAATACAATGTTATGTCAATTATATCTCAATTAAAAATAAATTTAAAATATTTTTTAAATAATTATAATAGCTCTCTTTCACTTACTGAATTTTTACCATAGCTGAGTATTGTTTTTAGTGTTTGACTTGTGATTCATCATTTAATCCTCACGAAACCCTTTTCAGGTAGATACTATGAAAATGCCTATTTCATGGGGAGAGAAACAGTCTGCTACACTACCTGTTACCAATTTCAAAATCAATAAAATTATTCATACACCCTAGCATGGCTGGAAAATAAAGTAATGGCTGATCACCAATGTTGTTACTTGATGCGATTAATTTTAAAATCTTGACATTAAAGATAAAGCATGGTTTGGGAAAAGCAAGTGACACACAACTGGTTTTACACTCTTTGTGTCATCACAGGTGAAGCAATTGGAGTGGATTTCCCTGTTAAAGTTCCCTACAGGAAGATCACCTTCAACCCTGGCTGTGTGGTCATCGATGGCATGCCCCCGGGGGTGGTATTCAAAGCCCCTGGCTACCTGGAAATCAGCTCCATGAGAAGGATCTTGGATGCCGCAGAATTTATCAAATTCACAGTCATCAGGTACGTGAGAGTCCCCTGCCTGGTCAGGAGAATGAGCTGCTGATCGTAGCTTGCTCGAGGTGGAGAAGCTGGGGGGCACAGGGATTCTAACCCCAGGACGTGGGCTGTGGGCCCCTGCAGTCAAGTGCTATGTCCTGCTGCCCGTCACACTCAGTTCATCGTATTCTGCTTCTGGGAGCTGTGTGTCCTTGCTCCCTTTTCTTGGTGATCGTGGGCAGCCTGTTTTAGTTTAGCCTCGCACTGACACTCACAAAAGTTTGTCAAATAGAACTAAATGGACAAGAGAGGAAGAGTGACCTCTGTTGCACTCACCAATGTCTCTTTCTCTTCAGACCACTTCCCGGCCTTGAACTCAGCAATGGTGAGTATCCTGGGGGAGAGAAGATGGTCCTAGCCCCTGCTGTGCCACGTGCGCTGTCTCAGTGGACACTCACCACCAGAAAGAGCAAAGCATGCCGCTCTTTATGTGCATTTTGTTTTCCTGCTTCTTTTAAAGCCCTCTAATTCTGTGACTCGAGTTCCAGGCACTTTTTTCTCATATAACAATTCGATGGCGCTTGCTGTGTGTGATAACATACCACATTCTTATTCAAGAGTCCTTTATGGGGGCGGCTCGTATCATAATACTGAACTACTATACTACTCTACCTTATTTGGTAAATAGTACCTGCCTGGCCACCCCTGACCTCCCCACAGTTCAGAACCAACAGGACCTGGCACAGCAGGGCTCCCAGAACCCACTCCAGTTGACTTCTGTTCTGATTGGGCAATGTCCCAGCCACTCTACTTGTTAAATATTTTTAATGTCTCCCCTAAAGTCCTTGCAAGCAAGTCAAAATCCTATTGGATATTAAAGCAGAAGGCGTAACCAACAAGGACCTCCTGTATAGCACAGGGAACTATACTCATCTTGCAATAACCTATAATGGAAAAGAATCTAAAAAAGAATATATATATTTATATATATATGCATATGTATATATAACTGAATCACTTTGCTGTACACCTGAAACTAACACAACATTGTAAATAAGTATATTTCAATAAAATTCTAAAAAAGTAAAGTACCTATAGAAAGAAAAAAAAGCATAACATGTAACAGTGTTCCCAAGAGTCATCTAGGGAACCTCCTCATTTAAATTTGGAAACTAAAGTGTTCTTTTAAAATCCACAATTATTATTCCTAAACTCCTCTGGTTGTTAAATAGCTTTTTACGTTTTTAATAGCTTTATTGTGGCATAAATTTACATACCGTAAAATTCACTTGTGCAAACTGTACACAATTCAGTGATTTTTAGTATATTTACAGAGTTGTGCAACTATCACCACAATCTAATATTAGAACATTTCCATCCCCCCACCTGAAAGATTCCTCCTACCCATTTCTGGTCATTTCCCATTCCCACCCCCAGCCCCAGGCAGCCATTAAATTGACTGCTTGTCTCTGCCTACATTTTCTTAAAGTGAATTTTTATACCTATGTTCTTTCAAAGTAAAGCTCACCTGCATCGTGGCCCATTTCTTTACATTGAAAACAAGTAAGTTCTGTGAGGGTCTGTGGCTATCACCGGTGTCTTTTGGGACTCACAGCAGTTAAATCATACGTCTTCTGTGCTCATTCCCTTCTCTGTTATTTCAAACTTCTCTTGAAAATCAAATGAAAAAATATATGTTAAAATGCAGATACACTTTCAAATCATTCTCATTTAAACCAGATGGGCAAGCATAGCCACTTGCTGAACCTCACCAAAGTTGTCTTTCTTTTGGCTTATCTACCTTTTAATTTTATCTATTTATTTATTTATTCATTCATTTATTTATTTATTTATGGCTGCATCGGGTCTGTGTTACTGCGCACGGGCTTTCTCTAGTTGCAGCGAGCGGGGGCTACTCTTTGTTGCGGTGTGGTGGCTTCTCTTGTTGCGGAGCACGGGCTCTAGGTGCGCAGGCTTCAGTAGTTGTGGCACGCGGGCTCAGTAGTTGTGGCTCACGGGCTCTAGAGCGCAGGCTCAGTAGTTGTGGCGCACGGGCTTAGTTGCTCCATGGCATGTGCGATCTTCCTGGACCAGGACTCGAACCCGTGTTCCCTGCATTGGCAGGCGGATTCTTAACCATTGAGCCACCAGGGAAGCCCCTTGCCTCATCTACCTTTTAAAAAAGGGAATTAGTGGCCAACATTGAAAAACCGGGGACTTTTTCATAGAAGTCCATTTCCAGGTTTTCTTTAGCAATCTGAAGATCTGGGCAGGCCAGGGCCATGCTCCCTCTGGCAGTAGTTCGCTTGCCCCGAGTGTCCCCTGTCCTCACCCCACACCTCTGCAGGGCTGGGGTGCTCTCCAGTTAACCACGCCCCACCCCGCCACCTTATCCCTTGCATTTGTCATCATGCTCTTGCTGGTGTTAGACTAACAGTCGATTTAAGAGAAAACTGAACTGTTTCTTGTCTCCATGTTTCTATCAAAAGTGGGAAAAAGAAAGATAGACCAAGAGGGCCGTGTATTTCAAGAAAAGTGGGAGAGAGCATATTTCTTCGTGGAGGTGCAGAATATCCCTACGTGTTTAATATGCAAACAGAGCATGTCTGTGTCCAAAGAATACAACCTGAGACGCCATTATCAAACCAACCACAGCAAGCACTATGACCAGTACACAGAGAAGATGCGCGACGAGAAGCTCCAGGAGCTGAAGAAAGGGCTCAGAAAGTATCTCTTAGGGTCATCAGACATCGTGTGTCCCGAGCAAAAACGAGTGTTTGCAAATGTGAGTCCAAAGGAAAACCCTGCCGTCCAGCCCATAGAAGACGTGGCTGGGAACTTATGGGAGAAATTACGTGAAAAAATCAGATCATTTGTGGCCTATTCTATTGCCATCGATGAGATCACAGATATAAATAACACCACCCAGTTGGCCATATTCATCCGCGGCGTTGATGAGAATTTTGATGTATCGGAAGAACTTTTGGATACGGTGCCCATGACGGGGACAAAATCTGGAAATGAGATCTTTTTGCGTGTTGAGAAAAGTCTTAAAAAGTTTAATATCGACTGGTCGAAATTAGTCAGTGTGGCCTCAACTGGCACTCCTGCAATGGTAGATGCCAACGACGGGCTGGTCACAAAACTCAAGTCCAAGGTGGCGATGGCTTGCAAGGGCTCAGATCTGAAGTCCGTTTGTTGCATTATTCACCCGGAATCGCTCTGTGCTCAAAAGTTAAAGATGGACCACATCATGAGCGTGGTAGTTAATGCCGTGAACTGGATCTGCTCCCGCGGACTGAACCACAGCGAGTTCACGACTTTGCTCTATGAGCTGGACAGCCAATACGGCAGCCTTCTGTACTACACGGAGATTAAGTGGCTCAGCCGCGGGCTGGTGCTGAAGAGGTTCTTTGACTCGTTGGAAGAAATTGACTCCTTCATGTCTTCCAGAGGCAAGCCCCTGCCTCAGCTGAGCTCTCAAGATTGGATCAAAGACTTGGCCTTCCTGGTGGACATGACTATGCATCTGAACACGTTGAATATCTCTCTCCAAGGGCATTCCCAAATCGTGACACAGATGTATGACTTGATTCGGGCGTTCTTGGCTAAACTGTGCCTCTGGGAGACTCATTTGGCCAGGAATAACCTGGCTCACTTTCCCACCCTGAAGTCGGTTTCCAGAAACGAAAGCGATGGGCTGAACTACATTCCCAAAATCGTGGAGCTAAAGACGGAATTCCAGAAAAGGCTGTCTGATTTCAAAGTCTACGAAAGTGAACTGACCCTGTTCAGCTCCCCTTTCTCCATGAAGATCGAGAGCGTCCAGGAAGCGCTCCAGATGGAGGTAATTGATCTGCAGTGCAACACGGTCCTGAAAACCAAATACGACAAGGTGGGAATACCAGAATTCTATAAATACCTCTGGAGCAGCTATCCCAAGTACAAAACCCACTGTGCCAAGATTCTCTCCATGTTCGGGAGTACCTACATTTGTGAACAGCTCTTTTCCATTATGAAACTGAGTAAAACTGAGTACTGCTCCCAGTTGAAGGACTCCCAGTGGGATTCTGTACTCCACATCGCGACGTGATGAAACACACTCCCGCAGGATCCCGTGGGCTGGAAGCCTAGAATCCTCTAGGCCCGAGGGGTTGCAAGATGAGAAAATGAGTTATTAAATATATCTGGTTTTCTGTTTTTTCCCACTTTGACTCAGAAATGTCATTTGCAGTTATCATACTTGTTTGTATGACATTTTATGTTTCCCCATAGCCCAGTAAAAATCAAGAAAGTTTTATTGTATTTCTAGTAGTTGACTCTTCTTATGCCTGGCCTGTTTCATTCACTCACTAGCTTGACCCTTGTGGGCATTGGGGCTGCATCCCAAAGTTTAAATCAGTCCACAGAGAAATGGAGAGACAGATGCATATATGCACTGGGGGTCTATGTGCACACACATCTATCTCCCCGCCATTGGCATGGAATTCCGTGTGACCTCACGTGTTTCCAAGCTGAAGGAGAATCAGTTAGAGACGTGTTCGCATACTGTGGTGTCTCTGCCTTAGCTGTCCCTGCCTCCACATGAACCTGGAAATGTAGGACTTAAAATGGAAAATCCCAAAACAAATAACGTAGGTTTTCAAAGCCTAAGTTGAGGTTTGGGGGCTGTCTTTTTTTTTATGTTATCCTTTATTTTGAAATCATTTCAAATGTATAGAAAAGTTGCAGAAATGAAAAGAGCCTGAAGAACACTTAATGCCCTTTTGCCAGATTCTCATATTATTAATATTTTACCCCATTTTATCATTCGTTTGCTTTCTCTCCCCCTCTCTGTCTCCCGTGTGTGTGTATAACATTGCCTGTGTGTATAAATGACTGTATGATTATCTGTAATAATGTATATAAACTTATGTGCATAGTTTCTTTCCGAACCATTTGAGGGAAAGTTGCTTACCTCATTTATCCCTAAATACTTTAGGGAGTATTTGCTAAGAAGAGGGTTTCTATAGCCATGATTTAGTTACCAACTCCAGTAAATTGAACACTGATGCAATACTTTTGTCTGGTTTACCATTCATATTCCAGTTTTGTCAGTTGACCAAATAATGTCCTTTCCTTTATAGAATTTTTCCTCTGGAGGGTTGTCACTTAAAAACATATAGATGCACCTGAAACTAACATGACACTGTAAATTAACTATACTTCAATTGCAAAAAAAAATCACACAAGGTCACAAAAATTTTATCAACTCAAAAAAAAGCATATAGATACAGACACAGGTATAGACATAAACTTAGAGATATCTGTGTTCTTAATATCTATTAGTTGCTGGAATTAGTGACCCAAAATTGTGAATACTTTCCAGATTTGGAGGAATTAATCTGATTAGGGTACAAAAAGGTTGAAGATCCTACCTGATGACCCATTCAGGAAGCAGTGGAGGAAAAGGCATTTATAGAAATGAAGGGAAGCTGCCGGGGAGAGAGACCAACCTCTAGGTGGTCACCTGGGCAGCGGACCCAGCCCCAGCTGGGGCCTGGATGTATGTCCTCAGACACAGGAATGACCCAACCTGGGCAGTTCCTGACCTTGGGAGGTAGACTGCAGGTCCAGCTGGGTCTGGCTGGCTCAGAGGCTCACTTCCTGGGAAGTGAATGAAGGATGAACTGGTTCACAGCGGAAGTCAGGGGAGGCCAGCTTCTGGTGTACCTGAGCAGATGTTGACTCTGAACACGAGAGGCGTGGTCCTGCAAACCCTGCGGGGAAAGACCAGCCCCCACGTTTTTAGACAGGCAACTGGGGCTCAGAGTGATTAAATGGCCTGCCTGAGGCCACGCAGCCAGGAGAGGATTCAGACCCAGGTTCATGTGACTCCAAGGTCCATGTTCTTCTTCCTTTTCTAAGCAGCCACCATGCTTACGTGGAGACCTGGCAGGCATCTGTCATAGAGCCCCCGCTCATCATTGTCACGTGTGGCTCCCGGGTGGTTAGCCCATCGGGTAACAGGGAGGTGACCTCAGCGTTCAGTCTGGGCTGCCTTCTGTTGGCTGGACCATTCATGGGGCTGTTCTGCTTTGATTCAACTCCCGGGGTTCCCAGGTTCCTTCTCTGCCTGTAGTGTGTGCTGGGCCAAGTGGCTTGACCAGCATGGTCACCCATATGACTGAGCCAAGACTGGGAGAAACCCATTTCCTCTTATCTCTAAGTGACCAGCTTTGTCCAGCCTCATATGCTGCTTCCCACACAGGAAGAGAAGCTCTCCATGCTACCCATGGCCTTCGAGACAAGCTGCATCTTTTATGAGATTTGCAGCTCCTGTTTGCATCGTGGTATCTTTGCATTTGGGGACAGACCCACCAGCAAAGACTTGGAGGCCATGGGCTAGCAGCAGTGCTGGGGTGGGTGGTGAATAATCGCTTTCTGGTACAACCTCCTAACTGGGCAGGCTCTCAGTGAATAATCAGAGGCGCCCCTCCCTATAGCTAAATTATAATTCTTTGCGTGTGTGATAAACTATTGTCCTTCACTGAATATTCACAGCTCTATTAGCCAAGACCCCCACTATGTCTCAGGGAGTGAAAACTGGGTAGACGTCTAAATTTCTGTGCCCTTTCTGTGCCTTAGCAATGGCCCCAGGATGGCTATTTTCAACTGAATCTGGAATGAGAGATCAATTATACTCTCCTGTTTATATTTGCCAGTTAAAAAAAAAGGTTTATTCAATTTATATAAACTAAAATAAAGAAATAAGTAAATAACAATTCACCCATTTCTTCCACCCCCACCCACCCTCCACTTATTGCAACCACCAATCTGTTTAATGTATCTAAGAGCTTGGTTGTTTTTTGTTTCTTTCTTTGTCTTTTAGACTCCACATATAAGAGAGATAATACAGTATTTGTCTTTCTCTGTCTGACTTATTTCACTTAGCATAATGCCCTCAAAGTCCATCCATTTTGTTGCAAGTGGCAAGATTTTATTATTTTTTATGGCTGAATAATATTCCATTGTGTATTTATGCCACAATTTCTTTATCTGGTCATCCATTGATGGTCGCTTAAGTTGTTTCCATATCTTGGCTATCGTAAATGATGCTGCAATGAACATCAAGGTGCAGTTATCTTTAGTGTTTTCATTTTCTTCTCATAATACCCAGATTCTAATGGAATAACTGGATCATATGATAGTTCTATTTTTAATTTTTTTGAGGAAACTTCATACTGTTTTCCATAGTGGCTGAGCCAATTTACATTCCCACTAACGGTGCACAAGTCTTCCCTTTTCTCCACATCCTTGCCAACACTTGTTATTTTTTTGTCTTTTTGATAATAGCCATTCTAACAGGTATGAGGTGCTGTGTCATTGTGGTTTTTATTTGTATTTCCCTGAATGAATGATGTTCAGCATCTTTTCATGTACCTGTTGGCCATCTGTATGTCTTCCTTGGAGAAATGTCCATTCAGATCTTCTGTCCATTTTTTAATTGCATTGTTTGTTTTTGATATTGAGTTATATGAGTTCTTCATATATTTTGGATATTAACCCCTTATCAAATATATGATTTGCAGTTATTTTCTCTCATTCTATAGGCTGCCTTTTCATTTTGTTTATTGTTTATTTTGCTGTGCAGGAGCCTTTAGTTTGATGTAGTCCCACTTGTTTATTTTTGCATTTGTTGCTTTTGCCTTTGGTGCAGATTCAAAAACTCATCGCCAAGACCTATACTAGTAGTTTACTGTCTATGTTGTCTTCTAGGAGCTTTATGTTTTCAGGTATTACACTTAAGTTGGTCATCAGTTTTTGTGTATTGTGTAAGATAGTGGTCCGGTTTCATTCCTTTGCATGTGGCTGTCCAATTTTCCCAGACAGTATTTACTGAAGACTGTTCTGTCCCCATTACATATTCTTGGCTCCTTTGTTGTAAATTAACTGACCATATATGCATGAGTTTATTTCTGGGTTCTCTACTCTGTTCCATTGATCTATGCACCTGTTTTAATGCCAATACCATACTGTTTTAATTACTATAGCCTTGTAACATAGTTTGAAATTGGGGTGTGTGATGCCTCAAGCTTTGTTCTTTTTTTCTCAAGATTGCTTTGGCCATTTGGGGTCTTTTTGGTTCCATACAAATTTTAGGATTGTTTGTACTATTTCTGTGAAATTTCTGTGAAAAATAACATTCAATTTTGATAGGGATTGCATTGAATCTATATATTGCTTTGGGTAGTATGGATATTTTAACAAAATTAATTTTTACAATCCATGAGCACAGAATATCTTTCTATTTTTTGAGTCTTCAATTTCTTTCATTAATGTCTCATAGTTTTCAATATACAGGTCTTTCACCTCCTTGGTTAAATTTATTCCTAGGTGTTTTATTCTTTTTGATTCAATTGTTAATGGGATTGTCTTCTGATAGTTTCTCACTCTGATAGTTCATTATAAGCATAAAGGAATGCAGCAGATGTTTGTGTTGATTTTGTATCCTCCAACTTTACTAAAGTTGTTTATTAGTACTAAGAGTTTTTAATGGAGTCTTTAGGGTTTTCTACATATATCATGTCATCTGCAAATAGTGACAGTTTTACTTCTTCCTTTCTAATTTGGATGTCTTTTATTTCGTCGTTTTTTTTCCCTGATTGCTCTGGCTAAGACTTCCAATACTATGTTGAATAAAATTGGTGAGAGTGTGCAACCTTGTCTTGTTCCTGGTCTTAGAGGAAAAGCTTTTAGCTTTTCACCATTGAGTGTGATGTTAGTTATGAACTTGTCATATGTGGCCTTTACTATGTTGAGGTATGTTCCCTCTATACCTGCTTTGAGTGTTTTCATTCTAAATGAATTTTGTCACATGCTTCTTCTGCATCTATTGAAATGATCATATGATTCTTATCCTTTGTTCTGTTAATGTGGTGTATCATTGACTGATTTGTGAACATTGAACCCTCACTGCATGCCTGGAATAAATCCTACTTGATCATGGTGTGTTATCCTTTTAAGGTATTGTTGAATTCTATTTGCTAATACTTTTTTGAAGATTTTTGCATCTATGGTAATCAGGGATACTGGCCTGCAATTTTCTTTTTTTGTGGCATCCTTGTCTGGTTTTGGTATCAGGGTAATGCTGGCCTCATAAAATATGAAAGAGTTTCCCTCATATTTTTTGGAAGAGTTTGAGAAGAATATTTGGTAGAATTCACCAGTGAAGTCATCTGGTCCTGGACTTTTGTTTTGGGGGACTTTTTTATTGCTGATTCAGTCTCCTTGCTAATAATTGGTCCATTCAGATTTGTTTCATCACAGTCTTTGTAGGTTGTATGTTTCTAGCAATTTATCCATTTTTTTCTTGGTTGTCCAATTTATCCATTTCTTCTAGTTTGGCATATAATTGTTCACAGTAGTCATTTATTTATTTATTTATTTTGATTTTTCAAGAATAGTAAACTTAAAAAATAATAAATTTATTTATTTTGGCTGTGTTTGGTCTTCGTTGCTGCATGTTGCTGGGCTTTCTCTAGTTGCGGCGAGGGGGGGCTACTCTTCGTTACAGTACACAGGCTTCTCATTGCGGTGGTTTCTCCTGTTGCACGGCATGGGCTCTAGGCGCGCAGGCTTCAGTAGTTGCAGCGTGTGGGCTCAGTAGCTGTGGCTCGTGGGCTTAGTTGCTCCGTGGCATGTGGGATCTTCCCAGACCAGGGCTCGAACCCATGTCCCCTGCATTGGCAGGCGGATTCTTAACCACTACGCCACCAGGGACGTCCCCACAGTAGTCATTTATGATCCTTTGTATTTCTTTGGTATCAGTTGTAACATCTCCTCATTTATTTCTGATTTTGAGTCCTCTCTCTTTTTTTCTTGCTGAGTCCAGCTAAAAGTTTGTCAGTTTTGTTTATCTTTTCTAAGAACCGGCTCTTAGTTTCACTGATCTTTTCTATTCTTTTCAGTCTTTATTTCATTTATTTCTGCTCTAATTTTTGTTCCTTCCTTCCTTCTACCAACTTTGGGCTTCATTAGTTCTTCTTTTTCTAGTTCCTTGGGGTGTTGAGTTAGGTTGTTTGAGACTTTTCTTGTTTCTTGAGGTAAGCATTTATTGCTATGAACTTCCCTCTTAGAACTGTGTTTACTACATCTCATAAATTTTGGTATGTTACATTTCCATTTTCTCAAGGTAGGTATTTTGTTGTTGCTGTTGTTTCTCTTTTTGATTTCTTCTTTGACCCACTGGTTGTTCATAACTTGTTTAATCTCCACATGTTTGTGAGTCTTCCACTTTTCTTCATGTAATTAATTTCTAGTTTCATACCATCGTGGCTAGAAAAAATATGCTTGATATAACTTCAGTCCTCTTAAATTTGTTAAAATCTGTTTTATGGCCTAACATATGATTTATCTTGGAAAATCCTTATTGATTTTCTGTCTGGATGACCTATCCATTGATGTAAATGAGGTATTAAAGTCCCCTACTATTATTGTATTGCTGTCTATTCCTCCCTTTAGGTCTGTAAATATTTGCTTTATATATGTTAGTGCTCCTATGTTGGGTGCATAAATATTTACAAATGTTATACCCTCTTATTGGATTGACCCCTTTATTGTTATGTAGTGCCAATGTCTCTTATTACAGTCTTTGTTCTATCTAAGTATAGCTACTCCAGCTGTCTTTCGGTTTCCATTTGCATGAAGTATCTTTTTCCATCCCTTCACTTTCACTTTGTGTTATGTCCCTACATCTAAGGTGTGTCTCCCTATACCTAAATTACATTATTTTTGGTAATCAGGGTGCACACACAAGGTCACCTAGGGCCCTGGCTCACCTCCCCTCCCAACTATGTACTGTGTCTACTCTTCTTCAGAACTCTTCTGCAGTGAGGCCAGAGTTCAAGCAGGCAGTCTGTCAGACAAACAGTCAGAGGGGACTGGGGTTTCCTCTTGCACTTGGCCTTGTGCAAACTTGGACTTGGGCAAGGCCAGTAAAGTATGCAACCGGACCTCAGTTCTTGCACCTTCCCCCAATAGAGCTCACAGCCTTCAGTCCTATTTCTAGAAATACCAAGGGTGTTGCGCAGCCCGCAGCGCGACTTTGCAAACCATCAGTCCACTCCAAGCAACATTTATTAAGGGTGGCGAATAGCTAGGTGGGGCGGGGCCAAGGGCTGCCGTCTGCCGCCAAACCTCAGGCTCTATACATGTATATACAGGGATAGGGGCTGGAGGTGGGAAGAGCGACATGTGGGGGCGGCCTCAGACGGCGGAGGCCAGCTTCCGCTTGGTGCTCTCGCTGCAGCGGTGCAGGATGAGGTCTGCGCTGGGCCTCGGGGGCACGGCCGGCTGCGGCTTGGGGCGCTCGGTCTTGAGCGATTCCTCCTCCTCTGCTGGAGGACAGCGCCAGCTGAGGCCCGCCCCGCCTGCTCGGCCCCGCCTCTCTTCACTTTTCAGGCCCCACCCCTCAAGGCCCCGCCTCTCATCACCCTCGATGCTGGCCACATCCCTCCTCACCTCCGGCCCGCCCCGGGGCCCGCCCCCAGACTCAGGCCCTGCCCCCAGGCCCCCGCCCTCACTCACTCAGCACGCTCCCTGGGCTCTGGGGCCCCGGCCGCGCCCCGCGGGGGCGCTGCTGCAAAAAACGGACACTGTTGCGCCGATAGGTGTCCTGGCTGAGGCGATTCCGTGACCGTTGGTGGATGCTGTGCGCGTTGCGGATGGACGACCTGGGCACAGCAGGACAGGGGCTTTGGTCAGCGCTCCACGTCCCTGCCCTTCCTGCGTCCCTGCCCGAGGGGACTCTCATGGCCCCTGGAGTCCAAAGACTAGCCCGGGGAGGTTGAGAGTGGGAAGGAGGCGGGGTGGGGGGGTCCAGCACAGCCTGGGCGGGGCATGAAGGCGACTGTCCCTCACCGACGCGGACCCCTGCCCTGACTCAGAGCCCAGGCCCATTTCCCACACCCCTCACCAGTCTCCAGCCTACCCCCTCCCCAGGAAAGCCCTCCGAACTGCCGCAGCCCTCACGGGCCATCCCGAGGACTCTAGGCATCGGAGCCGCCACCTCCGTCTCACACCGCTGCTTTCCCACCGCCCCCGTGCCAGCCCCAGAGTGTGGGCGGGGGCCTCCATCCAGTGAGGGTGCTGCCTACCCCGCCAGGCTGAGCGCCCCTGCACCATCTCCCCTGCCCCAGCACTGCCTATCCAGGGCCTGGACAGACAGACGGAAGCCGTGGTATACCCTCCTCAGCCCCGCCCCGGGGGCTCTTGCTCACCTGCGGGGCGGCGCTCCCCTCTTGATCCGGCTTTGGGCCTGGTCTGCGTCCTGCCCTGCCTGTTGCAGGTACATGGATGGGAAGTAACCTGTGACATCTTCTTTCCTGCAACAGAGGCAGCCCTTGAGGCCTGAGCAGCTGCAGGGGCGGGGCCTCAGACATGGGGTCAAGGCTCCCTCTAAACAGTTGGGGGTCAAGGCAGCTGGGAGGTTGCAAACATGGCAGCCAACACCAGACCCTGCACCTGTGTGCCTCAGTTTCCTCATCAATGCCACACAGGCCTTCCCAGTTGTGACCCTGGAAGGGGGAGGAAGTTAGCAGATCCATCTCCCCAGGGACAGGTGTTTGCTACAAAACATCTGCAATATTGTATTTGTCAGTTTTTTCTTTCATGGTGATTGCCTTCTGTGTCCTAAGAAACTTCTGCGTACCCTCAGGTCACCAAGTTCCCTTATGCTTTCTTCCAAAAGCTTCTTAGTTTTGGGTTTTGTGCTTGGTAAAATCTGTGAAATGTTCCAAATAAAGGTGTATGGTGTGAGGCAGGGATCTAGGTTCATTTTTTTCCCCCCATAGGGATATCCAGTTGTTCCAGCACCATTTGTTGAGAAGCTTTTTCTTTCCATTCTCACTACTGCATTTGGTAGTAAAAAAACAACAGCCTTTGCATAATACAAACCTCACTCTGTAAAACTCTGATTCTTCTTGGCTGGTGGGAGACTCACAAACATTGTCTCAGGGCTGCATAATGGGGGTTAACTGAGTTTGGGTCAAAAAACTAATTCACTTTGCTGTACAGCAGAAACTAACACAACACTGTAAAGCAACTATATGCCAATAAAATTTTAAAAATAAAAGGTTGAGAAATCCTGCCTCAAAGTCCCCAGCCAAGGGCCACGCTGATGGGGGGGTGTTGTGGCCACAAGCTCACTGGGGTCATGGATGGGCCCTATGACTCAGGGCTCTGAAATCGTGTGCAAGACCCTGGGATTCTGCTTTCCCCAGAACCAGGAAAACAAGTTAGTATTCCTACGTTCACTTGGAGGAATAAACAGATGGAAATTGCAATGAAGGATTTTAAAAGGAAAAGGGATGACAGGGTCTGCTCTAGCAGCTATCAAATATAATTAATACAATTAATTGTGTTGCTGGAGAATGAATAGATGGACTGGTCAGGGGACGTGACCCCAAGTCACAAAGGAAAGGTGTGCCCACTCAGACAAGGACACTGAACCCTGAGACACGGGCAGGCTGGGATTATCACGAGTCTGCTTCCAAAATGGAAACAGCCCAGAGAGAGGCAGTGGCCTACCCAGAGTCACACAGTCAAGTCGGCACTGAGCCTACGCAGGCCCAACCCCAGGCCAGGCTGACTCTCAGGGCAGGTGCAGTGGGAGGGAGGGCACAGCTCTCCTACCTGATGACCCACCAGCCATCCAGGAGCTTATGAATGACCTCGATGGTTTCGCCCTGCTCCAAAGATATCTCATCCTCCAATAGGGCAGTGTAGGCTTCGATGGTGATGTAGGGCTCACCTGGAGAGAGGAGGGGCAGAGTGTGAAGCCCCCCACCAGCACAGGGCTCGCCACCCCGCCCCTCCTCTCTGGGCCTGGGGCTTCCTCCAGCTGGAGCCCAGGACCTCTCTCCTCCAGCCCTCCCCCCTCCTCGTGGAGACACTCTGGACTTGTGCCCTCTGCCTACTCTACCCAGGGGAGCTCGCCCGCTCCTACCCACCATCACCCACACCAGAGGCCAGGAGCACCCATGACTGCAGAGACCTGGCCAGGCACCTGCACACGAGGAGTGGCTAGGCAGAAAGTGCAGAGGTAGAGCACCCATCCAGTGGCACCTGAGCTACTCAACTCCAGTCCACTATTGGCACGTGGGGCTGCAGGCCCAATACACACGCCTTTCCCAATTTTTAAAGAGGAGTCATAAATCCATATAAAATTGTAAGATCTTTCTATTGCAAATTACGGGCAACCAATACTAAATTTTTTCAAACCCCACGTGGGACCCATCCAGCCCAGGGGCTGCCAGTTTTTCCATTCTAGTCAGCCATAATGCCCCCACCTCCAGGCAGCCCTCCTTCCTGAGCCTCAGTTTGGCTCATCATGCAGCTTCCCACTGGACCCAGCCCCAGGCTGGCTGCCACACTGTGTCCCAGGCTGACCTTATCCCCCTCACCTCTATTTTACCTCCTGGTTCCCCCTGTCCTGACCAAGGGCACCACCTCCTACCCCACCTAGACCCAACCTAGGGTCTCAGCCCTGCCTTCCCTCCTGCCCAGCCCACAGTCATGTCTGACCCCAAAGCAGTCACTTCTGGCTCTTCAATCCTGCCCCTCTCTCCCACCCCTGAGGCCAAGGAGGGGAGGGGCACCTTCATAGTTGGGTTCTGGGTCTTCTGCCTCATCGGGACTGTCCAGGGGCTCCAAGTAGGACGCCGGGACCCAGCCGCGCTTTGTCTTCATTTGGCAGAACCACCAGCCTGTGCCAGGGATACGGGGCGGTAGGTCTGGGCGGGCCTGGGAGCCTCCCTCAGCCATCGGCGGGGGGTAGGGGTGGGTGAGAGCACTCAGACACAGACACACAGGTGTCCAACACTCAGATCCAGAAATGTCACCTTCACCACACTCTACACCAAAATCACACACACCAGTACCCACAGGGTCACAGAACTACAGCTCAGAACCCACATCACACACATGGTGAGAAGTTCACCTGTCCACCCGGATATAACCCCCAGAGACGCACAGTCACAGCCCAGAATGTGTGCAGATCCCCAGAGCTGCCCTGGGGCACACTCTCAGAGAGAGGGTGACCCACAGTGTGGGGAGAACAGTCAGGGCCCCTGAAGGAGCCAGAGCCCCCCGGTGGGCCAGGCGGGGAGGAGGCCTGGGGCTGCCTGGGGGGCAGAGCCTTGGTGGGGGCCTGTAGCCATGGGCCCAGGCACCAGGGGAGGGCGGTCCAGGCTGGGCGGGGAGGCTGACCACTCTGGCTCTTCTCCACGACATCCACCACGTCGCCTGTGGCCAGAGCCATCTCGGAGCCTGAGCTCTTCTCATAGTCAGCGATGGCGCGGTACGTCTGCAGGATGATGGGGCCCGTGATGTCTGGGTAGAGGGAGGGCAGGGTGAGTGGACATTGTTGGCGCCTCGTCCTGGCTCTCCCCTGTGGGCCCTGTGTAGGCCACCTGAACAGGCACTGGCATCCCGTCCCCACCCAGCTCCGGACAGGCCAGGAGTAGATGCGCCCTGTATACTGGAAAGCAGCAAAGACAAGCTAGTCTTCGCAGCCCTGCACTTATTGAGCACCCAGTGTGTTCCAGACACTGGTCACACACTTTACACACGGTCTCTTTCTCATTTGATGTGGGTAGCGAGCAGCCCTTCTCAGCTTCAAGGTGCACACAAATCACCCGGGGATCTTGCGGAAACACAGGTGCTGATTCCACAGGCCTCTGGTGGGACCTGAGGGGCTACATGTCTAACCAGCCCCCAGGCAGTACTGCTGCCGCCTGTTATGGGCTGAATTGTGTCCCCCACCCCCAAATTCATATGTTGAAGCCCTAACCCCCAGTACCTTAGAATATGAGTGTATTTGGAGATAAAACCTTCAAGGAGGTGATTAAGGTTAAATGAGGTCATAAGGGTGGGACCCTGATCCAATAGGACTGGTGTCCTTATAGGAAGAGGAAAAGACACCAGGGAGCTGCATGCACAGAGGAAAGGCCATGTGAGGACAACGCAACAAGGCAGCCGTCTGCAAGCCAAGGAGAGAGGCCTCAGAGGAACCCAAACCTACCCACAACTTGATCTCAGCCTTCCAGCCTCCAGAACTATGAGAAAATTCATTTCTCCTATTTAAGCCACTCACTCTATGACACTTTGTTATAGCAGCCTGACCTAAGACACTGCTGGTCACTGGACCACACTTTGAGTAGCCCAGAGTACTTGACCGTGTGTCCCACCGACTGGCTGAAATCGTGCTCCACATTTAGTAGCTGTGTGTCCCTTGTCAAGAATCTCAACTTAAATCAAGCCTCAGTGTTGTCCAGTTGCAAAATGGGGATAATAGCACAGTTGTACCTATTTCATACTATTATAGAGATGATTACATGAGTTAATACATGGAAAACATTTAAAATAGCGCCTGGCACAGGGTATGTGCTCGATAAATGTTAGGTAATGTTATTAATAATTATCGTGCAATAAAGACTAGATACTGTCATGCCCCTGAGTCACCCCTAAAAGCCACTTCTGCCCCTAAATCTGTTCATTCATTCAGCCAGAACATCCTCTAGGCTCTTGGGAGCCAGGGTCTGTGCTGGGCGCTGCAGCCATGGAGGTGAGCCCCCTTCACTGACCAGTGACCCTCAAAGACCCCAACACTTCAGTGCAGCCACCAAGACCCTTCACAGCTGCTCTCAACTCCTGCTCTTTTCCCTGCACACACCGAGCTCAGGGTCCCTGATGGTGTCAGCAGTCCCTTAGGGTGACCCTCACTTGGCTGACCCCGGCCTCTCACCTGCAGCATTACTCTTGCCATCTCTGGGCATCAGGTATGTCTCTGGCTTTTTCACCCTGCATCAGAGAACAGTCTGGGTTAGACGCTCAGCTTCCCCTGGAGAACAGCATGCTCCGGGCAGACCTATGGAAGAGCTTGCCAAGAAAGTTCCCAGAAGGAACGTGGGAAATGGGGGCCGCCGCAGAGAGAAGGTAGCAACTGGACTAGAAGGACAGGGCTTTGAGGAGGACAGGCTCTGCTCAGCCAGCCCGAGGAGGGGCCCCAGCCTCCTGCAGACCCAAAGGAGAAGGTTCGTGGGCCAGCTCCCTTCTGCTGGAGCCTCGAGAGGGAAGCCAACAGGAGTGGGCGCCCCTAACCCCAGGGCCAGTGGGAACTGCCCCGCCCAGGACCGGGGATGTGTTCAAGGGTCCAGAAGCACTGGCTGGAGCCCTGCTGTCTCTACAGCAGCCCTGTCCTCCAGGCCTCCCCCAGCACTCAGTACCAGAGGGGGACAGAGAGAAGGACCTTCCGCAGCACATTCCCGCGAGATCTCATCAGCATCTCCGATGCTGTCCACGCAGGGCCCTGAGCACAGGAGATCCCTGGGGCAAGGGCAGGCAGAGAATGAGGTGACAAAGGATAGGCAGGGGCCTGAGACAGGCTCAGGAAGGAACAGAGGCCACCGGCCCCCCACGTCCTCTCGGGGGCTCCACACTTCACAGTTTGTAAGCACTCTTCCCAGCACCCACTACTGCATCTGGCCCTCACCACCCGGTCACAGAAGGGGAAGCTGCTTTCAGAAGGCTCCAGGTCCCACGGCCAGGCAGCCTCAGAGTCAGGACAAGGACTTAGGACCTTAGACCCCCAGCCCACAGTGCCTCCCCCCCGGCCCCCAGCACCCTGAGGCTCAGAGGGGTCCAGGTAGAAACTTGGCAGGGATGCTGGGGGTGTCCAGAGTTGGAATCCTGCCTCCTTGGCTTTCCCTGCTGTGTGACTTTGGGCAAGTCACTTCCCCTCTCTGAGCCTCAGGCTCCTCCTGTGTAACATGGGGATAGTCCCACCCGCTCCAGGCAAGGGTCTGACCACCACCTTTCCTCCTCCCGCCACTCACTGGCTGTCCGTGGGGAGCTTGAGGTCGTCAGGGCGCACCTTGAAGAAGTTGAGGAGGTGGGGGCAGCGGGAGATCTTGACAGGCAGGTTCATGAGTGAGTTGCAGTACTCGGTGAGGGTGCCCTGGCGGCTCTCGGCCACCCGCTGCCCATCAAACCACCGCGGGGCTGGGCGGACCAGGGAGGGGCACCAGAGGACCAGTGAGCACACTCGAAAGGTCAAGTCCGGAGAGGGTGGGAGTGGAAGGGGCAATTGGAGGGCAGGTGAGGGGAGCTGGGACAGGTGAGCCTGCCCAGGTGACTCAGGCCTGCTCCTCACCTGGCAGGTGGGGTATGATCCTGTTCTCTGAGTTGATGTCCCCTGCCTCGATAGGAAACATCTCCTTTAAGATTTTCTAGACAGAAAAGCAGATGTGAAGGAATCTGTTTTATTACAGCACTGTAAAACACAAAATTGGACATGACCTAAATACCCTTCCAATTGCTCAGCTTAGAAGCTCCTGGTGGCATCCTGGATTCTTCTTTCTCTTCCACCTCACATCCAATCCATCAGCAAATTCTGTCGGTTCTGCTCCCCAAATCTATTCAGAATCTGATTCTTCTCACTACACTTGCTGCCACCACCCTGGTCTGAGCTTCCACCGGGTCTGGTTATTATAACCTTCTTAGGTCACTCACCCCTCCCCCTCCCTTGTCTGTCCTCAATCCAGCATCCAGAGGGATCCTCTGCAAACCTAAGTTGCATCCTGTCCCTCCTCTGCTCAGAACCCTCCCTGCCTCTCAGCTCACTCAGAATGGAAGCCAAAGGCTCCGCATTGGTCTACAAGGCACCATGTGACCTGCCTCTGCCTGCCTTGCTCACCTCTCCTGCCCCACTCTCCCGCTGTTCACTCTGCTCCAGCCACCCTTGAATGCTCCAGACCCACTCCTGCCCCAGGGCCTTTGCATGTGCGATTCCCATTCTTCCCCCACACAGATCCATAGCTCAGTCTCTCTCTCTCTTTCTCCTTCTTCAAGTCCTTGCTCAGATATCTCCCACTTCAGTGAGGCCTCCTCCCTGACAACTGTCCTTCCTTGTCCCACCCTTCCCACCTCCCCTCCCTGCTTTATTTTTCTCTGTAATTCTAAGGACCATCTAACGTACTATATAAGTTACTTATTTTTTTGTTTGTCTGTTATCCTGACTCCTCCACTAGAACATAAGGTCTACTAGGGTGGGCAAGGATTTGCATCTGTCTTTTATGCCTTTCAGCAGCATTTCCTTCTCACTAAGTAGAAAGTGCCTGGTACTTAGTTGGTGCTCAATAAATAGTGGTTGGATGAATGAATGAGTCGACCAATTAATAAAAGAAGCGAATCCTACAATGGAATAACCCAGAACAGTTTAAAGAGGTGAGATGAAGCCCCACAAAGTATCAGCATGGACTAGTCTCAAAAAATGTAACCTAGTGGGCTTCCCTGGTGGCGCAGTGGTAGAGAGTCCGCCTGCTGATGCAGGGGACACGGGTTCGTGCCCTGGTCCGGGAAGATCCCACATGCAGCAGAGCCGCTGGGCCCGTGAATCATGGCCGCTGAGCCTGCGCGTCCGGAGCCTGTGCTCCGCAGCGGGCGGGGCCGCAACAGTGAGAAGCCCGCGTACAGCAAAAAAAAAAAAAAAAAAAAAAAACTAACCTAGTGACAGTAATAAGATTGAGAAAGAGGCAAAAAACACACTGATGGCATTTATATGCGCTACAGAAAATGCAGGCTCCACACTACTGCATGTTGTTTCTGTGCTGTGCGTGTGTGTGTGTGCATGTGCGTGTGCATGTGCGTGTGCGTGTGTGTGGCCACCCAGGGTAGGAGCTGGGACGGGATATGAGATGAAGGGCGACTTCCACTGCTTTTGTAATGTTTTATCTCCTTTATCTTAAAAACACCTTATCTTAAAAACACCTTAGGGCTTCCCTGGTGGCACAGTGGTTAAGAACCCGCCTGCCAATGCAGGGGACACGGGTTCGAGCCCTGGTCTGGGAAGATCCCACAAGCCGCGAAGCAACTAAGCCCATGTGCCACAACTACTGAGCCTGTGCTCTCAAGCCCTCGAGCCACAACTACTGAGCTGACGTGCCTAGAGCCCGTGCTCTGCAACGAGAAGCCACCGCAGTGAGAAGCCTGCGTACTGCAACGAAGAGTAGACCCCGTTCCCACAACTAGAGAAAGCCTGCGCGAAGCAATGAAGACCCAACGTAGCCAAAAATAAAATGAATTTTAAAACAAACAAACAAAAAAACGCCTTATAGCAAACGGCTATCACTGATATCACAGTGATATCAGCTGTGACTCCAGGTGCTGGGTGTACAAGGCTGGTTACAGTTTTCTTTGCATTTATCTGCATTTCACTTTAAATAATTCACACAAGAGAAGTGCAGGAACCTGCACGCTTCCTGAAGCCCCTTCCCTGGTTAAGGAGGGCCCTGCGTGTGGAGTGGGCCCTGGGGGAACCCATCTGGCTTTTGTGGCCCCTCCATCCATATGACCCTGTCTTAGACCAGGACCCAGCACTGTGTGCACTGTGACCCCCGATGACCACCCCCAATTTTGTCCAACCAGCCACTGGTGTTGGGAACCCTGAGGGATTCTCTCATGTAAACCTTGGTGATAACAGGCACCCACAAGGCAAGAGGACCCGGTTTCTTGGGTGTCAGGATCATCCGCCCTCCTTCTAATCCACCAGGGGTCCTCATCAGGCCAGTGACGGTGAGTGAAAGAGCAAGCTCCTAGGATGACACCTGCGGTGGTGACACTGGCAGGCTGTCCCCTGCAGGGACAGAGCAAGCAGGGCCCTTGAGACGGCCCCCTTGAGATCAGTGGAATGGGTGCAGAGTTTTGGTTTGGGAAGACAGACATATTCAGAAATGGGTGGTGGTGTTGGCTGTGTGACATTGTGAATGTACTTAATGCCACTGGCTTGTACACTTAAAATGGGTAAAGTGGTAAATGTATGTTATGTATATTTCACCAAAATAAAAATTGCTTTAGTGCTTTTTAAAGTTAAAAAAAATAATGCCCCCTTATCTGTGGGCTGGGAGGGGACGGGGGGACTCTGGGTTCCTCAGCTCCCGGTCAGCACCTAGGCCGCTCCCCTCCCCAAAGGGCAGAGCTGGGACTGGGTGTGGCATCCCCTCCCTGGACCCCCAACACAGGGCACTCACATGGAATTCGTAGATCTCAGTGAAACGCCGGTAGACCACCTTCTCAGACAGGTCCTGCCATTTCACCAGGAACATGTAGACCTGGGGGGCGGTAGAGGTGGGGCATCTCGTTCAGCCATGCGCCTGGACAGCCCCCCACCCCATGGTGGAAGCCCACAGGACTGGGGGTGGGAGGGAGAATGCTCTTTGGGGTAACCTGGGCCATAGAAAGAGCAGCAAGTTCATGGTCCCCAGGGCAAGAGGGATGACTTCTCTCAAATTAACTCAAATTCATCTGTAAACTGGAGGTAAAAGTAGGACCTCACTGCTAAGGCTGGTATGAGAGTTAACAGAAGGTAAGATACAGAAAGGGCTGGCCTCAGACAACACAAGAACTCAGTAAGCTGTTGTATGGTTCCATTTCTATGAAACGTCCAGGGAGTTCCCTGGTGGTTCAGTGGTCGGGACTCTGCACTTTCACTGCCAAGGTCCCAGGTTCAGTCCCTGGTCGGAAAACTGAGATCCCACAAGCCACGCATGTGGCCACACAAACACACACACACAAAATGTCCAAAAGAGACAAATCTATTGAGACAGAAAGTAGATTAGTGGTTGCCAGGGGCTGGGCGGGGCTGGGGGTAAGGGGGCTGAGGTTTGACTGCTAACGGGTATGGGTGATGAAGAAAATCTTCTAAAATCAATTGTAGTGATGGTTGTGCAACTCTGTGAGTATCCTAAAAACCACTGAATTGTACAATTCACATAGGTTAATCGTATGGCATGGGAATTATATCTCAAAAAAGCCATTATTTAAAAACAAACAAGAACAAAACAAAAAACCTCAGGAAGGAAAAATAGGCCTGCAAAAATAGTTAGGAGAATACCACTCAGCCGCAAAAAAGAACAAATTACTGCTATGTGCAACCATGTGGATGAATCTCAAAATCATTAAATTATGCTGAGTGAAATAAGCCAGGCATGAAAGGCTACATATGATTCCATATCTATGACATTCTAGAGCAAGCACAACTAAGTTAAGGTGGAAGAAACCTGGGGATGGGGAGGAATGACTGGGGTGTGAGATGGGGTGATGGTCACGGTCTACATCTTTTTCTTTTTATTATT
Source organism: Lagenorhynchus albirostris (assembly GCF_949774975.1). Lineage (NCBI taxonomy): Eukaryota > Metazoa > Chordata > Mammalia > Artiodactyla > Delphinidae > Lagenorhynchus > Lagenorhynchus albirostris. The sequence goes on from NC_083109.1 coordinate 77,784,945, forward strand.
TTTTACAGTCTACGTCTTGATGAGAGTTTGGGTTACGTAGGGAGATGTACTGTCAGATCTCAGCAAATGTATCTCTGAGATTTGTGGGTTTCATTTTACATAAATTTTCCATCAAAAGAGAAAAAAAACTACAGAAAAATACTGAACTCTAGTTGTGATACGCATGCTGAAGTACTGGGTTGGCCAAAAAGTTCGTTCAGGTTTTTCTGTAAGGTCTTAAGGAAAAACCGGAATGAACTTTTTGGCCAACCCAACATTTAGGACAGTGTACTGATGTTTGTAATTTGCCTTGAAATGCACCAAAAATAAGATAGATTGATGGGTGGATGGATGGATGGAGGCATACATGATAAAGCAAGTACTATAGGAAATGTTAATGGTATAATCAAGATAGTAAGCATATGTCTGGTTGGGTTTGGTTTTTTTTTTTTAATTAATTATTTATTTTTGGCTGCGTTGAGTCTTCGTTGCTGTGCACAGGTTTTCTCTAGTTGTGGCACATGGGGGCTACTCTTTGTTGCAGTGCACAGGCTTCTCATTGCGGTGGCTTCTCTTGTTGCGGAGCATGGGCTCTAGACGCTTCAGTAGTTGCAGTACACGGGCTCAGTAGTTGTGGCTTGTGGGCTCTAGAGGGCAGGCTCAGTTAGTTGTGGTGCACAGGCTTAGTTGCTCTGCAGCATGTGGGATCTTCCAGGACCAGGGCTTGAACCTGTGTCCCCTGCATTGGCAGGCACATTCTTAACTACTGCACCACCAGGGAGGTCCCTGGTTGGGTTTTTTGTTTGGTTTTGTTTTGCTGTAAAATTTTTTTCAACTTTGCTGTATATTTGAAGTTTCTCAGAATAAAATCTTGGGGAATAAAAAGAATAGCTACCAACGGGGATGATAAAAATGTTCTAAAAAATTAGATGGCTGTGATAGTTGAAGAACTTTAAATATACCCAAAGCCATAGTGCACTTTAAATGGGTGAACTTGCTAATATTTTACATATTTAGAAGTAAAATTAAATCAACAAGGATTTTTTTAACTTTAAAGTTGGAAACAAACAGAAACAAATGAACTTAACTATATATAAAATGGGTAATAACCTAAATATTAAAGGAAAATGGAAAAGAATCCAAGTAGCTTTTAGTTGCAGCACTTTCAGTATTCTCAGTCCAAAAGGACCAAAAGAACTGCAAAGAAAACTTAAATTTGACTTAATAGGTTAGTAGGTTTATTGTTAATAGTGGCGTGGGTGTAATTATTCTGAAACAAGTTTATGTGTATTTTAGAATTGAGCAGAAGAGTGAATATACTGATCTCGTTGGGAGCCAGGGTTCCTGCAGTGAGAAAAAGGAGCTACATACATAAAGTGATGAGAAGCACGGATGATATGAAATAGCTATTTCCTCCAGTCTGTCCACTGGAAAGGCAGTCATGAGCCATGACACGTTGGTGGCAATGAGCACACCTAGCTTCCAGATCTTGGGTTCTAATATCACTCCCACTAAAAAGAACCAGGGCTCTTTAGTGAAATGCTTGAGTCCAGGACTAGGGCTGGGAAAGTCCAAGTTAAGCTGGCCCACTTTGTGCCATGAGAATGTACCCAGGTACCCTGTCACCCACCGCCCCCGCCGCAAAAAAAAAGAATGACAGGATATATTAAAAAAAAAAAAAAGTACAGAAGCCAGCCTGAAGGAGCTCCAGTCACCAAATCTGGGACATTCTGAGCATCAAAATAAGTAATGATGGTATTGGATTATAACTCACTGAATAAAACAGGAATCCATGGATCTATACTGACATAAATAAGGAAGAAGGGAAGACACAGGAAAATGTTAACTAATAAATGCAGAAGGACCAATAGAGTTTAAAAATCATTATTTGGCAATCATTATAGTAATGTGATTCAGGAAAGAGTCATACAGATACTATAAGGCACAGGATATTCACACAGCTTTACATAACCTCCCCATAGTTTAGTTATTAATTACAAAGGGGAAAAGAGTAACTTTACAGCAGAGAAACTTGGAGGACACGTCCAGGACTCAGTGATCAAAGTTAACATCACCAATAAAGGAACAAATCAAAATCACCTGCCACCTGATACGATCCATGAAAAGAACGTATCAATACTTCTGGGGTGTTCCTGCATTACTAAGATCTAACAAAGTATCAGACACACCCGAATCGAGGGGTGTTCTGCAAGATAACTGGCCCCAACTCTTCAAAAAGTCAAAGTTGAGAAGGACAAAGACCCATTAAGACTGATCCGGATTTAAAGACGCCAAAGAGACATGACAACTCAGATGCAACAGGTGATCCTGGATAGTTTTTGTTCGTTTGTTTTAATTTGTGTGATCCTGGATTGGATCCTTGACCTGAAAAAATTTTCCTACGGAGGGACAAGAGGACAATTGGCAAAATCCGAATAAAGTCTGTGGGTTGCATAACAGTGTTTTATCAGTGTTAATTTCCTCATTTTGACACCTTTGGTTATGTAAAAGAACGTCCTTGATTTTAAGAAATACACACCTGTAATAAATACTTAGAGGTAAAGAAACACAGTGTCTCCAAATAACTCTCAAATGATTCAGAAAATGTATATTCAGAGAGAGAGAAAGCAGGAGGGACAAAGGGACGGAGGGGGAGAGACAGAGAGTGAGAGAAGGAGAGAGGAAATGTGGGTGAAGGAATATTGGAGTTATTGGTGTTTTGGGGGACATTTCTGTAAATTTGAAATTATTTCAAAATTAAAAGTTAAAAAAGCAGGGTCTTGGCACATACACTACAAGTGCCAATTTACTAATTGGATCCCTCCCTGGCCTTCCTCTGGGTTTGGGGACCCCGTGATGGGATGGCCATGTCTGGGCCTGCACTTCTCCAGCTCCCCCAGGGCAGGAGGGGGGACTCCTCTGGTCCCTGTGGTGGTGTCACCCTACAGGAGGGGTCACGAATCTAATGTAACTAATCGCCACCAGGGCGCTCTCCCGAGGACCCTTCCCAGAGGGGCCGCGGGGACACTCGCCGGGCGCGGAGAGGGGACGCCGGGCTGCGGCGGGAAGCAGGGCGTGGGGTGGGCGGGCGGGGGCCGGGGGCCAAGCCGCTGTCCTCGCACCGAGAGCCCGGGTGGCGGCGCGCACCTTTTGAAGGGCGCACATTGACTGCGGCCCCGGCGGGCAGCCTGAGGCCCAGAACCGGGGAGCCTTGGCCGCGGCCCCGCCCCCTCACCCCTCGGCCGCCCGCGTCTCGGGCCGGGAGTCCCGGGGCTGCGCGGGGACCGGCACCTGCGCCCCGCCAGTCCTGTCCCCACGCGCAGGGCGCCTCAGGCCGGTACTCACGTAGTGCTGGCTGGGGACGTAGCGCTTCTCGAAGCCCAGGAGGGCGATGTGGCGAATGAAGGGGTCCCCCATGGCTGAGCTGCGTGCGGCCCCCTCTTCTCCGGGGCGCTGCGGGCTGAGACTTAAATAGGCTGGAAAAAGGAAGTCGCCTCTGTCGCGGCGGGGCCGCGGGCAGGAGGGGGCAGGGAACGTGCAGATAGGGTTTTGCTTCTTTCAGTTTCTGGGCTTCCTCGGGTTCCCGTGGTGCGGACATGGGTGGCCTCACGCACGCAGTTGTGCGGGGACACGCCCATCATTGTCCCCTCCGTGGCCCACAGGGCCCCGCAGGAGGGTTGCCTGACTCCCTGCTCTCTCCTCCTGGCTCCTCTGAACTAGCCACGCTGGCCCCTCTGTTCCAGGTGCTCCCATCTCAGGGCTTTTGCACAAGCCATTCCACCTGGCCCGTCTCCCACACACCTGTAACTCCCACCCTCCTCTTCTACAGGTTTCTACTCAAAGGGCACCTCCTCTGAGAGGACTTCCTTGATATAAACTTCACATAAAATAGCAAAACTTCATGCGGACCCCACCCCTCTTTCCTGCTTTTTTTTTTTTTTTTTCCGGATCACTCATCACATTTTTGTTTTTACAGTGTCTTTCCCTACCAGAATGTGAGCCCCATGAGAGAAGGGTTTGGCCTGTTTTGACAAGGGCTCTGGCCCCAACCCCTAGAGCTGGTGCCTGGCACACAGTGGGCCCTCTGTAAGCATTCGGATAGTAACTGCATCACTCACGAAGTGATTGATGGAATGAATCCTCCAGGGGAGCGTGTGCAAGCCTCAGGTGTACATCCCGGGTGACTGTGGCTGAGGGCAGGGGCAGCGGGGCAGACTGAGTGAGAACCGCGTTCAAATCCTGATCAAAGAATGGCCGCTCAGAGCAGATGTGGTTTCCTCTTGAGTGAAAGGGGGTTCCCAGCTCTGATGAGAAGGGGGAGAAGGGGATTTGGGATGGAGGGGTGAGGAGGACAGCAGCTTGCTTGGGGAGAGGCTGGGGCCTCTCTCACTAAAGCCTGGGGTGCTTGGCCAGGTAGATGGGGAGCCAGGTAGATGGGGAGCCTGATTTACAAAGCCTGGGAGCTCAGAGGTTATAGAGCTGGTTCAAGGTCACGCAGCAAGTGGCCTTAGACCCAGGCAGTTCAGCTGCAGGCTCAGGTGGGCAGGGCCAGTTTGTGGCCCAGATCCCCAGATTCCAAGATGGAGAGATGATGGCAAAGCCCATCAGCACTGGGAACACTCTGAGAGCCACAGGTCCCCCTGGACCGCCAGGGGTGAGGGTTGCTCTCTGGCAGGGGATTTTATCTAGGAAGCCCGACGTCCATCTCCTCTGCTCTGAAAGGTCTGCTTGGCAGGTCCCCTCTGGTCACTGCTGCTCCCCGATCACCCTGAGGTCACCAGCCCTGGGTGTGACCAGCCTTGCAAGTCCTTCCTCTGATCATTTCCATTTACACATCTAGGATCTTCCTGCACAGAAGGATGATGCACTACTTGGCAATGGGCAGGAACTACCGGACACAACACGGGTGAACCTTCCAGACACAATGCGGGGATAGAGAAGGCAGACACAAAGCACACCTTCTGCAGCATGCCATTGACACCAAGCTCAAAAACTGCCCATGCCAGTCAGTGGGGCTGGAAGCCAGGGTGACCTCCAGCGCGGGGGTGGGTGGGTGGGTGGGGGCAGCAGTGAGTGGAAGCAAGTAGGAGGTGGCAGGTGATTTGCTCTGTTGATAAGGATGCCATTTCCACAAGTGCACTCACTTTCTGAAAATTAACCCAGCCCCAGGCACGTCAGTTTCATGCACGGCCCTTTTTCGTGGGTGTGTTGTACCTCAAAAGAAAGTTGAAAGCAAAGAACATTGAGTGGGATCACATGATGGATGGCAGTCCTCACTTAATTCCACATCAGTGGACCCTGCAGCACAAGGCCCTTGGCTCACGGCTGAGTGGCTGTCCTTTCATTACTCACTAAATGCCTCCTCCCTGAGGGACGCTCAGCTTGTCTCTGGTCTTCCCCGTCCCATGTGGTGCTGCCTTGCGGTCCCCACACAGAGGTCAGACTTGCAGCACTGGCTCACCTGGGAAGGGTAGAGGAAGTGGCTGGTGGGGCTGGCTGCAGTGGTACCCACCCCTCACCCCACCCCACCCCACCCCCGGCGCCGGGTCTGGTCGTGGCCCGGGCACTTCCTTCCCTTCTTCTCAGCGGTCTTTCCACTCTTGCATAATTGCCCGGCCAGGCTGCTCTGTCCTGCAGACACCAGGTACAACTCAGCGGCCCAAGCCATCAGCTGCTACCTCTCCACTTCCCTCCTATGGTCTCCCCAAACGTCGCCTTGCTCCTTACCGCGCCCAGGCAGAGCGCAGGTGTACAAACCATGAAGTGCTAAGAACTCATGCTTACCTTGTAAGGACCTCCGTGAGCAGGCTCATAGCCTTTTGTTGGGATGAGATAGATTTACTTGAATGCATGGATGAAACAAGTGAGTGACCAAATGCTTAATTTAAAAAAATGAACAAAACTGGAGGTAATTAATAAATAAGTTTGTTTTAGCGGGGGAGATACCAACTTAAAAAGTTTAGAACTTTCAAATTGTGAAATTATAGAAAACTGCAGAAAAATGAAGTTTAACTAAACATAAAATTTTAGCTAACATTATAGATATCTTGTTATCCATCACCCAGGTATTAGGTGAATACCAGAGCCCCCAGAATCACACCCCCCCCCTTCCCACTGAGCGCTAACAAAGGACTTAGCCTGGGTCAGGAGTGCTTTATCTTTAGGATCACATCTTATCCTCACAATGAGACTATCAGATAGGTACTGTTATTCCCCCTACTTTATAGATGGGAAAACTGAGGCACAGAGAGGTAAATAGGTTGCCAGCACTGGGAAGCAAAAAGCTGGGTCTTGACCTAGACAGTCTGGACCCTGGACCCACGCTCTCTTTTTTTGGCTGCGTTGGGTCTTTGTTGCTACGTGCAGGACTTCTCTAGTTGCGGCGAGCGGGGGATACTCTTCATTGCAGTGCAGAGGCTTCTCATTGTGGTGGCTTCTCTTGTGGCGGAGCACGGGCTCTAGGCGCGCGGGCCTCAGTATTTGTGGCGTGTGGGCTCAGTAGTTGTGGCGCATGGGCTTAGATGCTCCGCGGCATGTGGGATCTTCCCGGACCAGGGCTTAAACCCGTGTCCCCTGCACTGGCAGGCGGATTCTTAACCACTGCGCCACCAGGGGAGCCCTGGACCCACGCTCTTAACCACTGGCTCCCCTGAGTGAGTGAATGATGACTGGGGTTCACGAAGGAGCCAGACTGTGCAAACGCCCCAAAGAGGGAGATTCTCACAACAGGCCAGACTGGACAGGAAGCAGGGCTTCCCAATCTGGCCCAAAGACCTTGGCCTCTCCAGATGCCACCTTCCCCAGATGGACGGGGCTGGGCAGTTCCTCAACCAGGAGATCCCCTAGGCTGGGCCTTGGAGACAGGCTACATGGAGAAAGGTTTGGCCTGAGGGCCTGAGGCCCAGGCAGTGCCCTCTGGGATCTCCTGTCAGGCTTCCCAAGATGGGTACAAAGCAGCCCTGGCTACGGGACACTTCTTCCCAAGTCTAAATTAAGCCCCTCCCACTGGCCCCCAGCTAGGCAGTTCTCACCTGGCGCCCGGAGGAGGACGGGCCCTGGGCCGCTGCTGGCCTGTAAGCCGAGGGCGCCCTCGGCGGCGAGGCCGGCTGTGCGGGCGCTCCGAGGGCAAGCAGGGGTCTGCGTGGAAATGCCGGCCACGCACAACCTGCCTCCCAAGGGACCCTGAGCCTTCCTTTCTCAGCAAATCAGACCAGGAGTGGGCTCGGGCTGGGTCAGGGATGGACCTCGAGGCCTCATCAGAAGAACCGGGAGCCTGCACTCAGGACTGGGGCTTAGGACACACCCGAGCCACACGTGGGAATTCCTTCTCCCCTGGGCCTGATGACACTGCTGTCCAGTCCTTGGCCTAGGGACACAGGAGCGAGGGCTCCAGAGCTGGACACGCACAGGAATCAGACTGAGCCTTTGGTCTGTCGGCGGCCACGTACACGCCAACCACTGGTTATGAGCACATGGCCCGCAACCCAGCCCACACTGACCTCCTCCCACACAGGGTTGTGTGCCCTTGGGCAAGCTCCGGGCCTGTTTTTTCATCTGTAAAATGGCATTAGCAACCGTACCTACTCCGTGGACTGTTGGGAGGATTTAGTGAGGTCCGAGGCAGTTTCTTGCCGTTTAAACCGGGCCTTGAAGGAGGGAAGTGTCTCACGGATGAGAGCTGGCACTCCAGGCTGCTGGGGCAAACGGTGCAAGCCTCAGACCCCCAGGCAGGCTTGTGCTCTCTGCCGCAACCGTCACGGGAGCCGTCAGTGCGAGGCGCAGCCAGTGGCCTGGCCCTGGGAGAGCTCAGCAGTGCCTGGGGCCGTGGGCGTGGGATGGGGACTTCCCAGACCAGGCTGGGGAGGACAGCAGTTTGTTCTGGGGGGCAGGGCTGGGCCTGTCCCCTCTGCACTCCGGCGTCTGGCAGGGGTCCTGACACCAAGAGGGCCCTTAACAAATACCAGGTGGACAGGAACTCTGCAAGCCGGTCCCACTCCAAAGCCAGGAGCCCAACGCCGGCCCCCAGGGACTGCCTGTGCCCACCCTCCCGCCCCACTTCCTCCCGGGGGCCTGATGTGTCACACGGCGAGAGCTATTTGAAGCTCACCTACCGACCATCAAGGCTAAATCCAGCAGCGTGCTGCCGCCTCAGGGGGGGTTGTGGTGATTTGTCTAGAGCTTGAAGCTAATTCCAGTCACGAGAACTCCCGCCTAAATCCAGTCACCAGGGCTGGGCTGCCATTTCCACATCTCCTCAGCCCAGACACAGCGCAGAGGAGCAAGCTGGTGGCGTGATGAAGCCCGTCTGGGACCTGCCCAGGGCTCGGTACCTCTGCTACTGCCCAGCGGTGCAGAACAGTAAAGACGCACAGGCCTGGGGGGACAGGCTTGTCACCTGTAGACAGATGGCTTGCTTACAGAGGTTCCTGGCAGGGTCCCATCTTGCCTCAAGCACCAGGGGTAATGATGCCACTCCCGAGACAGAAAGCTCCTCTTCTGAAGGCCAAGAGCCAACACTTGCTCCGGCTTTTCGACCACATGCCACAGGGTGCCTGCTCTGACCTTGCCTTTCTGGAAACCTGCACTTGCTATTTTTCATTAGGGATTATTTTTCCTAGAGGATATATTGATAGATGGGTCGTTGTCAGGGAGAAGACAGTTTGTCTACATTACAGAGCATGCAGATCTATAGATCCTTTCAGGATTTATCTAAATCTTCTTAGGAGCCTTGGAGGTGGGCTTTCGCTTCTGCTGCCTCTGGTTGGGGATCATTCAGTGAATGAGTCGGGGCTACTCGTTTACTGAAACGAGTGGGAACAGCTCTCACTAGGTTCCCCCAGGCACTGCCAAGCACATGGTCTTTGGTGAGGGTCATTATTGCTTTCTACAACTTGAGGCACTGTGGGTTTTAAACAGGCATCCTGAGATCATGCATGAAGTTGATGCTACAAAAGGCCCATCAACCACCTGCTCTTGCTTCTGAGAAGGAAACCCGGCAGGAAACAGTTACAAATGGGCATTGTATCATAGCTTGTTTTCAGTGCTACCTTTCCTGATACTTCCTCAAAATAAAACCACAAGGTACGGGGTGGGGTGGGGGTTGGGGGGTGGGACAGGACAGGAGGGAGGTGACACACAAGACCATTGTTGACCACAGCAGGGGAGCTGGGAAGCCAAGGGGCTTTGCCGTTTTTCACCCAGCACCCGGGGTTACAAAGCCCCTCTGGAGCAGCAGCTAGGTCCACCCGTTGTGACTCGTCAACGGGCCACCATACCCTGAGGAACTTGTGATTTCAACAACCTGCTACAAGCCGCTTTCCTATCTGCCTTCTGAGCCAAGAAAGCTGGCAGCCGTGAGGGAAAGTACAGAGAGCTAACCATCCCTTTAGTAGGTAGTGGAGTAAAACAGAACCCAAACTGCAGAGGTTGGAGAGCAACTCTACGGGGGTCTAACCAGAAGGCTACACAGCCCCACTTGCGCTCATCCTACTGGACTCAGAGCTGCGTAGAACAGGGACCTCAGAGACTGCCTCAATTCCCCAAATCCTGTCTCCCTCTTCTTCCCTATCATAGGGAAACCGAGGCATCCCTGGGAGACCACCACATCTTTCAAAATACATAGTCCAGAAAGTGGGGCTTCCACTTAGCAAGGCGAGACCAGACTGTGACAGTTACCTGTCCACTAACGGTTAAGCCAACCAGGATCTTGAGTTTATTTAGACTGGGGCCTGGGGTGTGGAAACTGGAGAGGTCTGGTCTCTCAATCTCCCTCTCCAATGACCTTTCCGGTTCCTGGTGGGGAGGAAAGAGAAAAGGCAGAAATGAAGCTAGAGGATGCTCACGTAGCCAGCCTACTTCAAAGGGGCACTGGCTGCCTGCCATAGTAGGCAGCTCTGTCCTGGCGACACTGGGCGCTACAGACCCGGGCCCAGTCTCGTCCCTCAGTCTCGGAGGTAAGACTGTGCCAATGACTTCATTTCTTGTCTTTATTTCCTCATCTCTCAAATCCCAAGGTGACCTGGGCATAGGGCGTAAATGCACAGTGAATAAGCCGAACCTCACTTCCCGCATCACAGATGATTCAGATCAATGAAAAGATAAAAAGGTCTCTTGGGACGTGCTGAATGCTCAACAGGGTTAGCTTATGTGTACTCGCACAGTCTGAGTGGTGGCAGGCTGGGCAAATGCAGAGATTTCGCTCAGCACTGCCGACAGCCGTGCCCACAGCAGCTCTGCCCACTGCCCAAGGGCAGAGGCTGCCCCATGAACAGAGCTCAGCTCTCGCCGCCACCCAAGGCCCAGAGCTGGGCACGGGATCGTTAGCACTCGGCCCAACTCCACCAAGCGGGGTTTAACGCATACAATCCTGCGATGGACACACTTCTTCGGTTCCACCGTTTTTCTGTTGGCAATCTTACTTAATCTTAACAGCTGTCCAGAAGCAGAGCTTGGGTTTGGTCACAAGGCCTATGTTTCCAGTCATTCTGCTGCATTTCCTGATAAAATAAGGTTTACCCATCAACTATCATGGAATCAGGACGTGTTCCAGAAACACATTAGAATTACTGATGAGACCTGTGTGGACTGTCGTTTGTTTTTTCAGTCCGGTCCTTACTGACCTAATGAAGACCTTGCTGGCCAAGTTTTAACACCCCTCACCCCCTGAAGAATCACGTCAGCTATCCATTGTCTCATTTCTGCATGCACCACCTGTTCACTAACACAGGCGGTGGAAGGCTTGTCTTGTAGGCGGTTCCTGGGCTCCGAATGAGCAAGCCAGGGCAACACTCCAGCCATCTTTAAATAAGCCCACGGTGCTGAAACCAGGGCTAATCTGACCATCGCAGGTAAGGAGGCAAATTGCTAAGCCAGTCACCTCGCCAGGAAACAATGCTGTCCTACGGAAGGCTTTGCTTAGACGCCCGACCGTGGGAAGCAGGGTTAATGAGGTGTGTTAAAACGACAGTGAGTTAATAAATAAAAATGACTTATTCCACCTCCAGGCTCCTCCACTCAAAGACAGATGCAGGAACAGCACCTCTTGCCTGAGGTTCAACATTTCTTAAAGGAACCAATAAGCCTGTTTAGAGGAGAGGCAGAACGGGACAGGACAGCATTCTTAAACCTTTTGCGTATCACCACGAGGAGGACGCAGCACTGGTTCTGTGCTGTTGTCCGCAGTACAGAAACGGATGCACTTGCTAGACGTTAAGAAACTTTATATATATATATATATATATGTATATATGTGTATATATATATATATAAGCAGCTTTCTAATAGTATATATAAAAACAAAAGACGTGTGTATGCATATATACAGAATTTTCATACTGGATGTATACACTTGCACTGGGAAACAGATCTCCTTGTAAGTCTGTGCTCCCGCAAACTTTCTGTTGAAGAGTTACATGTACAAGCTTAACTCCTTTTAAAAGCAGCCTTTGGATGACTACGGTTCTCCAGTGGCTGGGATGGGAAGCGTGGGTGGAGGCAGCAAGGTTGTGAACACCTTAAGAACACGGGAAAGGAACCCTGAGATTCTACTGCAGCAGCTGTCTCCTCCTAATGTCGGTTGGTAAGTTAGGAACAAACCAGTTTGGCTTTCCCTGAGGTCACACTTGTAAAAGAGAGGCAGAGGGTGATGGTGGAGAGGGACAGAGAAGACCTGGAGCCAGAGAGTGGTTTTCATGGGAGAGGGGCTGACATATGGGCTCTACCCGGGGAGGGACCCTGACCTCCAACATCATGCGTTTGCTGCATACAGTTGGCATGTCACAGATAAAAAGCTGGGGGGCCCCAGCTCAGCCCAGAGGCACAGCGGTCTCAGACACACCGTGAGCAGTGGTGTCCTGACAAGGGGCTGAGCCTCTGGACCGTGCCCACCTAAGCTCGCCTTGCATTCCACCGAGCCACCCCAGGTTTCCCCACACAGTCATGAAAACACCTTAGAAAGAAATGAATTAGTGTGTGAAAGGCATGGATGGATTTTATTTATTACCCTATATCTACAATTTAATTTGAGGTAAAATATAAGCAACACATAAAAATGCCTATTTCTGCTACCATGTAATATAATTCTCCATCGTGAATATTGCGATAAAGCTAATGAAAACTCTATGCCATCACATACTCTAGCTTTTCATATAGCTGGTATTTTACAACTCTTACTGTTTGTGAAATCTCAACACATGTAAGATTCTCCTACAAATGGCGCAGAATATCCGAGGGTGCCTAGTCAGCTTGCTGACCCCTCACTCCCCACACTGGAGCCTCAGTGTTACAAGCAGAACTGTAAAGTAATGAAGGCAATGAGACGCCCTTGAGTCTGATCCGAGCTGGAATAGTGTTCCAAAGAATTCCACACCACAACGGGTTACACGACTGTGAGGCTTTAGTGTCATTCGGCTTGCCCAAACACTTATACCTCATCTGGAACTTCTGCTACACCATGCATTTTATTTGGATGAAAAGTAAATGTGGATGGAAGAGGTTCTCTGTACTCCATCTATAAGCCACACGCTGAGATACTGACCTCTTACTGGCTGTTAGGTGATCCAGATGGTTGGTTTTTAATTACGATAAAAAACATATGAACCATGATAGAGAGCTTAGGAAAAGGTTTAGTCAAATATACAGATACTAACTGTTCACTCAGTCATTAAGGAGAACCGTGAACAAAAGGATCAATTAAGTGACTTTTCAAATAGAAAAACTAAAGAGCTGAACTATCACAGGTTATTTTCTTCACTGCAGAAGCTGAGATGTTCCAGTAGGAGAGATCTTCACTTGATTGGGAAACAAACACCACAGCTGAAGGCTCTGCTGAATACGTAAAAAATCTGATGAGATTCATCCCTGTCATTTTCCCTGTCGTTTTTCCAGCACTGCTGTAAAATCCTTATAATACATTCCAAAGTAAACCAGCCATTCCAAATCTACAGTCACTCTGCTCTTTAATTCAATTCACAGAACTGCTGAAAAAGTAGACATTTCTATCTAAAAGTAGAAAAAAAGGTTTGTATAGAAGGTATTTCTGTTATACAAGTATATTACACAGCTTGGGGCAGTAACAGGTCCGAAAAGCTCTTCTCACCCACTGATACTTTAAGCTAAAATAGGAGAGAAAACAAACAAGCAAGAAAACAGGTTAATCTGATTATAGGAATTTGTGACTCACTAATATCTCATCTCAATTACCACTTAAATCCATGGACTGACAGTACATGGACAATTCCATGACCAAAAAAGTCTCTGGAGTGTCAGGTACAGATGAGAGCTAACTGTATCCTCTAACTATCATGAAAACATTCAACAGCTGGGGCTTATGTGGTTCAATATGACATGAAAACCAAGTTTCACTGACTCCTGGTCTAGAGCTGCCCCTCCTGGGTAGTAACCTGGCCAAGTTTAAGATGTTCGGAAGAACTGGATCAGGCTTATAACTTAATTATGCAAGATGCACGATGGGTTGTGTAGCTCAGCCAGTCTCTGCAAGTACTGTTATTACGATTAGGGGGAAAAGTCAGTCTGTTCACACTGACTCACAGTGAACTCTAACAGCAAGGACAAGATTTAACCTATAGATTAGAAACAAAACATTTTCCATTTGAGGCAAAGCGCTTTACCTTCTCTGCCTGACATACATTGATCCAAGGAAAATCTCTCTGGCTTGAATCTTCTAGCTCAAACCACCCAGTATGCTTGTACTTTGTCCTCACGTGCCCTGAAGGCGGGGCCGCCATTTATGGCTGAAGCAGGGGAAACACTTCAGCTTACGAATATGCAGGTGGGTTCAGATAGATACCACATGGCATCCTGGACACAGAAGGTGATTTACCCTAGGAGGGAAGAGGTCTACCACGTAGGGTCTGGTTCTTGCTTGATTTGAGAGCTTCCATCAGTCTCCTTTATTTCTATCAAGTGAAACAAAAGGGAACCGATTAACTGCACTATTAATGCAAATCTGTCCAATTATAAATCTACTCATACCAAACTATTCATTACAATGACTTAACAGGAATTATAAGATACTAAAAAATGATAAGACTGTTCTCTAGCAGTAAGTTCTAAATTTTGTTACTTAGATTTTCAAAGTAACAAACATCTTATTAAGTATGCATGTAAAGGACCCACAATGGCTACATCTAGGTTATACAGCAGTCATTCAACTATTTCAGAATTCATTAAGAGTCACTGGGGAAAATGGAGGAAAAGAACCCATGAGTCACCTCTAAACACAATGTTTCTGGGCATAAACTACAAACCCAGTTCACCCAGAAACAAAACAACCACACAGGTCCAGTTAAACAGCCTTAAAAACACAATTAATCCTTTGTCTTTGGCACTTTATTTGTGACAACCAGACTACTCTTTTTACCTTCTGTTGCAGGAACCTCCAACTGGCTTGGCTCAGCTGATTCTGAAGAGAAATACATAAAGATTTTACTTTAACATTTTTCCAAAGTTGCTTTCAGTTATTTAAAGAGCCTAGAGGGAGAAAGCTCTCTAGACGTTGTACACAAAGCCCAGGTCTAGGTGAGACAGCAGCCACAGATTCTTGGGATTAAATACACTGCTACGCAACCAGACTCTCAAAAACCTGCTTTTCTGAAACCTGTCAAATTTGCCTACACAACCGAAATCTTAAATAACAATCTTAATTAACATAGCTCTAACATGAAAGTAGGAGTTTCTTTCTCTATGTCTTTTCCCCCTTTCTTCTGTGGGCTCCCTTCTAATAAAAGCCTTTTGTTACTTTCAATGAATCACACAGCAGGTCTCAACACTTTGTTTCTAAGGAGTTTTTAAAACTACAATGCATGCATTTCCGCCCAACATAATTTTGGTTTATACCACTGGAAACAAATGGCATAAGAAGCCAAGTTAAAAAACAACCTTCTCCCCCCATCACCCCACAACTGCATTCTTCGCCACTGGTCTCAGGGTTCCTGACCTGGGACGGTGGGAACAAATGGCATGTGGTCCAGTTCTCAGTGAGGACTTGAGCTTATATAGGCTTTCAGACAAAGGAGTCCAAGCAAACAAGTCTGCATGTGCACGAGTGTGTGCATATGTGTGTACGTGTGTGCTGTGGAATTAACTTCCCTTGAAGTTAGGTAAATGTAAGCATGTGAGGCCACACAATTTATGTGACCTGTTTTATTGACTAAGTAGGAATCCTTCTGTATTTTACCATGCTTAATTTACCTTGGATCACTGGGCTTTCTGACTCACTCTGATCAACCAACTCTGAAAAGAAAGCAGATTCATTTAAGTAATAATTTAATGATATGTTGTTATATTTGAAAAGCATTTTTTACATACATTCTCTAATCTGATGCTCCAACTTTGCTATAACAGGCACTATCTTCCTTATGACAAGAAGGGAACAAATATTAAAAATTCTAGTATGTCCCATCAAAGTAACTAATTCAGAGTAATTACCATAAAATTCTATAATAGACTAGGGCACAAGGAAAAGAACAAAACTGAACATTTTAAACATAAGGTAAAGGAGCAGGGAGGCATAAAATACAGTGTCTTTTGAAATTAAAAATTACACAGAAGGTAGATGAATTGGGATCAATAAATTTTTCCCCCCAAAGAAACCCCACACCTTATCATGGGGTTTCTTTAAATGACAAAGTTCCCGGGTGTAGTTAAAGCTGAATGCCAAAGATGACCGAAAATCTATGAAGCAAGGTTTACCTCTCTTTCATGCATTACTGACATCCCCAGATACTAACATACTTGGCCAAGATAGACAGTATAATATATAAAAACAGATTCTATAAAAAAAGAACTCATGGTTTGGGGGAAAAAGCAAATAAATATATTTTGTGATAAAGTGAAACTCGAAACTTGGAGGCAGAAGAGGTATAACCAAATCCGTGACACTGAAGGAGTGGTGGCCACAAAACAGCATCAATAGTGTGAAGCAGAACAGGGGGCTGGGGGCAGGCACAACAGCGGCCCAATTCTCAGCTCAGGGGGCAAACCAGCAATTCACGAGGCTCAGCTGCTCAGTGACCACTGAAAACTCCTGAATACTTTCCCAACAAATAAAGTATACAATTGAATACTCAATACAGATGGATTTTAAAGAGATGGAATAATACCAGTTGGAAAAAAGACAAACGCTAATGGTATTAGTTAAGGATAATTCTCACTTTTGAAATTTTTTAACAAAGTTAACAGAAGAAGTTAACAGAAGAACATACTAGCATAATTAACATACTAGCATAATTAAGTTTTGCTAGGGAAAAAAACACTGTTTAAACTGATATGAACATCAGGGAGCTGGAAGAACACTTACACTTGTTCATGCAACAGTATGTGAGGGCCCAGTGGCTGCCAGACACTAGGCCTAAATATCAACAGAAGTAGCTAAATCACATTAAAAGACTTACTTTTTCCAGCCCAGTAATTACAAACTAATAGTAAAAGTAATAACAGTAGTAGTAAAAACAGTAACAAATATAGATTTTGCTTACTGAGCACATACTAGGGTCAGGGGTCAACAAGCTTTATTACAAAGAGGCAGTAAGTATTTCAGGCTTTGCAGGTCAGTCCAGTTTGCCATAAGCAAATGGGCCTGGCAGTGCTGTAATAAAACTTTATTTACACGGCCGCAGCTTGCTGGTCCCTGTTTTAGAGGCCTGACACACAATGTGTCATTTAAAATGCTCTAAAACTCCCAGAATGGGTACTAATATCATTACCATTTTCCTAATAAGTAAACTGAGATTTAAAAAAGGTGAAGCAACTCGCCCAGTTTTACATCTAGAAAGTGCCTGGTGCCTCGCACACTGAGGGCTAAAACGATGACTTTGAATGATTACTGCTGTACGTGAAGTAATAAAATGTTACACTCTCAGGTAAGTGTACGTGCAAGTGCACACACCCACACACCCACCCCCTTCTCACATCCCAGAAAAGAGCAAAACCAAGAAGACTTCAAGAAATACTCACGGTTATTAATCACAAGTCCTGGAAATGGTCTAAAGAGAGAAACAAATTGCACAAGTTTTTTTCTACTCTACAAGAGTTCACATGTATATTCAGTGTATTCAACTAACATTTAGCCCATGTCGCTTACGTGCTAGAATGAGAAAAGCTGTCCACTACTGTTTAATCTTATAGTTTTTAAGCTACAGACAGACAGATATACGAATAACTAATATGGCACATTATTAGAAAATGCTACACCAAGATGGTGGGAAAAGAACAGGAACAATACAAAGGGAATAGAGTAACTTTAGTGAAATGAGGAAAAGGCCTTGGGAAGGTAATACATTAGCTCTGTCTGAGTGTTGGTCCTATGCAGACAGTGGGAACTTGACAATGAATGGGTGTTATTTAGTAACAGCTAAGTTTGGGGAGGTGGAAGAAAAGAGTGAAGGGCACTTGGGACTTCTGCTTAGGTGGATGACAAAAGGATACTGTAAGACTTACTGTGACAAGCACACATCAAAGACTGTAATTCGCACAATGCCGTTAGAGGGCAGGTGTAACCACCATTCCTACTCTGTGGATAAGGAGCTAACGCTCTCAAAGGAAACAACTACAATCTCACCGGACAGACAAGGAAACAGAAGTGACTTAGTATCGAATCCCTGTCTGATCCAAAGCCTGTGACGAGATGCTGAGGCAGAGGCTGGCAACATTTTTCTGTAAAGGGCCAGACAGTAATATTCCCAGCTCTGTAGACCACACTGTCTCTGTCCCAACTACTTAATTTTACCACTGCAATATGAAAGCAGCCACAGACGATATGTGAACAAACGGATGTGACTGGGTTATAATAAGACGTAAAACTAAAATAAAAGCAGATGGCAGGCTGGAGCTGGTCCACAGGCCATGGTGTGCTAACAATCCCCTGCCTTAAAAAGCAGAGAACTGAGTCAGCACAAGGAAGAAAGAATCTAATAGTACAGTAACTAAAGAATTTCACTACAGTTCATTTCATTACACGGTAAACTTACTACATATGACTACATTTTGGAAGATGACTCAGCCTCAATGATCTGCAGGTTCATTCTTATGACCAAGCAAGGAACTCTCACGTACCTAATGACTGTGAATTTAATGAACTCAGCAGAATCTAAGATCCTTCTCATGGAGCTGATTTCCAGATAGCTGGGGGCTTTGAATGACACTCCAGGAGGCATGCCATCAACCACCACACAGCCAGGGTTAATTGTGATTTTCCTGTAGGGAACTTTCACAGGGAAACCCATACCAATGGCTTCACCTATAGCAAGACAAACGGCATAAAAGCACAGATGAACCTGGCGCCTTAGCTGAGTGTTGTAAAAGCACAGATTAAAACCACCTGAGCGTGATTTACTTTTAAGATCTTATTGAGACAAAATTTCCTTGCTTACTGCAAGCTATACTATGCAAATGCAAAACTTACCAAATTTTCGACTGAAGAGGTCATTAACTTGTTCTCTTAGCTGTCTAGCTTTTTCAACTTTTGACAGTCTTTCATTATCGTCATCTAAAAAGGTTAAGAGAAAGTTGTAACTTAATAATGCGATTTTAATACCAGATAAATTTTTAAGTGCTTTATGTAACTTCACTTTCTGTTTTTGGAATGTTTTAAAAAACGAATCAAGATTGAAATGATTTAACCAAACAATTTAATAATAACACCAAACTGACAATGCTGCAGTTATGAAGAGCTTTGCTTGCTGACTTATACAAATTTTTTAAACAGCACCCTAGGCATCTGGGTGGCCTACAGGTTTTAGATCATGCCGAGTCTAATAACTGCCAAGAGCTGTTTAGCGACAAACTGACAAGGTGATGTGTTTGGTTAATAACTTCTGCAGGGGCTGGTGGGGACAGCATACAATGTGCAGTGCATTCAACATCCATGAAGCCCCACAAACTATGATTAAGGCAGAGAGATCATACCTGGAATTGTCACCTGAATGATGTTAAGATCTTCAACACCTGATGCAGTAGTATTAACATTGGGCGATGAATTTATTTTTCCTTAAAACAGAGACTTGAGATTAGAACATATACAGATGTAATTAAATCTTCCCTAATAAAGTGCTTACAATTCAGACTACAAAAGACAGTATTTTAACCCAACTTTGTTCCTTTTCACGTCATGTTTTGTTGTTCTGTGATATTAGGCTTCCTGAAAGACGTTTTTCACTTTTTTCTCTTCCTTGTGGTGCTTCCTTCGTAGAGCATCAGATATGTGGAGATCCTTAGGTATTAAAGAACTTAAAAATCGTAAACTAGTCCAAACCCCAACCTTGAATGAGCTTTCCTGGTTTTGTCTCAGTAGCCACTCTTTCAACACTTTTCTAAATTAGTGCTGCAAAGTAAGCGTCTAACAGCATGTTTTCCGCAGCAAATGCTTACTTGGAGGGCTCTTAGAGGAGGAGGTGCTCTCCTTAATTGCCGTCTCAAACATTTCAGGCCTAAGAACAAGAAAAGAGAAAAGACTTTTGAGCTAACATTCCAATAGTAAAACATTAAAAATGAAACAAGTAAGAGATTTAAAAAGCCAGCAACTTTCTATAAATACACATTCTTAGTAATGGAAGAACAGAAGTAACATGGATCTCTAAAGGAACACACATATAAAGACTAATTATAATTGTGATTTTAACATCCACCCCAGCCCCATCTAGTATAAACAGCTTCTTCCTGTGGTTTCAATATATCCTGGAAAGAGTGTATGCTAGACTGGAGAAGGAAACAGGAAGAGACCCGAATGCAGGTAGCATGGAAACAGAAGACAGGCAGTAAAAACCTGAACACAAGAGACTGTCTCTCTTAGGAAGCAGAAGCAGGGGCCTTAGCCTCTACAGACCTGGCTGAAGGTACAGAGGGAGGCCATTATGGTTGGCAATGTCAGCTTTGATTATTTGACAGCATCCTTAGGGAACTCAGAAGTAACCTTTAATAAATAAAACCTAAAATTCCTTTCAATTCATTTCAAATGTATTTTGTTAACTCTAATTATTTCCATTTACTTCAATTGTGTTGGCATAATTCACAGATGTCCAAGCAAACAGGAGAGAAATTTAAAATATTCTGTAAGCTGGAGAAATAAACTGGCTTTATAAAACTGAACCACTGGGCTTCCCTGGTGGCGCAGTGGTTGAGAGTCCGCCTGCCAATGCAGGGGACACGGGTTCGTGCCCCGGTCCGGGAAGATCCCACATGCTGGGGAGCAGCTAGGCCGGTGAGCCCTGGTCGCTGAGCCTGCGCTCCGCAGCGGGAGAGGCCACAACAGTGAGAGGCCCACGTACCGCAAAAAAAAAAAAAAAAAAAAAAAACAACCCAACAACTGAACCACTGCCTAGACTCCAGTAGTATTAACCATTAAGATATCACTGTGAGGCTTCCCTGGTGGCACAGTGGTTAGGAATCCACCTGCCAGTGTAGGGGACACGGGTTCCAGCCCTGGTCTGGGAAGATCCCACATGCCACAGAGCAACTAAGCCCGTGCGCCACAACTACTGAGCCTACGCTCTAGAGCCCACACGCCACAACTACTGAAGCCCGCACACCTAGAGCCCGTGCTCTACAACAACAGAAGCCACCACAATGAGAAGCCCGCGCACCGCAACGAAGAGTAGCCCCTGCTTGCCGCAACTAGAGAAAGCCCGCGCGCAGCAATGAAGACCCAACACAGCCAAAAATAAAAATAAATTTAAAAATTTATATTAAAAAATATATATGTCACTGTGCATAGACTTCACTAAATCAAGTTGTTATCCCCCTGATAAGCCACGGCCCTCCCTCTTTTGACCAGTTACGAAAAATTTAAAATATATACAAAGGTACAGCTTAAAGAGCTTGTTTGACCCTAAGGTTTGGCTGAGCTCCAAAGTAGAATCCATGTGCCATCTCCCGGCATCAAACTGTATCAACTCATGGCAATCTTGTTTCATCTCATTTCCTTACTTTTTAATGATGAACTTAATTTTGGCTTTGTTTCTGAGTATCTTCTCCAGCCTTGGAATGCCAAAAGTAGATGGTCGTCGGAATGGCACACCCTCGGGTAAGCCTTCCACGTAAAAGTCTTCAGGGAAAGACTCAAATAACGCAAACGGCACTTTCACAGCTTGTTTAAGGCCAAGAGCTTCACCTAAAAAAACAAAAACAAAACACATTTACTGGTTCTCATATTTATAACTTTTTAAAAAACTAAGCCTTTTTAAAAAAACACATTTTAAATTACATTTTGCAGCTACTAAAACCTTTCTTTTTAAAAAATCACATTAATTTTAGAAAAATTTCTTCAATTTCTTGGTGCTCAGAAATGTGGAAGAAATTATAAAATTCATGCCTGCAAAACCCACACACTTCTGATGACAGTAATATTTAAATGCTGAACAATCTTACTATGCTCACATTTTTCTATTTTATAAAAAAGCTACCTCATATTTTAATAACAGTATTTCAAAATAAACTTACCACATTTTTCATTGAAAAGATTTTCAACTTTCTGTTTTAGGTCAGTGATTTTGGCATTCCAGGCCTCTGCATATAAAAAAAAAAAAAAAAAAAACCAAGAGCGATTAAGATGTTAGTAACAGTTACTAGTATACATCCAATGGCAGGAACTTCTTCATCTTTTATTGTGCATCTTTAAGCAATACAAAATAAAAAATATATAGGTTTTAAACACAGGCATGTCTTGATAACTACTCTAATCCTGATGCATTATTTAACTGTTTTATTATATTACTAATATGTTGGCTACGAATAAATAAAAAAACAAATGAAAACCAAAATACCCCCCCAAAAAACAATTAGAGTATCTACTACGTGCCAGATACGGTTTTACCCTTTAAATGATCTGGTATTTATAATCTTCATAATAACCCTATGGAACAGGAAGTAATGTTATCCCCACTCATAGATAAGGAAACTGAGGCACAGAGAGGTTAAGCAGCCTGCTCAACGTCAAACAATTATAAAGTCCTGGCACCAGATTTGAATTCAGTCTGGCTCTATAATCTGTGCCTTGAATTGCTAATATATACTAACTCATCAAATAAAAAAAAGAAAACAATTCAACTAGTAAAATATTTTACTAACTCCTTTTATTTAAAATAATGAAATAAAGAAAAACGTAACACGTATTTACCAAAGGAAAACTCTCTCCCTCGAGGCTTGAAGGGAACATTAGAACCATTAGTCTGGGTAGGGGTTCGAACAGCTGAGGTTTGAGGGTTGCTGTTATTAGGGCCTAAAGAATTAAACAAAAAACATAATCAGCACATATATTCAGTCATCCTTACATACTGCTCGTGATTTCTCTAGGACATGCTCTTGAGGTCCAACCTGTGCTGGAGAAGTTCAGTTCAGTGTGTATACAAGCACTCTGCAATGAAAACAGCCACTGCTGTCAGTATTACAGACCTCCATCCATCTTCCTACTTCCATCCCTATAATCAGGCATTTCCCCCCAAAACACATCTAGCTTTCTGGCTGATCTGAGGAACTTTCAATTCACTTAATGATTCATTACGCCATTTTGAAGCCACTGGTTACCTATGCTTGCCTTTTATGTTTTTCTTTCGGCCTTTGAACATAAACACGACTTTAGATACAACTATATCATCTCCCCTATATGAAGCTTTCCTTTGGATTCTCTAGCTGACACTGACATATGCTTTCTTTGAATTCTTAGTAATATACAGAAACAATGTTATGGGTTATCAGTTGTTTTCCATTAAAAGCCTGACTATGGCCTCAGAATCGAATAAAATATCAAGATTCAACATTCTAATCTTTAATTACTTCAAACTCCCAAATAAAAACCACAGCTTCCTTAAAGAGCATAGTGATAAAAGCAAAGTATTTCTGGACCAGCTGGATCTAGCAGCCTGGTTGACCTGGCAGGTATAATAACCAGACAGAGGAACTCAGTACATCCTATTACCATACTTCTTTAACAGGCTACTAAGATCACTCAACTAACATCTCTTTTTATACTCCATGTTCATAAAGCAGCCTTTTAATAGTCACAGGGAAAAAAAAAAAAATAGTCACAGGGAAAGACAGGAAGAGACTTGTGATCACCTGACAGAATTAAGCTGACTGAAATATCTACCTACGATTCAAAAATCAATAAACTGGCATTCTGGTTTATGCTTAAGTGAAATGACACTACACACCCACTAGAACGGCTAAAATAAAAAGAATGACAATATCAAGTACTGTGAGGATGTGCAGCAACTGGAATTCTCATACATTCCTGGCAGAAGTGTAAAGCGATACAATCAGTTTGGTAAACTGTTTCTTAGAAAGTCAAAAACCCAGTAATTCCACTCTAAATATCTATTCAAGAGAAGGAAAGCATATGCCATGTTTTGTACACAAATGTTCATATAGCATCTTTACTAGACAAAGACAGGAAATAAACCCAAATGCCCACTGACAAATGCATAAATTAATTCTGGTGAATCCAGAGACATGCAGCAAGTATAAATCTAACAACATTGTGCTAAGCAAAAGAAGGCAACCATAAAAAGAAAAGATACAACATGATTCCATTTATATGAAATTCTACAACAGGCAGAAGTGTTCCATGGTGACAAAAGGCGGATCAATGGTTGCCTGTGGCCTGGCCTGTGAGGGAGTGACAGCCAAGGAGCGTGTGTGAGACGTTTTAGGATGAGGGAGATGTTCTATCCATTGACTAAAGCGGTGCTACAAGCATTTTTCAAAACTCAAACTGTACAATTAAAATGCGTGCATTTTATCGCATATAAAGTGTACTCAATAAATTTGATTTTTAAAGTAATAAAAAAATCCATTTACCAGCATGATGTATAATTTAAAAGAAAACACTAGTATGGTGGGAAAAAAAAAAAGGTCCCTCCTTGCTATCACACTCTTGACAAAAAGTCTCTGAACATGGATACAGCTCTTTACTACTCAAATTAGTTAGTGTTAAACCACTAACAACTATTTTGTGGTATTTTAACAAATATAAATTAAATTTGGGGTCTATTTATAGCCCTGGTTAAGCAAAAGAAAGCTACTGTGGGACAAGGTCCTCCGTGGCTTGGGTAAGACAACAGAAAGAGATTCTCTGTTAATCTGAAGGCAGGTCAAAACCATTTTTCATTAACCCATCACTGCCCTTGTACACGAATGTTCAGAGCAGCATTACTCATAAACAGCCAAAAAGTAGTACAAACCAAATGTCCATCAATCGATGAATAAACAAAATATGGTATATCCACACAATGAAATACTAGTCATCAAGAAAAAGGAACGGACACCCATCAGGATGGATATTATCTAAAAAGCAGAAAGTAACACGTGGTGGCGAGGCTGTGGAGAAATATCACCTTGTAATTGAAATCGTTAATTAGAAACATTTAGAAAATCTAACTTTGGGACTACCCCGGTGGTGCAGTGGTTAAGAATCTGCCTGCCAACACAGGGGACACGGGTTCGAGCCCTGATCCGGGAAGATCCCACATGCCCCGAAGCAACTAAGCCCGTGCGTCACAACTACTGAGCCTGCGCTCTAGAGCCTGCGAGCCACAACTACTGAAGCACGCGCACCTAGAGCCCGTGCGCCGCAACAAGAGGAGCCACTGCACCGCAATGAAGAGCAGCCCCCGCTCGTTGCAACTAGAGAAAGCCCGCACACAGCAACGAAGACACAATGCACCCAAAAATAAATTAATTAATTTAAAAAAATCTAGTTTTATCGCAGTTAAGTGTTCTGCACCTAAAACAAGTTTTATAAAAACTCATTTGCATAAAAATATAAATAGTAAAGTGAAGAAGCAACAGATTAACTAGTGAATTGCAGAACGGACAGGAACAGGCCACAGAGCAACCTCACCTTCAACAGTGACCTCAATTTCAGGAACTTTTGAATTACTCCCAGGGCTTCGTGGTCTTTTCGGGGACTGCAAAGCTGTAAAGTAAGCATACAATTTCTTTTGCATGTTGTAAAAAATCCAGAAGGAGATGCTTTATAAAAGCAGAGTATTAAAATTCATACAGTTTGGCTCTTTTCAAAGAAACCTGAAGAATTAAACTGGTAGTGTAATCGTCCACATGAGTCTCAACAAAGCTGTGGAAACATGAATGAAGGAGGATTGCAAACGTGAAACTGCCAATGAAATGTTTACTTTTAAGAGACAGAGAGGAGGGAGGGAGGGAGGGAGGGAGAGGGAGGAGGGGGGTTCATTAAACAAAATACCTTAAAAAGCAAAGAAACAAACCGAAAGCCCCCAAAAGATATGTGCCAATGACTCAGTATGTTTTAACGCACTGAAGTATAATGAAGGTATACATAATCTCTTACCTTTAGTGTTTATTTTACTAGCCATTCCAGGAGGCAAGTAGGAAATAACTAGTTCAGGTCTAGAGAAAAAACCAAGAAACATTACAGTGGCCAGTATAATATTGGTCTTCACAGCTAGTAAAAATTGTGATGACCAATGATAACTCTGTAATGTAACAATAGTTTCTTCCGTTATGGACCAAAAAAATTCACTTCTCCTTCCTACAAATGCCTGCTAAATGATTTTATGAAGAGTAAATGACCTCTTTCATGAAAATGAAAATTAACTACCACTAGTTTAGTTTCTTCAATTACTGAAATTCTGCAGACATATAAATGAGAAACTTAATCACTGAAATTCAGTTGCCCGTAAGTTTAAGCAGGAATAACAGAGCACATAAAAATCAGCACTTTCATCCTGCCCTCAAGTATCTATCAATAGTAAGAGACAACATAGCATCTCTTAACAAACTTCACCTCCACCAATGTGAGGCAGGTACAACTCTCCTTGTCCCGATGAAGAAAATCAAGGACAAGTTAAAGGATGGGAGGCAATGGACAAGGCCAGGACTGCAGCTCAATGCTACGCTTTCCATCGTGGACTTCAAAGCCTTAACCGTAACCTGAAGCTAGAAAAAAATTTAAATAGAAATATGCCTTGATTGTTCTAATCCCAGAAAGGGCTACACTGGCAAAGAGAACTTACTTTTTAACAACAAACTTGATTTTATTACTTCCACGGACAATCCTTTCAAGTCGTGGAATTCCAAACCAGGTAGGGCTTCGAAAGGGAATTCCTTCTGGCAAGCCTTCTACATAAAGGAACTCGGGGTTTGATTCAAACACCGGGTATGGTACTTTTACTGCCTCTGTGAGTCCAAGAGCTTGAGCTGAAAGTGTAAGAGAACATAACTTATGGAAGGTAAAATTTTACAGTCTTTTAGTTGTGTCTGACAGCAGTCTCTGTTTATGTTTTTAATATATATATATATTTTTTAAATTGTGATATAATGAACATATAACATTATATTAGTTTCAAGTGTATAGTATAATGATTTGCTATTTGTATATATTGTCAAATGATCGCCATACTAAGTGTAGTTGACATCTGGGCATTCTCAAATACGTTGTGCAAAAGTTCCCAACAATCTAGCAATTTCCACTTAGTAATATAGGTATTTTGCTTAGTATATTGTGTAAAGTTGACGAAGAAGCCTAAAATATAAGAGGAACATTTTACCACTTCAAAGCAAAGGGATAATTAATCAAAATTGTCTCTGTGCTCTGGGCAGAAATGAACTACAGCCATTTCACTGCCATACTACCGAAATGGCAACTATCCAGCCCTTGTGTTATCATCTAGGTGCAAGTTTGCTGTTTAAAAGATAAGAGGGAATTCCCCGGTGGTCCAGTGGTTAGGACTCTGTGCCTTCACTGCCCAGGGGCAGGGTGCGATCCCTGGTCGGGAACTAAGATCCCACAAGCTGCGCGGGGCATGGCCCCCCCAAAAAAAACAAAAAAGAAAGAAAGAAAAAGAAAAAAGATAAGAGGTGCATAAGATGCATCTGAGCAGAACTGGTCAAGAGTACTGAAGATTCCTGATCCAGGACACAAACGTCAATACCAGTTATTAAAACGACGATGGCAACGCCCCAGGAATATTGATATCACTCCACTCCTTACTTCCTTCTCCATGACAGACACACCCAATCAACTGAAACACTCTTGCTGAGCCTCCTCAGAATCCTCAAGACAGCGCTCCAGGAAACCGCTGTCAACAAATCTACGTTGAAACAGACGATGAAACCTATTTGCCACAGGTGTTAGCCAGGTTACAAGTACAGACAGCGGAACTGAGACTCCTCCCCAACTCCTCCCTTCCTTTCCCACTCTGACACACGAGAAAACGGAGTCCAGGAGACAGAAAGTAACTTGCTCAGTTTAAGTAGTGAATGTAGTAGCAGAAAGTCAAACCCAGTTTTTGGGACCTTCTTTCTTTAGGTCCTGAACTGCTATAATGTTCATTCAAAACACTGCCTTTCATTAATGTTTTTAAATTAAGACATAATCACTGTGTTTTACTTACCAAATTTCAAATTAAAAATCTCTTCCACTTGCTTCCGTAGCTTGGTAATTCTGACATTCCAATCTTCTTTGACTAGAAAGGAAAAATAAACCTAATCAACAATGTCCCTTACGGATGCTGACACAAAATCAGACTGGACGCTGTTCTTTCCAGTGATGCTATTTTTTAAAAACTTGAGAGATAATCGGCATATAACACTGTATTAGTTTTAGATGTACAATCCAGTGACACTCTTAATAAAATTTTGCTTAAAAGCAAAAACTTCAGATAAGGAAAAGAAGGATTTCCTGCACTTGTCAAATATCAGAAGTACAGGGAGATAGAATTCAAATTTAAGTTTACATGGTAAATAAAGAAGAACTTGTTCGTAAGTATTTAGAATGAATGGTTTTCAAACACTTTTTCTTGGAGGTACATCAAAGAACCCTCAGGGTTGGGAGGACCAGCTATATAAAGATCCAGGCCTCCTATACCAGGTTCAACCAGAGGAGCTTCACTTGTATTTGCTTTCCAAACAGGCATTCCTTGTTTTATCGAACACGTGTGCCTACAGATTTACACAAAGGAAACTTCACTAATCACAGCAAGAAATAAATGATAAAGTGATTAGGGAGCTGTCACTCAGCACTACTCACATCCAGAATCCAGTTTATTTCCTTACCCCTCATTTATAAGACAACCATCCCCTTTTAAATACAACATAAAAATAAAGAAAAAATAAGCTATTATAAAAGACACGTAGGGTGGCACTTACTTGGACAGATAATCGGGGCTTGTTTGTTGGAGCTGAGGATGGAGAGGACGGAGGTAGACTTGGAGACAATGGAGGATGGTTGGAGGTATTGGATAAGGAAAGGAGGGAAAGAGAGAGTAAGAGGAAAGGGTAGAGAGTGCAAGAATCGCACCACGTGTGAAAGCCATTTGTGTCTGTGGACAAGGCGACAGGAAATGTTGGAGAAGTTCTGAAAATACTGCTAAAGGTTGGGAGCCTCAGAAAATCTTTCATTTCCACTTTACTTTTACTGTGAAAGTACTTTAAAACCTTTTCTTTAAAAGAAAACCCAGCATCTCAAGGGTTTAATATGGTAACTCGGCCATTCGACCAGACGAAGTCAGTCTGGTATAAACCAAATTTGAATATTACTATAACAATATCTAGACTCTCCTTCTCCGAGGTAAAGGGCTTCTGTTAACCTGGTGCTCAGTCAGCCCTTCTGCCTCACCCTGCACTTCCTTCTCTGGTATTTGCTGCTCTAATACAAAAAGATCTCTGTACCATTCTACACAAGAACCAAGTACCTTCTCATTCTTCCCCTTCAAAGCTCAGCTATCTGGCTAGTGCCCCAACTTTCTCACATGTGACATCTACCTTTTACCAAATTGAGAACAAAGTGCACCCACGTGTGTTTAAGCATACAACTGTTACCTCAGAGTTAAGCAGACGTCTCTCATGGCAAGGACTAATACAATTCTTCTGTCAGGTATGCTGGGACTTGAATTGGCCCAGCAAGACTAACGCCTAGGTGACTGGCAGACCCAGTAACATTTTGTTGCAATGAAGAAGGACAATCTTTGATTCTTTCCAAGGTCTTCTACGAATGGTAGAAGGCCAAGCATTGTTAATAATTGGGAGAATGGAGAGTCTTTTGATAATAGGCCTGTGACCATCTATGCTAGAAAACAGCAGATCAAGTACTACTGAAAATATTACTAAATCCTCAGAGTAACTTGTATGGTGCCTACAGTTCGTTCCAATAATACATGTTTCACATCCTCAATTTGCAGTCATTATTAGAATTGCTCCTAATAAAAGCAGTGATCACATTAATCACAAGCTTGAACTTGAGGTCTGTCTTGCGAAACAAAGACTCCTACATAGACTTTCATCATACTCAGACTAATGCATATTAAAGCACTACCTTTGGGAATAGTTTTCTTTGCATTATTTTGCTTAGCAAAGTCTCTGTCATGTCCAATCTTCAATTTGTCGCCAATATTTTGTTTCTTTGCCTAAATCAAAAGCATTCTGGGGAGTTTGCTGGGTTAATGTTGCCGCTCAGCCTGAGAAGTTAAGCCTCAACTCTGTCTTCTCCCCGGCAGGATTCTGGGCACAAGATAGTCTGTTTCCCTAGTACAGTATTTCTCAAATACTTCTCATGCCATGATAAACAAAAGATTATATACAATCTATTTGGCATACTGGTGACCTTCACCAGTTGCCTCCAGGTACCCTAAAAGCTCAAGAATCAGTATTACAGTTCAGACAAATAACCCCTCCTGTATAGTAGTTCACCTTAGCATTTACAAAATTGATTAACTGCAAAAATGAAAGAAAAGGAAGGAAGGAAGGGAGGGAGGAAGGAAGGAAGGAAGGAAGGAGGGAGGGAGGGAGGGAGGGAGGGAGGGAGGGAGGGAGGGAGCGGGGGAGAGAGGGAGGGAAAAGATTAACTGCAACAATTCAGAAACACCCACTGGTTCTTAGCAACAGAAGTTCCTAAGGTTGTAGAAGATCTACAAGTTGTGGTCACTTTTTCTGACATTATGGAATGGAAAACAAAAAGATGGGAAAGAAATAAAGGCACACTTATGCCTCAAAGAAAATAAAACCATTCAGACAACTGAGACTGAGACTTTTAAAAAGTTCTTTTCTATTGGGCAGGATGTCAGCACGGCTGCCGCAATCACAGTATTTGCCATTTTAAAAGCAAGGTCCTTGTGAACAGATTAAGGCCTAAAGCTGCATGGTCTGGCACATTAGCCACATGTGGGCAACGTGAAAGGTCGCTACTTGAATTAAGATGTGCTGTAAGTGTATAATACACACCAGAGTTTCAAATAAAGAGTGTAGATAAATGAAATGAAAAATGTAAACTAACTCATCATGTATTTATGTTGATTACAGGATGAAAAACAGATTTGGCTACTAGAAAATTTTACATGACATATATGGCTTGCATCTGTGACGCACGTTCTATTTCTACCAAATACCACCGGTCTGAATTCAAAGCTCGAGTTCCCCCCAGACTACTTATGTTCATGTGGATAAATCAAGGAGTGCCTGTATTGACCTTCCACAAGACTTTTTGGGTGGAAGGGAGAAAAAAGAGGAATTCCATGGCTTTAAAAGATTAATAAAAGCTTAGAAACTACTTACTTAAGCTTGTAAAAAGGATTTCACAACTGTCTTACCTGGTGTGTTCGTTCTTGGCTGAGTAACTTCAGTAGTGCTGTGAGTCAGGAGTTCTGGTCTGTAAAAATACAATTGACATCAGGATGAGAGCATTTAAGCCCACTTTAATTTCCAGTGTGGCTCACTCCACCTTCATTTGCACTGACAGTATCATTTTGGTGACTTTAATTATTCTTAAAGTAGCAAAGATTCAGGTGGAACCACCTGTATGTCCTCAAAGGAATTTTAAGCTTAACTTGTGCAAAACAGTTGTGTTTTGCCCCAAAGCAGTTCGACCTCCTGTTTCTGAAACTTCAGATGAACTAGAGCACAATACAGGTAGATACATCTGTATACATAGCTATACTAGAGCACAATACAGGTAGATACATCTAGTTATGTCACCCTAAAGCCATGTCCCAACAAACAGACATACAAATGCACAACCCCCAAACAGCAAGCAAATTCTGTCCCAACGATAATTCTTCTTTATTAAATGGGCCTTCTGTTCCCACTCCCTGCCCTCAAATTACCCATTCTGCTAGCCTTCAAACTCAAGCCAAAATAACCCTCTTAAGGTCCAATTCAAATTATTTTAAGAGGAATCAGCTTTAAAACCCCTTCAATACTCTGCTGACTGCGAAGGACAGAAAGCCTTCCCCCACTGGGCCATCTCAGTCTGTCTATCATGCTATGCCCTCAAGGTCATCAATCCTTCCATACAGAATGGTGTGGTTAGCTGAACATTCGAGTACACCTGACACCTCCCTGCGCCTACCTACCTATGTTACTTCCTTTATTTGAACCCCCTTCTTGCGTTCTCTATGCACAAGTGACCAAACTGCATGCCACTCTTGCCTTCTCCCCCAAAGTGTTCAAGTAGCACTTTACTGCACTGATCTATATAACAAGGACAGGATTCCTGGTGCACCCAATTTTGTACATCTGGTGCCTGGCACTGCATAGACACTTGCTCAAAAAATGAATCTAAATGTAATACCTTAATCTTAAATATGGAGAGTAAGTCCAACTGGGAAGGGGAAAAGCCCATTTTTATAAAATTAATTTTTTCTTAATGACAACATTAAATTTGTTTCTGCAAATTATAATCCTACCTTTTAATAACAAATTTAATTCGATTGCCCACTTGAATAATTTTTTCCAGCCTTGGGATTCCATACCACGAGGGACTTCTAAAAGGAATGTTTTCTGGTAGTCCTTCCACATAGAGGTCATGAGGATGTGCTTCAAATTTCTGGTAAGGTACAGCCTTGGCTTCGGTGCTCCCTAAGGCTTCAGCTTTACAGAAGAAAAGCAATACAAAAGACGGGAGATTAAGTTTCTGCTGAAATCATATTTTATTATAATCCATAGCAAAGTATATGTCAACTTTTTAAAAAGCAAAGTATACTCTGAAAATATCAACAGCAACTACTGAAATAGACTTAATACAGCAAATGCAAATATTAAATGACCCATGATCAAGAAGTAACTTTTGGTGAATTTAAGTTTTCTGATACTAAGGCCATCGTAATAGCTCTAAGATCTTATTTTTATGTATTCTTTTTTAAAAGATATTTATTTGGCTGCGCTGGGTCTCAGTTGCGGCATGCGGGATCTTTAGTTGCAGCATGCATGTGGGACCTAGTTCCCTGACCAGGGATCGAACCCGGGCCCCATGCGTTGGGAGCGTGGAGTCTTAGCCACTGGACCATCAGGGAAGTCCCTCTAAGATCTTATTTTTTAAATTCTCAATATCTTTGAGAATAAATAAAAAGAAAATCATGACCAACAATAAAGAGTGCAACTTAAATACTACTTTTTCAAATATCCGGAGGCAGAATTTTGCTACTTAATGCTTCATGAGTACAATAAACTTTTTATTGGCTCTTGCACACTAACTTACTTCAGGCTATACTTCTATCTGTATTGCAACCATAAGATTACTGTTCTTTACCCCTTAAACCTCATCAGTGTACCACTTTCCAAGGAAATAATTCATGGAATGACAAATAAAAATAGTAAGCAGAGGCTGGTTTAGATTAAAAGAGACATATCAAGCAAAATTAAGGCACGGAACTTTATTGTTTAAATCCAGGTTCAAAGCAAAAACTTAGAAGATACTTTTCAGATAAATGAGGAAACTCAATGAAGGACTGGGTAAGAGCAAAGAGTGTTAATTCTGTCAAGTGTGATAAGGACACTGTGACTGTATTTAAAACGTCAATGTTGGGACTTCTCTGGTGGCGCAGTGGCTGGGAATCCACCTGCCAACGCAGGGGACACGGGTTCGATCCCTGGCCTAGGAAGATCCCACATGCTGTGAAGCAACTAAGCCCGTGCACCACAACTACTGAGCCCGTGTGCCACAACTACTGAAGCCCGTGCACCTAGAGCCCATGCTCTGCAACAAGAGAAGCCACCACAGTGAGAAGCCTGTGCACCACAACGAAGAGTAGCCCCTGCTTGCCGCAACCAATGAAAGCGCACACGCAGCAACGAAGACCCAACGCAGCCAAAAATAAAATAATATAAATAAAAGTGTTGTTCAATGGCGCACACTGAACAAGGAAAATGACACCATGCCTGTGATATGCTTTATTAAATTCCTACAGGGGGAATGAAAGAGGAAAGGATGAACAAAATGTGGAAAATCTTAAACATCACTGATTACAAAAATGGGTATATGGGAATGCATTGTACTATTTTTCTACTTTTGAATAGGTGTGGCATTGAAATTTTAAAATGTAAAAATGTAATTACTAACCCCCACTATGAAGCCACATCCAAACAGAGCTTGTAAGAAGAAAGATCCGAACAATTTACAAAGTATCAGCACTTATGGTCTCCCTCGTATTCTGAGTTACATTTAAACATTTTACAATCTGATGGTTGAAAAAAGAGTGGCTCCTTGAAGCATCTGCATTTCTTTGATTGTTAGTTTGACTTTCCTCTCAAATTCAAAGGCCTTCTGTCTTAATTTCTTCCTTCATTTCATTAGCACCAAATCTGAAGGGCTCAAGTATAGGATCTCTTTGATAAAAGTAAGGAGTGTGTATTTGAAAAAACAAATACAATGTAATTTAGATCATGGCTGTGAAAAGAAATATTCTCTTTTAAAATATGGTAAAGGCTTTCATACTCACACCTGGGAGTAATATTAATTGTAATTATTCTGTTAAATATAACAAAAAAGAACAAAATCCTAATTCTAACAAACTTTCTATAAAATAAAAAAGAACCAAACTGTTGGAATTGAGAGAGAAACAGCACAAGTTACAGAAAAGAGGAAGGCCAAGTGCATTAGTGTTCATCACATCATCTACGAGGTCTCCCCTATATTAAGTAACCAACCCTCTGTCTCCCTATCCCCCTCATTTTGCTTAATTTCTTCCTGAACACTTAACACCTTCTAATATACTGCATATTTACTGGTTGCTTTGCTATGCATATTTCCCTAAGTTATAAATGAATGCTTCCCAGGGGAAGCATTCACCATCCTCTGTGCTGCTGAGTTCTCAGCACCTGACACATAGGGGGTTCACAGGTGCTGAATGACTCTGCTGCTGCTGCTATACAACTTTCAAGACTTGTGTCTGATATGACAGACAATCTTATGTTTTCTTCTTTCCCTTTCAGTAACCTTAAAGAAAGCAACAATTCTGCTGGCTTCTCACTCTCTAAAGTGACTCCAGTCCCAAATGACCCACCTGAGGCCACAAGCAGGATTTTGCTGTTTGTAAGGTAACAATACATAGGAGTTATCTATTTTCTTAGCTCTGATACAATGAGAAAATACTTTCTACAGGCCAATTTTTCTTTCTATGAGTACACTATCTCACACACAGCTTTCTCCTTCCATGAGGGAAAAGTCATGGGTGCCATGGCTGGCTGGCAGGCACCCATGAGCTAATAGGATTGGCTGTTTCTTACCCCAGGCTGAATTTCTAGAACTAAATGTGAGGCCAAAGTTTAAGCCTGTTAATGCAGATGCACATTATCCTATGTCAGCTACTCATGAATTACGATTATGATGACACTATGGTGGCATCTCAAATGACAAATAAGGTTCATAATCTTATTTCACTAAATGTCTTGGAAATATAATGATTTTTAAAGTGGTGAAGATTCTCTAGTTTATTGTTCATTAGCTGATTTCTGACCAGATGTACGAGGAGATACATTTTCATTAAGGTCCTACATTCATGTTCGGTGGTCAAGGATATTGATGAGGAAAAACTTACACTCTGACTTCTTCTCAAGGCTCAGGAATTTCTCAGTAATTTTTAAAAACTGTTCCATGTATTTTTATTTAATTAAAAAAAAATTTTTTGAGTCACACTTTTATTTATTTGTTTGTTTGCCGAGGGGCATGTGTGATCTTAGTTCCCTGACCAGGGATCTAACCCGTGCCCCCTGCTTTGGAAGGGCACAGTCTTAACCACTGGCCATCCAGGGAAGTCCTTCTGAGTAATTTTTTTTTTTTTGCGGTATGCGGGCCTCTCACTGCTGTGGCCTCTCCCGTTGCGGAGCACAGGCTCCAGACGCGCAGGCTCAGCGGCCATGGTTCACGGGCCCAGCCGCTCCGTGGCATGTGGGATCTTCCCGGACCCGGGGCACAAACCCGCGTCCCCTGCATCGGCAGGCGGACTCTCAACCACTGCGCCACCAGGGAAGCCCCCTTCTGAGTAATTTTTAATGACACTGGTCCATTCAGTATTTGATGAGTATCTGCCCAAGCACTGTTCTACTAATAGCCAAGAGAGACAAGATCTGGGCTGCTGTTTGAACTGTGTTGTAGTGGAAGGAAAAAGGTAGCCATTAGTGCTTTAAGAAAAATTAAAGGGTGATGACATACAGTGTGCTTCGTGGTTTATGTTAGAAGGGTAGGCAGTAAAATCTGGCTGCTTTGGGGCATTGACTTTGACTACAGTGACAGACAGCAGTGAAGAAGAAAAAGATATGGATTTGCAGTGTGTTTTAAATGTAGAGTCAGCAGGAGGCCTTGTGGAAATGAAGAAATCAAGCGTGACCGCTAGGGGGTCTGGCTTGGAAGACTACGTAGAGTGTGGTGCCACTGGGAGGACTGGGAAAGGAACATGCTGGAGGGGGAATCAAGGACTCTATCTAGGACCCGTGAAGTCTGAAGAGCTGTCAAACGGCTGGGTGAATATAAAGGTGTGGTGTAAGAGGGCTAGAAACTTGAATGTGAAAGTCATCGGGAATATAGACAACACTCTATTTTTAAGATAGAGTGGGACTATCTGTGGAGGGCTCAGGACTGAGCTGTAGAGTAGCACCCCAAGATTTAAAGAATGGACTCAAGGGAGGTACCAACAAGAGAATGAAGAGGACAGCCAATAAGACATGAAGAAACCCAGGAACAAACCAAGAGTCAATAACGTTTGAAACTTTCTGTAAGAATAGTTTAAAATGCTTAAGAAAAAAAAAAAATGTTTAAGAAAGAAAAAAAATAAGACAACTATGTTGAACACTGCTGAAAAGTACAATAAAGCAAGGGAGTTACTTCTGGTAACAAAAGACGTTGCAATGATAAACCAAACCTGAGTATTTTAAGTGTTTAGGGATGCAAGCACAGCAAGCACTACAAACAAGACAACCGAAACACTGCTAAGCAGCAGCCTGCCTTCCAGGGACACACTGCTACTGGTGGTCCCCAAGATGCCACTGTGGTACACCATTAAAAGGTACGAAGATGAAAGGATTCCCAAACTGAAATGCCCTGTGCCGAATAACCTGTACACGGTATAAATAACTTAGTCAAGAGTACGTAGGTTTTCATTACAATATTCTCTTCCCTTCTGTACAGATTTAAAACTTTTCATAGTATACGTTAAAAAAGCAACAATAAAGGAAACTGGAGATGAGTCATCCATTGTATTTACTTTCTTAAAGCAAAATCTGGAAAAGTTATTCTGTAATATACTTTAGCTAGGGGGGAAAATTAAACTTACCAAATTTTTTGCAGAAAAGCTGATCTACCATCTTTCGTAACTTAGTGATTCTGGCATACCACTCTTCTTTTACTGTAAGGGTAATATACACATATTCTTCAATTTGATGACATTAATAAATTATTAAATGTTACTAAATAGGTGGTATTGTTTTTCTGTTCTAACTAAAATTACTTCTAAGATTTTAGAATGTGTTTATTAAAACAGTGCTGACATTGAATAAAATGTGTAAGAACAAAACAATAACAAAATGAAAATTCACAATTAATAGTGATTTTACAGAGATAAATTGAAAGTGTCACCACTAAAGCTAGGAAATAGAATTCATTTTACTCAAGATCAGCTAGCAGGTGATTTTTGTGATGATAAATTTGGGGCCACAATAATGCTGGCAATCCTTTCATTACACCAACTCTAAGTGATGCAATTTCCATTTTATATCCCCACCCTACTCCCTCCACGCCAGAGCAAAAGCAACTAAGAGAACAGATCATGATTGGATTTCCTTCAAAATACATCTAACCAACAAGTGATGATGCCCATGGCTACGTACTCTAAGAAATAAGTCTTTTTAACTCCTGGGTATAATGATGGATGATCATTCAACTGATACTAATACAGACTAGGATACTACAGACTAGGATAATAAACTGTTCAATACATTATGCCAGAAAAATTTTGTATCTCAAACATAGAACAGACATGGTCCTTTTATAGTTTATCCAGAAATGTGATGTTTACATTTATTTATAATGGGTTATTAAAAACAAAATGGGTTTATTATTCTAGAGAATCCTGGACAATATTCCTTGTACATCATGTTCTGATTTGACATACAATTTGACACAAGTCTGGAGACCTACCTCCTGAAGCTGGTTTATCAAGCTGTAAGTCTTCACGTGTTGAATTCAAAAGTTCATGTCTGAAAGGTGAGAAAAATTACTAAATATTTACCAGATAATATTCAGCAAAAGTAATAACTACTAGTACTTATGTCATATTCAGTCATCAAAGCCAGTTTTTAAAAGACAGCCTGAACTCTTGAGCACAACTAAATCCTAATTTCTTGAGATTTCCAGAGTAATAAAACCAAATGGTAACTGCAAATGGCTTCATAATGTGCTTCATGGAGTGTGTCTATGCGTGTGCGTGTACACACAGACACATACACACACACACTCACACACACAGAGTAAACTTTGTAAATCAAAGATATTTCTTAAAAGCATAACACCAGGGCTTCCCTGGTGGCGCGGTGGTTGAGAGTCAGCCTGCCGATGCAGGGGACACAGGTTCGTGCCCCGGTCCGGGAAGATCTCACATGCTGCGGAGCGGCTGGGCCCGTGAGCCATGGCCGCTGAGCCTGCGCGTCCGGAGCCTGTGCTCCGCAACGGGAGAGGCCACAACAGTAAGAGGCCTGCGTACCGCAAAAAAAAAAAAAAAAAAAAAAAGCATAATACCAAAGGAAGCAAACTGCAAAAATTTTAAATGGGAGTCTTCAATTTTACATAACATTCAAGACCACCTTACTTAAAAACATCTATAGGGGCTTCCCTGGTGGCGCAATGGTTGAGAGTCCGCCTGCCGATGCAGGGGACACGGGTTTGTGCCCCGGGTCCGGGAAGATCCCACATGCCGCGAAGCGGCTGGGCCCGTGAGCCATGGACGCTGAGCCTGCGCGTCCGGAGCCTGTGCTCCGCAACGCGAGAGGCCACAACAGTGAGAGGCCCACGTACCGCAAAAAAAAACAAAACAAAACAAAACAAAAAAACCCATCTATAATCTGGTTATAAAAACCATATATATTTCAAAACTAACATTTGCAGGACAGTATACATGCTTTTAAAAACTTCTTCTGAATACACAAACACCCCACAGAATTTTTACAATCTAACGTATGTATCCCGCCTCACTCTATTTTGTTGTAATATCCTGAAGTAACAGGGAAGGGGGGGGAGACTGAGATCACAGAGAATCATGGCCATATATTAACCATAATCTTGAAAATGTTAGAAACTAATATAGGGTTAAGTCAAGGAAGAGCTGTGAAATAAAACATTTGCTGAAATGTAGCATTACCCTTCTAAGTAAACATCCTAGTTTCTGTTTATCAAGACTAACCACATTAACCTTTGGGGAAAGGCTTACAAAGTCCCTTCCAAATGTGAGAGATGGCTTCCCATAAATAAGGACATCGAAAGGACTTGAACAGAACCTGCACAGCATGAGTACCTTGTGGTGAGCTTGCACAAACATTTAAATACCCAAAGATAGAGTTTTATATGCTTTAAGATGAGCAACCATGAGCAAAATCTATAAAATTATTTGTATGTTTTCCTTAGTCATTCAAAAAATTTTTCCAAAACTTCTAACAAATTAAAATGCAAGCACTGTAAGAAAATGACAGTACAAGAGTTCTTAGAACAGGCTTATTAATATATCAACATGTAGGGAGGAAGGAGTGGTTATTTGATTCCTGACTAGGACTGGTGTCAGGGTTTTATAACAAGCCTCTCTTGTTTACCATTCAATTTCATGAGAGACTACAAAATATTCATTCATTCATTCTTTCTTTCTTCCTTCCTTCCTTCTCATTGTCTTGTTTCCTCATCTGTTAAAAAAAAAGTGTGGGTGATTTATAAAGTGCTTGGCTGTACTGGACACATCGGGCTGAATTGCCATTATTATTATTCTGACTTCAAAGCTTGTTCTCCACACCAGGGTGTCTCAAACTTTAATGAGCACTGGAATCATCTGGGATCCTCATCACATGCAGGATGGATCCAGTAGATCTAGGTAGGATCTAAGATGTGGTGTCTCTGAAAGCTCCCGGGTGATGCCAATGCTGCTAGTCTGCATGGCTGCCTACCACGTTGTCTTGTGTAAGGAGAGTTTCACTTGAATTGCTCATAGAAAAATGGAGGACAAAATCTTTTAAACTACAATTTATTTGAAAGAAAAATATCTCTTAGCAGCAAGTTTCTCTGTGGAGGACAGCTCACCTATTACCTATGGTATTTCTTGGGTCCTTTTTATCCTTAGTTAAATCCTATCATTCCCTTATTTAATACCAATACAGAGGCAAGTCTGCTTGGTTATAATCTTTGATCAAGGTGTTTGTTAATTTCCCCACTTTCTCAACAGTATCAGAGCACTGCCAGAAAAATGAACACGAATACTTCTGCAAATGACTATCATTCTGCTACTGTTATTGACTTTACTATTTATAGCCCAAAGATATGTGAGAAAAAATTAAATCAGTTATAATATGCACGTGACTCAAAAAGATTCATTCATATTAGAACTTAAAATGAAAGCCACGTAATTCAGGGGAAGTGAACCCCGCCCCCACTCACTGAAGGGTGAGTACTACGTGGTCTACACCCATCATGGTGCTATCTTTCCCATGCCTGTGCCTGGCTGAGGAATAAGCACTTGACATAATCCTAACCAAAGAGAAGTAAGGCCATATTCCAAGGTTTCCTTCTCTCAGAGAAACACAGGTAGCTACTGTCCCTCGTAGTAGACATGTCCGGCTGTGAGTTCTGGAACTATGGCATCCAGCTCACTAGTCTAAGGAAACTATCAACACAAGGAAGGAAGAATCTGGAAAGGAGCAGAAGCAGAGCCCCAAGTATCACTGTTTTATTTATTTTCTAATTTTTTTAACTTTTTTTTTTTGGCCGCGGCATGCGGGATCTTAGTTCCTGACGGGGGATCAAGCCTGTGCCCCCTGCAGTGAAAGCGCACAGTCTTAACCACTGGACTGCCAAGTATCACTGTTTTAATCATCCTATCTCTGACCCCCTTGCTACGTGAGATAAGAATCTTACTGTAACAAGCCAATTTGAATAAGGGTTTTTGTTACTTGTGCTGGAGACATCCCAACTGCTACCCAACCTCTTTCATGCTGCAATCTCTATTTGCTTTCAAGCGTGTTTGGCTACAGAATTCAAGGTTCAAATCATTTTCAATTCGAACTTGGAAAGAATGACTTAATAGCGTTACATCCATTACTACTCAAATCAAGTATATGATATCTGCGTGATTTTCATTCTTTATGATGACATGGTCTTATTCTCTAGAACCTAATGATTTCTACCTTTATCCTTAGGACACTGAAACTTTATGAAATGTGACCAGGCATATATCTTTGTTTTCTTCTCATATCCTTTCTCATGTCTTATATACACAATCATCTTTACAATTTATAATACTAACAATCTTTTAGCCCATGCATTGAAAATTTTAGTTTAGCAATTATATTTGATAATTTCCTAGACAACTATTCTCCAATTGTTCCTGTTTACAAATGCATCTTGCTTCATGCATCTAATTAGAAAGTTTTCATATATCAACATTTGCTGAAATGTTGTTATATGCCCTCTTAGTTTTTTTAAACTTTTATTGTAATCTTAATAGAATTTTAGTCAGTAGAAATTATGGAAATGTGTGATGTGGCTGCCATTTTTAAATGCAAGCATTTACACTTCCAATTGCTGCACATAAATTTTTGTTTAAAGCTCCTTGCTACAACCCTTACGTCAGTGCTAAAGAATTTATAGCATTCTGCTATTTTTTTCTTTTCATTCTTACTTCTATTGTTTATTTTTATTTTATAATCGACTTTATTTCCACCTATGGTTTTTAAAATTCAGGCCTAAAACAATAAGACACTGATACTTCAATATTTTCTTTAGCATACGTAGAGAAAAATTGTAAAAGAAAATAACAGTGGTACGCCAGTCAGGCATGGACAGGTGTTCATACTCCAAAAGCCAACCCTGGCATAACTGACATAGACACATTGAAAAGTAGAAATAAAACAACATATAATAACTCAAACTTAATTTAAATATAGCCCTAGTGGTTAGTGAATATTTGTCAACAACATAAAAAGATGCACTAATCAAGAACAAAGACCAAAGTCCAAGAGTCTTACTTCTTTATCACAAAACGAATCCTTTCCTTTGCAAGTAATATCCTCTCAAGGCGAGGAATTCCGTAAGTAGATGGCCTTCTAAAAGGGATTCCTTCCGGAAGTCCTTCTACATAAAGATCTTCCACGTGGGACTGGAAAAGAGGGTACGGGATCGTCACAGGACCTTTGGCTTTTATAGCTTGAGCTTTAAGGGTAAAAAGAGAAAGGGAAAATTATGAAATGACAAGGATTAAGCACAGTTTGTAGAAAAGAATAATAATCGAATACATACATATTGCTTTGTAACTTTTATTATCACTGCATCAGAAGCAAAATAGTACAGAAGAACTAAGAGGAAAATACCACCAAAGATGCCAGCACTCTACTTAGTCAAGACTGCAATGAAATAATATATTATTTTGAAATAATGTAGATATAGGCAGACTTTCTACTCAAATTTGAACCATAAATGACCCCAGAAAAATATATCAGCTAATTTCAGCTAATACATACAGCATATAATGAGAAGTAATATTTTAAAAACATAAATGTTCATGTAAAAAGGATTTTTAATAAAATAACTGAAGCAGAACATTTTTCTGAACTGTAAAAATTCTAAGATTCATTTACCAGGAGTAAAATAATACAACAACGGCAACAAGCCAAATGCACAAGGAATCTTAAGAATCGAATACAATGAACAGACTTTGATAGTTTTATTAAACAAACTACAAAGAGTCAGTTTTTCTAAACAATAGGGGACATTTAAATATCACTGGGTATTAAACAGTGTAATGTTTTTAGGTGTGACAATGGAACTGAGATTAAGACAATGCATTCCTCTCACCTAACTTGGAATTTTACAATTTAGAGTTTTGAGAGGTGAAATGACATGATGTCTTAGACATCAGAGTTTTAAAATGTTCTTGCATCACAAAGAGGACAGGAAAGAACAAGAAAGAAAATATTATAAAATATTAAACACTGTTGAACTTGGGTGATGGATATTTAAATAGAGGGTCTTTGGAAGTATGAATTTCATAATAAAAAGTTTCAAAAAGCATCAATTTACGTTCATCTACAACACAAGCACATTTTTAGCTAGCATTAAAAATTGCAAACTTTTTGATACTAACTAAAGCCATGCCAAATTCTCCATGACTACATAGCAAACACCACTAATTCTTTCAAAGGTTTCTAGTTCATGTAATTAACATATAGCACAGTTATATAAACTGCTTTCCAGTGAACAGAACAGCACAGATGCTACTGACCTTGCCAGAAAGGTTCCAAAGCAAAAATGACTACGGTGGACTCCCCTCAGCCCCTGCTCCCTCAGGAATCACCTCTCAGAACAGGTCCACTTTTTTGCTGGTATTTTATGTAAAAGTTTATTTGCTAAACATTTATCTTTGTATTCAAGTTTCAAGTGTACCATATTACACATTAATTCTGAGTTAGATTTAATATCCTTCGTTGATATACTACATCTGAAAATCATATTCACATTTAACAATGAAAATACCTTCCCCGAAGGCAATTACCATTAAAGATGCTTTGAAATTATGAAATGTGAATATTGTTATTATAATTTCACAATGATTGGTAAACATTATTCTCTTATATGCAAAATAATCAAATATATCACCATCACAACAGAAGTAAAAACATAACCTTTGCTTCTCTCTATGAGAAACACAGAAATTTATAAAACTGTGATAAGTAAATTACTTTTATTCATAATAGTACTAAATTAAGAATACAATAACAAAAATATAAACAGCAAGCATTTCTTACGTACTTACATCCCAAGTATTATAGGAAGCACTTCACAAGCACTATCTCATCTATCTCATCAAATCTTCAGAGTAGAGCTATAGTTCTCATGCCTTTCACAAATGGTTCAGAGAGGACTAAGAGAACATGGCCAGACAGTCTGTCCCCATAGCCTGTTATCTTAACCACCACGTTATAGTGCTTCCATGTAGAAAGAATATGTTGTGAGTTTTTACTTTGAAATGGTCTAAATAAAATCACAGGCAATAGGACTTCCCTAGTGGTGCTGTGGTTAAGAATCCACCTGCCAATGCAGGGGACATGGGTTCGAGGCCTGGTCCGGGAAGATCCACATGCCGCGGAGCAACTAAGCCCATGCGCCACAACTACTGAGCCTGCACTCTAGAGCCCGCGAGCCACAACTACTGAAGCCCACATGCCTAGAGCCCGCGCACTGCAATGAAGAGTACCGCTCACCACAACTAGAGGAAGCTCGCACGCAGCAACGAAGACCCAACTCAGCCAAAAATAAAATATAGATAAATTTATACAAACAAAAAAAAAATAAAACAAAATCACAGGCAGTAGACTCTGACTACTGAAACATGGGAAAAATATTGAGAACCTTAAGAAAATAACTGAAAATATTAAAGAAGGGTTCCCTGGTGGCACAGTGGTTGAGAGTCTGCCTGCTGATGCAGGGGACA
Organism: Lagenorhynchus albirostris; assembly: GCF_949774975.1. NCBI lineage: Eukaryota > Metazoa > Chordata > Mammalia > Artiodactyla > Delphinidae > Lagenorhynchus > Lagenorhynchus albirostris. Next base: position 77,828,855 of record NC_083109.1, read on the forward strand.
TGGGTTCGTGCCCCGGTCTGGGAAGATCCCACGTGCCACAGAGCAGCTAGGCCCGTGACCCATGGCCGCTGAGCCTGCGCGTCCAGAGCCTGTGCTCCGCAGCGGGAGAGGCCACAACAGTGAGAGGCCCAAGTACCGCAAAAAAAAAAAAATTAAAAAATAGAGAAAAAGTTACTGAATTCCTCATGAAGTCTACTCTAATTCTAGATCTTCACTGAGGACTGTTATAATCCGTGATAGGGAACTGTTCAAATTACTTAAAGTAAATAAGCCCAATGTGGTTTATCATTTAAAAACTTCACTTAGAGGGGCTTCCCTGGTGGTGCAGTGGTTGGGAGTCTGCCTGCCAATGCAGGGGACACGGGTTAGAACCCTGGTCCAGGAGGATCCCACATGCCGCAGAGCAGCTGGGACCGTGCGCCACAACTACTGAGCCTGCGCTCTAGAGCCGTGAGCCACAGCTACTGAGCCCGCACTCTAGAGCCGTGAGCCACAGCTACTGAGCCCGCACTCTAGAGCCGTGAGCCACAGCTACTGAGCCCACGCACCACAACTGCTGAAGCCCGCTCACCTAGAGCCTGTGCTCCGCAACAGGGGAGGCTGCCGCGGTGAGGGGCCGGCGCACCGCGGCGAGGAGTGGCCCCCCGCTTGCCGCAGCTAGGGAGAGTCCGCGCGCAGTGGTGAAGACCCAATGCAGCCAAAAGTAAAAATGGATAAAACAGATTTATAAAAAATAAAATTAAATTAAAAATTCACTTAGAGAAGCTCAGTAATGCAGGATAGCACTACAGACTTTCAAGTTACAATTCAGTGTATTATACAATTTTACAGCTTCGCCAGTCATTTGCAAAGAATTCTCCACATTTAAAAAACCCAACAAAACAGATATTTTTAAACAATTTTTGCTATTTCTAGGTGAGCATTTGATACCAGGTGATAATAAATCTTGTTTCTCTGATTACTATATAAAGGTAGCTATAGGACGGAATACTAAAATAAAAGGAAAAGAGAATTTGAGATCTAACAAACTCAGGTTATCTATCGAGAGTAGGGAAAATAAGGGCATCTAGATGAATACAAGATTTAACACATCAGGTTTAACGAAGACTTAAGAAAACACTCTTCAGTTAAATCTCCAAGATTCAAGATTTTGCAACAAATATATAAATAAACTCCCAAACACGCATGCTGGAAGTTTAATGGAAATATTAATTGATAATTAAAGAAAGGAAACTTCTAAAGCTTTGTTGTGATCTGGAAAGAAAATTTCTAATATTTGGACAGACACTATCCACTACCTTTCCAGCGACAGATAAGGAAGGAACGCACAAACACTGGTAGAGTGGGACTTGCTCACATTAGATGAACAGTAATTCCATTGTTAAAAAGCTTACGGACAAAACCTTACAGGAATTTTTGAGTTTAGACTTACCATACTTTCTTTCAAACAACTCTTCAACTTGTTTACGCAGGTCAGTAATTCGAGCATTCCATTTCTCTGAAAATTGAGAGAAAGTTAAAACTCAATGATAAATCCCTGTTTGGAGGCACTAATAATGTTCTTAAGATGACCCAACATCTAACGACTTATTTTCTACATAACATATCCTGATTTTTAATAATCCACCTGTCTATATAATTTTACTGTTTTCCTAAGGACTTTATCTTTTTTTGCGGTTCTTATAATTGGTTCAATGAGAGATTATAGGGTTGTTTAAAGATTATTTTCAGAACACTTCATACTGAGTACCTCTTTTTAAACTTATAAATTCCGAAAAGCAGGAGGGCAGAAAAGACCCGTCAATTAAACACCTCAAAGTGAGGCAAAAAAGAGAAAGGTCCCCAAGACTGTGCAGGAAACCTTCTAAAACATGTCTAAGTTGCACGGAAATAAGACTTTATATACAGTTGCAACTTATAATAGCATGCTAAAGAATATATATAAACTTACTATATATGTAACTTCAATTTATATTCAGTAATTATGACTAAGACAACTTAAAATATTAAAGTACTATTTAAAAACGTATAAAGCTAAATGTTCTATTTATTCAAAATATGGATCACAAACACATCTTGCCACTAACATTTTACTTAGTCCCTTCAAAAGGATACCACTGTGGTTTGATTAGATTAGAGGCCAGCGGTTACACAAAGCAAGAAAAATTAATATAAAAATTATATCTGAAATAAAGAAGTGATCCAAATCTCAGACAAATAACTGAATTACTAAGTCATTAACACTGATTTTTAAGTCTACCCTTTTTTTTTTTTTTTTTTTTGGCCACATTACGTCTTGTGGGATCTTACTTCCCTGACCAGGGATGGAAGCTGGGCCCCAGCAGTGAAAGCATCGAGTCCTAATGACTGGACTGCCAGGAAATTCCCTTAAGTCTACCAATTCTAGTCAACAACAGAAGATACAATGTCTTATGCTTTGGTATACACAAACATGTGTAAGCAGTGTCTTTAAGGTTACTTCAAACTGTCCATGGCTTTCCTCAGCTTAGATTATAAGGCAGTAATATATTTAAGGCATCCTCCCCAAAGAATGCTGTAACTCTTCAGTAACAGAAAAAGTTCTGAAGGAAAAAAAAGAAAAGAGGACCACATTTCACTGACAACTTACCAAAGTTGAACTCCCTCACTTTCCGTTTGCCGGCATTGGCAGGTTCTGTGACTGGCGGCTGGGGAGGTTCATTGCTCTTTGGTCTCTTGGTAGGTGGAGAATAATCATCATCTTGAAAAAGAAAACTATCATCACTGGAGGAACAGTCTAAATGAGTGAGTCTAAAAGCCACTGCCTGTAAAATTCTCAGCATTCAAAAGACGTGGGGGGATTTAAATGCGACTGCGACAGCAACCGCTATTTCTGTGTTGACATTTTCAGCGTATTTTTTTCCCAGTTACATCTCCAGCTTTCCTACTCTTTTCGGAGGTGCTCAAGTGAATAACCCTCGTTTTCCTATGTCTTGCTCCTGTTTTTTCAGTTTGCTTAATTTGAATTAAGTCATACAAATTTCCCCTTCTCCTAACTCCTCTCAGACAGCTGTCTAGAATTATAGTGTATTTTAAGTCTTCCAAGAAAAAGGTTTTAATGGAGACAGCTACCAACAACTATACAAATATATAAGAAAACGGGGAGAAAATATATCTTGAATGGAAAAATATTTAAGCTTATACAAAATTCAAGCATACATAAAGGAGACTGGATAACTGTATGTTAAAAACTTTTAACCAACAAAACTAAAAGCAGTAAGATTATATTATTTGTGAAACAGGTATTGTTGATTCATCCAATACAATACCCATGTATGGAGAAAATAAGCGATCATATATTTAATCACAGAATATAGACTACCCAAGAGTTTGTAGTAAGAGTTCTTTGCGGCTATGCCTGCAACTCAACTCTGCCGTGATACTTCAATACATCTGGTGCTAGAATAAAGGACACTGGATCAAGTAAGAAAAGCTATCGACTGTCATCTTCTTCTGGTCCCTGAAAATATCAGTTGGCACATTACTGAGATTTCTGCTCAAACACCATCTATAAATTATTGAAAATACCATTTTCAGATATCTATACTTTAAAAAAATGTGGGATGAAGAAAATAATCACTGGGTTAAAGGCAACAGCAGTAACAAAAAGATACCATAAGATACACTAAGTTCCCCTTTTCAGTATAATTTTCATTCTCATTTTATAGCTAAACAAACAAGACCAGAGAATGCTATATGACTTAATCATGTCATATGCTAGACAGTGAAGCTGAGATGAAATTATGGGTATCATTCTTTCAGCTAAACAGGTTAACTCTCAAAAAACAATAAGAAATTCAAATTTAGCCTAATATACAATGATGCCTTGGACAGCAATGGATAACTTTTATATACTTTGTATGTTAATCAAGGGAAAATCTGACTAAAGCCTAAAATACTTAAATCTCATTCCTATCATAGCATCAGAGAACACAGACATGGCTGCCCTTGTTCACTGACTTTGGGTTCTTCCTTTACAGACAAATCCTGTGGATACCAAAATCCACAGATGCTCCAGTCACTTATATAAATTGGCATATGATTCACATACAACCTACGCACATCCTCCCTTACACTTTAAATCATCTCTAGATTACTTCTAATACCTAAGACAATGTAAGTGCTATGTAAATAGTTGTCTGGCACGTGGCAAATTCAAGTTTTGCTTTTTAGAATTTTCTAAAAAACTCTTTCTGAATACCTTCCATCTGCAGTTGTTTAAAGCTTGCAGATATGGTGGGCCAACTGTAATGTCAACAGATATTCTGATTACCTAAAATCATTTACTGACTGACTATTCAAACCAATAAGAGAAAAAGGTATCAATGTCACTGATACCAGATAAAGTCATATTAGGACCCATTTATGTGCTGGGAAAGGGAATACTATTTCAGGAACAAGTTATCATATAAACAACTTACGACACTACAAAAACTTTCACGCGTTGAATTCCACTGTAGAAACCCATGTTCAAATCCAGAAAAAACAAAAAAAAATTTGTAGTAAAAAACAATTTAAAAATGACAAACCACCAGTAAAATAAAACTTGACTATGTAACATGGGCTCATAATGATTAAACTACTACAAGGATTAAAAATGGTCAAAAGATTCTTAAATAGGTTATTAAATAATTAGATTCACACCTAAGTAGATACATTTTGGAAAACATATTAGGTATTTCTCTAATGTCTGGCTTTCAATTCTGAACACAGCTGACAAAACCCCCCCTTTCCAATTTCTAAATAGATTTTTAGACGCCTGAGAGTATTTTCAGGCTAATTTGCAAAGGGTAAAATGAAATATACTCATTTCACCTATGAATATTGTCAAAGCATTTTAAATGCTTAGTATTAATATTTCTTTACAAACATTAAGCAATGACAGTTAAAACAAAAGTATTTTCCTTACAGGCTAATGCAGCCTAAATATCTCTACAGATTATCATTTAAAATTATTGCTAACTGAATTATATAACATGAAAACCAAAAGAGTATAAAATAAAATACAGCTTTAGAATGGTAATGAAAAGTCAGTGCTCTATTATATTCATCCCAATTGTAATCTGACGGTTTGAAATTGAGGCCAAGGGGAAAGGGCAAGAGAGCTTTTCTTTAGTGTCCAAGACCTCATTTGTTCAATCAGATTAACATTTTAAAACAAAAGGATTTAATAGTATAAATATATTTTATAAAAGTAACCTCATCGACCATAAATAGAAAAAAGACAAATCTAGGAGAGTGTTTTTTAACAAGATAACAAATGATTTAACAAAGACTGTAAAATATTAAAAAGTGATTATCACATTTTTCTCCAGTGACAAATAATGAAGTCAATCTATTAAATGTAAACAGAGATGAAATTAATCATGTGTGATGATAAAATACCACAACATACATTTTATTAAAAGACTAACCCATTTCATATATTTATTACCTGATTTTAGAGTGTTTTAATTCATACGAAACATAGAATTAGATCAAGAAGAGCTATGAACTCAACCACACCTTCTATTTTTTTTTGGACTCTTGCAGTAAAAAACTCTGATTTTGAAAAAGTATGAAAACGGTTACTCTTGACCTTAAAATCTCTTCCACAAAGGATCCAAATTATTTCTCTGCAGCAGAAACCAGTCTACCTCTAACAATCAGTCCAGCAGGCAGCACTGTTTTCTAACTATCACGGTGCTTCAACATTATAAACAACCACTTTTGTGTAAAAAGACACATATCTCTGGACACTTCCAATTTAAGCCCAAACTAAAAATATTTACATCATCAAAACTAAAAGCTTATAAAATGAATTTCAAGATATTTTAACATGCAAAAGCTGCAATTCAGTGAGGAATATGTGACAGCTATGCCTCAGTCTTAAAAACAAGCCTCTCGGGCTTCCCTGGTGGTGCAGTGGTTGAGAGTCCGCCTGCCGATGCAGGGGACACGGGTTCGTGACCCGGTCCGGGAAGATCCCACATGCTGTAGAGCGGCTGGGCCCGTGAGCCATGGCCGCTGAGCCTGCGTGTCGGGAGCCTGTGCTCCGCAACGGGAGAGGCCACAACAGTGAGAGGCCCGCGTACCGCAAAAAAAAACCCAAAAACAAACAAGCCTCCCACCCCTTGAAAAAGGGCAGTAACAGACCCTAACCCAAAATTACTATCTAAAAAAATCTTGTTTTCCTTTTTGCAACATACTTACAAATATGCCTATAGATAACACAGACCTCAGAGCTAAAATGTGTTACTAAACTCATCCAATTCTTGATGAATGCATTAATAGCATATAAAATTTTTTTCTGATACTCTTTCAACATAATCAAATTGGTAATGTTTTATCAAATAATCTGACACCTATTCAAAGTAAAAGAAACAAATCAAAATACACCAGGCACTCTTTCTCTTAATTAATTACCCCTACACATTTCAAATTAATAGATGGCATTTCCCACCCATGGACCCAGGTCCTAAATCCTCCAAAAGTCTAATTTTTACATAATAATTGGATGCTTACTAAGTGACTGTCAGCAACTATAAAGTTGAAAATACAAAGTATTCAAATGATAACCTACCCAATTACATTGATTCTATGAACTCTCATGTGACATTTATAAGATAAGCATAATAAGTAAACAGTGACAAATAGCAAAGACGATTGCTCTATCTTCAGAAATGCCCAGAACTCAGTCACTCCTTACCCCTACTGTCACCATCCAGTTCTACAGCACCTCCCTCTCTGCCCTGGATAACTACAATAGCTTTGCTTCCACTATGGTCTGCTCTCAGTCTTTACAGCAGCCCTGTTTCTTCAAAAAGGAGGACAGAACTTATCACTTCTCTGTTGAAAACTCTCCAATGGACTTGCCCATCTCGTTCACACCTTAGCACCTAGTACAGCCCCCAGCACATACAAGGTGCCTGGCGTTTGTGGACTGATTAAATGAACATTTGAATAGTGTAGTCCTTAATTTTGTGCAGCAGCCAAGTTTTTATGAATGTCCTAAGCATAAATTTCATTAAAAAGGATACCATCAGAGGATGAAATCCAACTATTCAAACTCTAAAACAGTGTTATCCAAAGTGGCCCTGCCATAGGGCTGTGGTGGCGTGCGGGGACCCTGTGCGGTGACAGTGGTTGCTGCGGAGCTGATGAGAAACTACTAAAGTTCCTGTGGACGCAAAGCAGAATTTCATAAGAACATAGTGGATGGAGAAGAGAAAACCTACGGTGGCTGTGAGGGCCCTGATGCCACGCATGTAAAATTGATATCTTCGGGAGGTCACGAATTTACTGTAAAAAGAGAACATGTGCTAACATCAGGAACAATAAAAGCCATGTTGAGTGGCCCAGGTCAGTTTGCTGAGAACGAAACTAATGAAGTCAATTTTAGAAAGATCCCTTCACGTGTGCTATCAAAAGTATACATGTATTTTACCTACAAGGTTTGCTACACTGACAGCTCTATGGAGATTCCTGAATTCCAACTGCACCTGAAATTGCACTGGAACTGCTGATGGCTGCAAACTTCCTAGATTGTTAAATAAATTATTTTTTAAAACCCCAAAAAAGTATAGTCCATATACAGATGGCATTGTGAACTGCATTCCGGTGTGTAAATATTTATGTATATTTTTCAATTTATTTAAGAAAGAAAATTTTAAATTTCAAAAAGAGTCTTACTTATTAAGAAGACACAAAATTAACCTTTTTAATCTATTTAAAATCAACTTGAAGGGACTTCCGTGGTGGTCCAGTGGTAAAGAATCCGCCTTCCAATGCAGGGGACTCGGGCTCAATCCTTGGTCGGAGAACTAAGATCCCACATGCCGCGGGGCAACTTAAGCCCGCGTGCCACAACTACGGAGCCCATGTGCCTCAACTAGAGAGGCAGCATGCCGCAAACTACGGAGCCCACGTGCCACAACTAGAGAGAGAACACCCGCACACCACAACTAGAGATAAGCCCGCGCGCGCCACAACTAAGACCCGACACAGCCAAATAAACAAATATAAATAAATTTAAAAATCAATTTGAAGACAAATTAAGTTAAGGAACAATCAGGGGGTTAGGCCACAGCAGAATAAACATGTGTGAATGACTCAAGTTCGGGGGGAAAATGCACTGAAAGTGAACTGCACTGTAAGGAGACCTTTTCTCAAGCAAAACACTTCCCGTTATTAGCACGCCCATGACAGCCAGACCTCAAACAACTCTTAGGTAAGACTGTCTCTACACTTATCAAAGACATGCATGTGTCAGAGACCTGACAACAGTCTGATTTTACCCAGAAATGTAGTCATGATGTTTATGAAATTAAGGCACGCACAGCCATATTACTCCAAGGGGTATTTCCCAAACCTAAGTCACAAAAGTTATACATGCGCACCACTGTCTTCAATAACAAATTGATCATCACAAATGGAAGAGCACATCTCAGCTCAATAGACTATTTCCTGCAGTTTAACGTGTCTGCGTCGATCTCAATTAAACCCTTCATAACGTCACATAATTGCAAATAAAGATATCAAGGTTAAAGTACTGTGGAAAATCTTACAAACTGACTTGATGACAAAGTTTCTTTTTTCTTTTCTATGAACTTTTTGGGAAATGCAGAAAGATACAATATGAGAAAATAAAAGCCACCCCCAGGCAAGCAGGATTATCTTATTTCCTTCCAAGCACAAGTATTTTCCTAAACAAAACTAACATAGTTCTCTAGATACACTTTTCCTTTTAAAGGTGACTTGTTCTTGAAAGGCAGGTTTTTTTCTTTTTTTCACTAAGCATATTACACTAGGGGTCTTTTTTCAGATCGCATATTTTTTTTAAAAAGTTACCATTTCAATGCCAAAATATTTTTTCTAATATGAGAATGTATCAAAATTTAATTTTCTAACTATGGATATTTTCCTAGTTTCTAGGATTTTATAATCATTTTTCCAGAAAAAAATACAATATACTTATCAAAAAGATGTGCATGTGAGTTCTCATTTGACCTGCCCTTGTTAGTATCACAGATTACATTTTACCTTCCTTTAATGTATGGATAACAATTAATTAGCAATTTAATTAGTTGGTATATAATAGTTTGTTCATAAACACATATCCCACAGAAAATGCTACCCTGAAAAGTAATCACGTTACACAGACCTGGTACTTCACTGGTCTTCTGAACATAAGGCAGCAGCCTAAATAGCAAAATTCTACTTGTTGACAAATTTGGATGATGTATCAAACTTCTGGTACTATGTCTTAGTTTAAAAGAAATGGGATTTATCACTCCCTCCAAAGAGTTAAAACTGAAAAGATTGACACACATTTCAAGTTTATAAGCCATTTATTTCATAATTATCTTGACATCCCTTCAAAGATCTTATACTATTAAAAACAAGTGTTTATTTTCTAAACAATTCCAACATAGCCTTTATCTGTTTTAAGATTTGTTTTCAGATAAATCCATGTGGTTACCAGTCCTATTTAAAAGCTTTATGCTAATAATTTTAATCATCAATTTTTCTTATCTCTATAGGAAGGAAAAGGTTCTTAGTGTTCATAATATAATATTTATAGATTCTCTTCTCATAGTTGAGTTACAAATTAAAATGCAATTGAATTCAATTATTGTGGACTTCCCTAGCAGTCCAGCGGTTAAGACTGCAACAGGCTGGGGTTCAATCCCTGGTTGGGGAACTAAGATCCCATATGCCGCCCAGTGTGGACAAATTAGTTACTTACTTACTTGACTAGAAACAATTCAAAACTACTTTTAGGTTAGTAAAATTATGTTAGTGATAAAATATGTATATTAAATTGAGATGTTAACACACAAAGTTTGAGAAAATTTCTGATATTAGGTAAAAGCCACCAATCAACTTATAATTTAGAAGCAATGAAGACACTTTGAATAGCTTGAAGTAGCCAAACACCATAAATAACCAAGTGGACACCAGTAGGAGACAGGTTATTTTAAAAAAAAAAAAAAAAAGGAAAGACAAAGATAGCAAACCAAGAAAGGTTATGTAGCAGTTAAAAAAAATAATAATGATGAAGTACCAAGATGTAAAGTTATGGGGAAAAAAACTACGGAAAATGTGATATGTGTGTATTTTATTTGTTCATTATAATGCTGCATGCTGAAAACACCCATATAGTTTCGCAAAACGAAATATGCGTGGGTGTATATATACATCAAATTATTTTTAGATGTATAAACAATAAAGTGACATCTACCACTGAGTAGAGGGTCACTGGAGTAGGGCGGGGGTTAACAGAGCTGTATTTTTACCTTAGAGAAACCTACTTTGAGGAAAAAGAACTTATAGAGGAATAGTGTGAGATAACTTCAAAGGAAAAAAAAATCAATACACATTTAATAATTATTAAATATAAAGCATGATACTGTTAATAATTAGCTGAATCTTTAAATAATTCAGGACAAACTGGCTCATCTGCATTCATGCATTATCTTTGAAGAAAAAACTACATTTGAAGCAACTTTAACTATATAGAGAGATTAGTTTCGAATATTTTTGTAGCTGCTGCTTCCAAAGTTTTGAAGGACAGATTATATGCTAGCCTCTAACTGCATTTTATGGGGGAAAACTATCAACACCTTCTCCTCCACTTCACTAAGGTAGACACAGGGGTTCCAGTACTAATTAAGTCTCTTGTATCACACCCAATAAACAGGTTATAAATCTGTTTTTGTGTGCATCCAGTCTGGTCATAGTTTTCGCTTTTTAAAAATTCTCTATTCCCAATGATAGAAAGTATATAGGTTGGCCCACTGCTCATTTTCACGGCTTACTTTTGTTGTCTAAAACTCCCAAAGCACTGGGTGTGCTGGTGGGATATGGGCTGCTTTGGTCACACATACACATATATGCTTCAGTTTTTTTTCACAAGTTTCCTTTAAAAATGAATGAAATGCATACTTAGCAATGTGAATGTGACAAATATTTTTATGACCAGAAGTAAACTTTTGGAATCAATGCTTTTAGATAACTAACCTTCAATAGTCACCTCAACTTCGGGGTCCTCACTTGTTTCTGAAGGGACATGTTGAGTAGAATCTTGAAAAAAATAAAATTCTAAAATGACATTCATTATAAAGCACTTTCTATTATGTTCCAACATTTTACTGATTTGATATTCCAAAAGCAGCCTACTATAAAATTTTACTGGCATTTTAATTCATCTCATATTTGTTAAGTTAAAATATCTGACCCTTTTCATTGTAAGTAGGGATAAAAGAAAATAAAAAGTAGAGAAACTCTGGAAAACTATTAGACAATACCAAATTACCTGCATTAATGGACTCAAAAAACTTTTATTTTTAGAGGAATAAAATTATAATGAAGTCACAATTATTTTCCTGCTGTAACTAGAAGACACTAGGATAAAAACAAAGGTTTTATTATTCTTTTTAAACTATTTCTCCTCTCCTTTCAGAAATCCTAGGAGTGGCTTATAATGTTAAATAAAACCACAATCAAATTTTTTGCAATGGGGACCTTCATATCAAAACAATGACTATAACAAATGCACACAGGACTGTATCACCTAACTTTATATGCAACATACTTTACAAAATTAAATATTTGTGTTACTACACAAAACAAATGTACATCAGAATGTTAGTGCTGGAAGCTCAACTAGAGAGTATCTTCATCAACTCTCTTTTCATTTTGCAAAGATTGAGAGATTAATTGATTTGCCAAAGATTATGTTTACTTGTTAGTAAAGGAATAAAGAACAGAACCGAACTTCAATTCGACTCTATTAACACTGCAATATGACAATAAAAATTTCCTCAAAAATAAAGTAGTTCAAAGCCTAATATCTAATTCACATTGCCCAATGAACCCCAGTACAATTTGTCTTGTATACAGGTATCTCCTTGCTTTAAATACTGCCTATCCAAAACAGAGGATTTTGTTACAGAGGAAATATCTAATTACCTACACACAGTAAAAGAAAACAAAAAAAATTTCATCCACACCATCGTCTATTAAAAAAACTCAACAAGAAATTTAAAATATTATTTAAAATGAGCATTTCAATACTTTTGCAAGAAATGTATTCCAATTAGAATACTCTAGTTCTACAACTGAATTCGGAAAGATCAGTCAACTTTCCAGGGACCTTCAGAACTCCCTCCACTCGAAGAAAGTAAATGATCAAATTACTGATTTTAAAAAAATAAAACAAAAAAGCAAATATAAGGAATAAAAAGGTACAGAATAGAGTTCCTTTTTATTCTTAAAAAAATAAGGCTTGACACAACCAGTTTATGTGAGAAATAATAATTCTAAAACAATGTCCAGTTACCTTAACCAGTTATTTTCCTTGGGAGAAATCTACAAAAATTCTTTTGCAACTATCTAAACGGCTTAGCAACAGGAAGCCATTCTGCATGGTAACCGTTTAACTCAAGATTCCAATAACTAAAAAAGCTGTACCACAGTTGAATATCCATTCAATCCTACAATCAAAGGAGGATGGCTGGCTAAGAGACAAAGCAGTCCACGGGGTGGCTGCGGATATAAAAATGAGCCGAGAGGAGATCTTTCTTTCATTAATCGTATGGAGAATACATTACCCTACTTAAAAAAATGGTACTAATAGTATGTTTTTAAATGAAATATGAACAGAGCCAGTAATAATTTTAATTCTATCAAAACCATTCTTTCAAAATACGGCAAAAAATGACCAAGAAAAAATGGGCAGCATTTTGCATCATGAAGAGTTGTACTTACCACTTAAGTTTTCCTCCCCATATGCTCTATTATTCAGTATAGTAAAAGAGGTATATTAAATATCATCTTAGGACTAAAAAAACAACCTGTTGGCTAAGAAGGCATACTATAACAATCATCATTTCATTTCCAAATAAGGTGTTTTAAGGATAATATTCTCTACAGTACAGAACAACATAATACAAATACAGCAAAGTAAAAATCCCTGTATCTAACCTTCTGCTGGTACTTCCATTTCTGTTCCTTCATTGCCCTCTGAAGAATGATGGCTTCCTAAAAAGAAAATATACCACATATAATAAACCAATAAAGACTGATATTGGAAGAAGAGATACTAGGTAACAATGCAAATAATAACACGAATACAAACTGATTCCTTAACTCCTTAGCAGTTAATACAAACAATGTTATCTAATTCAGAAAAACATGTAACACTTCTGTATGAAAGCTCAAAAAATTATTTTAAAACGTAAATATATAGATTAAACCGAAGTAGGTTTGGGGATTTACTATTAGTTACTGGAACTACACAATATAATTACTGATAGATGTTAGAATTTGAGAAGTAGAATAGTATGTTTCAAAGTGCCATGCTCATCTGTCAATGACACACACACAAAAACACACACCAGAGTAAATTTCTTCTTTGCTCATAGACTCTATCAAGGCTAGATAAACAAGTTCAGGTTGGGCTGTGAAATGTTTCCTGCTTTCCATTTTTACTATGGTGGAAGCTATGGAAACTCAATCCCCATTATTTAATCAAAGTTGCACTTAAAGGAAACTCATAAGTTAAAACTTAAGATACTACCTTTAGTCTCAAAAGCATTTTAATTCAGGTAATATAATCTGCCTGCTTCTAAAAACTGGAACATAAAGCAATGTATCAGGTTAGGCAGTCAAAAGGTAAACAGGCTCATCCTACCAGAGAAGAAGCTTTACTCATAAATAGGAAAGAAGTAATCTAAAACCCAAGAGAGCCAATTAGGACAAGTGCCCAAACTGCCCCAGAATATTTATCCTCTGTCCTTAAATGTCTGAGCTACTAACATAGAAAAGATTGAAAATCACTGCATTCGTGTATAAATAAAAATATATTACCTATAAGGAAGAATAAAGCACAAAGCGGGAGGGGAAGCAAAATCAGGTCTATTTTGTCATCCATTGGTAACTAATTAAAGAAACTATACTAAAGGTACAATTCCCAGACACAGGTTTCAAATACACTTTATCTTGATTTTTAAAGAGCACTGACTACAAACACTGTCACTCAGTGCCTAGCACCTTTGAATTTAAAGTGCCATGCAAAGACAAAATGTTTTTGGTTTTCAATGTCTAACTTCATGCTGCTATAATTATCTTGGGATTCTTTTCCACTTATTTCATGTTCTGAAAACTCACCTGAGCTCAAAACACTAGATAAATCTATAAATCTGTACCCATGAATTATTTCTTTATTTAACTTCTTAAATACACTTTATCAACACACAGCCCCCACCCCCCAATTAAACGTTAACATTTGAATTTATGGAGCATTGGGTTCTTTGACTATAATGCCAAAGAAAACAAAAATGTGAGGTCAAAACAATGAGAGATAACGGAGAAGAGGCCAGTACTTAAAAAGGCAAGATTGGGTAAGAATAAGAAAAATTAAGGTGATTGTCCCACCCGGTCAGAATATTACAAGAGTACATGTAAACAATGATTCTACGTGTACTTTTTGTTCTTTAAAAATCTGAAATAAGCAATTACATTTATATTAAAAGTATAGCTAAATAAAATAAATCTTACGAGCTAAAAGCCAGAATAGACAGAAGTAAAGTAAAAGCCAGCACAAACAGCCTATGATCATCAAGTTAGGGAACACTACACAGAAATTCCCAAAGAGGTATTCAATCAATAAACTTAGGGATTTACAAATGATATCTTACAACCTTTCTAAAAACTAAGTATCAACATGACCTTATTGATATTTACATTACTAACTATGCAATATAAGCCTTATTTCTGACTATTCTGATATAAGGTATAAATGTGTACTTTACCTTAAATATGAAAGTGTGTCATGTACCCATTTCGAGATTCATTACTAGATTCACAAAAGGGAAAATTGGTTTTGAAAAATTGTTGCTTGTGAAGTTCATTTATATGTTTAAAAAAAAAAAGGCCAATACATTTCTTTTTCCTTTTCCATTTAGAAAAGTAATAATACAGATATAAATACTAAAACACAGTCTGTCCAATATAAAGAAACATTAAATAAGAACAGTATGTGGGAAAATGGAAGTGAAAAAGTTATACCTTGCAAAGACTTCGAAAGGGGGAGTTTGTCATCAACATCATCAGTTTCAGAAGGGCCTGCTTTGGGATACAAAGATAATACTTCAAAAGTAATCCCAAAAATGTATTTTGGGTCACTTCAGCAAACAAATTTGGGCGAGAGATATGGAATAATACAGCCTTTTCATGAACAAAAAAGGCAAAAAAAAAAAAGAAAAGAAAAGAAAAAATAAAGACTGACAAAATGAATGGTGTCAATTTATGGTCTTAGTGAATGGAAAAGGTGTATTCCGATAAACTCATATATAGACAGTCAAAAGAAATTTTGAAAATGACTAACTCGACATGAATTGAATGGGAACAATATGTCTAAAATGGTGGATATGGGTAATGTTCATGACAGCAAACTGCAACTTTTACTTCATACAGATTATAAGGGCAGATATATCTTACAAGGTGCATTTGTTTCTTCCTTGCCAAATATTTGGCTTAATGTTTTGTCATACTAAACAAAAATGCAGAATCAAATTGTTACACCTTCCTCAGAATCTCTAAAATAACGCAATTAACCTATCAATAAGCTTGAATCTCCACTGAAATAGAAACATGACAAACAATTAATTCAGAATCCTCCCTTCCTGAAGATCCATAAACGCTTTTTAATAACTTAACGTGGTTTTTCCGAATTATTAACATACAAGGTATTTTGTGTTAATTAAACCTTCACAGAATACTATAGATTTTGACAACACACCTGCATGTATTATGCTTTTAGTGAAAGTAATAGATTTAAAAGAGAACAAAACATTGGGTTTTCAATGACTACTTAACATAAACATGTCCTTGCATTAATATGAATACAAACCACTTCACTACCTCTGAATATTTTTTGGAAAATAAGACTTTTGAAAAGCTTTGCAAATGCATGACGGATTTCACGAAGAGGCACAAAACTACACATTATAAATAAAGGACACAGCATAGAAGAAAACAATTTCATAGAAAATAGAAAAATTATTTGTATTTGGAATCTCAACTAAGAGCAAGATGATAAATGAAAGACACCTGAATTCAAATGCCAGATTCACTGCCTCCTAGTCATGTGATCCTGGGTAAAAATATACAGAAGAAATAAATTAAATGATAGCTAATGTACTAACTGACTTCTAAATACTGCTTTAGCTGCTTTTCCACAAGTCTAGCTATGTATCATTATCGATATTGTTCTGTTCTAAATTATTTTAATTAGGTCCTCTTTAAGTCAATAAAAGTGTATTTCTTAGGATTCCCACTGTATAGAATTTCTATTTTAAATAACATGCTTATTATTGACTTCTAATTTAACTAATTACATTATATTCGGGGAATTCTTTAAGGCTACCTGTGAACAAATATAAAGTCAACTTTTGTAAAAGATCCATGTTTTGTAAATAAACATTTATTTGCTGGGTAAAGAGTTGTGGATATACAACAACTAGCTTATGTTTGTAAATTTCAGAGTTCAAATACTCTATTTACCATTTATAAGCATTCATCATTTGTTAAAATCTCCCACATGACTCCATTTACAAATTTATCAATTGTATCAAATTATATCAATTCTTTATTTAGACTTTTGAGGCTACATTGTTAGGTATATACAAATTAATGATTATCCTATTAACTTAATGACTTATTAGTATATAAATTATATAGTCTTACTCTTCATATTTGTTATCTTTTTCTTTTTTGGCCTCAAATTAATATTACTAAACTTGGTTTCTTTTGGTTAATATTTGCCCAGCATACCTTCACATATCACTATACTACCAAATTATGTTGTTTACTTTTAACTATACACGTTATAATAGCAAATGACTTGGACTCTGTCGTAAGATCAGCAGCACACTTCACCCGCACAACTCCGGGAGTGTCTAACAGTCACTGCAGACAAATCACTTTCTCAACGCTCACATCTGAGAACATCTTAGAGGAAAACTGACAGGTACACAGAGATGTGTCCAAGCCTATTTTGGAATACCGAAAGTTTTGGAAGAAAACATAAATGATTTTAAGTGCGAGAATGGACACATGAACTTCAGTATAATCACACAGGTAATTGTCGCAATGATAGTACTAAATCTGTACGTGACAAAAATAGGTCAATCTCAAAAACTTGTACTGAACGACATACAAGAACATATACAAAACACATATACAGTATGATACCATTTGAGTCAAGCTTAAAAACAGAAAATGTAACACATAAAATGTAGGTGCCTGGATACACATACAAAGATACTTCCGTGGGAATGTATATGCATTTAAAATATAAAATCGTTATCAGGAAGGACAACCCTCAATTTCAAGAAAATGGTTAACTCAGGAGGAACAGAGAAAAAAATGGGAATTGGAAGGGCCTAAAGAAGGGTGTCAATAACATAGTTAACATGTTATATCATGTAAGATTCAGTAAACCTGGACAGATGTATATTATGTTTGTGGGTTTTAAACATTTTAAAAAAGCATTTTAGAAATACAGCCAGCCATCTGTATCCCTGCATTCAGCATCTGCAGATTCAACCAACCATGGATCAAAAATATTGGGAACAAAAAATCCCAGAAAGTTCCAAAATGCAAAATTTGAATTTGCAGCATGCTGGCAACTATTTAGCATTTACATTGTATCAGGTATTTAAGTTATCTAGAGATGATTTAAATAAAGTATAGGGGTGGGCGTTTGTAGGTTATATTCAAATACTACACCGTTTTATATAAGGGACTTGATCATCTGTGGGTTTTGATACTGGGGGGTGGCCCTGGAACCAATCCCCCTGTGGATACCAAAGGATGACTGTACAATACAGCAATGCAAATAACGGACCTACAAGTACACCCAACAAAATGTCTCACAAATTACATGTTTACAGAAGAAGCCTGATACATGCTGACGGATTCTATTTATATGAACTACAAAAACAAACAAAACTAACCTAGGTTATTACAAATCAGGACAACGGTCTGCACTGCAAAGAGGCTGCCAGGAAAGGAGTCCAAGGGAAAAGGAGCTTCTAGCATAGTGATCCCTAACAACAGATCTTCAGAATGCATGAAGCAAAGTGAAAGAACTGGAAGGAGAAATAGACAGAGGCAGTTGGAGATTTCAATACTTTTGTAGTGGATAGAAGTAAAGAGAAATGCCAGTGCAGATATAGCAGGCCTGAATGACCATCAAGCAACCTTAACAAAGCTGAAATAACTGAAATTATACAAAGAATGTTCTCCAACCATAATGGAAATAAACTAAAAATCAGTAACAAAGCTACCTGACAAGTCCACAGGTATGTGGAGATTAAGACTACACTTCTACAGGGAATTCCCAGGCTGTCCAGTGGTTAGGGCTCTGCACTTTCACTGCCGAGGGCCTGGGTTCGATCCCTGGACAGGGAACTAGGATCCCACAAGCCATGTGGTGCTACCAAAAAAAAAAAAAAAAGACAAGACAAGACTACACTTCTATGTAAACCAGAGGACAAAGGGGAAATTAGAAAATGTTTTGAAATGAATGAAAATAACCAAAGTTTATAGGGTGCAGTTAACTAATGCTTAAGAGGGAAGTTTACGGCATTAAGTACTTATATTGGAAAATATTTCAATGATTTAAGCTCCCATCTTAAGAAACATAAAATAATACCAAATTAAAATTAAAGCAACCAAAAAGAAAGAAAGAAAGAAAGAAACATAAGAGCAAAAAATCACTGAAATTTTGTAAATGCTAGATCTTTGAGGAAAAAAGAAAAAAACTGAGAAAGTTCTAGAGCAAGAGCAATGGTTCTCCACTGGAAGATGTTGTGGATTGTTACAACTAGGGAGATGCTACTGGTATACATCTAGCAGGAAGAGGCCAGGGAGGATACTAAACATTCTACAATGCAGACCATAAGACAGATACTGACAACAATTAATTGTTTGATCAAAATGTCAATATTGCCAAGTTTTACGACAAAGCCCTGAGCTAGAATGACCAATAAGAAACAAACAAAAAGACACAAATCACTATAATTAAACTACTACAGACCCTGCAAACGTTAAAATTTAAAAAAAGAAAGAAAACTTAAGACAAAGTAGACAAATTCCTTAAAAGACACAAACTGCCGACTCTTAATCAAGAAGAAATCCGTAACCCGAGCAGACCTACAATGATTAAAAGAAATTTTAAAATTAAAAAATGGAGCAAATTTTTAAACTTTCCATTAGAGAAACCTCAAGGTTCAGGTGGATTCATTGGCAAATTTTACCAAAAATATACAGAAATGGAATAATATCAATTCTACAAAAAAATTCTTCAAATATATCATTTCCCAATTCACTTAGGCCAGTATTACCA
The DNA here is from genome assembly GCF_949774975.1 of Lagenorhynchus albirostris. Lineage (NCBI taxonomy): Eukaryota > Metazoa > Chordata > Mammalia > Artiodactyla > Delphinidae > Lagenorhynchus > Lagenorhynchus albirostris. The sequence continues at coordinate 77,848,290 of NC_083109.1, forward strand.
AAACCAAATAAGGACATTTACAAGAAAAGAAACTTCTAACTAATATCTCTTAAGAACATTTGAAAATGTTCTTAAGAGATATTAGTCAGAACCAACATTTGAAAATTAATGTTGATGACCATTTTAACAGACTAAACGAGAAAAATGATGTAATCATCTCCAGAGATACAGAAAAGACCTTTCACAAAATTCAACAACCAATCACCATAAAAGCTCTTTACAAACTCTGAACTGAAGAAAATTTCTTCAATCTGATGAAGGGCAACTACAAAAAACCTACAGCTTTCACAGAGAAAAGATTTCCTTCTACAACTGCAAACAAGGTAAGGATGCCTACTCTCACTACTATTCAACGTAACACTGGAATGTTGAAGAGCTGGTGCAATTAACACAAGAAAATGAAAGGGAAGAAATAATACTGTCTACTTACAAAATCCCAAAGATTTTTTTCCCAAATAGTTGCTATACTAATAAATGAATTTTAACTAGGTCACAAGATACAAGGTCCGTATGTAAAAGTCAACTGTAGTTCTACATATCAGCAATAAAGTTGGAAGCTGAAACTGTAAAAGAACAGTACTCCATTTACAATAACACTGAAAAACATTACTTAGATATAAATCTTACAAAATATGTACAAGACCTGTATGCTGAAAACAAAGCACTGATGAAAGGAATCAAGAAAGAGCTAAATAGATAAGATACATATATCATGCTCATGAATCAGAAGATTCAATATTAAGATATTCAACCTAAATTAGTCTATAGATTCAGCACAATCTCCATCAAAATCCCCACGGTGGTGGTGTGGGGGGAAGGTGGAAGGACTTCCCTGGTGGTCCAGTGGTTAAGACTTCGCCTTCCAATGCAGGGGGTGCGGGTTTGATCCCTGGCTAGGGAGGTAAGAAGATCCCACATGCCTCCGGCCAAAAAAACAAAACATAAAACTGAAGCAATATTATAACAAATTCAGTAAAGACTTTAAAAATGGTCCACATCAAAAAAAATAAAAATAAAAATAAAAATCTTGGGCTTCCCTGGGGGCGCAGTGGTTAAGAATCCGCCTGCCTTGCATTGGCAAGGGACACGGGTTTGAGCCCAGGTCCGGGAAGATCCCACATGCCGTGGAGCAACTAAGCCCATGTGCCACAACTATTGAAGCCTGCATGCCTAGAGCCCATGCTCCACAACAAGAGAAGCCACCGCAGTGAGAAGCCCACGCACTGCAACAAAGAGTAGCCCTACTTGCTGCAACTAGAGAAGCCCGCGCGCAGCAACGAAGACCCAACTCAGCCAAAAATAAAATAATTAAAAAAAAAAAACTCTTAAAAAAAAGAAGCCGGGCTTCCCTGGTGGCTCAGTGGTTGAGAGTCTGCCTGCCGATGCAGGGGACATGGGTTCGTGTCCCGGTCGGAGAAGATCCCACATGCCAGGGAGCGGCTAGGCCCGTGAGCCATGGCCGCTGAGCCTGCGCGTCCAGAGCCTGTGTTCCGCAACGGGAGAGGCCACAACAGTGAGAGGCCCACGTACCGGAAAAAAAAAAAGTCCCCACAGGGCTTTTTGAACAAATCAATAAGCTGATTTAAAAAATTTATATGAAAAGGAAAAGGAGCTAAAATAGGCAAAATAATGTTGAAAAAGAAGGATAATTTTGGTGGACTCTCACAATCTGATTTTAAGACTTATTATGTAAACTATAGTCCTCAAGACAATGTAATTTTGAAAGAAGATAGAAACAGATCAATGTAACAGAATATTCTCGAGAAAACTGACAGAGATGTAAAGGTAATAAAATAGAAAAAGAACAGTCGTTGGGCTTCCCTGGTGGCGCAGTGGTTAAGAATCTGCCTGCCAATGCAGGGGCCGCGGGTTTGAGCCCTGGTCCAAGAAGATCCCACGTGCCGCAGAGCAACTAAGCCTGTGCACCACAACTACTGAGCCTGTGCGCCACAACTACTGAGCCTATGCTCTAGAGCCTGCAAGCCACAACTACTGAAACCTGTGCACCACAACTACTGAAGCCCACGTGCCTAGAGCCCGTGCTCTGCAACAAAGAGAAGCCACCCCAATGAGAAGCCTGCAGACCGCAACGAAGAGTAGCCCTCACTCGCCACAACTAGAGAAAGCCTGCCAACGCAGCCAAAAATAAACAAAACAAAACAAAAAAAAGAACAGTCATTTCAACAAAAGGTACTGGAAAAACTGGATATCTGTATGCCTTAAGTTTGAACCTGGTATTCTGCACACTATACAAAAATTAGGTCTAAATCAATCACAGACCTAAATGTAAAACTATGAAAACTTTTATATGACACAGAAGAAAATCTCTGTGACACTGGGTCAGACCAAGATTTCTTAGCTATGATACTTAAGCACAACTCATATAAGGGGGGAAAAAAAAAAGCACTAAGTTGGACACCATCAAATTAACCTATTTGCAGGACTTTTATTCAGAATATACAAAGAATTGCCAAAGCTTAATTATTAAGAGAAGTACCCAAGCTGCATGGACTGTATCTCTCAGCCTAGATGAAAAACTAATATTCTGGCTCCCACCTTCTTCAGCTGCACTTAAAATATTCTCATTTCAGCAATCTTTTCCTCTATAAACATCTGATTTCCACTCATTACTTAAATCACTCACACTCCCTATTTCAAAAGGGGAAAAAAAAAGCTTCTATAATCCTGCCTAGTAACAGCAAAGTTAAAAAAGGCAATACCAAGGATAAAGGCAGACATCTTATTTTAAAAATTAAATATAATGTGCTAAAAAGATTTTATTAAACAGTATTTATTAAATATATGTTAGTAAGGTACCAACAACTGCTATAAAGGCTAAATATTTCCCAAATTTTTAACTTTTTAATTAAAAATCCTCAGAATTAACCCAACCTTTCAGCCATGTGATTACTAACATCACAAGCAATAAAATATTCAAATCTGACATAAAAATTATGAAATTCAAATATCTGTATACAGATATTCACATGATTATAAACAGAACAAATTTATTCATAACTTTTTTATAATACTCCAGAACTGATAAAGCCTTATCTTTTTAAATAAAATAAACCTATTAAGCAAAGGCAAATTAAAACCAAAAAGAGGTATCATAAGACATCCACTGAAGTGGCTAAAAATAGTAATGCGGACCATACAAGTGCTGATAAGGATGTGGAGCCACTAGAACTATTGTCCCCGCTTATGGAAATGTACAATAGTAAAAGCACAGTGGAAAACAGCTTAAATACCTACCATATATCTCAGCTATTCCAGTTCTAGGGATCTACTCAAGAGAAAGGAAGGCGTATTTCCAAACAAATGTTTCAGCACCTTTACTTTTAATAGCCCCAAACTGGAAACAACCAAAATGTCCATCAATAGACAGAGGGATAAACAAATTGTGGTACAGCCGAGCAATGGAATAACAGCAATAAAATGGAATTAGCCATCGATAAATGCCACACTATGGATGAAATTTCAAAACAATTATGTGGAATTTAAGAAGTCATAGCTCCCCACCCCAAGAAAACAGTACATACTTTATGTTGATTCCATTTACATAAATTTCTTAAAAATGCAAACTAATCTAAAATGAAAGAAAACAGATCGGTGGTTGGCTGGGGAGGGCTGTGAATTACAAAGAGACTCAAGGGAACTTGAGGGTTATGGACATTTCTTTATCTTGACTGCAGTGAAGATAGTTTTATGGGTATATACATAAAACCAATCAGATCTTATACTTTATGCATCTATAAAAATTAAACTTACCATGAACTATAGATGTTCTTCTAAACTAAAACCCATCAAAGCATAAAAAGCATAAAAGCAAACTGCACTGTGAAATTATGACCTTTAATTCCCTCTTGATAATCAAGCAGCTACAGAACAAGATGATAAATACCTAAAATTAATGTCTTATCTTTTATAGATTTTTAACATAGTGATAATGCAAAGTTATTTTTATTGCACAGAGATATTAAACGTTTAGAAGACCTCTTATGCCTTGCAAATAACTGAAAATTCAAATTGAATTCTAAATTGTGCCACTTTTGCTTGTCCTTTTAAGAATATGAATGACTATTTAACATTTCCCCTGTAAACTGAGTTTATTTTAGTGCCCCATTTTTGAAATCTATTTTATTTCAGTCATAAATTACAAGTATACATGCTAGTCAAGGACCAAAGGACCAATCAATAAAATAGTATCTAAGGAATTCGGGCAATTAAATAATTTTAATTTTAACCACCAATAACTTCTGGAAAGAAAAACTGTATTAAACAGTATTACCTTGAATGTTATATTGATAGTAATCAGGATCTTCTGATTCTTCCTTTACTGTCACAGCTGCCATTTCCAGAGAAATGCCTGTAAAAACAAATTATTTTTTTAAATTAAATTATATAATTACACTTCAGGGCATTCAGACAGTATAGGGAAATCCCTTCTGCCCTCCTAATAATGCAGAATAATGCATACATATTTTAAAGGCTTTCAAAAGACAAAAGTTTGCTAGGCTTCGTCAGGAGGACAAAAATAACCTAAAACCCAACCTAGACTACTATTACTAGTAGTACTAGTGGTAGTACTAATAGTACTACCAACTACTAGTGTAGTAGTTTTAACCACACTACTAATATTCTGGGATTATTTAACGCTAAATTTGTTCTCCAACAAGTTCTGATCTTCGCAATTAAAGAAAATTAGTCACATCCTATTTTCACTCAATATTAAAAATATTTTTATAAATCACTGAAAATCACCTGCAAACATAAATTTTAATAACTCGCTATTCCAGAGTAAATATGGCATAACCATTTTAACAATGAGACACGTTAATTTTTCCCCCCCTCTTAATATATCCCTTTTTTAACAAGGGTAACAAACCATACCTTTCAGCATAACACTTTGCCCACAATGAGGATAAATAATTTGACATACACCTTTGTGGCCAGATATAAATGAGTGCATATTTTACAATTCCATGTAGAGGAAGGTCAAAATTAGAGAAAAGAAATTTATGTTGTTAAAACTCAAGTAATGTCAATTATCCCTCAAGAAAGCTGAAGAAAAATTAAAATGCACAAGCCTTAGGTTAAAAAAAAAACACTCAGGCAAGCAGTTGATTTTGGGAGGAGAGTAATGAGAGGGGGAAAACCTTCTTGGGTGTTATTAATGTTCTGTATCAATGAATGTTAGGTTACAGGCGTGTGTACTTTTTATTTATTGAGCATATATACACTTATACTTTGCATACATTATACTTCAATTAAAAGTTTTAAGAAAGAAGATTCTTAACCAATTCTTTAATGAATTCTTAATAAAGACATATTCCCCATATATTCAAAAACAAAGAGCCCTTGGCTGGGGAGCCTCAAAGGGTTACACAGGAGGGGCTTTCAGAAATGAAAGGCTGATTTCACCAAATGGTTGCAGTTCCTACTCTCTCTCTTTCTCATCTGCAATGTCAGGAGTAGATGATACTCTCAGACAAGTTTAAGAAATCAACAGTGGATGGGTGTATGTACACAGTTCAGACTAAGATATCAGCTATAATCATACCAGTCCCATCATGGACTTAATATTGAGCTGGTGCTATGTGACTTTAGAAGGTTTGTACAGAGTATTTTCAACTGAAGAAATACTTCAAAAAGAGAGTTAGTTTGATATACTAATAAAGGACATTTCTCCCTGAAGCCACAAGCAAAGAAGGGGGTTACTCTATGGACAGCAATCACCAATGGAAGGTTGGTTTGCTGCCAGAAGATGGTGGTAGGGAACTTGTCTGGAAACCCTGGGATTGTGTGGGGTGTCTAGTACTTCCATGCTCATTAGCAGAAGTTAATAGAAAATCAAAGCAAACAAAAAAGGCAGATCCATTGTGGAGTGAAGGTTTGGGTCACCTCAACCAGGTAAAGAATCTTACCGGATAGGGTCCTGGCTGAAGGCAAAGAAAACATAATATAATGGGTAATGAATTAAGAAAGGTATGAATTTTTGTGACAAGCTGCAGAAATGGGGACACTGCATGTTTTCTTCCTTGTTATGAGTATGTGTGTTTCTATAAATATTATATATTTGGTTATATTAACTGTTCTCTCTTCTCCTTCCCATTATTATTTTACAAAAATTTTGTTGGAGGTTTCCTTTGCCGGTTAGCCTTTAGATAAGAGAATAAATAGGCTGGGGGTATATTTGAGGAGTAATTAACATAGCCCATGACTGGGCAGTAAATTAGTCTCCCAGAGACGGTACAATGACTATTAGAACAAGGGCAAAAACGGTTCCCTCTGTAGGAAGGGAAAGTTGCATCCCGTCAGATGGGACCGTTGTTTAGCTGTTACATGAAGGTTTAAATATGCGGAGGTGTGTGTGGATGCCACGTAGCCAAAGGGGTAGCCTGCGTGAGTCATTAAGCTGCTGCCTCAGGTCCAGACCTGCCCTCTTAGACTCTTCTGACGCATGGACTGCAAGACAGTTGGTTCCTTGAGAATCTCTGCCACAAGGGAATAGAGTAGGGAGGCTACAGGCTAGAAGAGGGAAAAGGGACTTGCATCTTTCTTTTGGCTTGCTGCATCCTGTTCCCATCAGGGTCACTCACTCCTTGGTATACTCCTTTAATCTAGTGAAAGCAGACCCTTCCCATAGCAACATCTGGATCCACCTTACAAGTTTCCCAACACAACCAGAACCAGTTTCAACATGTCCCCCACATAACACCAGTACCATCCAAATAGCATCCCACCTTAGAAATCAGAAGCGAAGTTTTAGGGGTGGCAGCCAATTCCTTGAGTCATTACTTACATGATACCTTAGTATAGAGTCCTTTTTATTACAACTAATTAATCTGTAAATTTTTTCCATAATAATAACTGGTATGGTTCAAATAACTGGTATGGCTGTTTTCTCCTAAATAGACCACAACTGTTATGCCCAAGAAATATAAAAAATAAAATAAAATGTAAATTTTAAAAGAAACTGCAAGAAAAGTTAAGACACACATACACACAAAGGAATATAAAGACAAAGTGTAAGGCAGAAAAAATAAACCTCTATGATAGTGATGTGTACTATTATATCTATAATTAAGATGGATAAAGAATTCCAAAAATATGATTTTTCTCCAGTCAGCATGTTTTTTTTGGATGCAAACTATTCAGGAAAGGAATATATAAATAAAGGGGAGAAGATCTGCGAAACGGTGATTTCAGCACAATAAACTAAAAACTAAACCGAAAATCGAAATTTCCTGTGACATGGAAAAAACGGGGGAAAGAAAAAAACTTCTGTAAAACAAAAAGAGTAATAGATTCAAATACTTATTCCCAAAAAGGAGAATTCAACAATGCCTGTCTTGCAGATCTCCCTAAAAATAACATACATAAAAAGGTCTCATTCATTCACTCACATATACTCATACACCCAGAGTTCTCTTTCTCCTTACCCCACCAATTCATTCCAAATGCCATTAGATTATGCTGACCAAAATAGGCAGCTGCATCGGGGAGGTTTGATGGTCCAAAGCAGGATAGCAGAATGAGACTATTTATATGAGGGGGGAGAGGAAACTGAGTAACAGGTCTGGGAGACTGAGACAAATGGGGGACAAGCATGAGTGGAGTGGTCACAGCCCAACAAAGAGTGTCAAAGTGTCAGCAAGGCAAGGAGGCTGGCAATAAGACATGGCTTAAACGAAGTACGTAAACATACTGAGAATATCTGGTTGCTATGATTCTAACTGCGACAAAGAATACTCTCTAGGAAAGGGAGGGAAAAAACCTTGGGGTGTCAAGAGTGGAACTGAAGATATGGGCATGAAAAAAACATAGATGTAAATGGATGTACGTATGTATATAATTATGTGTATGTAAATACAAATAAACAGATACCCTAGCTTTGTCCACTTAGAAGCAATGACATCCCAACTGCAGTAAGAACATCTAACACCTAGGTTATGGTTTCTTAATAAATAACACTCTCCACAGTGAGGAACCAGGGCTGACTCTAGTGCTGGATTAGGGAAAGAATAAGATGAACCCTAACAACCTTGCTTAGCAAAAAATTAACAGTTCTCTAAAAACAATGGGGATATTTACAAACAAGGAAGGACACGGGGGACATCTTGAAGTGGTTCCCAATGGCCAAAGCAAGGACTATTTGCAAATCAAAATAAATAATGATAATAATGAATTGTAATATACTGAATAAGACAGAAATATACTATAAAATAGAAAGAGTGTACTCTAATATACATGAATTAATTTTAAGTGGAAGTTTGATGAGTGGTATATATTTCCATAGTCTCAGAGAAACTCCCATGAATATAATAATTACAAAGGAAATACAATTAATATAAAGAAATTACAGTGGAGAAGCCTAGAAAAACTAACTCTGGTCACATAAATAATATCTTCAGTAAAGGGATAAATAGAAAACAACTTCCATCTGATATGAAAGGAGAAAAAAAAACACGGCATCGTTTCTATGCTATTTTTGCAAAAAACGCATTACATGAATCTAATCATGAGGAACTATCAGATACTTCCTTCAAAAGTGTCATGGTCATAGAAGACCAGAAAAGCCTGAGAAAGCTGAAGAAGCCATTAATGGGAAAACAAACAAACCAACAAACCCAAAACTTGAAAAGGGTTTGAGAATTAGGAGTAATTTATCTTCCTTATTTTGATGATTATATTGTAGTAATGTGGGACAATATTCTTGCTTCTAAGAATCACACGCTGAAGTAGTTAAAAGAGTGACAGGGGAGACACTGCTTTGGGAAAGATCCCTGGTGTTCTTGCTGCACACTAAACACACCTGGTGTTCTTGCTTTTCCCTCCCCACCAAAAAAAAAAAAAAAGATAGGGTATCACATTGGCACAGGAAAAAGGTCCTTATATTATACATGCAGGTTTTTTATTAGCTTGCAATAATTTCAAAATGTAACATTTTTAAATACAAAGTTTAAGGCATTACAATATTGTTCATTTCTTTCATCACATCTAGCTTTTCTCTAGCTAACAAGTAGTCTGTCTTATAGATACTTGTGCATCAGTGGATACAGACCTATTGCCTCACTGTGTTCAAAGACAATACAGAATTCACTAATGGAGTTGCGGGTTAATTGCTCTTTTTGCAAAGCAGCAATGGGTCAAAGAACATGTGCATCTCCAAATGAGAGATATTACCAAAGTATCCTCCATAAGACAGCAATAATTATTACACACATCAAGAATTTTAAAAACTGCCTGTTTCTCTACACCCTTACTGAGACTGGGTATAAGCAGAATTTAATGTCTGCCAATCTGCTGAGTGCAAAACTTTACCTTTCTTGGATTTTTATCTCCATTTCTTTAACTAAACTGAGCATTTTCTCTTGAATCTTTGGTCATTTATTTCTTGGATTAGCTCTTTGTAAGTCAAGTAAAACAACCCTTTGTCATTTGTCTTGCAAATAGCCATTCCCTGTTTCTTACATGTCCTTTGATACATTTTGGCTGATTCTGCCATACAAAATTTTTAGAATTTTTCCCTAGTCAAATTTTATTGCTTAGAAAGCTTTCAAAGGATTATTAAATTTTTTTTCAATCACTTTTAATCTAAGTTGTTATTATCTTTTTAACACTTTAACACAGACTTTTTAACACTTCTTGAAGTAGAATAGATTATGGATGTTTTGTTTTTAGGAGTTTTCTAGTTGATTCTCTTTAGTGTTCTGTATACATAATCATATCACCTGTAAAAGTTAATGGTACCCTGCATTTTCTAATTACTTACTCTTATTTGTAATGGTTTGGTCATCTGGAACACTGGTAAGAAACATGAGAATGTGCTAGTGTCTTATGAGGAGTGCTTCCTGTGGTTCACTATTAAACATGAGGGGGTGGCGTTTACAATTATACATAATATTCCACCCAATCATGTTAAGAATTTCTGCTGCCTTTCATCATCTACCTAAATGATATATTATTTGTAATTAGTTCAATAACATAAGTGAATTAAGAGATTTTTCTAATAAAATCATCCTCGTGTTCCTAGATGAACTCTAAATCTGAAATTCACTGCATAAGATAATTTCTGAAGTAATCCAAGAGTACAGCAAAAGCCCCACAGTGACAGGCCCTGCAACAGTGAGAATTCAGATGTAACACAACGTAATACCAATTGGCATCCATCCTCTGCAAGAGGTCGAACAGGAGACATCATAGTTTATATGTGCCTTTAGTAAGAAAAAACTGTAAAAATCCATTTTTTCCTTACCAATCACCAAGACTAATTTAAAAATATATCCCTAGTAATAATATGATGACCTTTAAAAATGATATATTATTTTTAAAAGATGAAGTTGCTTTCATTCTGACTCTTATCATAGAAACAGAGTAACAATAAATTATCACAATGAAATTGTAATCAAGTCAGGAAGACCTGTATGTTTTTAAAATAAGCAAAAATACTCTGCCCTAGAAATGGAACATGGCAAGAAAGCAAACATTAAATGTCCAAGACAATGCTCAGTTCTAAAAGAACCTGAATAGTAAAAATCAATTTACCTCTATGATAAAAGTGGGAAAAAGGGAAGAAGTATTGGAAACAAGTGGTAAAGTAAGTATATTCTCATTTTCCACGTTAATAGGCAACAAATTAAACCAAACCTTAAAACTACATGAAGGGCTTCCCTGGTGGCACAGTGGTTAAGAATCAGCGTGCCAATGCAGGGGACACGGGTTCAAGCCCTGGTCTGGGAAGATCCCACATGCCACGAAGCGACTAAGCCTGTGCGCCACAACTACTGAGCCTGCGCTCTAGAGCCTACATGCCACAACTACCGAAGCCCGCGTGCCTAGAGCTCCGTGTTCCGCAACAAGAGAAGCCACCGCAATGAGGAGACCGTGCACCACAACAAAGAATGGCTCCCGCTCGCCGCGACTACAGAAAGCCCGTGTGCAGCAACGAAGACCCAATGCAGCCAAAACTAAATAAAATACAAAATAAATAATTTTTTTTAAAAAACCTACATGAAATACAGTATGGTACTGGCCTAAGAATAGGCATTAGAGTTCAGGGGAATAGAGTTGAACGTGCAGAAGTAAACTTGGTCAATTGATTTTTGACAAACATGCCAATAAGGCAATCCAATGGAGAAAGGGTATCTTTTCAACAAATGATGCTCGGACAACAGGATATTCACATGATAAATGTGATAAATGATAGATAAATTTAGACCCTTACATCACAACATGCACAGAAATTAACTTAAAATGGCTCTTAGACCGAAATATAAGAGTTAAAACTATAAATTCAGGAAGAAAGCATAAGTATAAAAATCGTTATGACTTTAGGTTGGGCAAAGATTTTCTAGATGTAACACCAAAGGCAAAAGTGACAGAAGAGGGCTTCCCTGGTGGCACAGTGGTTGAGAGTCCGCCTGCCGATGCAGGGGACACGGGTTCGTGTCCCGGTCCAGAAGGATCCCACATGCCGCGGAGCGGCTGGGCCCGTGAGCCATGGCCACTGAGCCTGCGCGTCCGGAGCCTGTGCTCCGCAACGGGAGACGCCACAGCGGTAAGAAGCCCGCGTACCACAAAAAAAAAAAAGTGACAGAAGAAAAACTTGGAAAACTGGATCAAAATTAAAAACTTCTAGGCTTCGAAGGACATCATTAAGAAAAGAAAAGCCACAGGACTTCCCTGGTGGCGCAGTGGTTAAGAATCCGCCTGCCAGTGCAGGGGACACGGGTTCGAGCCCTGGTCCAGGAAGATCCCACATGCCGCGGAGCAACCAAGCCCGTGCGCTACAACTACTGAGCCTGCACTCTAGAGCCCGCAAGCCACAACTACTGAGTCTGCTCGCCACAACTACCGAAGCCCACGCGCCTAGAGCCCATGCTCCACAACAAGAAAAGCCACCACAATGAGAATACCGCGCACCACAATGAAGAGTAGCCCCCGCTCACCGCAACTAGAGAAAGCCCGCACACAGCAACAAAGACCCAATGTAGCCAAAAATAAATAAATTTATAAAAAGAAAAGTATATGAAATAGTATGAGAATGACATATAAAAATAAAGAATTACTAAGCAATACTCTGTAATGGGAACGGATCTAAATATGGGAAAAGAATCTAAAAAAAGGGATTTCCCTGGTGGTCCAGTGGTAAAGAATCTGCCTTCCAATGCAGGGGATGCGGGTTCCATCCCTGGTTGGGCAACTAAGGCCACGTGCAACAACTACCGAGCTCACGTGAAGCAGACTAGAGCCCACACACAACTAGAGAGAGACAGGAAAAAAAAAAAAAACCCACACACCACAACTAGAGAGAAGCCCGCACGCCACAATGAAGAGCCTGCACACCTCAACAAAAAAGATCCTGCATGCTGCAACTAAGACCCAACACAGCCATTAAAAAAAAAAAAAAAACTGAAAAAGAGTGGATATATGTGTATGTTATAACGGATTCACTTTGCTGTACACCTAAAACTAACATTGTAAATCAACTATACGCTAATAAAATTTTTTAAAATAAATAATAAAAATGAAAATAAAGAATTAAATACCAAAAACAGCTTAAAGACAGTTTCCCTGGGGAGTAAAAAAAAAAAATGGGAATGCAATGGGAAAAGGCAGAGTCAAGACGATATTATATTGATTATTGTAAAAAGCACTATAGGACTAGATGACATTTATTATTATTATTCCTGTGTAATTGGAAAAAACTGTTAATAAATTTTGTCTATAAATGTGTAATTAGCAATGAATTTCTAGCTACCACTTTGTCAAACAAATTACTATCTTGGGGTTTTAGTATAATACAGTAACATTAACGACGTCACCTTTGGAATAAATTTGTTCTGTCTACTTCTCACCAAAGCAATAAGTAATGAGTCAAAATACAACCTTCTACATTAAGGAAAAGGCTTCTTACATTTCATAATTGAGTCTAAAAGCACAAGTACATACCAGAATCTTCTGTGGGTTCAGTTTTCACTTTGATGGGGCCACAACTGAAAGGAAAAGAAGCCCTGATGAAGCTCTGCATTGTGAGGGCCACTCACACAGTGCTCACATGTCCTGGAACTCACTGTATAAACTCATTCACCTGACCAAGCTCAATGCAAAACTGACTCACTTTAAAATTTACATATTTATTTCTTGCATAAATAACCTGTCAACTGAATTTAGTACTTTAATTCCAATCAACCATATGGGAGGGAAAAGTATAATAAAACAACAAAGCAAATCCCGTCTTTTTACTATAAGGCCTTCCTACTCACAACGTGGCCCTCAGACCAATCACATCAACTTCACCCAGGAACTATTACCATTCAAAACTAAGTCAAAAAGTACATTTTCACAGGACCTCCAAAGGATTCGACTGCATTATTAAACATTGAGATGTGTGACACAGTGTTTTTTAATATTCTAATACCTCAATAATCTAAACACTAAAACTTGCTGAGGTGTAGAGGTTCATTAGTACTGATGAGATATGCTTTACCTTCCACCTGGAGATAGCATTGACCTTTCAGCATCTGTTACCGTCACTCGAGCACCTATGTACAAAGAAAATTAGATTTAGATTCTTCCAGTACTTGAAGTATGACTAATATTTTCAAAGGTCCTAAATACAGAATGACCTGGGGAAGGGAGTTCACAGCTCTGGGTCATCAGAATGAGTATGGTGGTAGTTTAAGAGTGTCCTTCGTTCTCCCCTATAAGGAAGGTAAATAGGGATGATAATCATCTAACAGCTTTTATCCCCTCAACCCTCCAGAACCCTCCCTTTAATGAGAAAGCTCTTATTCTTATCAGTGAAACAAATACACCAATACACTATTACTGAATAAGACAATACCGATGTATAAATGATGCCAGATTTCTATTAAGAGTAGATCTGGATCAGAAGAACTGGAAAACAGTAACTGCTAACAGATACAGTGTTCTTGAGGTGATGAGACAGGGTGATAGTTGTACGTCTTATAAATATCCTAAAACCCACTGAATTACACAACATAAAATAGGGAATTTTATGTTTGTGAAAATAAAAGAGGAAAGACTGACCCCCCCCACCCCGCCCAAATGATGACAAAGATGTAGAACAACTAGAATTCACACACTGCTGGTGGGAGCGTAAACTGGAACAACCACATTGAAAACCAGTTTGTCAGTGTCTTAAAAAGGTAAATATGTAACTAACTACCATATGATCTCACTATTCCCTTTCAGGTATTTACCCAAGAGAAATGAAAATATATATCCACATAAAAACCTGCCCTCAAATATCATAGTGGCTTTCTTTGTAACTGCCAAGAAATGGAAACCCAAATATTCATGGGCAAGTGAATGAGTAAACAAATTGTAGTATATCTATACAGTGAACACTAATCAGCAATAAAAAAAAATAACTACCGATACATGAAACATGGATAAATCGCAAAACAGGAAGCAAAACAAACAAAAAAGAGTACATACTGTAAGATTCCATTTCTATTAAAAAAAAATCTAGAAAATGCAGACACATCTATGCTGATGACAAGAAGATGAGTGATTGCCTGGGGACGAGGCAGAGAGAAGAAAAGAAGAATTACCAAGGGGTGTGGTGTGAGGAAGCCTGTGGGTGAAGGATGTTTCATTACCCTGACTGCAGTGATGGTTTTCACAGAATATTCATGTGTCAAAACTTAACTGTACACTTTAAATAAGTGTAGTTTACTGTATGTCAATTGTATCTCAATAAGCCTGCTAAAAAATTTTTACACTGGAAAATACAATCCCATTACAATTGCAACTTTTCAATTACTTTGAAAGTTGGTAAGGCAAAAGACCTGAGTCATACAAACCCACCCACTTGGACAACTCATTATTATAAAACACCCTATAGAAATATTCTTTAATTAACCACCAGATCCCAATGTTTCAGAACAAGTTTCTAGAATCAAAGACCTCATAAAATATAAATAGCAAACTAAGGATACTTAGTTTACTTAGTATACTTAGAGTACTTCAGGGAAAAAAATACTGATCACGAAAAAGTGAATTTTAATTTAAATATGACAAATAAATCTACGCTTTTTCAATCTTAAAACGGGCATATACAAATACCAACAGCTAACATCAGAATGGTGAAAGCCTGAATGCCTTCCACCTAGTATCAAGAACAAGGCAATATATGCTATGGCCACTTCTACTCAATACTGCATTGGACATCCTTGCCAGAGCAACAAAATTGAAAAATAAAAAGCATTCAGATTGCAAAGTGAACTATCTTGATTTACATACAACATGACTCACTGTGTAGAAAGTCCAGAAATAAACAGGGTCAACTAAGTTGCCAAAGCAATTCCATATACTACAGGGACTATATACTTAAAATGTGTGAATTTTATGGCATGTCAACTATACCTCAACAAAGCTTCTAAAATATTAATCTTTTCAGGCTTCCCTGGTGGCGCAGTGGTTAAGAATCCGCCTGCCAATGCAGGGGACATGGGTTCGAGCCCTGGTCCGGGAAGATCCCACATGCCACAGAGCAACTAAGCCCGTGTGCCACAACTACTGAGCCTGTGCTCTAGAGCCCGCGAGCCACAACTACTGAAGCCCGTGTGCCACAACTACTGAAGCCCGTGTGCCATAACTACTGAAGCCTGCGCGCCTAGAGCCTGTGCTCTGCAACAAGAGAAGCCACCACAATGAGAAGCCTGCACACCGCAACAAAGAGTAGCCCTCGCTCACTGCAACTAGAGAAAGCCCACGTGCAGCAGCGAAGACCCAATGCAGCCAAAAATTAAATAAATTTATTAAAAATATATATATATATATATATATATATATAAATCTTTCCATCATGGTGAAAATAACAAAGGTTACTTATCAGAAAACAATATACACTTGGGTGTTTATATATTATTTTGCCCTTTCATGTTTACGTTGCTTAAGGGGTTGCCAATGACAACGGTTATTTCCTTTTAAAAGTCTCAAATAACCCTGGCTCCAAAGGGTACTAGTCTTCTAAATATCCCTTTTCCCTTCAAATGGAATGTCTGGCCTTCCCAGAAGGAAGTCCTATTGAAATTCTCTTCTTTCTTCAAGGACCCATCTTAAGTGCACTCTTCCCCATAAACATCTTCCTGGGCTTCCTCCAACGAACTTCCACTAACCATTCCTACAATGTGTACGCTGTGCTCTCCTTGTGGTGACTTTACAGGTTTTTATCTCCACCACTAGACTACCAGCACTAAAAAGCTTTAATGCTTATACATGGTTTTGTATCCCCTCTTCACCCAATCTTATCCCCAATATTTCCATGCCTGCTCAGTGAACACTATGTAAATTAAATCACTCATAATTCTGCGAAATGAGGGCAGATCCAGGATATGACCTTACACATTGCAAACATAAAACCTTGAATACATCATAAAGCAAGCAGCTGAGTTGAAAACAAAAAACAAGTCTCTGGTTTTTCAGCTCAATGACTTTTCACTGGTTTTATATAAACACCATAACACTCCACTCCAAAACGCCTTACAACATATTCTCAAAGAAAATAAAGGAGGGTTTCCCTGGTGGCGCAGTGGTTGAGAGTCCGCCTGCCGATGCAGGGGACACGGGTTCGTGACCCGGTCCGGGAAGACCCCACATGCCGCGGAGCGGCTGGGCCCGTGAGCCATGGCCGCTGAGCCTGCGCGTCCGGAGCCTGTGCTCCGCAACGGGAGAGGCCACAACAGTGAGAGGCCCGCGTACCGCAAAAAAAAAGAAAATAAAGGAGAAATCATTAAAATGTATTAAATTTGACACAACAGGTTTAGGAACCCATCCTGTTATCATGTAAGCAAAACAATCACTTACCTAGGAGCTTCTTTGGCTCTAGGAAAGGTCTGCATTAAAACAAAACAAAAAACTATACGTAAATATACAAAATTATCATAAAGCATAAATTTAAATGGCTTCTACAGTAAAGAAGAATTTTTAAAACATATTAACATAACTTAAATATTCAACTTTATAGGAATAAACTGTTGAGGGCAAGGGAAAAAGTACTTCACCTCTTAATGATAAATGAAATCCCTGCTTTGTTCTCCAAAATCCACTTCAGGGTTGCAAGATCATAGTTTTCAGGATGTTTAAAGGATACTCCTTCTGGAAGCCCCTGCACCACCACAGCTGACTGATCTCGTAGCATCTTTTCATATGGAACAGGTACCACTGTCGATTTGCCTAAAGCTTTCCCTGAGGTTAAGAGATAGGGATGAGGTAAAAAAAAAAAAGGATAATCATTAAATGGTTAAGATTTGAAAAAACTAAACCAACATTAGTTATCATGGCTTAATAGATGGCATTCGTGGGTTTTGTTTTTGGTTTTTTGGCCACGTGGCTTACAAGATCTCAGTTCCCCAACCAGGGATTGAACCCAGGCCACGACGGTGAAAGCCCGAAGTCCTAACCACTAGGCCACCAGGGAATTCCCCGGCATTCATATTTTGTAATATCTGATTTCAAAACTACATTCAAATACTATAGGGCCCTATTCCCATGTTAGCAGAAGTCTAAACCTGAAATGAATTCAAAAGGCCAAAATGAAAATGATATAAAACACTTACATAAAATCCATGCAAAAGGAAAGGAACAACCGCCCCACCCTGGTATAACACAATCTTTTCATATGCAATTCAGCCTCAGAACATGCAACCCTGACAAACCCAAGTGTTACCATAACATACCAGGCAGTTTTTGGCTAATATTCTCATTGAAAACTTATTAGATAAACACATGCTACATTCACAAATGAATATATCCTGTCAGCTGTCTGTATCAGTGAGCCCACACATGCTAGAAACTCCGTTCCCCAGAGTTGAGTTTTACCTACAATCTCACAGTGCAACCTATATCCTCCCCCTCTTTCCCTTATTCTTAAAAAGAGCTGTTTACTGCATAATTAGACTAACAAAAGGTGGTTTTTCCCAGGGATTTGGTAAGACCAGCACGCATGTCAAACATAAACCACCGTCTTTAGGTGACTGTGATGTGTCCTGTAGTTTCTCTGGTGGGGATGCTGACAGTGGGGAAGCTATGCATGTGCCGGGCAGGGTCATGTGGGAAATCTCTGTACCCTCCTCTTAATTTTGCTATGAACCTTAAAACTGCTCTTTAATTAAAAACAAAACAAAACAAAGAAAAAAAATTAAAAAATAAAAAATAAAAAAAAATAATAAAAAAAAAAACCTCTAACAGCTACATTTATTTCTGGGCTCCCACAAACTGGAACTAGAAAGTAAGGTCATTTCCATGAAATCTACTTTATCCAAAAATGAAAAAAGGAAGAAAGGTCATTTGTAATGTTAACCCAATATTTGGGAATTAACCCATTCATTTGTAAAAGTATGTTACATGAATGTTAAGTCAATTATGTGATCTGCCCTTTAGAAAAGTCAACTGTATAACATATCTTTTAGAAAATTCAAGTGTATAACCCTACCATAGCAAAAGCAGAAATAGTCCTCAACTGTTTTTCTGAGTGTTTCAATCTCTACAGCATCGACATTCATCCGATTCGCCTGGGTTGTTGATTTCATTTTATGCATCTCTGCAGCCTTTTCTTCTTCTTCAACACCTGTAAAATATTAATGATATATAAGGTCCATATCCATTATCTCAATATTTGATTTTTTACTAAGAATATTTTTTCCTAATACTAACATTTATGATTTGACAGAAAGGAAAGGGAGGAGGAAGAACTTTAAAAATAAACACCAAGGGCTTCCCTGGTGGCGCAGTGGTTAAGAGTCCGCCTGCTGATGCAGGGGACACGAGTTCGAGCCCCGGTCCGGGAAGATCCCACATGCCACGGAGCGGCTAGGCTCGTGAGCCATGGCCGCTGAGCCAGCGCGTCCGGAGCCTGTGCTCCGCAATGGGAGAGGCCACAACAGTGAGAGGCCCGCATACCGCAAAATAAATAAATAAATAAATAAATAAAATAAACACCTAGAGGCTTCCCTGGTGGCGCAGTGGGTGGGAGCTCACCTGCCAATGCAGGGGAAACGCATTCGATCCCTGGTCTGAGAAGATCCCATGTACCATGGAGCAACTAAGCCCATGCGCCACAACTACTGAGCCTGCACTCTGGAGCCCACCTGCAAGCAACTGCTGAGGCCCGCACACCTTGAGCCTGTGCTCCGAAGCGGGAGAGGCCACCGCAATGAGAAGCCCATGCACCACAACGAAGAGTAGCCCCCACTCGCCGCAACTAGAAAAAGCCCGCACACAGCAACGAAGACCCAACGCAGCCAAAACAAAAATAAATAAAATTTTAAAAAAATTAAAATATAAAACATAAATAAACACCTAAAAGACATAAATGACTTGAATGGAAATAATAAGAAACGGTGATTATCTCTGAAATAAGAGTAGCTATAACCATTCTACAAAGTAAAAATTAGGTAACAGTAGTTTTAAAATAGAAAGATACCTTAAGACTAACTGCAAACTTAAATATGGGAAGATTATCACCACAAAAAACATTCTTGTTGCAAAGTTTAACACAATAGCCACTAAACACCTGTGGTTACTGAGCACTTGAAATGTGACCAGTCCGAATTAAGATGTGTTGTAAGTTTACAATATACACTAGATTTTGAAGACTCAGTACAAAAAATAGTGTGCAAAATACCCCACTGATAATTTTTTTATATTGATTACATGTTGAATGATGTTTTAGACACCAGTTTAAAATACGACTAAAATGAATTATTTGTTTCTCCTTACTTTTTATTAGAAAATTTTAAATTACCTAAGTGATTTACATTACATTATTTCTATTGGACAGTGCTTTTCAAAACTCTGAAAGAGAGCTTAGAATTTTCTTCCAAGAATTTCTAAAACTGACTCATAGGGACTTCCCTGGTGGTACAGTAGTTAAGAATCCGCCTGCCAATGCAGGGGACACGGGTTTGAGCCCTGGTCTGGGAAGATCCCACATGCCACGGAGCAACTAAGCCCGTGTGCCACAACTACAGAGCCTGCGCTCTAGAGCCCGCGAGCCACAACTACTGAGCCCACGTGCCACAACTACTGAAGCCCACGCGCCTAGAGCCCAGGCTCCACAACAAGAGAAGCCACTGCAACGAGAAGCCCGCGCACTGCAATGAAGAGTAGCCCCCCTGCTCACCACAACTAGAGAAAGCCTGCGTGCAGCAACGAAGACCCAATGCAGCCAAAAATAAATAAATAAATTAAAAAAAAAAAACTGACTTATACACCTATTGATTTAGTTGCAGGAGACAACTACTGATCCTTGTCTGCAGAATAATTTATAGAAACAAATATTAGGAACTTAAGAATTATATCCAAAGATTATTCTCTGTGGCATCAAATTATTGGTAACAAAAAAAAGAATGAACACTAATAGGCAGGGACTACAATTTGCAACTGAGGACAATTCCCCTAATGCTTAGTTCTAACCACTGAAGAACCACATTAGCAAGACAGTATAGGGAACTGAAATGTAAACACAGCTGCCAGTTGGATTACAGTATTCATAGGACAGATGGTAACTGATATACACATAATCAAAGCAACATTATTAATATAAATTTAAATACATAAACATAATCAAAGTCTTAAAAATTCTCAAAATGATAAGAAATAATGGAAAAAATTTAAACAGATTGCTACCATAAAGCTTAAAAGATTATGGGGGGGGCGGGGAGGAGGGATGTTTCACAGTGGAGGGAATATGTTTTTTAAAAATACAATTGAGGGCTTCCCTGGTGGCGCAGTGGTTGAGAGTCCGCCTGCCGATGCAGGGGACACGGGTTCGTGCCCCGGTTCGGGAAAATCCCACATATCACAGAGCGGCTGGGCCCGTGAGCCATGGCCGCTGAGCCTGCGCGTCCGGGAGCCTGTGCTCTGCAACGGGAGAGGCCACAACAGTGAGAGGCCCGCGTACCGCAAAAAAAAAAACAAAAAAAAAACAATTGAAGGGCTTCCCTGGTGGCGCAGTGGTTGGGAGTCCGCCTGCTGATGCAGGGGACACTGGTTCGTGCCCTGGTCTGGGAAGATCCCACATGCCGCGGAACGGCTGCGCCCTTGAGCCATGGCCGCTGAGCCTGCACATCTGGAGCCTGTGCTCCGCAACGGGAGAGGCCACAACAGTGAGAGGCCCGCGTACCGCAAAAAAAAAAAAAATTGAAAAGAAATACAATTGAGAATTGAAATTAATGAATTAAGTAAACTATTTTTATTCACCCATTATCTGCTTGTTGTATTATGAATTGGATCTAACTGGATAATGGAAATTTAAGTTTGGATCTTAAAGACATACATATTATATGCTGATAGACATGTTTAAGAAAATGCTGTATCACTGAGTTAACATAAAACCTATGGAGAGTGTTAGGTTAAACACAGATACGAAAACTGTCACACTGCGAGAAGTCCTAGGTATTAACACCCTACAGTAAATTTCTCTACTGCATTTGTTCTGGTATCAAATAAGTACACTACTTGGATGAACTCCTGATGGAGGATCACAAAACTGACTGAGGACAGAGGGTAAGATGATTCCACTGAGGGAGTCAAGAAGACCTGTTTAACTTTGCTTCATGCTTACTCAAATTTAATGCACAGACAAAAACTTTTTTTTTTCCCAACCCACCAAACGTCTATCAGGGAAAGACCTGCTTATCTGAATAAGAAATTTTAATAAGTTTGACATTTCTCTACCTTCTAACATGTTTCACTAATCCAGAGTAATGTCAAGCTAAGAGCACAGTACAATAAACATTTACCATTTTTCTTAAGCTCTTCAGTATTTCCCCTAATATGTTACCATGTCAGTGATTCACTTTGAGCATTCTGAAATGTCTCCATGGACTTCAGAAAGTCTTTTTGGGTATAAATCTCATTCAGCTTTAGAAGAAAATACGATGTGCTATCTATAAATATTTAGGTTTAATATTTATGAAATACCAAAGATAAAAATACAATACTTACAGTATTTTACGAAATCTTTCTGAAAATCCTTTCTGGTGTTGACAAAAGCGCGTCCTCTCTCTGTTCCAACAACAAATACGTCTGTTTCATACACTGCGATGCAGGCCACTTCCGCCTTGGACTTGGCCAGTTCTTTACACTGAAATACACAAATAGGAAATCTTATGTTATGTACAGATGTTTAAAAGCACTGTTTCTGCTGGATGAATAAAAAATCTTATCACTTGACCTGCATTAATACCTAATGTGGACGAGGTGAAGTTCCTAGTTTTGACCTTAAGTTATCATATACACAACAGAGTCCCCATTTTTCTTAAGGGACCTCTCTTTTCTAACAGATAGTTTACAACCCTGATTTTATTTTATTTTTTGATATTTATTATTTATTTATTTTGGCTGCACCGGGTCTTAGTTGCGGCACGCATGATCTTCGTTGCAGCATCTGGGATCCTTTAGTTGTGGCATGAGGGCTTTTAGTTGTGGTATGTGGGGCTTCTTAGTTGTGGCATGCGTGCTGGATCTAGTTCCCCAACCAGGGATCGAACCCAGGCCACCTGCATTGGGAGCATGGAGTCTTACCCACTGGACGACCAGGGAAGTCCCAACAACCCTGATTTTAAACAGAAGAAATCACACAATTTATAAGAAAAAAGGCAGAAATCCTTCGTAATCTGTTATAGGTCAAATACCTAAGAAACAGACTCAGAGTTGCACACAGGCTTACTGGCAAGCACTCCCAATACCGACAGCTGTGCGCTGTGAGGGGGCAGGATTCTGCAAAGGGGGAATCAACAGCTGCCACAGATGCACCGCAGAAATTCTGGAGCTGGGACAGGCCTCCCCAAGGAAAGGGAAAGACCCTGGGCAAGGGAGCCTCTGACACTCATAGAAACTGGGGGATTAGTGCCATCAGTCCTGAATGGGGGAGGTGGGGTCTGGAAGACACACTACAACTTCCATCACATAATCCCACCTCCAGAAGTATCTCCATATGTACACACCAGGAATTCCATTTAGACGACTATACTTTTACTGAGTATATTCCTATGAGATTAAATATTCTTTAAACTCTTAATAGAGTATATACCATTCCATTTTATAGATAAACAATAATTCATTTAGTGCAAACCTTACTGAAAATGTTGCTGATTCTAATTATCACTTCTAAGAATAACAATGAAATACTAATCTGGGAACAACGTGTATCTTGAGTGACTTTCTCAGAACAGAGTCAGAGACATGAAACAACATAGCCAAAAAACTCTGACTCTGAAAGTAAATACTTTTAGGGTTCTCAAAACCTACTAAAAATTGCTTTCTAAGAAGTTTCTATCAGTTGATACTCCCATCTGCACTTCTAGAAGAGCTAACTCACAATATCCTAGCAAATGTTATTGTGCAACTTTCCCAGAACCATTTAAAAAGGATACTTTAGGACTTCCCTGGTGGCGCAGTAGTTAAGAATCCACCCGCAAGCCGCAGAGCAACTAAGGCCGTGCGCCACAACTACTGAGGCTGTACTCTAGAGCCCGCGAGCCACAACTACTGAGCCCGCGTGCCACAATTACTGAAACCCACGTGCCTAGAGCCCATGCTCTGCAACAAGAGAAGCCACTGCAATGAGAAGCCCGCGCACTGCAACGAAGAGTAGCCCCTGCTCGCCACGACTAGAGAAAGCCTGTGTGCAGCAACAAAGACCCAACACAGCCATAAATAAAAATAAATAAAATAAATTAGAGTGTTGTACCTTAGACAGTTTTTTGTAAATTAGGCTAACTTTAGCTTATTTTTCTATTATGTTAAGTGTTTCTCTATTAATGCATAACAGTGCCTCACTGATTTTAGGCATAGAAAAGCTGTTTATGGAATACATAATTAAATACATAATTATACATATTTTCTTCTGGTCTTTTAGTTTATCTTAATATGACAATTTAAAAAAATGTTTACTCATCTAGAGTTTAACTTGCACAATAAAGAC
Organism: Lagenorhynchus albirostris; assembly: GCF_949774975.1. Classification (NCBI taxonomy): domain Eukaryota; kingdom Metazoa; phylum Chordata; class Mammalia; order Artiodactyla; family Delphinidae; genus Lagenorhynchus; species Lagenorhynchus albirostris. The sequence continues at coordinate 77,872,255 of NC_083109.1, forward strand.
TTTTCCCCCCCAAAGAACCTATGTTCTCAGCATCATTTGTTGAAAACTACAGCTTCCTCCATTTGTTTTTTGTTTTTTTAATTTATTTAATTTATTTATTTTTGGCTGCGTTGGGTCTTGGTTGCTGTGCGCGGGCTTTCTCTAGCTGCGGTGGGCGGGAGCTACTGTTCATTGCGGTGCGTGGGCTCCTCATTGCGGTGGCTTCTCTTGTTGCAGAGCACGGGCTCTAGGCACGCGGGCCTCAGTAGTTGTGGCTCGTGGGTTCTAGAGCGCAGGCTCAGTAGTTGTGGCTCACGGGCTCTAGAGCACAGGCTTAGTGGTTGTGGCGCACGGGCTTAGTTGCTCCGCGGCATGTAGGATCTTCCCAGACCAGGGCTCGAACCCGTGTCCCCTGCATTGGAAGGCAGATTCTTAACCACTGCGCCACCCAGGGAAGCCCCCTCCATTTGTTTTTGATTTGTACAATTACCACCCTCTAATTTCTTTCTTTTTTTTTTTTTTTTTTGCGGTACGCGTAAAGAGGCCTGTTGTGGCCTCTCCCGTTGCAGAGCACAGGCTCTGGACGCGCAGGCTCAGCGGCATGACTCACGGGCCCAGCCGCTCTGCGGCATGTGGGATCTTCCCGGACCGGGGCACAAACCCGTGTCCCCTGCATCGGCAGGTGGACTCTCAACCACTGCGCCACCAGGGAAGCCCCTAATTTCTTAAATGGAAATTACTTGAATAATATCGCTTAAAAACAGTATCTCAAATAAATAATTTTATACCTACTGTCACGATCAGAAATCTTTTGAACTGTAATAAAGCCACAGTAGAAAACTTGTGACCGAGGTGAGCCAACAATCGTTCCCAGCACGGTAAATGATGCTGTACTGTAATTTTGTTATATGACGTTTCTATGATATGTTATATGGTACATACCTTTGAGATGTACCATGGCTGCTCACTTGTAAGGAACTATTATTTACTTACCTTGTGATAAATGACGGTGCATTCTTGCTGCACTATCCACACTCTTAGTTGGACAACCCTGTCTCCAAAGGCAGTATTTACGAAACAGTAAAGCAAGATTCATGTACTGTCTAAGGATTAGATCAAAGAAATCTATGGGCCAAAGGAAGAAGGATGAAGCTGACCTATACACCTATGAATTATACTTCACAGTATACAACTGGGAACAGGAGGAGAGATCCTCTTACTTCTGCCAAAGATGAGAAAACTCTAAAGACATTCTAAGGAAGGGAATGGGTCCTATGTGACCCTATTTCATTCTACACAGAGAGTAGTATTAAAGAAAATTATTTAATATCAACAGAATAGGATTTAATCTCTAAATTATTTAACGTTACAGCCACAAATTTTGGCTAACTTTATGACCAAAAGCAAGAAATAAGTGACAGTCAGAAAGTTATAGTAGGAAAAAAAAAAAAAAAAGAAAGAAAGTAATAGTAGGGACTTCCCTGGCCGTCCAGTGGTTAAGACTCCATGCTCCCAATGCAGGGGGCCTGGGTTCGATCCCTGGTCGGGGAACTAGATCCCACATGCCGCAACTAAGAGCCCACATGATGAAACTAAGACTTGGTGCAGCCAAATAAACAAATACTTTAAAAAAAAAAAAAAGTAATAGTATATATAGCCACTAACCATTCTAAAATTTCTTTCTTTAAGGAGATAATATTTTTAATTCTTATACAGCAGAAAGAAGAAAAAAAATGCCCTAACAGAAAAACAAAAAAGATTCCACGAACTATGTCATATTGAGAACTGTGAGGTTAGATGCTATATAATACTAGTCAATGCTTAGGACAGGAAATACACAGCATCCTCCTGCTTAGAATATATAATTTCATTGTGTCAGAAAATACTTAAGTCTGATGTTTCTTAAAGCTATGAGTTCAAATACATATTCAGAAAAACATGATAAGCCAACTGAATTACTACCATGATAGTAATATAAAAGTACAGCAAAAGAATACTACTTAATATTTTGCAATTATGTGTATAAGTTTTTTTTAAAAATAAAGAGTTAACACACTACATATTGGGTAGAAGGTCACAGAAGTCAGACAATTGTGAAGCACAGCACAATAAAATAAAGAATAGATGTAAAATAGTGAATGTGCTCTTACGGCCCAAAATTGTGGTAATGTTCTTTACAGAGATACAATAAGACACCAGCACCACACTATAACATACAAACTCATTCTGAGTAACTTCAAATATTACACTTAAATTCAAAGTTAATGCTTACAAAACAAGGGATTGCCTAAGATACTGGGAGGTAAAAAATTGAAATTAAATGTAAAAAATTACACATTCGGATAAGTTAAGAACATTCTGAAACATGCAATAAAATTTGAAAGGCTTAAATCCATAACTATTACTCAAGCAAAAACAGTATGTATTTATTAAAAATAATAGACACAGTGTATGTTTTCCAAAAACAAATCAATCTCATTCACAAGCCCAATCTTATCCAACTACGGAAAACTTTATAGAACTGAAAAACCATCTCACCATGGACTCAAGAGCAGACATAAGGAATGTCACCACCATCCTGCTCTCCGAGGACTCCTCATCTTCGACGGGCAGGGTAGACATTGCTACTTGGGCCATGATCCCTAGGAAAGAGAAGTATTAGGAAAGTGAGTGGTAGAAATTCAGTGTCTTGCTCAACGTATGTTTAGAGCTGTGAGGGTCCTCCATAAATTGCCTAATTTACAGTTTTCTTGCTTAAGAGAAAAAATAAGACTTAAAAACCAAGTAATCTATCAATATTTGCCCCAAACTTCTGTTATCCTATAAGATAGAGAATCTAACCCCCAACTTTCCATCTAGTTTTAGTTCCATAAAACTAGGTCAGCATCACCTCCCAAAATAAATGTAGGTGTCACCCAGAACCAGTTTAAAAATTTCCCAATGAGGAAGAGGTGATGCACTTCACAATCCAGTGATAGTGTATCACAGTTCCACATAGGAAATAGACACAACCTCCCCTTTCTCCCATGTGCACACTGATTACTCAAGAGTGGGTTAAGTAGACTGAGGTTGGGTGAAGAGAATTCCTCCTTTCTTATTAAGAAGTAAATAGGCTGCAGGACAAATAAGAGCTAAGATTCCTTTATAATACATTCTCTTTGGAAAACACTGTCTGATACTTTTGCATCAGCAAAGAGGCTCAGCTGAATTTCAAGCACTATAAAAATACAAACACACAGACCATTCAATAGTAAGTGCTGGCAAGGATGTGGAGAAATGAGAACCCCTGTGCATTGCTCTTAGGAGTGTAAAATGGTACATCCACTGTGGAAAACAGTTTGGTAGCTCTCTAAAAAATTAAACAGATTTACCATGATGCAGCAATTCTACTTCCGGGTATATACTCAAGAGAACTGAAAGCAGGGACTTGAACAGATATTTGAACACTCAAGTTCACAGTAGCATTATTCATAACAGCCAAAAGGTAGAAACCAAAGTGTCCACTGTCAGATGAATAAACAAAATATATTATCCATACAATGGAATGTAATTCAGCCTTAAAAAGGAATGAAGTTCTGATACATACTACAATATAGATGAACCTTAAAAATATTATTCTAAATGAGATAATCCAGACACAAATGGATAAATGCTGTGTAATCCACTCACATGAGATTACCTATAATAATCAAATTCATAGAGACAGAAAGTAGAATGATGGTTGCCAGGGTCTAGAAGGAGGGAGCAATGACAATTTATTATTTAACGTATACAGAGTTTTAGTTTGGGATGACAAAAAAGTTCCGGAGATAGATAGTGATGATGGTCACACAACAATGTGAATGTCAAAAAGAGACATGTACCACAATGTTCACTGCAGCACGATTTATGGTGGCCAGGACATGGAAACAACCTAAACGTCCACTGACAGATGAATGGATAAAGAAGATGCGGCATATATATATACAATGGAATATTACTCAGATATAAAAAGAAACGAAATTGAGTTACTTGTAGTGAGGTGGATGGACCTAGAGTCTGTCATACAGAGTGAAGTCAGAAAGAGAAAAACAAATACCGTATGCTAACGCATATATATGGAGTCTAAAAAAAAATGGTACTGATGAACCTAGTGGCAGGGCAGGAATAAAGACACAGACATACAGAATGGACTTGAGGACAAGGGGTGGGGGGGAAGCTGGGGTGAAGTGAGAGTAGCATTGATGTATATACACTACCAAATGTAAAAGAGCTAGCTAGTGGGAAGCAGCAGCATAGCACAGGGAGATCTGCTCGGTGCTTTTCGATGACCTAGAGGGGTAGGACAGGGAGTGCGGAAGGAAGGCTCAAGAGGGAGGGGATATGGGGATATATGTATGCATATGGCTGATCCACTTTGTTGTACAACAGAAACTAAGACTGCATTGTGAAGCAATTATACTCCAATAAAGATGTATAAAAATTTTTTTTAATAGAATAAAAAAAAACCACAATGTGAATGTACTCAATGCCAGGGGGACTGTACATTTTTAAATGGTTAAAATGGTAAATTTTATGTCATATATATTTCATCAAAATTTAAAAATTAAAAGGCAAAAATACATCCCATAAAGACATTCTAAGAAGCCAAAACCTAAAGCAAATTTTTTGTTTGTTTGTTTGTTTGCGGTACGCGGGCCCCTCACTGTTGTGGCCTTTCCCATTGCGGAGCACAGGCTCCAGACGCGCAGGCCCAGCGGCCATGGCCCACGGGCCCAGCCGCTCCACGGCACGTGGGATCCTCCCGGACCAGGGCAAGAACCCGCGTCCCCTGCATCGGCAGGCAGACTCTCAACCACTGCGCCAACAGGGAAGCCCCTAAAGCAAATTTTTAAAAATTCTAATACTAAAAGAATTGTCTTTCTATAAATAGCATGCAAATTAGATGCCTATTAAAAAGTACCCCTTTTCAATTTGGTTAATTCTAGGTTTTAGCAAGAGACCAAATAATCAAATGAAACTAATATGAAAGGATGACTAAAAAATTAATGACTGGAAGCATAAATAGAAATTCTAAAAATAAATCTGTGTATATAAGTTAATTTACTAAAGACATCTGGGTGTTCCTTAACTGAAGGCCCAATATTAGAGAACATGCTGAGCTGTTAGCATGAAAAATCGTTTTGGCTAAAAATGTATGTAAATCTTTTCCCTATTATTATTTTTTGTGTGTGTGGTACGCGGGCCTTTCACTATTGTGGCCTCTCCCGCTGCGGAGCACAGGCTCCAGACATGCAGGCCCAGCGGCCATGGCCCACGGGCCCAGCCGCGCCACGGCACATGGGATCCTCCCGGACCGGGGCAAGAACCCGCATCCCCCGCATCGGCAGGTGGACTCCCAACCACTGCACCACCAGGGAAGACCCCTTTTCCCTATTATTAAAGATCATCAGGGAAAGGAGGAGGGGCAAGATACGGATAAGGGATTATAAGGTACCAACTACTATATTAAATAAGCTACAAGGATATATTGTACAGCGCAGGAGAATATTGTCAATATTTTATAATAACTTTACATGGAGTACAAGCTATAAAAATACTGAATCACTATGTTGTACACCTGAAATTAATATAGTATTGTAAATCAACTAAATTTCAATTAAAAAAAAAAAGAGGATGATTTCCCTATTATTAAAAACTGTGGGGCTTCCCTGGTGGCACAGTGGTTGAGAATCTGCCTGCCAATGCAGGGGACACGGGTTCGAGCCCTGGTCTGGTAAGATCCCACACGCCGCGGAACAACTGGGCCCGTGAGTCACAACTACTGAGCCTGCGCGTCTGGAGCCTGTGCTCCGCAACAAGAGAAGCCGCGATAGTGAGAGGCCGGCACACCGAGATGAAGAGTGTTCCCCGCTTCCCACAACTAGAGAAAGCCCTCGCGCAGAAACGAAGACCCAACACAGCCATAAATAAATAAATAGATAGATAGATAGATAAATAAATAAATAAATGAAACTGTGATCTAGCTCCACCATGTGTTAGCATGTGAATTAACTGCTAGGCTAGATTTGGGCATCAAAAACTAATGAAGTGGGCTTCCCTGGTGGTGCAGTGGTTGAGAGTCCACCTGCCAATACAGTGGACACGGGTTCATGCCCCGGTCCGGGAAGATCTCACATGCCGCAGAGCTTGCGCGTTCGAAGCCTGTGCTCTGCAACGGGAGAGGCCACAACAGTGAGAGGCCCGTGTACCGCAAAAAACTAATGAAGTATACATACTTAGGAAATAAAATTTTATAATAAAAAAAATTGACACATCCCCGTATCTGTTAACAAAAAGAATTTTGTTTCCCAAAACAGAAAAGGCAGTATCAAGCAAGAGAATGGTTAGATGATAGAAATTATTTTCCGTAACAGCCTAGGTCCTATTCTTTTCTCTTGGATAAATAAGTTTTAAGTAAACTTATAGTAAAATGTGGCTCAGTCAAAATGGACAAGGCGTATTATTTTTCCATAATAACCTTCACTTCCACAACTACTGAGCTCGCGGGCCTCGACTAGAGCCCGCGTGCCACAACAGAGAGCCCACATGCGCCTCAATGAAAGATCCCACCTGCCTCAATGAAAATCCTACGTGCCACAACTGAGACCCAATGCAGCGACAGATAGATAGGCAGGTAGGTAGAAAGAAAGAAAAAAAAGAAAGAAAGAAAAGAAGGAAAAGTAAGAAAAGAAAAGAAAAGAGAAGAGAAAAGAAAAGAAAGATAGATCATGGGGAACTCCCTGGCAGTCCAGTGGTTAGGACTTCACGCTTTCACTGCCCAGGGTCCGGGTTCAATCCCTGGTTGGGGAACTAAGATCCCGCACGCCACGCGGCACAGCCAAAAAAATAAAATAAAATAAAATAAAAATAAAGTGACCATGAAACAAAAATGTAAAGTACCTAAAATGGGACAGTTAGTTCTTTAGAACAAAAAGGAAAATGACCAAAATGATCATGTCCTTCATAAAACAGTAAATATAAAAATGGTAGATCCCTTTTAATCTTTTTAAACACAGAGAAGGAAGAAAAACTGAACTGAGACAATTCAGAAGGTGAACCCAGGGACTTCCCTGGCGGTCCAGTGGGTAAGACTCCGCACTCCCAATGCAGGAAGCCCGGGTTTGATCCCTGTTTGGGGAACTAGATCCCACATGCATGCCTCAACTAAGAGTCTGCATGCCGCAACTAAGAGTCCGCATGCCACAGTTAAAAAAAAAAAGACCCCACGTGCTGCAACAAAGATCCTGCGTGCCCCAACAAAGATCCTGTGTGCCGCAACTAAGATCTACTGCAGCCAAAACAAATAAAAATGAACAAATAAGTAAATACTAAAGAAACACACACACGCACTACAGGAAACTAACTTAAAAAAAAAAAAAGATGAGCCCAATGTTAGACAAGAAAACGACTTCTGGGATTTGTACCACAATGTATTTATTCCCGATTTTCTTATCTCTGATGCTGTCTTGGTAAAGGAGGGGTGGTGTGGAAAGAAATGGGGATCTCTCTTTGTAAGAAAGGAGGCCATAATCCAAGGCAGAAAATCCGCAGTCAAGGAAACAGCTGGAAGGTATCCCTCCAGAGATGTGCTATCCAACATGGTAGCCAATAACCACAGGTAGTTACTTAAATTGAAATTAATCGAGATTAAGTAAAATTGAAAATTCAGTTCCTCAGTAGTCTTAGCCACAGTTCAAGTGTTTAGCAAACACATGTAGTTAGCGACTTTTGTAGTGAAGAATCACAGATACAGAACTTTTCCATTATCACAAAAACTATATTGCTATAGAAATTAAACTATGTTGAATAAACTTTTAAATTCTCATGACCTCTTGAGCCACCACGGTAGTAGCTATAGCAAAAGAATGAACTAATAAATGGAAAAGAAACTTAAGGGAACATGAGCCAGGATACAAAGGCCAATCCCAACTGTGTGCGCATTCTTCACTGCCACTCTCCAAGGATTCTTTTTTTTAATTAATTTATTCATTTGGCTGCGTTGGGTCTTCGTTGTTGTGCGCAGGCTTTCTCTAGTTACTGCGAGCAGGGGCTACTCTTCATTGCGGGGTGCAGCCTTCTCATTGCGGTGGCTTCTCTTGTTGCGGAGGAGTACGGGCTCTAGGCACGCAGGCTTCAGTAGTTGTGGCGCGCAGGCTCCAGTAGTTGTGGCGCGCAGGCTCCAGAGCACAGGCTCAGTAGTGTGGCGCACAGGCCCAGTTGCTCCGCGGCATGTGGGATCCAACCGGACCACATGGGCTTGAACCCGTGTCCCCCACACTGGCAGACAGATTCCTAACCACTGCACCACCAGGGAAGTCCCAATCTCCAAGGATTATTGCTACAAGAGTATCCCCATAGAACAGAGTACCAATGTAGCCTGCCTGAGAAAAAGAACACAGAAAGGGAACAGAGAAGTACAGTTTTATGATATAGTAAAGTTAAAATGCATACACAAGACATCTGGGATGCAGATTCTCAGAATAAATTAGTAAAATTACAAAGAGCCTAACCCACTATGAGTACAGTGACCTTGCCTTAATGATCAACTAGCATCATCTACCTGTCATGTTACATATTCTTACAGAACAAGTTCTTTAAATAGCTGCATAATAGCCCACCGAAATGGAATCATACAATTTCTCTCATCTTCATAAAATTGGCTTTTGCCTTTTTATTTCTGTATTTTAAAAATTTAACACTGAAACATAGCATGAAAATCTTTATACCTCTTAATACATAATGCTAAAATTTTCCCATTGCTACCAGAAATGTTTAAAAACACTAAATTCATCAGTCTCACCAACATATTGGAGAACTATGACCTAATCACTATGAATACCTCATTATTACTAAAACAGCTGAAATTCTTTGCTTACTAAAGAAACACTTTTCATAGTTTTATCATCTGTATTTCTTCCTGAGTGACTCATCTGCTTAGGGTCCTATGCCCATTACTAAACTGACCTCTGATGATGACTACACATTGCATAAACTGTCCGAATTCTGATAATTATTATGTGGATATAGCTCCTTAATTATTCAGCTTTTGTGTATGTGTATTTTAATTCTGTATTCTTAAATGCAATATTATTTGTTTCGAACAATTTAATTTTCACTTTGATTTAACCACATACATATTTATGAAATTCTTTGCTCATTCTTTCTTGCATCTCAGATTTTCCTTCTGCCTAAAGTTAATCCTTTACAGTTTCTTTCTAATGGCAAACTTACTGTTTGCTAAAAATTCTTTATTCTTGAAAGATACTTTCAACTAGGATAAGAATCTGGGTTGACAAATACTTCCTGTCAGCACACTGAGGTTATTTCATTATCTTTTGGCTTCAATTGTTGCTAGTCAGAAGTCATCTAGAATCTCTTTTAAAGGTAATCCCAATCCTCATCCTTGCTGTTTTTAAAATGTTTTCTTTGTCTATGGTTTTCTACAGTTTCACTCTGTATAGTGTGTGTGTAGTGTACATTTCCTTTTATTCAGTACATTTATCATTCACTGGGCTAAGGATTGTCATCTTTCAGTAGTGGCAAATTCTCAGCTATTATCTCTTCAGGTATTGTCTCTGTCCCATTGTCTACCTCCTATCCTACACAGAGACGCAGACTAAATGTATGCTAATCCTTAAATCTCTTAACCCTCTTCTGAATTTTTCTCATTTTTCCTTTCTGGCTTATCTTTCTTCTGACTTATCTTCCATTTCACTAATTCCTTCTTCACTTATACTTATTCTGTGGTTAAAACCACCCATCAGGTTTTTTATTTTGTTTATAATTTTCATTTATACAATTTCTATTTGTTGCCATGTCACATTTAAAGTTTCCTACTCCCTAAAGATTTTTCAAGCTTGACATATTTCTTTAAACATAGTACGGGTAGTTGTTTTACAGTCTATGATAATTCAAAAATCTCAAGTCTTTGCAGGTGTATTTCTGATGTTTCTCATAGTTCTAGCTCAAACTCACGGTTCTCGTTCCAATGTATGCCTGATTGTCTTTTACTGTATGCTGGTCGTTTTACATCAAAACACTGTTTTAAATATGAGACGTATTATCTGGGAACAATACCTGCCTGGGACCACCATAATCCAAAGCTTCAGTTTCCTCGAATCACCCAGAGATGGTAACCCAGACCACAAATAGGGATGCAAGCTGGCTTATTTCTTAATCAGCCTTAACCAATTTGAGGTCTCAACTTATTGAGGGGAAGGGTCTATCTGTCCCCTGAATTTTGTGCAGATTCTGGGCTTTGATTTCAGCCTCTCATCTCACATGGTTTTCAAAACTCAAGTTCATATGGTGAAATTGGCAGATGCCCTTAGGGCAAAAGAGATTCCCACTTCTACCATTAGTTCTCATTTTCCTTTTTTTTTTTTTTTAATTTTGCCTGCGCCGCAGGACTTGCAGGATCTTAGTTCCTGGTCAAAGCCATGCCCCCTGCAGCAGAAAAGTGAGGCGTCCTAACCACAGGACCACCAGGGAACTCCCTCATTTTCCTTTTAATATTAGCTTCTCATAATAGCTCTTCAAAATTCCTATCTTATCAACTTTTTGGTATTTTTACAAAAGTTTTGTTTTATAATTCTAGAACATTCTTATTAGTCCCACCAACTCTGGGAACCACAACTGACTTATAATACTCTTCTATTTTCAAGAACAATTTATGAATTAGCCAGAACTATCTTACACTGCAAGGTTACAAATACCCAATTCAAACCACCACAAGTGAACAAAGGAATTTTTATTGTTTTATTTAACTATTCAGCCTAAACATTGCACTGATTCTATACACAGCTAGATCAAGGAACACGAGATATCATTAGAGTTCTCTCTATTCCCTCCCTGCAGGCCTCACTTCTTGAGCAGATGGGTTTCTTTCCTAAGACAATGATGGCCACACGCATCTTTATGCTTACCACACACCTATACTGTGATCCTAGAGGCAGCGTACTATCATATCTTCCTGCTATTTTTTGCACAAAAGTTCTGGGGATTTGTGTCACGAGCCTATCCCAAGCCCACGTGGCTAGTCAGAACAAGATTACCTGGGATACACTGTTCCTGGCAGTCTAGCCAGAACCACGTGGAATAGGAAGGTAAGCAGTTAAAAGGCAAAGCAGGACACTGTTACCGGGAGGAAAGGGCTGATAAAGTGTGCCAGTACACAAAAACAACAGCTACCAGAGTCCGCTCCATTTTCCTTCCCATTTTTTCAATTTCCTTAATTCTTCAATCCTGAACTTTTTTTTGACTTCATCTTTTGTCTCCCTGATTTGATTTTAATTCTCCTTTAAGTTCAAAGCTGAACTTAATTGGCCTGTTGCTGTTTCATCTTTTTATCTTTTATCCTGTCAGCTACTGTTTAATAGAAGCAATGCCTTCTTTTATGTCTCTGAAAACAGACTCCAGCCATTCTTTAAAATCCTCTTGTGTTTCTTACTGGAGATCCATTTCAGGAATTAGGTTTATCTGTGTCCTTACTGCACTGATCCATTCTACCTCAAAATAAGCCCATAATTAATTCCACGTAAGTGTTTTCATTTGACCACACTTTTGCTTTTAATTTATTGATCCTTGCCGTTAATGCTGAACAGCAAAACAATAAAAAGAAATTTTACAGTGAGTCAAACAGAACTCTAAAATACTTTCAGGGACCTTTCTGGTGGCGCAGTTGTTAAGAATCCGCCTGCCAATGCAGGGAGGCACAGGTTCGAGCCCCAGTCCGGGAAGATCCCACATGCTGCAGAGCAACTAAGCCCATGCGCCACAACTACAGGGCCTGCACTCTAGAGCCCCCAAGCCACAACTACTGAAGCCCGCGCACCTAGAGCCCGTGCTCCGCAACAAGAGAAGGCACCGCAAGGAGAAGCCCATGCACCACAATGAAGAGTAGCCCTGGCTCGCCACAACTAGAGAAAGCCCACGTGCAGCAACGAAGACCCAAGGGAGCCAAAAATAGATAAATAAATTAGAACACTTTCACACAGGCCATCATCACTCTAACAAAAAATTGAGATTCTCAATATTTCTGATTATGTTGATTTCTAAAATATTCTAAATTTTCATCGTGTTTCTGCTTCAAATTAAGGTTCAGGTCAGACTTCAGTCCGTGGGAGGTGGGGGTGGGTGGGGACCCATAACACTGATCTTGTTTCTTTTATTCCATTTATGTCTTATTTCTTTTTTGTGTTATTATTTTGTTATTTGCAACAAACATTTCTCCATTTCAATCTCAAAACTTACAATCTTAGATAAAGAAGAAAATTCAAGGGACTTCCCTGGTGGCACAGTGGTTAAGCCTCCACGCTCCCAATGCAGGGGGCTGGGTTCGATCCCTGGTCAGGGAAACAGATCCCACATGCATGCCAAAACCAAGAGTTCGCATGCCACAACTAAGAAGCCTGCATGTCGCACCTAAAGAGCCCACCTGAAGCAACTAAGCCCCGGTGCAACCAAATAAATAAATATTAAAAACAAACAAACAAATCTGTCTCAGCCACTGCTGCCTCCTAAAAGAGCCTTCTTCTACAAAAGAGCCCTTTCAATGCATCGTGCTCCATAATTCTCTTCTCCAAACCAAGCATCCCCAGTTTGTCCTGTGCTTTACCTGTAACATGATTTCCAAAATATTCCTCAGTGGCACCATTCTCAAGATATTCTCTAGTTTGTCCAGGCAATGTCCCAGAAGTGGACAGAACATTTTGGATAAGATCAGTTTGCCAGAGACTACACTAGAACCTGTAACTCCCAGAATTTCCTTATTCCTTGCCTATTAACACAGAGGAATATTTTAATACGCATCTCTAAGAGTTTATCTCTATAGGTTTAATAGGTATTTTCAAAGGGAATAAATTAGGTTGGTGTTTCGTCAGAGGTTCCATTTTACAAACATTTAATAAAAGAATACAAAGTATCACAATTTATATTAATATGGTAACACATATATTTAACATATACACCTCAGCAAACAAGAGAAATAGAGCCAAAGAGACCATTTAGAAAGAAAATTAGAAATCCCTAAAACAAACCTTTGATCAAGATTGATTTTTAAAAGTCAAGGCTTTTAAGTTTTCATAGCAGGCTATGCTTACATTTTAAGATACTAAAATTTTTCTTTCTGCTGAAATAAAGCTGGTAATTTTATCAGTAAACACCAAGTGATCTCTCAAGAAGAAACAAAATACATTTGAAAGGTTAAGATTTGAAATGATCTCCAAGTGTGTTTATTTTTATACTTAAAACTTTATACCCTCTCCACCCCATTTCCAAAATACTGTTGAGACAGCTAACAAAAATAGCTAAATTTTATCTTTTTTTAAAAAGCCAGGTGAAGGGAAGAATGATAAAATTTTAAAAATGAAGGCATGGAAAGAGAATCTGCCCAAAGGTGGATCAAAGAAGTTCAATACTGAGTGTCACAGTAGCCAAAACACTGTCTCTGAAACAAACAAACAAACAAACACCTTATCAACTATTCAGGAAGACCCACAACTTTTCTTGGCACTAGTTTGAAATTTTTCACAAATGTGTAAGTTATACTTTTAAATTGATAGTGCAGATTTTTTAAAAGTAGCAGCTTTCTCTGCCAATACACAAAGAATGTGCCCCTTTGTCCTTACTTCAAATTTAAAAAACATTTGGTAGTTGATAAGCTGGCTCACTTGTTCTTTTTCTAACTTTGTATGAATTGGAAGAGGAAATGAAAATCAAGTAACTGTGACCTAAAAGTTCCATCTTTATCTTTTTAATGTATTGTGTACAGAAAGCAGGCAACAGAGCAAAGCTATTATGAATGGCAGCTTTGGAATCATGCCAAATTCTGAATTCAAGTCCTAGCTCCAATATTAGATATGGCTGACTGTGGGATTCTTTAATCCCAAATACACTAATCCGGAAAATGACAATAATATGTGTACTTACCTCACAAGGTTGGTATGAGACGCTATTAAGTACCTGGCAGAGCGCTTAACACAAGCATTCAATAAATTGAGTAAGCATTTAATTTTTTTTTTTAATATTTATTTATTTGGCTGCGTCGGGTCTTAGTTGAGGCACACGGGATCTTCTTTGCAGCATGCAGGATCTTTAGTTGATCCATGCGGGATCCACAGTTGCAGCATGTGGGATCTAATTCCCTGACCAGAGATTGAACCTGGGCCCCCTGCACTGGGAGCGTGGAGTCTTAGCCACTGAACCACCAGGGAAGTCCCAGCACTTAACTTTAAATTTAATTAGGGATTTCCCTGGTGGCAGAGTGGTTAAGAATCCACCTGCCAGAGCAGGGGACATGGGCTCGATCCCTGGTCCAGGAAGATCCCACATGCCACGGAGCAACTAAGCCCGTGCGCCACAACTGCTGAGCTTGTGCTCTAGAGCCTGCAGGCCACAACTACCGAGCCCATGCGCCACAACTACTGAAGCCTGTGCGCCTAGAGCCTGTGCTCCGCCACAAAGAGTAGCCCCCACTCACCGCAACTAGAGAAATCCCACGCACAGCAACAAAGACCTGACGCAGCCAAAAATTTAAATAAAGTAAATTTTAAAAATTTTTAGTTACTTATTTTTAAAATACACATATATGTAATACCTATTTATCTACCAATAAACTCTCCAAATCCAAGCCTGACAAATGAAAATTTCCCAACTAACTGCTTTAATTAATACTGCTAAATAAAATAATCTATTTTCTGACGGGGCAGGAAAAATAATAAGTTGTCAAAATAAATCACTGCTTTTTTTTTAACCATTTATTTTTATTTTTTTCCCAGCTATTTTTGAGATATAATTGACCTATAATATTGTGTAAATTTAAGATAAACAACAAATCACTGCTTTGAAATATAGTATGTGCACCTTTTAAAGCATACATCCAACAAGCATGAAAATTTGCTGGTATCAAACCTACTCCTCAAAGATTGCTTTACAATTTAAGTTTAAAAGTCACCTTGCGCTAAATACCAAAAAAAGTAAACTAGACTGAATATACAAACTGAACTAAGGAGTCTTTATTGTGAAGCTCTCAACAAACAACAGAATTTGCCCATACCAGCATTCTCCTAGAAATAGACTGTGTTCTGGGGGTTGTGTTCTGAGGGCATCACACAATACCTAACCCACCCATAAGGCCTTCAATATGTTGGGTAAGTAGATAAATGAGTACTGTTCCAAATGTGGTAAGGGATCTCTTCTTTTCCAAAGCTTAAAACATAGACAATGAATAGTGAACAATAGTTCAAACACTCATTTTGTTATTATAAAGAAAACTAATTTTCCTATAGGTAAGACTACAAATAAAGAAAAAAATTATGAAGTGAGTATCTAGTTGGGTAAAGTGACTACCCCACTTACAACATACCCTAAGAAAAAGTACTCTAAAAGCTTTAAAGAAGCAATCAACACAACAAAAATACATAATCAGAAAATAATTTTTAACATATAATAAAAAATACTATGGTCTCTAGAGACAGTGTATGCAAATGGAATCAAAACACACATCAATTTTCAAAAGTATGGGACCTATACAATCAGAAACCTTCACAGGCTCAGTCTAACCAGGGCTGATTTTAACCAAATACCCTAAATAGGATCAAACTCTTCATTACTCTCCACTTCTATAATTATACCATGATATAGTCATATACAACAGTACTTTTAAAAAATTACCTCCTTTGCCATACTATAAAAACAAAAACTTTAAAAATCACTATAACAATCAAAAAGGATGGAGATTCTGACACATCCTAAAATGTGGATGAACCATGAGGACATTACGCTAAATGAAATAAACCAATCACAAAACGACAAATACTGTCCAAATAATTCCACTTGTATGAGGTACCTAAAACAGTCAAATTTGGGACTTCCCTGGTGGTCCAGTGGTTAAGACTTCACACTTGCAGTGTAAGGGGCACCAGTTCCATCCCTGGTCAGGGAACTAAGATCCCACATGCCTCACAGCAGGTGCCAGGGGCTGGAGGGAAGAGGGAATGGGAATTACTCTTTAACGGGCAATTTCAGTTTAGGAATATGAAAAAGTCCTGGAGATGGATGGTGGGATGGCTGCTCAACAATGTGACTGTACAAACTGTGCACTTAACACTGTGTGTTAAGTTTTGTGTTATGTATATTTTACCAATTTTCTGCTACTTTTTTTTTTTTTTTGACCGTGCCACATGGTGTGCACGGCCCCTGCAGTGAAAGCGCGGAGTGTTAACCACTGGACTACCAGGGAAGTCCCTACCACAATTTTTAAAAAATCACTATAAAGGGACTTCCCTGGCGGCGCAGTGGATAAGAATCCACACTTCCAATGCAGGGGTCCGGGTTCAATCCCTGGTCAGGGAACTAGATCCCACACACGTGCCGCAACTAAGGAGCCGGTGAGCGACAACTGAGGGGTCCGCCTACCGCAACTAAAACCCAGCGCAACCAAATAAATAAATATTAAAAAAAAAAGAACCTATGTCTATGCCCACTAAGCCATACTCCCTCTCTCTCAATTATAAATTCATTTTGCCTCAAGTTGCTTTTTAAATAAACCAATTCTTTTAAAATCCTCTATAATTTTTCATCAAGTTAAACCAAGGAACATGAGTCAATCCGCCATCAACTCTGACAGTCCCTGGTTATATGGAACTTTCTTACTTTCCCACTAGGTCTAAGTGTTTAAAGCAAAGGAGTAGTGCCAGAGACAGGCATGGGATATGAAGACAAGGATTGTACAAACAAAGAGGAAAAAAGAAGAAACAGGGAAACTGCATCGTTGAGCATTCCAGTAAAGGAAAGACAAGAAAGAGGGTAAATAGTAAAGGAAGAAAGAGGAAAGAATGGAAAATTAAGAATATTAAGATAATACCTGCAGCGCTTCTGATCTATCCACGTGATTTTTTCTGTAATTTTCCCATAATTTTTAATACATCCTCTAAAATACTAATTCTTAATTTTACTCTCCCAGGCAGGTAGCCTCAGTTACACTTTGTTTAACCAAATTTTATTCTTCATATTGCTATGCTGCCATTTAAAGCCCATTGATTACAAGGAAACTCAACTCTACAATTATAATGAACAACTGATTAATTGCATTTCCTACTTTCTTTCAGTTAGTAACAATGAATAACCTTATGCCAAATAAATGTAGACAACTTTTGAAGAAAAATGGTACCAATGACCTTTGGTAAACTGCTATTTATAAAATTCATGGTATTTATCTTTCAGGTAGATTACCTCTAATGCATTTCGGGAAAAGTGAAATAGCTCAAAGGGTATTACTTCTCAAACAACTCTTCAAAAAATGCTTTCCCTTAGATATACATAAAAATTACTTATCAGCATCTGTTTAAGCCAGTGATTAAGACAAGTTCATGTTAATTATACCACAGCAGTTATATGAAAAGGATTGCAATATTTTAAAAATTCATGTTTTCAATGAAGAAAGAAACAATTGTAGAACTGAATTAGGTAGAATGCAATGCAAATAGCTACACACCAGTAATAACAGAAAAGCTTAAGTGTTTTATTTACTGCTCCTTTAGATAATAACAACCTGGAGCCGGGACCTCGTCTTTTATATTTTATGTTTTGGAACACACCACTGATCTATGGATCATCAAAAAAATGATATGAGAGACTTCCCTGGTAGCGCAGGGGTTAAGAATCCACCTGCCAATGCAGGGGACACGGGTTCGATCCCTGGTCCAGGATCACATGCCGCGGAACAACTAAGTCCGTGTGCCACAACGACTGAAACCACGCGCGCCCTAGAGCCCGCCTACTGCAACTACTGAAGCTCGCGCACCTAGAGCCCGTGCCCCACAAGAGAAGCCACCGCAGTGAGAAGCTGCGCACCACAACGAAGACCCAACGCAGCCAAAAAATAAATAAACAAAATTTTAAAAATGATAGATTACCGTAAGCTAATCCCACTCCTACCTGATTTGAGCTTACTCACTTTCCTCCGACAGAAATCCATTACACCAAAAAAACTAAAAATCATTCTCACCAAGACTTGTGCCCCAAGAAAAAGAAGCCCAAAGCCTACATTTTAATGACAAAGTCTTTGTAGCCATTTTCTTAAAAGTTAGCCAAATCCTTGGTGCATGGAACTGGCGGGAGGGTGGAGTTAGGGAGCCCCAGCTGCTCTGCCAGCCCCGGCCTGGCCCAGCCTACCTCAGTTCCAAGCTCAGGCCCTATCTTTAGACTCTGGTGGGGATAGGATGCTTTAGGCATCACTTGAAAGACATAAATGCCTGTGCCATGAAAAAATAAATGAATGAGAGGGAGAAAAAGCCCAGATTAGATTTCTAATTGTATTCTGTACTCAAATCCATGGCTCCTTTATAAACTGGAGACCTGTTTAATTTTGTAACCAACACTAAGAAAAATTCTTAACTCTCAGTTTTCCAAGCAATCTACAGTAAGCAGTACGAATTACTTTTGGTTCTTTAAGATCTCATTTTAAAGTAATGAAGAGCAAGCATCTAGAATAAACTTCCCTCAGAACTTAACTTCCTCCGGTAGTGAACAGCTCTCAAAGCGTCTGTCCTGGGAGCGGCAGCAGCACCTGGGAACTCGTTAGAAACGCAAATTTTCCGGCCCCACCCCAGACCTGCAGAATCAGAATGTCTGGGGTGGGACCCAGCTATTGTGTTTTAACAAGCCCTCCAGGGGAGGATGATGCTTGCTTGGGTTTTCAGAACCACTGGCTTAGGGGTGAAGAGTCATACTGCCTAGGTTCAAATATTCGATTCAAGGTTTACTTGCTGGGTAACCAAGAGGTTAATTACACAGCTTCTGTAGTCTTGTTCCTCATCTATAGGAACGGGGTTGTTATGAATATTAAATAAGAAAAACATACCTTAAGTGCTTAAGAGCGATGCCAGGCATATAAACATTATTCAAGCGTTAGCTGTCGCTAGTAATATAAACAAAGCACTTTGACGGCTGTAGACTGGAAGGAGGAGAAAGACAAAGACGGAAAAGGCTTAATCCCTACCCGCTCCAGGAGTTTAATACCTAGTGTCTAGGTCAGACACGTGTATCTAAAGCATAACCAAACACACTCCAAGAGGAAATAAAGACGCCAGCCTAGGAGGGGCAAACAAGTTGATTGTATGAAGAAGCAACAAATTCTGACCCAACGTTAAAAGATACGGCTTTAAAGTAATTGCATGTGAGCAAAAGAGTTCCACAGCCTCAAGCGAAAAAAAAGTCATTCCAGCCTACAGGTGTGAGCCAAGATCCCAAGAAGCGGGAGAAACTGAAGTGCAAGGCAGTAGACTACAGTGGCTGGAAAACGGACAAAGCAAAAATATGTAGTAGGAAATAAAATCGGATATCCCAAATCCTAGGGCTTAGCGGGGAGGAGTGCGGGGGGAACACCCGGCCTCCTCAGGGCACTCTACGGCACTCTCATTTGCAAACTTCCCCTTTTGTTTCCTTAACTCCCGGAGACCACTTTTATGCAGTGGACCATCAAGCCATTGTCTGCAGCAAAGTTGAATGCAGGAAGGTGAGAAGTCTGACCGGAGCCCCGCATTCCGAAGAGTGAGCACCACACCAACAGGACCCAACATCTGAACATTCTCAGACGCAAACGAGCGCAAAACCGTAACATTAAACACAAAAAAGAAACTCGCTATTAAAAGGCAAAACTTGGATAAGCACAAGTAGCGGGGAAAGAGGGCAGTTTTGTCTTCTTCCCTGAACCCCCGACCGGGTGCTGGTAGAATCCAGACGGCTTATTTTCACAGCCTGCAGGCTGAGGTTTTCCTTCCGGTCATTGTGTTTATTTCCCCAAAAGAGCAGGCCCCGTGGGGCAGGCGCGCCGGCCGGGCCGGGGACAAAGCCCACTCCGGGCTCCACCTGGGCGCGGGTAGGGGCGGGCAGGGGCAGCGGCGAGGAGGGGCGGTGCTCCGGGGCCCGCCCGCCGGCCCGCAGTTACCAGGCAGCGCGGCACCGCCCCCGCCGCCCGCCGGCCAATCCGGCGCGTCTGCTGCCCGGGCGCACGAGCCCCGGAGACACCAGGCCGAGCGCGACCCCACGGCTCGGGCCTGGCACCGCGCGCGCACCCGCATCGCCGGAGCCGGCCAATCAGCGGCCGGGCATGCGCAGCCCGCAGGCTCGCTCGCGCGCGGGCCTCACGCGTGAGGGGCCCCCCCACGCCGCGCCGGCGCGCGCGCCCCTCCCCCACGCACCCAGGCGCGCGCGTGCAACTGTCGTCCCCCGCGACCGCGTCTGCTCCTGCCCCACCCCCAACGCCGGCGGGCCGGGATGGGGGGGACCTGTGGCCCCCAACACGGCCGCCGACGGTCCCCGGACCCCTGTCAGTGCAGGCCCCGGAGGGAGCGAGTCTCAAATAAAGACCGTGCTCGCGATGGCAACCGGGGCGGGGGACCGGAGATGAGGCGACAGGGACTCACCCGAGTGCAGCCGCCTCCAGGCAGCGCCGGGGCCGGGGGTGCTGAAGGGAAGCGAGTGTGGGCCGCGCGCGAACAGCGGCTGCGGCGGAGCACCCTCGGGCTGAGGCTGGCTGGCGAGCGGGCAGGAGGTGAGAGGGCGAGGGGCCCGAGCGTCTCGGCCGAGCTCCTGTCACCGCCGCATGGCCGCCCCGGCAGGGCCTCGCTCAGCGCCTAGATCCGCTCACAGGGGACCGAGGGATAGGCCGGGGTAACCGCGGCAGGCGGGCAGCCACGGCTAGAGAGCGCGTGCGGGAAAGCGGGGGGGCGATCGGCGGCCCCTTTCCTCTGCTCTTCGAGCTTCTCTCTCACCCTCCTCCTCTTTTTTTTTTTTTTTTTTTTTTGTTCCTCGAAGGCGCGCTGCGCGTGCGCACCCGCAACACCGCCCAGCGGGAGTTGTAGTCTCTGATTCGTCCCCACCAACGCGACGGTGGGGGCAGTGGACTACGACTCCCAGGAAGCCTCGCGCCAACAAGCCCAGAGCCCGAAGACGCGGCGAGCGCGGCGCCCGGCCCTCTCGGGCAAGGACTGTCAATGGAGGCGCGGGTGGTGGGAGCGAGGAACATGGCTGCACCTGGGGCCTGCGCTGCTGCTCGGGTGGGGGAGGGGAGCCGGGGAGCAGGGATGAAAATCCAGGCCAGGAGAGCTCCAGCCTGCTCCCTGCCGCTCTGCAGCTGGCCTCAGCCACGGTCCAAGGCTCGCACTCACTCTTGCACCCGAGATTCCTTGCAAATTGAGAGGCCGGACCACTGCAAAGGCCGGAGAGTCCCAGGACGGCCTGCCGCCTTCCATGCTCCGCCAAGGGACCTCCTCCGCCCTGCACCACCCTCCGGAACACAAAGAACTCCTGTTAGTTTCGAAAGCTTGCCTCAAAATCGGCCAAAAGAGACTATTGCCCCAACTTTGCACGGGCGAGGGAAAGGCACCCTTCTGTTTTTATTCACCTTCCAACCCCCAGGCTTTGCTCACTTTCACTCAACATTTAGAAAGTTAAAGTGGAAAAGCCATGGAGGGGAACAGAAAACGTGGTTTGCAGCCCGTTTTGTTCTGTCAACCGCTAGGCAATTTCACTCAAGCCCCTCCCCCCGATAATTTTTTGCATCTCAACTTTCATTAGCTCGTGAATTTCGAAAATGGTGAGACGTTACTGTTCACCCAAGTTAGAAGTTCAAAAAACTCGAGCCCAGAGATTTTAGATGTTTATGTAAAGAACAAAATCGAGTGATTTTGTGATGTTTCTCCCCACCGGAGATTCGGGGCCCGCCGGCCATCCTCCCCCTCCCCCTCCTCCTCGGTAGGTGGCGACCACGGCGCTTTTTCCAGCCTTTGTCGCTCGCAAGAAAACTTTCCGAGCAGCTAGTCTTTTGATGTAGGTCCAAAACCTTTCCTTTGAATTTGGGTTCACAGATTGGCGTTCCCCATCTTCTTTCTTCCACCGACCGCACCCATAATGCCTCGTCTAGAATGTCCATGTTGGATTTCTTTAAAATAGATGGAGAATTTAAAGGTCCCTGCGAAGCAATCTGATTACAGAAGACTTCCACATTTTTCCCATTTCCCTTGCAATCTTTTACAGTAATTTTGTCTTCGCCTAAATCGATTAGAACTCTCCTTTGTCAAGTCTCTCCGCAGCGTTTAGTTTTTCCTAAGGACAATTTTTGCCCTCATATTTCTTAACATTTTGGAATATTTAATTAAATTCCGTCTTCCCAATACCAAGTACAACTGACATATTTAGGAACAAACATTAACTCTTGAGAAGCCTACAACTCAGCTGCTAAGAGCAGCCAGCCTACGAGCTGCAAACTCAGCTGCTGTGAGCATCAGTGAGTATGTTTTATAGAGGGACTGGAGTCCTGAACGGATTCTTGGGAAGACTGGGAGGTTGAGGACAGTGAAGGGAGGATGCACTGGGTATGGTGGAGCCATGGAGTAGCATTGGAAGGGTGTCACAAAGTGAGTTAGTAAAGCAAAAGTTCACTTAGTCGAGATTACCCTTGCCATTGACTTATTTAGGAGATAGTCCCTTCACTTTTTATGAATTGAACAGCTCAGTGTGAAATTTTGCTGCTGCTTCATGAACAACTCCAGCTTCCTTGGAGGTTGAAGCTGTTCCTAAAACTATCAAATCCTAACGCAGGTCCCAAAACTTTAGCTGGCTTTGAATTGCCTCTGGACAGAAAGCTGGCCCTTTGGGGACAATGAACAGTGTGTGGAAGGGTATGTGGTGTGAACAGTGTGTAGAGACCAAGCTTTTTGCCCAGTGTATGGCTGTTGGCAGGTGTAACCCTCAAATTCATGTCTCACAGTCATAAATCTCACGCAATTTCAGTTTTCCCTGAGGCCTGGCTTGCCACCTCGGCTGCTAGTGATACACTTGTTGCTGCTTGTTAGCCAGTTTCTCCCTCACCTCATTGGTACAGATGCTATGTTAACGGTGACCAGAGTTACAAGCCACTTGGATACCAGCTCAGTACAGCCAGTTGTTTTTCCAGCACAGGATTGCACTGCTGTTTTTTGGGTTGAGCAAGAAATTTAAAAAAAAAAAAATCATTGATTTGTATTTAGGGATGATTTCGTGTGGAATCCTTTGTTTAAATCACACTCAACTTTGTTTAGAATGACATTCAACATAACAAGATGTGTGTACCGAGACCGAGATTGCAGGAAAAGAAGATTCCCAGCTCTTGGCTCCAGCTCACGTGAGACATGAGTACACGGAGGCCAACAGTTGGCAGAATCTTGCAGCTTATTTCAAATTATTTTAAATATTTCTCTCTTTTTAATCTTTAACTTAGTGGATGCAGTCCTGCAGATGAGTGTCCAAATAACATGACACTCCATTCTACTGCATACAGTAACCCCTCCTTATCCGCAGGGGATACATTCCAAGACCCCTAAGTGGGTGCCTGAAACCAAAGATAATACTGAACCCTCAATATACTATGTTTTTTCCTATATGCCTATATGTACATACCTATGATAAAGTTTAATTTATAAATTAGGCACAGTAAGAGATTAATAATAACATAGAATAGGGACTTCCCTGGTGGTCCAGTGGCTAAGACTCCGTGCTCCCAATTCAGGGGGCCCTGGTCAGGGAACTAGATCCACATGCCACAACCAAGATCCTGCATGCCGCAACTAAGAGCCAGCGAAGCCAAATAAATAAATATGTAAAAAATAAAAAGATCATGTCCTAGAAATTTCCAATGAGATAAAGTATTCATTAAAAAATAACATAGAGGGTTCCCTCGTGGCGCAGTGGTTGAGAATCTGCCTGCTAATGCAGGGGACACGGGTTCGAGCCCTGGTCTGGGAGGATCCCACATGCCGCGGAGCAACTAGGTCCGTGAGCCACAACTACTGAGCCTGCGCGTCTGGAGCCTGTGCTCCACAACAAGAGAGGCCGCGATAGTGAGTGGCCCCCGCTTGCCACAACTAGAGAAAGCCCTCTCACAGAAACGAAGACGCAACACAGCAATTAAGACGCAACACAGCAAAAATAAATAAACTCCTACCCCCAACATCTTCTTAAAAAAATAAAATAAAATGACATAGAATAATTATAACAATATATATTGCAATAAAAGTTATGTGGGGACTTCCCTGGTGGCGCAGTGGTTAAGAATCCGCCTGCCAATGCAGGGGACACAGGTTCGAGCCCTGGTCCGGGAAGATCACACATGCCACAGACCAACAAAGCCCGTGCGCCACAACTACTGAGCCTGCGCTCTAGAGCCCGTGAGCCACAACGACTGAGCCCAGTACACCACAGCTACTGAGCCCGCGCACCTAGAGCCCGTGCTCCACAACAAGAGAGGCCAATGCAATGAGAAGCCTGCGCACCGCAACGAAGAGTAGCCTGCGCTCACCCCAACTAGAGGAAGCCGGCGCACAGCAACAAAGACCCAATGCAGCCAAAAATAAATAAAATTAATAAAAATTAAAATAAATAAATAAAAGTTATGTGAATGTGGTCTCTCTCAAAATATCTTATTAGGACTTCCCTGGTGGTCCAGTGGTTAGGACTTCATGTTTCCAATGCAGGGGGTGCTGGTTCGACCCCTGTTTGAGGAGCTAGTATCCCACATGCTGAGCGGTGAGGCCAAAAAATAAAATTAAAAAAAATTTCAAAATGTCTTATTATACTGTACTTACCCTTCTTGTGATGATGTGAGATGCCAGGTAGCACCAGAGTTAATCTGTCCTTCCATGTTTTATGCCCTGGTGCCTCCTTTGCACTTTTATGAATGTAGGTTCTATTGGGCATCTTCTTCCAGAAGAGCCCAGTTTCATCACAATTGAAGACTTGCTTTGGATAATATTCTCTGTCCTTAATCAACTTCTTCAACTCTGCTGGAAGTGTGGCAGCAGCTTCTTCCTTAGCAGACACAGCCTTTCCAGTAATTTTTATATTCTTCAGTCCAAACCTATTCCTGAATCTGTGTAACCATCCCTTACTTGCAGTAAATGGCTTGGTATCACCCGTTTCTGGGGATCCCTGGCTGAAGTCTTCGTACAGGCTCAGTGCTTTCTGGCGCAACACATTGCTGTCAATGGGAACACGTTTTCTGTTCATGTCTTCCACCCACAAATTTAATGCCTCTTCCATCTTAACTATGCACTTATCACGCACTGTGGCTGTAACTTTTGCAGTTTGAGGCGCTACAGCAAAACTAGCACGGATTTCTTTTTCCTTCTTCACAATTTCACGGATAGAAGATTCGTTCTTACCGTAGATCTTAGCAACCTCAGCATACGATTTTTTTTCTTTCCTTACTAAGTCGAGAACTTTCACTTTTTCAATTAAAGGAAGCACTTTACGGCTTCTCTTTGGCATATCCGAACTGCCAGCATCACTACTCTTGCGCTTTGGGGCCATTATTAAGTAAAATAAGGGTTACTTGAGCACAAGCACTGCGATACCTGGCAGTTGATCTGATAACCCAGGCGGCTACTAAGTGACTACCGGGCAGGATACGCTGGACAAAGGGATGATTCACGACCCAGGCAGGACGGAGCGGGCGGGCGTGAAATTTAAAACTTATGAATTGTTTATTTCTGGAATTTTCCATCTGCAGTCAGCCCTCCGTATCCGCGGGTTCTGCATCTGCGGATTCAGCAAACCATGGATGGAAAATATTCTAAAACAAACAAACAAAAAAATGCCAGAAACTTTCAAAAAGCAAAACTTGAATTTGCTGGCTGGGTGCCCGGCAACTATTTACATAGCATTTACATTGGTTTACAATTATTTGCATAGCAGTTACATTGTATTAGGTATTAGAAATTCAGAGGTGATTAAAAGTAAATGGGGAGGATGTGTGTAGGTTGCATGCTAATACTACAGCCATTTTATATAAGGGACTTGAGCATCTGCAGACTTTGGCATCTGGGGAGTATTGAGGGGGGCGGGGCGGTCCTGGAACCAATCCCCCTTCGAGACCAAGGGACGGCTGTAATATTTTCCAAATGCCTGTAACTGAAACCGTGGAAAGTGAAACCGCAGATAAGGGGGTCTACTGTACTGTGGGAGACAAAAGCCAAGTCAGAAGGGCCACAGCCAGGATAGATAAGGATCTAAACCAAGTGTGAGCTCTTCCACCAACTTAAATGCATCTTCATACAGTCTCTGAGCACTTACAGACTTGTTAATTGCTTTTAAATAGCAAGTGATGTGGCAATGTTTGAATGTCTTCACTAGTCCTGAAAAATAATCACCTTCTTCTTGGATTTTTAATACTGGTATCAGGAGTCTGCTTTCTCCATTATCATGGGACCCACCCCCATAGGAAACCCCTATCAGCTACCTGTGCTGACAGAACCACACTTACACCACTTGGTCAAGGTCACTGTGGTTGAGATTATTTAGTGGGGTTTTTTGGGGTTTTTTTCGGGGAGGAGTGCGGGTTATGCTGTGATCTTAGTTCCCCAACCAGAGATCGAAACCGTACCAACAGTGAAAGCACCGAGTCCTAACTACTGGACCACCAAGGAATTCCCTAGTGTTAAAAAGATGCTCTTTGAAATCCAAACTGAATAATTAATCTTTTTGTGACCCTGTCGTATATTTTAGGTTGCTCAAAACCGTAACTCTAGCGAAAACTGAGATACTCTTTTTCATTAAAATTTTTTTTAATTTACCTATTTATTTTGGCTGTACCGGGTCTTAGTTGTGGCATGCGGGATCTAGTTCCCGACCAGAGATCGAACCCAGGCCCCCTGCGTTGCGAGTTCGAGTCTTACCCACTGGACCACCGGGGAAGTCCTCAAGCTGAAACGCTCTTGACACACCCTTTTTTCCAAAGTACATCAGTCTTTTGATGAACACTAAACAAAAGTCTTTTTTTCCCCATGACTCTGCTTCATGCAGGACCCAAACTTCTGGGTCCAATTTCTTGGTTTTTCTTTACAGTATATACATAGTACAGTATAGAGAGAGAATGGGATGTAACATATCTATCATGTGTAAAATAACAGTTTGATCTTTTAGATCTGGGATCCCAGTTGGGAATTGCATACCTAGTCCAGATCACATGGGTAGGGCCAAAACGACATCTTTAGCTTCTGCATGGGTGTCTGCCCTGCAACAGATAACTCCTTTGTTATTACAAGGATGCTTTTTTAACTGCTTATAAAACACTCTTTTTGAGCAGGTTTTTGTTTGGACAATTTGAATATTTCGAATCCTGAGTAAATTACCTTTTAGAGAACTCTTCCAAAGGCGGAAAAAAAAAAAAACTAAATCCAAGTTATAATTTATTCATAATAATTAATAATGTAGATGTAACCTAAACAGACCTTCTAGCTCTTGCTATGCCTTTTTGTGCAAACATCTGCCCTATGCAGTAAATCTAATATTCATGTAACGTCAATTGAAATAAACAGTTTTATTTGTTGTTTTAACAGGATTTAAATGAATGTTATCTTCTATTTAGTATTTTGTTACTATTGCTGTAATTGTTGTGTAAGTTCATTTTTAAAACATAAGAATCTCTATAGTATTTTCTCTGCCTCCCTCAGGGATTTGGGGAAATCAGGCAATATGTAAATGAAAATACTTTATAGACTCTTAGTTAAGTGTTCTATAAATATTAAATGGTATAATTTAGCATTCAAAACAGTATTTTAAAATATCTTATGAACAAAATGTTCATGTTTCTTTTCTAACTAAAGAATTTTAAAAATGCTTTTTGTTCTAAGATTTAAGAAAATATATTTACAGATACACTTATCACTGGATTCAGGTGGACTTGTTATCATATCTGACTGATCAGGTGATGCAACTAATAAAATAACTGGCATTATAAGCAACACATCCTTTCAGAATATATCTCTGCCAAGAATATCATACTCAGAAACCTTTGAGTACAAAATCGAATCAAGGAAAGTTACTTCCAAACGAAATGCATAATCGATAGCCATGCAACGTTTCATTCCTAAAATCAAGAAAAGGATAATTTGGACTTAATGCTGAAAACAAATAGCCCCATTCTTTCCCTTTATTTATTTTAATATTTATTTATTTATTCGGCTGCATCTGGTCTTAGTTGCGGCACTCAGGATCTTCCTTGCGGCATGCGGACTTTTAGTTGCAGCATGCGGGATCTAGTTCCCTGACCAGGGATCAAATCCGGGCCCCCTGCATTGGGAGCGAGGAGTCTTAGCCACTGGACCACCACAGAAGTCCCTCTTTCCCTTTTCTATTTTTGTTTCCAATATCAACTTAATGTCCAGGTGCTTGATTATTATCTTTGCATTTACCAAGCCTTTACTCTTTTTCTGGTGAATCAAAACAACTTTTTAACCCCCTCCTGGCCCTGTGTTTATTATAATTAAGGTAAATACATTGGGAAAGTTTTCATCTAAGAATAAAGGGAAATTTTGAACAACGGGTTAGAGGGAGGAAAAAAGAAGCCAAAAACAATGATGCTGTTCAAATGTGAAGTTAGCCATCATCAAGTAGTCAAGTACTACTTTAAATTGTTTTCCCAGCAGTGGGAAGGTATGCTAACCATCTTTTCTCTTCCCCCTGAATCTAAGGAGAGGGGTTGGGCAGGCTCTGTGTTGTACCTGGAGCCTCTGACTTCATTCCAGCAAACTATGTGGTCCAATCCCCAGTGAACTCGGATTAACCCCAAAGTGAGCAACAGGGAAGAGACTGAGCACCGACTAAATTCTGGAAAGCCTGAGAGACTGCTTCTGTCCTCCAGAAATGTATAATAAAGGCTAACATTTATTGAGCATTCCCTCCATGCCACTTGCTTTGCTCAACACTTAGGTTATCTCACTGCACTGACAACTACCCCCTGTGGTAGGTGCTTAACACCTCCTCATATGCTAAAAAGGCTCTGAAAGGTTAAGTTACTTGGCCAATGATACACAGATGGCAAAAATCCAGATTCTCATCTAAATCAGCCTGTGTCCAAGTCTAAATTTTTAACTATTGTTGTCTATTTATTTGTAGGCTACAGTCATCTCATCCAGGTTGATGTGACACATGAATCAAATACAAAGTACACTCCAGTAAACACCATCAGATAGTACAAGATGGGTGGAGATAAAGCATGCAATTTTAAATGGAGGAGGCAGCATTTGCAATGAATATTAAAGGATGGATAGAATTTTAAAAATAATAATAACATGAATTTTTTTAAAGGGGGAGGAACTCTCTTAGCCTTCTGTGAAATGAAATTCATATTTTATGGCAAGACAAGAAAAATTTAAACATAAAAATTCTTCTCTGCCCTTTGGCCTCCTCTCCCCCCATCGTGTGCATTGTGTATTTGCATTATGCATCGACCAGACCTCCCCCATCCTCAGGAATACCTGCTCAACCATAAACAACAACATTCTCCCCACATGGACAAGACAACTCCTTAAAAGATAACATTCCTGAGGGATGGGTTGGGAGCTTGGTTTAGCAGATGCAAAGTATTATATATAGAATGGATAAACAACAAGGTCCTACTGTATAGCACAGGGAACTATATTCAATATCCTGTGATAAATCATAATGGAAAACAATATGAAAAAGAATGTGTATATATGTATAATGGAATCACTTTGCTGTACAGCAGAAATTAACACATTATAAATCAACTCTACTTCAATAATAATAAAATAACTTAAAAAAATACATTATTTGATGTACAGCCGTCCACCTGAAAAAACTTATATAACTGTGCCTTGACTTCTAACAGGCAGAACAGTTCTCAGAGCTTTCTCAGATGATCTTCCCAGGTTATAATCCTCAAATACAGCTCGAATAAAATTTTCCATTTCCTTGTTAGATTGACTGGTTAATTTTTCATTGACACTTCTAAGACTTCTAATCAAAGTCATCCTGGTGGGGGGGGCATGGAAGCCTATAGTGGTGTATACACATCGCTTAAAAATGTATAGAGATGAGATCATACTATGAATATTCTTCTAATCAATTCCTTAACGATGGACCTTTAGGTTGTTTCTTATATTGGCATGTTTTTAAAGCAAATTCTTGGCAGCAAAATGATCACGTAAAAGGATCTGTGCACCCTCCTATGTTCATTGCAGCACTATTCACAGTAGCTCAGATGTGGAAACAACCTAAACTTGTCATCCACAGATAAATGGATAAATAAAAAAATGTGATCCATCTATATATATATGGAATACTATTCAGCCTTAAAAAAGAAGGAAATTCTGCAGTATGGAACAACATGGATGAACCTTGAGAACATTATGCTAACTGAAGTAAGCCAGTCACAGAAAGACAAATACAACATGATTTCACGAATATGAGGTATCTAAAATACACACTCGAGGGCTTCCCTGGTGGCGCAGTGGTTGAGAGTCTGCCTGCCGATGCAGGGGATACGGGTTCGTTACCCGGTCCGGGAAGATCCCACATGCTGCGGAGCGGCTGGGCCCGTGAGCCATGGCCACTGAGCCTGTGCGTCTGGAGCCTGTGCTTCGCAACGGGAGAGGCCACAGCAGTGAGAGGTCCGTGTAAAGAAATTTCCAAGAAATTAATTCCAAAATATGAGAAAAAAAGTAGAAGAGATAAAATACACACTCACAGACTCAAAGAGTAGAATGGGGGTTGTCAGGGGTTGGGGAAAAGGGGAAATGGGAGTTATTAATCAACAGGCATGAAGTTTGTTAAGCAAGATGAATAGGTTCTAGAAATCTGCTGTACAATACTCTACCTGTAGTCAACAATGATGTACACTTAAAACTTTGTCAAGGGTCTCCCTGGTGGCGCAGTGGTTGAGAGTCCGCCTGCCGATGCAGGGGACACGGGTTCATGCCCCCGTCTGGGAAGATCCCACATGCCGTGGAGCGACTAGGCCTGTGAGCCATGGCTGCTAAGCCTGCGCGTCCGGAGCCTGTGCTCCACAACGGGAGAGGCCACAACGGTGAGAGGCCCGCGTACCGCAAAAAAAAAAAAAAAAAAACTTTGTCAAGACCACAGATCTCATGTCAAGTGTTCTTACCACAATAAAAATTTTAAATGACTTTTTATTTTTTTCTTTTAGTTTTTAAAATTTATTTATTTGGTTGCACCATGTCTTGGTTGCGGCTGGAGGGATCCTTAGCTGTGGCATGTGAACTCTTAGTTGCGACATGCATGTGGGATCTAGTTCGCTGACAAGGGATCGAACCTGGGCCCTCTGCATTAGGAGCGCAGTCTTAACCACTGCACCACCAGGGAAGTCCCTGACTTTTTAAATGTTAAAAAAATACAAACCTGTGCACCTAAAACTTTGATACACATTGTCAGTTTGCCCTCCAAAAAGATAGCACCGCTATACATACAAGGTGTGAAAATGCCCATTTCCTCCACACCTGCCCAATTTATTTTAGTGGTCCTAATGCACACATTGTGAACGAAGTTGGGCATATTTTCATATTTTTATTAGCCATTTACATTTATGTTTTTGCAAACTAATCATTTGCATTTTTGCAATTAGGTCTTTGCTCTTTTTTCTCCCCTTATTATATGAGTGCTATTTATTTATTTTTAATTGAAGTATAGCTGATTTACAATGCAGTGTTAGTTTCAGGTATACAGCAAAGTGATTCAGATATAGATATAGGTATGAATATATAATATATATTCTTTTTCAGATTCTTTTCCCTTATAGGTTATTACAAAATATTGAGCATAGTTCCCTGTGCTATACAGCAGGTCCTTGTTGATTATCTATTTTATGTATAGTAGTTTCTATCTGCTAATCCCAAACTCCTAATTTATCGCTCCCCACTCCTTAAGTGGTTTTCAAATGAAAGAAATTCTCCTTTTGTTTAAAGTGTTAACAAGTATTTCCCCAGATTGTCTTTGTGACATTTTTTGTGTGTTGCTGTCATACTGAAGTTTCATTTTTACATGGTCAGAGTTAGCCATTTTTTTCTCCATGTCGTCAGTGTTATAAATCAATGGTAAGAGAAGCCTCCACCACATCAAGATAGGTGTGTGTGTGTGTGTGAGAGAGAGAGAGAGATGTGTACATACACACACATAGTCTCTCCACAGCAAGATTTCTATACTTCTCTGTCTCTTTCATCTTTTCCTTCCTTTGCTTGGCCTGTCTGGGGCTTTCCATTTCATGGTCTCTTTTAAGCCTCTCCCTCTGGGTCCCGCGGGTCCAGGTGGGCTGCGTTGGAGCCTGGAGTCATCCTTTCCCGCGCCCCTCTCGGCGTGGGGCCGCCTCCAGGGCTCCGGCGACCCCGCAGGCTCGTCACTTCCCTTGCGGCCCCAGGCCATCATTCTCCTGGCACAGCGGAAGTCGACCTTCTGTTCCCTTAGGCTCGCATCACTGGCTTATCTGCTTCCACGGTGGTCCCGAGCACGCTGGTTCTGAGCGTCCCTGCGAAT
Organism: Lagenorhynchus albirostris; assembly: GCF_949774975.1. Classification (NCBI taxonomy): domain Eukaryota; kingdom Metazoa; phylum Chordata; class Mammalia; order Artiodactyla; family Delphinidae; genus Lagenorhynchus; species Lagenorhynchus albirostris. The sequence continues at coordinate 77,904,580 of NC_083109.1, forward strand.
CCCAGAAGCACGTGGCCGAAGGAAAGTCTCGTAGAGTACTTTGGTCCTGGGTGAGGAAGTGGGAGAAAGGGCCAAGGATACCGCTGAATCCTGCCGCAGTCGCTCTGGGGCAGCTGCCGAGCAACGGGGAAATCCCCAACTAGGGAGGGATTTCCCTCTCCATATAGCTTGCAGACAGAACATAAACAGCTTAGAACAAAAGCCCCTTTGGTCCGTCGGACATTTCTGTTTCTCATTATAAACTGTGAATAGGTAAACAGGTATTTTGGTTTTATAGTTCCGTTTACGGGAGCTTGCTTAGCACGGGTTAGCCTCCGCAATCCTCGTCTGAGTCCTGTTCAGCCAGATGGCATCGTTACCTAAACGGTGAAAAAGGTTTCCCTTTAACATGTCCTTTTGATCTTTATAAGTAAGTTGAAGGGACAGTCTCAGTTTGGTCCGGATTTTGGTTTTGTTTTATTGCAGTAAAATATGTATAACATGAAATTTACCATTTTAAGTGTAAAATTCAATGGTATTACATGCATTCACAATGTTGTGTAACCATCATCACTGTTTCCAGAACTTTTGTCATCACCCAAAAAACTGTATCGATTAAGCAACAACCCCCACTCTCTTCTCTCCCCCCTCTCCTGGTAACCTCTATTCTACCTTGTGTCTCTGAATTTGCCTATTTTAGATACCTCATAAAACTGGAATCATACAACATTTGTCCTTTTGTTACTGGCTTATTTCATTTAGCATGTTTTTAAGATTACATGCTGTTGTACGCATCAGAAATTCATTCGCTTTTATGGCTGAATGATATTCCATTGTAGGTACACACCATGTTTGCTTTACCTCTTCATCAGTTGGATCATTTCCACCCGTCGGCTGTTGTGAATAATGCTGCTATGACCATTCATGTACAAGTATTTGTTTGAGTCCCTGTTTTCGTTTATTTTAGATATAGACCTAGAAGTGGACTTGTTGGGTCTTACGGTAATAATATGTTTAACTTTTTAAAAATATTTATTTATTTATTTTTGGCTGCATTGGGTCTTGGTTGCTGCATGCAGGCTTTCTCTAGTTGCGTCAAGCGGGGACTATTCTTCCTTGCGGTGCCCCAGCCTTCTCATTGCAGTGGCTTCTCTTTGTTGCAGAGCACAGGCTCTAGGTGCGTGTGCTTCAGTAGTTGCGGCACTCAGGCTTAGTTGCTCCTCGGCATGTGGGATCTTCCCGGACCAGGGCTCAAACCCGTGTTCCCTGCATTGGCAGGTGGGTTCTTAACCACTGCACCACCAGGGAAGTCCCTTTTCTTGCCTATTGATCAGGCTAACGTTTCTGGTACTACGTTGCATAGAAGTGACAAAAGTTAACATACTAGTTTTGTTCCTGATCTCAGGGGAAAGGCTTTCAACCTTTCATCACTGAGTATGATGTTTGCTGTGGGTTTTTCATATATGGCCTTTATCATGCTCAGGAAGTTTTCTTCTATTCCTAGTTTGTTGCATGTTTTTATTATGAAAGGGTGTTGGATTTTGTCAAATTATTTCTCTCCATCAATTGAGATAATCGTGTAGTTTTTTCCCCTTCCTTCTATTAATGCTGTGTGTTACATTGATATTTGTATGTTGAACTAACCTTACATACAGGGATATAGGGATATATCCCACTTGGTCATAGAATATAATCCTTTTTTTAAAAAAAAATTTGGCCACATTATGCGGCTTGTGGGATCCTAGTTCCCCCAGCAGGGACTGAACCCGGGTCCTCAGCAGTGAAAGCGTGGAGTCCTAACCACGCTGGACCACCAGAGAATTCCCTATATTCCTTTTAACATGCTGCTGAATTCAGTTTGGCAGTATTTTGTTGCAAATTTTTGCATCTGTGTGTACCCATAGGGGATATTGTCCAGTAGTTTTCTTTTCTTGCAGTGTCTTTGTCTGACTTTGAAATCAGGGTAATGCTGATCACATAGGGTAAAAGGTGTTCTCTCCTCTCCAGTACCCTGGACAAGTTTGAGAAAGATTAGTGTCAATTATTCTTTAAATGTTTGGTAGAATCCACCAGTTAAGCCATCCAGTCCTGAGATTTTCTTTGTTGATAGGTTTCTGATTTCCGGTTTAATCTTCTTCCTTGTTAAAGGTCTGTTGAGATTTTTTCTTTTTTTTGTGTGATTTTTTCTTTTCGAGTCAGTTTTGGTAGCTTGTGTGTTTTTAGAAACTTGTGCATTTCATCTAGGTTATCCAACTTGTTGGCATATAATTGTTCACAGTATTCTCTTATAATCCTTTTTATTTCTGTAGAGTTGATAGTAATGTCTCTACTTTCATTTCTGATTTTAGTAATTTAAGTCCTCTCTTTTTTCTTAGTCAGTCTAGCTAAGATTTGTCAATTTTGTTGAACTTTTCAAAGAACCAACTGTTGGTTTCATTGATTTTCTCTATTGTTTTTCTGTTCTCTATTTTAACTCCACTCAATTCTTTAATATTTCCTCCCTTCTATTAGCCTTAGGTTTAGTTTGCTCTTCTTTTTCTAGTCCCTTGAATTGTACAATTAGGTTATAGACATTTTTCTTCTTCTTTAGTATGGATATTTACAGTTATAAATTTTCCTCTTAGCACTGTTTTCACTGCATTGTATTAGTTTTATTTATTTATTTAAAAATTTTATTTATTTATTTATCTTTTTATTTTTGGCTGCACTGGGTCTTTGTTGCTGTGCACAGGCTTTCTCTAGTTGCAGCGAGCGGGGGCTACCCTTCGTTGCGGTGCACAGGCTTCTCAGTGCAGTGGCTTCTCTTATTGCAGAGCATGGGCTCTAGGCATGTGGGCTTCAGTAGTTGTGGCACGCAGGCTCATTAGTTGTGGCTCTCGGGCTCTAGAGCGCAGGCTCACTAGTTGTGGCTCATGGGCTTAGTTGCTCCGTGGCATGTAGGATCTTCCCGGACCAGGGCCCGAACCTGTGTCCCCTGCATTGGCAGATGGATTCTTAACCACTGCGCCACCAGGAAAGTCCTGCATCCTGTTAGTTTTAGTATGTTATGTTTTATTTTCATTCATCTCAAAGTATTTTCTAATTTCCCTTATGATTTCTTCTTTGACTCATTAGCTGTTTAAGAACATGTTGTGTAATAGCCACATATTTGTGAATTTTCCAATTTTCCTTCTGTAATTGATTTCTAGTTTCACCCCCATTGGGACCAGGAAAGATACTTTGCATGATTTCAATCTTTTCAACTTTGTTAAGACTTGTGGTCTATTCTCAAGAATGACCCATGTTTACTTGAGAAAATCTGTTGTTGAGTGAAGTGTTACTTATATCTATTAGGTCTAATTGGTTTGTGTTGTTGTTCAAGTCCTCTGTTTCCTTATTGATCTTCTATCTGGTTGTTCTATCAATTATTAAAAGTCAGGTATTGGAGTCTCCTATTGTAGAACAGTCTTTCTCCCTTCAGTTCTGCCAATTTTTGCTTCATGTATTTTGGGGCTCTGTATGTATATGTTAAACCCCTTTAGTGAAATTTTCATTTCAGTTGTTGTGTTTTTTCCATTACAGAATTTGGTTGGTTCTTTTTGATAATTTCTATCTCTTTTATTGATATTCTCATTTTGCTCATACATTGTTTCCCTGATTGCTTTTAGTTCTCTGTCCATAGTTTCCTTTAGCATGTTGGGCATATTTAAAATAGTGACTTAATATCTTAACTAGTAATTCCAGTGTCTTTGCTTCTTCAGGGATGATTTCTGTCAAATTCTTTTCTTCCTATGAATGGGTCATACTTTCCTGTTTCTTTACATGCTTTGTAATTTTTTGTTGAGGCCTGGGCGTTCTAAGTATTATAATGTGGTAGCTCAAGAAAATCTGATTCTCTCAGTCCTCAGGGATTGCTGATTTTGCTTGTTGAGGGCTGGGACTGTCTGTCTTTTCCAAACTGTTTTCATAAGATGTATTTATTGTATGTGGTCACTGAAGTTTATATTCCATTACCTCTGCAGTCAACCAGTGACCTAGGGACTTCCCTGGTGGTCCAGTGGTTAAGAATCCACCCTCCAATGCAGGGGATGCGCGTTTGATCCCTGGTGGGGGAACTAAGATCCCACATGCCGCGGGGCAACTAAACCCGCACACCGCAACTACTGAGCCCGCCCACCACAACTAGAGAGAGAAGCCCACACGCCACAATGAAGAGACCACGCACTGCAACAAAAGATCCCGCATGAGCTTCCCTGGTGGTGCAGTGGTTGAGAGTCCGCCTGCCGATGCAGGGGACACGGGTTCGTGCCCTGGTCCGGGAAGATCCCACATGCTATGGAGCGGCTAGGCCCGTGAGCCATGGCCGCTGAGCCTGCGCGTCTGGAGCCTGTGCTCCGCAACGGGAGAGGCCACAGCAGTGAGAGGGCTGCGTACCGCAAAAAAAAAAAAAAAAAAAAAAGATCCCGCATGCCGCAATAGGATCCCGTGTGCCGCATCTAAGACCCAACGCAGCCAAAAATAAATAATAAATAAATAATTTTATAAAGAAGACAAAAGGAGTAAAAGCATTTATATCCACAATAAATAGTTAAGGGACACACACACACACACACACACACAAAACCAGTGACCTAGAAAGAGTCCCACCTCCCCCCCACACACAAAAAAATGTTCTGGTCCCTCAAATCTTCCAATAAGTACTGCCAGGGAACCTGCAGTAGCTCAAGGCGGGGCAAAACCAAGGCAAGTATCTGCACTAGTCCCTTAGGGTACCATCAGACCAGCCAAAATGCACAACCCCAAAGATCCCCACTACCCACCCTGGCACAAATCCAGCTGCTCCAGGAACATAGGCTGCAATCCCTACAGTCATGGTGGGACTGAGCAATTGGCAATAGTAGCTGGTTTGTGCACACCGGTTGTGAAAAATCAGCACCTCTCCCTCATCAAGCACTCTCCTGGTTGTTATAAGTGTTTGATCAGGTTCCAGAGTTTGGAAATAGCGGATTACAGTCGTTCTTTCCAGCTCAAAGTTTGCTTCAATGGAGGAGGGACTAATCCCCAGAGCTTCCTACTCCACCATCTTGTGTGACACTGGAATGGACTTTTTTTTTTTTTGGGTCATAATAATTTATTTTTTATGTTTTTCCCAGCTTTATTGAGATATACATGACATATAATATTGTGTAAGCTTAAGGTATACAACGTGATGATTTGATCTATGTATATATTGTGAGGTGATTACCATAAGGTCAGTTAACACATTCATCACCTCACATAGTTACCTCTGTGTGTATGCTAAGAATAGAATGGAATTTTAAAAAATCAACTTAAATATGCCATTTTAAAAGTACAGTTCTTTGAGTTTTGACAAATATATAATGACTGTTGTCATCAAAGTAGAGTCCATTTGTAGCCCCTTCCTATTCAATCCTCAACCAGCCCTAGGCCACCATGGGTCCTACCACCATAGATTAGATTTGTCACTCCTGACTTTTCATATAAATGGAGTCATACCATATGCAATCTTTTGTATCTGTCTTCTTTTTTTTTTTAACATCTTTATTGGAGTATAATTGCTTTACAGTGGTGTGTTAGTTTCTGCTTTATAACAAAGTGAATCAGCTGTACGTATACATATATCCCCATATCCCCTCCCTCTTGCATCTCCCTCCCACCCTCCTTACCCCACCCCTCTAGGTGGTCACAAAGCACTGAGCTGACCTCCCTGTGCTATGCGGCTGCTTCCCTCTAGCTATCTATTTTACATTTGGTAGTGTATATATGTCCACGCCACTCTCTCACTTCATCCCAGCTTATCTGTCTTCTCTCACCCAGCACAGTGTTTTTGACACTTAATTGCATTGTTTCCTATGTTAGTAGTTTTTGGTCATCTGTCTTTTTATTTCGTTTTGTTTCCTTGCTGAGTAGTATTCTATTGTACAGATATACTGTATACAGTAGTACTGAGTAGTATTCTATTGTACAGATATGCCACAATTTGTTTATCCCAGCACTTGCTGTTTTTTTTGGCCAAGCAACAGGACATATGGGGATCTTAGTTCCCGGACCAGGGATTGAACCCACACCCCCTGCATTGGGAGTGTGGAGTCTTAACCATTGCACGGCCAGAGAAGTCCATATCCAATCACATGTTGATGAATATTTGGGTTGCTTCCAGTTGGGGGATATAAAGCTGCTATGAATATTTTTATATGAATATCTCCATTTTTTCTTGGGTAAATACCTAGAAGTGGAATTGCAGGGTCTTATGGTTTGTAATTTTATAAGAAACTGACAAATTGTGTTCCGAAGTGGGTACACTATTTTATATTCTCACCTTTCCCCACTGAATTACCTTGGTACCCTGGTCAAAAATCAACTGTCCATATATGTGTGGTCTATTTCTGGACTCTGTTCTATTCCAATGATCTGTGTATCTATACTGATTTTTTTCCATTTGAGGTAGTGATATAAAGATTTCTTACTAAATATATAAATGTACTTAAAATTTTATGCACAACAATGTTCACTGCAGCATTATTTACACTATCCAAGATACGGAAGCAACCCGTGTCCATGGATACATGAATGGATAAAGAAGATGTGGTACACATATAAAATGGAATATTACTCAGTCATTAAAAAAAATGAAATCTTGCCATCTGCAACAACATGGATGGATCAGGAAGGTATTATGCTAAAGGAAATAGGTCGGAGAAAGACAAGTACCATGTGATCCCACATATATGTGGAATCTAAAAAACAAAACAAAGAAAATAAAAATGTATATCGTAGATACTGAGAACAAAGAAAATGTATCTCATAGATGCAGAGAACGAAGGAATGGTTGCCAGAGAGGAGGGGAGTAGGGGGAGCAAAAGAGGTGAAAGGGATTAAAAGGTATAAACCACCTCCAGGGACTTCCCTGGCAATCCAGTGGTTAGGACTCTGTGCTTCCACTGCAGGGGGGCCTGGGATTGACCCTTGTTGGGGAACTAAAATCCTACATGCTGCATGGCATGGCAAAAAACAAAAACAAAAACAAACAAACAGAAAAAACACCTCCACTTATACAATAAATAAGCAAATAAGCCATGGGGATGTAATGTACAGTGTAAGTAATATGGTCAATAATATTGTAATAATTTTGTATGGACACAGATGGTTACCACACTTATAGTGGTGATCGTTTCCTAATGTATGCAAATGTCAAATCACTATGTAGTATACCTGAAACTAACATAATGTTGTACATCAACTATATTTCAATTTTTTAAAAAGTACTTAAAATTTTAAGTCTTTATATATGTAAATTTATATAATTATTATGTTATCATATTTATATGTCATTTAATAAATATTTAGAATATATTATAAATATCCTTAATATTTTATATGAATACTTATATATAATATTTATATATAAATCTGTGCAATTGGTACAAAGATATTGCAAAAATTATAAATACTGAACACAAATACCTGAAAAGTTTTAGGACAAAACCATTCCCTAAATAGTATTAGTTAATTCTCAAGGTATCTTCCTTTGGTGACCTATCTCAGTGGTTATCCTCAAGTAATACTCTGCATCATTGTAAAAACTTCTACCAACTTTTGCAAAGTCCAAATGACACTTGCTTCAAAAAATTTTCTGTAGCTGGGACATATATTTTCGAATAAATAGATTTACCTTAGCATTATTCATAATAGCAGAAAAGTAAAAACCATCTAAATGCTCAATAATAGAGCACTAGATAAAATGATGTTGGTGCATCTATATATTATGAGACAAAATGCCTCAGGATTTTATCCAGGATTCTGGGGACTTCCCTGGTGGTGCAGTGGTTAAGAATCTACCTGCCAAAAAAAAAAAAAGAAGAATCTACCTGCCAATGCAGGGGATACAGGTTCGAGCCATGGTCTGGGAAGATCCCACATGTCGTGGAGCAACTAAGCCCATGCGCCACAACTACTGAGCCTGCACTCTAGAGTCCATGAGCCACAACTACTGAGCCTGTGCGCCACAACTACTGAAGCCTGCACGCCTAGAGCCCACGCTCCACAACAAGAGAGGCCACCGCAATGATAAGCCTGCGCACCGCAATGAAGAGTAGCCCCCGCTTGCTGCAACTAAAAAGAAAGCCCACGCGCAGCAATGAAGACCCAACGCAGCCAAAAATAAATTAATAAATTAATTAATTTTTTAAAATTCTAAAGAAAAAAAAACAGGATTCTGAAACAATAATGACATGGAAAATGCTCACACCATATCTTGGGCAACTAAAAGCAGCCTATAAATATGATATGTCATTTTTATTAAGATATACACACAAAAAACTAAGATTGGAAGAAATATACCAAAATGTGTGGAGGTATTATGGTTGAGTTTTGTTTTCATTTGTTTGTTTTTTGGCCCTGCCACGTGGTTTGAGGGATCTTAGTTCCCCAACCAGGGATTGAACCCAGGCCACGGCAGTGAAAGCACTGAGTCCTAACCACTGGACCACCAGGGAACTCCTGGTTGAGTGTTTTTTAAATAGTCATTTATATGTTTGAATCTTCTAATTTTTCTACGATAAGAATATTTTATTTATAATTGGAAAAACATGGTAAAGGCCTTGGTGAGCTCTCTATTGATATGTGATTTCTCCCTTCTTTGGAATTTTATAGCTTTCTATAAATCTCTTAGGACACATACCACACTCTAGTTTGTATTATAACTATCTGTATACCTCTCTTACATTTTCGATTCTGATTTCTTGAAAACAAAGATCTCATCTCATTCATTTTTTGATCCCAATCCTGGCACAGTGCAAATGCCTGTCACATGTCAGATACCTGACAAAATAAATGTGAATCAGCCTGTTGCTGCCAATCAGGAACGTAGGTCTCTTGTGACCGAATTTTCTGATTAAGAGAAACCAGACAATTTGAATTTTGGTGGAACTCCATTGATTTTTTAATCATATAAATATTCAGAGTTCAAAGGGAAAAAATTTAAATAAATACAAGAGGAAGGAGATTTCAAATGAGCATCATTAGTATTGGAATAGTGCTAGCTGCTTAGCTTACAGAATTGGCTGCTGTGGGGTCTCTGGAACCTGAAAATGTCCCTGGGCTTCATTTACCAAAGTGGCATTTTCATGTGTGTTCACCTTGTCACATTTAGCACCTAAGCATCGCTTACTAAACAAAACAAATCAGGAGGTGTGCTAAGTAGGAAATGAACTATGGGGAAAATTTTATTTCTGGACATCATGTACCTTTTGTTTGTTTGTTTAAATTTATTTATTTTATTTATTTATTTTTGGCTACGTTGGGTCTTCGTTGCTGCGCGCAGGCTTTCTCTAGTTGCGGCAAGCGGGGGCTACTCTTCGTTGCGGTGCACGGTCTCCTCATTGCGGTGGCTTCTCTTGTTGCAGAGCATGGGCTCTAGGCACGCAGGCTTCAGTAGTTGTGGTTCGCAGGCTCTAGAGTGCAGGCTCAGTAGTTGTGGCGCACGGGCTTAGTTGCTCTGCGGCATGTGGGATCTTCTCAGACCAGGGCTCGAACCCTTGTCCCCTGCATTGACAGGTGGATTCTTAACCACTGCACCACCAGGGAAGCCCCATCATGTACCTTTTTAAAGGTATTTATTTCTTTATGAAACAATAATGTATGGAATATTACTCAGCCATAAAAAAGAATGAAATTATGCCATTTCCAGCAACATGGATGGACCTAGAGATTGTCATACTGAGTGAAGTAAATCAGACAAAGACAAATATCATATGATATTGCTCACATGTGGAATCAAAAAAATGGGTACTTATCTACAAAACAGAAAAAGAGTTACAGATGTAGAAAACAAACTTATGGTTACCAGGGGGTAAGGGAGGGGAGGGTTAAATTGGAAGAATGGGATTGACATATACCCACTACTATATATAAAATAGATAATTAATAAGGACCTACTGTATACCTCAGGGAACTCTACTCAATACTCTGTAATGGCCTATATGGGAAAAGAATCTGAAAAAGAGTGGATATATGTATAACTGATTCACTTTGCTGTACACCTGAAACTAACACAACATTGAAAATCAACTATACTCCAATAAAAAATTTTTTTTAAAGTAAGAATACATTGAAGCCATCAAAAAAAAAAAAAGAAAGAAAAAAGGAGTGTTCATATTGGGCAAAATCCTGAGAAATAAATCAATTAAGATAGATATGGATAATCTTATAGATTATCTTAGAACAAAGGTCCAAAATGTTGACTAAATTAAATGAAACTGTTAATTCAATGAAGTAGAATTAAGAACTCAAAACAAATTTTACCTTATTGTCACTACTTCTTGGTTTACAGAAGATAAAGGGCAATTGGAGGAAAATCCCTCATTTTATCTAGAAAAGGTGCTGAAATTTGGTTTCAACACATTTTTCATTTTTGTTGACATATGCCATGCATACAGACAGGAGCACAAATGTTGAATAGTTTTATAAACTTTCACAGTGAGCACACCTGTGTAATCAGATCAAGAAATAGCACAGTGGGACTTCCCTGGTGGCACAGTGGTTAAGAATCTGCCTACCAATGCAGGGGACACGGGTTTGAGCCCTGGTCCGGGAGGATCCCACATGCCCGCAGGGCAGCTGAGCCCGTGCACCACAGCTACTGAGCCTGCGCTCTGGAGCCCGCGAGCCACAACTACTGAAGCCTGCGTGCCTAGAGCCCGTGCTCCACAACAAGAGAAGCCACCACAATGAGAAGCCTGCAACGAAGAGTAGCCCCCGTTCGCTGCGACTAGAGAAAGCCCACACGCAGCAAAGAAGACCCAACACAGCCAAAAATAAATAAAATTAAAAAAAAAAAAAAGAAATAGCACAGTGACAGCATCCCAGGAGGCCCCCTGGACCCCCTTCACAGTTACTACCCCCAGTGAGAACCACAACCCTTACTTCCTTTCCTACAGATCCATTTTGCCTCTTTTTGAGGAATCATGACATGTATATACTCTTTTGTATTCTTTTTCCTCCCTCAATATTATGAGATTCATCCATGTTGTTCTAAGTAGCAATACTTTGGTTTCATCATATCTTGATGATAGGTTTAATTTTTATAAAAACATAAAGTAAAATATAGGCACTAATTTCTAAATTGCATTATTCTCGGTGGGACCATGTAGCAAAATATTTAGCACAAATGTATCTGTTCCACCAACGAATTGGAAAGCAGGTGAAAACAAGTAACACTCGGCCCCCAATCAGAGGTTAACTTTGTTTTCAAGTAAAGTGAAATGATCTCTGAGCTATTTCCTGACATACTGCAGACATAGGAAATGAAAGATTTTTTCTTTTTTCTTTTTTTTTTTAGAAATCTGACTAGGAAAGTTCACTCTCTCAAAATCAAGTTTCAGCAAATGAAATGGACAAAACTTATAACAAATATCTGGACATTTAGTCCATTTCAGCACTGTTCAAGGCACCAGAAAAGCCATTAAGTTTATAAATGGACAGGGAAAGTTATGTTCGGTCTCTTACATGTGTGGTGACCACATACTCCAAACTCAAATTCTAGCAAAAATGCAAAAGCAGTGTCAGCATCAACCTAGTGAATAAAACCAACCAGATTCTTCACAACACAGCAGTGACTATAAGCCCACCAAAGAACTATAAATCCATTAGCCAAACCAAACCCTTAGATCCACAGCTGGCTGCCCTTGAGAGGGAGTGTGCAAAGGTTCCATGGATTAGGTCCCTCAGGTGTGTGTGGAGGTGTGCATAGAGAAGAAATGGTGGGCCCCTGCTGTACACATTGGTGCGTGCGGGTGCGGACAGCAAAGAGGAGGAAAGCTAGCTTGTATTCACTCATTCATTTATTCAATGTTTGAATATATGTTTGCACTCTCTGTGAACTTTTCTCCTCTCTGAGCTTCATTTATTTTCCCACCCTCTGGGTCTAGGACAGTGCCTCACACACACAGTAGGCCTTTGGCTTTTTTTTTTTTTTTTTTGCGGAATGCGGGCCTCTCACTGCTGTGGCCTCTCCCATTGCGGAGCACAGGCTCCATATGTGCAGGCTCAGTGGCCATGGCTCACGGGCCCAGCCGCTCCGCGGCATGTGGGATCTTCCCGGACCAGGGCACGAACCCGTGTCCCCTGCATCGGCAGGCGGACTCTCAACCACTGTGCCACCAGGGAAGCCCCCTTTGGCTGTTTTTGACTGACTGAGTGAAGGTAAAGAGCACAGGCTTCGAAGCCTTAGATTTAACTCCACCACATCCTGCCTCTGAGATATTCAGCATCATTGCCTAAACTCTCTGAACTGCATTTTCCTCATCTGTGTGTTGAGGAGAATAGCATCTATTTCTTCGGGAGGCTGTGAGAGTTTATTTAGCAAATTTATTTAGGCCTACCATATTGCCTAACAGGCATTCAAGGGAACGTGCTAGCTGCTTTGGAGGATGCAGGAAGGAATATGGCCCTGTCCTTGACCTCAGGGAGTCTACAGACTTGTGGGAGGACAGAGTAATCAACAGGTAATCACACAGTATGACTGGTACACTGTCATGAGGCCCTGAGGAGGTGGGGAAGGGACCCTTGAGTCAGGCTTTGAAGGATGCATGGAAGTTTCTAGCAGAGAAGATGGAGGGTGGAGGGTATTGAAGGCAAAGAGAAGAGCGTGTCAAAGACACGGAAGTGTTGGGCTTCCCTGGTGGCGCAGTGGTTGAGAGTCTGCCTGCCAATGCAGGGGACGCGGGTTCATGCCCCGGTCCGGGAAAATCCCACATGTCGCGGAGTGGCTGGGCCCGTGAGCCATGGCCGCTGAGCCTGCGCGTCCGGAGCCTGTGCTCCGCAGCGGGAGAGGCCACAGCAGTGAGAGGCCCGCGTACCGCAAAAAAAAAAAAAAAGATACGGAAGTGTCAACGTACACGGCTCACAGAGGGGGTGCTGGTGGCAGGGGCTCGGGGCCAGGAGCAGACCAGGCTGCAGAGGGACTTGTGTCTGATCACAATGGGCCTTCTGTGCCACCTAAGAAGTTTGTGCTGGACACGTTAGTCAGGATGCCTGTCATTCCAGCTTCCATTTCCAGGCAAAATTGTGCCACCCACTCAGGGAAGCTGGACTAAGCGGTTTTAAACAAATAACAAAACCTTCATTCAAGTATTTTATTTACACAGAATAAAATGATTCCTTTTTGTGTGTTTAGTTAAATGAGTTTTGACAAATGTGTTTACCCACATAACCCCCTGCCACCATCAAGATATAGCACGTTTCCATCACCTTAAAAAGTTGCCTCCTGCCCATCTGCATGCATTGATCCCACCCACACCCACTCCAGGCATGGCCTCACCTGATCTGCTTTCTGTCACTAGTCTTCCTGTTCCAGAACTTCATAGAAATGGAGTCATCCAACATGTAGTTTTTGTGTCAGGCTTATTTCACTCACTCAGCCTAGCATTTTGGAGATTAATTCATGCTATTGTATGTATTTGTAATTTGTGCGTTTAACTTAGAAACTGCGGAACTGTTAGAGAGAGAAGAGAAGGAGGTAAGTAGGGGGCAGAGAGATACAGATAAGAGAGCGGGACTTCCCTGGTGGACCAGTGGTTAAGACTCTTTCTTCCGTTGCAGGGGAGGAGGCGTCAATGGATCCCTGCTAGGGAAACTAAGATCCTGCATGGCCCTGGCCGCTGCCAAAAAAAAAAAAAAAAGAGAGAGAGAGAGACAGAGGAGACAGTGCGAGTTTCTCAAGCCAGCGGGGGAATTAAGATTAGAAAGCAGCAGCCGGATTATTTGGGAGGGGCCGGGGGAGGCACGTGCAGGGCGGCCCCGCATCCACATCTGTGTCCCGGCCCCACCAGCATGGCCACCGCAGCGGCCGGAGGAAGCCCCTTCTCCTCCCAACACGTAAAGCCACACGGAATAGTACATGGAACCCGAGGCGCCCCCATGAAAGAGCCAGAGCGGGTGCCGCCAGGAGTCCCCGGAAGCCTGAGACCACGTGCAGTTGGGAGCGGAGGCGGGCTGGACCCCGGGGATTAAGGCCTTGGAGAGCTGGCAGGGTGGGATTCGTGGAGAGGCGAGGCGGTGCCCACCCGGTCTTCCCGAGGCCCCCTAAAGGCATGAGGATGGAGGCCCTGAGGCCGGAGGAAGCGCCTGTCCCGTGAGCCCACCTGCCAGGCCCCGGGAGCGGCCTGCTCAGGCCCACCTGGCGGCCAGCACAGGCGGCCACTCTCTGCAAGCGCTTCAAGATGGAGGAACTCTCCGGAGAGATCCAACTGCAGCAAAGGGAGGGGGGAAGAATAACAGTGCAGAGCCCTTAGTGAAGGCCCCTCCCCACCCGCATTCCTGACGCCTCACCTTGGGAAGCGGGAGAAGCCACAGGCCGGGCGCACTGCACCGCGTCCCTGGCAAGGCTGCCGGCCTCTGCGCCCCACTCTGGCCCTGTCACCAGCAGAGCAGCCAGCAATGGCTTCCACCCCTGAGCAAATTTGCCAGAACCTTTTATGAAGCAAGAACACAGTGGTTTTCAGCGTGGAGGCAGTAAGAAGTGCTCCCAATGGGCTTCCTGGCTCCATAGTCAGGGCACCTGCTCTCTGGTTTCTCCTGGATCCAGCCTACCTTGACGCTGGGCCAAGTTGGCCCAGGAGATGCAAATAGCATTGGGAGGCCTAGGAACACAGCCTCAAAGCCAAAACTGCAGAACCAGATGAGGCTTCTGTGAAATTCCCAGGCCAGAGCTCTGAGCCCCAAGGCCTCTTTGCATGCCTGGCCCTGGGTTTGATCTCAGAGGCGGCTGCTGTTCCCTCCTGCCATTGCCACTGGTTTCATGTCAACTTTCAGCTATAGGTTGTGTCCTGAGAACCCTCTCTGCATGTCCATTCTTTGTGTGTGTGTGTGAGGGAGCCTTTTCAGCAGTATGAATTTTTTTTTTGTAGCTGTGTTGGGTCTTTGTTGCTGCGTGCGGGCTTTCTCTAGTTGTGGTGAGCGGGGGCTACTCTTTGTTGCAGTGTGCGGGCTTCTCACTGCGGTGGCTTCCCTTGTTGTGGAGCATGGGCTCTAGGTGCGTGGGCTTCAGTAGTTGTGGCTTGCAGGCTCTAGAGCGCAGGCTCAGTAGTTGCGGCACACGGGCTTAGTTGCTCCGTGGCATGTGGGATCTTCCTGGACCAGGGCTCGAACCCATGTCCCCTGCATTGGCAGGCAGATTCCTATCCACTGTGCCACCAGAGAAGCCCCTGCATGTCCATTCTTGCATAACTTGAAAGACCTTGACCCTTCCCGGCTGCCACAAGCACACCTTTCTTTTCTGCTCACTCAGATGAAACACCTGGGGCAGCAGTCTTGCACAACAGGCCTTCGGTGGCCCCCACAGATGGACTTTGTCCCAAGGTCAGTGCTGTGGGAAGCATGTGTCTGGAGTCTGTGTGTATGTGTAGTGTGTTTTACATACTTATTCATAAAGTTCAAGTTTTCAGATCTTCTGCTTTCTCGCTATGAATTAGATGGGACAGACACAATTACGGTTAAAAACATTTGCTTGCACGAAAAGACAAATACTGTATGATTCCACTTGTATGCACTACTTAGAGTAGTCACATTCATAGAGACAGAAAATAGAATGGTGGTTGCCAGGGGCTGAGAGGTAGAGGGAAAGAGGAGTTGTTGAATGGGTATAGAGTTTCAGTTTTGCAAGATGAAAACAGTTCTGGAGCTGGATTGCACAATACCGTGAATATACTTAACACTACTGAACTGTACACTTAAAAATGATTATGACGATGCATTTGATGTTATGTGCATTTTACCACAATTAAAAAACAATTTGCGGGCTTCCCTGGTGGCGCAGTGGTTGAGAGTCCACCTGCCGATGCAGGGGACACGGGTTCGTGCCCCGGTCCGGGAAGATCCCACATGCCGCGGAGCGGCTAGGCCCATAAGCCATGGCCGCTGAGCCAGCACGTCCGGAGCCTGTGCTCTGCAACGAGAGAGGCCACGACAGTGAGAGGCCCACATAACGCAAAAAAAACAAAAAAAAACAAAAAAAACCAAACAATTTGTGGGGAGTGGGGGAGGGAAGGATTGGGAGTTTGGGATTAGCAGATGCAAACCATTATGTATAGGATGGATAAATGACAGGTCCTATTGTATAGCACAGGGAACTATAGTCAGTATCCTATGATAAACCACAATGGAAAAGAATATGAAAAAGAATATATATATATATATGTGTAACTGAATCACTTTGCTGTACAGCAGAAATTAACACAACATTGTAAATCAACTATACTTCAATAAAAATTTTGTTTTCAATTTACTTGGCCTACAGAAGATCATGAATATTTTATGGCTTTGTAAGACCCAAGAGTGGATGGCTTTATGTATAGTGAGAGTTGTCAGATATAAGCACTTTGCAGGCCCAGAGTATGAATCAGAAGTTATGATGTTGGGGGGAAGGGGAGCAAAATAGGTGAAGGGGATTAACAGGCACAAACCTCCAGTTATAAAATAAATAAGCCACAGGGATGTGGCTTATTTATATACAGCATAAGAAATATGGTCAATAATATTGTAATAACTTTGTATGGGGACAGATGGTTACTAGACTTATCGTGGTGATCATTGCATGCTGTATGCAAATGTCAAATCACTATGTAGTACATCTGAAACTAACATAAAAGTATGTCAACTATATTTTAATAAAAAAAAAGAAAGAAGGGCTTCCCTGGTGGCGCAGTGGTTGAGAGTCCGCCTGCCGATGCAGGGGACATGGGTTTGTGCCCTGGTCCGGGAAGATCCCACATGCTGGGGAGTGGCTGGGCCCGTGAGCCATGGCCGCTGAGCCTGCGCGTCTGGAGCCTGTGCTCCGCAACGGGAGAGGCCACAACAGTGAGAGGCCTGCGTACCGCACAAAAAAAAAAAAAAAAAGAAAGAAGTAGTTATGATGGGCCATGGCTGTGGTTAGGATGATGTAATGAAGGCGTTAGAGATATGCAATCTGGCTACATCCCAGTGGATGTGTGGCCCCTAATAGAGAAATACCTGGACCCCAGCAGCCTGAATTTTGCATTTGGTCAGAAGTTACTGCCCTTCCTTGGTTTCCAAGTCTGCAAGACAGAGTTTATTTTGAAGAGGTGAAGCTCATCGCACATTTGTTTTCCACCATGGCATGTCAGGACCACATTTTACAAGGCCTTGTTTCATTTGCTATTATTCCTGGAAAGGAAAGTTGTATGAAATTATTCTGGTTTTATTACAGAATAGTTTTTCTTTTTTTAAATTTAGGACTTATTTTGAAAAATGATGAGTTGAATTCAAATGTGTGCTGATACCTTCCAAAGAAAGGTAATTTTATAGCAAATTAATCTTGATCAGATAGCATGGAGAAATTTTCTGGAATATTCTTTTTTTTTTTTTTTTTGGCTGTGCATTGCAGCATGCGCAATCTTAGTTCCCCGACCAGGAATCAAACCCGTGCTCCCTGCAGTGGAAGTGTGAATTCCTAACCACTGGACTGCCAGGGAATTCCCTGGAATATTCGTATTTGAAGATTATTAATGAATGCCTCTGATTTTATTTATTTATTTATTTATGGCTGTGTTGGGTCTTCATTGCTGCGTGTGGGCTTTCTCTAGTTGCAGTGAGCGGGGCTACTCTTTGTTGTGATGCGCAGGCTTCTCATTGCGGTGGCTTCTCTCATTGCAGAGCACAGGCTCTAGGCGCGTGGGCTTCAGTAGTTGTGGCACGTGGGCTCAGTAGTTGTGGCTCACAGGCTCTAGAGCACAGGCTCAGTAGTTGCGGTGCACTGGCTTAGTTGCTCCATGGCATGTGGGATCTTCCCAGACCAGGGCTCGAACCCGTGTCCCCTGCATTGGCAGGCGGATTCTCAACCACTATGCCACCAGGGAAGTCCCTCTGATTTAAAACTAACCAGAAACTGCTAATATTTTCACTAGAGGTGCTTAATAAACTTGGTCGCAATAAATGAAGTACTTAAAATTAGTTAAAAACTCTGAATTTAAGTATCGTTTTGCAGAAGAGATGGGGAATGGAGGAAGGAAGGTGTTAAAATAATGTATGAACAGGACTTCCCTGGTAGTCCAGTGGGTAAGACTGCGCTTCCAATGCAGGGGGCCCAGGTTCGATCCCGCACGCATGCTGCAACTAAAGATCCCTCATGCCACAACGAAGATCCCGTGTGCCGCAACTAAGACCCGGCACAGCCTAAGTAAATAAATAAATATATTTGAAAAAATTAATGTAGACAAAATAATAATAATAATGTATGAGGGTAGTCATCTAGTGCCTTTGGTTATTTGGACATTAATTTCAGAAGTGTCTCTATAATTATAGTAAAGATCTTTCAAATTATAGGCCACAGATATCCACTTTCAATGTTGAATAATTCTATAAAGATGCTATTTAAAATGAATGAAAGGATGTCCATTTAACTCAGTGAGGTCAGGCTGGCTTTAGCCCCCAAGGGATCTGTTAGGTTGAATTTGAAGCAGCTGTTTAACAGACTCATTTAAGCAAAAGCTTTGGTTTCTTGGCTGGCAGTGTCCTCAGCAAGGAAACCATGTGACCACTCAGGGTAAGGCCAAGTCCCTTCAAGGACATTCAGAGGTTTATGAAGTGTCTGCTTCATGTCCACGCCCGCCCCACCCCAGAGGGCCTGTGGTGATTGCCCCAGGCTGGGGTGAGGGCTCCCTGGTGACTCTGATGTGCAGCTGGGGATGAAAACCAGCCAAGAATTGACTGACAAGAGGATGATGACTTTGGTCTTACTTCCATTGTCTGTCCTGCATGGGAGACTAGCGAAGAAGAAAAAGCCAGCGGATAAAAATATTTTGGTGACCTGGTAAATGTCTGCTCTAGCTCCAGCTAATGCGTATGGCACGTGAAGAGTTTTTAAAGTGTTTTCAAAGATGTTCTCTGCTTTGCACTCTACAATCCCGTGAATAGATATTGTTGTCATTATGTTTATGGTTGAAAAAAACTGGTGTAGAGAGATCAGGTGAGGGGCCCAGCTGGCAAGAGGCGGAGCTAGGGCTCAGACTGGCTTAATCCATCTGCCCCTTTGTTCTGAGGCTGAAACAATTCTCTTCTGTAAGGGCCCATCCATTCTACTTTTTGTTCTCTGCTGCAATCCAGCTAGCTTAGTTCTTTTCTTATTCTTTTTCTTACAGTGTAAATTGAGATCAGTGTTAATTTCCGAGAAACTAGAAATTAACAGGGCAGCCATCCTGAGAGTGAAAAGTAAGGGACACAGTTGGTCGGTCTTGAAGCATGAAACACTTCCAGATGCCCAAATCACTTACTGCCCGCTTCACTTTCTTTGGCAGGGCTAAAATTAAATACTGCTTTCCAGTAGCTGGGATGGGAATTAAATTTTTGCATCTTTTGTTAGACGCTTTGGAAATGACCTTGAAAGATAGAAGAACCTCAACTTTTGTTCGTTGGTAGAAAATACTGTCAAGAGAATAGCGACACTTGAACAGTTTCCATTTTTAAGCTGAAGGACTTGTAAATCACAGCTTTTATTTCAAGGCAGGCAAAATTCAAGGGTAGGAAAGAGATCACTTTATTGGCAAAATTTTTTAAAAAATTTTCAAGCAAGATTATTTTCCACAACTACTTGAAGAACTGCTGCCACCTCACGGAAAATTTTTATAAACTTCCAGTTTAGGCAAGAATCCATGTTTGCTGTCTTCTAAGGCCTTCTAGTCACTGCTACTGTGTAACACTCCCTGGGACCAAAACCCCTGGGAATCTTTGGCCTGCCAACTGCAGCTTTTTTTTTTTTTTTGCGGTACGCGGGCCTCTCACTGTTGTGGTCTCTCCCGTTGCGGAGCACAGGCTCCGGACACGCAGGCTCAGCGGCCATGGCTCACGGGCCCAGCCGCTCCGCGGCATGTGGGATCCTCCCGGACCGGGGCACGAACCCGCGTGCCCTGCATCGGCAGGCGGACTCTCAACCACTGCGCCACCAGGGAAGACCCAACTGCAGCTTTTCTATCCTTTGAGGTCGCTTCGAAAATGGTTAGCATATCATAGAAACAATGGGATTAGCTATTAAGTAATAATACTTATTCTTAAAATATTTTAAATGTGAAATTTTTAAATTTATAAATAGTTCTTTTTAAAATAAATATTATTTCAGTTGTAGTTGAAATGAGCAGAGAGGACCTAATGATGAAATGTGTTCTCTGTAGCTCATGCCTGCCTGGTCTTGCACATACGTGAAATGACCTTCCCAGCATTGGGTTCGGGTGAATTCTTTTTTCAAAGCTCAGCTAAGGAATGGCTCCTCCGTGGAAACATCCTTCAGCTCATCGAGGCAGAGTGGGTCATGTTTCCCTCTCTGTTTCCACAGGAAATTGTGCCCACTGCTAGGGTCATATTTACTGTTACCATATTTACTGCTGTAGCACTTTATTCCTTTTACTGTCATAATTTTGTAGAGGGAATGAATAGTGTGAGAGCTGAGAGCTCCCACTCCGGGTTCAAATCCTGGCTTTGCCTATTACTAGCTGTGGAGCCATGAGCAAGTTTTCTCTGGCGCAAAAGGAAGATAATTATAGTCTTACCTCAAAGGGTTATTATAAGCCTTCGATGAGCTAATAGCCGTCACGCGCTTAGAACAGGGCCTGGCACAGAGGCAACCCTCTGGAAGTGTGAACTCTCATTGCTACTGTCCACATTGTAATGCCCCATGTGCAGGTCTGTCTCTCCCAAGCACAGGCCTTCTGCATCTCTGATTCTTCCATTTAGAACAAAGTGAGTCAAGCAGTGCTCAGTTGTGTTTGGTGAATGCAGGTGTGCACAAATGAGACGTTTAAAAGCTCATTTTCCACACAAATATTGTCACAATGGTGATCTCTGAGGGCGTGTGTGTGCGCTGGGGCCGGAGCTCTCTCTCCCCTGCCCAGGCATGTTCTAGCCCCCCATTCCAAGTCTAGTTCTAACTTGTATACATTACACCAGGCTTAGGAGAGGGCAAGCTCCAGGCAGCCTCAGGCACACAAAGTTCTTTTTTTTTTTTTTTAATATTTATTTATTTGTTTGTTTTGTTGCATTGGGTCTTACTTGTGGCAGGCGGCCTCCTTAGTTGTGGCATGCAAACTCTTAGTTGTGGCATGTGTGTGGGATCTAGTTCCTTGACCAGGGATCGAACCTGGGCCCCCTGCATTGGGATCATGAAGTATTATCTACTGCGCCACCAGGGAAGTCCCATCAGGCACGCAAAGTTGACATCAGCTAACACGCAGCCCAGAACAGAACCTGTGCACATTATGGTAACGCATCTGGGTCAGAAGCCCAGCGTGGGAAGAAACGCTTCCTTTCCAGACCCTGAGCTGCAGATACCTCCAGTTGCCTCCCCATATCTCCATATTCCCCTCTGTTTTAGTTAATTTCCTAGGGCTGCCGTGATAAAATACCATAAACTAAAAATAAAAATATCAGAAATTTATTGTCTCAGTTCTGGAGGCTAGAAGTCCAAGATCAAGGTGTCAGCAGAGTTGGTTCCTTCTGAGGGTGAGGAGGGAGCATCTGTTACAGGTCTCTCTCCTAGCGTCCTGTGGTTTACCAGTGGTTTTTGGAATTCCTTTGCTTTCACGTGGCATTCTCCCTGTGTCTCTTCACATTGTCTTCCCCTGTGCTTGTCTGTTTCTGTGTCCAAATTCCCGCTTTTTATAAGGACATTAGTCATACTGAATTAGGGCCAACCCTAATGACATCATTTTAACTTAATTACCTCTGTGATGACCCTATTTCCCAATAAGGTCACATTCTAAGGTACTAGGGATGAAGATTTCAACATATCTTTTTTGGGAGGACACAATTCAACCCATAACAGTTATGGAGAAGATTTGAAGATATTACTGTTAGAGCATTGGTAGAATTGCTATATTCTTAACCTTTGTGGGTGAAGTTGAAGCCAGTGTGATATAGTATTTAAGATTTGGGGGCTACTGTTTTTTTCGCAGTTTTACTGAGATATAATTGACATAGAGCACTGTATAAGTTTAAGGTGTACAGCATAATGATTTGACTTACATATATTGTGAAATATTATTTGGTTTTTAAAGGGCAGAGGGATCAGCACAGATGTTCATTGCTGGGTTATTTATAATGGTCAAATAGAGGAAATATCTAAATGTCCCACAGTAGGAGGATAGTTAACTAGATGCTGATGATGAGAATGATAACCAACATTCTTCATGGCTTACTCCGTGCCAAACACTGTACCAATGACTTTATATGAAAATTACCATTTAAGTGTAAGTTATGGTTCACAACCTGATAAAGAACATCTACAAAACCCCCCACAGCTAACATCACACTTAATAGTCAGAGACTAAAAAGCTAAAATCAGGAACAAGATGACGACGGCAATTCTCACCATTGCTATTCAACTTTGGTTGTTTTTTCGTTAATTAACTAATTAATTTATTTTGGGTGTGCCGTTTCTTAGTTGTGGCATGTGGGATCTTTAGTTGTGGCATGCGAACTCTTAGTTGCGGCATGCATCTGGGATGCCCCGCCCAGGGATCGAACTGGGCCCCCTGCATTGGGTGTTCAGAGTCGTACACACTGGACCACCAGGGAAGTCCCGCTGTTCAACTTTGTACTGGACGTTCAAGCCAGGACAATTAAGCAAGAAGAAGAAATAAAAGGCTTCCAGGTCAGAATGAAAGAACTAAATTACTTCTACTTGCAGATGACATGATCATGTATATATAAAACCTAAGGAAGCCATTACACACACACACACAAACTATTAGAGCAAATGAATGAACTTAGCAAGGTTGTAGGATACAAGACCAGTATACAAAAAACATCAATTGCATTTCAATCCAGAAATGGGATTAAGAAAAGAATTCTGCTTATAACGCTAACACACATATATGGAATTTTAAAAAGTGTTACTGATGAACCTAGTGGCAGGGCAGGAATAAAGACGCAGACATAGAGAATGGACTTGAGGGCACAGCAGGGGAGGGGGAAGCTGGGATGAAGTGAGAGAGTAGAACTGACATATATACACTACCAAATGTAAGATAGAGGGCTAATGGGAAGCTGCTGCATAGCACAAGGAGATCAACTCGATGCTTTGTGACAACCTAGAGGGATGGGATAGGGAGGGTGGGAGGGACGCAATATGGGGATATATGTATACATATAGCTGATTCACTTTGTTGTACAGAAGAAACTAACACAACATTGTAAAGCATTTATACTCCAATAAAGATG
Source organism: Lagenorhynchus albirostris (assembly GCF_949774975.1). Taxonomy (NCBI): domain Eukaryota; kingdom Metazoa; phylum Chordata; class Mammalia; order Artiodactyla; family Delphinidae; genus Lagenorhynchus; species Lagenorhynchus albirostris. The sequence goes on from NC_083109.1 coordinate 77,927,782, forward strand.
TGAAAAAAAAAGAATTCTACTTATAACAAACTCAAAAATAATACAATATTTAGAAATAACAGTTTAAAAAGTAATGTAAGATTTGTACACTGAAGACTATAAAACATCATTAAAGAAATTAAGGAATGGGACTTCCCTGGTGGCACAGTGGTTAAGAGTCTGCTTGCCAATGCAGGGGACATGGGTTTAAGCCCTGGTCCAGCCTTGCATGGGGGAAGATCCCATATGCTGCAGAGCAAGAAAGCCTGTGCACCACAACTACTGAGCCTGCACTTTAGAGCCCGCGAGCCACAACTACTGAGCCTGAGTACCACAGCTACTGAAGCCCACAGGCCTAGAGCCCGTGCTCTGCAACAAGAGAAGCCACTGCAATGAGAAGCCCGCATGCTACAATGAAGACCAGCCCCCACTCACCGCAACTAGAGAAAGCCCATGCACAGCAACAAAGACCCAACGCAGCCAAAAGTAAATAAAGTTATAAATAACTTAATTAATTAAAAAAAGAAATTAAGGAAGACCTCAATTAATGTAAAGACATCCCATGTTCATGGATTAGAAGACAATGTTATTAAGATGATAATACTCCCCAAATTGATTTACAGATTCCAAGTGATCCCTATCAAAATCCTAACTAGCTTTTTTGAGCAGAAATTAAGAAGCTGATCCTAAGATTTGTATGGAAATATAAAAGACCCAGAATAGCCAAAACAATCTTGAAAAAGGAGAACAAAGTTGGAGGACTCACTACTTCCTGATTTCAAAACTTCTATAATAAAGTGCAGTACTGGCATGAGGAGAGATACCTGTATCAGTGGGACAGCATTGACAGCCCAGAAATAAACTCTCACTTCTAGTCAATCGATCTTCGACAAGTGTGCCAAGACCAATCAATGGGGAAAAAATTGTCCTGTCAACAAATGGGACTGGTAGAGTTTTGTTTTTTGTTTTTTGGTTTTTTTTTTGCTGTACACGGGCCTCTCACTATTGTGGCCTCTCCCATTGCGGAGCACAGGCTCCGGACGCGCAGGCTCAGTGGCCATGGCTCACGGGCCCAGCCGCTCCGCAGCACGTGGGATCTTCCCGGACCGGGGCACAAACCCGTGTTCCCTGCATCGGCAGGCGGACTCTCAACCACTGCGCCACCAGGGAAGCCCTGGTAGAGTTTTATATATACATGCAAAAGAATGAAATTACATGCCTATTTCACACCATGTACAAAAATTAACTCAAAATGGGACATCAACCTAAATGTAAGAGCTTAAAACTCAGTCTCAGAAGAGGGTAAATCTTTGTGACCTCGGATTAGGCAGTGGTTTCTTAGATATGACAACTAAAGCAACAAGAGCAAAAACAGATAAGTTGGTAGCCAGCCACTGGGGGAACATGGACCCCAACGTTCCCTGCCTCCAGGGATTCACACCCTGTGTAGTCCTCTTAAGTTGTACTAGGTGTGCTGTGTGATCAGCAGCAGAAGGCAGAAGTGATGATCTCAGGGGATTAAAAAGCCTGAAGCTTCTGTCTTCGGTGCTCATTTTCTCTCTTGAATCACTCTTTCTGGGGGAAGCATGCTGCCACGTTGTCAGCAGTCCTAAGGTGAGGCCTATGTGCTGGGAAACTGAAGCTGCTGTCCAACAACCAACAAGAAACTGAGGTTTGGGTTTCCCTGGTGGCACAGTGGTTAAGAATCCACCTGCCAATCCAGGGGAAACAGGTTCGAGCCCTGGTCCGGGAAGATCCCACATGCCGCAGAGCAGCTAAGCCCACGCGCCACAACTACTGAGCCTGCACTCTAGAGCCCACGAGCCACAACTATTGAGCCTGAGAGCCACAGCTACTGAAGCCTGTGCGCCTAGAGCCCGTGCTCTGCCACAAGAGAAGCCACCGCAATGAGAAGCCTGAACGGTGCAATGAAGAGTAGTCCCCGCTCGCCGCAACTAGAGAAAGCCTGTGCACAGCAATGAAGACCCAACACAGCCAAAAATAAATAAATAAATTTATTAAAAAAAAAAAGGAAAAGAAACTGAGGTTTGCCAGCAGCCATGTGAGTAAGCTTGGAGCAGATTCTCCTGCCCCAACTGAACCCTTAGATGACTGCAGCCCAACCCACAGCTTGAGTGCAACTTCCTAGGAAACTCTGATCCAAAACCACCCATCTAAGCTGCTCTTAGATTCCTGACCCTCAGAATCAATATTAGATAATAAATGTTTGTTATTTTAAGCTATGAAATGTCAGGGTAATTGGTTCACAGCAATCGATAAAATCAATAGATTGCCCCTCTTTCATGCAGTAAGCCACTCTGGGTAAATCTAAACTTCAGAGACAGAAGCAACCGGCAGTAAAGGATGTATCTACAAGGACGTTTATTGCCACTGGCTTTGTTTTGGAAAATGATTCGGTATAATTATAAATTATGGTGGTACTATTCTGTAGGACGATTGTACAGCTTTTGATAGGAATCCGAAAAGATTCATGATACATCAAGTGCGGAGAAAAAGAGTTGCTGAGTTATTGGTATGGTATCTATAGTAGGCATTGCTGGATGTGTCTCCCCAATACCTGTACTCCCCTTCTTCCTTATTCACAGGCCATGTACCCAGCTTAAAAAATAAACCTTGGGACTTCCCTGGCGGTCCAGTGGTTAAGGCTCCCCCTTCCAGTGCAGGGGGTACAGGTTTGATCCCTGGTTGGGGAGCTAAGATAGCACATCCTCACAGCCAAAAAACCAAAACACAAAACAAAAGCAATATTGTAAGAAATTCAATAAAGACTTTAAAAATGGTCCACATCAAAAATTCTAAAATCAATCGATCAATCAATCTTGATTTCTCAGCTTCCCTTGCAGCTAGGCATGACCACATGACATATTTCTGGCTAATGAGATCTATAAGCAGAAATCTACAGGAAGGAACCTCTGGGGAAAATATTGTTTTTCTTGTAGCACGTTATTATACTTTTAATCAGAGTCAGCTGGTATATGCCTGTTATCTTTTGCCTTCCTTCTTCTGTCTGCCTGGAACATGGACTCAGCGAATGCAAGGCAGAGCCGTCTTGTGACCAGGGGACCAAAGTCACACTTTCAGGATGGGGAAACATAAAGAGATGTGTGCCTGAGTGGCGGCAGCAGCCCACATCAGCTAACAAAACACATTTCTTACTTAAGCCACCATTTAGGTGCCGCATGCACTCCTGATTACCGTAGGATCCATTTTCATTTAAAGGAAAAAAAAAGGGAGAAAAATAACCAGTGGATGCATGTGTGTGATGAATTATACCAGCATAAAGATGTTGAAGGATACACATGTCACCATGAACATTGACAGTTAATAGCAACGGATAAACTTGGAGGCAAAGTCGAGATTATTAAGTTTCCGTTTGTACTCTATGTTGTTGACATTGGTACAGGAAATGTTCGTTAATTTCGTGATAAAATACAATAGTGTCCCACCTTACAAAAAAAAGAGAAGGGACTTCCCTGGCGGTCCAGTGGTTAAGACTCTGAGCTTCCGCTGCAGGGGGCACGGGTTCAATCCCTGCTTGGGGAACTAAGATCCTGCATGATGCGTGGTGTGGCCAAACGAAAACAAAAACAAAACAACAGAATAAAAAGGGAGAGAGGAAGAAAGAAAAAGTGTACAACACCTTCTCAGAATTACCTGTTATCACTCAGCCAGCTCAGGTTCAAGGCAAGCTGGGCCCCAGTGACTGGGCAGGTACTACAGAGAGTGTCGTGGAGCCAGGCGTGGGGAGACTGAGGAAATGGAAGATTCGGAAGAGCTCTCCAGTTTGAGCCAACACCACCAGATTCAGAGTGTTCCGCAGGCCTTGGCGTGGAGGGTGGGGCCCTAGCACCGGCAGCCTAACGAAGCAGGCACCCAGGAGATCATCAGAACCCCGCCCGGAGACAGGAGGCTCCAGGGTCAGGTGCAGCCTGGCAGAGAAGAGGAGCGGCCAGGGGTAGCTGGGGCCCGGGATCAGTGGACGACACAAGGCAGTGGTCCTGACCTGTGGCCTAGCACGGCTGTGGCCTGTAGCGCGGGCCCCAGGCTCCCCAGCGGTCCTGGCTTTCAGGAGCAGGGCTCAGTTACCTTGCCTGCTCTGGAGGCCTGGCCTTGGGGCTGGGTCCCGCCGCCGTCCATGCAGCTGAGCAGGGCTGCGGCACACAGGAGCCAGGTGTCCGGACCAAATCACAAACAAAACTGTGCAGCTGACTGTGCTTGGGCTTTCCAGTGATTCTTCACTTTCTGGAGCCGTCATGGCCCTCTCTCTGTGGCACCCAGGGGTCGGGGTGAGGGCCGCAGTGCTGCTGTCCTGGCCCCACCTCCCCCAGCGCTGCCTCCCTGCTCCAGTTTCCTCTCTCGAGGCAGCCAGAAGCTTCCTGTCCCCTCGGGCTGTCTGGGCAGCTTCCTCATTTGTCTCTCGACGTCTTGTAGCAGGTGTCTGGATTGCTTCTGTGCTGAGAAAGGCGGACAGGCTGGGAGCAAACAGAGAGCCTCTGGGATTCTTCAGAGGTGCACCGTGGAAGGAATGGCAGCTCCGCTTGGCGGGGCCCAGCTAGGTTCTGGGGGAGTCGGTGGAGAGAGGCCACCATTTTCCTGGACCAGGCCTGATCGCTTTGTTTCTTCCTCCATCCTCCCCCACTCAAAGGCCGCCTTTTCTCTGCAGATAACAGAGTCTAGCTTCTAGGGGAGGTTGCCAGAAAAATACAGAAATTTGAATTTCAGATCAACACCAAATAATTACTTTTAGTGTAAGTTCTGTGTCAAATATTGCATGGGATATACATATCCTAAAGAATTATTTGGTGTTGATCTGAAAATCACATTTAACGGCGCATCCTGTATTTTTATTTGCTAAATCTGGCAACCCGATCCTCGGCTTTCAAAGTTCAAATCAGATTTCCCAGAAAGAGAACAAAAGAAAAGAAACCCATAAAAAAACCGGTGAAAAGAGCATGTGTGCGACTCAACAGCTGCCCCTCCTCAGGGTCTGGGGTTGGAGAGACCTCCCCCCCCCCCCCGGGGGGAGGCGCGAGACAGAGAGAGGCTCAGTCTGGGAGGGGACACCCGGGTCCAATCCTTACTCAGCCACCAACTTCCTGTTGGTCACCCTGGGCAGGGGCTGGGCCTCCCTGGGCTCCCAGGCTGGCGTCTGTGGCCTCAGCACCCGTCCATTCATCACACTGGTTCTGAGAAACCCCTCCGTGTGTCAGACTCAGGCCTGGGAGAGGAGTGGGATTCCCGGCCCCTTGAGCAACTGGCCAGCAGTCGGTATGTGCAAGATACAGTCACAAAAAAGGATCCCCGTGATCCCGAAAGACGGAATTTCCTCCTCCCTCCAGATGGAGAGTGACTCAGCCCCCACTGGGCCCTGAACCTGCCCTCTTCCTGGTGCCTGTGGCCACTGCAGGGACTGCCTCTGGGAAGCATCGCCTGTCATGGCACTTAGAGTACTCAGCACTGGCACGGCCATCATTGGCACAAAGCCCTCTGGGGCTATTCCCTCTGTTAGGGGAACCACTGACGGAAACCGCCCACCCTGGCCAGGCAAGATAGTAGTCACTTGCAACAGGAGGTCCTGGTAAGGAATGCGGAACTAACAAGCTACCACCAACCAGAAGAATTCAGGAAAGGTCAAAAGGAGAGAGGAGACGCTAGTCCATATGTCCTACCAACCTCCCAGAATCCTTCTCACTGAAATCCACCCTGGCTGAGTGATGTGCACGCCACCAGGAAGGACCCTGAGTCAGAGTGATTGGCCAGAGACAACCCAGTTACCATAAAACCCGAGACCGTAAGCCACGTGGCAGAGCAGTTCTCCTGGGTTCCCTTACCCTGCTGCTCTCCGCCCGGGCGCCCCTTCCCAATAAAGTCTCTTGCTTTGTCAGCACCTGTGTCTCCTTGGACAATTCATTTCCAAGTGTTAGACAAGAGCCCATTCTCGGGCCCTGGAAGGGGTCCCCCTACCTTCAAAATTTCTCTACAGTGGTGTAGTTTCAAGATGCTCTGGAGGGACTTGCTTTCCCTGGACCAGCTGGGTTGGGTTGGATTAAGACAAGCTTGGGTCTCCCAGATGCCCACCTATAAGTGTCCAAGGGGCTTCCGATCACCTGGGTGGGCCAGGAAATCTTTGAATGGCAGGCTGAGGATGCTCTGGTCGATACTACGTGCTTTTTCCAGCATGGATGGATGGTGGGAAAAACGGAAGGAGAGAATTTGATTTCAATGACTAGAGAGGTCATCTAGATGCCACCACTGTCCTCCACACAGCAGCCAGAATGCTTAAAAAAATTTTGTTTTTAATCATGGTAAAAAATATATAATACTCACTATTTAGGTGCATAGCTCAGTGGCACTAAGTACCCTCACAATGATGTGTAACCATCACCACTATTTCCAGAACGTTTTCATCATCCCAAACAGAAACTCTGTACCCATTAAATAATCATTCCCCAGGGAATTCCCTGGACATCCAGCGGTAGGACTCTGTGCTTTCATTGCCGAGGGCCCAGGTTCGATCCCTGGTCAGGGAACTAAGATCCCACAAGTTGTGTGGTGCAGCCAAAAAAAAAAAAAAAATAGAAAGAAAGAATAATCCTTCCCCATTCTTTCCCCTCCCCTCCTAGCCCCTGGTAACCTCGAATCTCCTTTCTGTCTCTGTGAATTTGCCTGTCCAAGTACCTTATAGAAATAGAGCCGTACACTAGTCGCCCTTTTGTGCCTGGCTTCTTTCACTCAGCATGTTTTCAAGGTTCATCCCTGTTGTAGCAGGTATCAGAACTTCATTCCTTTTTGTGGCTACATCATATTCCATTGTATGGATACACTACATTTTGCTTATCAGTTCATCTGTTGGTGGACTTCGGGTTGTTTCCACCTTTTGGCTCTTGTGAATAATGTTGCAGTGAACATTGGTATACAAATGCCTATTTGAGTCCCTGTCTTCAATTCCCTAGGGTAACGCCTTAGAGTGGAATTGCTAGGCGAAAATGAAAAACTCCTGTGTTTCTCCTCTATTACAACATTCTGCATTTCCGGTCACCAAATGTGTGGGGTTTTTCCCACACCAACCAATTTTCAGACACCAGCTTAGTGGGTCTATAATTTAACTCAATTTTAATGCTATCTACCTGGAGATAGCATCAGATCCCACAGGTTAAGGGCTCAATTCCACAAGACTGACCCCACTTTGGATGCCAATCCTAAATCCAGGTTGTCACCTGAGCTTCTGAAGGGCTGGTGATAAATTAGAGGTTTCCATGACTCCCTTCTTGGGTTCAGTCATTTGCTAGAGTGGCTCACAGAATCAGGTTAACAGTTTCCTTACTAGATTTCCAGTTTATTACAAAGGATGTTAAAGGATGTGAATGAACAGCCAGATGAAGAGGTACATAGGGCCAGGTCCACAAGGGTACAGAGCACAGGGACTTCTGTCCCAATGGAGTTTGAGGTGCGCCACCCTCCTGGCACATGGAGGCGTTCTGGTTCATCCACTTGGAAGCTCTCTGAACCCGTACCGTAGGGATTTTTATGAAGGCTTCATTACTTAGGCAAGACTGATTAAATCATTGGCCATTGGTGAGTAATTGAATCTAGCCCCCTTTCCCTCCTCAGAGTTCAGGGGGTGGGGCTGAAAGTTCCAACCCTCTGACTATAAGGCTGATTCACCTGGCAACCAGCCTCCTTCCTTAGGGGCGGTCCAAAAGTCACCTCATTAACATAAACTCAGGTGTGTTTGAAGGGCTTGTTATGAATAACAAAAGACACCTCTGTTGCTCTTATCACTTAGGAAATCCCGACAGTTTTTGGAGTTGGTACCGGGAAAACAGGTGAAGACCAAAATATATATTTATCATATCACAATATCACACTGGTCATATAATTCCATGTTTAACTTTTTGGAAAACTGCCAGATGCTTTCCCCCAGAGGCTGCACCATTTCACATTCCCACCAGCAATGCAGGAAGTTTCCAGTTTCTCCACATCCTCTCCAACCCTTGCTATTTTCTGTTTTCTTTTTTATCATAGACATCCTAGTAGGTGGTACCTCATTGTGGGGTTTTTTTGGTTTTTTTTTTTTTTTTATTTTTGGCATGTGGCAAAATGCCACACGCTGTGTGGCATGTGGGATTTTAGTTCCCCGACCAGGGATCGAACCTGTATCCCTTGCACTGGGAGCGCAGAGTCTTAACCACTGGACTGCCAGGGAAGTCCCCCTCATCGTGGTTTTGATTTGCATTTCCCTAATGACTAATGATGTTAAGCATCTTTTCATTAATTGATTGGCCATTTGTATATCTTCTTTGGAGAAATATCCACTCAAGTCTTTTGCCCATTTTTTACTTGGGTTGTGTGTGTTTTCTTTCTTTTCTTTTTTTTTTTTGCCGTACGTGGGCCTCTCACTGTTGTGGACTCTCCCGTTGCAGAGCACAGGCTCCGGACGCGCAGGCTCAGCGGCCATGGCTCACGGGCCCAGCCACTCCGCAGCATGTGGGATCTTCCCGGACCAGGGCACGAACCCGTGTCCCCTGCATCGGCAGGCAGACTCTAAACCACTGCGTCACCAGGGAAGTCCGTGTGTGTTTTCCGTTGAGTTGTTGGAGTTCTTTACATTCTCCACAGAGCAACCAGAGTGAGTTCTGAAGAAGCATAAATTGGAGCGTGTTGCTCCCATGACTAAATAAAACTCTTTGGCAGCGGCCAGGACACTGCGGATGAAGTCTTGCTTCTCCAGCTGCATCCCATGGCTCTCTCCCCTTCACCCACCACTCGTCACCTCCACAGAAAGAAGTCCACTTCTTCCCCAGTCCCCAACTCAGGGCCCCCATGCCCTGCTCCCTCTCTCTGGAGATGTTTGTCTTCCTCCTGTTCTTTGCTTGGCTGACTCCTACCGACCTTTAAAGACTCAATTTCATCCTCGTCTCTTCCCTGGCCGACCCCAGCCTTGGTTCCTACACCTTGTCCATTTCCTTCACAGCTCTGGTCTTGTAGTTACATGTCGGCTGTTGACTTGCTTCTTGTCCATCACAGGCAGGAGGCACGAGGTCTTGGCAAAGATGCTTCATGAGTGTTTGTTTCATCACTAAATAAGCCAATGAATTGTCACTCCAATGGGCTTATGACCTTTCGGGAGGATGCTTTCTGGTCCCTTTCACCTCCTGGTCCTGACAGCCAACTCAAGAGGTTCACAAATCTACTGAAGACACAGCAGGTAACTCCCCCAACCTCTGCAGTCCCTGCCCATTTTCCAGATTCACTTCAAGCCATTCTCTTCATTGGGGTCCAGGGAACCAGGTGCTTAGGCCCTGAGGATGTCTGAGGTCTGGAGAGCAGGAAGTCCCTCAGGGGATGAGGCAAGTGTGTGAGCCTCCCAGAGTCCTTAGAAACACCTCCTCTGAAAGGAGGTGGGGGCAGTAGCAAAGCAGAGAGAGAGAAGGAAGGAGGCAGAAGCAAAGGGAGCAGAAGCAGCCTGGGGTACTCCCTGGCGGCCCAGTGGTTAGGACTCTGCACTTTCACTGCTGCAGGCATGGGCTCGATTCCTGGTCGGGGAACTAAGATCCTGCAAGCCGAGTGGCATGGCCAACAAAAAAAAAAAAAAAAAAGGAGCAGCCTGCAGCTGCAGGGCTGGCTGACAGCAGAGCAGGGCAAGCTCTTGGAGGAGAAAGGGTCAGAGACCCCCCCCCCCAAAAATGAGGCTTCAACAAACTACCGACTGGGAGAAAATATATGCAAATCACATAGCTGATAAGGGGTTAATATCCAAGATGTATAATGAACTCACACAACGCAAGAGCAAAAAGCAAACAATGGGCAGAGGAAGTAAGTCAGAAAGGGAAAGACAAATATCATATGATATCACTTATATGTGGCATCTAACAAAACAATGATACAAATGAACTTTTTTACAAAACAGAAACAGACTCACAGATCTCGAAATCAAACTTATGGTTACCAAAGGGGAAACATGGGGGGAAGTGATAAATTAGGAGATTGGGATTAACATAGACACAGTACTATATATAAAAAGATAACTAACAAGGACCTACTGGATAGCAGGGGGAACTCTACTCAATATTCTATAATAACCTATATGGGAAAAGAATCTGAAAAAGAATGGATATATATATATAACCGATTCACTTTGATGTACACCTGAAACTAACACAACATTGTAAATCAACTATACTCCAGAAAAAAAAAAAAAAAGGGCAGAGGATCTCAATAGACACTTTCCCAAAGAAGAGGTACACATGGCCAATAGGTACATGAAAAGGTGCTCAAAATCACTGATCATCAGGGAAATGCAAATCAAAACCACAATGAGATACCACCTCACACCTGTTAGAACGGCTGTTATCAAAAAGACAACAAATAATAAATGCTGGCAAGGATGTGGAGAAAAGATAACCCTTGTGCACTGTTGGTGGGAATGTAAATTAGCATAGCGACTCTGGAAAACAGTATGGAGGTTCCTAAAAATTAGAAATACAACTACCATATGATCCAGCAATTCCACTTTAGGGTATTTATTGGAAGGAAACAAAAACACTACCTTGAAAAGGTATCTGTACCTCTGTATTCACTACAGCATTATTTGCAATAGCCAAGACATGGAAGTAACCTAAGTGTCCCTGGATGGATGAATGGATAAAGAAGATATAGTCTGGGCTTCCCTGGTGGCGCAGTGGTTGAGAGTCTGCCTGCCGATGCAGGGGACGCGGGTTTGTGCCCCGGTCTGGGAAGATCCCACATGCCGCGGAGCGGCTGGGCCCGTGAGCCATGGCTGCTGAGCCTGCGTGTCCGGAGCCTGTGTTCCGCAATGGGAGAGTCCACAACAGTGAGAGGCCCGCGTACCGCAAAAAAAAAAAGAAGATGTGGTCTATATATACCCACACAATAGAATATCACTCAGCCACAAAAAAGAATGAAATCTTGCCATTTGTGACAACATGGATGGACTTAGAGGGTATTACACTAAGTGAAGTAAATCAGAGAAAGACAAATACCATATGATTTCACTTATATGTGGAATCTAAAAAACAAAATAACAAATAAAACAACAAAAAACTGGGACTTCCCTGGTGGCGCAGTGGTTATGAATCCGCCTGCCAATGCAAGGGACATGCGTTCGAGCCCTGGTCCAAGAAGATCCCACGTGCTGCAGAGCAACTAAGCCTGTGCGCCGCAATTACTGAGCCTGTGCTCTAGAGCCCGCGAGCCACAACTACTGAGTCCTTGCACCTAGAGCCCGTGCTCCGCAATAAGAGAGGCCCACGCACCAAAACGAAGAGTAGCCCCCGCTCGCAGCAACTAGAGAAAGCCCATGCGTAGCAACTAAGACCAACTCAGCCAAAAATAAATTTAAAAAAATAAAAAATCCTTACAGATACAGATAGATTGGTAGTTGGCAGAGGCAGGGAGTGGAGGATGGGTGAAATGGGTGAAGGTGGTCCAAAAGTACAAACTCCCAGTTATAAAATAAATAAGTCATGGGGATGTAATGTACACCATGGTAGGGGGGGAAAATGAAAAAAACGAGAAATGAGACTTCAAGAGGAAGAGCAGATTTCCTGAGCAAGGAAGGCTTGTATCTCAGACTTCAGAGCAGGACGTCTGGAAGGCGACAGAGAAGAAAACGACATTCTTTTTGCTGGGGGATGTTTAGGAGATATTAGGAGCTAGTGTTTCAGGCTGTGTGTTCAATGAGCTCTTTTTTTTTTCAGGGGACAATAGCACATTGTGTGGAGTTTTCTGAGAGCACCTGCTGGGCCGGGACCGCCTGAGGAGGTGGCACAAGACAGGACCTTCCTGCTGGACCGCAGAGCAGGGCACACCCTTGTGAAGCAAAGGAAAGGGGAAGGGCCAGCCAGGCTAAAAGCCGGGGCAGAGGCGTGGAGGTATGTTAGGCTCTAGAATGTTCTGAGAACAGTAAGGACATGGTTTGGCTGGAGCCCAAGGCACACTGGGAGATACAGAAGGAGTTGTTGGGGGCTGGGCCCCAGATGCCAGAGTGAGGCCGGAGGATTTCCTCCTGGGGCAGTGGGGTCCAGCAGAGCTGCGTGCTGGCAGGGCCGGGTGTGTTCAGAGCTGTGGCTGAGGATGGCTCCTCTCTGTGCCACTTTCTCAGATGCCAGTCCAACATCTGTGAGCCAAGCACTCTGCTATAATTGGGGATTATGACAACACCTCTAATTAACAGTTTTAAAAATATGTGTGCGTATGTGCGCGTATGTGTATGAGTCTGTGTGAGTGTGTATATGTGAGATTGTATGTGTTTGTATTTCTCTAGTCCTTCCAGCTGTGGCCTCCTGTTAATATCCCTTTCCTGTGCACTAAGAGGAGTGTCTTAGCAACTTTTCTGGGCAAGCCTTGAACTGGTACCCATTCTTCCCTCCTCTTTTTTTAAATAAATTTATTTATTTATTTATTTTTGGCTGCGTTGGGTCTTCATTGCTGCATGCAGGTTTTCTCTAGTTGCGGAGAGCGGGGGCTACTCTTCGTTGCAGTGCGCAGGCTTCTCATTGCGGCGGCTTCTCTTGTTGCAGAGCCCGGGCTCTAGGCGTGCAGGCTTCAGTAGTTGTGGCTCGTGGGCTGTAGAGCACAGGCTCAGTAGTTGTGGCGCACAGGCTTAGTTGCTCTGTGGCATGTGGGATCTTCCCAGACCAGGGCACGAACCCATGTCCGCTGCATTGGCAGGTGGATTCTTAACCACTGTGCCACGAGGGAAGCCCTCCCCTTTTTCTTATTTTTTAAATAAATTTATTTATTATTATTTTTGGCTGCGTTGGGTCTTTGTTGCTGCCCGTGGACTTTCTCTAGTTGTGGTGAGCGGGGGCTACTCTTCGTTGCGGTGCATGGGTTTCTCGTTGCGGTGGCTTCTCTTGTTGTGCAGCACGGGCTCTAGGCGCGTGGGCTTCAGTAGTTGTGGCTCGCGGGCTTAGTTGCTCTGCGGCATGTGGGATCTTCCCGGACCGGGGCACGAACCCGTGTCCCGTGCATCGGCAGATGGATTCTTAACCACTGCGCCACCAGGGAAGACCCCTCTTTTTAAATGTACCTCTGTTCTTCTTCAAACAAGGAGGAAACGAGACAAGAACTCCTCCCAGCTGGAGGTTGCCCACTGCTTTTCCACCCCTTGCCATGTACGCAGAGCGGGGAGGGGCAGCTGCATGCAGGATCTACCTTGGGGCAGCGCTTGGTGGCCTGAATCCTCTAAGTCAGGCAGCCCTAGCTTTGAATCCTGGCTTGGTGCTCAATTTTTCCTAGTTGTGTAACTCTGGATAATAACCCTTGATCTTTTTTGAACCTCAAATTCTTCATCTGTAAGAGGAAGAAAGAATATTTACCTTGCAGGGCTGTGAGGACTAACAGTGCGCACGAAAGGTCTTACCTAATGGCTCTGGCATTTTAGACAGTTAGTATATAGTGGTTATATTACTATTATCTGCAAAAGTGTAAGCCAGGTGGAGTGTTTTTCGTACCTCTTGTAGCACCTAGTGTTTATCCTGGCTCCCATTTCCTACATCTTAGGTGGACCATTTCAGGGACATTGATGTTGAAACATCAGGCTTCTGGAGTCTAAACGCTTGACCAGAAATCAAACAAGCAGGCTTTAATGGTGGAAAACAGGCAGAGGCACCTGTCCTGGTTCCCCGTAGATGGGAGGGTGATGGGGTGGGGGCAAGGTTACTGGAATCACTAGGAAGGAGGATCTAGAGTTAAAGGAAGGGAATTCCCTGGAGGTCCAGTGGTTTTAGGACTCGGTGCTTTCACTGCTGAGGGCTCGGGTTCGATCCCTGGTCGGGGAACTAAGATCCTGCAAGCTGAGTGGTGCAGCCAAAAAAAAATAATAATAATAATAGAGTTAAGGGAAGGCTCACTTTCTGCCCCCTGTGGAGATGAGTGCAATAATGACATGGTTTTATTTTATTTTATTATTTATTTATTTATTTATTTTACAGTACGCGGGCCTCTCACTGTTGTGGCCTCTCCCATTGCGAAGCACAGGCTCCGGAGCACAGGCTCCGGACGCGAAGGCTCACTTTCTGCCCCCTGTGGAGATGAGTGCAGTAATGACATGGTTTTATTTTATTTTATTATTTATTTATTTATTTATTTTACAGTACGCGGGCCTCTCACTGTTGTGGCCTCTCCCATTGCGGAGCACAGGCTCATGGACGCTCAGCGGCCATGGCTCACGGGCCCAGCCACTCCACGGCATGTGGGATCTTCCCGGACCGGGGCACGATCCCACGTCCCCTGCATCGGCAGGCAGACTCTCAACCACTGCGCCACCAGGGAAGCCCAACATGGTTTGTTTTTTTAAAGGAGGTGAAATTTAAAAATTATGAGGTGGAGGGTATTTCTGCCTTAGACTGGACGGTTTGGAGAGGCCTCCGTGGAGGGGACATTTCAGTGAAAGGTAAAACAGGAAGGCGCTGCCACATGAGTTGGGAAGAAGGAGAGGCCTCTTTGAGGAAATGAAAGAAGGACCCCCAACCCCATGTGACAGAAGGGCAGTGCTGGGGAGACGGCCCGGGAGATGAGATCAGGGGAGCACGGGGCAGAGGCCAGATCACGCAAAGAGAGTCTTTGGGTTGTTGGGGTCCTGCTTCAATCCACACACGTCAACCTCTACCCCCCTTCCCACTTCTGCGTCCTCCAAACTCGATCAACCAGAAACTCTGACACCAAGAGCTGCCCATCCTGCGACCACCAGCCTCCAGCTCTGCTCCTCCACTGTCTTCGTGCCTCAGTTTCCCAACCGAAAAATCCTTAATACTATTCTTCCTGAAGAGCCACTACATGAGGCTTCACAGGGGTGCTACCATCCCTCTCCATCTTTTCTCTTCTTTCTCCTTCTCTGCCTGGCCCAGGTGGGAGGGAGCAGACCCTACACCTTGGAGGTCAGCAGCTGAGCCTTAATAAAGCTTTGACTCCTTACTTAAAAAGGTATCTAGAAGGGTTGTTGTGAAGCCCCTGCCAGTAGAGCTCAGGCTCAGCCTCCTCCTTTTTTAGCAGAAGGGAAGCAGCTGGGCAGGTGAGGGAGGCTCCCTGCAGGGGAACAGGTGCATGAGAGCTGCTCCCCGCCCCCCTCCGGCCTCACCCTCGCTTTGTCCCTGCTCTGATTATTGCTTTATTACTGTTTTCAGTCAGATATAATTCCAGCATTTTCTATAATCTTGATCTTTTCATTGATACCAGATTTCTATACAAAGATTTGTATATAAAATGATTATGTACCCACCAGAATACATTCCCCAGCAATTAGAACGCCTAAGATGCAGCTCCCAACATGCTTCTGCACATTCCTCATTTATTACTTTTGAAAGTGTTTTGTGATTTTTTTTTTTTTTGGTGCATGTGTTTACAAATCCAATAACAATTCTCATTTAGAGTTGCAAAACACGAAGCCAATTTTGAACCCAGACAGATGGCAGCTAAATGAAGTTTAATTAAAGAATGAGTGCTTTGAATCAAATCACTTTAAAAAGTACAGTACGCTGAGATTCTGGAGAGGTTGCATAAACAGCATCTGGCTCTCTTGCAGAAAGCAGGGGATGCTTGGGAGGACATACTGGGTAAGGCATCCCCCAGCGTATCTGGGGGTGCTGGCTGGGCACACTGGGCAAAGCGAGCAGGCGGGGTGGGGGTGGAGGGGAGGTGGCCAGCGGCCCCCAAGCACATCCTCCGTACTCAGCCCGGACACAGCTCCCAAAACCCGGAGCGCCCGGGACAGGAGGGGAAACGGACACAGGTCACCTCTTGGTTCAAAAGCTTTGACTTGACGGGAGGGGTTCCGCCTTATGCTTTTATGAAATGAAGTCCGGCAACAAGGCGCGAAGGTTTGCTGCACCAACCTACCTATTTGCACACGTCCGAAAGATGACAGATGCAGACACTCTGCAGTCCGCAGCGCTGGTGTTCCGGGGTTCCAGCGCCCTTCCCCGGGGCTCCCCGCCTCTCCGCGCAGTCGGCGGCGGCACCGTCTCGGGCACGCGGAGCCCCGCCCTCCCGGGGCCGGAGCCACTTCCGGCTCTGGCCGCAGATCTGAGCCCGGGGGCGGGGCGACCCTGGTCGGTCTAGACAACCGGGAGGCGCCAGCTGGGGTGCGGGGGCGCCAGGTGGACCCGAGTCCCAGGCCGGCCAGGCCGCGAGGAGGCCGGTGCCAAGGCTGCAGCCGCTCACTGCTCTGTGGCTGACGTAGAGAAGAAAGGGGACAGATCGGTGGGATGAGAGGCAGAGGAGGGGGACAGACCGGGAGCGCCAAGAAGTTGCCACTCAGTGCTGCGGGGGAGGGAAAGCAGTGGGGTTTTTTAATCCAGGGAGAGATAGGATGAGATGGGGGAAGGCTGGGTGGCAAGAGAAGGGGCTTGAAGGCAAGGTGGCAGCCGCAACGATGTCCTTGATCTCCTAGGCAGCTTATGCCTTGGGGGGGGTGGTCAGTAGAGGGGGTCGCCCCTCCCCCTGATCCTGGAGATTACAAGGCCAGCTGGGCCCAGGGCCAGGGGCCTGAGGATGGAGTGGAGAGCCCTGGCAGGTCCTGGGGCCACTGGCATGTGGCAGAAAGAGGACAAGTTTGGGTGGGGCATACCCAGCTCGTGGTTCCGGCTTCTTGCGTCTTTCTAGGAGGAAGCAGAGTCTGGAAGGCTGGGACAGGGCCTTCCCTCCCAGCTCTGGGCACCGGGCTAACCCAGAGGGCTGGCAGAAGCTCCTGAACCGTTCGGATCGTGTACTTAGCTGATTCAGGACTCAGTTCCTCCAAGCTGCAGGCTTCCTGCTGGACCTTGGCTGGACCCCGTGGTCACCCTGACTCCTCTACGCCCCAGCACTTGCATCCAATTGACCTCCAAGTCCTGTTGGCTGCCCTCCCTGTTATTCTCCACCTGGCTCAAACCCTGCCAGCTCTCGCTGGAACAACTACAAGAGCCTCCCACATGGCCTCCAGCTTCTCTCTCCTCTGAAGCTTCCTGGCTGCTGGAAGTGGACCCTTCCAAAATGCAGATCTGGTCTTGGTTCTCCCCTGGTACTCCGTGCTGTGGCTCTCACCACCATACCCCATCACCTTTACCCGGCCCACAAGGTCTTCCACCAGGGCCAGGGAGAACAGGATGCAACGTGCAAGGCTGGGCCAGCAGAACCCAGGCTGCATTTCTGCCCCCGCCCACCTCTTGATCACAGCACCATGTGCAGGCGGCAGCCTGCTGGGAACACACCCACCTATCCGTCACACTTCCAGCCGCTCTCCTTGAGTCCTCTGCTCCAGCGACTCCTTGTTCCTGGAATTTCCAGGTTCTCAGTCCGGGCCTCCCTGCCTTTGCACGTGCGGCTCTCCCCTCTTTGTGCCACCGTCCTGCGCCAGCCCTCCCCGCTTTGTCCCACCAACTCCTAATGTGCTTCTAGGACCATTTCCTGATTCTGCGCTAGGTAAGGGCGCCCTGCCTTCCCCACCAGGACTGAATGAGCGGCCACTGGGTGCCAGGCCTGGACTACCGCCAGGCCCTTTTGACTTGTCTTTCTGCCTCCGGTCTCATCCTTTCCTTCACCTTTCCACCTGCCACCAAAGAGGTCTTTCTGAGAAGCAGCTGTGACCCATCACTCTGCTTCAGGACCCAGAACTCTGGGTTCCTGGTCAAAAACCCACCCCAGGTGCTGGCTTCGGCAGCCCATACACTAAAATCGGAACGATACAGAGATTAGCATGGCCCCTGGGCAAGGATGACACGCAAATTTGTGAAGCATTCCATATTTTTAAGAGAAAAACAAATACCGTATGCTAACACATATGTATGGAATCTTAAAAAAATTTAAAAAAATGGTTCTGAAGAACCTAGGGGCAGGACAGGAATAAAGACGCAGACGTAGAGAATGGACTTGAGGACACGGGGAGAGGGAAGGTAAGCTGGGATGAAGTGAGAGAGTGGCATGGACATATATATGCTACCAAATGTAAATAGATAGCTAGTGGGAAGCAGCTGCATTGCACAGGGAGATGAGCTCCGTGCTTTGTGACCACCTAGAGGGGTGGGATAGGGAGGGTGGGAGGGTGGGAGGGAGATGCAAGAGGGGGGTGATATGGGGATATATGTATATGTATAGCTGTTCACTTTGTTGTACAGCAGAAACTAACACACCATTGCAAAGCAATTATACTCCAATAAAGATGTTAAAGAAAAACACAGACAAAAAAACCCACCCCAGCCCTCCAGGCCCAACCCAAAGCCCCTTCGCCAAGATGCCTTCCCTCCAGCTATGAAGATTCCATACTTGCTGATCATACTTGACTTAAATATATATATATATATATATATATATATATATATATTTATTTGGTTGCATCAGGTCTTAGTTGCGACAGGCAGGCTCCTTAGTTGCAGCTCACTGGCTCCTTTGTTGCGGCATGTGGGCTTCTTAGTTGTGGCATGTGGGACCTAGTTCCTGGACCAGGGGTCAAACCCAGGCCCCCTGCATTGGGAGCTCGGAATCTTAATCGCTGTGCCACCAGGGAAGTCCCCATACTTGACTTTTCTGACTTCACCTGAGTTACTGGGGCAAGGGCAAGACGGCCCCTTACCACACTGAACGCTCCCTGAGGCCAGGGGGGTCAGCCTAGCACTTTGCCTTCCGTGGTGCCGCATCCTGAGGTCATGTGACCCCAGCAGCAGCCAAATGAGTGAAGTCTGTACCCAGGGCCTCGCGGTCAGGGCCACCGCCTCTGCTTTGGCAAGGACGGAGGGCCCGGGCAGGCCACCTGAGCTGGGTTTCCTGACCTCGTTCCAGTGATAGCTGCAGCCACAAATTCCAAGAGAGAACACGCAACAGGAACAAAGGCAATGGTTTTTTTTTTTTTTTTTTACTTATTTAAAAAGGCCTTGCCGGCAGGAATATAGTGTAAAAATCATTGGAAAAACTAAAAGGCATCGATACATATCCGAATATACACTTTGTACATAAATTACATTTCCTTTAGTCTTTCTGAGTGAGGTCCTGATTCAGCACTGAGGTCTAGTAATTCAGAGGTCCCGGGAGCTGCACGTTCAGGCCGGCATAGTCCACCATGTACATTGGCCATTGCTAGAAAGAGGGGGACAGAGAGCCCGGGTTAGGACTCCGGGTGACGTGGAGAGCATACCAGAACACTCAGCGCTGCTTTCTGAAGGGCTTCCTCAGATGCTATTTATTTTGAGGCCATGGAATGCCCAGAGACGGGACGTGACCTGTCTAAGGTCACGCAGTTCACCAGTGGTCATGGGGCCTGGGCTGGAGTCTTCTGACCTATTCCCACCTGTGTCCTGGGGGCTAGCCATGTGAGCAGACATGTGGGGAGGGAATTGGGGATTGGCTCAGAACTGCTGGTCACCACCGTCAACTCAGCCCCCTCCAGGCCTCAGGCCCCAAAGCAGCTGTCCTGTCTCTCTGGGTGGTGCGAGGGGCTAGGGACCCTCTGTGAGCACCCTGGCAGGAACAGAGGCAAAGCCTGAGCTTCGGGGTTTAGCAGGAAGGGGTCCAAGGATAAACAAATCCTAAAGTCATTTTCAACTGTCTTCCAATATTCTCCCCATTTGGACTCAGGATTTCAAAGCTAATATTTTGAAATCAGAAAGAACCCTCAAGTGTGTGCCCTTAATGAGGTTTTCCTCGTGGGTGGGAGAGAAAAATCCAGCCACATGGCAGAACAGGTGGCGCTTTGGAGGTGGGGTCTCCATCCACCACTGACCAGCCATGAGGCCACAGAGTCATGCGGCCTCTGACCCTGGTTTTCCTTGTCTACGTAACTGCAGGGAACACCTCACAGGGCTGTGGCTCAGAGCATGTGATGTGAGCACAGAGATTAGTCTAGCATCTGATTGCCCCTGGAACCCAGGAGTCTGCTTGAGGTCCTGCCGAGTGGGTGGTCTGGTCCCTTCCCTCTCCTTGGCCTCAGCTTGCCCATCTGCACAGTGGGGGTGTGAACTCCTTCCCCGGGCGCCTGTGGGCACCTGATGAGAGGGGGGTGGACTGTCTCATGGGTAGGGCAGGCAGATGTGTCTGCAGACTCTACTCAGTGCCCAGCATCTCCCCGCACCCCAGACCCACGCCCCGGAGTAGACGAGCCTGCCCGAGTGCCGGCTGAAAGCCAGAGAGAAGAGCAGTCAGGTCCAGGTCTGTGCAACTTTACCACGAGTGAGATCTGGTTGGTGGATGCCACTGACTCCGGGTTAGAGGAGGAGGAAGACGAGATGGAATTCCCTTCGGAGACCCGCTTTCTCTTGCGCTTGGGGATGCTGCTGTCTTTGGCTGGTGGGAGAAAGGGTTGCTGACGCCAGGTGCCAGGGCCACTGTGTCTTGGCCTCCTGACCCCCCACGGAGAAGGCCTTGCTCTCTGGTTTGAAGTCCCCCTCTCAGCACTCAGGGCTCCCGGCCCACCAGCGGCTGAGGTCCATCTCTCCGGCCTCCTTCCCTAAGCAGCCCCGCACCCCACTCGCCCACCTTCCTGCTCCCGCTCACCTGTCTGCTTTGCTAACGATAGAGCCTCCTCCCCCAGGTGGGTCTCCCCAGTAGGTTTCCTTATACCCTCCTCAGACCATGTAGCCTATGGGCTCCCAGCCTCCCCAGAACTCCCAGACTCTGAGCCACACAGACTTAAGTCTTAAGGAGAGTCACTTAGTGGCCAACGAGCCTTCATTCTGTCACAAGTAAAATGTAAGATCCTGCAGGTTTGCTGGGAGAGTCACATGAGCTAATGTGCCTGGTCCCCAGTAAATAGTCAGAAACTGAGAATTGGTATCAGTATCGTTGCTACTGTTACCGCTGATGTGTGATGACCCAGATCTGATTTGCTGTGAATGATGACAGGTCACAGGTACGAGTAGACAGGCAGTGTCCCAATGGAAAGAAACCCTGGTTTAGAGCCAGAAGTCCTAAGTGCAAACTCCACTGCTGCCACCTACTAGCTGTGTGACCCTGGTAAATTGATTAACCTCTCTGAGCCAAAAGGGGACAACTGTGATATGAGACTCAAAGGAGATTATGTGTATGAAAGAGCCTAGTACCAAGCCCAGCACACAGCAGGACTAGCAGGGGTCGTGTTGCTGCTGAATTCAATTCATGTGAATATGTAAGACTTATCAAAAAGATGTGCAGCTGTATATTGGGGAATTCCCTGGCGGTCCAGTGGTTAGGACTCTGCACTTCCACCGCAGGGGACCGGGTTCCATCCCTGGTCGGGGAACTAAGATCCCCGAATTCTCAAGGCCAAAAAAACCAAAAAAACAAAAAACGATTTGCTGCTGTGTGATGCACAGGTGGGGACTGGGCTCGACTGAGTGGGCGGACGGGTTACTGACACAGCCCAGCCCACCAGAAGGGTCTTAATGACACAGCATGAGGGCAGGCTGGGCC
Organism: Lagenorhynchus albirostris; assembly: GCF_949774975.1. Lineage (NCBI taxonomy): Eukaryota > Metazoa > Chordata > Mammalia > Artiodactyla > Delphinidae > Lagenorhynchus > Lagenorhynchus albirostris. The sequence continues at coordinate 77,949,160 of NC_083109.1, forward strand.
CAGGGGGCAATTGTTCGTTCAGCTGCTGAAGCAAAACCAGAGCCTGGCATCTGGGATGTGGTGTAAAGACCCCGGGAAACAGGAGGCTCTGGAGGCAGGAGGAGCCCAGGTTGCGAGCCAGGGAGGAGGAGTTTTTGTAGGAGGCTTCACATGCCAACAAGTCAGAGGCGCTGGCCCAGGGCTGTGGACCCTAAAGATGGCCACGGCGGGGGGTGGATGTAAGTGACAGCATCCAGTCTCTGATCATTTGTCCCAAACTCTCCTCCCTGAGGCCTCCATGGAGCCTTCTGCGTGTGTGCCTTTGACTTGGGAGCAGCTCCCAAACCTAGTCACCTCTCTACCATGAGTGCCTAGTGCCGTGCCCGTGGCACGTCAGCACATGCTACAAGGAGGTGGCTGCTGGTTGCCTGTGCCACCCCAGGCTGTGGTGTCCCAGGGGAACTGGGACCATCTGGAGTTGGGCCATCTTGGGTCTCAGGCTGGGGTGGGGCCACCTCGCTGAATTCCATCACTGTCCCCGTTAAGCAGCCACGCTGGGGCCTGCAGTCCACGGTGACCTGTGGTTCAGAAGGATGGTCCGGACACCAGGTTCTAGGCGGCCGCCAACTCACTATATGGCCTTGGCAAGTCCCTTCTCCTCCCTGGGCCTCAGTTTCCCAGAGGTACCATGAGAGGTGGGACGAGACGGGTGTTTCTTAATCAGAGGTGCACCTCCCAATCCCCAGGGCTCCATCCTCTCGAGCTCTATGGCACGCCTGCTTAATCAGAATCCCAGAGTTTCCCAGGTTCTTGCGCCCTGAAAGGTTCCAGAAGACCAGGGTCTGGTGCAGGTGCTGCCCTGCAAATGCAGGCAGAATCTAGGGGGCCCAGCCAGCCTCCGGCAGCGCCCGCCTGCCTCACCCCTGCCGACCCCACGTCACCCCTCCTCCCCTCCCCGGGTGACTTCTGCCATCCTACCTGACGCCCCCTCTTGCTGGTTCCAGCCTGTCCCTCACCCTCTCTAGCAGATCTGACACCCTCTCTAGCTGATCCTCTCTAGCTGATCTGGCCCTCTGTGGCAGGGCCTCTCTGAAGGGTGCCTGCAGGCTTCCTGTCCTTCCAGCACCTGGGGATACTGGCGCTGCAGAGGGAGGTCTCAGGCTCCCTGGGGAGGTACTGGGCAGGGGGACTACACTTCCCTCTATTGCGTGCCACTTGGCCCAGATCTGTCCATAGACTCTGGTCCCTGAGAGGCAGAAGGGTGGCCTTTTTTTTTTCCAGCCACACCGCGTGGCTTGTGGGATCTCAGTTCCCTGACCAGGGATTGAACCCGTGCCCCCTGTAGTGGAAGCTCAGAGTCCTAACCACCGGACTGCCAGGGATTTCTCAAGGATGGCCTCTTTAGCCTCTGACTTACCTGGCACCTTGGCATCATTGCAGATTTCTGCAAAAGGCCTGAAAAAGAGAAAGATGAGGTGGCAGTTAGAAAATGAGGTTTCCCCTCCTCCTTCTCACCTGCTCCCTGAGTCTGGGCGACATCTCTCGTGAGATGACACGAGATGAGATGCCGCCACTGCTGGAACATTAGCCAGGTAAGACCCGGATGAAAACGGTCAGCATCCCCGCCCAGAGCAGGCGCGTGATCGCCAGTCTCGGGACCTGGTTTCCTCTAGAGAGCGAGGGTGTCGTCTGACCAAGTAATCAAAAGTGTGTGCCTAGGTTTATGTAGATGGATATTTGAGACAGTAGTATATCTTAATATATCTTTTACTTTTTATTTTATTGATTATTTTACTTGCAGCGTTATTATATGAACCACCCCCCACAAATTAGACGTAACCTAAATGTCCATCAGTAGAGGACATTATGGTCCATCTAAACAGTCGTTAAAGGGAGTTATCATGGAAATGGATAATGGTCAAATACATGCAAGATAGCCAGCGAGGAAACAGCAAGTTTTACTTACTGTCTACAGATAAATACTGTTTGATCTCAGTTTCATTTTTCAAAATATATATCTAACAGGCATTAAAAGAGAAGTGGAAACGTTGAAGGAAAACCCCAGAATGTCTTTGGTGGTTCTCTTTGGTGGAAAGTATGCCTACAGGGTGTGGGGTGGGCATTTTCTCCTATTTTCCAGAAGTTACTTCAGGGAGTGGACTGTAGTTGGGAAGGAAGGGAAACCTCTACTTTTCATCTGAGACCCCTCTGAATAATTTGATTTTTTTTGACACATGCAAATACTATTTTAATTTTAAAACATGGAGTATAAAATTGAAAAGAAAATATGGGTAGAGGAAAAACTAAGAAAGGAATGCACCATCAGGGACTTCCCTGGTGGTCCAGCGGTTAAGACTCTGTGCTCCTGATGCAAGGGACCCGGGTTCGATCCCTGGTCAGGGAACTAGATCCCACATGCCGCAACTAAAGATCCTGCATGCTGCAACGAAGAGCCGGTGCAGCCAATAAATAAATAAATAAATATTAAAAAAAAAAAAAGCACCACCAGTGTTAACTCTGAATAGGAGTGTTACGGGTTATCTTCCTCGTTGTTTCTACTTTTTGTATTTTCCCCAAGTTTGCTGTGTGTATTGTTTCTAAATCAGAAAATAATCAAATAAACTACCATATTTTTAAAAAAACACTATAAGGATATATAGTAAAATACAGACAGTGGTTGTCTCTGGGGGGTGGGGGTACTGAATTACTGTTATTTTCTAAATACAGGAAAATGGGTAAACATGAGGGGAATAGTAAAAAAAAAAAAAAAAAATCAAATTTAATTAAAATCCGAAAAGTAAACCAACACCCATGAATGCTGAGGCCTTGCGTTTCAATTGAAAGGGGTTGTAATCAGGACATCCAGGGCTACAGGCTGAATGCTAGTGTCCCTGAAAAATTCAAATGTTGAAACCTAATCCCCAATGGGATGGTATTTGTTGGTGGGGTCTTTGGGAGGTGATAAGGTCAGGAGGGTGGAGCCCTCGAGAACAGGATTAGTGAGTGCCCTTATTAGAGGCCCCAGATTGCTCCCTTGTCCCTTCCACCGTGTGAGGACACAGCGAAAAGAGGGCCATCTGTGAACCAGGAAGAGCCTCACCAGATGCCAAATCTGCTGGCACCTTGATCTTGGACTTCCCAGCCTCCAGAATGGTGAGAAATAAACTTCTTAAATAAACTGGTGAGAAATACCCAGTCTGTGGTATTTTGTTACAGCAGCCCGAATGGACTAAGCTACCTGGGTCTAGAGCCCAGCTGACCCACTGTGACTTACACTGTCCCTTTCCTCACCAGTTTCCTGATCTTTAAGATGAGAGTGTTAAGCTAGTCCATCTCCTGGATTCTGTGCAAGTGAAAGGTCCCTCTCTCTCCTTTTCTCTCTGTCTCTCTCTCTGACTCCTGGCTGGGCCTGCTTTGGGGGTTCCCCTCCCAGATCCAAGCAGCACCCTCTCCCATGGCCCCCACCACCCTGCCCACCCTGACGCAGGTGCTGGGGGCACTCACTGGAGCTGGTTGATGATGACCATGCGGACGTGCTCCCGGGCCTTCAGGATCTTCTCCAGCCGGTGTATGTCATATGTGTTGGGGTTCCGGAAAGGGATGTCATCGGGCAGGCCTGTGACCTCGACAGCATCTGGGCTGTCCCGAATCAGTTTGTAAGGGACGAGCACAGGCCGGTTCAGGCCCAGGGCCTCACCTAGAGGGCACAGGGAGTCAGGGAAGATGTCCCCTGTCAAAGCCAAGCTCTGTGGGGAACGGCTGGGACCCAGCACAGCCCCACTCGGTAGCCACCGCACCACTGAGAGTTTATAAGTCAACACACACACCACTTTTTTTTTTATCCAATTAGCAAAACTAAAAATCCAGGAGGGGTGGGGGTGGGAAAGAGTGGGAGCTTGGGATTAGCAAATACAAACTAGTATATACAGGATGAATAAACAACAAGGTCCTACTGTATAGCACAGGGAACTATATTCAATACCCTGTGATAAACCAGAATGGAAAAGAATATGAAAAAGAATATATATAACTGAGTCACTTTGCTGTATAGCAGAAATAATACAACACTGTAAATCAACTATACTTCAATAAAATTTAAAAAAAAATCCATCAAATTCCCTGGCAGTTCAGTGGTCAGACTCCATGCTACCACTGAAGAGGGCATGGGTTTGATCCCTGGTCAGGGAACTAAGATTCCGCATGCCTCCAGGCTCACCACCCCCCCAAAAAAATTCAATATCCAACACTGGCAATGAAACAGGTACTTTCACACATGCCCAGTGCAATGATTTGTTAAGTGTGCACGCCTGGACCTGACAAATGAGGACCTGATGCTGCTAAAAATCCACTCCAACTGTGTTAGAAAACATAAAAGTCCTTACTTAGGTATTTGTGGCTGAAATGACGGGATGTCTTAGATTTGTTTCAAAGTACTAAACCTATCAAAGTGTGCCTGTGGAAAGAGATGAACTAAGATTGGCAAAATGTTGGTAAGCACAGAAGCCAGGTTTGAGTTACATGGTGGGTCATTTTGTCATTCTCTCTGCTTTTGTGTATGTTTGAAAACTGATTCCAAAATAAAAAGTGAAAAAGACACCACAAACCACCAGCAGAGCTGCTTCCTGTTACTCTCAAAATGAAACCCCAACTCGGAGTCCTGGCCTGCCCACCTCTCCCCACCCCGTCATCAGGACATCTTCCCACTCCAGGCCCTCCTGACTTCTCGCTGCTCCCCAGTCACCGAGCTGTTCCCTCTGCCTGGCAAGCTTCCTTCTAATGTCTGTCCCCTCCTGACATTCAAGTTCTGGCTAAAACATCCCTTCTTCCAAGGAGCTTTCTTTCTTTCTTTTTTTTCAATTAATTAATTAATTAAGTTTATTTTTGGCTGTGTTGGGTCTTCGTTGCTGAGCGTGGGCTTTCTCTAGTTGTGGCGAGTGGGGGCTACTCTTCGTTGGGGTGCGCGGGCTTCTCATTGCAGTAGCTTCTCTTTTTGTGGAGCATGGGCTCTAGGCACGTGGGCTTCAGTAGTTGTGGCACTCAGGCTCAGTAGTTGTGGCACGCGGGCTCAGGAGTTGTGGCTCACGGGCTCTAGAGCGCAGGCTCAGTAGTTGTGGTGCACAGGCTTAGTTGCTCCGCGGCATGTGGGATCTTCCCGGACCAGGGCTTGAACCCATGTCCCCTACACTGGCAGGTGGATTCTTAACCACTGCGCCACCAGGGAAGTCCCCAAGGAGCTTTCTGGTTCACCGATCCAGACAGGCCACGGCTACCCCGTCTCACCCTCATCACACTTCTACAGTTTCCTGTTTTCCTTTGTCACTCTCTGAAATTCTTTCTTTTTTTTTTAACTGTCTTTCTCTGCTACAATACAAAGTGGAGCCAATACTACTAAATTCATCACGAACAAAATGTATATAGAGCACCTAGTGCAGCCTGGCACCCAGTAATCTAGAAAATGCTCCATCAGTGGTAACCGTATTATCAACTGCACCATCCTGGGTTCTGCCCTGGCACCTGGATGCCTTCTGCACAGGACCTGGCACCTTTCATATATTCCACGGCCAGTTCCCTCCCAACACTGAGCCCCTGGACGGCGGGATCAGATGCCTTCCTCTGGAATCTCAGGGCTGAGTGTGTGTTGGGCAGACAAGCGTCTGCGTGAACAAGCACTTGGCCGTGGGGCACGGCCTCTGCCACACAGCCCAGCCCTAGAAAAACAGAAATGCTGACCATAGCCATCCCTACTGTGTGCATCACAGATCAGGGTTTTTTCCCCTTTCTTGGATGGGGAGAAAGAGGGATCAGCTCCCATCAGTCTCGGACAGGGCAACTATGTCCCCAGGGAGCGGACAGGCCAGCTGGGGGCAACTGGAGGCCAGGCTGGCTGCAGAGGGAGGGGCGCCTCCAAGGAAGGCTGCCCCCCAGGACCTGCCCTCCCCCGCCACGCACTGACCGTATTTCTCGTTGAAGAGCTCCTTCACCTGCTCCCGGAGGATCACCTTCTCCCCAAGTCTGTTGGCATCATCTTCATCTACAAGAGGAAGACGAGGGGGCGTGAGGGTCGGCACGGTCTCGGCCACCGGACCTACTCCTTCTCCCCCATGGCGGCCCAGACCCTCACCTGCCGGCGCAGACTCTCCAGGGCCCGCCCACTCCCCTGCGGCCTGTTTCTGGCCTCAGCCGTCTGTCTGTACATCCATCCACCCGCCCCACATTCTCTGAACAAGGCCCCATGTCAGGCATGGAGCACCCCGAGGAGAGGGAGGCCGTGAGCCTCCTCCCAGGAACTCACAGCCTGGCAAGGGTGGCGCCCTGAAATGCGACGGGGGACACCTCCGAGGAGACGTGGGGCATGAATCGGGGTGCCTACCCCGTCCGTGCAAGTCTGGGGAGGCCCCCTGGGAGAGCAGGATGTTCAAGTGGTCTCTTGGAAGGCAGGTAGGGGTCTGTGATGAGTGGGGTGCGGGTGGGAAAAGACAGCAGGTGTAGGACTGGCCCATGTGTGGGCACTGAAGGGAGAAAGGTCACAATGTGCTGGATGCGGCTAAAGCCCGGGCCGGTGCCGGGGAGGGGGCAGTAATGGGTCCAGCAGTGTGTGCCCGCCTGACTGAGCTGGGCTCTCAGAACTCACCCTGGTTGCCTTGCAGACCAAGAGCCCCAGGCCTGTGACCAGGGAGACAGGCATGCTTTGGGGGTGTAGGGGCTGCACACCCTTCCGGCCTAGCGTCCAGGGCAGCCCTCCACGGGCACTTTCTGCTTGGACCCCGTGCTCCCCTCACTCCTCTCCTTGGCCTAGAAGAGCAGGAGGGGGGGTCAGTGGAGCCCCTCAGGGACAGGGCCAGGCTGGGTGGGAGTGGCTGGCATGGCGAAGGTCCGGGCTGCGGGGCTCGTGCCCTGGGCTGGGGAGGGAGCTGGAGTTCCAGGAAGGGCCCGGGCACCCTCGCACAGTAACCACGGGGCTGGGCCTCTGGGGTGGGGAGCCGGCAGGGAGCCAGGGCCTGGGAGGTGAGGGGCAGAGCAGACAGAATGGGTCTGTGAAGAAAAACAGCTCCTGTGTTAATCTGGAAAATCTCACAGAACTCGGTTCCATTTAGGAAGCCAAGGGCTCTGTGCCACCCAGACTGTCTGCTGCCCCCGCCTGCCCTTCACGCCCCGTCCAGCAGGCCCAGCCCTCTCCCTGCACCAGCGCCAGGGAGGGGCCTCCACTCCCAGTCCAGGGCCGCCCCTCAGGGCAGAGAGCTTCCCGCACTGCCTGGTGCCTCCTCCCCCTTCACCCGCTGTCCCTGGTCTGGTCCTGTTCTTGCCAGCGCTCCTGACTCTGGAACCTAGATCTGCCGTATCTCAGAGTTCCTGAATCTCTCTCTTCAACCACGGCCTACCAGCCACCTGGGTGCCCACGAGACACTGCAAATGTCAGGCATCCCAGATAACAGCCTCCCTCCTGTGTCCCCATCTTGGGGAGTGATGGCTCCCCTCGGCCACACCAAGACCCCAAACTCAGCACCCCCTGGAGCCCTCCATCTTCCCATACGCCCCAACATGGCCCTTCCAAATGGTTTTCAGGACCCCGGATGTGGCGAGAATCAACCTGACCCTCCTCCAGGTCAGCAGACAACTAGGACCGAGCGCTGGGCCCCAGGGCCACTTAAGAGCCTGCAGAGAGGTGGAGGACACTCTCTATCTAGCTAACCCCCTGCCACCAGGGATTGCTCTGGTGGCCGGCATTCTGCACAGGCACGGCAGCACCACACAGGTCAGGCAAAGATCAGCCTGGATTCACCCAACGAGTGCTTGGATGCTCTGCTGGCAGCTCTCCCAGATGCAGTCATGGTCACTGCTCACCACAGCCGAGGACACAAAGGTTCAGAGAGGTTAAGTAACCTGCCCAAGGTCACACAGCCGCTAAGTGCCAGGAATACTCTGTCTGACTCAAAAGTCCTCGTCTTTCACGCTACCATGCACTCTGGGTTTCCTGAAGTCTCAGTTTCCCATCTGTAGAAAGAAGGGTTGATCTTTAAGGTGTTTCCTCTAAATCTCTTGTTCCATCAGCTCATAGTTCCACGCCTCTGTCTCCTCTCAAGCCCAGGGCAGGGCCGGACTCAGTTGGTACATGACAAAAAGCCTTCTGGATTAAAAGACAGCACCTCAAAGCAAGCCCACCAGCTCAGGTCCCCGTAGTTGCTGGACATGGCCGTCACCTGTGCACCTCTCTGGGAGCGCAGGACTCACTCACCAACCCCACGTCCCCCTGCAGGCTCCTGCTGCACCACTGCCAGTGGGTGGAGAGAGATAAAGACAGGGCAGGCCTGGGCTGCACACTGCCCTCGCCTTTTGAGAGGCAACGCCAGGCCTCAAAGGGCCGCGCCACGTCACCTCTCAGCATTTCAGCTCACTGTCTCGACATAGTATTCGTCTTGGACGAATATTTCACGAGCACCGTCCCATCTGGATGCAGTGCTGCCCTTGGGCATTTAGCAGAGTACAGAACACAGCCCCAGACGAGGCAGGGGACAGTGGGGAACACTCGGTGACCCACTGGGCTTGATAACTGTCAGTGCATGGCTCGTGGAAACATGGGGTGGGGGTGGGGACGACCCCAACCCAGCCAGGGATCAAGGAGGGCTTCCCAGAGGAGGTGACACCCATGCCACCCAAGGCCCCGTGGGACGCAGATTTATCTGCACGTTGGGGCTGCAGGCATCCCGTGGGTGCTCAACACATGTTAGGGGACATGGAAAATGTCCCCTTCCCTATGTCCTGTCTGATCTGCCGGGGAGAGCACCCCCAAACCAGGCTGCAGCTGACAGGCAGGGGTGACACCACATCACAGGGCAGCCAGCACGAAGAGCACACAGGTCAGTCCCAGGCAGCAAACTGTGCAGCAGTTAAACGGCAGGAAAGTGGGACCTGAGTTGCCTGAGGGCCGCTGGCGGCACCGCGAGGTGTCCTGAATGCCTCTGGAGTGTGGTGGGAGTTTAGGGGCCTTTTTCCGTAATACCAAGAATCACAGCTGCTGAGTGGACCAAGCACGTCCCACGTGCAGACCGTCAGGCCCACGACGCGCGTTACCACTGGATCCTCCCAGCTCAGTGTCGGGCCTCTGAGAGGATGCCCACGTTTCCCCACAGCTGCTCCTGGCTTCTCCCCGACCTCTTTGTTTTTACTTAATTTGGAGGAAGGGGGGTTCCATTTTTCTTAGAGGACTAGTTTTTGAATGAAATAGGCCAGGTTAGCCTCTGGCGGGGGCTGGAGGGGAGAGAGGCGCTGGTCCTCCGTGTACTCAGAGGCAACCCCTCAGGTGGTGAGGGCAAAGGAGTGACGCAGTTGCTGGGAGGCTGAACCTGAACCCCAGGTGAAGAGGCCCTCCCTGTGTTCCTGCTTGAGCCCCAGCCCTCCAGCTCCATGCAGGGGGGAGGGCTGAACACGCTTGTGTCGGGGGGCTCGGAGGTGCCTCGGACAGAGCTGGTCTCCTGTGACGTGAATCATGGCCACTGTCCTCAGCGGGCCCCTGGCCGAGCCCTGGCGAGCCCCGGTGTGGAGGAGGAAGCCCATACATCCTGCTAGCCTGCACCTCCAGCCAAGTGCGCCTGTTGGCAGGCTGCGGGCGGGTCACAGGACTCCTCCTGACAGAGCCAGGCTCCTGCCACCACCGTCACACACCCACAGTCTGGAGAGGGGGTGGCCAGGCCTGGGGTCACCAGGGACCTCCCCAAGGATGGCTGTGGGCAGCGGCTGTCCTAGCCTAGGCTGGGGTGGGACGGTCCCGGCAGCCATCACCTCTGAGTCTGGTCTGCTTGTGGGCGAAACTAGGATCAGGAAACATGAGAACATGGGGAGGGGGGTGAGGCACAGTCACTGGGGCCCCGTGGGGCCTCGGCTGTACACCCAGTGGTCTTTCCCGGGCTCTGAGGTGCAGCCCTGTTGCCAGGAGTTAAGACCACACTCTCTGAAGCCTGACTGCCTGGTTTCAAATCTTGGCTCTGTTATTAGCTCGTGACCTTAGGCAACCACTGGATTTCCTCGTCTGGCAAGTAGCAACAGGGCTTCCCTGGTGGCGCAGTGGTTGAGAGTCCGGCTGCCAAGGGGACACGGGTTCGAGCCCTGGTCCGGGAAGATCCCACATGCCGCAGAGCGGCTGCACCTGTGCACCACAGCTGCTGAGCCTGTGCTCTGGAGCCCGTGAGCCACAACTACTGAGCCCTCGTGCCACAACTACTGAAGCCCGTGTGCCTAGAGCCCGTGCTCCGCAACAGGGGAGGCCGCCACAGTGAGAAGCCCGCTCAGCACAATGAAGAGTAGCCCCCAATCGCCGCAACTAGAGAAAGCCCGTGTGCAGCAGCGAAGACCGAACACAGCCAAAAATTAAAAACAAAAAACACCTTAAAAAAAAATTAGCAACAATGACCACATGGAGCTGCCGTGAGGATGAGGTGAGGACGTTATGTCCGTGCCTGGCACGGTCCACGGTCTAGTTATTACTCTTCTTCTCTGGGGGGGGTCCTGCCTGAGCTTCTCTGAACCCAGGTTGGTTGTAAGGACACCAACGGTTGCAAACATTTCAGAATGTTCTCCATTTGGAAACGTCACAGGGCTCCATGCGGAGTGTGGTGTGCCCTCAATGTACCTGCTTGAATGCCTGTAGACAGTGGGGAGAAAGGGGGTCCTCAGGGCCAGTGACAGGGAAGTTCCCTGGCCCAGCAGGTTGCAAGGCAATCTTGACTGTAACCCTAAGGCTGTGTGGTATGTGGAAAAGCACTCAACCTCCGTGAGCCTCAGTTTCCACATCCCTCAAATGGGAATCCTGGCCTGTTGGGAGGGATCTAGTGATACGGTGCATAAAAACATTTAAGGTCTTATGCCATCAGTGTCAAGTTAGCATTGATGTTATTACCAGATCAGTGCCTCAGTTATCTTGTGTAGTCTCAGGAAACAAAATCTTCTATACGAAACTCTTCCAGATGATGGAGGTTTGTTCTCTTAAGCCCCTGGGTTTTTGCTTTACTCATGTGGGGGAGACCATTTTCTAAAACTCATCAAGTACCCCTCTCTTATTAAGCACATGGTTGGGGGTAGATGGAGGTCGCCCTCATGACCTGACCCCAGTGCTGTCCAGAAAGTGCTGTTGAACTTGCCCTGGCTGCAGTGACCTGTCCCCCACTGCCCCAGGCTGGCATTTCTCCTGCCTTTTGCTGCTGTTTCCAGTTTTCTGGTCTCCTCTCTCTCACTACTGTCTATCTCACTACTGTGGCTCTCATCTTGTTGTTTCTAATCTGCTGTCTGTTAGCCTGAGGATTAACTGAATTTTGCCTGGGGAAAGAAAGCAACCAAGCTTATTAAACCCCAGCCATGCTATGTACACAGTTTTAGGCCAGTCAGCTCGGGGTGACGCCTGGGGTGGCCTCACAGCCCTCTCCCGGGGCAAAGTACACGAGCCCTGAGCAGCCTGGCCTTTCTGCGCCTAGTCTGAGGTCCCCAGCTCAGGCTGATGACTGTGTGCTGACAGTCACCATCTAAAAGCAGCAAGGAATGCTGCTCAGAGGGAGAGACCGGATCTCGGGGGAAGAGCGGAGTAACTATGCCTCCTCAACCCTCTCGAAGCAGCCTCTCCTCTCCGCCAGGCTTGGGCTGGGCGATCCAGGCAGAAAGCAGACCTGGGCGGGCCTGGCTCTCAAGAGAGCAGAGGGTGGATATCCACAGGCACCCCACCTGGGCAGAACAGCTGCCTTGTGCAGGAAGCAGGGGCCGCTCAGGTGGGGGACGAGCCAAGTCCCTCTCTGGGACCCTGCGACTTGCACGATACCTCCCTTTCCCGGCACCAGACCTTTGCCAGGATAAAAGGGTAAAACTCAGTTCATCGCTTAACCCCTTCCATGATCTGTATTTAGGGGCAGCAGGAATTCTGGGGGTTTTTTTGGCCAGGCTGCGCGGCTTGTGGCATCTTAGTTCCCCGACCAGGGATTGAACCCGGGCCCTCGGGAGTGAAAACGCCAAGTCCTAACCACTGGACCCGCAAGGAAGTCCTCCATCTGTCTTACAGACGGAGAAGCTGAGGCTCAGAGAGGGGATGGCCATGCTGCAGTGGGGTGGAAGCCCTCCCCAGGCGCATGACCTCACGTACCCAAGAGAATCTTACGTACGTGTGCCAAAGAGAACATACTCAAGCGTGCTAAGAGCGTTCTTAGTAACGGCAAGACCACGGAGGGAACCCAGATGACCAAGGACAGGAGAATGGACAAGTCAATCGTGGTACAGTCACTCAGTGGAATATTACAGAGCCCCGAAAACAAACTGCTATGGCCACACATTTCAACCTTGTGTTACGTCATGTTAAGTGACAGAAGCAAACCCCAGGCTTGTTACAATAGGACACCTTGGTTATAAAAGTTAAAAAAAAAAGGGACTTCCCTGGTGGCAAAGTGGATAAGACTCTGCACTCCCAATGCAGAGGGCCTGGGTTCGATCCCCGGTTAGGGAACTAGATCCCACATGCATTCTGCAACTAAGGAGCCTGCCTGCCACAACTAAGACCTGGTGCAACTAAGTAAATAAATAATAATTTTTAGAAAGTTAAAAAAAAAAGCAAAATGAAATAATTTTGGTTTAGGCCCGTATTATATGCAATAGACATGTTAAAAGAAATCAACCTGTGAGCAGTGATTAAATCACGGGGGGACGACGGTATCAAAGACATTTTTGGGAATTTGAATACAGACTGTCTATTAGATGACAGGGAGTTAGTAAGTTTTATGAGTGTGACAACGGTATTGTGGATCTGCAAAAGAATAGCATTGTTCTGGAGAGTTGTGGGTTGTGTGTTGAAATATTTAGGCGTGAGCACTCAAGATGTCTGCAACTTATTTTGAATGGAGAAAGAGGCAGAGACAGAAATCAATGGGGCGGGGACTGTGCCTGTGGGAGAGACAGAGAGGAACAGAGGGAGGGAGAGAGGGAAGGAATTTGGCAAATGTTAAGAATTAATGACTCCAGCGACTTCCCTCGTGGTCCAGCTGTTGGGACTCCGCGCTCCCAATGCAGGGGGCCTGGGTTCGATCCCTGGTCGGGGAACTAGATCCCACATGCATGTCGCAACTAAAGATCCTGTGTGCCGCAATGAAGATCCCGAGTGCCACAACTAAGACCTGGTACAGCCAAATAAATAAATATTTTTTAAAAAAGGAAAGTATTAATGACTCCAGGGAATTCCCTGGTGGTCCAATGGTTAGGACTCGGCGCTTTCACTGCTAAGGGCCTGCCTGAGTTCAACCCCTGGTCTGGGAAATAAGATCCCGAATGTCTGAGCTTCCCTGGTGGCACAGTGGTTAAGAATCCGCCTGCCAAAGCAGGGGACATGGGTTCGAGCCCTGGTCCGGGAAGATCCCACATGCCGCAGAGCAACTAAGCCCGCGCCCCACTACTACTGAGCCTGTGCTCTAGAGCCCGGGGGCCACAGCTACTGAGCCTGCGTGCCGCAACTATTGAAGCCCACGCATCTAGAGCCCGTGCTCTGCAACAAGAGGGGCCACCGCAATGAGAAGCCCACGCACTGCAACAAAGAGTAGCCCTGCTCGCCCCAACTAGAGAAAGCCCGCGTGCAGCAACGAAGACCCAACGCAGCCGAAAATAAAAAATAAATAAATTTATAAAAAAAAAAAGATCCCGCATGTCGCATGGTGAAGCCAAAAAATAAAAAATAAATAAAAAAACAAAATAATAAAATAAAATAAAATAATAAAAAATAAATAAATAGAAGAAAGAAGAATTAACACACACAAACACAAAAAAGAGAATTAATGAATCCTGACAAAGAATATATAGCCAGGGACTCTTTTTTTTTTTCCATTCTTTTTCCTATTCTTCTACTATTCTTTTTTTTTTCCTGCAGTTTTGCAATTTTGAAGGGAAAGAAACCAAGAGAATGACACACATAAAATTCAGAATATTTGTTCTGGGGAGAGAGGCAGACAGGATGAGGGAGAGCACGTAGGTGGAGGTATGTTATTGGTTCTGTTCTGATTCTTAGACGGGTGGCAGGTTCATGGGTGTTCACCATAGTATTTATTAACGAGTGAGCAAACAAATATGTGGGAATACGAATGAAAGAATAAAAATAAATGAATGCTAAATGCAGTGTGGTATCCTGGACTGGATTCTGGAATGTGAAAACGACATCGGTGGAAAAACTGAAGAAATCTAAATAAAACCTATAGCTTAGTTAATCGCACAGCACCAATCGATGCTAATTTCTTAGTTTTGACAAATGGACCATGGTTATGCAAGATGTTAACATCCCACATGGGTCAGACGGTATTTAGGAACTCTGTGCTATCTTTGCAACTTTTTGTAAATTAAAAATCACTTCAAAATAAAAAGTTACAACCATCAATCAATTGATGATTACATGCAGGGATTGATGGCAGAGTGGGTTATGAGCCAGGGATCATGACGGATCTGATCAGTGCATGGGGTTCACTAGGGAGGGGGACAGGGGAGGGAAGAAAGCAAGCCTTCTCCCCCAGAGTTCCCTCGAGCTGGGCTCTGTGCCCCCATGAATCCATCTCCCTTCCCTGGGATGGAGGTGCATGGTGGGTGGACCACAACCTGCCTGGGCAGGTGATCCAGGTTCCTCCCTGGAGCCCAGCTGTCTGACCTTCAGCTGACCCACTGCACACAGGAGCCTGGAACAATGGCCAACAGAGAGCTGTCTGGCTGGGGCCTTCCCTGTTGGGGCTCCAGGCCGTTTCACTGCCCTCCCAGCTGCCCGACACTGGGATGCAAATCCTCCATTTGCTGACGATACGTGCCCACCAGAGACCATGCCTGGTGACTTACACAGTGATGCTCTTTATTCCTCACGACAAACCTGACCTCTAGGTGTTACGGTCCCCATTTTACACGTAAGGAAACCGAGGCTCAGAGGAGTCAAGGTGCCTGTTCCCAGCCACCAAGGCCGCATGGTTTGCGATGGGTGGCGCTGAGGCTCAAACCCAGGTCCCTCTGAGCCCTGGGTGCTGCTTTCCCATCCGAGAACAGCCCAGTACCTCCTCAGAGGGCTTTCTCAAACTCTCCTGCAGCTCTGTGCTCGAACCTGCAAACCTGGCCGGGCGGAGCAAGTGCCAGGTTTTCTTGTGGGCGTCTGCCTTGGACGGACGGTCCTGGGAGCAGACATGCCCGTGGCCCTTCCCAAGGGAAATCGTGTCCTTCCCTCTCCTCTCCCCTTCCCTCCTCCATGGTCCCAAGGCCGAACTGTGGCCATAACTGGCCAGGTACGGAATGCCACACACGAAATGTGATGAGCAGGACATCGGCTCCCAGCCCGGGCAAGGTGGGCAGATGGAGGCAGCGGAGCGCACAGGCGAGGGAGGGCTCTGCTGCCTCACGCGGGGAGGGGGTACCAATCCCGATCCTCGTGCTGTACAGCAAACTCTGCAGCCAACGACCCGAGAACAGATGCTTCCTGTGGGCTGAGCGTGCAGTCTGTTTGCACGTGTTCAGGACTACAGCCCCAGCACCCGCAATAACACCCGACACATCACAAGCGCTCGGCAAATAACTGTCTGAGAAATTAAGCTCCTGCGTGCCAGGCACTCTTCTTAGATCTTTGCATGGCTTCCTTCACTTAATCATTCTGACAACCTTATGAAGTTGGTCCTAGGAGTGTCTGCATCCTACAGACGAGGAAACTGAGGCACACAGGGGAAGCCACAGGCCCCAGGTTACACAGTGAGTTAGAGGGAGAGCCGGGATTCACCCCAGCCCGCTGACCACCTGGCAGTACAGCCTCGTTCTGTTGTGGCTGGGAGGACAGAGCAGGAGTGTCCGACTCAGTCGCTGCACACGGGGAGGGAAGAGATCTTCCTTCTGCTCCATCCATGCTGCTGTTTCTTCTCACTCTCTCTGCACCCGCAACCCCCAAACCCATGTTTCCGCCTGCTTCCTCGAGCACCTTTGATTCTGCACATCCCGGGCCGGCTTCTCCAGGTGCCCTCAAACCTGTCCCTCCTCCCTTCTCGTGGGTCCCTGGCTCCAACCTCCCACACGGTCGCTCAGGAGAGAAACCTTGGCTGAGTAGTGGCTGCCAAAGCTGTCCGTGCCCTAATCCCCGGAGCCGGTGACTATGTTTCTTTACATGGCAGAAGGGACTTTGCTGGTGTGTTTAAGTTAATCTTGAGGTGGCTAGGTTATCCTGGGTTATCTGAGTGGACCCTAAATGTAATCACAAGGGTCCTTGTAAGGAGGCAAGGTCAAAAGCAGAGGGAGAGGGGACAACTGAGGTTGGACGGATGCGTTTTGAAGATGCAGGAGGGGCTGCAAGCCAAGGAACGCAGGCGGTGTCTAGAAGATGGAAAAGACAAGGAAACAGATTCTCCCTCGGAGCCTTGGGAAGGAACCCACTCTGCGGACACCGTGACTAGCCCCGTGAGACTCATTTCGGACTTCTTAGCTCTACCACTGTAAGGAGATAAACCTGTGTTGCTTTCAGCCACCGAGTGGGTAATTTGTTACAGCAGCCGACGAAACCCCTCTGTGCCCCCTTGTCTCCATCCAACAATCCAGGTGGGTCTTCTCACCTGCCCTCCCCGAATGCATCCTCTGCTTTGCAAGCCACTCAGATTTTTCTAAACAGTCTATCCGCCCATGTCCTTCCTTCGCTTTAAACTCGCTGAGGGCTCTCTGTTGTCTGTGGGGCAAATCCATCCTCCTTTCCCCGGCGAAGGAGATCCTCTGCTGGTACCAGAGAAGTTGTTTTCACCCCGCCCTGCCACTCTCCAGGTCCCCACCCAAGAGGGCGTGCAGAACCTGTTTCACGGAACAGACAGTGGAAACCCGGGGCTCCCCTACTTCGCGCAACGGAGGGGAAACCTCCTCCCGCTTGCCTTGGGTGGCATCTATAATCCTGCACAGTGGGCCTGCGGCCTGCTGAGAAGCCATCGTGGCTCAGGGCCTGACCCCTGACATCCCTGCAAGATGCTCAGCTGCGTCTCTGGGCCGTGGGAGCCTCACGGCCACAAGGGGAGAAGGGCCTCCCCCAGGGAGAACGGGGTTCTTCCACTCAGCCCCAGGACACCACCCACTCCCGGCCCCTCCCAGTTTTTTCCTTACCCACAAAGGCTGAAGGCACCAGGGCCCTGGTCCTCTGATTCCGCTCACTCCCAAAGATCTCATTCTGTTAGGGCTTTAAATACCAGCGATATGCTTGCGATTCCCCAAATTATACCTCAAGCCTGGACCACTCCCTGGACATGCCCCCCGCCCCCACTCTACATGCAACAGCGCCTGGATAATACCCCAGACCTAACACGCCACAAACATGCCTGAGACTCCCCCGCAGCCCCGGCCAGCTCCTCCTGCATCTTCCTCGTCTCAGCTACCTACCCGCACCTCCATCCTTCCAGAAGCTCAGCCCCAATCCCTGAGGTCAAACTCAACTCCTCTCTCACAGCCCACATCAGCAAATTGTCGGCTTCAGCCACAAACTCTGCCCAGAGTCAAGGACTTACCACCACTGCCGGCACTACTGGGCCTCACCTGCTTTGCCAGGACCAACTCCCTACATCGTCCCCTGCTGCCACCCTGTGTGTCCTCACCCAGCAGCCAGAGGGATCCTGTTAGATCCTAGACTGGATTCTGTCTCTCCTCTGCTCGGAAGCCTGCCCTGGCTCCCAGCTCACTCGGAACAAGGGTCAGCATCTTGATCCAGCGTCCACCATCGGCCTTCTCTCCCATTTCCATCTCATCTCCTACCAGGTCCTCCACCCGACCTGGCCTCCCACACTGGCAGGGGACCTCAGGGCCTTTGCAGTCTGTACTCGGCCTGCCAGGCTCTTCTCTATGCCCTCCTGGCTCACTACTGCCGCCTCCAGGCCTCTGCTCACCCGCCTTCCCTGGCCGCCCCACACCTAGGGTTGTAACTTCTCAGCACTCACACCTGGTACCCTTTACCCTTCGCATATGGTCTGTTCTCTGCATCCACACCAGAACTCAAGTTCCCCGAGGCAGGGTTCTCTTTAATTGGTGTTCATCAAAAGCTACTTACACCCAGCCCTGAAGACACCTCGGAACCGTTCACAGACGAAGTACTTGGTCCTGAGCTCCCAAACCTGCAGGGGTCCCTCCGCAGACTGTGCTGTCCCCATCCCCACCTCCCACCATGAGGTCTCTTCTGCCACCAGACCCTCCCCCACCTCACCCCACCCAGCCCAGGAGGTTGGAAAGATCCTGTCCACCCAGTAAGCCATGTGCGCTGAGCCATCCTTCGTGCCCCACCCCCCAGGCCTCCACTTGCGTGGCTCAAAGACGCGTTTATCAGCCAGCGAGAGAGCTTCTGTTCCCCACGCAGTGCCTGGTGACCCTGGGCTGATCTCATCCTAGCCTAAATAAAGGCGTTGGTTGTTCCTGTCGGCTTGGGTGGTCCCAGCTGGGGAACTAGTTTCGGTGAGGTTTTCTGGAATGTTGCAGAAGAGCCTGGAGCCCCCCCACCGCTCGCTCCTGGGGCCTGAGAAGCCCCCTGTCTAACAGCCGCTGGGAACCTTGAGGTACCCTTCCCCCGCCTGGCAGAGCTGAGGGAGGGCAGGGCTGGGACCACTGACCAGCCCAGGGACAGACTGGGGCAGCCACGACCCAGATGGAAAGGGCGGGGCCTCCCCTCCTGCAGGAAAGGAGGCAGCCGGCCAATTCTGGGCCTGGCAGCCGGGCGTCTGCCCACAAAGGCCTCCAGGCCCCACCCAGCAGATGCCAGCTCTTCCCGGGAAGGCAGAAGTGAGATCATTACTGGAGCCTAATTAACAAAGAAAAGCAGAGATAATGAAGTGGAGAAACATGTGGCTGGCACTGGAACTGTGACATCTTTAGAAACTTGAGAAAGCAGGGTTTTATTTTGAGCTCTTACGAGTTGGAAGGGTGGCGGGGGGTGGCGTAGGGAAGAGAGGGAGGCAGGGGTGCGTGACAAGGGTCGGGGGGTGGACCACGAAGGCTGTCCCTGCTCCATGTGACCTCGAGGCCCAGAGATAGCAAGTTAACTTATCCAGGGTCACAGACAGTAAGTTAACTCATCCAAGGTCACCCAGCTCCCGAGGGCCCAGCAGGCGACTCCTTCCAGCTCCTATTCAGTCCCTCCCCCCACCCCCAAATGCCCTCTGCTGAGGTCAATCTCAGGCCCAGCTCAGGTCCCCTTCTCCGGGAAGCCCACTCCTCCCAGCACCCGATGAGTGACAGGAGACCCCGCAGAGACCTAGCAGAGGCCCCAGTGGGGACAATGACAAGAGGTACCATTTGGGGCTGGAGCCGTTCCCTCCTTGTACCCCCCCCCCTCCGCAGACCCTTCACCCACAGCTGAGCTTCTCAAACTGGGCCTCAGGGAACGCTGGGGGTGGGAAGTAGGTCGAGTGGGAACATCTATTTTCTCAGCAGAATATAATCTGACATAGTTCCTTGAATGAAAACTCAAGTGGAGACTCTCTGGAATGGGGGCTTCCTAGGTAAAGCTGGGGCCCGGCAGAGCTTCGACCCTGTCCCGCGGGGGTGCTCGGGCTCCGGCCTTGGGGACGTCAGCGGAAGAGCTTGCCAAGGCCGGGTCTGCAGGGTCCAGTCCACGCTGCCAAGCCAGGCCTTCCAGGCCCTCCACGCTCCGGCCTGGCCGGCCTCTCCGCCTTACCCCTCCCGCGCACGACGGGCCATTTATTCCTCCTTTCCTTGCCCTGCTGCACCCCGGGGCAGCCCCAGTGTGACGCTTCCCACTTTGCACAGAGGGAGAGCGAGGCCCAGGCAGGCAAACCGGACTTGCTGCTGGAGTCACACAGGAAGTCGGCAGCTCTGCTCTGTCTGTGGGGCCCGGAGCCCCTGCTCCGGGGGTGGGCGGGTTTGCTGCTCACCAGGGAGTTCCCCCAAGCTGGCAGGGAGGGCTGAGCTGCTGGGGTCCAAAGAACCAAACCAAAAGGAGAGGAAGCTGGAAGCCTGTGTTTGGCCAGAAGGGAGCCGGGGCAGGGCAGCTGTGGGGAAGCCTGGAGCCGGGCAGCAGAGGGAAGTGAGTCAGTGCATGGGGAGACCCCTCTGTCTGCGCCCTCCCTAGTTCTAAAGGGCTGGGGCTCCGGGCAGACAGGCACAGGATGCACAAGCCAAAGGTAGCTGCAGCGGGCAAAGCCCCTCCCGCCTCTCCTGCAGTGCCTCCAGGTGAGTGGCTGCTTGGATGCCTCCAGTGATGGGGAACTCACTACCTACAAGGCTTTTTGTTTGTTTTTTTTTTAAAGCCACTGCTATTCGAGAACCTTTCGAGAATGTTCATTTCCTTGATCTCTCTGGTGTTGCCTAGGACTCTGCTCTCATGGGAGATTTGCAAAGAGCTGCCTGACTCAGCGCTTCTTACCCGCAAATCCCTCCACCTCCTTTTCTGGGGCTCCACCTCCTCTGTTCCTTCACAGGCTCCTCTCCCTCAAGGTCTCTTGGAGGTCGGTGTGCTCCCGGCTCTGCCCTGGGCCCTCTCTGCTGGCTCCACGCTCACCCAGGCCAGCCCCAGCGCCACCCTGCAGGCTCTCAGCACCATGACTGTTCCTGGATGTCCCACAGGCCTGCAGACCCCGCCTTGGGGATGGACACCACCATCACCCTTCTGGAACCTTCTGCCCTCTCTCCCTCCTCACGCCCCACTGCCACCTCTAGGTCCTAACCCCACCCACCTCTGGGTCCCACAGCCCATGCTGCTCCAGTTCTGCCTTCTCCATCCACCTTGGTAGGCGGAAGTGTGGTTACCATGGCAATCGTAAGACAATACAAATCCAACCCTATCAGTCCCTTGACTGAAAAAGCCTCCGATGCCACCAGAGAAAGCCTGAGTTTAGGTCAAGGCCGTGCATGATTCGGCCTTACTCTTCTTCTGCGATCTTCCCCCCACTGCCCAACCAGCCCAGGCTCCAGAACGGCACAGCTCTGTGTACGACTTCAGCCCTGTGTTACCTACGTGACTGCTTCCTTCAGCCTCGGTGTGCTCAGCTGCAAAATGGGAATGAAAACAGCATCTGCCTCGCAGGCTTGCTGTGAAGACCCCACGAGGCTCTGGGGGAAAGGCCTGGGGCCTGGCCCGCCGTGGGCACTCAGCGAGGGTTGGACAAGGATGGTCATTTCAGGGCTCCCCACCTCTGCAAGTGCTGCCCCTCAGCCTGCAACCCCCCCATCCCCGGGGAGGAACGTCAGCTCCCTGGGAAGCTCTCCCAGACCCCCAGATGCACGTGGCCTGCCTGCGGGGAGCTGGTCCTCCTGGGGAAGGGGGAGGACTGGTCTTTGCCTGCGGGTGGCACTGAACTTGCACGGGGCTCAGGACACCCACACCGCTGCCATCCGTCCTGTTTCCTGGGGATCAACGTGCGGGTAGACATGCCTTCCAAGCCCCTGGCCCTCCCTGTCTCGACCTCCTCTCCTCTTTCCAGTCATGTCCAAACCCCTTGGTCATCAACATTGGTGGCCTCTCCACGGTGTCCAGGTCATACTTCCTTCTGAGACTGTCCCATCTTTCTAGCCCTCCCTCTAGGACGCTGACTCCAACAATCTTCCCTCCGCCCCAGTCACCCTTCCCCTGTCCCCCTGTGTGCAGAGGGGTTCTGGCAGTGCTCTCAGCACCCCCTTCCCCACCTCCTGTTCTCAGGGGGACGTCCCTCCTCTGCCCACTCTCCCCACGCTCTCTGCTGCCATGTCATCCATTCCTCTAAAATCACACTGTCACTATTCAACCTCTAAAACCCTCTCCTCATCCCATTTCACCCTGCAGCTCCCACCCCACCTCTCCTCTGTCCCTAAAGGGCCATCGTCTGCAGCTGATGAGTTCATTTCTTTTCTCTTGTTCTCCCCTGAGCCCACGATTCCACTCAGGTCCTCTCCCCTCCCTGAAACTGCTCTTTTCTTTTTCTTTAATAAACGTTATTTTATTTATTTATTTATTTTTGCCTGTGTTGGGTCTTCGCTACTGTGCGCGGGCTTTCTCTAGTTGCGACGAGGGGGCTACTCTTTGTTGCGACACACGGGCTTATTGTGGTGGCTTCTCTTGTTGTGGAGCACGGGCTCTAGGTGCGCGGGCTTCAGTAGTTGTGGCACGTGGGCTCAGTTGTTGTGGCTTGCGGGCTCTAGAGTGCAGGCTCAGTAGTCGTGGCGCGTGGGCTTAGTTGCTCTGTGGCATGTGGGATCTTCCCGAACCAGGGCTTGAACCCGTGTCCCCTGAATTGGCAGGTGGATTCCTAACCACTGCGCCACCAGGGAAGCCCCCGAAACTGCTCTTGACCACGCCATCCCTGGACCTCTGGGCGCTCCATCCCACAGTCCCATCTCAGGTCTGAACCTGACCTTGCAGCAGCACTGGGCCCAGGTGATCACTCTCCTTCTTCAACAGTTTCTCACTCAGCTTCCAGGACATCACACCCTCTGGGGGTTCACTTGTCTCTCCTCAGCTCTAAATGCTGGAGGGCCCCAGGGTTCATCCTCGAACCCCTTCTGACTATCCCTGTTGAACCCCACTGTGATCCAGTTTCATGACTAAAATGCATGAAATACAGAATGGCTCCCGACTGCATGTCTCCGGGGGACTCTCTCTGTAGTCAAATGCTCTATCCCTAAGCTATACCCCTCAGTGGGGCTCTCTCTGATTTGTAGATCCAACTGCCTTCCCAACCTGTCCACTTGGGTGTCAAATTTGCCCGCCACTCAGATCCTCACCTCCCTTTCCCTCTCCAGCTGCTTGGGACAAAATCTTGACGCTATCCTGTTTTGTTCTGGGTTTTTTGTTGCCACACCATGTGGCTTGCGGGATCTTAGTTCCCCGACCAGGGATCAAACCCATGTCCCCTGCAGTGGAAGCGTGCAGTCCTAACCACTGGGCCACCAGGGAAGTCCCTTGATGCCCTCCTTGATCTCTCTTTCCCCCTCCCCACATTCACTCTCAGCAATCCTGTTGGCCCTACTTTCAAAATATGTCCAGGGCCCCAGGGCCTTTGCACTGACAACTCTTCTCCCTGGATGTCTCAACCTAGATTTCTTTCTTTTTTTAAACATTTATTTATTATTTATTTAGTTAGTTAATTTATTTCTGGCTGCACTGGGTCCTAGTTGCGGCACGCGGGATCTTCACTGAGGCACAAGGGATCTTTCGTTGTG
Source organism: Lagenorhynchus albirostris (assembly GCF_949774975.1). Classification (NCBI taxonomy): domain Eukaryota; kingdom Metazoa; phylum Chordata; class Mammalia; order Artiodactyla; family Delphinidae; genus Lagenorhynchus; species Lagenorhynchus albirostris. The sequence goes on from NC_083109.1 coordinate 77,972,269, forward strand.
GCACGGGCTCTTTGTTGTGGTGCGCGGGCTTCTCTCTAGTTGTGGCGTGTGGGTTTTCTCTTCTCTAGTTGTGGCGTGTGGGCTCCAGGGCACGGGGGCTCTAGTTGAGGTGCGCGAGCTCAGTAGTTGTGGCACGCAGGCTTAGTTGCCCCACGGCATGTGGGATCTTAGTTCCCTGATCATTGACCTAGATTTCTACATGGCTTATACCCTGTCTTCATTCAGGCCTTAGCTTCTGGTGGCCTCTCTAAAATTGTGCTCTTGACAGTGCCATCCTTTGTGTGTGTCTCCACGGCACTTGTCACTATTGAATACGATACAATTTGTTCTTATTTACCTGTCTCCCCTATTAGAATATAAGCACCACGGCGGGTAGAGATTTTTTTTCTATTCTCAGATCTTGCTTGGCATACGACAGGTATTAAATAATCTTGTTGTTGTTGTTGTGCAAATAAATGAACTCAAAGGATTATGAGCCTTAAGGGTTAGACAGGCAGGACTGTTATAGATGCTGATAGCCAGAAGGGGGCAGCAAAGACCTACCCAGTGTGGATGAAAGGTCGGGGGTGGGGAAAGCCTGGGCACATGCTGTGTGACCTCCAGCGAGTTCCTTAACCTCTCTGAGCCTGTTTCTCCCTGTAGGACTGGTTATTGGGGGAGATCGAATGTGCTGGTACGGGAAGGCTTGGTAATCAGCAAATCATCAGCATGACGTGGGTGTTAGGTATCCACGGTGTGAGAAGTTGCCCAATGTCCATTCTCGGGGGACAGGGCTGCTATATAACTATGATGCACCCTGATGACAGACCATTGTAAAGTGTTTTAAAGACATGGGAAAATGCTTATGCTTAAGCGTGTGTGTGTGTAAATTTATGGAAAGGACGAGATATACAATTAATAAGCTTGGGGAAAAATCTGGAAGAAATGTATCATCGTAAAAATAAACAGCCATCTGGGCAGTGAGATCTCTGTATTTTCCAGATTTCCACCATGGGTATGTATTCGTGTTTCCCGACCTACTAGAATGTTCTACAGCTGTTGCTACACCAGCTACCTGGGCGGAGGGCCTCTCCTTCCTTAGTCACCACTGATCTTTCCCAACATATCATGAACAGCCCCTTTGCTGTCCTGGGTTTACACAGCCTCGGACCCCTCTGGGTCTGGGGAGAGACCCACCTTGACTTGGTGCTGCTGACGGCAGAGACTGTCCCCAGCCACCTGCCTCTCTGGCCCCTGGCCCAGTGTCCCTAATTTAACTCAGGGTTGCTGCAGGCAGGTGGGTGAACTGGGGAGCAGCCTGGCCAGGTGGCAAGGAGTTTCCAGTGGTGTGCACCTCACCCAGGCCTCACTCACTCAGGCCCCTGGGATTGAGCCTGGTTTAGTCAGACACCCGCTCTGTGCCCCCACTTAGGCTGTGCCCTGTGTTAGAACCACACACCCTTCTGCTCAACTCCAAGGCCCAGCTTAATGTCACCTCCTCCAGGAAGCTTTCCCGACCTCCAGGAATAACAGTAACAACTGCCAACCCCATTGGCTGAGCCCTTCCTATCACAGCTGGCCCAGGGCTGAGGGCTTCACAAACATCTCTCTCAAGCATCAGCAGGGGGAAAACCGTCCTCCATGGCTCACCCCCCAATGCCCACCATTCATTCATTCAGATCACCCGGGGAGGCAGGTATGACCATCTCCATCTCACCGATGAGGAAGTGAAGGCTCGGAGATGTGAAATAATGAGCCCAGAGTCACAGGGTTAGTAAGAGGCGTCTGGGGTTTCAACCTGGGTCTGTCTGAGCACCAGCCTGTGCTCTCCCATGGGCCCCCCACCACCTCGGCCCCCAATCCCAAAGCACATCATCTAACACCCCTCCAGGCGCACAGCTACAGCCTTCCTTTCTCCAGGCTACGGCACCTGCCAACGTTCCGCCTTCCCCAGAGACCTGACCTGACCTGCTCCAGTTCACCTCGGAACCCCAGGAGCTGGCCCGCATCAGGCTTCAGCGACTGTCTAATGGACGGTTTGGGAACAGCCCTTTCTGGGGCAGGAACAGCACCCAGCGACCTCTGGTGAACCCTCGGAGGCCCCTGTGAGTCTGGACACCTTCCCAGCCCAGCGTGACAAATGGCGTTAGGAAGCACACAGCTGGCCTGCCAGCCCATCTGCCCCGGTCCCTCCAGGCTGACACCCGGCCCAGAGCGCCAATGCCTGGAAAGGCGCTGGCAGTCCCATCCCTGAGGCCTGGGGCCAGGGCCAGGTGCCCATCTCTTCTTCTAGGCAGCCTGCCACCCTCTCCCATACCACGTGGGCAGAGAAAGCATTTCCGAGGCCCCTGCACGCAGAGGGGCCACAGGGAGGGTCGATGGGTGGGTGGGCAGGCTGGTACAGAGAGATGGGGGCGGACGGCCACCCTGGGCTGATGGCTGAGATTCAAGCAGCTGGTCGAGCAGGAAGATGAGCTGTCAAGGCCCCCTTGCTAGAGGGTGAGCCGCGGTCCGTGGAAGCGGTCACCCCCACAGAAGGGGGCAATGGCTGCTGGCTGCCTCTCCGCCCCCCAGTGTTTCTCCCCAAAGCCCGACACTCCGCTATTTGGGGGCTGCTCTGAATTACGTGCCGCCCGCCTGGCATCAGTGGGCCTCCCTGAAGGAACAGGGAGCCAGGTGTGGAACCAACGCTTCCTCCACTACAGGTTGGGCGTCCAAGGCACGTCATTGAAGTTCCCTTGGCCTCAGTTTCTTCATCCGTAAAAACAGGACAAAAAAAGGTGATATACAAACCGCTGAACTCACAGCCCAGCATACGATCAAGTGTATTTCTTGCTTTTCAAACTCGTTAAAAGTATGTGCCTACCCCTGGAGCAGCTATATTTTCAGGCCTCCGTGGGGCCCTTCCTTCTGGGTAGGAGGGGCTGGGGATCACAGGGTGTGCAGGGGGAGGCCGACGGACTGCCTCGCCGTGTTTCTCCTCTCCGTCAGCAAAGGGAGGCCCGGCCATCCTTCCTGCTGCCGCTCATGGGAAGAGGACGGACACTGCCCGGCTCTGACACCAACCTGGGCAGAAAGTGAAGTTGGGACGGGCAGTGGCTTGAAGCTGACTCAGTGGCACAGGGCTGACAGGGTCACGGGGCCCCCGCTGCAGGGCAGGCGAGCGGATCACAGGCCGCCCACCACGGTCCTGCAGCAAGGCAGGTCCACAGAGGGCTGAGTGACCTGTCACAGAGCAGGGATGGGCCAGGGGCCCCAGGTGGCACCAGGGGACGTGTGTCCTGCCCCCCATGGCCGATGAGAAGAGGGTCCCTGGGCCTGTGATGTTCTCATGAGCACCTGAGCCCCCGTAACCTTGTTCTGTCCTGCAGCCCCCAGAAGCACAGGCCTACCTGTCCACGGGGGCGAAGTGCTACAGATCACGGGCCTAGAGGCCGGCCAGGCCACTGGCTAGCCGTGTGACGTGGGCACATTGCTAAAACGCGAGCCTCAGTTTCCCCCTGAAGGTCAGGCTCTGGCGCCAGCCTCAGGTGTGAGGAGTAAACGAGATGACTCCTCCGTCTGTAACCACGGTACCCAGACCACCGCCCAGCCCTAGGAGGAAGGACCTCCGGACCCACGTGAAGCGGTCAGCACAGGGTCTGACGCCCAGTAATCTCTTGGCAAGGTTTCCGCCGGGGCCACCACTGCTGCGCTTTGCTGCTCTTACCTTCACCATCTCTACCTTACTAACATCACCTGACGGCTTTCACACCTCTGAGAGTTCTGGAAAACCACCCTGGGCGTAGGCCTTGGAGCCCTGCTGCTTCCCCAGCTGACCACCTGCCTCTCCCTCCCTCTCCCCCTGGCCCTCCAAGTACTGCTCTCCCCTGAGGCCCCGCGAGAGCCTTCCTCTCCGGGAAACCCTCCCAAGCACCCTTTCCTCTGTTCCTCCTCCCTGGGGTCCCTGCAGCCCGACGGCAGCCGCCACACTGCTACCCCCCTCAGTGAGTCTGGCCCCCCTCCAGGTCGCCCCTTCCTCAGAAGCCCACCGAGCCAGGCCTGGGCGCAGGGAATGAACAGCTATAGGTGGCAGGGTCAGGGCGCACGGAGGTGAGTGAGGAGTAAAGTGGATGTGACCGCGACTGTGAAATTGGAGTCCTGTCCTGCAGGCTTTCTCTGTTCCCAGCGCAGCCTCCCCAAGGGCCCAGGGCTGCCAGTGACTCCGGGCGGGAGCAGGGGAGAGGCGGCAGAGCTCCTCCCCGTGTCTCCACGCGCAGGCTCTGGGATCTGCGTACGCAGCTGCCTCCGTGGAGGCCCGGCCATCCCTGAGCGCTGACCAGGTGGTCATGCCACCCCCCGCAGGGACAGCCCCTGCTCATTCAGGGCTCGGGAGGGCCAGGACATAGCCCGGGGGACGGTGGGGGTGGTGGTGGATGCCTTGAAACGGGGCCAGGAGAGGCATTTTACAAAGCGGGTAAGCACTCACCCCCATCCCACCACCAAGCTCGCAGGCTCCCCTGCAGACACCCCTCCCTCTGAGGCTAGGAACCCACCCCCATCACCCTCATCTGCTCACCAAGGCCCCTGCATTAGGGAAAGTGGGGGGCACTGACCCGGCCAGGCCCCTCCCTCCTGAACCCCCATCCCAGGCTTAGAAGTCACCAGCGCCACCCCACCACCCCTTTCTCTGTCCCAGGAACCGGGGCCAGGCTCCAGCTTGGCCTTCCTCCTCTCTGCTGGGGCCAGAGCCCAGGGAGGTGGGACAACAGAAGGGCGGGGGTCCCGCTCCAGGGCCCTGGAACCGGTGCCCCACGGTGAGCTCCACTCCGGCCTCTGGCCCCCAGCACCATGGCCCCCCCCCCCGTGCCAAGTGGCCCCCCCCATAGCCGGCACCTCTTACCAGGCTTTGGGATGAGTCCTTGAAAAGGCCTGGAAGAGAAACAGAGACGGGGGTGTCAGGGGAGCTTGTGCGGAATGCGTGGGACCCACCCCAGACCTGCTGAAGCAGAATCTGCATTTTAACAAGATGCCCGGCGCTTCGTGCGCACGGGACCCTGGGGACCCTGGGACGATGCGGCAGGGCCGCTGTGCACCAGGCCCAGCAGGGTCTCCCGCTGGCTCTGCCCTGCTGGCTCCACGCCTCTTCCAGGGGATGAGGGAGTGCAGTGAGCAGGTGCCGCAGCAGGTAGACGGGGCCCGTGAAGGCTGCCCCCGCTACGGTGGCTGCGGGGCAGGGGAGCTAGTCTCACTTCTGTGGGGCTCCCTGCACCCTGGCTGGCCGGCAGTCCCCCTTCCTCCAACCCCCAGGGCCCAGGGTGGTGCTGGAAGAGCTGCCTTGTCCATGGAGGGCAGGTCCACCCGAAGGAAAGGCCAAGGGTCTGTGGTGCGAGCCCCCTCCCGTGGTAGCCTCGCCTCCTCTCTGTCTCCCTTCCCCTGAGTACCTGGTGACAGTGAACTTGATCTTGTCAGCCACCGCAAGGATCCTCTCCAGGTTCTGGGAGCCAAAGGTGCAGGGCTTTCGGAAAGGGATCCCGGGGGGCAGCCCCTCGATGATCACCGAGCCGGGGTTACTCTTGATCCTCTTGTAGGGGACCTGGACCGGGTACTTGATGCCCAAGGCTTCCCCTGCGGACGAGAGGGACAGAGGAGGTGTCAGGAGCCAGAGGCGGGTCTGGTGGGCTGTCGGCAGCCAGGGGGTGCTCCATGCACGAGTGTGATACACCCCGTGCACAGTGGGGTATGGTGGGGGGCTGTCGTGTAGCACTGCAGCAAGGCACAGTCAGTGAGGGACTGGGAAGCAGGGGCCCTGGGGGTCGGGGGTGTGGGCGTGTGCCCAGGGCAGGCTGAGGACTGGCCAGGGGACGTGGGGCTGTGGCTGCTGGGACAGGGCAGGGGCCAACGTCAGAGGCCTCACAGCTTGAGAATCTGAAAGCCGTCTCAAGGATGGTACCTGGTGGGCACAGCTGGCCCTTCCCTACAACGATCCATCAGCCCCACAGGCTCTGCCTCACCCTGGTTCAGGATCGGCCTGGCCTGAAAGGGCGGATCGCGTCTGGGAGCAGGGAGGCCAGCCAGGGTGCGGCTCAGACCTCAGGGCTCTCTTTCCACATCATTCCTGTCGCCAATCCCCTCTGCAGAGGGCTGTGGCATGTCCATCCCGGGGACTGTCCCTTGTCTCACAGCCTGGGAGCAGCCCTGAGTCCACTGCTGATCCACTCTGGGCCAAGGTCTGCTGCCTGCTGTCAGGCTGATGTGAACGTCCATGGCTCTCTGACTTAGGTGGGGTGCACCATGGGAGCCCCCTCCTGGACGGAGGGCTGGACACTCCTCAGTGTCACAGGATGCCCCTTTACGAAGATGTGCTGCAGAAATCTTTGCACTAGGAGAAGTAGCTGAACTTTTTCTGGGCAATAAACTAATTTTTATCTCGTGGACACTGGGAATGGTATAACTGGCCTCATTTCCCTTTTTGCTCTGGCTCCTGGGAAACTCAGAGCTTGATGCATGCCCTGCATCTAGCAAGTACAGAATGGCTGAGTCTTCGTGTCACCGCTGGCTTCGTGCCACTGCTTCAGCTTGTTTGTTTGGCTTTATTTAATTGAGATGTAATTCACGTACCATAACATTTACCATCTTAAACAATCCAGTGGTTTTTAGCGTACTCAGGAGGTTGTGAAATCATCACCACTATCTAACTCCAGAGCGTTTTCATCACCCCGAAGAGAAACCCCATTCCCATTAGCAGTCACACCTCACTCCTTCCCTCTGTGCCCTGGCAACCAAACCAACCCACTTTCTGTTTCTATGAATTTCCCGCCTGTTTTAAATTCTTTATCCTGACTTTGCTGCAGACAGAAAGGTACTTATACCCATAATCCATGAATGGGAACACTGCCATCTCTACTTCCTCACTCCTTGCCCCCAAAAGGGCTCTTGCTAGAATGATTGACGGCCTCTGTGTTGCCCAACCCAGAAGGTATTTGCTCTCTTTTGGCAAAATCCAACACCTTGGTGTCCATGATGCCTCACTTTCTTGGTTTCCCCTTTCTGGCCACTCCTCCCCTTCCTGGACTTGACCTCTAAACACAGGGCTCCTTGGCTTTCTGCATGGGTCCTCTTTCTGCTCTCTTTGCACCCCTAGGGGTGTCTCCTCTGCTCCTGTGGTCTAATTTTTGCATCCAGTCCAGACACCTCTCCTGAACAGCAGACTTTTCTCTCTGCCTGCCTATGAGACATCTCCACTCACCCTTCAGACTCAACATATCCAAATGGAACCCATCATCTCCCCTCTTCAAACTTCCCCGCTCAGTGAGGGCGCTGCCCCTTCTCCCTGGCTGGCAGTTTGGGTATCCACCTGTCTCTGGCAGCTCTGTGCTCCCCCCTCCTCCTCCTTGTCATGGTGACAGGTCTGGGTAACCCAGGCCTAAGCCAATGAGCACATGGCATTCTCTGCCATGGGGATTGGGTAAAGACTGGACATGTGACTCAATGGGGATCAATGAGAAACAGGGGAGGGCCCAGGGAATTCTGGGAAACTATCAGGCTTTCCTGAGAAAGCCTGTGGAAAAGCCAGCTCTCTCCCTGGATGGGATGTCTGGACCAGCCGTGGTCATCCTGCTAGCAAGCAGGAAGTCAGCCTGAGATGATTCTGACACAGCGGAAGGACACCAAGTTCATTCCCTGAGCTGCTGGATCCAGCTAATCCTGAAAGCCACCCTACTGCTGCATTTCCTGAGTTATGGCTAATTGTACTGTCCAAAGACAGCTGCACCAATCTTTCTCCCATCCCACGTGCTCCTCTTATAGTGTAACATCGACACTCCCCTCCTCTTACACTAGGGTGGAACTTTGTAACTGCCTTGACCAATGCAGTACGGCAGAGGGGACACTGCACAACCTCTGAGGCTGGGTCATAAAAGGCAACGTGGCTTCCACCTGGTGCTCTCTCTCAGGACACTCAGGAGCCCCGACCAACAAGGAGGAAATCCAGCTACCATGGAGCTGCCATGCCAGAAAGCCCACGTAGAGGGGTCACACAGACACTGAGAAAGATGCTTGAGGGGCCCAGCCGTTCCAGCACCAGCTCTTTCCCCAGCCCAGGCGTCAGACATGTGAGTGAGGATGCCGTCCAGATGACCCCAGCTTCACCCGCCTTCTGCCTGCAACCCCGGGACAGACCGTGAGTGACAGCTCCCCAGCTCGGCTTGCTCCCAAAGTCCTGACTCGCTGATACCCTCAGAGATAATACATGATCATGGCTATTCTAGGCAACCACGTGTTAGGGTGATCTGTTGTGAAGTCATAGTAACTGAATCATGAGCCAATTAACCCCCTTAACGGTTGAAGCCAGTTTGGTTTTGCTACTTGAGACCGGAAAGCACCTTAACAGATACAGCTTGTCCTCCTCGAGGCAGGACGCAGCTGGATGCCTCCATTCCTCCCGCTGCCCCGTCAATCTGCGCCTGTGGTTCTCCCTCGGAAGCACATCTCACTCCATCCGGTTTCCTGCAGCATCCCGGCCGGGGCCTGCCCAAGCCATCATCACTCTCGCCGAAATACTGCTCCAGCCTCTGGGCTGGTCTCCCAGTGTCCACTCCCACCCTCCCACAGCCACTCACTTTCCTCACGGCATCCAGGGAGACACTTTAAAAGTGCAAAACTGCTCCATTTACTTCAATCCTCCTAAAATACAAACCCGGTATCATGGTTCCCTCCAAGGCCCTGGACAATTGGATCTGTCTTCTGGCCAGCTCCGCAGGGCCCTCCTCTCCCCCAGTGCCTGCCCTTACGCTTCGGCTTTTGGCTCCTTCTTACATCTATCTATCTACTTACATATATATATGTGTCTATATACATATATATATATATATATATATATATATTTTTTTTTTTTTGGCTGCACCGTATGGTTTGCAGGATCTTAGTTCCCTGACCAGGGCCCACGGCAGTGAAAGCGCCAAGTCCTAACCACTGGACCGCCAGGGAACTCCCTTGGCTCCTTCTTAAGACAAGCCTCAGGGCCTTTGCACATGCCATCACCTCAGCCAGAATGCCCTTCCTTCACACTCTGCTTGATTCCCCATGGTTCAGTTCTTTCTTCCAAGAGCCCTTCCCTGGCTTCCAATCTAAGGAGAGCTATTTTCTCTTGAGCAGCCTGCTCTTTTCCTGCATAATCATGGGACGACGCCTCACTGTCGCTGGATTCTGGGTAGAGCTGTTCTATGCCGGTCTCACGTCACTGGTCTGCAGGGTCCCCCGAGGGCAGGGACTGCGTGGGTTTTTTTGTTTGTCTGTTTCTGGCATGTGGGATCTTAGCTCCCCGACCAGGGATCGAACCCGCAGCCCCTGCAGTGGAAGCACGGAGTCTTAACCACTGGACCGCCAGAGAAGTCCCCGTGAGACTGCGTGTTTTCTTCACTCCCTTTTCCCCAGTGCCTGGCACACAGTAAGTGCTCAAGACGTATTTGTATGCAGGTGAGCGGTCTTCCCAGAGGAGACCACGGCCAGAACCGGGTTGCTCCTGCCTCTCTTCCCTCCCGCCAGGGTGTCCCGGGGCTCACCGTATTTCTTGTTGAACAGATCCTGGACCTGCTCCCTCAGCGTGTTGGCAATGTCGATCCGTGAGAGTCTGGCATCATAATTTTCTGCAAAGTGAAAAACAATTACGGATTTGGGCTGTTAAATGAAAAGGCACTTGGTGACTTTAAAGGAATACGATTTCCTAACTATGGGGAACTCCTTCTCAGGCAATTATCAGCTCCGTGGAGTGGGCCCCTTGGAGTCCTCCAGCACTAACTTCTTGACGGAGACGTGGGTTTTTTCCGGAAGGACGCGCACTCTCGCGACAACAGCGATGAGTCGGAAATTAACTGTTGACATTTGAAACCCACACCAGTGAGCCAGCCCTGGAGGTGAGAGACGCCACGGAGGGGAGCAGCCTCCTGCGTCACCGGCGGGGGGAGTGGGGCCTCGCTCAGAGTCAGGCGGGAGGCAGGAGGCAGCGCGGGGACGTGAGCTCAGTGGACACGGCGGCCCCGCGGAGGCAGGAGCCGGCCTGGAAGCTCCCCGTGGTCACTCATTCACCCAGAAGCTATCGCTGTGGAGCCCGCGTGCCAGCACCTGCCATGAGACCCCTGGACGAGCCCCCGGCCTTGGGGAGATGGGAACCTGCACTGCCCTGTGGGAAGAGAGAGGTGGGGGATGGAGGAGGGAGGGGGTGGGTCTCTGGCTGGTCGGACCCCAGTCTGCTAAGAGGGCTGAGTATGAGGGGTCACAGGGTGAAGTGAGAGACGGAACTCCCCCGTCCCAGAAAGTTCCGGCTGCCCAGGAAGGAGCTGAGAGGCTGGGGGGTAAGCAGGTGCCCCTCTGGGATTTGGGCTCCTCCACCCACAGGGGCTGGCCCTTCCTGCCGCTGGTCTGGCTGACCCCACTTTCTCCTCTGGGCCACACTGACCACCCAGGACCCACATGGGGAGCACCCACCCTAGGGGACTCACAGCCACACCCTAGAGCTGCCCCGACGTGCACGTGGACGGCTGCTCTCAGCCACCGCAGCCCCTACCGATACTACACTTGATCTTAACCAAAAGGTAATACCAGCCTCCACTGTGGGGAGGGAGCCTCCCCTGTCAGTCCCTGGCCCCTCCCTGCATCAGGCTTCCCCCATCTGCCACGCCTCTTCCTCCACGCTCACATCCTCCCGCCCCTCCTTGGCCCAACCAGGGTCCTCCTTCTTGGGAGAGCCCTCCCTGCCCTCCGTGACCTCCTCTCCTCTGATTTCAAAGCACTAAGAGCACGGCCGGCTGCCTAATACTAAGCGGGCAGGTCAGCTGCTTCCCCAGACGGACAGCAGGCCGGCTCCCGCGCCCTGTACCCCCGAACCCCCAGCCACCTTGCGGAGCCTCTCACTGGGGCTGGCAAACCCCAGCCCTGCCTGGCTGCCCGCCGGCCTCGCTCAGACCCCGGGGCCCTGAGGTTGGCCTCCAGCCCCTCCCACCCCTAGCCTGGCCCTCCAAACCCAAGCCAGGTCAAGGTCATGGCACTGGGACTGCGGACCCCATCCTGAGCTGCAACCTTACCTTGAAAGCCCTGTCTCTTCAGGCTCTCGTCCACAAGAGGGTCCCCGGAATCCCTCTCTGGGGGCGGGGGGGAGAGAAGCCAGGGTGAGCAGGCAGCTCCTGGGACCCGGGACAGAGGTGGTATCTGGTGGGGGCAAACCCAGCAGGGAGGGCAATGGGGGGATGCCAGGGTAGACGGGACCAGGACAGAGGAAGCAGGAGGAGGGGTGATGGCAGAAGCCTGGGACCCCTCCCACGCCCGGCCCGCGCCTCGGCCCATGACCCTGCGCAGGGTACCTTGGCTGTCTGTGAGGGGCTCTTTGACTCCTTCGGTGAGCAGCTCAGGCCTGCAAAACACAAGTGGGGCTATCACCAAGGTCCCTCCAGGGCTCCCCGGTACTACCCAGCTCTCCCCCTGGGCCTCAGTCTGCACATCTGTGCAGTGGGCGCTCCTAGCTCTGGACAGTCAAGGTCTGGGGTTTCTGCCTCCCAGGCAGCTGTCCTGCTGACCCACATGTGTGATCTGGGGGCTGCGCTGGGCTCTGAGGATCCAGCCAGGAGCGAAACCAGCCTGGTCCTGGCCCGGTGGAGCTGAACCCCTCACTCTCGGTTCCAGGATGCATAACTGCCACTGGCCAGGGTCAGAGCACGTGGTCTGGGGGCCTTCCTACGGAGCTGTAGACACAGTCGGGACTGACTGTGGCAAGATCCTGGTGTAGGGAAGGCCCAAGGTTTCTGGCTGACACCATCTCACTCTGGGGTCGGGGCCTCGGGGACCAGACCCAGCTTTACACTGATGTCTGTATCCCTGCAGACTCCACAGAGCCTGTCCTCACATTAGGTAACCCGCCCGACATCCTTGAGGTAGGCACTGTTTCTATCATCCCACTTGCAGGAATGGGAGACTGAGGCATCGGGAAGGTGAGTAACGTGCCCAAGACCGCACAGCGAGAGGGGCAGAGTTCAAACTAGGCATCCCCTCCTTCTTGCCTGCAGCCTCTCCCGCTGAGGGACCCCTCCCACCCCAGGCCTGTTTTCTCATCTGAAATGGAATAATAACGCTGCCCTGGCTCAGAGGGGAACAGGCCTCATAAATCCATACTTGAAGACACAACAGGACCGCAGACAGCACTCTGGCCTGGGAGCCCTGCTCAGTGCCTGTGGGGAAATCATTACACTTTCTGGGCTTCCGCTTCCCCATAAGAAGGCAGACAGGAAGTGATGGGGGGTCTAAATGTAGTCTGAGGGCTTTTCCAGCTCCTGAAACTGTGATCTAAGGCAGGGCTGTGCCTCCTCCCTCCCTGGCCCTGTAAGCCCAGCTCTGTGTCAGGCACAGATGCCCGCTGCCAGGAGGGACACCAAATCCTCATCCACTTGATGGAGGGGGTGGTGCCCTGAGAGTCTGGCCTTTGGCCTCACTCCCAGGCAGGGTCTCCTGTGTCACTGCTTGGATACCCCTGTGAGGAAAAGCCCAGCACCTCCCCGGGCAGCCTCACCTACAGACTCACCCTCACACTGAACCCTGGTCCAGCATCCCTTCCCTTCGGGAGATGTGAAGGAGTGATTCTGGTACCTGTTGCACCCGCCATGCCCTGCCAGCCCTCCTCTGGCCAATGTGACCTCTCCAGTGCCCTCAGCCTGCCATTCAGCCCAGACCCCCGCCACCCAGACAGGCCTGCTACAGCTGGACAAGGTTGCACCAAAAATGGGGCACTTAGAATCAGTGCTGTATAATATAGCTTGTCTGGTCTTCAAGCCACTGTTATCAGCCAGACCTCTTGACCTCTAGGGAGGGGAGGGGGGCTGGAGACAGTTCAATCACTTGGCCAGTAAGCCAGTGAAGGCTAGCAACGAATTCCAGTAAAAGTGTGGACACTGGGGTCGGTGGAGCTGCCTGGTTGGTGAACACACTGATGTGCTGGGAGGGTGATGGGCCCTGATTTCGCAGGAAGAGGGGATGGAAGCTCCACATCCAGTCCCTCCCAAACTTTGTCCTTTATGTCTCTTCATTTGGCTGGTCCTGATTTGCATCCTTTCTATAAAACTGTCACACAGTGCTTTCCTGGGTCCTGTAAGTCGTGCTAGTTAATTATCAAACTTGGGGAGGGGTCCTGGGAACCCCTGAATTTGCAGCCAGCTGCTCAGGAGTGTCGGTGGTCTAGGGACCTTTGAACTTTAGCTGATGTTGGAAGTGGGGGTGGTCTTGCTGGGGACTGTGTCCTGAATCCGTAGGGTCTGCTAAGTCTGGGGGGTCGGCACCAGAACTGCCCTGCAGCGCTGCAATCAGACAGACCTTCTGCCACTCCTCCCCTGGACCTCAGTCTCCCATCCGTGTGAATCCACCCATGGTTTTAAATTTCCCAAGGTTTTTTTTTTGTTGTTGGTTTGTTTTAACTTTGGAGAATTTGATGAAGCAAGGGACCCTATTTCCAGAAGAATGCACAAAAGAATATGAAAAGTTTGGATACATGTTTGTTCAAGAATCTGGGTTAAGAATGTTTTTTGATCAAAGATTTAGAAAGTTTGATTTGACTCTGTGCCAACTCTCATCAACTGGCAGCCGCTGTCTGGAGGCTGTTTAGAAGGACGTGGAATTCAGGTTTAGGTGGAAATCAGTCCATCAGTGACATCCCTCCAAGTGCTGATTTCTCATATATTTTTTTATAGGCTCACTGTATTTCAAAATAAGGTCTTTACATGAGGACATTAGGGTGGGCCCTAATCCAATCTGACTAGTGTCCTCCTAGGGAGAGGAGATTAGGTCACAGAGAGATACCAAGGATGTGTGGACAGAGAGGAATGACCATGTGAAGACTCAGCAAGAAGGTGGTTGTCTGCAAGCCAAGGAGACAGACCTCAGGGGAAACTAACCCTGCTGACACCTTGACCCTGAACTTCCAGATTCCAGAACTGCGAGAAATAAATTTCTGTTGTTTAAGCCACCCAGTCTGTAGTACTTTGTTATGGCTGCTCTGGCCAACTAATATATACACACACACACACACACACACACACACACACACACACACACATACATTTATACTTTATTGAGATGTAATTCACTCTTTAAGGTACACGCATCAATGGTTTTTAGTATATTCACAAAGTTGTTTATGCAGCCATACTTCTAATTCCAGAACAGTTACATCATCCCCCAAATACATATTTTTTAGAAGTAAGATTAATGAGAAGTGGCGATTTTCACTAATATTCCCAATAGTATTTTTGACTAATTTTTTAAATGAAGAATAACAAAATAAATATACTCAAGTGCTCCATCTCTCTTCTCCGATTATCTCTTAGAATCACCCCAACTGGTCCTTAATCCTAACACCCCAACTGTTCCACTGGACAAAGTTAATCACTCTTTCCTACTTGAATCATTTTCTTCACTTGGCATTCAGAAAACGAATTATCTAAATTCACTTTTTAAAATTTATATATATATATATATTTTAAATGAACTCCTGATACAGGCAACCACATGGATGAATCTCAAAAGCTGAGTGAAAGAGCCAGACCCAATGAGATGCACAATGTATGATTCCATTTATATGACATTCTGGAAAAGGCAAAATGGCAAAAAAATGATCAACTACCAGGTCGCAGGGTCTGGGGTAGCCAACAAAAGGGCACAAGGGAAGCTTGTGGAGTGATGGAACTGTTTTGTGTCTTGATGGTAGTGATGTGACAGTGTGAGTTTGCCAAAAATCAAAGAGTTGTGCATTTTAAAAGGGTGAGTTTTACTGAATGTAAATTAAACTTCAATAAACCTGATACTAAAAAAAAAAAAAATCTTAATTGAGTACCTACACTGTGCCAGGTCTTTTGCTAAGCCTTGACCTCCAGGGCCACCCCATAATTGGTACAGTATGCCCCATTTAATGCCCTGAACAACCTACCCAAGGTCAGGGGGAGTAACAGGAGGAGCTGGACTTAGACCCAGGAGCCTGCGAGTCACCCAAGGGCTTCCAGTTCTCAGTTTGAGGGGGTGGATGAGGCAAGCAGTCCCCATGTGCTACGTCCTTCCTGAATGCTGACAGGTTCCCATGTTCTGTCCCCACCCCGGCCTCTCTCCTGAGTCTGACCCCCGTAAATCCACCTGCCAACCCTCCCTGGAAGGCCCCCACGCACCTCAAACATAACACACAGCAGACTCACATCCCATATATCAGCAAATTCTACCAGCCTCATCTTCAAAACACTGTCTGAATCTGACAACTTTTCACCATCCCACCCCTACCTTTACCTAATCCAAGATGCCACTGTGTCCCCTGGGCCAGGAACAGCCTCCTCACTGGTCCCCGTTTCTGCCCCTGCCCATCCTCCTCAAAAACTTCCGGTGAGTCCTCGTTAAATTTGAAATAAAATCCAGACTCTTTAAACCAGTCTAAGACCCTGTATGATCCAGCTCCTGCTATCTCTTGGGCCTCGCCACTCTCACTCTTCCCCCACTCCCCCTGCACCAGTCACAATGGCGCCTTGCTAGACTTCAAACACACAAGGATGTCCCTGCCTCAGGGCTTTTGCACCTGCTGTTCCCGCTGCTTCAATGCTCTTCCACTGCAAATAATTTGCAAACCTTGCTTCATTAAGTCTCTGCTCCAAAGTCCCCTCCATGGACAGGTTCCTCCTGCCCCTCCTTCTTTGACCCTTTAACCTGCATCATAGCATTTATCTCTACCTGATACTATATTGTGATTCAATTCCGTGAGATCAGCCAACTCGAGGGCAGGACTCGGTGGCATTTGCTGCTGCGTCACTCCTGGAACACGGTAGGCACTCAAGATGTATTTGTGGAAGGAGGGAACCACGTGTCCACTATTTGCATCTCCTGGAGCATCACCCTCTCTGCTTCTCCTGGCGCAAACCAGGCCCCACGAGAGAGCTCCCTGCTCCGCACCCCATCAGCAGCCTGCCACTCGAGGTGTGAAGGACACTGTGAGTCTCCCAATTTGGGGGCCATCTACTCCCCCAGGGACAACAAACCCTTAAGAGTCTCCTCTTTCTTGTCACTTCCAACCAAACCAAAAGTAAATTTATAAGACATTGCGTTAATACACAGAAGCAAAAAAACACAAAACAGGGCTTCCCTGGTGGTGCAGTGGTTGGGAGTCCGCCTGCCGATGCAGGGGGCGCGAGTTTGTGCCCCGGTCCGGGAGGATCCCACATGCCGCGGAGCGGCTGGGCCCGTGAGCCGTGGCCGCTGGGCCTGTGCGTCCGGAGCCTGTGCTCCGCAGCGGGAGAGGCCGCAGCGGTGAGAGGCCCGCGTACCGCAAAAAAAAAAAAAAACAAACACAAAACAGTTCACCCCAGGTCCTCCCTCATCTTTTAAAAATTTAGTAGCTGCCTCCACCTCCTCCAAAGGGACTTTATATCTGAGCCGGCACACAGGCTGGACACACTGGAGTTCCCTGGGTCCTCGCTGACAAAAATCAGATGCCCGAGGAAACAGAAGAGAATCAAAATGCCAATGCCTGATTTTCCAGTCCTGGGGTCATGGGGCATTGTCCTCAGCCTGGATGCCCCCTGGCCCAGAGGATGTTCAGAATTACCCAGGAGATCAAGCTGGTGGGTGTTCTCCCATTCTACACCTGGGTAAACTGGGGGCTGTTTTCGTGGGACTGAGAGGGCGTTAGTCTAGTTGCTTAAGGTCCTTCAGGCCTGGGCTGGGCCTGGGCAACCTCGTGCCTGCTCAACTGAGGCCAAACCTCATCGAATGCCCTATTTTTTTTTTTAAAAAAAAGCCTTCCCCAGTCTGAAGAGGAAGATGGCTACTTGGCGCTGTTCCTGGGTGCCGGGCAAGCCTGGAAGGGCTCCCGTGGACCCGGCCGGGCCTTACCTCTTGATGACGAACTGGATGCTGTTGCTGGCCTCCAGGATCTTCCGGAGCTTGGCAATCCCGAAGCAGTTGGGCCTGCGGAGGGAGATGCCTTCAGGCAGCCCCACCACAAACAGCTCCTCTGGGTACATCAGGAACTTGGAGTAGGGCACCTTGACAGGCTCCGAGATGCCAATGGCCTTGGCTGCAGAGATACGGCTGCTGTAGGGCCACCCAGATCTATGGGGCCACGAGCCTCAACTCCCACCTCCCATGTCTGCATGGGGGGGCCGCAGGTGCTGGAGCCCTTTTGAAGCTTAGCCCTTAGTTGAACCCTCCTGACCCTCCTGAGGTAAGTACTGTTAGCCTCAGGCTGTGGGGAAGAGGCCCAGAGCCCAGAGGGGGTGTGACCTGTCTCAGGTCTCAGAGCCCCAGAGCTGGGGGATGTGAACCCAAGTAAGTGGGTAAGACCTACGCTCAGTTCATGCCCTCATACCCAGGCAATGCAGGAGAAACTGCTGACAGCTGGTAAGACCTGGCATCGGCTCCACCCAAGTCCACTTGTCCCCGTGCTGCCAGAAAGGCCCTCCAGAGGGTCCCCCTGCCACCATAAATAACCCCAACCCCCTGCAGGGCCCAACACCACGCCTTGGGAACCAGAGACATCTGAGGCCCAGGCCAGGCACTGCCGCTCACTAGTTCTGGGGCCTAGGACAAGCCACATCACTTCCCCAGGCCTCACTTTCCTCATCTGTAAAATGGGCATTAGGACACAGGCGTTTTGTGAGATGGGATGGGAGAACTCATGTGTAGCACCTCGCCAGTGCCTGGCCAACCACAAGGGCTGAATGAAGAGTACGCTTCTCCCTGCCTCCCTGTTTTCTTTCCTGGTCTTTCTAGTAGGAAAGACCTTGTTATCCATCTGTCCTCCTGAGGACCCTGAACGAGGGTGTCTGTGGGTACAGAGGGGCAGTGACAGCAGTCAGAGTGGCCTCTGTAAGCTGAGGCTGAGGCAGACCATGAGTGAGTGTGAGCCTGTTGAAGGAGGAGGTGGGGACGCTGCATTTCAGAGGGTGGGGTTCTCTGGCAGTGCCTCAGTCTCCCAGGGAGGGAGGTCTAGAGCTGAGGAAGGGGCAGGATGGCAGGCCTTGTGGGGCCCCGGCCCTTTCCCAATTGGTCCCAGCCCCTCCGGCCCCTCCCTCCTCTGTCTCTGTTCCAGGAGCAGCTGGGATGGGGGATCAGGCCTTCTGAAAACAGGGCAGCTGGAGGGAGGCCTGGATGCCCTCGACCCTACCCAGCTCCTCGCTCACCGTATCGCGTGTTGAAAAGCAGCTCCACCTGCTTCCGCAGAGGCCGGATCACATCACCATGACTGTCTGAAAGGCAAAGAACAGTTTGGTGAGCCTCCCCAGTGGCAGCAGGACTCTGCTCCTCAGCTCATGTCCTAGGTCTTCTGGCACCAAGAATGACCCTGTGCTGGGACCTTGGAATGGGGAAGGGTAATGGTGGCAGGTAACCTACTTCCTCAGAAGTGGCATCCCTGCAGACAGCTCCACAATTCTGGGGCTCAAATACCTGCTTGTGAAATCGGATCTAGGGCATTACCAGGACTGAATGGAAGGTTTTGAGGCCTAAGAATGACCATGGGCCTTTCTATGTGAATGTCACTCTAGACCAGCACCGTAAGTGACTTTGCTAGCTTGTGAACTCTAAGCCTGCAAATTGAGTATGCTGCCACTAGGTGGCAGTGGATGTTGATTAAAACTTCAGAGTTCCTCCCCTGCCAGGCTGGGTTTGGGATTGGGAAAGTGACGCTCCTCTCCTCTGACACCCACTCATTCCGTTCCAGGGGTGGAAACAGACCCATCCTCACCTTGATCTCCCTGCCTGTCCTACTCCCACCCTCCGCAGGGTGGGAATGAGCAGTGTTCCTGAGATTGAACATGTCTATTGGACACAAAGCCAATTTTGTGCTTTCAGGCCTAAATTCGACTTGCTCAGGAAGACTCAGCCTTAAAACCTTTGTGGAGAGAGGCAGGGTGTATATAAAAACAAAACAAAATAAGAAATGCTTTCCTTTACCAGAAAGAGCTGCTTCTACCTCTGACCGTGTACCTCTTAGTTCTACAAGACAGGCCTATAAACCTCCTCCCAACTCAGGCAGCCCACAGGACACCCACCCCCAAACCCGGTGTTGGGAAGAGACAAAAAGGAGATGCAGGACTGGGGAGGGGAGGAGACGTGGGGGGGGGTGAAAAATGGGGGGTGAACAGTGCCTCACCCTCCACAGGCCTCTCCTCAGGCCGCGGGTCCTCGCTGGGGCCTTTGTCTGAAAAAGAGGGTGCCAGGCAGCCATGTTCATCATCTCCTGCACCACCAAAGTCAGGGCAGACAGGTGGGGAACGGCAGGCCCAAACTCTGGAGCACGGCATGGTGACTCCCAGATGGGATCATGGACCCCAATTTTGCACAAGCACCTGCCCTCGCCTCCATGTGAGTTTCAGACACCAGATATCCTGTGACATTTGGTAAACACCCCGTGGAGACCAGCCCTGCACCAGCCTGTCCTTCCATCTACTGACTGCCAGGTTCTGTTCTAGGCATTGAGGACACACGGGAACAAGACAAAGCCTTGTCCTCCTCGTGTGATGTCAAACATTACATACGATGCTAGATGGCAGTGATGCCGTGAAGAAAAACAGGGAATTCCTTGGTGGTCTGGTGGTTAGGGCTCCACGCTTCCACTGCAGGGGGCAGAGGTTCTATCCCCAGTCAGGGAACTACGATCCCACATGTCAGGTGGCATGGCTGGGTAAGGGGATGGAGGAAAGGCAGGTGGGGGCGTGGAGCCATCTAGGGTCACGTGGTCCCAGTGCATCTGACAAGATGACACTGGCTCTGGCCTGGGCACAAGGGACCCAACCTTGTCCCCAGGTGCCCGTCCAACAGGCAGCAAGGTCGTGGCACAGTGAACAACAGGGGAGGTAAGGGCTCAAGCTATACAGGGGAGGGGTGAGACTGGCCTTGGGGGGCCGAGGGGGGTACACCTGGGCTGGACCCAAGTGTCCAGGGAAAGCAGTGGGGTGGGAGAGGGACACAGGCAGGGAGGGGGGAAGTGTGTGTGGGGAGGGTGGTGGCAAACTCAGAGATGGCGGATTTCCGCAGCAGGATGAACTCCAAGTGCGGACAGTAGAAGTGGGGTGCAGGGGGTGGGGCACAGGCCGACCGGCGGGCTGCAGGGCCTCCATCAGCAGCAGCTCTTTGGTGCCAAGAGCTGGAGGAAGGTGTGGGGACTTTCAACACTTGAAAGAACCAGAAGGAAACTGCGACTTAGGAAGTTTGCTGTGCGTTTGCCAGGTGCTTTCCCAGGCAGGGCTAACCCTTAAACAGCCCTTCTCAGCCCCTGACATGAGGCTGAGCTGGTGAGGGGTGGAGAAGTCGGACCTGGGTCTGCTCTTGGCCAGCTGGTGGAGAGGATGCTCGGTGATGAGGGATGCAGGGATGTTCCAGATGGGATCGTGAGTGGGATGGAAAGGGGCTGATCCTGGGAGGGCTGCCCATGGTCAAGGCCCACTCACGGACGGAGGGAAGGGGAGCCTGCATCTGGGATTGCCAGACAAGCCTAAGCCTTGGGGCTCAGCCCGGAAGGTTCTGGAAGGTTTCATCTATGCTCAGCCTCTGACTTAAAAAGGGCCAGGCCTGAGCTTTCGGCCTAAATTTTCCTCATGGCAATAGGTACACTATGGGCCCACCTGACTCTGCCTGGAGGCTTTTTTCTGGCTGTGGGAGCAGACCAGCAAGGTACAAGGGCTGGGATCAATGCCTGGAAAGAGCTCTCAGCCAGTGATGGAGGGCAGATCACCAGCCCAGCTCCCAGCTTCCTCAGCTGCGTTAACTCAGGTGTGTGATTTACGTGGGCTCCCGTGGTCCCTCAGCTCAGCTGCCCACAGGGGTGACGGGCCTGACGGCACTGCTGTCCTGTCCAGTCCCCCTTCGTACCAGGACTGCCCTTCCCGGACTCTCCTCCCAAATGAATGAAGGCCCCTGTCTCAGGGGAAGCCCCTGGGGGATCCCAAACTCACCAACTTCATCTTTGCCATTTCTAGACAGAGAGGGGCAGACAGGAGGAGAGGAGTCTGGTGGGGACAGAGGGACAAGCAGTGCTGCCAGGGAGGGTTCCCTGAATCAGGGAGCTGGATCTGTCTCAGGGCAGAGGGAGATGCCCAGATGTCACAGTGGCAGCACCGATCAAGTTCATGAAATGGCTTGAGAGGAACAAGAGGGGAGACCAGGAAGTCTGTCCCCGCTCTGAGCTGTCCGTGTGTGCAGGGCCACCCCCAGGTGGTAGCAACAATCTGAGAGCCAGGCAGATGACCGGACCCAGACACCCACAGGGAACCAGCTCAGCTCTGTGGCTCCACTAAGGAGGGGTTTCTGCCAGCCTTTGTTGTAGGACCCTGAAAACAGAAGGAAGCGGGGCCGGGTCCTCTCCCGGGGGGGCGGGGGGCTCTTTCAAAGGCAGCAGGAGATGATGACCTATGTACTTTGGGGGCCCTAATTCCAAACGTGAGAAAGTTGCCTGCTTTTTCCCCCCGCCCCCTGGCATGGTGCGGGGCTACTTACCCTGAACAAACCCGTCCATGTGCTCACTGCCTCCCCATTTTCAACCTTGGTAAACGATCGAGGGCATGACCAGAGATGCCCAAGGCACCAGGTGAGCAAACGAGGGATGATTTGTACAATACAGTAACACCACCAGCTGGGAGAAGCCTTTCCGATAGAAATCGCACCATGCTGGTCCACGGCCCCCCAACCCCAGGGGCCTCCACAGATCGGGACCCCCTTGGTCTTCTTTTTTTTTTAATTTATTAAATTTATTTATTTTTGGCTGCGTTGGGTCTTCGTTGCTGCACACGGGGCTTTCTCTAGTTGCAGCGAACGGGGGCTACTCTTCGTTGCGGTGCGCAGGCTTTTCATTGCGGTGGCTTCTCTTGTTGTGGAGCACGGGCTCTAGGCGCGCGGGCTTCAGTAGTTGTGGCCTGAGGGCTTAGCTGCTCCATGGCATGTGGGATCTTCCCGGACCAGGGATCAAACCCATGTCCCCTACACTGGCAGATGGATTCTCAACCACTGCACCTCCAGGGAAATCCCCCTCGGTCTTCTTAATTCTGCTGAGAATGCAGCCAGGTGACATGCGACTTCTTAAAGACCAGGCCACACTGTCAGCTCATCCTGAGCCTTTGGTCCACTACACTCCCCACACAGTTACCGGATTGCTTCCAATTCCACTCATGCCCAGCCCGTGCCTGACAATATTCTTTCTTCATCACCAAGGTATTAAAAGCACATCGCAACTGATTCAGGGAGTGACAAAGATAGATCACTTAACCTAACATAGCTACTTTTTTGGTATTCCCCCCCCCCCCGCCAAAACAGTGATCATGTGTTCAACACAGCTGTAAACACCATCAGCTTCGTGTCTTCTACAGTCTCCCTCGTTGCCTCTTTTTAGTGGCTAATAGTCCATCAGGAGGATACCGTTAACAGTTCCCTGACAGCTGGACGAGCTTGCTGCAATCTTGCATGGTCATCATTAAAGCTGGCATGAACATTTCCGTGCAGAAAACACTTCACATTTCAGACAATTTCCTCGGACCGGGTTCCTGCTGGACGTAGCGGGGAGGGGGGTGGTGGTGCTCATTTTTACGGCTCTTCAGGCTGACACATTTCTCTAAAAAGCAATTTGCCCATTTGCGTTCTTACCAGCGCCAGGTCTGTGCCCATTTCCCCATGCGCTCAGCCAAAGTTCTGTTCAGTTAAAAGGTGCAAGAGATGCCCCTTCGTTCAAGCCCGTTTCTCTGTGGCTGCATGCGTTTGTTTACTGTCTGTCTCTTCTTCTGTGGCAGATACCGGGATGTACTGACTACTCAGATCCCCTTCAAGGAAGAGCTTCAAGGAAGAGCAGCAGGGAGTGTGGTCAGCGGGCAGCTGCCCCTTCAAGGACTGCCCTTCCAGGGTGGCCCGCATCTCGTGACTGATTGAGGTGGAGGTATAAAGGCCAGGGTATCCAGTGCAACTGGGAGCAACTCTAAGGGGCCTTTCTGGCTCCGAGCTCCCGGTGGGGTTGGTGGACGTGTTGCTGCAGCCAGATCATGGCTTGCCTTCCCCCTCGTCCCCCTTGTGCTTCTGTCCCCTCCCTTACATAGGTGCTGATCCCAACGGCAGCCCCTAATAAAAACCCCACACATTAAACTCCATCTCAGAGACTGGGCCCCAGGGAACACAACCCATGACACACGTCCTGGGGCTGTGAATCTTTCTTGTGCGTTTCAGCCCAGTGTTCTGGTCTGTCAAGGCCATGGGGAACACCATTCTTGGATGGACTGACCATTCCTCCCCAAGGATCTGCAAATTGCATAATCTTGCTGCCTAAGGCCCCTTTATCCAACTAACTGACAAATGTTTGAGGAAGGACCAAGCCCTCCAGGACAACAGGGGAAACCTTCCCCATGTGGAGGTTGGGGTCCCCCTGCAGCCCTCCCTTTTTTTGCTTGAAATTCAAATAACTTTTATTTAAATTGAAAACAATACTTAAAACTGCATTTAGAGTCAAAACCCTTTTTTTTTTTTTTTGCGGTACGCGGACCTCTCACTGCTGTGGCCTCTCCCGCCGCAGAGCACAGGCTCCAGACGCCCAGGCCCAGCGGCCATGGCTCACGGGCCCAGCCGCTCCGCGGCATGTGGGATCTTCCCGGACCGGGGCACGAACCCGCGTCCCCTGCATCGGCAGGCGGACTCCCAACCACTGCGCCACCAGGGAAGCCCAAAACCCTTTTGTTTATAAAAATCATGAGGAGCTTCCGCAGCTGGAGGGTCCTCTGGAGATCTCGATGTCGTATGAGCCAACTCAGTCCCGTGGATGACCCCACGCTGGGTCCCCTCTGATGGCTCACAGTCACCCATGTAGAAATCTGTTCCGGAACTGTGCCTGGGACTAACGCACGGTCCACCTGTTTGCAATTGGGGCAAGAGCTCATCTCCAAGTCTCTCTCTGTTGTCAGCGCATCTGTGTCCGCTGGGACTTCTCACACCCTATGCACGTCTTAGGTATTATCCACAGCAGCTCTGAGGACCCTTTATATCTCCTTATTGAACCGGACTCCCAGGTCCTCCTCACTCTTTGCTGTTTCCAGACCCTTCTCCCTGACAGAGAAGACGGAAGCAGACGAGGAGCAGAGAGATTCTGCCTTTATTCTGTCACCAATTAACGCGGCACCACCCATCTGGGCCTGTAGGAAACCTTCTTATTTATTTTTCCAGTCACTTGTTTATTTTTGGTAGGGGAAACGTTAAAAAGTGCAGTAAAGCATACAGAATATTACCACAAACACTCATGGACCTATCCGCCGGAATGAATACACATTAGCATTTTGTCATAGTTGTACACGATTTTTAAAAATAAAACATTAGCAATACTATTTTTATGTCTCCAAACTTAAAGAAATGTCATATTGTCTATATCCTTCTGCACTTGCATTTCACATTGAACATTATGAGGTTTCTTCACACTGTGCATTTAAATACACCTACTACGCTTTTGCACAGTATCCTTAAGCAATACCCACCCTTCTCCCCTCCTAATCAAGTCCACACCAGACATCACAGGCAAGGGAAACGAATTCCAGCCATCTTCCTAAAGTTTCCTGCCCTGGCCCTGCATCCCTTGTTACACAGCCTTCCAAACTCAAATCATCTAAGTACTAATATCGTTTTCTGCCATATCCGCAAACCTTCTATAATTTACATACTATTTGTCTTTATAATGATTCACTTAAAAAAATTTTTTTTTTATTTTTTGGCTGTGCCACGCGGCACGCGGGATCTTAGTTCCCCAACCAGGGATCAAACCTGCGCCCCCTGCAGTGGAAGCGCGGAGTCTTAACAACTGGACCGCCAGGGAAGTCCTATAATGATTCACTTTTTAAAAACATTAACTACGTGTAATAATTCTTACTTCTTATTATCAATAATAACATCTGTTGAGAATGGCTGGAGCTGAGAGTTGGGCATGTGAGATTCATTAAGCTATTCTTTTCAACTTTGGGTGGTTTTGAACATTTCCAAAATAAACTTTCATAAACAAAACACACAGAACCCTACCCTCTCCCTGCTGCTATCCACCTGCCCAACCATTCCTCTTGCCTAAATTATCGTCAGAGTCTGTTTCTGTCCTTGTCCAGACCTTCTGCAGTCTGTTCTCAGCTCCACGGTCAGAGTAAACACCGTTAAAGTGTACTCCATTAGCGCCAACCCCCACACTGGTTCCTGTCTCTTCAGAGTTAAGTCTCCAGTCCTTCCTTTGATGTACACAACCCTGCATAACTCACCCAGCACCTCCCTTTCCCCACCTCACTCTGTTCCAGCCACCCGGCCTCCTTGCTGTTGCTGAGACATGCTGGGCATAGCCCACCTCAGGGCCTTTGCCCATGCTGCTCCCTCTGCCTGGAAAGTTCTGTCCTGATATCCACACGGCTCCTGCCCGCACCTCCTTCAGGTCTTTGCTCCAATGTCATTTTCTCAGTGAGGTCCTCTCTGACCACTCAAATCCTGTAATAACCACCCCTCCTGCCCCTGATACTTCCCCTCCTGGCTTTGTGTCTCCCTATAGCACTTACCACCATCTGACTTTCTATTTTTCTTTTTTCCTTTTTTTGGGGGCCGCACTGCACAGCTTGCAGGATCTTAGTTCTCTGACCAGGGATCAAACCCGGGCTCCTGGCAGTGAAAGCCTGGAATCCTACCCACTGGACTGCCAGGGAATTCCCCTATTTTTCTTATTGATTTGCTTACTACCTGTCTCCCTGCACTGGGATGTCAGCCCACAAGGGCGGGGACTTTGGTCTGTCGGGTTCACTGCTCTGTCCCCAGCACCTTGCACGGGACCTTGTACATAGTAGGTGCTCAATAAATAGTTATTGAATAAACAAATTTATCCAAATGGGAGCTCCTGGGAAAGACAGAGTAACCAGACTTAATATTAACTCAAAGGCCTATTTCAAGTTTTCAGAAAGGAACCTGGCCTGGATGGGGGAGCCAGGCATATACTGAGTTTCTTCCAAGGGGGACAGTCAATACCAAGAAAAGTCTAGAGGCTTCCTGGCCCACCCCTCTCCCTGTTACATCCCAGGGAGGTGGGTCCCCAGCCCATTTCTTACCAGTCAGCATCTCCATCCCGTAACCGGAATCTTCCGAGGGCACATGTCCAGGCATCGAGTCTGTCATTTCCTCAGAGGTTGGGGAAGGGTCTGGAGGCAAAACTCCAAATCACAACAGCATCTTCTGTCTGTCCCACCCCGTCACGGTCCCTCAGGGACCTCCCAGCTCAGCGTGCCCACAGAGCAGGACCCTTAAGGAAGGAGGGTAGCCGCGCCAGAGGACAGCAGGGACCCAAGGGGCCTGGAGCCTGTGGTTGCCCCACACCGAGCCTCCAGAGGACAAGTACATGCCCCTCTTCACAGATGTGGAAACTAACGCTCAGAGGGACCCAGGTCTGGAGCCAGACTCAGATCCTCTTACTCCAATGACCTTTTCTTCTCCCCTGCAGCCTCTCAAATCCCAGGGAAGCCAGGCCAGAGAGGTGAAGGCTGGGGGGACCTTTAGGAAGGTCGGAGCTGAGACCTGAGCCCCAGCCCAGAGGGCAGATGCGCCTACAGAAAGCACACGCGACGCTGCAGCCTTTCACGATCAGAGAGACAGCGGCCTGGCGACCCCTTCCTGGCCGGGGCAGGGGCTCCAGAGACAGAGCAGGACAGCCCGGAGGGGACACGGTGGTGCTCGACCCCTGTACCTTCAGGCGGGGGTGGCGGGATGAGCCCTTACCTGGGACGGTGACCTGAATGATATCTAGATCCTCTGGCTCAATTTTGATGGGTCTCAGCCCACCCAGCTCCCCAGAGGTTCCTGTGGGGGGAAACGAGGGATCTGGTCAAGTGCGGGCGTGAGCTCGGCCGGGCAGGGGAGTCATTCTTGAACATTCTCCTGTCTGTGACTTGTTAGTAGTGCCGGAAAAAGTCACGTCAGCCCTGGTGTCTGAGCTATAGGTAGATACAACGTATAGACCTGGCAGCTGAGGCCTGCATCGCCAAGGATGTGGAGGCAGAGGTGATACCCGAATCCAGGTCTCCCACAAAGCCACCCACACCCCACCTGCCCCTCCCGGCCCCCAGCGAGCTCCCAGCATGCTCTGCGGCCTGGGGGAGGGTCAGGGGACAGGGGTGCACGGAGGACATTCATGAATACCCAGGCTCGTGGTCTGAGCCGGCCTCCTCCCCAGAGCTGCTGAGTGGGGCTGGTGGACGCCCTCCCACCCCAGACACGCGCAGTGGGGTCCAGCTCCTCACCTGGCCCACAGTCTTCAGAGAGACTGCTTTTGTCCGACCTGTGGGAAGGAAGCCGAGAAATGACATGGCATCAGCCCCAGCTTTCCCCCTCCAAGCAGTCAGGGGCCCACGGCGGCTGCCAATTCAAAATGCACCCCTGACCACATCTGCTCCCATCCCAGCGGGATCCACGCCGCTCCCCCGCTACGCCAGCAATACCCCCAGTGCCCCGTCTCCCGGACAGCAGTCTCCTGGCTGCCCCAGCCGAGCTCCTGATCTGTACCCTCGGGTGACGTGCTGGGCGTCCACCTTGCCCACCAGCTGGGAGCTCCTGAGGCCTGGGACTGGCCAGTCTAGGAGCCCCACCACTTAGTGCAGTGGGGGTTTGATCAGTGCTTGTTGGGGGCACTGAGAGCTGTAGGGACCACCCGCCTGGAGAGGGTTCAGGAGTCTGGGGAGGGGCTTGGGGAGTGAAGCTGGGCAGGACCCTGGGATGGAGGATTCGGTTCATTCATAGAACTGTCGGGGAGGCCTGGGCTGGACGTGGGGATTCCGGGATAGATGGCCCGTCCCTGGCCCCCAGGAGCCCAGGCCCTGGGTGGGGGGCACTGGTGAATGGCGACCAGGCCATGAGCTGAGTGCGAGGCCTCGTGGACATGCAGGGCAGATTCCTGACCTAGTCTGGGTGCCAGGGAAGGCTTTTGAGACTAGATAACGTATGGCTAGATCCCAAGGGGGTGACAAGAATCCTCCAGGTGGAAGAAAATTGGCGAAATCTCCGTTCTCCTTCTGGGTCCCTTTAGATTCTCCCTGGCCCACAGTGGGGTGAGGCGTACAGGTGCCTGTGTGGGATAACCCTGTGCGGGGTGTCCAGGTGGAGTGAGACGCTGGGCCCAGCATCCTCCAGCCAGCCCTAGGCCTCGCTCCTCCCTGCAGAGCTGGCGCAGAGCCGGGGCGTGGCCTTACCGAGCAGTCCCAGCCAGGTCCAGGACGGCAGCACGGGAGACCTCCGCAGAGATGTCCTCGGGCGGACTGGCTGGCTCCAGCTTTGTGGGGTCTTTGGTAAACTTGTTCCCTGGGGGGAGAGCCGGGGAGGGGCAGGGTGGTCAAGGCGAAGGTTCTCCAGCCTCCTCTGCCTGCGGGGCACCCAGCAGGGGCCTCTGGGGGAAGCTCCTGGGGGCACCCCTCAGGTGGTCTGGCCTCTGTCCCTCCTTCTTGTGGCCTCCATGTCCAGCCAAGCCAGGAAGGGGTCCAGGGAGAGATGCCTCCCCTGGGATGAGGAATAAGGATGACGAGGATCTCAGAGGATTTGGCAGGAGGAAGAAGCCAGAAACGGCTGTCCTGACCTCAGGACAGGGGCTATGCTATTGGGACTGAGGGAGCCCTTGGGAAAGGGACCGAGTCTCTCCCAAGGCTGTACCATGGGACCATTCTCTCATTTAGTTATCCCAGGAATCCAGAGGATGGTGCTCTTATCTTTTCACAGATGTGGAAACTGAGGCCCACATGACCGTGCCCAAGGTCCCAAAGCTGGGGGGAGGTAGGGCTGGTACTGGGGCTCAGATATGTTGCACCCCAAGATCCGTGCTCCCTTTGCTGCACCTGGCAGAGTCCGCCTCTTCCTCCTGAGAGGCAGGCCACCCACTGGTCATGGCCTGGGCACTTCGGTTTGCATCTAGACCCCAGTGCTCACTAGCTAGACTTCAGGGAAAAAACCAGAACCCACTTTATAGGACTGTTGAAAACTAAATTAAATTAAAATTAAATATGCTAACAGCTTAGGAGAGTAGCCATCACATGTTAGTACTCAGCAAATGTCAGCTTTATTATTCCCCATCCAGGGCTTCCCACGTCTGGAGGGGAGGTCCTGACAGTCTGTCTGCGCCTGGGAGCTGGGGCCCCCGATACAGAAGCCACATTCAGGCTCCCTCGGGTCCGGTGTGGTGTCAGCTCAAGCACTCTTGGGGGCATCAGCTTGGCGGCTTCAGAACAGACTAGACGGTACCCACACATACCTGTGAAAATTCGCTCATCGAACATCCTGGGGAGAGAGGAGAGATGGGCATGAGAGGGGAGCCGGCCTCCAGGTCCCCTCAGTGACGGTCACTCAAGTCCCACATGCAAGGCTGCAGACCTGGGCACCGGGCTGGCCTCACATGGGGGCAGAAGAGGGCACGGTCCAGGACAGCCAGATACCCCCAAACGACCAGACATCCTGAACCGTTTCTCCACAGCCAGGGAAGGCACTGGCCAGCCCCTGTGGGGGTCCCGGAGGGTCCAACCTATTCATCTCAACAGCCCAGGGTCGGGGGCGGGGCTTCCTCCGGCCCTGAGCTCTCCTCGGCCACAGCTGGAGGATAACTCACACCCCTTTCCCACCGGGGCTCCGCAGCCTTTACCCACCACCCCGTGTCTCAGCGACAGGCACGGGGTAGGCCCTGCTCCCAGGAAGCTCTCTGTCGGCGCACAAGCCAGGAGCGTTCCAGATCACAGCCTCACAGCGTGACATGTGGGACCCCTCCGGTTTGTCTCAGAAGCCAAGCGGACCCAAGCAGGGAGGGGGTCAGGAAAGACTTCACGGAGTTGGGGATGGAGAGCCCAGGTGGGAGGGCTGAGAGGTTGTCCAGGTAAAGGCACAGGGAGGGCTGGCAGCTCCATCTGGCCGGCTGGAGGCGTCCTGTGGGAGGTGACCAGCCTTCCGTGCTGTGCCCAGGCATGTGGTCTCTACACCGTGGGCAACGGGGAGCCCCCAGGGGGCATGGCACCCTCAGATCACTCCATCACCACACAGAGGGTGGCTTGGAGGGGGATGGCTTGGAGGGGGGATGGCTAGGGGCCCAGGGGCCATTTGGGGACTCCTGAGTCATCCTGATAAGACACCTGGAGTTCTTATTCCTGGAAAACGAGGATGGAGTAAAGGTCAGCGAGGGAGCTGGGATCACCTGGCTGCCTACCTGCAGGGTTGCTGTTCTTTCTGCTCTGCTCCCAGACCCCACCAGGGTGGCTCCCAGCGGGTTGGGGAGCCTCAGGCAGCTGGTCTGGGGGGCCTGCAGCAGAGCCTGCGTGCCATGGAGCGTCTGGACAGGGGACGGGGCTTTGGCCACAAAACTGGCACCCCCAGAGGCGACATGGGACAAACGAAGTCCCGCTTGTCTGAGTCCAAATACAAGGGGGCCGACAGTGCCCAAGCCGGGCCCAGAGGGAAATTCAAACAGAGGCGAAAAGGTCAGTGACAGAAGGTAGAGCGTGTGGGTTACCAGGGCGGTGAGACCCCAGGCACGGCACCCTGTTCTTATTCTGAGAGGCGCGAGCTTCCCCCACTGTTCCTGGAGGTTCATGCTCGTCTGGGTCCCCCAAGGCCGAGAAGCGGCCACAGGGAATAATTCTGGAGAGAACTGGCTTCCGCTCTGAGGCACGCTTCCTCAGCTCCACCCAGTGACGGGGAGGCTCCCTGCATTAACAGCAGGTTTTATTATTTATGGTTATATTTACTTATCAGGGAGCACAAGGGAGGGGGTGTGACACCTTGGCCTGCAGTTCCTAGAGGAGTTGGTGGGCGGGGAGCGGGGAGACAGATGACAGGGAGAAAGTCTGATCTGACGTGGCTCCGATGCTGTGACAGACGCCCTCATGGGCTGCCCGGCCTGGAAGGCCCACCTGATGAGCACTGAACAAGGGTCGCTGTTGCACACTGCAGAGTTCTAGGACCCCCTCCAGACACTTTTCCCTCTGAAGTCCTCCCTTAGGTAGAACCGACACATGTGAACTCAGAGCCTCTCGCTCTGGGCCTGTGTCCTGGTAGAAACCGGGGATTTAGGGGTCAGGGCTGGGCATGACTGGGGACCCAGGGGCCAGGAAGCCCCCTTCCACTAATAACAAGACCCACAGGCTTTGTCGAGGGGCTTCTCCCTTTTGTCAGGAGAGCACCCTGACCTCCCCCGCACTGCAGACACCTGGGCTGGGGTGGCAACCCCCCCTCCTGGCTGCTTCCTAAGCTCTCTGTTCTCTGACTCCCTTCTGCTAGGACGATCGCAGATGTGATCTCAAATGTCTCCCTGACGAGGCTGGGCTGTGCAACAGTGAAAATGCACTGGGGCTCAGAAAGGAGCAGCCTCTGTTCTAAGCGCGTTGCTCACATCCATGTAGTCTCCCACCAGCACTATGGGGCCTGAACAATCATTAGCCGCATTTTATTTTATTTTATTCTCTAGCCACACGGTGCAGCATGTGGGATCTTAATTACCCCACCAGGGATCGAACCCATGCCCCCTGCAGTGGCAGCGCAGAGCCCTAACCACTGGACCGCCAGGGAATTTGCCTCTGCCCCATTTTATAGACGAGGAAAGTAAGGCAGAGCAGTTAAGTAACTTGCCCAAGGACACACAGCTGGAAAATGGTAGGGCCAGGATTCGAACCCGGGTTGTCAGCACTGATTAACTACTTCTCTATACATGAAGGAGACGAGGTCAAGGGAGAAGACTCGCGTTTATTGAGCATCTATTTCATGCCAGGTATGTTATGTCTACCTCCTCATACTATGTTGAGAAAAACCTGAGGAATAGGGCATCATTGTCCCTATTTTTACAAATGAGGAAACTGAGGCTCAGAAGAGAAGCGCTAGTCAAGGTTTTCACGTGCTGTGTGGCTTCAAGCCCAGTCGGCCTGATGCCAAGCCTCCTCCTCCAGGAAGCCCCACAGGCTTGCTGCTCAGATGCCATCGAGTCTACACCTGGAAACATGCTGTTTGATGCTCCCAGGACTCATCGCAGGAGTGACCACCCCCCATGACTTGCGGTAGCCCCTGGGGGCAGATGGGGACTGTGTCTGCTGTTTCGTGAAGTCCTCAGTAGAGCTCAGTGAAGGGCTGGGCCTGCAGGAGGCGCCTGGCAAATACTAGTGAAGGGTTAAACGACCTACAGTTTGGATAGAGGGAGATGAAGGTCAGCCACAGTGAGGACTCAAATACCACAATCAGGAATGTAAGGGGTCACTGGGATGCCCTTGCTGCTTTCTGCTCTCCTAGCCTCCTCCCTTGCTACCAGGAGTCAACTGAAGGAAAAGGACTTAGGCCGCAGCAAGAGAGACTTAAGCTAGACAACAGGAGGCACTACCTGACAGAAGGCCGAATGATTTTGTTTTTGGCCCCGCCATGCCACTCGGTTTGCGGGATGTTAGTTCCCCAGCCAGCCAGGGATCGAACCCAGGCCCTCAGCAATGGAAGTGCAGAGTCCTAACCACTGGACCGCCAGGGAATTCCCTCGAATGATTTCAAATCCACCTCCAGAATGATTTATCAAGTGGGACCCCTGGTAGAGGTTGAGAGGGAACAGAGGTGGCTCAGATGTGGTCCCACTGCCGCCAGTGATCAGGGTGATGGGGGGCTGGTGGGGACGCGGATGGGGGGAAGAAGCCATCTGCTGCGGAAGGGGGAAATTCTTTCCGACTGAGGACAGGGGAGGGCTTCTAGACAGAATAGTGAGCCTTGAAAGACAGGACAGGTGGGAAGGAGGGTGGGGAGCAGCTTCAGGCAAAGGAAAGGGCTTCAGTGATGGCTGGAGGCACGTGAGGAGGCAGGAGTTCAGAGAAACAGGAGGGAAGGCGGAGCGGCACTAAGGCGGGCACGGTGGCTGCTGACAGGCTGGACTGTGGTACCCTGGGAGCCGCTACACCGGGGCTCACGGAGAGTGGGGGAGCGGGGAAGGGTTCTGAGCAGGCGTGCCCCACAGTCAGAGCTGACTCTCAGAGTCACCTCCCTCGGTGGCAGTGAGACGCCCGCCCAGCTCCCTGGCCACTCTCAGCCTCCTCTGCTGGCGGCCCCAGCCTCTAACGTGGGGATCCCAGAGTCCATCTGAGTCCTCTCCACCTTTTCTCTTTTTCTTTTCTTTCTTTTTTTGTTTTTGCCCACGCTGCATGGCTTGTGGGATCTTAGTTCCCTGACCAGGAATTGAACCCGGGCCCTCAGCAGGCAAGAGTGGAGTCCTAACCACTGGACCGCCGGGGAATTGCCCCTCTCTTCTCTTCTCTATTTCTCTCCTGCCTGTGATCCCTTCCTGGCCCACACTGCCAACTCTCAGATTTTTATCTCTAACTCCCAGACCTCCCTCCCTAGCTTCTGACCTCTCAGCTGGGCTTCTGAAAATTCCATCTCCTGATCTCCTCCAAGGTGAACTCACTCAGAAACATGGGGGTGACCCTTCCTCCCCACTCCCCTCCCCACCTGCACGGTCCACTCACCAGCACACCCCGTCACCGCTCAGATTCCATCCCCAACCCAGCTGCTCTCTCCCTGTGCCCACCACGCTGGCCTGGCCCACGGCTGCAGCAGCCTCCTCGCCAGTCTCCTGCTTCTGCTCTCTAGAGTCCGTTCTCCCCCAGCAGCCAGGGGGCCGGGCAGACCCCAGCTCTGGCATCCAGCAACCCTGCAGAGGTCCTTCCCAAGGCTCAGAACAATTCCACGCTCTCAGGGTCAATCCCCACCCTCTTGCACCCCAGCCGTCTGGGCTGCTCACTGAGGTCAATTCTTCTGTCCAGACACTGACTGCCCAGCTGGGTGCAGGTGGCCCTTCTCAACCTCCCAGCTCTGGCTTAACCAATGGGACCTTCTCTCAGAGGCCCCTGGGCCACCCTAAACAGGTCTCCTCCTCACCCACCCACCATTTTTCTCTCTCCTATCACCCTGTTTATTTCCTAAGCTCTAACAAGTTAGATGGCCTGAGTCCAAATTTGGACAAGCACTTTCATCCATCCATCTTTTTATTCCACAGATATGGACTGGCATCTCCTGCATGCCAGGGACTGCTGTGGGCGCTGGGGATTCAGCCACGAGCCACACAGTCCCTGCTTACAGTCTAGGGCAACAAGCAAGCAGGCGCGTGGGCGCGTGCACACGCTGGGAGCCACGCCCTCAGCGGGCTCCCAGAATGGATGCCTGGGAAGGGCCCGACGCAGGCAGTGCTGCTGGAGGCAGGGGGCTGGACGGCATGGCCTCTGGCCCCCTCCCTCTCTAACTATTTAGGAGGAAGCAATCCCAGGAAGCCTGGCATTGCCTGGGGATGCCCGCTCGCTGGTGAGTCCGGCCAGCTGTGAGGACAAAGCCCCCTGTGGGAGTTGGGAGACAAGGCTGGGGGGTGGGTGGCAGCAGGCCGGGGGGAAGGGGCTGCAGTTCCAGAGTCCATAGTGCTCTGCCTTCTCCCGCCCACCCGCACCTGCACCAGGGAAACTGGCCACCTGGGAGGACAGGAAAGGTGGACAAACTACCAGCAGGCAGGGTAGTCCGATGGGAGGTGCAGAAAGGGAGAGGCTGGCCCAGCCCCACCTGAGCTCAGGTGGGCTCCTCTCTGAAGGGGGGTAAGTACAAAGGCCTCAGGTCTTCTTCGGTGGCAGGAAAACACCTCTGAGAGCTTAGCCAGCGCCTACTCGGGTCAGGCACTGTGCCTCCATTTCTCCATTCAATACTCAAAAGAGGCCAGGAGGCGGCCACGCAGCTGTCAGGCTACAGAACCCCTTCGCTCCGCTCCTGACCCCTGTTGCCTCCCCAGGGCCCTGCCTCGTGCCTGCCGTCGCCCCCCTGCCCAGCCCTGCCCCCCGCACCCCACCCCCTACCTCTTAATGACAAAGTGGATGCTGTGCCGCTCCTCCAGGATCCGCTTCAGCTTGGGGACCCCGTAGGTGCAGGGGCGCTTGAAGGGGATCTTGTCCGGGATGCCCACGATCTCCACAGCCTCCGGGTCGCAGGCGATCTTCCTGTAGGGGACGGGGACCATGTGGTCCAGGCCCAGGGCTTCCGCTGGAAGGGCAACGGCAAGGCTGAACGCGGGATGGAGGCTGCGGGACATGCAGGGCCCCAGGGCCTGGTCATCACCACCTCCCACCTCCCAGGCACCACTCTGGCCACTCAGCAGCCAGAGGGATCCTCCTGAAACACCAAATACATCACTACTCTCTTAAAAAAGGCCCATAGGCTCCCCTCCCACTCAGCGATGGCCGAAGTCCTACAAGGCCCTACGTGACCAGGACCCCATCACCTCTGGCCTTATCTTTCACCCCTCTACTTGCTCACCCCGGTCTCTCTGGCCTCCCTGGTGCTTCCCTAACACGCCAAGCGCGCACTCATCCCAGGGCCTTTGCACCTGCTCTTCTGTCTACTCAGACACTCTTCTTCCAGATCACCATACTCTTCCCTCCCTCCCTCTCTCCATTCAAGCATCTGCTCAAATGTCACTTCACCAGCCTAAAACAGCCCCCTCCATCCCTCCCTAGCCCACCCTGCTTTGTTTTTCATCCCACATTTATCATAATCTGACGTTACAAACATATTCACTGTGCGTTGGTTCACTGTCTGGAACCTAAATAGGGCAGGACACGTAGTAGCTGCTTCCTGCATATTTGGGAGTGAATGAGCGGCTGAGGGAAGCTTCCAGGCTGGAGGTGGACTCTTGGCCAGATGCTCCCAGTTGTACAGGTGTGCCCTTTCCTCCAGGGAGGGGCCCAGCACTCTGCTCACTCGTCAGTGACAGGAGACACCGCTGGAAGCCGACAGCTTTGTCAACAGCAGTGTAGACAGAGCCCGAGCTCAGGAAGTGGTTACTTGCTCTTTTCCTCCAAACCATTAGGTGTGGTCCTGTGCCATTTCAGTCACTCATACACCGCAGCTCCTCCTTTTCATTCATTCACTCACCAAATCCTTCTTGAGCACCTACTATGTGCTTGATGGTACTTTCATGGGGCACCGAGGCCTGGGAGGCAAGCTGAGCTGGGTGTCCCCTTCACTCCTGCCTCTCCCAAGGGTCACTCCAACCTGTCCCAAGGGTTCCACATCTCCTCACTGTTCCTCAGGCCCCTCCCCATCCTGGCCTGGCTCCTCGGCCAAGTGGCAGCCCACAGCCGGACCCCTGCAGTCATGCCAGGACCGGGGCAGGGCAGAGCCGCCTGCCTGTGGCCCTCCCTGGGGCACCGCCAAGATTGCTTTTCTGTTGATGCGGCCCAGGCCTGCGCTGGAGGCTTTGGCAGCCAGGTCTCACTGTGAAGTCACACTTAGCTCATCGTCTAATTAAACCCTCACCATCTCAGCAGCCGTCAAACCGTCTCTTCCCCCAAACCCCAGCGTCACCAGCCACCCCCCAGCCCCAGCACTTGAGCGACGGGCTCTTGGCTTCTTCGAGTCTACGTGAATCCACCTCCCCTCGGGTTCATCTGACTTGCTAGGCCTGTCTTTCCAGCCCAGGGCACAAAAGCTCCAGCCCGCGCAGCCTCCAGCTGCTGCCCACCTGGAAGAGGAGGATGGAGCCGCCATGCACAACCCTTAGACCCTGGTGTAATCTCAACGCCCCCCCCCCCGGGTGACAGAGACACTGCGGCTTCCTCAAGGCTGGGGCTCCCCCCATGTCTTTTCTGTTTCTTTTTCCCCCCTCTGCACCCCCAGCAACATCGCGGGCCCACTTGGCCCGGAGCTGGTAGCTGAAAGGGCGAACCAGGAGCAGGACCTGCTCGTCCTGGATCTGCAGGACTGTTCAGGCTGCCAAACATCCCCACCCCTGCCACAGGAACCCCCAGTACTCATGGGGGCGGGGCGGCGGGCGGCAGCTTCTCCCCAGGGCAGCGGAAGGGACAGCTCAGAGGGAGCTCTGGCCTGAGGAGGGGCAAGGTCTCAACCACCCCAAGCCCGACACTCCTCCTTGGATTTGGCCATGGTGGTGGGCCCAAGTGCTGACCTCCAGGAAAGGCTCAACATTCTGGAAACATCCAGCACACACGACAGACTGGAAGACTGGCAGCTGTCATGCCTGCAGCGGTGGGGCAGAACCCACCCAATGTGGACAGAGCCAGCCCTCCCCAGCTCCCCTCTCCCTACTCCCCGCCCTGCTCACACCTGTCTAGGGAGGGAGGGGAGAAACTTGGGTACAGACAGCCCCCTGCAGTACGGGGCCTCGCTCAGCCCCACCCCAACCAGGATGGCCCAGCCCACCAAGCCCACGTGACCAAGCCTCCCAGGCCCCAGGGTGGATCAAAGAACACCTCCTCCATGAAGCCTCCCCTGACTCCTCAAGCCTATCGAGAAACCTCACCTTTCTCTGAGCCGTCCTCCCCTTCTGAGGGCCCCCACCCCTGCACGTTACTACATACTCGAACGTACTACCGTACACCACTGCGTGTACTGCAGACCCAACTTCAGCCACTTGCTGAAGCACCTTGAGACCAGAGTTGGTCTGAGTGCCTGGCACAAGGTAGGGGGCTCAAAACGTGATTAGAGGGACTTCCCTGGTGGCGCAGTGGTTAAGAATCCACCTGCCAATGCAGGGGACACGGGTTCGAGCCCTGGTC
The DNA here is from genome assembly GCF_949774975.1 of Lagenorhynchus albirostris. NCBI lineage: Eukaryota > Metazoa > Chordata > Mammalia > Artiodactyla > Delphinidae > Lagenorhynchus > Lagenorhynchus albirostris. The sequence continues at coordinate 78,009,807 of NC_083109.1, forward strand.
TGGGAAGATCCCACATGGCGCGGAGCAACTAAGCCTGTGTGCCACAACTACTGAGCCTGCGCTCTAGAGCCCACAAGCCACAACTACTGAGCCCACGTGCCACAACTACTGAAGCCCATGTGCCTAGTGCCTGTGCTCCGCAACAAGAGAAGCCACCACAGTGAGAAGTCCGCACACCGCAAGGAAGAGTAGCCCCCGCTCGCCGCAACTAGAGAAAGCCCGCGTGCAGCAACGAAGACCCAAGGCAGCCAAAAATAAATAAATTAAAAATAAAGTTAAAGAAAGAAGACCCAACGCAGCCAAAAATAAATTAATTAATTTAAAAAAAAAACCAAAAACGCAATTAGAGGGTTGGAAACATCCCCCACTCCTGGGAGGGGACAGGGGCTGGAGGCTGAGCTCATCACCAATGGCCAATGGTTAAATCAATCACACCCACTTAATGCAACCTCTGTAAAAACTCTAACCGAAGGGGTTCAGAGAGCTTCCACGTGCCAGGAGGCTGGTGCACCCTAGGCTCCACGGGGGCAGAAGCCCCTGTGCTCAAGACCCTTCCGGACCTTTCACCATGTACCTCTTCATCTGTACCCTTTGTAATAAACAGGTCAAGAGAAGCAAAGTGTTTCCTCCCTCAGTTCTGTGAGCCATTATGGAAAACTGCCGAACCCGTGGAGGGGGGTCCTGGGAACCACACGGGTGTGCAGCCAAATTGGATGGAAGTGTGGGTACCCTGGGGATCCACTACCTGTGACTGGCATCTGAAGTGGGGCGCTGCCTTGGGGCACTGAGCCCTTAACCTGGGGAGGCATCTGTGTAACTCCGGGGAGTTAGGGTCAGAATTGAATCGAGTTGTAGGGCCCCCAGCTGGTGGCCACAGAGAACTGGAGGGTTGCGTGGCATGGAAAACCCACACTCCTGCTGTCAGAAGTGTTGTGAGTAGAGAGAGAGGCTTTTTCGTAGCCAAGCAGGAGGGGAGGGAGGGCAGGGAGGGCAGTGAAGCCCTACCCCGGCACGTCTGGTCTGCTCATGGTGAGAAAGCCAATGTTAGGCAGGGAGACTGGCCATCTCCAGGGCATCCAGCGAGTGTCCGTGGACTCCCAGGGCAGTGCTCTCCCCTGACCCGCACATGTAGGCGGCCCGGGACCCTCCTCTCTGTCCCTGCAGCTCTGGGTGGTGCCCCTCCCCCCAGCCCCCTCCCTTGGTCCTATCGTGCAGAGGGGCTGCCCCAGAGAGGGGCTGCGTGATTCAAGTGGGGTTCAATGACATCACGCCTGCGTGATGAGTGATCTGTGGGTACCTGCATCATCTCCGCAGTGACTGAGAGCCACCCACCCCGGCCAGAGCCACGCTGCGTCTGACCATTGAGCGGGGCTTATAGACGGAGCGCAAGAGAGGCTGAGCGAATAAGTGAGAGTGAGCGAGGACTGCTGAGGGGACAAAGGAGACCAGGTGTGGGAGGGCACTCGGGGGTCCCAGGACCCAGAGCGGGAAGGGCTTACAGGTCCATCTGGTCCAGCCCCTGCCGTCTAGCCAACGAGTGGCCACACTTTGCACTTGGCTGAAGCTCTACCACGTGGAGGGCACCCCTGCCCCGGTTACCACCTGTGTCTGCTGCCCACAGTGCGGTGAGCCGACACGTGCTCTGAGCTCGGCTCTGTCCTGGGTGCTGGGGGCACGGAGGGGCCGGTGCTGTCCTGGCTTTCACGGGGACAGATACAGACCAGGCGCATCAAGTGTGCGACGTGGAACAGAGAGGAAACCATCAGAGCTTTAAGAGCTGAGTCTTGATGAACAGGTAGGAGTCTGCCCGCAATACGTGCAAAGGGCACGCTGGGCAGGGGGCACGGCACGGGCAAAGGTGAGGAGGCAGGAGACAGGGTGGTGCGTGGGGGACTTGCAGGCACAAGAGGCCAACAGCCGTTTTCCCGGATGGTCGCCACCGCCCCCCCCCCAAGCGGCCCGCCTCCCACAGGTGAGCCAAGGTCTGGGGCTTTGCCATCAGTCCCGCCCCCTGGAGAATCTGGAAGGGAAATATTGACACAACCACCCCCTACCCAGACAGGAGATGACATCTGCGTTGACGGCGCGTGAAGCCAGCATATGGCTCCCACCGTCATGCTGGGGAACACGAGTGACTGCCACACCGTGAGATGCTCAGTGCGCTGCTGGGGCCGCACCACGGGCCGCGCCGCCCACTCACCATATCTGCTGTTAAACAGGATCTGCACACACTCCCGGAGCGTGTTGATGTCCTCGGTTTCTTTTATGAAGGCGTCCCACTTCTCTATCAAAACACAGGAGGTACAAGTGAGGGCCCGTCGGAGCAGGGACCCCACGGCTTGGCTGCCTCTTGCCTCTCTGTCCACCCCCATGGCAGTAGCTATTGTGCAGGCTCAGCCCGTCCATCCTGGGCCTCTCCTGAGTCTTGACCTTGAAAACCTAACCCTCATGCCTTGTGCACCCGGGGTCTCACCCAGCTTTGGCCCTGTTGGAGTCCCTCGAACCCTCAGCCCTGCTGGCCTCTCCCATAAAACCAAAGCCTCTGCTTCAATTTAAAATTAATAACTAGAGCGATCATTTGGTTCATTAAAATTATAAAAGGCACATCTTTAATTTATTAAGTACTTATCTGTGCTAAGCACTTAATATGTATAATATCCTAGTTAATCCCTCAGGACAATGTGCGGAAATAGATATTATTCCCATTTTGCAGGTGGGAAAACTGAGGCTCAGAGAGGCTGAGTAACTTGCCTGAGATCACCCAGCTAGTATCTGGTGAGATTCTATCTCTGCTTGTATCTCCACAATGCCGTTCTGCCTGGACATCCAGGTCCCCTCCCTGCCTGGGATGCAGCTTGTTTGTGGCAGTGGTGGTCTCCATTCTGATCCCAGGAAGCTAGGTTTCTTAAAGAACCTTTCGCTGAAGGTGAGGCTGAGACCTCCACAAGGCAAAGTTGCTGGAAAGTCTCACTACATCCCTTTTTGGTACAAATGAATCCCAAACCTTCTGGTTCTCTGTTCTGTGTGGTACTTTTAAAATCTGTCTACATATTTTTTTGACCCTTGTTCCTTCATGAGGTGGAGTTTAATTCCTCTCTCTCCCTTGGGTATGAACTGGACCAAGTTCCTGACTTCTAATGGGTAGGATATGGCAGAAGTGACAGTGATTTCTGAGGCTGGGTCATAAAAGACGTGGTTCCTTCCTTACTCTCTCTCAGATCACTAGCTCCAAGAAACCAGTCGCCACGTTTTGAGGACACTTAAGCAGCCCTGAATAGGTATCCTGCCAACAGCCACATGCGTGAGGTGGAAGTGGATCCTCCAGCCCCAATCGAGCCTTCAGATGATCACAGCCCCAGCTGACATCCTGAGAAATTCTGAGCCAGGACCACCCAGCTAAGCTGCTCCCGAATTCTCACCCACAGAAACCGTAAGGTATAAATGCTTGTCATTTTAAGCTACGTTTGGGGGCAATTTGGCATGCAGCAATATGTAACTATTATATATTGGCTTCACTCTGGTTTCACTCACAAGTCCCTTGTGCGGTGCCGTTCCTCCTTTCTCTCACAAAGACCCAGTGGACACACATCCATTTCAGTAATAAGCACCACCCCAGTCCTGGATCCCCACTCTGGTCAGGGTGCTGCCACGGGCACTGTCCTACCTGACTTGTCATGGACGATGGAGAAGAGGATGCGCTTAGAGGCATGGACGTTCTGAATGAGAGGACCGCCAGGCCCAGTGGGCTTCTGTCCTGGACAAGGGAGCGGAAAGGTACAGGTTCCAGGTGGGCCCCAAGAGGGGTTCCCCAGATCTGGCCTGAGTGCGCGGGCTGGGGCTCTGGGGTAACAGTCTCCCCCACCAGGGAGAACCCAGGACTGAGCCGTGTGATCATGAACTCAAGGCAAGTTCCCTGGCCAGAGGCCCGAGACATCCTTTAGCAGAGTGTGCTCCCCGAATGGCAGATCGGGGAGGGCAGGACGTCCCAGGTCACATTTTACAGATGGGGACACTTGTTTCAGGCATGTAAGTCCCATCCCCCTGCTCAGCCCTCATGGCTGTGGCGGGGAGGGGGTGTCCTTTTTTCTCCTTCTCATAATAACAATAACAGTTAAGTGTAACTTATAAGCACCTACTCTGTGCCAAGCACTGGACTCGGTGCTCTAACACAGAGGTTCTCAAACTTGAGCACCCATCGGAAACACTTGGTGGACTCGTCAGTTTGCAGGCAGCTGGGGCTCACCCCACCCCCAAAGTGCCAGATTCAGCAGGGCTGTGGCTGGGCCTGAGAATGTGCATTTCTAACGTGCTCTGTCATTTCATCATCATAACAGCCCAGCGAGACAGGTACTATTGGCATCTCCATTTTACAGATGAGGAAACTGAGGCTCAAAGAGGTAGAGATTTGCCCTGGGACACGTAGCCATTAAGTACAGGGGCCAAAATATGGACACAGGTCTTTCTCATGTCCAGCTGTTCCTTTTCTTATGCTTCCAGTACCCCGAATCCACGCTGGGTGGAGGTAGTAGGTGCTCATTAAATGCACGTACCTGATTAGCATGTCTACTCTCTCCCTCCATAGACTCCCCTGGGAGTCCTTTCGGGCATCTCTTGGTCCCAGGCAAGGATACTGTTCACAGATGACTGGGCAGAGGCCCGGGGTCTGACTGAGTCCGAGCCACCACACCTTCTGTCCCGCCCCAGCTCCTTGCTCCGACGTGCCCCCTGCAGCCCTGAGCACTCCGACCCGCCCTGGGAAGCTGCCCCTGCATGAGTGACCTCTGTCCCCCACCCCCACCCCCCAGACTCGGGAGTCCCAGCAGCAGCTTACCACAGCAGTCTGGGAAGTCTTGGGCAGTGGGGGCCTTGGGCTCAGGCCCGGGCCGGCCGAGGCCCAGGTCACTGGAGGCAAGAGGGCAGGCGGGTGCCTCCTGCTTGAGCTCCCGCGTGGTGCGGTTGGCAAGGGCGGTGCTGTACAGGAAGCTGGCCACGGACGAGGAGGTGGCGGTTGGGGGCAGGTCCTGGGGTGGCCCCTTGGGGGCCTGGCCGTGCAGGCCACAGTCCCGAGACCCCTTGGCTATCAGGGAGATGCCATTCAACTCCACCAGGGCCTTCGAGTCCCTCCCGCCATCCTCAAGCGGCCTGGGTGAAGGAAAGGACACAAGACAGCTTCATCCACCTGTCCCACCAGGGGTATGTCTTCCCCGAGCCCTCCCTCTGCAGAACACGACAGCCCGTGAAGTATGCATGACCAGTCCCCATTTTACAGGTCGGGGTGCAGGCCCGGGTGGGGGTGTGACGTGCCCAGGGCCACACGGCTGGGCCATCCAAGGACCTGGGCCCTGCCCCTTGGCCTCTGTGCCCCCTCTCCACCAATCACATCCTTTCAGCTGCAGCTGATCGTCTCGCACCCCCTAATGCATCGCTCGTGCACTGGCCGGCCGCGGTGCCCGAGCCCTGACGGGCCACGTTCAGCCCTCAGGCTGCTTCCTGGCTGCCCCAGAGATCGGTACCCTCCCCAGCCCAGCCTCCATGACCTCATGACCCGTCAGTCCCTAATGGAGCCCTCGGCTGGCAACCCAAGCAAGCACCCACGATGTGGCTTCCTGCCTCCTGCTTTTGCACGGGCTGTTACCTCGAGTGCTACTGGCGCTATTTCTTCCCCAACCAAGCCTCTCTGCAACACAGAAGTCCCCCGGGGAAGACTTCCGTGACTCCACGCCTGGCTCAGAGCATGCTCTGTGACTGAGTTTCTGCCTCACCTCTGCCATTGGACTGGGAGCTCTTACAACCAGGGTCCCCTGTGGGAGTCTGAAGTCCCCTGCCCTCAGGCAGGACAAGCGGCCACGAGCGGCTGAGCCCGCACGGAAGCAGGTCATCGCCCGGCCCGGCCTGGCCCCCAGGGTCCAGCCACCCGGCCCCGGGCCGCTCCCAGGCGGGCTGCCTCACTCACCTCTTGAGCTTGAAGCGGATCCGGTGGCTGTGCTCCAGGATGGCCATGAGGGCCTTGGGGTCGTACTCGGCCGGCCTCCGGAAGGCCAGGCCCTCGGGCAGCCCCTGCACAGCCAGCAGCCCCGGCTCCCGGAGCAGCCTCTCGTAGGGCAGCGGCACCACGCTGGCCCGGCCCAGGGCCTCGCCTGTGGGAGGGGTCGAGGAGGGGGCCTAGTATGAGACGGCAGCCGGGCTGTGGTGAGCACGGGGCGCGCCCCGGAGCTGCGACCATGCTGAGTGACGCCCTGTGGTGCCGGATCCCTGGGAAACAGGACCCCAGAGGCCCCTTCACTGCCAACCTCCCACAGAATAAGCCCCTGCCGGCGGTGAGGGGGCGGCAGGGGCTGTGGACAGGGGCCTGCGGCCTGCACCTGAGGGCTGGGGCTGCCCCATCGAGGGGGTTCCCTGCTTCCCCCACCATTCTCCTCTCTGGGCATCTGGGTGGAGGGGAAAGCAGGCCCCAGGGCTGCGAGCAGGGGGTGAGGAGAGAGGGGTGAGGGAGAGAAACCGCAAGAAAACAGCCACAGGAAGGAAGGGAAAAGGAAAGCGAGGGAGAGGAGGGCAGGTAAGGAAGAGAGGAATGGAGAGGAAGCAGAAGAGAGAGGAGAGACAGGATGAGAAGCTGCTGAGCACGCGGGAAGGGGGGAGGGGAGGGAGGGCCGAGCATCTGGGCTCACAGACGTCTGCTGCCTCCCACCTGGAGCCAGAAGGAAGCCCCTCCCCTCATAATCACCTCTGATTCTGCCCGAGGCAGGCAAGGGGGGTTGGGGCAGAGTGGGCAGGGGTGCAGGGGGCTCTGGGCGTGAACCCTGCATCTGGCAAAAGCGTCAGCAGAGGCACAGCCAACCACGCGTGACAAGTCCTCCCGTCCCCGGGGCCAGCATGCCCACCAGGGCCTCCGGGCCCCCTACCCCTCTTGGCCTCCTCCTGACATCTAGACAACGACAGGAGTCCCCCCACCCCACCCCGACCTTTGCTCTACAGAACCAAAGAAAGGAATAAAGCAAATTAGAAATCATGGGGTGGGACCCTTAGGGACGGAAGGGACCCGCATGAGGTCACCCAGGGAGTGTGAGGTCACCACTGGGCCAGAGACTCTGCAACCTGACACTTCCCAAGGGAGACCAGGCCTGCCTGTCCCCTCCCCTCTTCCACCCCAAAGGTAGTACTTGGCTGGGCAGTTAGCCTTCACTCAGTCATTCAACAAACACCCTCTGAGAGCCCGCTGTTGCTGGGCTCTGAAGTGCAGGCTAGGAACAGCAGAAAGAGCAGATACAGTCCCTGATCCTGGAGAGCAACTGGGCGAGTGAGGACACAGGGCATAGTGGGTGCCCAGAGGAGGCCTTAACCCAGCTCAGAGCTGGGGGTTTCCTGGAGCTGAGCCTTAGAGAGCAATGCGGCGTCCACCAGACAGAGGAGGGGAAGGTCGGCCCAAAGGTCACAGCAGGTGTGAAATGAAGCCAGAATGAGCGGGAGAATAGGAGGTGGGTCAGCGTGGCTGGAGGGGGCTGGGGACGGGCCGTGGTAGGGTCTGAGGCCACGCCCAGGGTGACAGGGAGCCAGAGTAGGCAGCGGAGGGAAGAGCTTTGTGGTCAGACTTGTGCTTTGGGAAGATGCCCTTGGTCACAGGGCAGGTGGGGACAGCAGGGAGCTGGGCTGGTGGCGAGCAGACCAGGGCAAGCCTGGGGCCTCTTCGAGGCACGAGGGAGCAGTGAGCAGCGCCAGGGCAGGGGTGATAGGGATGGTGGTTCAGGGAACGGGGCTGGGACGGCAGATCCACGCCTGGGGATGCAGAACGAGGGAGGGCTGGGGGTGGGGAGAGAAGGAACCCACGCCTTGAGGTTCCGCCCAGGGCCTGTAGTGGGGCAGGAGGGGGCCTCCTCCTCTGGGCAGGGCTGGGGGCTCCCACCCGCCTGGGGGCCCCAAATGGAATGAGGAAGGATCTTACTATAAAGAACATCAAACACCTCCTCTACCATCTTCCGCAGAAGGTACACGTCCGAGCCATGTTCCAGGGCAGACCGTGGGATGTTCCGGCTGCCACCCTCACCCCGAGGCACCTTCTTGGGGTGCTCTGCCTCCGGCTCCTTCCACGGGGGCCCTCCTGTGGGACACAGAGCATGCGGGGCCATGGTGAGTACTCATCACACCACCAGCCCAGTGAGCTGGGACGTCCCTGCCCTGTGCTAAGCCCTGTAGCTGGGCACCCAACACGGAGTGCAAGTGGATGAATGAAGGAAGAATAAGTGGGTGAGTAAGGCCTGCCCCAACTGCCCTGCCTAGGGCCAGGGCTGCTTACCTCAGGGTTCCCAGTGCCCAGCAGAGGGCATTCATCCCTGCTCACCTCTAACTCGCTGTGTGACCTTACGCAAGTCCCTTCCCTCTCTGGGCCTCAGTCTGTGAGCTCTCATGAGAGACCAGATGGGCTGGCTCAGAACTGGGGTTCAACGAATGTCTGTTCCATCACCTACTTCTTTTTTCTTTTCTTTTTTTAAAAATATTTATTTATTTATTATTTATTTATTTTGGCTGTGCCGGGTCTTAGTTGCAGCACGCAGGCTCTTCAGTTGCGGCATGTGGACCCTTAGTTGCGGCATGCAGACTCTTAGTTGCGGCATGCAGACTTCTTAGTTGCGGCATGCACGTGGGATCTAGTTCCCCAAACAAGGGATCGAACCCGGGCCCCCTGCACTGGGAGCATGGAGTCTTAGCCACTGGACCACCAGGGAAGTCCCCCATCACCTATTTCTGAATTAACCAGTTGAGGCCCTAGTTTTCTGCTCTGCCAAATGGGGAGACAATGGGGACCCCACCAGGAAGCTGAGGGTCTGGGAAGAGGCAGGTTCATGCCAGGCTGGGCCAGGGTGGGGGCCTGGGAGTGTCCCTGGATCCCTGGGTTGGGAAGATGCTAGGCACTGCATTGGAAAGGGGATGAGAAGAGGGCTTGGGGGTGCCCCTCCCAGCTTGGAGTGTGCTCTCCTCTGGGACCTGAGAAGCTTGAAATAGACCAGCCAAGTTCCCGGTGCTATAAATAGCAGATCTGCCTGGCTCTGGGAAGCCAGGTGCACCTGCCCCAGGCCCCAGTCTGGCTCCCAGCCTGGCCATCTAGGGCCACAGGACCCTGCCACTGGCCACCCTACACCGGTCCAGCCCCCTGCCCAACCTTGGAGAGGGTACAGGTTTTGAGGGCCGGGTGGGAGAGGGGGCTGGCTGGGGAAGTGGCTGGACCCCAGTAACGATACGCCCCAGCACGGTGTGTGTGTGTGTGTTGGGGGGGAACAGCCTTCCCAGAAATGGCTGACCCCAGGGTCCAGGCCCAGGCCGGGGTCGGGTGATGGAAATGCTAATAACGGTGCGAAAAACAACAGCTGGTGTTTAGTGAGTGTAAACTAAGTGCCAGGCATTGTTCTACGTGCTCGCCGTGTATTAATTCGTTTAATCCTCAGATCGACCCAGGACAGGGTAGCACTGTCCTCCCCTTTCACAGGTGAAGAGGCTGAGGTCCAGCAGGCAGCAGCTGGCAGAGCCAGGATGTGGCCCTAGGTGTCTGCCTCTAGGGCCTGCTCTTAACCCCAAGATCTCTGAGTCCCAACTTCTGGGCTCAATGCCCGCCCAGGCTCTAACCCCATAGGACTTAATCCACCATGAAGGGGAAGCTGACCTGCCTCGGGAGCTCACCGCTAAGCTGGGGCATAGGCGTGGATGGAAGTTTAGGGCACAGGAAGCTGCAAGGGGTGGGGGGCAGTCAGGCATGGGCGCTGGGGCGGAGGGGCACCGATGGGGCCGGGGCGGGAGGGATGTCAGTCTGGAGGCTTGGGGAGGCGTCTGCCAGGCAGAGGGGAGGAGCGAGGGCCTTCCAGGTGGGGAACAGCAGGGACAAAAGGCAGCGGTGAGCAGGGACACACAGAGCCGGGGAACGTGCACTTCGGCACAGTGCAGCCTGGTGAGCACCAGGGATGCTTGGAGGAGAGAGTGCAGAGCCCGGGGCTGCTTATGAGGGGCCCTGACGGCCTAGGTAGCATTGAAGAGGTGGGGGCTTCAGAACGACCCCTCTGCCTCGGGGGTCCTGGCTCACAGCTCTGAGTGCTGGGGCTGGTCTCTTCCGGGAGCGAGCAGGACCCCTTGGCAGGAGTCCCGGGGGTGCCCATGCTGCATCCCTCGTTTTTTTTTTTTTGGCTGTGCCACGTAGCATGTGGGATCTTAGTTCCCTAGCCAGGGCTTGAACCCGCGTCCCCTGCATTGGAAGCGTGGAGTCTTAATCACCGGACCTCCAGGGAAGTCCCTGCATCCCCCGTTTTGAAGGGGTGCAGCCGAAAGAGCAAACTCCACCTCCATCACTCGTCAGCTGTGTGTCCCCTATGGTTGCACTCATTGCATCTCATTTTCTCATTTGTAAACCGGTGATGACTGTTTCCCGAGCCTGCTGGGAACAGTAAACAGCCCCAGCACGTGGCCCAGCCCGTGGCTCTATTTATCACATCATCCCTAACTGCTCCCGTTTCTAGAGCATTTCCTACGTGCTGGACAAGTCCTCAGTCACTTCATCCCCACGGGCCACCAGGAGGCGGCTCCAAGATTCTGCTACTGTAACAGGGTCAGCGCCAGCCTCTGACGTCAGGGTAAGTGAGTTCGTGCTCAAAGGGTGTCGCCCACAACAGGCGCTCAATAAGTATTAGCTGAGCACGTGCGCTGGGTCCCTGCCTCAGGGCCGCACAGGAACTGGGCCACAGTGTCCCCTTCTGTCCACGAGCACAGGAGGCAGCTGGGTCTGGCCTGCCCGGAGTCTCTATCGGCCGAGGGGCTGCTGTGTGACTCCAACGAAAACCGTGGCCGCCCCTGACGACGCCACATTGGGAAGCTTGCGGCAGCCCCTCCTGCCCAGTGCCTCCTCCCACACAGGGCCACCCGGTGTTGCTCCAGGGACCCAGCAACGCGCCAGAGCTCCTCCCCTCGGGGACAGTGGGGACTGGCCCTCTGCAGCCCCGGGTACTCACGGCAGAACCTGAGGAAGTCTGACTGCAGCTCCTTGCGGGCGTTCAGGAACATCCTCCCCTTGTCGGTGCCGACCACGAAGGCGCTCTCATCGTGCACAGCGACACAGGCCACTTCTGCGTTCAGCTTGGAGAGCGCTGAGCACTGCCGGGGGAGCAGGGGTGTGAGTCGGGGGGAGGACCCCCACTCCGGACACCCCCAGTGCCAGCTTTGGGGGGTGGGAGGTGAGCTCCCAGCTGCCCGAGATCCCACCAGCAGCTCCAGGGAGAGGTCACCGTCCCGACGTTCTGGGTCTTAGACTGCAGCGGGAATGAACGAACGACACCCACAGAGCTTGGCCAAGGTCAGGGGAAGAAGACAAGGTTACAGGGGCTGGAGGAGGACGCGGCCTGTGCCCCTTCCTCCTCCCAGGCCCTCCTTGCTCTGGGCTTCCTGCCTCGGGCCTGGCCCCAGCCTCAGGAATGATCCTGTCCTGGACTCTCTCCAGGTCCTGGATGAGGAGGTGGGAGGGGTCCCAGGAGAACCAAGGCACAGACAGATCCAGGCTTCAATCCTACATCGGCCTCTTCCTGCAAGTCACGCCCTTCTCTGGGCCCCAATTTCCAAATGTGTAGAATGCGGACAAGCGGCCCAGCTCCCAGAGCTGTAATGGGCTTGTTGTGGGGATTCAACGGGGCCTGGTTGGTGGGAAAAAGTCTCTAAACCGGGGCATCCCGTGTGGGTATGAGGCAAAGAGGTTCTTTTTGCAGCCCCAGAGCTGAGATTGGCAGGCCTACTGCACAGGAAGCCCTAACACAGGGGGCCCTGCGACCAAGACCACCAGCATCTCAGGCTTACTTCACTGGGAAAACCCTGCCTGCAAAGCTCGTGGCATACGGTCGGTGCCTGATAAATGCTGGTTTTTATCTGAGTTAGCGCTCTGCGGACAGTCGGGAAGCCTGGCTTCTAATCGCAGTTCCACTGCTGTGTGATCTAGGACAGGTTCTACAACCTCTCTGAGCCGTGATCATGCCTTTAGTGCCAGCTCCGGCTTGGAGTCGCTCCGGTGAGGAAGCTGGGGACATCTCAGGGCCAGCAGGACTGTCCCCCGCGAGCTCCTGGGGGCAGGGATGGTGTTCATTTCCGCCTCTCTAAGATGAAAACCAAACCCCACTGCTCCCTTGCCTTGTGGCAACACTGTATAACAAAGACGATAAACGGATTCAACCGTTTCCAAGGAGTGGCCAGCAGAGCTGGAGGAGAGCCTTCCCTGCGCTGCATGGTCACTTCTCAGCTGAGGAAGCTGAGGCCACAGCAGGGAGTAGACTCACCCAAAGGCACAGAGAATGGCGGTCAGGAGGAAAAGGGTCTGAGGCTGGGCGGGAGGAGGTGATGAACGGACAGCACTTTGGCCCCAGTCTTCCTGCAGGCCGCCTGAGAACCTGGCCCCAGGCCCGCTGGGTGCCGGCGTTAAGTCACTGCCAAGTAAGTGCCACTGTCACCCACGAGGTCCCTTAGGAAACCTGCAAAGGCCTTGTCGCAGGGCGGGGGGAGCTTGTCTCGTTCATGCCACCAGGACAGCTACAGGGTCACTGGCTCCTCCAAGGACCCTCTGAAAGACCCTCTAGACCAGCACTGGACCCTGGAATTTCTGCAATGATGAAAATGTTCTATTTCTACACTGTCTGATACCACAGCCACTAGCCACGTGTGGCCACCGAACTCTTGAAATGAAGCTAGTGTGATGGAGTAACTGAATTGTTTAATTTTCACAAATTACAATTTAAATATCGACTGTCACATGTGGCTAGTGGCTGTGGCATTGGCCGTCGCTGCCTGTGTCAACTGTACCTCCACCACCACACCACGCTGACACTGCTACCGGCACAGGGCTGAGCTCCTGGGCCCCCCCCCCCCATGAAGGCCACTCTGTACAGGGGAGGGGTCAAACCCAGCTGGCCTTCCCAGGGGTGTCTACCACCTCTGCCCCAAATACCGCCTAAGCAGCCCTTGAGCTGCCTGCAGCTGGAATAGCCTGGAGGGAGGCCCTTTGTCCTTGGGAAACTGTAGACTTTGCCCCTGGGAGCCCACTTTAAAAACTGATCATGCTGTGTGACATCAGGCAAAGTACTGCCCTCTCTGAAGTTCAACTTCACTGAACCAAAATGCAGGGGGTGCAGCTACCTGATGCCAGACAGAATTTTTTTTTTTTTTTAAGACACCCGCCCACCCTCTATCACAGAACTTGCCCCAGGAAAAGTCTACAGGAAAATGACGTTATTATTTTCTCTCTCCCTCTCTTTTTTGTTTTTTTGGCTGAGCCGTGCAGCTCATGGGATCTTAGTTCCCCTACTGGGGATCAAACCCGGGCCCTTGGCAGTGAAAGCTCTGAGTCCTAACCGCTAGACCGCCAGGGAATTCCCTGTTATTTTCTCATTTGGGATAAACTGCTATAGGTTTAGGAACGGAGGCAAGGGTACCAGAGGAGTGATGCAGTTACAGCCCTGGCTTCAACAGCAGGGGCGACAGCTTTCTAATGAATCACTGACGCATTACCCTCCAGGTGACCTGCTGGGAGGCAGACTTGTGACCATCCCAGGGACGGGACGTCAACTGTAAGAGGTGACGAAACGAAGACAGGGTGAGGGGGCGAGGGGGCGAGGGCTGGAGTCCCACACACTTGACCTCACTTAAGCCTCCCACCCCCGGCGTCGGCAGACGGGCCTCGTAGCAGACGGGGACTCTGAGGCTCAGGCCGGCGAGGGCTCCTGTGAGCAGCAGAGCTTATGAAGGCTGGCTGCCCCGCTCCTCCCGGGACGGGCAGGGGCCCTCACCATGGAATCTAAGGCAGACACGAGGCTCGTGATGATCTCGTCTTTGCGGGCGATGGCGGAGTTCCAGCGGTCAGGCCCACAGCCGTTTGTGGGGACGTCGCAGCGCTTTCCCAGCAAGGCCATGGTCGCCTGGATGGAGGAAGGGAAGAGGCGGAGGTGGCCGTGGGCCATAGGGCGTGGCATGCCACCACTAACCCGCCAGGCCCCCGGGATCCCCAAGGCCACCTCGACTTCCCGGGTGGGACAAATCAAGAGCTGGCCTTTTCTTCACCTAAGGGTCTTACATGCATGATGGGGTTTGAGCTCTGACAGGCCTGGACACACAGCACCTGCACACAGGTGTGGGAACAGACAGCAGGATAACGGAGGCGGGTGCCTCAGGGCACGTCTCCCGAGTCTGCACCCCCACAGCCAAAGCCACAAGCAGTGTGCCCGGCAGGCCCTAAACGCCAACTCTCCCCACGCACACCCCTCTGGCCATGGCCCTCCCTTGCCCACACACCCTCCATAGCGCCCTGCTGCCCACATTAGCTCCTGACTCCTCAGCTTGGTATTCAAGGGTCTAGACTCTTGTCCCTCGCCTCAACTCCTCCTTATACCCCATGCTCTAGGCACTCTAAGTGTCACCATCCTCCAAACATATGGACATCCTTCACGGCTCCTCAGCTGTCACCAGTTCTGTTCTCCCTGAGTGCCCTCCCTGGCCCCTTTGGCATCTACTGACTGCCCCCTTAGCTTTTCTTTTTTTTTTTTTTTGCGGTACGCGGGCCTCTCACTGTCGTGGCCTCTCCCGTTGCGGAGCACAGGCTCCGGACGCGCAGGCTCAGCGGCCATGGCTCACGGGCCCAGCCGCTCCGCAGCATGTGGGATCTTCCCGGACCGGGGCATGAACCCACGTCCCCTGCATCGGCAGGCAGACTCTCAACCACTGTGCCACCAGGGAAGCCCTGCCCCCTTAGCTTTTAATTGTCACCTCTGCTGGGAAGGTGCCCCGGATTGCCCCACCTCCTGCCCCTTCCTGCCCAGGCTGGTCAGGTGTCCCTGGCCTCCCACCTGTCCCCAAGCCCCCCATCACAGCTGTGTATCAAGTCACATGCTCCTCGGGGGAAGGCCGCCACCCCAAGGCCGTGGAATTTCGGTCTGCTTCCTGGCTTCCAGGACTGAATCTCAGAGGTGCAGAGAGATACCACGGGGCAGAGGCCCCTTCACCTCAGGTGAGGTTTCCCCAACATAGGACGTTGCCCCTTGTCATGAGGTTCCCGGAAGACAGAGCTGTATCCTCCCCCCTTGCTGAGGCGCCCTCAGATCAGGGCGTCATATCGGGGCTACAGCAGGCAGGGAACAAGTCTGCTGGCCCTGTATTACCCAGCCGGGCCTGGGCCCCACTAGATACAAAGGTCAGCCTCCCTCGGTCCCCGATCCATCCTGCCCCTCCCTTTCCTGACCCAGGAATCAGGTCCAGGGGGCCCACCCACAGGATGCCCCACTGCCAGCATCTTCCTATGGGGCAGCTGTCCCCTCGCCAATCCAAGCAAAGGAGAAGGTAGAGGGCAGAGGCAGGAACGCTCAGTTTCCCTCCCCGGGCTCAGACCTTCTAGTGCTCTGTGCAAGGGCCCCAGGTGGCCAGTTCAGGGGTGGGATCAGGGAACAGAGCTGCAGGCATCGGAGGGAGCCTGTGAGTCCTGCCCTCTCTGCTTCTTGGGGGTAAAGGAGTCTGTGCATGTAACTGGGGTTGGGGGTCGGAGGTCCTGGGTAGGTGATGGCTGGGCCTGGCACCTAATATAGTGCCAAGTCCATAGTGTCTTCTGTCCCCTGGACTGTAAGCTCTATGAGGTCAGGCACTGGTCTGCCAATCACTGCTGCACCCCCAGCGTCCAGCTCAGTGTAGTCCAAACCACAGACTGTAGCCTTTTACTGGGTTGTAAAATCGATGACACGGAACAGCAATTAGAGCACGTCACACATAACAAGGTGAGATGCATCCAATGACGGAGACGGAAACATTCAAAGGAATTAGGGATGCAGCAGAGCTTGGCTCT
The DNA here is from genome assembly GCF_949774975.1 of Lagenorhynchus albirostris. Classification (NCBI taxonomy): domain Eukaryota; kingdom Metazoa; phylum Chordata; class Mammalia; order Artiodactyla; family Delphinidae; genus Lagenorhynchus; species Lagenorhynchus albirostris. The sequence goes on from NC_083109.1 coordinate 78,025,642, forward strand.
GGACTCCGTCCTGGCCCAAGTTGGCTACTTGGCTGTAGATAAATACTGATTTTAATAACAGGCCAGGGACTTCCCTGGTGGCGCAGGGGTTAAGAATCTGCCTGCCAATGCAGGGGACACGAGTTCGAGCCCTGGTCTGGGAAGATCCCCCATGCCGTGGAGCAACTAAGCCCGCGAGCCACAACTACTGAGCCCGTGTGCTGCAGCTACTGAAGCCCGCGCGCCTAGAGCCCATGCTCCGCAATAAGAGAAGCCACCGCAACGAGAAGCCTGCGCACCGCAACGGAGAGTAGCCCCCGCTCGCTGCAACTAGAGAAAAGCCGGCGCGCAGCAACGAAGACCCAACACAGCCAAAAATAAATAAAATAAATTAAAACAAAACAAAACAAACAAAAACAAAATAACTGGCCAGGTCAGCAGTTGGCCAAAATGTGTATGGGTTCACTTCGAAATGTTTATAAAATGTATTTCTTCTCCTAGGTTGCCTTATTTATTTATTTATTTTTGGCCGTGCTGTGTGCATGTGGGATCTCAGTTCCCGGACCAGGGATCCGAACCTGTGATCCCTGCACTGGAAGCGTGGAGCCCTAACCACTGGACCACCAGGGAAGTCCCGGTTGCCTTATTTTTAATAAAAGCTCGAAACCCACGTTATCAGGGATGCTGAGGGTATGACAGGCCCCAGTGGGACCTGCTAATGGACCAAGCATCAGCCAGGGGCCTTCTGTGGCACGAAGCCCAATCGCAGGTCTGTTGCACGACCAGCTGAGAGGTTTGCCTGCCTGGGGCGCGTGAAGTCTTGCCTCCTCCCCTCAGCCGCCCCCTGCCCCCCAGTCCCTTGAGCCACTTCCAGAAAGGCCTCAGGCTGCCAGCCTCCCAGCTGCTGGAGCCCAAATCGAATCAGGGCAAAGCAGGAGGCACCAGACAGCGCGCCAGCCCTGGCCTCCGGTCGCCCCAGACGGCTGCTGGCTCCTTCCGGCAAAGGTCCTAATCCATTTAGAAAGGAGCCAGGGACTCAGGGACGGAGGAGGAGGGGGCCGGGCTGTGGGCCATCCCCTGACTTCTAGTCCGTCTGGGCTCCCAGGACGCTCTGTCTGGAGCCAGAGCCCAAGGAGGCTGAGCCCTAGGCAGCTGGGTGCGTTTGGGTAGGAGGGCAGAAGATCCTCCCGGGCCTTGGAGAGAGGGGCAGGCTCCCATGGCTGGAGCGGCTGTGGGTGGAACAGGGGGACCAGAGCGCTGGGCTGGGAGCCACGAGCCGTGAACCATGCACACAGTGAGACCCAGGCCTGAGGCTGCCAGGACCACATTGGACCGACCACCTAACCCCCCCGTTTTCTCATTTGTAAGGTGGGGCTACTTCTAATCTGAAAACGAGGGAGAAGACAACCACCCGATGAAACCAACAAACGACACAGAACAGAGCGCGAAGTATGCTAGTTAACCAGGAGGCAAGTGCCCAAAAACCGAACAGGACAAAGTCCCCAGGGGGAGTGGATGGCAAGAACAGAGGCCACTGCCTGAGCCGTCACACACGCCACACACCAGCAAGCGAGGACGAGGGGCCGGGCGAGGCTGGAGGCAGCTAAGGGCTGCTCTGTGTCACCTGAGAGAGGATATCAGAAGTGACATCCTGGGTGATGGGTGGCTGGCTCCTGACCTGAGGCACAAGTGGCCAGGAAGCCCTCAGTGACAAGGGACTTCCACCCACCCCCAGGTTCCTGGGGGCGTAAGGCCTACGAGGGCCGAGAGGCAGCAGGGGGCTGTGAGCATCCCTCCCCAAACCCTTCTCCCAGGGCTGCCAAGGGCCACACACCTGGCTTCCGCCCCACCTCCCGGCCACGTCCCTCCTGGCACTGACCGCTGACCGCTGGAGGGTCCTGGTCCCTTTTCTCATCCCCGTCCCACTCCCTCCCTCGCTGCGAGGCAATCTCACGGCTTACATGTCACCTGTATGCTGGGGACTCTCCACTTCTCTGTCCCCTCCCCCGTCTCCTGAGATGCTACCTCCTCCCCGTCTCCTGTTCAACGTCTAACAAGCAACCCAAACGGAACACGGCCTGCGCTTCCTGCTCAGATCCGCTCCTCTCCTGCCATCAGCTCAGATGCAGGCTGACGCTGAGGCCTCACCCCCGGCTCTCTTCTGCCACGTCCCTGAAACAATCCAGCGAGAGTCCTGCGAGCTCGGCTCCAGGATGCACCAGGTCTGCCCACTTCCCGCCGCCTCCCCGTCCAGGCCACCGTCCTCGCTCACCCACGTGGGGACAGTGGCTCCCCACTGTAGCCTCCCTGCCCCCCTCCTGCCCCCACGGTCCCCCTGCAAGCAGCGGCCACACCAGTCTCACGCGGCTCTCCCGCTAAGAAGCTTCCAGGGGGTTCCTACCGCGGGCGGAATGTCACCTCCCCACGCTGCAGGCCCGTGTGACCTGGGCCTGTCTGCCCTCCCCGCTCTGTGCTGGTTCCAGCACCGCCCTCTTTCTGTCCCCAAAACACACCGTGTGCTCCCTTCTGGGGCCTCGGACTCGCGGCTCCTCCCGCCCGGAAGGTTCTGCCCGGTCCCCGTCTCCTCCCGCTGCCCCCTTCGCTCCATCAGGCCTCAGCCCAACCACCAGGTCCTCTGCGCCTTCCCTGACCCAGCAGCCAGGCGGCAGCCCCCACCCCTTCGTTTATTTCCTTCATAACATCCGAAGGGACCTGTTCACGTGCGTCCTGCCAGATTTCCCCACCTGGAATGTGGCCCCGGGAGGCCAGAGGCTGCCAGGTTCACCAAACCTTCGCTGCCTTGAGCACCTGCCTGGGATTTCAGGGACACTCAACAAATATTCGGGGAAACGGGGACTTCCCTGGCCGTCCAGTGATTAGGACTCCGAGCTTCCACTGCACGGGGCACAGGTTCGATCCCTGGTCACAGAACTAAGATTGGGGAGCTAAGATCCCGCGTGCCGCGTGGAGTGGCCCAAAACAAAAATATCTGGGGAACTGACAACAAGTGTGATGGTCAGCCACTTTGGGTGGGAGCCAGGATGTTTGCAAGCTATAAGCAGGGTGGTCTGACAACAATAAAAAGGTAACATGGGGGACTGCAACTTTGGATGTATTTGGATCACGAAGGAGGAACAGTCCAGGAACTGAAAATGAGGGAGGCTGCTGGGTCAGACAGGTGTCCTGCACAGGTGCTCCTCCAACTGTGGTCCCAGGACCTGCAGCATCAGCACCGCCTCGACGCTTGTCACAATGTGAGCCGCCTTCCTTGCTATATCATCACTCCGTCACAGACGGTAGTGGGCATGGGCTCGTCCATCTGTCCCTCTGTCACCAAGCCCGGTCCTCTCCCGTCAACATGCTCCATGAGGACTGTACCCCTCACACCTGCCAGGACGCAGGGAGCAGGAAGACCGGCCGATCGAATCCACAGCTGACGCTCAGGCAGGCTGAACAACTCGCCCTGGTTTGCCCGGGACCTTCCTGCGCTTAGCACAGAAACCCCTTAGTCCCAGGCAAAGCAGGATGGCTGGTCTCCCCATGACACAGGGACCAGCAGAGCCGGGAGCCCAAAGGCCCCTCTCGGCCACTGAGGACAAGGATAGACACCAATAAGGAAGGCAAACCATGGACATTAGGTCCTGCCTTTGGGTCCAAAATATCCAATTTCAGTTAGAGATGAGAGACAGGCTTGGGGGCTCCTCAGGGGAGGGGACAAAGGGGGAGGGTCTGCCAGAGGAGAAGGCAGGGCTGTTTCATCCAGGAGATCACAGGAGGGGAGGAAGCCACGCTCTTGATGTGTTTGAAGGTCACACAGGGACCAGAGGGGACAACCTTGTTTTATAAAGCCCCAAAAGGCAGAGCTGGGGCAGGTGGAGGGAAGATCTGGGTCCCCGGTCTGCAGGGACACTGCTGTGTGACACCTGCCCCATCACCCGGCTTTGCCCATGTGTGAGTGAGGCGGGCAGGTGGCCCAGCTGCCGCCAACACCTGCCGGTCCAGCTCCCAGCTTCCTGGGGGCCTCCCCCTAGAAGCCCTGAGGTGACACGTCTACCTCAGGCCCCGGACGCTGTATTTTTCAGCCCCAGGAGATTCTGACACGCAGTCAGCTACAGGGCCTGGATGATCTCTGGGGATGTTTCCAAGCAGCTCAGTTTTTCTGCCCGCCGCCTGCCTCCTACACTCGTCCAGGATTCCTGGCCCAGACAGTGGCAGCTTTGCTGGCCACCGAGAGGTGGAGGCCTTCCCGGTCCCTGAGCCAAAGATTAGCTGAGTGCTGTGTCCATGGCTGAGTCACCGCTGCCCCAACTCAAGGCAGACTTGCCCCCGGGAGGGAGGCCCCCGTGGCAGTCGGGCCCAGAAAGGCCACTCCCCCGGGCCCTGGGCGAGGGTGAGGAGACAGCACTTGGGCTGGGGTTTCCAATCCTAAACAACCCGCACTGGGCCACTGAGAGGCTAAGGGGGGACTGTCCTTGAACTTGTCCTTACTGCTGTCCATGGCCTGGGCATGGCCTTGGGAAGACAGGTGCTCACTCTGGAGGGAACCTGACCTCCCCCAGTGACAGGGGGCCCCGCAGGAGAAGTGGATGGGGCTGATGGGGGGGGAGGGGAGAAGGGTGTGTAGGCAAAAAATCAGGGCTGCAGATAAACGTTCCAGCTCAACCCATAAAAAAAAACCCTTTCCCCACCCACCATCCTAGACGCCCCCTTCATCCAGGGGTTCAGCACCCCCCACGCCCCTTCCCTCCTTGCCCCGCTTCCCCTGCCAGCTCCCTCTTCCTCTCCCTGGCTGAAGAGCCACTCTCTTGTCCCCCTCCCCTGGGAGTGCCTGTTTCCGAGCACGCTGACACCTGTGACCTCCACCCCTGGAGGGCAGCAGGATGGAGGGAACTGGGCCCATTTCAAGGGTGAGAAAACCAAGTCCCAGAGGCAGCACATTTTTGCTCCAAGTGAGTGATGAAGCCAGGATGAGATCAGGGACATCTGACACTCACGGTCCGTTCTCTTTTTGCTCCTCCTTGGCGCAGGACTCTTAATTCAGAGGAACGGGGTTAAGGGTGGAACCCCAGGCACGGTGACAGGACAGCCAGGTGGCTGATGAGACCGGTGGGTTGGCCCCACTCCTGGCTGGAGCCGGGCAGACGGGAACCAGGGCAGGGCTTGTGCACAGGACCGCAGGAGCCCAGGCGCTGGTCCTTCACACCGTGAGCCCAGGGACTCGGGGCCGCACGCAGAGGACACGCAAAGTGGGCCAGAGCCAGAACAGCAGGTGCCCAGGGGAGGGAGGGAAGAAGCCGCAGCACTGCTCCCCAGGTGCCCAGGGCTGGTTAGGCCCCGACGCACGGTTAATTCTCACAACCACCCTCATTTCACAGAGAAGGATTTCGAGTTTCAAGCGTCCCAAAGCCAGGATGTGGCAAAGCCGGGACCCGAGTCCAGATCGCACTGACTAATCCCGGTTCCTTCCACCCCACGACGCAGCCTTCAACTCACTTCCCTCTGGAGCAGCGACAGATCGGGGGGCTCAGCCCGGCTGGCAGAGAAGGGGGTCCACCCTGCGCCCTGCTTCCCTGCCCGTGGGACCCCAGGGCAGGCACAGGTAAGGAGACTTCTGGCAGGAGGGTATATTTCTCCTTCCTGGGCCTGCAGGAAGCGAGCCTGTCCCCAGAGCCCAGGGCCACCTTTGACAGGTTCCTTCCCTGGACGGTGGCCCAGCTGGGAATCCCACGTCCCTCAAGTCTCCACCGAGGTTGAAGAGTACTTGTTGAAAGAGGCAGGAGTGTGAGTGAGCATTCATGTGTCAGCATGGGGACGGGTAAAAAAAAGAGACAGTGCGTGTATGACACACACAGAACAAGAGAAGCCACCAGTCAGAGTGAGACCGAGAGGCCTGGCCTCACCAGGCTGGGGAGAGTCACTTGTCCCTGCTGGCTTGGGGGTGAACCGAGAAACAAACGCCACCCGCCCTCCTGCAAGCAGCCTATCTAGGGGGTGGCGAGCAACGGGCTACCCACGGGCCGGGCCTGCAGCAGCCCAGGCCCTCCTCCCACGTGCCGGCGCGTCCGGGTCCCCCAGTATCAGGAGCACACGTGTTGGGCGCCGCTCCTTCCTTTCCACACACATTTGTTGAACCCCGAGGGCTACACTGGGTGCTCATCAGACACCCAGCAAGGCCACACTGGGACAGAACAGCGAGCACACCTCCACCTGGCCATCAGTTGGGTCAAAGTCCCAAGGCAATGTGCTCTGGGGGGGGGGGGCGGGCAGCCTACAACAACTCAGCAGAAGCTGGAGGTCTGGCCACCTGTGGGCAGGCCCCAGGGGAGATGCTTCCCGGGCCTCCTTTCACCCCAATTTGTTTACTTAACACCTCCTGGAAATGACTCAGACAGCCGTGCCTGCCCTCCTAGAGCTCTCAGGACCAGTCCACAAAAAATTATAGGACCAGGGACTTCCCTGGTGGTGCAATGGTTAAGAATCTGCCTGCCAATGCAGGGGACACGGGTTCGAGCCCTGGTCTGGGAAGATTCCACATGCCGCGGAGCAACTAAGCCCGTGCGCCACAACTACTGAGCCTGCGCTCTAGAGCCCACGAGCCACAACTACTGAGCCCACGTGCCACAACTACTGAAGCCCGCGCGCCTAGAGCCCGTGCTCCACGGCAAGAGAAGCCACCGCAATGAGACGCCTGCACACTGCAATGAAGAGTAGCCCCGGCTCGCCACAACTAGAGAAAGCCCGCACGCAGCAACGAAGACCCAATGCTGCCAAAAATAAATAAGTTAATTAAAAAAATTACAGAACCATGGAATGAGAATAAGAGGAGAAGCTCACCCAGGCAACAAGACTTGATATGGGGGAAAAGGGTTCCCCCCCTTTATTTGTTTATCAAATATTTATTTATTTATTTGGCTGTGCCAGGTCTTAATTGTGGCATGCGGGATCTTTAGTTGCAGCATGTGGGATCTAGTTCCCTGACCAGCGATCGAACCCGGGCCCCCTGCATTGGGAGTGCAGAGTCTTAACTGCTGGACCACAAGGGAAGTCCCCACCCCCTTTTATTTAAACAATTTCTGTTTATTTAGCTTTGGAGGAGTCAGGGTTTCCAAACAAGGTTTTCCTGAGTTGATGATTGTTGAGAAGGGTTTTGAAGGGTGAATAGGAGTTCTCTGAGAACACAAATGTACAAACAGTATTCTATCGCATTTCTGTGGAGAGAGGCATAGGCAAGAAGCATGGCTTGGAGATACATAACATTCACTCTATGAGTAAGGGGAAGTGTTGGTTGTACTCACTAAGTGTCAACACTAAAATGAGAGTGGCTGCTCAGTGACCTCTGCTGGAATGGGGCAAGGGGGGAGAGAATGTACCTGGCAAACACATCTCTGACCCACAGGTGAGTGTGAGCACTAGCAACCCAACACATACTTACCCACATCACAGGTTCACACGCAAGTATGCTGATGCAAGTCCTGCTGGGGCTCCCCCCACAGGGAGACAGTCAGAGAGAAAGCACCAACCCAAGCCCAGGCCCAGCACTGCCACACACACAGATGAACAGGACACAAACCTTGCCCTCGGGGGTCACCGTCCTGTCCAAAGTCACTGCTATACCAGGAGATGACCTGATCCCTGATCCCAGCCTCGCTGCCCTCCCTCTGGTGCCCAACACACCAGCCTACAGGCCCCGGGACATGCCTGACCTCTGGCTTCTGGGCCGTAGCACCCCTGTGCCCTTCAGAAGAGACACCCTTCCCTCTGCCTGGCTCACTCTTTGCTGTGGTCAGGCATGTCCTGACCCTCCAGGCTGGCCTGCTGCCCCTCGTCTGGGCACCCACAGCTCCTTCTTCCCTCCAACCCTGCAACTCTCCTTCAGTTAGGATGCAGAGGCGTCTGGGCCCCCATGAGACCACCAGTTCCTGTGTACCCCCAGGCCTGCTGAGTACCAGCCTGGTACACAAAGGCCTGGAAAGGTGTCTGATGGGAGGCGCTGTTTCTGCAGGTTTGAAAGAATCAGGAGACGTGAACAAGGTGGGTGGGGAGGAAGGGGGCACTCTGGACAGGAGGTGGCATGGGCAAAGACCCTGAGTCACTAGCAAGCATGATGTGGCTCAGGGTCGTCAGTGAGGTTGGGAGGGCGGATGGCTGAAGCACTTTCAACACAGACCACAGTCAGGTTCTGGGATCTAGTAGGAATCCCACCCTTGACCTCAGAGCCTGGGACTGCACTTCAGAGGTCCTGCTCCAGCCCTGGTCCGAGGGGCAAGCAGCCTACAAGCCTAAGAGGACACACCCCGCCACGAGCCCGCATCTGCCCCAGACCACCTTCTGGGCACTCAGGCCCCTGGAATCCACTGGGCAAGCAATTCCCCGACCTGGACCCCCAGGGGGCCTCTCCTCTGGTGTGTCCACCCAAGGTGGCTTTAAACATGATGGCAAATTCTTTGACACTTCTCCCATCCAATGGTGACATCCAATTCCCATCCTCTTGAACATGGGCCTTAATCACTCACTTTTTTAAATTAATTAATTAATTAATCTGGCTGCACCGGGTCTTAGCTGTGGCTCGCAGGGGTCTTCATTGCCATGTGCGGGATCTTTAGTTGTGACATGCAGGATCTTTAGTTGCGGCACACAGGATCTAGTTCCCTGACCAGGGATGGAACCCGGGCCCCCTGCACTGGGAGCAAGGAGTCTTAACTGCTGGACCACCAGGGACGTCCCTTAATCACTCACTTCTAACCAACAGATGTTCTGGAGATGCCACCCTGACCTCCAAGGCCAGGTCCCAAAGGGCGCTTGGTTTCTCCTGGCATCTTGCTCTCTTGGAGACACTGAACATCGGAGCTCTGGGTCAACATATAAGCAGTCTGGCTGTCCTGAAGCCACTGTGCTGGACAGGTTGAGTGGATCTAGAGATGCCTGAGGAGCCCCAGCTCTTTCCCAGGCCAGGCACCAGCCTTGTGAGTAAGGAAGTCTTTGAGACAACCCTGACCCCAGCCATCTTTTGACTGTAATTGTAGGAGAGACCTCGAACAAGAACCATCTAGCTGAGTCTAGTCAAATCCCAAACTGTGAGAGATTAAAATGAGAAATGACTGTTGTTTGACATTGCTAAGTTTGGGGCTATTTGTTATGCAGTGATAGGTAACTGATACACTGAGGGCAGACCATGCAGGTGCAGGTGCATCCCCAGGGGGCAGCTGTTTGGAAGGGCGAATGGAACTTGGGTACATGTTTAGGGTGTCCACAGGCATGTGTGCAAGGTTGCCCCCAGTGTAGGGCAGAGCTGAGATGGCAAGAGAAGCGGGGGTCAGCTGGGAATTTCCACCCACCCCCTCTTCCTGGTTGGTGTATATTACCAGAGAGCCCTTCTATAAGAACAGCTGCTCAAATTTGCCCTTAAGGACTTGTGGTAGGCCCAAAAAAGGCCCCGCAAAGACAGTCATATCCTAATCCCTGGAGCCTGAAATGTCACCTTATATGGAAAAATCACTTTTGCAGATGTGATTAAGTTAATGACCTCGCAATGCGGAGATTATCCTGGATTATCTGGGTGGGCCTTAAATGCCATTACACATATCCTTATAAGGAGGCAGAAGGAGATGTGACCCACACAGAAGGCCACATGAAGACAGAGCAGAGAGAGATGGGAAGATGCCGGCCTTCAATACCGGAGTGATGCGGCCACAAGCCACAGGATGCCAGCAGCCACCAGAAGCCGGAAGAAGCGGGGACAGATTCTCCCTGAGAGCCTCTAGAGATAGCACAACCCTACTGACACCTTGATTTTGACCCAGTGGTACTGATTCTGGTTCTGGTCTCCCACACTCTAAGAAAAAATTTTTCGGTTTTTTTAAGGCACTAAGTTTATGGTAATTGTTACAGCAGCCTCAGGAGTGAATCCAGGACCCCTTCACTCACCACGTCCCCCTCACAAATCCCCGTCCACATCCTCAACCTCCTGGACACACATTCCTCAGTTCAGACTTCTACAGAGCTCAGACCTGGGTTTGCTGGAAAGTTCTCCCATCCCTTCCCTATAGGTAATGCCAGGAGCCACCACTGGAAAGAGTTGGATTTTCTCCGGATGCCAGGGGAGCACCTTTGACTCAAGTCTCAATGCCCGAGGTACCAGCTGGGCACTGGAGCCAGTGGAAAAAATACTACCACCACGCCAAAGGCAAGAGCACACACACCACCCAAACACGGCCCCCGCACCATCGGCTGCCATATGCCTGTGTTTCTTGAAAAAGAAGCTTGAGAGAACAAACAAAAAGAAATGTCTCCCCTCCTGAGGGGAGGGGGGGCATCCCTTCTCCCCAGCAGCCCTACCCACCATGGGATCTCCTGTCCCAGGGGCTCCCCAGTGGGGATGGAATTACCTGGGGCCCTGAGTTCTCGCCCCCTCCCCACTGTCCACCCATCGCTGCAGCTGGCAGAGAATAAAGCAGGCCACCGCCCTGACTTCCGCACCAGCGGGGCAGCTGGAGGGGGTCTTACACTGGCCACAGTACAATGGAAGGCAGCCCGGATTTGGGGTCGAGACACCAGAATCCCAACCCCACCTCTGACCCCAGTCCTTTCCCTCCTCCCTGCTAACAGAGCCCCCGTTATGTCCTGGCACCTAAATTCACACCTGGGGCAGCAAATTTTGGGGACGCCCCGAGGCCTTAGGTCAAGGCAATCCCATTCCCTCACCTGGGATTGGTTTAAGGAGAAGCATGGAACCCACTTCTGGCCACTGAGACACGAGGCTTCTCGGAAAGTTTTCCCTGCTCTTAGAAGGGGACCGAAACGAGGATGTCGGGATGGTCTGAATGTGACACCCCCAACCGTGACAGCCATCTGAGGACCACGAGAGGAGCCAGTACAGGAGGTGACGCCATCACGCAGAGGACAGCAGAGCAGACCCGTGGAAGAACCTGGACGCTCATGATCTGGACCTGCCACCTCCGGGCTTCAGGCTGGATATAATAAAAGCCCATGTTTCATAAGCCTCGCTCAGTGGAGGTCTCTTTTTCTTGTAGCTAAAAGCATCCTAGTTAAGTCAACCTTTACCAGTTGTAAAAAAAAAAAAAACAAACCACCCATTTGGGGAACTCCCAGGCAGTCCAAGGGTTAGGACCCAGCGCTTTCACTTTCAGGGCCCGGGTTCAATCCCTGGTTGGGGAACTAAGATCCTGCAAGCCTCGCAGTGTGACCAAAGCAAAAAACCATCCATCTGTTTTTGCCTCCTGGTCTATTTTATAACAGACCAACACTCCTTTTGTAACTGGCGGCTAGAGAGTGGCCATACCATCTGGTGATCGACCTGCAGAAAGAACCTAGGATTCTGTGGCCAACGGTGTGGCTGGTTCACTCAACCCTCTTCTCTCCTGCCCACAGAGCAGGTACTGGCTGCCCCACCCCTTCCACCTGCTGCCTGGTGGCCAACAGTCCCGTGTGCCTCAGGATGACCAAAGCCACCACCTAGGATGGAAAAGCCAGGGAAGGGAAGGCACTGGTCTCCCTGAAGTCCCAGAAGGCTGCCCCAGGGCTGGGCCACCTGCCTCCAGACTTCTCATTATAGGAGAAAACAAACCCCTCACTTTTTTTTTTTAATATATTTTTCTTTCTTTCTTTCTTTCTTTCTTTCTTTCTGGCTGTGTCAGGTCTCAGTTGCGACACATGGATCTTTTGTTGCATTGCGTGGGCTCTTCGTTGTGGCGCGGGCTTCTCTCCAGTTGTGGTGCCTGGGCTCAGTGGTCATGGCTTGAGGGCTTAGTTGCCCTGCAGCATATGGGATCTTAGTTCCTCAACCAGGGATTGAACCCGCATCCCCTGCACTGGGAGATGGATTCTTTACTACTGGACCACCAGGGAAGTCCCAACCCTACTTCTTAAGTCTCTGTTTCTCAGATTACTTACAATTGAACACAGTCCTAATGGAAACAGACTCCACGGCAAGCATCTTCATCAAACTCAGACTCACTCCTGCTTCCGTGTCAGGCCACAACCTTTGTTTTTTACTGTCTTTTTAAAAATTTTTATTGAATTTGTTACAATACTGCTTCTGTTTTATGTTTTGGTTTTTTGGCCGCAAGACATGTGGGATCTTAGCTCCCCAACCAGGGACTGAACCTGCACCCCCTGCATTGGAAGGCGAAGTCTTAACCACTGGACCACCAGGGAAGTCCTCCAACCATCTTGCTATATAGTTTATGTTTCTTTACGAATCTTTCAAATCCCTTCTGAAATAAGGTGGGATATAACTAAACAAAAATAAATCAATCCAATAACCTTTAAACAGCCCCAGTGCCGGGCACCGTTCAAGGAGAAAAAGCCCTTCCTTCCAGGAAGCAAGTTATTCCATCTCCCCAAACCTTGCTTTCCTCATCTGGAAAACAGGGCAAATCGGATGTACCTCACTGAACTGTTGAGGGATTAATTCCTGTCAGTTGAAATGGAATCTATTCTTATAGACCTCAGTCTCCAAGACTCTCTTGATAAATATCACCATCTCCTAATCCTTGCCATGGAGGAACATTGGCCCAAGCATCAGATTCGAGTTTCTCCAGCCAAAGCCCCCACCTGCTTCCTTCTAGTGGGTCATCTGGAGACAGAGGGGATGGCTGGTTGAACTTCCCTCTACCATGACCCCTCTCACAAAGCCTCTTTCCTCCACCCTATGCCACCACAGTTCCTGGCACTCAGATGGTCAGAGGTGTTAGAAGGTAGCAGGGCTCTCATCCCACCCCTGGCATGCATCCAAGGCCAGAAGAAGTCTCAGCAGGATACTGGATGGACCGACTCAAGCACTGAAGGAGGGATCGAAAGAGGTTACTTCTCAGATCCATCCCAGGTTTGAGATCCTATATCATAGCAATGTGGATAATAATAAAATAATATTATTATTTTTTTATAATAATTAAAAATAATTATTTTAGGGCTTCCCTGGTGGCGCAGTGGTTGAGAGTCCGCCTGCCGATGCAGGGGACACAGGTTCGTGCCCCGGTCCGGGAAGATCCCACATGCCGCGGAGCAGCTGGGCCCGTGAGCCATGGCCGCTGAGCCTGCGCGTCCGGAGCCTGTGCTCCGCAACGCGAGAGGCCACAACAGTGAGAGGCCCGCGTACCGCAAAATAAATAAATAAATATTATTTTATTAATATTATTATTATCAGTCTCCAAGAGATAATTATACACCTATGTCCATAGCAGCATTATTCACAATAGCCAAGTGTCCACTGATGGATGAATGGATAAAGAAAATGTGGTCTATACATACAATGGAATATTATGCAGCCTTAAAAAGGAAGGAAATTCTGACACCTGCTACCACATGGATGAACCTTGAGGACATTATGCCAAGAGAAACAAGCCAGTCACAGAAAGACAAATACCGTGTGATTCTACTTATAAGTGGCACCCAGAGGAGTCAAATCCACAGAGGCAGAGTCACATGTGGGTGCCAGGGGCTGGGGAGAGGGGGGAGGGGGAGTTAGTGTTCAAGGGGGATAGAATTTCCATTTGGGAAGAAGAAAACAGTTCTGGAGATTTGTTGCACAATAATGTGAATGTACCTAAAGCCACTGAACTGTACGCTTAAATACGGTTAAGATGGTAAATTTTACGTGATGGGTATCTTACCACAATTAAAAAGTAATAAGGACTTCCCTGGTGGCGCAGTGGTCAAGAATCTGCCTGCTAATGCAGGGGACACGGGTTCGAGCCCTGGTCTGGGAGGATCCCACATGCCGCGGAGCAACTAGGCCCGTGAGCCACAACTACTGAGCCTGCGCGTCTGGAGCCTGTGCTCCGCAACAAGAGGGGCCGCGATAGTAAGAGGCCCGTGCACCGCGATGAAGACTGGCCCCCGCTTGCCGCAACTAGAGAAAGCCCTCGTGCAGAAACGAAGACCCAACACAGCAAAAATAAACTGATTAATTAATAAAAAATAAGGAATGATATTTTTAAAAAAGTAATAAGAACACTAACAGTAGCTCCTGCCATTTACCGAGCGCTATCAAGGGGACCCATGATGCCAGGCCTGGTGACGCCCATCATCTCCCCAGTCTTTGATTCGTGACTGGCTCCTGAAGCCCCCCACTAGTCCATGTGCATTCACGTCACACTGGTAGAGGTTACAGGGATACAGGCTTTGCCTCAACACAGGAAAAGCTACCCCATCAGGAGGGCTGTCTCCAAATGGAAGACCAGGAGCCTCGTGGGCCCCGGGGTTCCCCGTCCCTGGGGGTATTCAAGTGGAAGTTGCCCACTTATCAAGGCCTCTTAGAGAGGGTCTGTGCAAGTTTTTAAAGGAGAGACGGGCACCATCTGCAAAGATCCTTCCGTCAAGTCACCTGGCCTCGGGCTAACGTGGGCAGAGGTGGAAGACAGCTCACACTTACTTTATGTAGAAAGTGAGGCAAGTTGGTAAACAGGATGGCGAGACCAAACTTCACCCACTTTAGAAAAGAAACTCTTAGTGCTTTTAAGTATACAATGTCATAGCACTCAGAGCTGGATGGACCCCCATCCGACCACCTCCACGTGCTTCTGGGGAAACCAAGGCCCAGAGGGGACGGACTGTACCCCAGACGCCTGCACACTCAGTGCAAGTTCATCCCATAACACAGCGTGCTCTCCCATGAGCGTCAGTGCTGTGCTGGTTGCAGAGTCTTTCTTATTCACCAGAGTAGGGCCTTTAGGGAGACACGCTTTATGTCTTTGAAAACGGGCGATAATCCAGATGGTATCCCGCTTTCAGTGCGTTGCCCATGTGTTTGCCTCCAATGCATTCTCCCTGATGCCTGGTCTGGTGAAAAAGACATCAGATGTATGAACAAAACACAGCTACATGCCATGCTACGGCCGAGTCTCTCCAAGATGATGAAAGAATCCAGGTGCGAAAGGTCACGCGGTAGAACTCCTTTTATGTGCGGTTCAAACACAGGCCAAACTCTGACGGACGTTACAGGTTGGGATGGTGGTCATGTTGGCAGGGAAGTGGGGTGGGCTGGCTGCTGGAAGGGGGCATGATAGAGGCTCTGGGGGGCTGGGAATGCTCCAAACTTGATCTGGGTAGTTACCTGGGTGACTTGCTTTCTAACACCTATCGAGCTGCTGACGTCATAAATAGCTTAGTCCCCCCTCAATAAACCGCTTTAAAGAGACAGGTTTGGGATCCCCAGTTACGCAACACACAAGAAAGTTGTCTTGACACGTCTCCAGAGCTTTAACTGAGTTCCCACCCTTTGACCCAGTCCTTTAATCAATTCATCCTTTTTTTTTCCTCTTGGCCGAGCCGCAAGGCATGCGGGATCTTAGTTCCCTGACCAGGGATTGAACTCGGCAGTGAAAGTGTGAAACCCTAACCCCTGGACGCCAGGGAACTCCCTAACAATTTATCCTGAGAAAATTATCCAAAACACAAAGATTTATGTACAAAAACATTTCACCAAAGCATGTCCTACATCCGTAAATACACACGCCAACACACAAAAAAGGGAAACGGCAGACAACCTAAGTGCCCCACCGGAGCTGAAACCAGCATCATACAGACTAATGACCTCGCGGAAAAGCCTGGGATGGAGACTGCAGACATTTCGTCTCCGTGGGCGGCATCCACGAGTGACTTGCTCTCCTCTACTCTTCTGCGTTTTGTAAATGATCTGCAGTGAGGAGTATGACTTTTGCAATTTGGAAAGAAATAACAGAAACCTCGTTCTTAAAAAAAAAAGTTTTTTTAAAGAACCAACCCACGTGCTGCCCCACCCCCGGGACAGGAAAGCAGCCCAGGCCCGGGCAAAGGGCAAACACGTGCATCACGCTGCTTCCTGGGGAAACGAGGGAGGCCTTCTGCCTTCCCCGCCTTCCGCTTGGAGGAGGAGCTGGGGCCTGGCCGTGGGAAGCCCCGCCCCTGCTGAGCCCTGGGTTCTGGAAGGTGGGGCTTTAGCCCTCTCAGGTGGGGATGGGGGCTCATGAAGGTGAGCTCTCTTCTCAGAGCGGGCTCCCGAGGACCAGGCTAGGGCCACGCCTGTGCTCAGGGCGCTAAGCTAACGAAGGGAACCCTCAAACCCAGGCTCTGCCCCAGAGGGGACGGGGCAGGTGCTGTTGGCAGTGTGCGGGTGTCTGGGTCGCCTCAGGGGCCTGTCCCAGCGGGAGGGGAGGCCAGGCTCCGGTGGGCAGACAGCTCCCCGGGGGTCAGGTTTCCATTTCGTTATTTAAAGCCCGGCTCCTGGCGGGCAGGCAGGGGCGGCCACCGCCTGCGTGACCAGGATGAGGAATCGCAATCCTGACTCGGGCCCGCGTGCCCATGGCAACTGGCGTCGTGGCCTTGGAGACTAATCTCCAGGCTGCCAGCCCGCAGGGGCCTCTCTGGGCGGGGCGTCGCTCCTTGCCGAGGCCCTGGGCTGGGGAGCGGAGATCAGGCACTCTCCCAGCTGAGGAGGGGGCATCTGGCCTCGCAGCAGGGCCCCCAGCCAGGCTCAAAATGCACCAGTTCCCATGGGCACAGCCTCTGCCACACCCCGCCCCCAACTCATGGTCACGCATGTGGGGACATGACCATATGCGCACACACGCCAAAACCATCACACTTCATTCCACAGAGCACTGGGACAGACAGCAGGTGTTCCTGCCCTAGAGAGAGTCCCAGGCTGGGAGGAGATAGGATAGTTACAATAAAACAGACTTAGAAAGAAAGAGATTAAAACACAGGGTGACACTCCTTGATTTGAGTGGTGATTACACGGGGCATATACGTAGGTTAAAACTCATCACGCTGGACACTTAAGATTTATGCATTTTACTGTTAAGTAAATTATACTTCCGTCAAAGGTAAAAAGTGACACACAAGAAGCACAGGATGGTGGAAGGCGGAATCAGGGAAGACTTCTTGGAGGAGGCGATACCCAAGCTGACTGCAGTGTGTCATGTCACGTGGGAGCAGGAGTTTGCAGGGGAGGAGCAAAGCCCGGGCAGCAATACCCAGGCACCGCTCACCTACAAGGGGGATGACTGCTCTGCCCCCCGCGGGGCCCACCTCCTTGGAATAAAATGCTGAGCAAATACGGCAGGACTGTTTGAAGGAAACCCAACCACCAGCCAGGGCCGCCCATGTGTCTTGGTCGAGCCTGAGCCGAGCGCTGGGTGGAGTGGGGACGGGCCTGGCTCCGCGTGGCTGGAATGTCCAGGGCAGGGCAGGCAGTGGTGGGTGAAGACGTGGGCATGGTTTCTGGGGCCAGGTCAAGGACCTTGGAAGGTCATCATGTGGGGGACGGTAACCACCGGCAGGTTTGGGGCAGGGGCAAGACAAGGTTAGTTTAGGGGTTCCTGGCAGGTGAACTACAGGGGGCAGGACTGGAGATGGGGATCTGGTAGCTACCAAGCTTCTGCAACAGTCCAGGCCAGGGATGGCCACGTCTGAGGCAGATGGTGGCAGTGGGGCAGAGGAGAGGAGGGATGTGATCACTGGGCAGGGCAGAACTTTGTGACTGAGTGCATGGGGGTGTCCTGAGAGGGAGGCACCTGGAGTGACACCCGGCTTTCTGGTTCTGTTGAGAGAGCGGATGAGGGTGCCCCCAGCTCAGCAGGGAACAGAGGGAGGAGGACAGGAGGCCTAGAGGCTGACTCTGGGATCCCGAGGGACACCTGTAACCCGTGGGTGGTCAGGGGCTGGGCTTGGTTGGGAGCTCTGGGCACAAGGGACAAGATGTGCAAGACATGCGGCAGGGCAGCAGCAAAGGCCTAGCGTGCCAGGGAGAACATAGTGGGAGAAGTCAGGGGCACTGAGGACAAGGGAGAGTCAGAGTCAGAGGAGGGGAAAAGGGTGGAGGTCAGAGGTCAGGAGGCTGGCCAAGGAGCCTAGAGGAACACAAACACGGGGGTGGGAGGCGCGGCAAATGGGTGACCCCCGGGGAGCAGATGTAGAGGGCTGAGGAGTGGAAGCAGGTGGAGGCCGTGGGGTGTGGGCGAGAACGGAGGGGTGGGGAGGGCTCAGAAGGGCTTCATCCTTTAGGATGAGAAAACCTGGAACCAATCGGGTTGGATGGAGACACAGTCTCCGCTGGGGACCAGGCCTCCCGGGTCCTTCCAGATGGACCCCAAAGCCTCCGAGTTCAGGACACAGGCCCAAGACCCTTGTGCCAAGCCCTCTGCCAATCCAGGACAATGAAGAGTGCCGACCCCACGGCCGCTTCTTTCCATCCGACGGGAAGGTGTGTGCCGGTCAGCAGAGGCCGGACCCAAAGACCAGCCAGGGAGGCAGAGAGAGTGCTGGTCTCACCAGCCGCCCCAACAGGACGTGCCCACGTGGGGAGGGGGTTTTGTTTTGTTCACGGCTGTCCCCCAGAACCACAGCGGGCAGTCCATGATACTTGCTGGGTGGATGAATGAGTCACTGAAAGGAACCAGAAGCCTGAAGAGAGAGGGAGAGGAGACCAAGCGGAGCCAAACTCCACCGTCCTCGGCATCCAAGGCCCTGCCCCGGCACGTCCAACCCCACCACGCCTGCACCCGGCCGGCCCGAGTGCCCCTGCTGCCCTGGCTGCCCCTCTCGGCGTGAGGACGGGGCAAGTGCCTCGGCTTTGGGTCAAGCAAAGCTGGGATCAGGAGTCCACCCAGCTATCACCAGCCTGTGACTTCCATCGGGCACCCAAACCCTCCACGCGTTTCCTCCTGAGCAAAATGGTACCACCAAACGCGCCGCTCCCGGCATCGAGAGGATCACGCGTGACATAACGTGTGAAAAGCGTCTGGCTCGCGCCTGGAGATCCTACGGGCTCGTTAAAGAGGCAGCCGAGATGACGGCGATGACGGCTTCGCGCTGACATCACCTGCTGAGTGGCTGTCTCCCCCTGACATCACCCGTCTCATCATCTCCAGGCCAGCTCACCCGGGACTCCTGACGGGCAGCACAAGGACCCTTGTGTTCCCCTACGTGCTAGGGGGACTTGGGTGGGAAATGCAGGCCTGGCACTCAGCTGGGTGTCAGGAGACGGTGGGAAGAAGCTAGGAGGTACCAGCCCCTGGGGTGGGCGCATCTCCCGAGAGCCCCCCTGCCAGACGTAAACAGGCCTTCTCAGAAGGATGAGAAACCTGGACGAGGAGCCCCAGGCCCTGCCTTGTCGGGAAAAGGCTGGGCGGAAGAAAGATAGTCACCTGTGGGTGAGCTAATAGGGCCGCCGGGCTCGCTCACGGGCCCCCACCCCAACTGGCAGCCCAGCCCCGCCCTCCTTCCGCCTGTTTCTGGCTTCTACTCAACCCGGCCCCCTGACCTGTGAGCCACCAGGGGTGTGGAGCAAGGGTCCCAGGAGCCCATCGGAAGGAACCTAGCTTCTAACTCCTGATGACACCCTGAAGTGGAGCCTGGGCACCACCCATCTCTGAGCCTCAGTTTCCCCATCTGTAAGTGGAGAACTTGGGCTAGAAGTTCTCAGCTCCAGACGGAAGGACCACCACGACCCCTCCCCGGCATCTGGCCTCTATACCTGCCCTGATCCACTCCAGGGCAGTCATCTGAGTCACCCGCCCCCTCACACCCCTTCCTCATTTCCGGCCTGTCCATAGGCACTACCCCCAACCTGGACGCCCTCCAGCCCCCCCACCCTCTTGTTCTTACTCCTTTATTTCATTCTATTTTTTAAAATGGTTTATTTATCTATCTGTTTATTTATTTTGGCTGCGCAGGGATCTTAGTTGCAGTACACAGGATCTTCCTTGCGGCACATGGGATCTTTATTTGCAGCAGGCGAACTTCTTAGTGGCGGCATGCATGCGGAATCTAGGTCTCCGACCAGGGATTGAATCCGGGCTCCCTGCAACGGGAGCGCAGAGCTCCCACTGGACCACCAGGGAAGTCCCCTGTTCCTGCTCCTTTAAATCCTGACCACATACACTCCAGGACCCTTTCCTCCTGCCCTCCCCATTCCGGGGGCTCCCCCAGTCCTAGTCCTGGGCCTGTCCACCCCCCTGAGCCCCTTAACCGCCTGAAGGATGCCACAGGACCCTAACTAATTGCACAGTATTTTCACTGCACCTGTTATGACACGAACCTAGAACTGGGGTGACTCAGGCCCAGTTCCCACCCCAGAGCTCCCACGCGGGGAAAGAGAAGCCAAAGGTTATAAATGGTGACCCACACATGAGAGAGGAGGCCACCCCCGTTCAGAGGTCCACTCATCAGGTATTTGTCAACTGCACCTGCTGCCTCCCCAGGTCCCTGCACCCTCTGTCCGCACACTCACGCACCACGTGCTGGTGCCCCAAGTCCCATTCATTCCTTTCACAAATAGTTAAGTGTCACCTGCAGACCCACTGTGTGCTCTAGACGAGGAACGCCACCAGACGGGGAAGATGGAGCCACACGGTCCATCCCGGGGGTGTCATGGTGAATCCCTGCCCCTGCAGGATAAGGGGGTTGGTTCACATCAATGACCAGGTCCCCAGGGGATGACACGCATTCTTTTGTGGCGGGACCCTCACAGGCTCCCACACACAGGTGCACACCAGTCACCCCTCCCCGGCCACAGCTGCTTTCACACACCATCACACCGGAGGCCCCTGCACCCTGGGAGCGGGGCAGGATCTAGATCATCATCCGTCCTACACTGGACAGCTGAGGCCCAGCGTGTAGGTGACCCGCCCTCCACCGCACAAGCCAGGGGGAGCCAGGGCTCCAGGCCACATTCCCGCTCCTCTCCCTGGCCCTCCCCTCCTGTGTGTATTCAGGCGGGTGCACAGACACCACTTCCTTCTCCAAACTCATGCTCCCATCTCCACCCTCACTTGGGCGAGGGGAGCCTAGCTACCTCGATCTACCGGGGACAACCTGGGGCTCCCCTAAAGCTCCAGCCAGGTGACGTGATTCAATAAAGTGACCCCACGGTCTTCCCTGGTGGCGCGGTGGTTGACAGGCCACCTGCCGATGCAGGGGACACGGGTTCGTGCCCCCGTCCGGGAAGATCCCACGTGCCGCGGAGTGACTGGGCCCGTGAGCCATGGCTGCTGGGCCTGCATGTCCGGAGCCTGTGCTCCGCAACGGGAGAGGCCGCAACAGTGAAGGGCCCGCGTACTGCAAAAAAAAAAAAAAAAAAAAAAAAAAAAAGTACCAATAAAGTGACCCGTGCCTGCCCTTCTCTCCCAACCCCAGGGACGCGGACAGCCTGGAGGAACCCAGCCCAGGTCACACCATTCCCTCCTTAGGGCCCGATCACTGCTGATGGGCAGCACCCCCCACTTCCAAAAGCCCGTGGTCTCGGGAGCGTGCACAGGGCCAGCCCTTGGGAGATCTGGGTCTAACTGACGGTGTGCCACCTGCCGGGGCTGTGTGACGTAGAGCAACCTGCTTCCTCTCTCTGGGCCTCAGTCTCCTTCCGTAGACACCTATGGCACCCTGCTCCTTCCTTCCTCACAGAGCAGTGGTGGGAGGTGAGAGCCAGGCCCCAGCGGAGTCTTTCTATCCAAATCCCACCTTGGCCTGGGTCCTGGCTGAACCTCACTTTTCCACAAAGCCTCACAGTACGGCCATCCTTATCAGCAGCCACGTGTGACCACCCAGTGCTGTGCTGTTAGCATCCTTCTTTCAACCCCCTACAGCAACCCTCCAAGCACAGCTCTACCCATCTGACAGATGAGGACACAGATGCTCAGAAAGGCTGAGTAGCTTGCCCAAGGTCACACAGCAGGAAGACTTCGTGGCCAGCTTCAAAGCAAAGCCTGACAGAAGCAAACATGTGCCCGACACCCACACACCTCCCCTGAGCAGCCCCCCAAGCACGGCTCACTGCCCAGCGGCTCGCGTGCGGGTATCTGCAGAAAGGCTGAGGGGTCCTCCCTTGGTTCGTTATTCCAAACTGTCTTTTTTGCCTCCCTCAAGAGAGTGAGGGGCTTCAGGACAGCGGCCGGGCCTCCTTTCTGGGGTCGCAATGAGGCCCAGCGTGGGAGTCATCATGGGTCCTGACAACCAGAAGGGACCCTACAGATACGGAGATGTAATTTTCTGAGCCAAAAACAGGGCGGAGGGCGGTGCCAAGATCGCGGACCTTCCGGGACGTTGGGATGAGTTGTGGAGACGGTGGAGATCCTGGCAGCTGTCAGCCCTCCGTGACGTGGGGTCGCCCAGTCTGCCCTCACGTCTGCAGCAGCAGACACGAAGCCAAGAAAATGGGAGCAAGGAGGCACTGGTTTCATTGCCAAAAAAGAAACCCTGTCTGAAGCCTGGGATGAGAAAATCACTCCTCTTCCAAAGTTCTGTCCCTGCAGAAGGGCAGGCCGGCAGGGAGGGGTCCCAAGCACTGCCCCTGGCATCCCTATGTCCCCTCCCATTGGGCTCCAGGGTCCTGGCCCTCCAAGGCCTGCAGGGTGAGAACCCTCCTGGTGGGACTGACATAGCTCTGAACTGGCTCCCCAAGGTGGGTGGTGGGCACCCGGACCTTAGCCAGCGCCAGCTCTGTGCCACGCCCGCCTGCCCACCACCCCACGTGCTCACGGAAGCCTCGAGAGCTCTCGGCAGCGCCGTGAGGACGGACGCAGCCCACACAGGCAGTGACTCAACATCTCACCAGATGAATGTAGCACCTGCATCACCAAGACTGGGTCCCCCCGTACCAGGAGCGTCACTACCCACGATACTGCACCTGCCCACCCCTGCCCCCGGGCTCCAGGGGTCTCTTTTTTAGGCAGTCCTTCCAGTTTGTCAGCCCCACTCTACAGATCCCAAGGATGGTGTCCGCTGGGATTTACCCTGGACACATGATGAGGCTTGAGGTTTCCCCGAGGTGACACCATGAGCTCCCGGGGGCAGAAATCGGTGCCCCTCTCTCCTGCTTGGTCCCAGGGGCCGTCAGCCTACACTCCATTGCATCAACTCCTCAGCAGCCCCCTGCCTCCTGCCTCCGAGCAGAATCTACAGCCGCCAGATCCCGCTGCGGACTCTCCTCTCTCCTCATCTGGGGTGTTTCCCATACCCTGATCACTCTCACTCCCCTACCACCCCCCCCCTCACCACGGTCTGCCCCCAGACCTCCCGCCAGCTGCTCTGCCTCAATGCGTCCACCCAGCCTCCCGAAGAGGAAGCCCGGGGAGGCTCCGGGGCACCTGCCGGAGGACAGGGAGCCCTGGACCAAGAGTCACGAGATGTGGTTTTGGATCCTGATTCTTGTAACTCTGGGACCTTAGCCACGTGTCTTCCCAGCCCTGGGCCTCGGCTTCTCCATCTGAAAAGGAAAAGAGGTCCCCTCCAGCTCTAAGGGTTGTGGTACACCCCATCCAGGAGGCTCAGGAGTAGGGGAGGGAGAAGGGTGCCTGAGGAAGGTGGCACGGGGGCTCCCACAGAAGCTCTGGGCCCCAGCCCTGGACAGAAGTCACATCCTGAAAGACAGACCGCGACTGGTTGCCAGGGGATGAGTGTGTGTGTATCTACTTAATGGGTCAGGACTTCTTTTTGGAGTGATGAAATGCTCTGAAATTAGACCATGGCGAACACTGCACAACTTTATGAATATATGAAAACACACTGCAGTGTACATTTTACTTTTTTTTTTTTTTTCGACCGCACTATGCAGCACATGGGATCTTAGTTCCCTGACCAGGGATCGAACCCGGGTCCCCTGTGGTGGAAGCACAGAGTCTTAACCACTGGACCACCAGGGAAGTCCTGAAGTGTGCATTTTAAAGGAAATAATTTTCCAAAAAAAAAAAAAAAAAATCCAACATGCTAGAGAGGAAGAGAACAAAGTCCCTAAAGGCACCACTGAGCCCCAACCCGAGGCTCTGAGGACCTACCCACAGGCTTCTTCTTGGGGGGGATACATAAACCCCTCTTTGTTGACGCCTCTGTACTTGGGCTTTCTATTACCTGGAGCCAACACGCTCCTCACTGATGGTCTCGTCCCTGTGCCACCCGCCGGGACTGGAGGGGGCTCCACACACTGGGCGGCATGTGTCTGAGGCTGGCGGTCAGGACTCAGCTAAACGTCAAGGTCCTGGGCACGGTCGCTGCCAGCGGCCTCTGGATCGCCACACAGATGTGTGCACACGCACGTGCACGCACAAAAGCGTGTGTCTAAATAATCCAGGGGATTAACTGTTCTGAGCCTTCACACCTGTGCTCTCTCCACACGCACCAGCTGCCCTTCACGGAGGGGGAACCCCCCAAACTGGTCTGCACACAGTGCCCCCCACCACCATTGCCATTACCCCCCGGATGTCTCTGAGAGGCACAGCCAGGCCAGCAGAGGCAGCAACTGGGGACGAGGGGGTGAGCCTGTGAGAGCTGGGATGGAAGGGTGGAAAAGCCCCTTGACCTTCCAAGGCCCCGCCCCAAATGTCCCGGCACCCAGCTTGCTTCTAATTCACTTAACAAGTGGGTACAGGACACTCACTGTGTCAGGCAGCGAGCTGGGGGCAGGGATGCAGAGGGACAGGGCAGCACGGCCCTGTCCCATTGGAGGGAGACAGACAAGTACAAGGCCAGTTGGAACACAGCAGGCGAGGGGCACTGAGCTGTAGGAACACAGAGGAGGGGCACTTAACACAGACCCGGGAGGGGACATCAGAGAAGGCTTCCGGAGGGAAGTGCCATCCAAGCTGGGACCCGCAAGAATTAGCCCAGTGAAATGGATGGGGAGCGGGAAAACGTGTTTAAAGGAGAAGCAATAGCACATTGTGAAGCAAGACGGGAACGCAGTATGTTCTGAAAACTGATGAAGCTCATCATGGCTTTCATAGGAACAGACAGGGCCTGGCTGGGAGTGAGGCGATCAGATGAAGGTCTTCACCTGGACCCAACACAAGCCCCCCCACCCCCCCCAAGTTGGTCCCCGCGGAAGACCTTCTGGAGTGTCATTTCCCATCTCTGGACCCTTTCCTACACTGCTGCCCCCACCTCACCCCACCCCAGAATGCCCACCCCAGACTACTCCTGAATCCCACCCGTCCTCCAGTCACCTCCTGCAGGCTGCCCCCAGGCCCACTGGGGAGTACGGTGGGGCCCATACCCCTGGGTAGCCCAGCACCAAGGTACGACTTGGCATCGGGACGCCTGATCACCCACCCCAAGGGTCTGAGAGGTGGACACGCCAAGGGGACTAAGCACTTCTACCCCTGGGGTTTTCCCAGCTTACAGAAACAGAGACTCAGCACAGCCCACGCGCCGCGGGCAGAGTAGGCAAGAGCAGAGCAGGGAATGGTGGCAGCCAGGGCCTCTCTGGGCAGGCCTGGAGCTCTCCAAGGGCCAGCCTCTGGGATCATCGTGTGACAAGTTGAGAAACCACTCTTCACTGGGATGGGGACCAGCTTCTCCCAACTGAACATGCGGATCCTCCCAAGAACCCTGTCACGCAGGGATAACCACACTCATTTGTTCAGGTGAGGCTCAGAGAGGTAAAGTCACTCGTCTGAAGTCACACAGCAGGTGAGGGGTAGAACTGGGGCTCCAACCCTTGCCTGTCTAGTTTCAAAGGCTCTGATGGTTAAACGGCACCCTGCTGGGAAGCGGGGAAGCTCTAAGGAAGCCAAAGGAGCCTGCCCCCAAGGAGGGGCACTGGCCTCCCACCCAGGGCGTCCAGGAGCATCTCCCCGCCCTGGATGTGCAGAGAACAGAGCATCTGAGGCAGTGGCTGGCTCCAGGCGGGCGGGTGGGCAATGGACCAGGATCAGAGGGAGGATGTGGTTAGCCTATCCACCCAGAGGACTGCACCCCCCAGCCAGGGTACACATGGAGAACAGGGGCACCTAGCTCCTTCCCAGAGGCCCTACCTTTCCCAAGCTGGGCCTCTCTGCTGAAAGCCACCACACCTGAAAAACCAGCTCCTGGATAAACATGAGACACCAGATGGGCCCAGTCACAAGACCCCCTTGGAGCCCGCCAGGACCACCTTGGAGCTGGCTGGGTGGGTGGGCAGGCAGGAGTCCTGCCTGCTCCAGGGAGCCACCCAAGGGCCCTTCTGCACAGGGCTAGCCTGCCATGGTCCCTCCACCGAGTACAGCTCAAGGGTGGGACTCAGGGGTCCAGCTTTTGAGGACATGGGGGAGGGGACAATGGTGGGGTGGGGGGGGCAGCTGGTTCATCAGGAAAAGTCAATGACTTCCTCACAAGAAACAGTTAAAACCCCCCAAATCTCTCAAGACACCCATAGGCCATGCTGCTGTCACCCACGGTGCTCCCTTTCCTTAGGAAGCCACGACCCCTGGGGGGCCCCCCTTCACTCAGGGACCGCCATTCATGAGCCCACAGGCAGCGCCGCCTCCATTTTCTAGATGGTCAAACTGAGGCTCAGCAGATTGGCAGTCATCCAAGCCACGCACAGCAGGCAGGCGGCAGAGCTGGAATCGGCCTGACCAGGAGCTTGGGACCAACCGAAATCTCAGTGCTGCCGTCCACACGGACATTCAGCACATCTGTGGATCTCAGATGGGTGGCAACCAACGTTTTATCCAGAGCCCTAACAGGTAACTTGGATAGAAGTGGCCCT
This sequence comes from Lagenorhynchus albirostris, assembly GCF_949774975.1. Taxonomy (NCBI): domain Eukaryota; kingdom Metazoa; phylum Chordata; class Mammalia; order Artiodactyla; family Delphinidae; genus Lagenorhynchus; species Lagenorhynchus albirostris. Next base: position 78,052,079 of record NC_083109.1, read on the forward strand.
ACTCCAACTCAGAGGGGGACACGGGGTGCTGGAGGCCAGCATGTCCCCACCTCCTTCTCCCGCGGGGTCCCGTGCCCTCCAGGGCTCTGCGGAAGCCCAGCAGCTTGTGTGACCCCTGCTGAGGCTCATGCTGGCCCTGGAAACCAGATGCTCTGTTCTGTTCACAGATGACCAGGCCGAAGCACAGAGACGTGGTGTCACCCACCCGAGGTCACACAGTCCCATTCTGTCTGATCCTAAATCAGGCTCCTGCCTGCCCTCCTTCCATATCCGCTTGTTTCAGGAAAACACAGAATTTGTATCCCAAACTATAGAGCCGCAGAAGTGGAGACCAGGGACTCACTGCCAGAGACCCCCAGACTCCTGGGGGAGCGGGGCACACAGAGACGGGCAAGGCACCACCGGGCACAGAGAACTTCCCTCCCTTCAGGTTCACCCTCTGCCCCCAGAGCATCAATTGTCCAGGAAGCCACCTGGTCATTGGGCGGGTGGAAGACTGCAGCCCTGAGGGCGGCTGCAGGCAGGTGTAATTTCATCGGGAGCTCCCCGTTTGTGCAAGTCACCAGAAACGGAGGATGAAATTCCAGCTCTGCGGACAGAAGTGTGCAGCGATCCTGGCTCAGGGTCAGCTCTCAAAGCGGTTGGGGAAGGGGTGTCTTTGTGAACATGAGGAAAAGATACCCCCTCCTCTGGGCAGCCCCGAGCCGGAGCTCAGCTCTCCTCCACGAGAAGAGCGGCAGAGCTCTGTGGTATAGCCGTGCCGTGGAGTACTACTCAGCCACAAAAAGGACCAGCTCCCGATGCCCCGACAATGCATTAGGCGGAACGGAAGAAGCTAGACGCAGGCTGCATACTGCGTGATTGCATTTATATGACGCGCTAGAGGATGTGAAGCCATAGAGACAGAAACCAGATCAGGGGTTGCCAGGGGCTGGGGGAAGGGAGGGGGCTGGCTGCATACCGGCTTGAGAGAACCTTTGGGGGGGATGGAATGTTCTACGTCTTGACAGGGGCTGGGCTATGTGAATGCATGCATTGGTCGAGTTCCTTGGACGGCACACTTAAGCCCTGGGCATTTCACCAGATATTCCTCATCCCTCAACAATATACATGATAACACGTGGGGTGAGCCCTTCCTACGTGCCGGCCTGGGGCTGGATGCCAGGACCTGAGACCCTGCAGACCTGGTGCCTCTGCAAGTTGCTCACTAGCTTGTGGAGTGACCGACGGATGGATGGACAGATACAGACCCCCGCATAGGGCAATTCTGCCAGTAGCCAGAAAATGTACCTTGAGACCCCACTAGACCCCACCAGCAAACAGGCCTGGCCCTGCCCAAGCCTCCAGGAGAGAAGCAGCCTGAAGAGTCTCCTCCAGCTACAGGCCAGGAAGGGACACGGCCTCAGCTGTCCCTCCTTCCCCAACCACACAGCCAGGCCGGGCACCTAGGAGCTGCCCAGGACCCCAAGCCCTCAAGCTGGGACCTCTCGCCTCTGGCTTCCCACCCCGTCTCCACTCCAGACCTGCAGCGGTGTGACCCACCTACCACCCTCTGGAGTCTCCACCATGCAACTCCGAACCCCCCAAAACCACAGCACCACCACCGGGCTCAGGCAGGGCGGGGGCATCATCGCCACTTCGCACACAAACACACAGCCCGCTGGGGGCAGGGGACGTGGGTCACTCCCTGGCCTTGGGCCCTCCCGTGACATTCCAGGGGCCTCAGTGCAACACAGGGGCTGGGGCTTCTGCCTCGGATGGTGGCATGGCAGCGGGGAGGTAATTCCCAGCAACCAGCATGCTGTACCCACCCGGCATCCCTTTAAAGGGACAGCCCCTCAAACCTGTGACCAGCCCACCAAGGACTCTCCCCTACCAGGGGCCCCGGAGGTGCGATCTCCAGCCTTGGAGAGGGGAGCACCAGAGACACGGCCTCCCAGGGCTCAGGCCTGGCTCTGCAAATCCTAAGTCGGCGTCAGACAGGGCGACCCCGGCAACCTCCCTGCTCCTCCCAACACTTCTTCATACACCGTATGGACTGCAGTGGCACAGAAGACTGAACGCCAGGGCCTCCCAGCCTGGGGATCCCTGAGGCCCCACGCTACCCAGGCCTAACAGGAGATCTGGACGCTTGGACCCCGGACAGGAGAAAGCCCAACCGAGGAAATGAGAATCGCCACTGCCTGATTCAGACTCGCTCTAGACCATCCCCCGCCCCTCAGGTTGAGTCCTGACCCCAACTCCAGGCCCCAGCCACACCCTGAGTCCCTCCCTAGCCCCCCGACAGTCTCACTGCCCCGAGGCCGCAGCGGAAAGGTTGCCGGAAAAAAACACAAGACCCCCAGTTCAGTCTGAACTTCAGGTAAACAGGAAGTAAATTTTTAGTGTCACTGAGAGCCCCAATACTGCATGATCTGTTGCTTATCCGAAATCCAAATGTAACCGGGTGTCCCTCTTTTAACTGGCTAAATCTGGCAGCCCGGAGCAGGTGGTCCTGAAGGAGGGAGACAGGTGGGCACACAAATAGCTGTGGGTCAGCCAGGCCCAGCTCGGGACCAGGAGGGAGTTCGGAGCGAGAGCTCTGCTCCCTGCCGGGCACACCCCCGCCACTCACGCCAAGCCCGTGCCTGGTCAAAGCAAAGCCTCACCCCGAAGTGAACAAGGGCTGTGCCCCACGCGCCATCCTCCCCCAGCGCTCTGAGCCTCTTTGTGTCATCAGACATAACCCATAGCACGAAGTCTGAACTGACGAAATATCAACCCCAGTGAGACAGTCCCAGCCAGACATCCTGCAAATGAGGAACCCGGGCGGGCGCCCAGCGAGACTGGCTCCCCTTGGGACTCACCTGGACACCCCAACATTTACACCCAGAAGTCTCCACTGTCACCCTGTCACCAAAGGGGTGACATGCCACAGTCTTCGGACCAGGTTTGTCTCCTTCACTCCTCCCATATAAAACAATCCTCCCCACCTGCCCCTGCTTGTGAATTCCTGCCGGGATTCCCTTCCAGTCACCACAAGGGGTCACATCTCATAGGCCCCACATCCTCCCGGGGGATCCCGAGCCCTCGGTCCTGGGTCTCGTCTGCTCTCCGGGACTTGTGAATCAACAGCTCCTGTTCCCAGTGCCCCCTGAGGCCTCCACAGAACCCCTGGAGCTGGCATGCCCTCCTGGTCTGTCCCAAGGAACCTGGCTCTGTCCTGGCTGCAGGGCATCAGAGAGAGAGATGTCCGCAAGTGGCTGAGAGTCGGAGGATCAAGAGACGCTGGATGGATGACGCTCAGGGAGCAAAGCCCCAGACTCAGGTTTGGGGGAGACACAGGCTGGGGTGATGGGGTGAGGGGCCTCCCAGAGGATGTGGGGCAGGAAGCTCAGGAAAAGACCCTGGGATTCCAACCATTGTGGGAATCTGCCCCAGAGACGGGAATTCAGGAACAAGGCGAGAAAGTGTGCTTAGCAATTCGGACCCTGGGGCAGGACTTCATTCATTCATTCACTCAATAAGTATTTGGGGACCAGCCCTGGGGCACCACGGAACCAAAAGCAAGCCTCAGTCCCCGCCCTGTCCCTAGTACAATCGGGATGTGTAACTCTTGATTAAGATCAATGTTGGGACAGGGGAAGGACAGAAATGTCATGGGGACACAGAGGTAGCACCTTGGCCAGTCCTGGGAAGGTCTGGGAAGGCTTCCGGCTGGAGGACATGACAGCCAGCTGAGTCCTGACAGAGGAGAGGAAAAAGGCAAATTCTACAGCTCTTATCCCCCATCCTCACCAAGTGGGGCCATTTCAGGAAGCCCTGCCCCTGCAGGTGGGAAGAACCTCTGAGGTGAGAGGAACGGCACGTGCAAAGGCCATTCAGGAAAACTGTAAGATTGCAGGTTTCAAAGAATGGGCCCAGGAGGCAGCGGGTGGGCAGACGAGAGCCAGAGGACACGAAGCAGAACCTGGAATGAGGATGGACCAGCAGATGCGGTCTGTGGTTCCAAGGTCACGCTTAGGACACGAGGGCCCCAAGCTGTCACCCACCACATCACCCTCAGATCCTCACCCGGGGTCTCCAACAACTGGGCCATTACCAAACTGGGGACGCCCTGGCTGCTGGAGACAGGGAGGCTGCAAGAACAGCTGTCTCCGAGACCCCTATCATTGCGTCTGCCTTTCCGACTATTTCCAAGCATCGAACAACTAGAACCACGTCAGCAGGCTAGCCAGCTCGGGGAGACTGCCTTAAACGAACAGATGAAGCACACTGCAAATAAATGACCCTTCCTCCAGCATCTAGAGAACGGTCCTCCTAAGTAGGTTAAGCCTGCCCCTACAATGCTACCTTCCCAGACCCAGTTTTGCAACCTTTTCCCCCAAGTCCACCCACATTCTGAACGAGTGGTCAGTGAGTGGCGGCCGAGAACCAACCCTGCCTCGCTTCCTCCGCTGGGGTCCTCTGGGACCCTTTGAGTCACAGCCACAACTTTCTAGGTCACCCTCGGAGCAGGGTACAGAACGGGGTGTGGTCTTAAGCTCCCCACCTCCCAAAAGCAGATTGGGGGCTCCGACATCCTGTCCCCTTGGGGCCAGGCCTATCCCTTGGTCCACAGGTCCCTGTTCAGAAGAAGGCAGAGTGTACCCCCCACCCTCCTGGACCCCTACTCCTGATGGCCACCTGACCACCCCCATCCTTTCTGCCCTTGTGCCCGGCCCCTCCCTACCAGCAGTCACCAGCCTCCCCACCACCACTGCCTCTCACTCTGAATAAATAATCGATGTCGATGCCCTTACCCTTTGGGAATGACGTTGCTGAAATAAATGGGCTGCTCAGAGGCACCTCCCCAGCCCGGAGGCCCCAGGTCAGTACCAGGGAGCAGCAGTCCTGGCCACCGAGCAACCAGACACACGAGGGAGACGATGGCCAGAGGGGTCAGAGCAGCTTCGGGCCACCCCTGCCTTCTGCTGTGGGCAGTAAGAGAAGCCCCCGCAAATGCCCACTCCTCTAGAAGCTGTCCGGGCCTGCCCCACGCCCCACGTCAACAGCACCATACTCCACCCAAGGCCATCGCTTTCCCCACGTGCCGGGCAAGGAGACCCTACATGCCGAGCTCCCTCACTTGGGCTATGATGTGGACACAGGAGCCTCCCAGCCCAGGTCTAGTCCTGGGAGCCTGGGTCACAGGGCCAGATGTCCAGGGCTCGAGCCCCCTCCAGCACTGCCAGGAGGGCGGAACTCTCAGATGCACTGTCCCCCTCTCCCCTGGGCCCAGGCCGGGGCATCACCCCTCTCCCTGGCCACAGGCAGGGGCTGGGGAACCCAGGAAAGGCATTAAGCCCATCATACTCAAAGCCCATCCACATCCTATGGCTGCTCCAGGGGCCTCCCCACCCATCTGCGGGAACTCAGAGACCACCCACAGACAGAGCATCCCCAACTTGCTCCTTTGGAAGCTTTGCGACCCCCACTGCCATCCTCTGAGTCTCCTCCCCCCACCCCACGAGGAGCTCAGCTGCCACCACTCAGGCCAGCCCCCTCCCCAGGGACCCCAACAGGAACCACTGTGCCGGGGCAGTCCTGCCTGGCTGTCCTGTTCAGTCCTGCCTGAACTCAGCCTATAAGTGGGGGGCACCGGCCAGGAGACCGGCCCAGCCCGAGAAAGGCGGAGGTGGGGGGAATTGGGGGGCGGGGGCCGCGGCCTTCCCAGCCCCCTCCGCTCCCACACTGGCGCCCGCCGTCTGGGCAGCACAACTGACCTCATTCGCCAACTGCAGCAGCCTGCGGGCGCCCGCTGCCCGCCCCGGGCGCCCCTACATCCGGAAGGGCCGGGGGGTGACAGCTCCCGACTGCCACCCCCTCCCGGCAGGTGGGGGCGGCCGTCCCTCCCCTCCCCCGGCCCGAATTATAATCCCAGTCACGTGCCTCCCAATGCACCCAAAAGCCGGACCCAGATTCTGTAACACCTTGAGGGGGAGGGGCGGGGGCCCCGGGGGGGGGGTGGGAGGAGAGGGGAGAAGGGCCTCGGCGCCCGCCCCCCGCAAAAGTTTCTCCTACCTTGGAGGATCCCCAAGCGCTCCTGCCAGCGGCGCCCCGGCCCCGGCCCGCGGCCAGGACTCAGACTCCTGCCGCTGCCTCCTTAATTAATCCAGGAGAATGGGGGAAGGAGAGGCAGAGGGAGGCGCGGAGCGGCGGAGGGGGCGGGCGGGAGGAGAGCGGGGCGCTGGGCGGGGAGGGGGCCCGGCGGGGGCTCTCGGGCCGGCCGGGGGGCTGGCGCTCGGCGGCCCCCACCCCCGGCGCGGGCTGCGGCGGAGGGCGGGGCGCGGCGCGGGGAGCGGAGCCGAGAGCGGGAGCGCAGGGAGGCTCTTTGTTCTGTAATCCCAGTAAGATTGCCAGCCATTCGCCCCGGCCCTAATCCCAGCCCCGCGCAACACCACCCTCCATTGGCTGCCATTTACATACGGGATTAGCCCGCCCTGCCCGCCCCGCGCCCCGGCCTGGGCACCGCGGGGGGAGCGCCGTGCCCCCGCCCCGCGCCCAGCGCCCTGAGCGCGCTCCGCCGCAGCGCCCGCCGCCAGGGTGGCCCTCAGGAGGGGCGGCCCCGGCGCCCCCTGGCTGCCCGCGACGCCCCTCTGCCTCCCCAGGTCAGGCCGCGGCGGATTAGAAAGCCGCGGCTCGGCCCCGGGAGACCCGGGCGCAGGAGCCGGGCCGGAGGGTCAAGGTCACTCAGCGGGCTCCGGGAGGATCCCCGGGAGACACCGGGGCCCGGAGCGACCGTAGGCCCGGCGCGCCACGCGCTGGGGAAACTGGAAGTGCAGCGGCTGGTCACCCCTGTCGTGCCCAGGTTATTTCCCGGTGGCTTGGCCCGGGTGCCTCTTTCAGCCTTTGTCCACTGGGATGGAAAGGAAGGCAGTGACATGCTGAAGGTCACAGCAGATGCAGTTGAACACGCCAGGTCCCATCTTGTCTGGGCAGCCCTCCTGACTCCCCCGCTTCCCCTCCAGGGCCACCCCCTTCCCCTCCATACCAGCCGTGCTAGGAGTCAGAAGCACACCTCCGATCCTCTGCAAAGCGTGCATCTTAATTCATCACGAGGAGCACGATGGTTCATGGCAGTGCCCTGAGCCCTGTGCTAGGCCCTTGCTATGCTGGACACTGTGGGGAGGGAAACAGGCCAGGCAGGCCCCAACCCCAGGGAGTGCCTGGCCTAGATGGAGGGACTCAGACTGAGAATCTACTAGGTCCTAGCAAAGCCCACTGGGGCCCTGCCGGGCACACAACGGGCCCTTGGTAAAGGCTGACCTTGACTGGCCAGGTGTCCCCCTGGCAGGCTGTGTCCACACTGCCCAGCCCGAGGCCAAGCCCAGAGGGCCCCTTGTGCCCATTGAATGCCTTGCCCACAGAGGGTATCAGCCAGAGCAGGGGATTGGGAATGAGGCCACAGTCATGCCCTCTATCCCATGGTGCCCCAGCCTCTTGGGGATACTCTCTCATCCTCCTTGCCGCTGGGAGGCCTGGGGACCCCTTGAAGCACCCTGTCTTGTGGTCCCCCTCAGACTCACATCCCCACCTGCCCTGTGCTGGCCCTGGGGTGGCAGAGTGACTAAGGGGAAAGGCCAGGGTCTGGAGGCTGACCAGGTGACTTCAAATCCTGGCTCTTACCACCGTGTGACCTTGGGCAAGGCAGTTCACCCCTCAGAGCCTCCATTTCCCCCTTCCTGCAGCCTCTCAGTGAACCACGGTATGGTCTCTGCAGTTAACAGTGATGATGGGCACTGCTAGTTAAGCGTCTACTAGGCACCTGTATCTACTAGGCATAATACCTAGGCTATCACCATTCCTTACATGAAGCCTGCAAGGCAGTATTATTGGCCTCGTTTTATAATGAGATGAAGTGACTTGCTTAGGGACATGCAGCATGTGAGTGGCATTGCTGGGACCCTCTCCATAGCCCTCATTCTGCCCACTGGCCTATGGTCCCTCCATTACATTTGCAAAGACCCATGAGGTTTGGGGGGTTAGGCATGGCCTCAGTGCGCCCAGCTAGGGGAAGCTGGTCCCAGGAAGGGCTGGCTGGCTGAGCTGTTGGCTTCTGGGCAGAATGCTTCCTGGACCCCAAGTCCAGGGGCAGAGTGCCAGAAACCTCTGGACCCCGGCGGGGGGCCTAGAGGATCCGAGGCTTGGTGTGTGCTCAGGACTGCCCTCTGCAGGCAGAATCCAGAGCGGCAGACAAACAAGTGGAGTGCCGGGAGGGCACGGCCTGCCTCTGGGCTGCTCCTCCACGTGGGAACAGCCAGCCTCACTTCAGCCTCACCCAGGCAGAGACTGGGGGCAGTGTTATAGAGCAGAAGGCCCTGCCCCTCTCAATTGCGTGTGACTGGGGTATGACAGCTGGCTCCACGTTCACTGGCTGTGTCCTAGGCCAAGTTAGCTGCCCTCTCTGGGCCTCAGCTTCCTCATCTGTAAAATGGAGTCAAGATAGTCCTTTCTTAGGAACGAAATTGGGTCATTTGTAGAGAAGTGGATGGACCTAGAGACTGTCATACAGCGTGAAGTAAGTCAGAAAGAGAAAAACAAATATTGTATATTAATGCATATATGTGGAAACTAGAAAAATGGTACAGATGAACTGGCTTGCGAGGCAGAAATAAAGACACAGATGTAGAGAACAAACGTATGGACACAAGGGGGGAAGTGGGGGTGGGGGGGATGAATTGGGAGATTGGGATGAACATATATACACTAATATGTATAAAATAGATAACTAATATCTCTTAGAACTTGCTGTATAAAAAAATAAATTAAATTTAAAAAAAGATAGTCCTTTCTTCATAAGATTGCTATGAGGATTAAATGGCATGCAATACAGGAAAATGTTTAGCAAAGTACTTGTTGCATGGTAGGTGCTCGACAACAATGCTCATTTAAAAAATTTGTTGGTTTCGGGCTTCCCTGGTGGCGCAGTGGTTGAGAGTCCGCCTGCCGATGCAGGGTACACAGGTTCGTGCCCCGGTCTGGGGAAGATCCCACATGCCGCGGAGCGGCTGGGCCCGTGAGCCATGGCCGCTGAGCCTGCGCGTCGGAGCCTGTGCTCTGCAATGGGAGAGGCCACGACAGTGAGAGGCCCGCGTACCACAAAAAATAAATAATAATAAATTTGTTGGTTTCATCTAGGGGGCAAAGTCAGACGTGGAGTTTTTGCTTGGACTGCTTTTCATAAGGAGGTGGGGATTCTAAGGACAAGGTCATGGACACTCACATTTCTGTCAAGTTCAATTCCTTCTCCCGAGAAGGGCAGCAACACCTCCTTAAGCAGAGAGGGGAGTTTGGTTGAGAAATCCTTGCCAGTGGGCTCTTTGCACCTACAGGAACTTCTCCTGCCAGCTTTATGAAGCGCCTTTGCACTGGCCCTGCCCCATCCTCGCCCAGGCCTGGCAAGGTCCCCACTATTACAAAGATGTGGAAACCAAGGCTCTTCTCTCCACCTTCCTCCTAACTCTCTCAAAGCCACAGGATTGCTCCCATGACAAAGCCCTTTGCACGCCCTCGTTCACTTGTCTCATTTCACAAGTGGGAATGTAGGAGGGTTGGTCATTTGTGGAAGTGACGGTGCGTCTGGGCGTCCTGTCTCCCCATCAGCCCAGGAACTCCCAGGCAGGAGCCGGTCTCTTCTTCCCGGCCCAGTGTGTTTGATTCAGGGTCTCTGACCAGCAGACTGGCCACCCGAGAGACCTGCCGTATGGACTCTGGCCTCTGCACCCTGGGGGTTTGGGCCCAACCTGGATCCCTGACCTCCTTGTGCATTGTTTCCTTTCCCATGACTCTGGGCCACTTCTGGCTCCTTGTTCCTTGGAGGTGAGACTCCACGGGGTGGGGGTGGGAGTGGGGGATAGAAGGACAGCCCAGCCATCTCCAACAAGGTATCCCTTTTCTGAACACTGGGACAAGCCCAGAGGGAGCCTGGGGCTTGGCTGCCCTGGATGTGAACACAAGGGCCAAAGGTGAGGACGGTGAGCCCAATGCTCTCCTCTTACAGGTGAGCAGCCCGCAGTACTGAGAGCGGAAAGGGGAAGGATCAACCCACAGCAGCCCAGCGGCGAGTGGCAGGCGAGGACCTCTGGACTCCCAATCCCCCCAACGGCCGTTCTTTTCTGCCATCTCCGTGGCTTTCCTTGGATCTTCAGGAAGAATGATTTTATCTGATAATAACTATCTAGGCTTTAAAAATGAGACTTGAATGGTTTCTGGATTTAACTACTCCTGTTTCTCTCCAGAGCAACCTATCTCTTATTCCATCATGGAAACCAAAGGGAAAATAGATTTGATGGATGGAAATGTGCTTTCAAGACAGCGTGCAGAATCCATAAAACAAGGTCAGGCAAGGTGAGCAGAGAATCTGTAAGCCTAGATGTTGAATGTTATCCCTGTCAGCCAGGGTGCTCAGATGGTGCGAGGGCTGCGCAGGAGAAAAGGACTGGCGATGGGCTCGCTTGGGGGTCCCAAGTCTGGGACCCAGATTTCCAACCCCCTCCCCCAACAAGGGGCCGTCCCTCAGGCCTCCGGGCATCTCCTTTCATCCCCTGCCTGGGCCCTGTCCCCCCAGATTTTTCTTTCCACGGCTCATCCAGAAGGCTAAGGGCAGAAATCATCTGCCTTCTTCCAAGCTTTCCAGACCCCAGAAAGCAAAGCCCTAGTACTGGGATTTCGGGCACCCCGGCAAGCTGGGGCAGACAGCTGGGAGGCAGGGAGGTCTTCCTTTCATGACACAGGCAGCTCTGCAGCCCCAGCCTCCCAGGCCCCCGGGGTTTGGCCCTGGTAAGTAGGGTACGGCCACGCGGGCCAACAGAAATAGAATATGAGCCACAAATGCACGCCACGGAGGGAATTTTAAATTTCCTAGTAGCCGTGTTGAAAGAGTAAAAGAACTAGGTGAAATTCATTTTAGTCGTATATTTGATTTAACCCAACACACCCAAAGTGTGTTCAACACGTAATTTTTTTTTTTTTTTTGCGATACGCGGGCCTCTCACTGTTGTGGCCTCTCCCGTTGTGGAGCACAGGCTCCGGACGCGCAGGCTCAGCGGCCATGGCTCACGGGCCCAGCCGCTCCGTGGCACGTGGGATCCTCCCGGACCGGGGCACGAACCTGCGTCCCCTGCATTGGCAGGTGGACTCTCAACCACTGCGCCACCAGGGAAGCCCCAACATGTAATATTTTTAAAAATTGAGATATTTTACATTATTTTCCTTATACTAAGTCTTTGAAAATAGTGTCTATTTCACACTTAAAACACATCCCAGTTTCGGCCAGACAGACTTTAATATGTAACTAGTGGCCATGTGTTGGAAAATGCGGGTCTGTGAGGTAATTTTCCAACCCTTTTTAAGTTGCAAAATCTTTTTTTCCAATAAACTCTTGCAAAGAAGCTCAGTCCATATGCTGCTCTGGATGGGAGCAGAAGTGGAGGTCCTGGAGCTGCCTCGAAATTCCCTTCATCTGCTGATTCCTCTGAGAAGCCCCCGTAGACCCCCTGCCCCCCGCTTTCCATCCCTCCCTTCCCTGCTCCACAGAGCAACCATTGAAAAATACTAGTAATAACAATAACGTGGGAGTTTCCTGACAGTCCAGTGGTTAAGACTAGGTGCTTACACTGCCGTGGGCCTGGGTTCAATCCCTGGTTGGGAAAATTAAGATCCTGCAAGCCACGCGGCACAGCCAAAAACACCCCGAAACCAAAAACCCCACAATAACTAACATTTACTGAATGCTTACTCTAAGCCAGGCGTGGTACTCAGCATCTCCCATCAAGCCCATTCTGTGGAAGAAACAGGCTCAGGGAGGTACCTGAGAAACACGGTCAAGGTTACGATTCCATCATCCCACCCAGAAGTTAGGCTGAAGCCGCCGATGAGTCTTCCGTGGCCCCAACTTGGAGGATGTGGGACAAGGGGGAGCAAAGTTTTTGTCGCTCACACCATCCCCCACGAGGGGCCCCTGCTTCTCAGGTCTTGGCCCTCCAGCCCCCCACTCCCACCCCCACCCCCAGGGGGAACCAGGCAGCAGCTCTGCTAAGCAAATTTAGAGTTATAAATTAGTGAAGACTTAGAACAACTTCAGGGCCAGAAAAGGAAAAAACAAGGGGAAAACACTTCAAAGCAACTTCCCCAGAAACCGTAGGAAAAGAGCAAAGTCAGTAGAAAAGCTCTGGGGGGACTTCCCGCTATGAGTGTGTGTCCATGGAGGGTGCGGGGAAGAGAGGACACGGAGAAGCCGGGCACCCCCCTCCCTGCTGGAAGTCTAGCACAGCAAGAACTGAAGCTCAGCTGTGTTGTTTAGGTACTTTCTTTTCTCCAAGCCTCAGTTTTCTCATCTGCAGAGGGGGTTTCTAACATAGCCCAAGGCATATAGTGAGTTGAGCCCCAGCCCAGTGTTTGACACAAGGGCAGGGACCAGGTGAGGCAAGTGGACGAGCTGGAACTGGGGGTCGTGTTGTGGCATCTTCCATCTCAGCTCAGCTACTGACGGCGGGACTTGGGCCTCAGTTTCCTCCCCTGTGCTTGTTAAAAGCACAGGTCGGGCTTCCCTGGTGGCGCAGTGGTTGAGGGTCCGCCTGCCGATGCAGGGGACATGGGTTTGTGACCCGGTCCGGGAAGATCCCACGTGCTGTGGAGCGGGTGGGCCCGTGAGCCATGGTCGCTGAGCCTGCGCGTCCGGAGCCTGTGCTCCGCAACGGGAGAGGCCACAACAGTGAGAGGCCCGCGTACCACAAAAAAAAAAAAAAAAACCAGAGGTCCAGAGACTTCCCTGGTGGTCCAGTGGTTAAGACCCTGTGCTTCCATTGCAGGGGGCAAGGGTTTGATCCCTGGTTGGGGAACTAAGATCCTGCATGCTGCACGGTGGCCAAAAAGAAAAAAAAAAGCGCAGGTCCAGCCCCTTCCTGGAGATGTGTTGGCCTGGACACCAGAGGGGTCGGGAACTTGACACTTTACAACCCAGTCCTCAGGTCTTTCTGATACACATTCAAGTTTGGGGATCACTAGCCTTCATGTTCTCCAAGGGTCGCTCAGGCGCTGGCATCTGTGGTTTGCCCAGTCAGCCACACAGTTCCAGCCCATAGCCACGTCCCCTGTGCCACACGGCGCTCCAGCCTGGCTCCTCCTTCACAGGCTGCCGGTGCCCAGACCAGCAGTCAGGACAGACATCTGGCCGGGCCAGATCAGCCCTGCGATGGGAGAGCCCTAACTCCACACCAAAGCGCCCTCTCTGTAGCAGGCATCCTTTAGACCCAGTCTCCACCTGCCCCTGGGAGCTCTGAGCCAACAATGAACACACAACGACGTGGTGTATGCAGCAATGAAGAGGCCCTGTGCACTGGAGCCAGAGGGGGCACCCAACTCAGCCTGAGGGGGAATGGGGGTGGCCGAGGCCACACTCTCGGGTCCCATGGGAAATAGTAAACCAGAAGCCCCGTCTGGCATCCATGCCATGGGCCCGCTGGTCCAGGGCCTCAGCACGTGCTGAAATAGTCCTTTCCGCCCCAGGGTTTCCTGCTGCACCCCCAGGAGAAGACTTATCACACAGGGTCTCCCTGTCTCCCCCATCAGCCTTCCATACCAGCCCATCTCCCAAGGGGAAGTCTGGAACCAAGGCTTTGCTTTTGCATCACTGCATGCGAGTGGGCCTTTGCATACACAGTCCTTCTAAACCCAACGCCTAACCAAGTCAGCTCTTTATCCTCCAGATCTCAGCCTTTCTGACCGCACTGACCCGGCCACCCAACCCACCAAGGCTCTCAGAGCCCCTGAGGAAAGAGCAGGGGAGAAACTCTGAACATTTGCTCCCATTGGAATTTTACGTTGGGTGAGTGATGATTCAGTCCCTGTCTGATTCACCCATTAAAATCACGTGAGGACAGACATGGAGAGGGGTCCTGGTGTGCCTCGGGGTCCCCAGCACCCAGCCCTCCACAGTAGGGCTCCACAAACATTTGCTGAATGAATGAATGGATGAATGAAAAAGGCCTCATCTGTCTGCTGTCACGTGACTTGCTGGTCTCTGTTTTTTCTCTCTCTCTCTCTCTCTCTCTCTCTCTCTCTCTGTTACTCTCCATCTGTTGCTATCTTTTTACGTGGCTGTCTCCAGCAAAATATGCACCTGGGTCTGTTTCTATGTCCTTGTGTCTGCCCTGGCCTCTGTCTCTCCTCCCGTATCATCTCCGTCTCTCTCTGAATCTGTCTCTGTCTCTCTGTCTACATCTTTCACGTGATGCTGTCTGTCATCTCTCTCTCCCTGAGCCTTTATCTCTCCCAGCTCTCTCAGGGGCCGCTGTTTCTCTCTGTCTCTGTGTTTCTGTCTCTCTCTGTCTCTGGGGGTCCTCACTTCTCTTGCTCTCTGTGGCTCTCTCTCCTTGCGCCTCTTGTCTCTGCCGTCCCTGCTCTCTGTATCCTCCGACTCTCCTCTCTTGGAATCTTTCAAGAACAGAGAGAGGCATGTAATTGCGCTGGGGCCGTCTCCATGGTTGCAGCTGTGGGGTAACTGAAAGATCACTTTGGAATGACCATCTCTGTAATAATTGCACCGTAATAGTTTCTGTGAGGCAGAGTAGGGCTCGGTGAGAGGTGGCCAGGACAGCCAGGGACCCCGGCGGGAAAGGGCCACCTGTAGCTACCAGTATCCCAGGGCCAGGCTCAGGAGGGGACACGTGGTCTTGGCCAGAAAACAGGAGGGGGGGCGGGAGTGGGTGAGTGGGGAGGGAGGCCGGTCTCCCTGCCACTACATGCCCTCCCTGTGCCTACCTGCTGGGCCCTGCCCCTGTTTATAATTTATGCTTATGATCAGAATTATCAGCAATAATGATAACATGATTATAATTGCCGAGCTGCCGGGCTCAATTGCAGCACTGTTGGTAAATATTATGATAGAGGATAGCATGAGGTCACTACCTCCCAGACCTTGAGGATGGGGTGAGGGATAGGAGGGACACAGCGGGCATGTGGTCCCCCACTCCATCCTCACCAGAAGAACTTCTGCTTGGCCATTTGCTGATCCATTTTAACCCCCAACGATCCTCCCCGTGTCTACCTTAAATCATTCCTGCTTTCGGCTCAGCAGGAAGCACTCAGAAGCCTGCAGGCTGTCACCCCACCAACAGAGGGCTCTCCAGAGCTGTGGTGTGACTGCCACCGGGGAGGTGAGGGGGCACAGAAAGGATGGTCCTTCCACACCCAAGTTGGGTTTGACTGGAGATTCAGTCCTAAAGGAGCTCGGGGGTGGTCTGAGGGGTCTTGGCAGAGGGCTAAGGGGCAGGACAGGGCCACTGCCCTGAGCACAGTCCCTGGGGGACGGGGGACATTTCTGACATGCAGAGGCCCTGATCCCTGCCCAGGAGAAGTGAGGCTGGAGGCCCAGGGTGTGAACAGGAACAAGAACTGCATCCTGCATCAGATGCAAAACCAGCCCCTTTAAGGGAGGCCACCCAGGTCATCCGAGGACGGGGACGAGATGTGCCCACTGCCACCACCCAATGGCCCACCTGGCCGAGCTGAGCCCCCTGGATCTCGGTGGGACCGGGCGCCCCTCAGCCTGCGTCCTCCAGCAGCCTGGAATAACCGTCCGGCTCTGATGCTATTAAGTGTGTGGTTAGAAAAGATGGGTGTGCTCTGAGCATCAGAGTGAGGCTGTAGGTGACTGCACCGGTGCCCCAGGAGAGGGCCAAGGTGGCAGCGAGGACGGACTGGCCCTCCATGGGCTGCCTTGTGGGTGGCAGGGCGAAGCTCCACACTCCTGTTTTATATCTGGAGGCTCAGAGGCTAAGAGACGCTTCCCAAACCCTGAGGAGCAAGGGGCACAGCCGGCATGTGCCCCGGGTCCGTCTGTGGCGACTTGGAGACTTTCCGGACAGGACAGAGCCCGGCCGGCCCCCGGTCCTCCATGGCCTGCATTATTCATGAGCCCCACATTCCCCCCGGGGATAAACATTCAGAAGGAGCGTTTCAAATCCACTTTCCTGCTCTGAAAATAAATGAATGAGCAGAGAATGCCAGTGCACACGGAGGCCATGGGCCCAGACCCCTGACAGTCCTGGGAAAGCTCACAGATGGCCTATGTCCCCTCACCCCGGGCCCCTGACCAACAGGGCCTGAGACCAACACAATTGGCAAGCTGGGCCGAGCCCAGAGCGGGGGTCTGAGGCCAGATGCCCCTCTCTGTCCACTTTTCCTGCCCCGGCCCACCCCCAAATCCAGGTGACCCAGGTGACTCCGGTCCCTGGTACTTGTTGGGTCCCAGGCAATTGGCACAGTCGCGGGATCCTCCGGGGACTGGAAGCTGGTCAGACCCAGAGGAACTGCCTGGGCTCCTCTCCAGGGTCAGGCTGGACACACACTTAACTGGTGCTTTTGTGGCCTGAAAAGTAAATAAAAGAGGCAGCGTGCTCCTGTCTCCATTGCCTGGAAGACGCCTCCACAGCCTCCACTCCCCCCGAGTTGCCTCTGCCCTTCTCCACCATCCCCTCGGGAGAAGCATGTCACACAGGAGGTCCTCGGCCCAGAACTCCGGGCTGGACCCTTGCCAGAGAGTGCCTCGAAGATGGGAATGTTAATTTGGTTGAACCCACGTCAATGTTAATTAAAAAATGGAGGTCAGTCCTCGGGGCCAAGGTCACAGAAAATGGACTTGGTTTCAACAGCAAGGGGGCAAACTGAGAATTGTCCATTTGAAGGTCAAGTGGAGACGTCGCATCGTACAGGAGCTGTACCTTCAGGGCTGGGCTGCTGAGATGAGGGAGGACAGGGGAAAGCCATCCAGGTAGCAAACTCCAAAGAATACATTCAAAGAACTCGTCAGCTCTGGTCCCTGAGGGAGGCAGAGCTGTGGGCAAACGTGTGTTCTCGCTGTACAGGAGACAAGGGGGAGTACCTGGACCCAGGGAGCCAGGATCTCACCCTTGGAATTTCCTTCTCTGCAGCCCCAGCCCAGGGCCCCATCTCGCACCAGCGAGCCGAGTGTGGATAGGATTTCAGCCCCCACCTGCCCCTCAGCACAAACTGTCCAATCCCCGTGGTCTCACCTCCCAGGTCCCCGGAGGCTGAGGGACATTTTGAGATCTCAAAAAGGAAGTATCCTTTGGGTGACAGAATGGGACTGTTTGCTTTACTCTGGAGCAAGGAGTCAGGAGTTGCTGTGCTACTGCAGGCAAGTCCCTTTCCCTCTCTGAGCCTCCGTTTTTTTCAAAATGGGAGGAGTTATCCAACGTTCTAATGAATTTCCCTGGGCTTCATCCTAAATGGTCTAAAAGGGGCCATCTAGGGGAGAAGGATAAATTGGAAGATTGGGATTGACATACACACACTACTATATATAAAACAGATAACTAACAAGGACCTACTGTATAGCACAGGGAACCCTACTCAATACTCTGTCATGGCCTATATGGGAAAAGAATCTAAAAAAGAGTGGATATATGTATATGTATAACTGAATCACTTTGCTGTACACCTGAAACTAACACAGCGTTGTAAATCAACTACACTCCAATAAAAATTAAAAAAAAAAAAAGGGGGTCACTTAAGCCAGAACCTAAGGGAACCAAGAGATAAAGAGAAAGAGGTTGTTCAGACTAATGATTAAGAGTGTAAATCCCAGCACTGTCCCTCGCTAGCTGTGTGTCTCTGGGCAAATAACCTCACCTCTCTGTGCATCAGTGACCTCACTGATCAAATGGGAATGATTGCCTACCTCGAGGAGGTGCTGTGGGAGCTAAATGAGTCCGTGCGTCTGAACGGTCAGCACTGGGCCTGGCATGTGTAAAGCAAACAGTCCCATGCTTGAACGGTCAGCACGGCACCAGCTGTGAGTGCCCCTAACTACCCTCGGCTCTAAGGGATCCTATGGGGGAAGCAGGCCAGGCACCTGCAAGGACAGACACACTGGATGTCTAGACCTGCTGAGCCAGACCTGGGTGGTTGGACAGGCTGTGGGCAGGTGACCGGGGCTGAAGTCCAGGTCACACTCAGCTCACTCGGGCTCAGTGGTGTGAGGTTGCTTCCACGGTCAGCCCATCACACTTAGCGCCCCGGCATGGCATCTGCCCAAAGCAGAGACCCTTTCCAATGTGTTCAGAGGCCACCAGCCCCCTGCCTGCTGAGCCCTCCTGAGAGGTATCCCTCGACACCTGTGGAATCTGGGTCACCTGCCCAAGCTCCCGGAGAGCAACGTCCTCTTCGGAGATACCGTTGGTCCAGGCCTGTCCTACCCGAGGCCCTGCTGGACCCGGCGCTTCCTGTCACCACTGACGGCCGAGACTATCTCTCCCCAAGCTCTTGGTCATTTCCAGCCAGCTGTCCCCACGCATCCAGGACTCTGGTCTGTGTCATTTTCTGCTCTATGTCTTGCGCCCAGAAGACTGCCTGAAGAAGTGCAAGAGGTGTTCATTGAATGAGGGGTGAGTAGGCCTCTATAGGCCCTGGATCTGCAGTGCTGGGCCCCCTGTCCCTGGGGCACCATCTTTCACCTTGCCTTGTGACAGGTCCTCTGGGGCCAGTGCAAGGCCACCTGGAGCTGCCGCCCAGGTGGACGCACGTTCCAGGGCCAGCCGGGCGCTCAGCCCTGAGGCTCCAAGGTGGGTAACTGCCCGGCATCCTCAAAGCGCCTTTGCCTCCCAGCATTCTGTTCACCTCTCCAGGCCCAGCTCTCAACGTCGCTGCCTCCAGGAAGGAGTCCCTGATCTCAGGCTGGTCAGCTGTCCCTCTGGGCCCCCGTGGACGCACGGCACTCTGCCCCTGATCAATCAGGTTTGCAGAGACTTGAATAAAGAAGAAAAATAAAACCACATAACACGTGCTTCTCTTCCTGCCTGACCCAGGGCCGGGACCTGCTACAGAACTGCAGAATGAAAATGGGGGTTGGGGGTAGGTGAGGGGGGCAGGTGCTCATTGTTCAACAAACAAGAAAAATGTGTCCTTAAAGGTACTAAAATATAAAACTTTCCCTTTCTTCCGCAGTATCTCTTTCGACTTATCATGGTGTTTTGAAAAATTTGCTACTTTTTTTTAGAATTTATTTATTTATCTTTAAAATTTATTTATTTATTTATTTATTTTTGCTGTGTTGGGTCTCCTTGCTGCGTGTGGGCTTTCTCTAGTTGCAGCGAGCGGGGGCTACTCTTCGTTGTGGTGCGTGGGCTTCTCATCACAGTAGCTTCTCTTGTTGCGGAGCACAGGCTCTAGGCATGTGGGCTTCAGTAGTTATGGCACGCGGGCTCAGTAGTTGTGGCTCACAGGCTCTAGAGTGCAGGCTCAGTAGTTGTGGCGCACGGGCTTAGTTGCTCCATGGCATGTGGGATCTTCCTGGACCAGGGCTTGAACCTGTGTCCCCTGCATTGGCAGGCGGATTCTTAACCACTGCGCTACCAGGGAAGCCCCAAAATTTACTATTTAATGTCATTCTAAGTAAAGAAAAATTCAAATGTAAAGTGATTAGCATTGTGCCATTTCATCTTCACCATTCATCTTTATATTCTTCAGGGCCAGTTTTTTTTTTTTTTTTTTTTGCGGTACGCGGGCCTCTCACTGCTGTGGCCTCTCCCGTTGTGGAGCACAGGCTCCAGACGCGCAGGCTCAGCGGCCATGGCTCACGGGCCCAACCGCTCCGCGGCACGTGGGATCTTCCCGGCCCGGGGCACAAACCCGTGTCCCCTGCATCAGCAGGCGGACTCTCAACCACTGCGCCACCAGGGAAGCCCAGGGCCAGTTTTAAATGCAGCTATAAGAGCGTTTAACTCATATGTGGAACCCCCGAGTTTACGCAGTTTATATCATGCCTTGTACACGCCTGTGTATGTCATTCTTACTCCAACAGGTGGAAACACGGCACAAAACTAACTCAACTGTTTTAATTTCACTTTACCATACACATGCGTTCAACCAACTCCCTCTACCTCTGGCTTATGATGTGTACGAAAGGACCAAAAGGAAAAGAAACTCTGAGTTGCCCTACTTATTCTTTTCCTTCTGTGTCATCATTTTCGGCAAGGGTGGTTGGCTAATGCAGGGAAGTAACGGATAAGGAAGTGTATGGTAGGGGTCCTTGGTCCTTTGTGATTCTTAGAAGTCATTGCCTTCTTTTCTGCACTCGAAGCAAGTTGTGGTTTGAACAGAGAGCAGGGCTTCTCGAGGTTGTCAGCAGCCCCCTGGTATGACACGCTCACCTTGTACTTGCTTCGAGTCTCCTGCTCTGGACGGGTCCACTGGAATTTCATGCCTGACGGGCATCGCCTCCACTGTGGACCATGGTGGCACAGAGCACGGATACGAACCAGGTACCTCCTCTGTTCCCACGCATGTTCATCATCCTGTTGGAATTCGCTTACAAAACACACATTCAGTGACAGAATTATTAAGAATTTTGAGATGGCCACAGCAGAGCATTTAACTGAGCGTGGAGCCCTTCTGAGCGCAGGGCCCTGTGTGGCCCAGGAGGTGGGCCCTGTCAAGGGGAGCACAGTTTGCTCATCTGCCTGTTTATACATCATCAGTGCACACCTGCAGCGCTGGTTCTTTTTGGTGACCAAAGGGAGTGCGCAACCCTAGGGGCTTTCCTGGGGCCCCACCCTAAGGCCAGTCAAAGGCATCAACCCCCGCCTGGTCCTCCTCAGGGGCCCAGACTTTTGTTTCAGGAGCCCATTTCCCAGCTTGTCTTCCTTCCCAGAAACCAGAGACCTGTCTCCCGACCTCTGCTGCCCGTGAGCTGTGCAGCGTTGGCTAGGGTACCTCCCCTCTCTGGGTCTCATTTTCCCTGGGGTGAGAGCCATGGTGCTGCGGCTGCCTGACCAGCTTTGTGAACTTGCCATCAGCCAGGCCGGCAGGAGGGAGGTGTCCTTCTCTCTTGCCCACCTCTATGTCACGCTCGGGTATGGTATAAGGAACTGTCGGTGTTCACGGTCACGCAGGCTGGCCGCCTTTCTGGGGTGGGGGTGGGGGTGTTCATCCCCAAGTGCATTGGTTTCCTACCAGTTGGAGTTTCTGCTGACACAGCCGTATTTTCAGTGCTGGCATTGTGCTTGTATTTAGGTCAGGCCTATTTTAATTCCACTGGGACAAGTGCTGGGCTGAGACCGCCTTCTGGGGCTGACACAGAGGAGTACTGGGTTGGTTCAGACGGGCTAGGTTCCTGAGGCTTCTGGGAGGTGGCAGAGGGAGGAGGTGGGGAGGTGGGGAGGGTGGTGGGACAGGGCAGGTGGCCTTGGCCCCAAACCCTGGCCCACCTGAGGCCCCTCCACCCTATTCCTTCTTGGTGGGAACCCCCAACACGCATACTTAACTGCTGAGGAGGAGAGACTCCTGGACTGAGCACCCAGGGACATGGTTTCCATGCCACCAACGTGCAGTATGATTTGGGCAAGTGACGCCCTCTCCTGCCTCAGTTTCCCCACCTGTGCGATGACCGCCTGCTTGATGGTGCTAGCCAGCACGTCTAGGTCCTCGTGTCCCTGTGGTGAAGACCCAGACTGGTGTCCTCGCGCAGCCACTTGCTAGCTGTGTGACCTTGTCAAGTTACAAAACCTCTCTGTGCCCAAATGGCCCCATCTGAAAAATGGAGATAAAAATAGGACCAATCTCATGAGGCTGTAGGGAGTGAGATGACAGAAGGCACAGAAAAGCGGTCACGTGGGCCCTGCCTGGGACTCGGGAGCTGCTCAGCAGGAGGTAACTGGCGGTGGTGTTATTTCATTACCGACGTCAACCCAAGGTGCCCCTCAGCTCCCAGCCCCTCCTAGGCCCAGGCCCGAGCCACAGAGGCTGCACGCTCATTGGCATTCTGACCACCAGCATCCTTACCCGGCCTGAGTAAACCTACCCCGCGTCTATCACCAGATCTGGTAATTAATACCCTTGACGGTTTTTATTGGAATGAGGCAGGACCTGCACATGACTTGCTTTTTAATTAATAACCAGCCTCCCTCCTCACTCCCCTCCCTTCCCCCTGATGTCCTTGAGGACAGGTCGGGGTGGGGAACCCAAAGTCACCCAGGCCAGTCCGGCCATCTCTGGAGGGAGGGGTACGTGGCGGGGCCCAGGGAGGCAGCCCTGTGATTATTTCTGACACTCCCCCCTCAACGTGCTCTGTGCAGAAGGGCTGGCTCTGGGGGGGGGGGTGGGCAGGCCCAGGGGAGGTCCCCAATGTGGCCCCCGACCTTGGGGTGCATGTAGCCCAGGATGGCTAGACCCACAGACACATCAATTCTAAGAGCAGGCGCTACAAGAGAAGTTTGTGGAAGAGCAGAGACAGAGATAACCAGCCTGGCCTGGAGGCTCCAGGAAGGTGCCTTTGAGCTGCTGATGCTTGAAGGATGACGTAGCTGTCCTGGTGGGAAAGAGGAGACACTGCTGTCGCAGGATGCAGGCGTGGCCTGTGCAATGGCTTCGCGTGAGGGTGAGGCCGGGTGATCAGACAGGATGCTCCCTTGGCTGGAGTGCCGGGTAGCCCTGAGGACATGGTGGGAGATGAGGCTGAGGGACCAGACAGGACAGGCCTTGAGCACAGAGCTGAGGTTTTATCCTCAGGGCAACGGACAGCCTCAGCAGGTTATATACAGAAGAGTGACGGGGTCAGATCTGATTTTTAGAATCATTGCTTGGGTGTCCAGTGTGCTAAAGGGACTCGTGGGAGCCTGACTACAGTGGGGACCCCGGGCTGTCAGAGCTGTGGACCACACTCAGGCTCTGAGACCTGGACGCCCCACCAGGGGCCCAACAGTCTGGACCCTCCCAGGTCACAGGGTCGGCTGCCTCCCTCCAAGCCCAAAGCTACCTCCTCCTCCTGCTTTTTTTTTTTTTTTTTTTGCGGTACGCGGGCCTCTAACGGTTGTGGCCTCTCCCGTTGCGGAGCACAGGCTCCGGACGCGCAGGCTCAGTGGCCATGGCTCACGGGCCCAGCCTCTCCGCGGCATGTGGGATGTGGGATCTTCCCAGACCGGGGCATGAACCTTTGTCCCCTGCATTGGCAGGCAGACTCTCAACCACTGCGCCACCAGGGAAGCCCCTCCTGCTATTTTTAATATAGAACCTTGTTGGGATTCAAATGAGCATCTCCAATCTGGGCTTCTTTGCATAATGTCCCTCAATTAACATTTCTAAGGTGCCAAAGAAGAAGACAACACACACACCCCAAGTGGGGACCCCCTTGCTCTGGGAGGAAATCCACTTTGCCAGTGAGGAGCACATTGCCATCGTCCTGGAAGCTCAGTCCCAGATGGGGTCTCACTGAACCTGACTGAGGGCCCTCTGCCTCTCTGGGACTCAGTTTCCCCTTTGTGAAATGAGGCGGCTGGTGACGTGATCTCTAAGGAGCTTTGCCCCCTCCTGGCTCAGAAACTGCAAATCGTCTATTTTCCTCCCTGCAAACTTGTAAGGGTGATAAAGGGGATGGACCCATTTAACAGATAAGGAAACTGAGACACAGAGAATGGGAGGGATTTGCCCAACATCACTCAGGGCTTCAATGTCCTTTCATCTTACCCCATAGGGTCTCCCGAGCTCTATGGGCCCCCAGGGAATTTGGGGAGACCAGGCCCTCACTGGAAAACTACAAAAGGAAAATTGAGGCAAGACAAGGCCATGGTCCCTCAGGGTTGGGGCAGCCAGGAAACACTTCCTTTTTGTTCTCCATGTCTCAGCCCCAACTCACCTCCTCCAAGAAGTCTTCCTGGATCTCTCACTTCTCTGAGCTACTTCACCCCTTACTGTCCATGTTGCCCACCAACACCTGGCCCTCCAGGTGGTCCTCTTCTCCCAGGATGCTCTGGTCTCCTTGATGGACCATGGCTTCACTGAGGTCAAGGAGGAATCCCCTTGGTTCCTGGGCTTCCTGCCTCTGAGCCCCACACGTGGCTTTGCACAGACCTGAGCAAACAGGGCTGGCCATCCCCAATTACCTGCATTCCCAACACATGGCAGTACACTCCGTGCGCGCTGGACACGTAAATGAGCGCCAGTCCCCGGGCGCTGACGTAGGTCACTCTTTCCATGGCTGGACTGGACACTCCCGGAGGGCAGGGACCAAGTCGTCTCCTCTTTTTTGACCAACACGTCCTACCCCAGGATCTCCGTGTACGGGGCTGAGTTTACTGTCGGTGCTCAATAGGCATTTGGGATGTAAGTCACTTTGCTTCTTGGGTCCATGTCTCCATCTGCAAAATGAGAGTTCTTGAGCGTTTTGTGGAGCACCTGCTATGTGCAGGTCCCAGTGATAGATCCTGGGACCCACAGAGGAAGCAGATCTGACCATTCCCTGTTCTCTAGGAGCCCAAGCCTAGCTGGAGAGAGAGGGCATCCAAGAATAAATACCAGGCAATTAGATGGATCCTCTGAGGAAGGCAACAGGCCGTGGGGATGAGAGAAAGAAAGAGATAAAGGGCAAAAGAAGGTGAGCGGAGAGACACACACTAGCTTCTAAGCTGGACCTCAGTGATGGGAGAAGAGAAAGGACGGATCAGGACGAAGAAAGAGCCTGTGGACAAGCCAGGAGGCAGAGACAACACAGGAAGCGTCAGGAATAACGAGTTGTCCAGCTTGACCCAAATGTGGGAGAGAAGGTGGGAAGGAGAAATGGCAGATTTACTGCGGGGGGCCCTGCAGGCAGGGGTGGTGGTGGACCACAGTCATAATGTTGGGGTGACACGATGCTGTTTGTGACACTTTTGCTGTTGGTGTCCTCCCCATATACGCTTGACCCACCTGGCATTACCTGCAAACATCATCCCATGACTCCGCCTAAGGGTGATGTCTGGCTCTAGGTAAGGGGGGCTCCCTCAACCAGTGACAGGCAGAAGCTGGAAACTGAGCACCCCAGCTGCCCCCGCTCTGTGGGACGATCCTGAGGCACGAAGCCAGCCGCAGATCTCAGAGGGTCCCGGGCCCCAGTTACCCCAGTCACCTGCTAACTAATACACCCTTTACTGGCTTTTCTCCCTGTCCCACCCCCTCCACAGTCATCCTGGGTCACCTCCCAATCACTTGCACTTAAATCCCTGGGGAATTCGAGCAAAGCCAGCCAGAATTTCCTATTTCTCTGGGATTGACTCCTATTTAAGAAGCAGCCCAGGAGTATGGGGCTGCAGAAGTCCTGGGGAAGAGGGGGTGTCTGAAGCTATAAAGGCTGAGACACCCCAGAAGTAAGCATCTGTGGAAAAAGTCTGCATCTTTACTCTTTCATTTATTCAGTTATCTCGACTGTACCTCCTTTCAGAGAAAATCTAAAGCCACTTTCAACAACACTCATGTCAGTTGGGTCATCCCGTGCCTTATTAACTGACATTGCCCCATTGCAGCAGCTTGGTCCCTAAGGCCACCGCTTCCGCCTCCCGCCGTGTACTCTGGGGTTCAGTGTTAACATTGTTGGTTTGTCTGGAACCCACCCCCCACCCAGACACATCCTTTATGGTCTTTTTTAGGTGCATGAGGGTAAGTTTCATGTACTGGGTTTTAACCTTTTTCTTATTGATTTGCAGGAATTCTTTAGATATGATGGATCCCAATTCTTTGCGTAAAATTTTAAAACACTTAGCTATATGCACCACAAATCTTTCCCCGAACTAAGAGTTAACACTCATGTGTTGTCAATATTTATTTATTAAAATAAGTTAAATATTTTACTTCTTAGAAGTTTTACATTTTAATTTAGTCACAGTGGCCAATATTTTCCTTTAACATTTGTGCTTTTTGCATCCTGTTTCAAAAAAATTATTATGGCTAATTCTGTTGGGGGCCTCCAACATCCATTCTACCTTTCTGCCTTAGTAACAGAATACCAGTTTTTAGCTGGACATATTGCCACTCAGCTAAAAGACTACATTTCCCAGTCCTCTTTCCGGGTGGGTGTGGCCATTAGACTGACATCTGGCTGATGATATATGAGTGAAAGTGTTTTGTGGGACTTCTGGGACATTTCCCTTCCTTACCTTCTTCATTCTGCCATCTAGAATGTAGATGTGATGGTTGGAGCTCCAGCAGTCATTTTGGACTTTGAGGCGACCTCAGAATGGAAGCAACATGCTGAATATGGCAGGGCCAAAGTTAGAAGCCTAATTCTTGGTATCACTGTGAATCAGTCATAACATTTTTTCTGGTTTTGTTTAGTTTTGTTTTGTTGCCTACTTCTAGAGTGATTATACCTGAGATAGAAATGATCTTAAATAAGAGAGAACTTACTTAAGCCACTATTGCTTTGGGTGTTTCCAGTTGAACACACTTCCCTATCCTACATTTTCTTTTAAAAGTTGAACAACTTTACTTTTCACAGGTAGTTCTTTAATTCATCTGCAGTTGATTTTTGCTTATGTAGGAGGTGGGAATCTAATTTTATTCTTTCTCCATTTGGACAGCTAATTGTCCTAGCATCATTTATTGAATAGTCCAAAACAAAGTATAAGGTATTTTGGAATACGTTTAATAAAAGTTACTCAAGACCTAATAGATAACATTGTAAAATTAACTTTGGGATGTAAATTTATAAAACACTTAGATATGGGGAATTCCCTGGCGGTCCAGTGATTAGGATCCCTCGTTTCCACTATAGGGGGCACGGGTTCGGTCCCTGGCCAGCGAACTAAGATCCCCGCATGCCACAGCCCAAAAACAAACAAACAAAACGAACACCTGGATAAATGGAAAGATATACCATGATTACAGATGGGAGGGTAATTCACGGATGGGAAGCTAATTCTCCCTTCAATTAATCTATAAATTCAATGCCACCCCAATCAAATCCTAATGTGGGTTTTTCAAGTTATATTTGTAAAGATAAACAAAAACAGGTTAGGAAATTAGGGAAAATAACAGCAGGAAAAGAAGATAAAGCCAGAGGTGAGGACTTGTGTAGTTGTCAGAGGCGGGCCACGATTTCCCTATGAAATTTTTGGTATCTGATATACAGAGGGAAACATGATCCATTTTTATCTAAAAGGTAAAAGCAGGCCATTACCAGGTAAACACAGTTGTTCCTGGGAGTGGTGGAGAAATTGAGGGGGTAACAGCTAAGGGGCGTGGGGTTTCTTTTTGGGGTGATGAAAACGTTCTAAAATTGATTGTGATGATGGTTACACAATTCCGTGACTATACCAAAAAAAATAGCACTTTAAATGGGTGAGTTGGGGACTTCCCTGGTTGTCCAGAGGTTAAGACTCTGCTGGGGGCCAGTGCTGGGGGCCCCCAGGTTCGATCCCTGGTCAGGCAACTAGATCCTGCATGTCACAACTAGAGTCCGCATGTCACAACTAAGAGTCCGCATGCCACTACTAAAAATTCCCACATGCCGCAACTAAAAAATCCCTCATGCTGCAACTAAAGATCCCGTATGCCGCAATGAAGATCTAGTGTGCCGCAACTAAGACCCGGCGCAGCCAAATAAATAAATAAAATATTAAAATAAAAAAGGGTGAGTTGTATGGTATGTGAATCATATCTCAAGAAAGCTGTTAAAAAAAATGAAAGGAGAGCAAAGAATAACACACAGTAAGGTGTCATAGATGTGTGGGTGTGAGTCTTGTGGTTCCTGGCTCTAAATCAGGCCCCAAACTCACTGGGATGACTTGAAGAAATGGATCGTTACCTAAAAGTCTCTAAAAGCCTGGAGCATCTCCTAGAGTCGTGACCTGGGATGGTGGGTCTGAGCCCTCTTAGTGTGATAATCAGAGGGCAGGTCAGACCTGGTCCAGGCCCAGGGGAAGCTATATCCTCTGCCTGCAGGAGAACGCGTCTTTTTTTGCTTTTTAAAAAACTTTTTATTGAGGTATTGCATGCAGAAAAGGACACATGCCACAAGTGTACAGCATGTTGGATTTCATAAACTGAACACTTGCATGTAACCAGCATGTAGGTGAGGAAATAGAATCTTCCAGGCCCCCAGAAGTACCCCCATACTTCCTGCTACTCACACCCTGACAACCAACAGCATAGCTTACTGTTGCCTGTTTTACTTCATATACAAATGGGATTCTACAGTATGCGCTGTTTTGCCTGGCACCTTTTGTTTTAAGATTTATTCCTTTTTTTTTTTTGGCCACGCCGTGCGGCATGCAGGATCCTAGTTCCCCACCAGGGTACCAGGAGTCGAACCCATGCACTGCCCCCCTTGGAAGTGTGGAGTCCCAACCACTGAACCGCCAGGGAAGTCCTTTTTTTTTTTTTAACTGTCTGCTACGCTTCCGTTCTTTATAGCTGGGGGTGAAGTGTGGGAAGGAGGTGAGACAAGCCTAAGGGATGGACATTCTAGGGGATCCTGGTGACCTGTGGTGGTCCTGGCAGGAAAGAGCTGGGGGTGAGGAGGTAACCTAACTGGCTGGCCTGAGTCAGGAGCCCCTGTGTGACCCCAGAGATGATCTCTGTTTGGGATAAACTCTGTAAGAGCCAGCTGCTCCTTGACCCTCGGCCCGTCAGGAGGACCCTCACACAGCAGCCCTGCGCGGCGCTACGTGAATAGCATTCCCTGGAGTTGTGCAACATGGCGTCCTGGCTTTCACACAGCCTTTCGGAGAACAGGACTGGACCATCCAGGAAATGGATGTGTCGGGGCAGCCTGGTATAAAGCTGGGCCAGGTTCCTGGTGTAGACCCTCTCCTGTCCTCCATCACCAGCTACCAGGACCCCAGCATCAGTTCCCATTGGAGACCAGTGCACATGGGCAGGACCTCCTGCCCAGCATAGCCTCTAGGTTCGTGGCATCCTCCTGGCAGAATCTGCCCTGACTCCAATAGCTGTGGGTGTCAGAGACCACGGATTCTAAAGCGTGCAGGTCCTTAGTGAAAGCCTGGGTGGCATGAGATTCTAGGCAACCATGTGCTTCAGTAAATCAAGGTGACCTTTACACAGAGAGGCTAGTGAGCCTCTCTAGTTTCTTGGAATGAAGTTTTTGGAAAAAGCAGCAGTGAATGGGTGGGGAGATCTATGGGGCTACCTGAGGGGACCTACAGGGACAGCCAGGGGAATGAGGCATGGGATCTCTGCAGAGGGGCAGGGGGGCTCCTGAGGTGAAGCGGTAGCAGGGGCCAGGAGAAGGGGAAGCAGAGAGTGAGAGCCTGGACTCAGCCACGTTGGGCTTGCCATCCCTCCTGCCATTCACCAGCGGTGTGACCTCCAGCAACTGTTTATCCTCCTTGGGTCTCATCTGCTCACCTTTCAAAAAGAGCTGATGGCAATCCTAGAACACCAGTTGCACAGGGTTTAGTGAAGCTTGAATGCCTGGAAGATGAAGAAGACGTAATCCCTGAGAAAAACAATGATTTTAAACTGAGAAAATCAAAAGCCAGCCAAAAAACAAACAAACAAACAAACAAAAAAAGCCAGGGCTTCCCTGGTGGCGCAGTGGTTGAGAGTCCGCCTGCCGATGCAGGGGACACGGGTTCGTGTTCCCCGGTCCGGGAGGATCCCACATGCCGCGGAGCGGCTAGGCCCGTGAGCCACGGTCGTGTCCGGAGCCTGTGCTCTGCAATGGGAGAGGCCCATGTACTGCAAAAAAAAAAAAAAAAAAAAAAAAAAAAAGCCAGCCAAGACTTATGGTAGAGAATTATTTGAAATAATGAAAAAAATTTAAGATGACAGAAATCAAAGACTAGGACCAATGAGATGACAACTTTAAAATGTAAATGTGTATATATAATACAAAGTTGTAATCAGCCAATGCAAAATGAAAATGAAAAACCAGGAAATCGGGCTTAAAATTACCCTTAATGAGAGATGAAAATTAAGAGGTTTAAAATGATGACAAAATAAAGTGACAAAATGAATGTGATTTAAGATTGAAGATCAAAGCCTAAAGTCTGAGATTAAAAGATTAAACCTAGGAAAGGTAAAGATGTAAGAGTTTAAGAAGATGCAGACAACCACCCATGAGATAAAGAGAGATTTTCAAGAGGACGGGACCCTGGATGAACAAGTGACTTCGAGAACGAAGACGGTGCTGTTTACCTTCTAAACAAGAAGTAAACTTGAAAGAGGACTAAGAGAAAAACCATTTTAAAGGAAACAAGAGCAAAAAAACCTGGAGAAGTTTACAGATACAGAAAATAAACTCAGATCACAAGTAAATGAGGACAATTAAGAGACCCATAAAGGGCTATATTTTTTAGAACGGAGGGCAAACCTGGGAATGTTTGGAGTTCAAGGAAGATGGCCAAGTGGAAAGCAAGGCTGAAGATTTAGGTGTGTGTGTCGGGTGGGGATAGATCCGTCTGACAACTGTTTATTGAGCATCTACTCTGTGTCAGGCACTGGGCTAATTGTGAGGGATATGGAGTGAGCCCCACACGGTGCTTGCCCCTGGAAGAGACAGGTGGTACACAAGTTCAGACTGTGGTCTGTGCCATGAGGGGGTGGGGAGCGTGCAGGGCGAGAAAAACGTGGGTTATGTGTGTGTGTGTCTTGCCACTTGGAATGGTTTCTCTGAGGCTATAGGGTTTGAGCCAGGATTTGAGGGCTGAGTTGTGAGAAAGGGGACGGGGTACCTGGGGGAGGTCCACGCAGGACTGAGAAATGAAGGATAGAAAGTGACAAACGTAATGAAGTCCAGAGATGCGCACTTAGCTAGGGGCATAATGAAGAGGTTCCTGGTAAATTTCAGGCTCAAGGCTTCTGGGAAATTGGAGGCAAAGTTGTCTGTGTGGGTCAGAGGGGAGGGTGGTCACTGTGACTGGGAGAAGGAGGCTGTAAGGGGCATCTAGATGGGCGTTGGGGCAGCCCTGGAGGCAGCAGGTCCTTCCCTCTGCTGGGACACCCGAGCGAAAGAGCAGAAAACTTTGCCCAAGTTTCCAGAGAAGACTCTAGAACTCGGTCTCCTGGTTATTTGCTCTATCCCATATTGTCTTCTAAATTTACACTGGGCCCCACACTTCTGTCTTAAGACATTTTTCAGCCACTCCTGGGGTGTAGGAGGGGGACCAGAAAAAGTACCCAGAGTTGGGGTTGGCAAGGGGGACATGAAGAAAACGTTTAGGACAGAGATTCTAGGTCTAGGAGGCATCTCCATGGAGGGGGTAGAGCCTAGAGTTAGGAGGGGGTACATCAAGACCCGAGGTCCTGGGCTTCCCTGGTGGTGCAGTGGTTGAGAGTCTGCCTGCCGATTCAAGGAACACGGGTTCGTGCCCCGGTCCGGGAAGATCCCACATGCCGCGGAGCGGCTGGGCCCGTGAGCCATGGCCGCTGAGCCTGCGCGTCCAGAGCCTCTGCTCCGCAACGGGAGAGGCCACAACAGTGAGAGGCCCGTGTACCGCAAAAACAAAAACAAGACCCGAGGTCCTGCAGGGTGGGGAGGCCACCGTGATGGGAGGAGGGAGATGGGTCAGGTCCTGGTCTGCAGGGTCCTGGTGATGGAATGAATATCAACCCCCAGCTGGCCTCGGTCCCAGACAGATACTCACATAGAGCCCGGAAGCAAGACTCGGAGCTCACAGGGGTGGAGAGCTCTAGGGTCACGCACTGGGACATCTGGGTCCCCATCTGGTTCTGGCTTGTGAACGTGGCCATGTGCCTTCTGGGCCTCAGTCTCCCCTTCCGCATCCATCCACGGTGGATCGATACGCAGTGGTGAGGTGGCCGAGGGTGACACCTGCTGGTGAGTGGGAAGCATCACAGGCTTGGCTTGCTAGATGGGTTCCCGTGGATCCAGGGCTGTGTATTTCACCCACCCTCCAGCTTCACCCCCAGTTCCCTCAGGAGGAGATGGCCAAGACCTCCCAACTGACCTAGCTGGTCTGACTGATGTTTCCCCAGGAAGTCGGAGTAAAGAAGGGAAGTGGGACAAGAGAAGTCCCGGTTCCTGAGACCAGCACCCCCCAGGAGACAGACCCTGTGTTGGGGGGAGGGGATGTCACAACAATCCCATAAGATGTATCCCACTGTCCCTGCCATACTGGAGATGGAAAAACAGAGGCTCGGGGAGGTTTAGGGGTCTGGTGCAGGTCATAAACCTGGTAAGTGGCTGAGCTGGAATACAAGATCAGACTGTCCAGTTCTTAAGCCTGCTCAGGTTCTTGGCAATTTTTTTCTCTGAAATTAGCTGAACAAATAAAAAAGTTCACACATCACGGCTTAACAAAGATTACCAATACAGTCTGGTGTTAATATGAACAAGTCACACTCCTCCCACAATCTTACTGGTACACATGTGGAAACATGGCAATTATCATGATGTAAAATTCCTTTTCTTTTTTAAAAAGTAGCTTACTGAGGTGAAAATTATATCACATAAAATTAATCATTTTAAATGATTAAATGATCACTTAGTGGCATTCAGTATTTTCATGACGTTATGCAACCAACACTTTTTAAAAAATGTATTTATTTATTTATTTGGCCATGTGGGGTCTTAGCTGTGGCACGTGGGATCTTCGTTGGGGCATGCGGGAATCTTTTGCTGTGGCACGTGGGCTCTAGAGTGCGCGGGCTCAGTAGTTATGGACAAGTTTCCATAAAAGAAATGGACAAGCTTCCCCCTCACCAGACCCCACTGCATGTGTGCCAGGCCCTGGCCCCCAGGGTATGAGACCTTCCCCTTCTTTCTTTTTTCATTATATTTAACCTTGTCTTTATTGTAAAAATTAATAGACTTTTTTAAAAAGATGTTGCTTTAAAAAAATATTTATTTGGCTGCGTCGGGTCTTAGTTGTGGCACGCGGGATCTTCACGGCAGCGCGTGGACTTCTCTCTAGTTGCAGCGCGAGGGCTCAGTAGTTGTGGCGTGTGGGCTTAGTTGCCCTGCAGCATGTGGGATCTTAGTTCCCCGACCAGGGATCAAACCCACGTCCCCTGCACTGGAAGGCAGATTCTTACGCCCTGGACCACCAGGGAAGTCCAACAACCAGCACTTCTATTTAGTTTCAAAAAATTTCCATCACACCAAAGTCAAACCCTACCTCCCTTAAGCAGTTTCCTCCCCACTGCCTCTTCCCATCAGACCTTGGCAACCAGCAATCTGCTTTCCATCTCTATGAATTTATTCTGGACATTTCATTTAAATGGAATCATAGGGTATGTGACCTTTTATGACTGGCTTCTTTTACTTAGCATCATGATTTGGAGGTTTATCCACCTGGTAGCATGTATTAGTATTTCATTCTTTTTTTTGGTGGAAAAATATTCCATTATGTGGATCGACCACATTTTGTTTATCTAGTCATAAGCTGATGGGCATTTGCGCTGTTTTCACTTTGGGGCTACTGTGAAGAATGCTGCTGTGAACATTTGTGCACAGGTTTTGGTGTGGACATTTAAAAATTTATCTTGGGTATATACCTAGGAGTAAAATTGCTGGGTCATATGGTAAGTCTATGGTTAACATTCTGAGGAACTGTCAAGCTATTTTCCCACGTGGCTGCACCATTTTACAGTCCCACCAGCAATGTATGAGAATTCCAATTTCTCCACAAGCTTGTCAGCACTTGTTACCGTCTGCCTTTTAATTGTAGCCCTCCTAGTGGGTGTGAAGTGGTATCTCACTGAAGTGGTTTTTTTGGGAGGGCGGGGGTTAATGCCGCCTCGTTACAAGATCTTAGTTCCCTGAACAGGGATTGAACCCAGGCCACGGCAGTGAGCACAGAGTCCTAACCACTGGACTGCAAGGGAATTCCCCTCTGATTGAAGTTTTATTTATTTATTGAAGTTTTATTTACTAATTTAATTTAATTTAATTTTGGCTGCATTGGGTCTTTGTTGCTGCGTGTGGGCTTTCTCTAGTTGCAGTAAGCGGGGGCTACTCTTCGTTGTGATGCGTGGGCTTCTCACTGTGGTGGCTTCTCTTGTTGCGGAGCACAGGCTGTAGGCTCGCGGGCTCAGCAGTTGTGGCTCACGGGCTCTAGAGCTCAGGCTCAGTAGTTGTGGCTTGAGGGCTTAGTTGCTCCTCGGCATGTGGGATCTTCCCGGACCAGGGATTGAACCCGTGTCCCCTGCATTGGCAGGCGGATTCTTAACCACTGCGCACCAGGGAAGTCCCCCTATGCCTACTTTAAATTGAGGTATTTATCTTTTTATTGTTGAGTTGAAAGAGTTCCTTATATATATTCTGGATACTAGACCCTTAGCAGGTAAATGATTTGCAAACATTTTTTCCCACCTTTGGTGGATATCCTTTGAGGCAAAAAAAGGTCTAAATTTTGATGAAATTCAATTGATCTATTTTTCTCCCCTTTGGTTGCTTGTGTTTTAGATTCTTATCTCAGTGGCTGATTCTAGGGCTGAGGCAGGAAACACACAAAATGAGTTTGGAGCGCACTGCAGAGAGTATGGAAGTGCTCAAAAGACAAAAGGATGAGGGCACACCAAAGGGACAGGGGATGGAACTTCCTCGGTGGTTAAATGGTTACACCTCCACCTTCCAATGCAGGGGGCATGGGTTCGATCCCTGGTGGGGGAACTAAGATCCCACATGTTGCGAGGTGCGGGCCAAAAAAACCAAACCAAAACAAAAAGGGACAGGGGAGCCAACTGAAGGCACTCCCAATGGTCAGGGCTAGAACAACTTGAACAATAAAGTAAATAACAATCGTATTGGATAATAACCCAAAGTATGGAATAAATATCTATGAGTCCATAGCAAAATAAATACATAGATAAATAAATGGGGGAGAAGAAACAATTCTCTCTTATGGAACAATTCCAGTTAATAAATGGAGACAGAATGAGAGAACTAGAAAACCACTACTAGAATATCATAGTAATAATTACGGCAGGCAAGCTCCGTGGACAGATGCAAAAATCAGTGGTGAAAGTTTAAGGAGAAATGGGACATTTGCATAATCTCAAAGTGTATCCTCCCAAATAGTTATGATTAGAAACGGAAAAGAAAGAGTAATTTGACAGTGGAGAATCCTCGTGAGACAGGCTGGGACCTGGGACCCTTTGCTGCAGTGCTGCAATGCTTGCACCTGGACACACCTCTCCTTGAGCAACAAAATACAAAGAAACTGTATGGGACTAAAGAGTAAAAGCAGGGTACTGCACCTGGACCCTGCACACAGCATCAGCTAAGGGGTGGGCAAAACTCCTAAGCCAACCCTCCGGCCCGACCCCTGGACACACCCCTACTCTTACCCCATATAAGAAACAAGCTTGCCCCTCTCAGGGAGCGAGCAAGGGAACCTGTTGTTTGTTCTCACTGCCCCCTGCTGCAGCAGGGGCCCCAGGAAAGCCTTGCCCACATTTCTTGTCTGGTCTCTAGTCAATTTCTATAGATTGGGGAAGGCCAAGAACCCTGGTCGGTGACACTAGCACATATGACCTTAACCAAGCGATCAAGGTTAACTAAGCATCATCAGTAATAACACAGATTGATTGAAATCAGGTACCCCCGATACGGTGCACCGAGAGGACACACCACCTCGGGGCTCCATCTAATCGTGAGAAAACACCAGACAAACCAAACTGGGGGACACTGTGCAACATAGCTGTTCCACGCCCTTCAAATGTGTCAAGGTCGTGAAACACCAGGCAAGTCCGCTAAACTACAGACTGGATGATGAACCCATGCCCTGTGGGATCCGGATGGGATCCCGGACCAGAAGAGGGATATTTAGAGGAAAAACTGGTGAAATCCAAATAAGGTCTGTACTTGGGTCCACAGCACCCCACCAGCGTCCGTGTTCTAATTTGGATCGTTGTCCTGTGGTTGGACAAGAGGTTTACTCGAGAGGAAGCTGGTGAAGGGTGTGTAGGAATTGTATCCGCAGTTCTTCTGTATGGCTGACATTATCTCAACACTTAAAAGTTAGGAAAGTCAAGGGGACTTCCCTAGTGGTCCAGTGGTTACGTCTCTGCTCTTGCACTGCAGGGGGCCCGGGTTCGATTCCCGCTTGGGAAACTAAGGTCCTGCATGTGGCGTGGTGCAGCCCCCAAAAAACAAAAAATCGACCCGGGGTGGTGTCGAGACACCCTCTGCCCAGACTGGCAGGCTCCTGCCCCCTGCCAACCATACCCCAGACCCGGCTCTGGGGGAAGCGAGCTTGCTGCCTCTAAACTGGCCTGCCCAGGGGCCCACCAAGCTGGGGGTGAGGGCTCCCAGAGGCCTACAGATGGAGAAAGGACAACTTCCCTGCTAGGCTGGGAGAGTGAAGGAAACCAGCAGGTGTAGCCCATAAGCTAAGGGCGTCTCACGGTCTCTAAATTAGACCCCACGGTGCACAAGATCAGTTTCATTTTCTCCATTTTACAGATGAAGAAACTGAGGCTCAGGGAAGCAGAAAAATGGGCCTGGCCCACAGCCAGAGGGTGGCGGGCTGGGCTGGACCCCAAGGACGTCCAGTGCCTGAGCTCTTCCCAGGGTAGTGCTGTCAGAGACACCCCCCCCAAGGGGTACAGCTCTGAAGGGCTCAAGGCCGCCCTCCAGGTC
The DNA here is from genome assembly GCF_949774975.1 of Lagenorhynchus albirostris. Taxonomy (NCBI): domain Eukaryota; kingdom Metazoa; phylum Chordata; class Mammalia; order Artiodactyla; family Delphinidae; genus Lagenorhynchus; species Lagenorhynchus albirostris. The sequence continues at coordinate 78,088,434 of NC_083109.1, forward strand.
TTTGACTTTGCACACACCTCCCTGAGTCCCCACCTCTGGGCTTCCTGCCCCCAGGCTTTGAGCCCCTGTGAGCAGGACTCTGTGGCAGGCTGTCGTCACCACTTCACCCCTGGCAGACGGCCCCCTCACTCTCCTTCAGGTGTCCTCCTTTCATCCCGCACCTGCTGGATGCCAAGCCCTGGACAGATAAGGACTCAGGAAGCTCCTTCCATGAGAATCAAGCCCTCCTTCTCCATCTGGCCTCAGATCGCATGCACCCTCAGCCCCTGTAAGGGCCAGAGACACCAGGCCCCTCGCCCTCCCCTTGACAGTCCCTGCCTGCCCACACTTCCTTCCTCCCCGCCCCCGCCCCCAGCAACCTCTTCTTCACCGCAGCTAACACAGGGTTACGTCAACTGCTGGCCTGGGAGCCATGAGCGGGTGCGGGGCCTCTCTCTTTTCCGACCACGAGCCCCCAGCGTGGAGTTCCCACCGAAGGTTAAACTGGTCCCGGAAACGCTTTACCTCGGGGAGGGTGACCCACTTAGCATCATCGCCAGGTGGGTGACTGGGCTTTACCTCGGGGAGGGTGACCCACTTAGCATCATCGCCAGGTGGGTGACTGGGCTAACACGGTGCCTTGGGTGAAATGGAAAAAAAAACCCAATAAGTCACAGCGGTGCTTGGTAAGTCTCAGAGGAAAGGATCTTCGCAGAAGCTCTCTGACTTTCAGAATACTGGGCTGATGAGTTCCGGAAAGATAGAGACCATTTATATCGGAGGCGGCAGAAACCTAAGAATTGGCTGCTGTTTCAATCTATCTGAGATCTGCCCCGGATGGACACTGTGTTGACTGCTCTCCATCCGTCCCCACCTCCAGACCCACTGTGCACGCCCCCCCGCATCCTGGCTGTGCCCCAGGAGCTGACCTCTACGGCCTCCAATAGGCTCCCCTGCCTTGGCTTCTGCTTGTGTTCAGCCAATGGGAGGGGCTGGCAAGAGCGGCGGGGGGTGGGGGGTAGTAGAGACCCTCATAGGTTTCCTTTGCCCTGTCCACACCTGTGCACACAGCCCCTCCTTAAACTCTCATTCCCCCTCGCGTGGCCCCACTGCTTCCTCCGGGACTCTGCTGATACAGTGCCTGAGAAGGAGCACAAATCTGGGTACGTTCAGCTGTTAACCTCGAGAGCCTTGTTCAGTCTCCATGGGGGCGGGGGGGAGGACCCTCAACTGCACAGCCTGCAAAATGACCATAAGGCTTGCAAAACTTTGACCATCTGATCCATAGACATCTCGCTGCAGGAGACAGGATTAGCTCACTGAAGTCTTAAGTGTTCTCCCCAAACGCATCAAACTTGTGTTAGCTGATCCATCACTATTTTGTACATACTATTTTGTATTTTCGATTGCTCCTTGTGGGCCCACTTATACCTCCAACAGATTCAAATCCAACCCCCCAGACCTCTCTGGCAACCTTGCCTGGCCTCCGCTGCTGCCCCCCATCTCTGGTTCTCTGCCTGTTCTTGCTGAGCTCCCTCTCCTTGGACATGGCAGCCACACCAGGCCCTCTGAGGCTCTCATCAGCCATTCACACCTGAGTAAGAATTAGCTGGCAGTCCACCAGGAACAGGATCAAGACACACTCCTGGCACCAGGGTGCCAGTGAGCTGAGAGAGGATGGGGGAGCCCAGGGAACCCACAGAGAGAAGCAGAAACTGCAGGGGTCCTGGACCTCAGTCACAAGCTTTATTGTCTCGAGCACGGACTCGCCACACTTCAACAATTCCACTTTGGGGAAGGGAAGGGTGCGGGAGGACCTGGGGAGGGGGCGTGGCTGAGCGCACACTGGGCAGGCGCAGATGCTCACAGGGAAAGCACTCGCCACCCGCCAGCCCGCCCCGGAGGCTCAGCCCCTCCCGGTGTGGGCTTTTGGCTGTTAGTAGACTAATCTCCAGTGGGCAGGGCGGCTGCCTGACTGCTGGAAAGAGTAGAATTTGACTCTGGGTTAAGCCACTACAGCATTGCTCCTAGACCGTTGTTAATAAAACCGCATGCAAGAGCTACCGAAAGCCAACGGGGAGAGGGGAGGGGGCCGATGGGACTAACTGGCCATCCCCAGGATGGGCTGCTTTGGGGCAGGGACGTGAACACCACCCACCTGTACCCAGGAGCACTCAGAGGCTACCTGGGCTGCTCCCAGGGCACCAACTGCATACCTGTCCTGGTGCAATTCAGGAACACCGTGATGGGCCATCAGATCCCCCCCTCTAGCCCCTAGTGGGAGAGGCCCCTGTGAGCACTCTCCCTGAGCTGCGGGAGGAGGGGCAGGCCCTCCACAGAGACGCTGCAGGGTACAAGGCAGTCATCCATGGGCCCTCCAGCTCTAAGAGTGGGGGCTTTGGGCAGACGCTCTTTTCCCACCACGCATGAGGCTGGAGTAACTTGGCAGGGCTTGAGGGGAAGCGGGGGAGGCAGGGAGATTTTTCTTGTCCCAATCATCCTTGGGCTCTTTTCTTGGCTACAGAAGACAGGGCTTAGAAAGCCCAAGGCAGATGCCTTGTACCACCGAAAGGGGGCTGTTGGGTCGTGTGTTCCTGTGCATGTGTGGCCACGCCCCCCTGAAGGCTCACCCACGCGCACCTGGCTGTGCATGTGCACGGTGAGGTCGCAGGAGCATTTGCAATGTGTGTGCTCACGGCCCTGCCAGGTCTGGGGCTTGGGCCTGGAACCCGAGGGTGAGCGTCCACATGGTCTGAGTGTGGCTGACTGCAAAAGTCCCACCTACATGGCACGTGTGCACGCATGACCCCTCTGAGTGTGTGTGTGCCAAGGGTCAGTGGGTGTATATGTCGGGGTCTGCGTGGGTGAGTCTGCAGGTGGCAGGCCCGGTTTCGGAACATCAAGTCAACCCAGGGGACAGCATATTACTGACCAATCAAAACATACCCAGAGCCCTAGTCCTGGGCCCCCCTGGGGCCGCCCTGCCCCAGCTCCAAGCCAGGTCACTGGGGGTAGGGGGTGCAGGAAGGAGAGGGGCTTCCAGACTTTCCTAATACCGTGGCTCCCGGCCTTGGTGACCACCCTCCGGCCAGCAGCTCGGAGCCGTGTGCGCGTTGGGGTCAGGGTGGGAACGAAGGGCCTTGCCTCCCAAGCACTTTGAACCTGGGGCCTCACTGGGCAGACGGGCTGAAGGGAGCTTGTACCACTGCATGAAAGAGGCTCAGTATGCGGGGACAAGAAGCCCTGGGGACTGCCTTGGCCTGGAAGCAGCTGCAGAAAAGGGGGTCCCCCACTGGCTCCTAAGGAAGGAGAAGCTGGAGCCCTCCTCTGGCCCCTTCCCGGAACAACGGCTCTGGGGTCTGAGAGGGACCCAGGAGAACGGGAAGAAAGGGAGGGCAGGGATGTGCCCAGAGGGCCACGATGGTCCTCAGGGCAGCTCCTTCTGGGCAGGGGGCCTGGCCGGATCACCTCGGCCTCCCCAAACCAACTCCAGAAACCGCCGGGGTGTCCAGGGTGTCCAGGGCGTCCAGGCTCAAGGTCCCGGGGGCCAGGCCGGGGCTGTACCGCCTTCTGTGGAAGGTCGCGCTTGAGGAAGCCTCCTGGTCCGGCAGGGGGGTCGGGGTAGGGGATTGTCCATGGTGGTGGGTACGTTATTGTTACACTGTTCTCTTCTCCAAAGCGACAGTCCTGGCCCCTGCCTGGAGGTGGCGCCGCTGGGGCAGGCTGGAGGGGCTCTGGTGTGGACCGGGCAGCTCCACAGTGTCCCTCAGGGTCAGTGCTTGTCCTGGAGAGAGAATGGGCTTGGTCAGCAAGTGTCTCAGTGGGCACAGGGACAAGCGGCAGAGGGGGTGGGGTGGGGCTGGGGGAGGAGACCCACCTGGGCCAGGTAAAGGGAATAGCATGTGCAAAGGCCCTGAGGCAGGAGCAGTCTCTTCGCTGTGTGTCTGGTGAGACAGGAGGCCGGGTGGGAGCAGTTTATGAGAATTGAGGGGAAGAGGCGAGAGCAGGTGGGTTTTACAGACAGCTCTGAGGGCCTGCACGGAGGCTGGATCCGAGGAAAGGAAAACTGGTGCTGAGACCCCAAGCCTCAGTTTTCGCGTCTGTAAACCAGGATGACCCCCGTGTGCCTTGCAGGACAAAGCCGCACAAGGTCTGGACATCAACTCCCAGGGTGCCTGGTACAGGCAGCTCCTCTGCAGACACAACCCCACCACGTCCCACTACAGCTCCGTGCCTCCACCCTGCTCTCAGGTCCTGCGCAGGGTCCCCTCCTCCCCGCGCCCATCTCTCTCTCTGCTTCTCACTCACAGGGCCAGGCCCTCGGCAGATGCTGTGGCCAAGGTTCTCCTGTCTCTACGTGAGCGCCTGCGGCCGTGGTCCCACTGGCCAAGCTGGAAGGACTGAGCCTTCCTTCCTGTGCTCCAGCCTCACTGGCCCAAAGGTCACACAGCGAGCCAGGGACAGAGCCTAATCGGGCTAGCACCTGGGCCCCAGGTGGGCTCTCTAACACTGTGGGTGAATGCCAGTGGCTAACTGTGGGGTGGAGGCCACCAGGCACCCTCTTAAAACACAACACAGCAAAGACATTCCCAGCAAGGGAGTCAGGTCCATGAAGTTTTAGGAAACAAATTTTCCACCCACAATTTTATAAAACATAGACTTTACGAAGACTGCTTAAGGAAGAGAGAAAATATTCAGTAAAAAAAACAAGAGGTGAAATAGAATATAGAGCACACTACCTACTCCATTAAAATAATTTAGGGAATTCCCTGGTGGTCCAGTTGTTAGGACTCCACGCTTCCTCTGCAGGGGGCCCAGGTTTGATCCCTGGTGGAGGAACTAAGATCCCACAAGCTGCGCGGCGTGTCCAAAAAAATAATAATAATACAATACAGTGTAGTAATTTATATGTTACTTTGCAACCATCACAGTAAAGACCGGCTCAGGCAAGATTCATGAATGGATGACGAATCCAGGGGACATCTGGGTGAGGAACAGAGGATTCACAAGGTCTTCCAGGGTCTCCACTGAATGCTCGTTAGGAAATAACCAGCAACTACACAGCGGAGGAGTCAGACAACACCTTGACCAGGTGATCAAGATTCACTCAGGAATGAAGGGCAGATGGACATCACACACCGCAGTCGTGATGCCCGGAGGAGAACGTGGCACTGGCTGTGTATTCCAGCCTCAGTTGTAGAACCTGGCTCTGAGCAGCAGGACCCATGGGACACACCCCAAAGGAGGAATCTTCTATTAAAAAAGGAGGGAGGACGGTATTTCAAAAACGTCAATGTCGGGACTTCCCTGGTGGCGCAGTGGTTACGATTCCGCCTGTCAATGCAGGGGACACGGGTTTGAGCCCTGGTCTGGGAAGATCCCACATGCCGCGGAGCAACTAAGCCTGTGCACCACAACTACTGACGCTGCGCTCTAGAGCCCGCGAGCCACAACTACTGAGCCTGTGCACCTAGAGCCCGTGCTCCGCAACAAGAGAAGCCACCGCAGTGAGAAGCCCGTGCACAGCGACGAAGAGTAGCCCCCGCTCACTGCAACTAGAGAAGGCTTGCGTGCAGCAACGAAGACCCAACGCAGCCAATAAATAAATAAATAAATAAATATCAATGTCATAAAAATCAAAGTGAAGCTGAGGAAATGTTCTAGATTCAAGCAGACTAAAGAGACATAACAAGTAAATGCAATGAGCTGACTCAACCTTAGACTGGATCCTGTACTGAGGGGGAAAGAGCTTTGAAGGCACTCCCGGGTCAAGTGAAGAAATTGGGTATGGAGAGTGATTGGATATAAATCTCGTATCAGCATTACATTTGCTGAGATTTTTTTTTTTTTAATTTTTAAAAAATATTTATTTATTTGGTTGCGCAGGGTCTTAGTTGTGGCAGGCGGGCTCCTTAGTTGTAGCTCTCAGCTCCTTAGTTGTGGCACGTGGGCTCCTTTTAGTTGCGGCAGGTGGGCTCCTTAGTTGTGGCACATGGACTCCTTCGTTGTGGCAGGCAGGCTCCTTAGTTGCGGCTCACCAGCTCCTTAGTTGTGGCATGCAAACTCTTAGTTGTGGCAGGCATGTGGGATCTAGTTCCCTGGCCAGAGATCAAACCCAGGCCCCCTGCATTGGGAGCGTGGAGTCTTAACCACTGCGCCACCAGGGAAGTCGCTGAGATTGTGAATTGTACTGTGTTTATGTAAAATCATGCCCTTTTTCTCAGGAATACGGACTGAAGTATTAAGGACCATGACTCATGCAATTATACTCAAATGGTTCAGAAGAATACTCCATGCATATAACACACACATCTACACATAGAGAACAAAAGATAAAGCAAATGGGGCAAAAGATTAACAACATGTTATGTTGGGGAAAAGGAGAGCTGATGCTCTAGGTGCTAATTTTATTCTTGCCACTTTTTTGTCAGCTTGAAATTATTTCCAAATAAAAAGTTAATGTCTAAGTGTCAACCATACTTCAATAAATTTTTTTTTAAAAGTTAATGTGCACACACATCTGCAGACACATACATATACATATAACAATTATTTGCAGGAGTTCTGTTCTACAGAATCACACAGATGTGGAATCAGCAAATACTGAACCATTGCTCCCAGTGGAAATACAAAGTTCCTGCAAACCTCTGGTCTGACATTTTCGTTGATTGATCAATATGTAACCATGTTTCATGTGTGCTTCTGTTTAAAGACACCTCACTGAATATATATTGTTGACTCATTAATAATGAACTCAAGGACAGCAGCGCCGTAACTCATGCCTGAATGAAGCTTCTCTAAAGTACTTTCTGGAAGGCACATTGCAGGCTTCTCACACTTAGGAACACTAGACAGCTCTTCAGCAAGACACTTGGGGACCATTTTAAACAGCGGAAATCACCAAGAAAAAAAGCATGAAAATGTGAAAAACATGTCACTAAATAGACCGTGAAAAGGACACTTGTTTGCAGAATGAGCTAAACAAGAAGGCAGCACGGTGTTTTGTATGAGCTCAGCTGGGAACATGCATGTCCGGTGATTAAATTTTTTCTCCACTCTGCACGGGTGTCCACGAATGACCAGGAAAGTGCTATGAGCATTGATTTTAGGGTTACAAATAAATGTTACCAAGTAGGTAAGTCTGCACATACGGAATAGTGAGGATTGACTGTACACCCATACACATACACACGTGTACATGCTTAGCAAAGTTCAGGAAGGACATCACTTAAAAATGTTAACCTTGGTCATCTCTGGGTAGAAGGGCTACTGGTAAGTAATTTTTTTTTTGGCTTCGCTGCGTGTCTTGTGGGATCTCAGTTCCCCAAGCAGGGATTAAACCCAGGCCCATGGCAGTGAAAGCACAGAGTCCTAACCACTGGACTGCCAGGGAATTCCCAGTATTTGCTTCTTTATATATTTTTAATTTTTTTCCCCAAAAGTTGCCCAGTAGGCATGTATTACTTTATAATAAAAGGTTTTCTTTTTTTTTTTGAAAGAGAAACAAGGTTAAAAGAGCAGGATGGTAATTGAATCAAGTTTGACCACATTCTGTGAGCGACCCTATTGTAAAGCCTCTTGCACGATGTATCTGTGTATTTTTGGTGGCTTTTCAAAGTTTTTGTCCAGAGAGGTCGGCCTGCACGGGAGGGCCGTGGGAGTGGCAGAGTATCTCCCCGGGGCCAGGGTGCCCCTTACCTCTTGTTTGTGGGCCTTGTCTTGCTGATGGATGCCATTTGCAGAACCGGAATTGCCGGTGGCCTGTAAGAGTCGAGGGCAAGATGCTGAGCAAGATGCTGAGCAAGGTTCACCAGGCAGCATTTCCTGGCTTGTCCACTAGATGGCGAGGTTTTCCCAACAGGACCACCTCAGGATCCAAACTGAGCAGAACCCATCAGAACAGGGGTCCCAGGACACACCCCAGGAAACACAGGCTCTCAGGGCATCTCCGCCCTTAGTCTGAGCTCCTCGGGATAAAGCCATGTACCCCTTGGGCTGGGACTCCCAGGGCGCAGGGCGGAGTCTCTCCCCTCAGGACCTGGCTGAGACCCAGCTCACCTGGGACTTTTCGGGGCAGCCCCTCATCGCCTCCATGAGCCTCTCCACCTGCTGAGCCTGGTCCAGCGCGTCCCGCAGGGCATCCTCTGTGCTCATCAGCTGGTGCTGCAGCCGCAGGAGCTCCGGTGACGAGCACGAGGACGGCTCAATGAGGGAGTAGCGCCTCTGATCCGACAGGGACTTCTCTTTGTCCTGGAAGCAGTAGGAGAGAGGAAGAGCGTGTGCATGCGTGTACGTGTTGCAGGAGGGTGGTCTCTCCTTTAGGCCGGAAACTCATGTGTCCCGCCTCATCTCTGGGTCAGGCCTGAGAATCACCAAGATGCCCCTCAGGCCTCCCTCCCTCACCTAAGGGTCCTCTCTGAAGCATCTTCCTTGGCCCCCGCCCTGAATTCCCAGGCTCTCTCAGATGCTCCACATTCTTCAGGTCCCAAAACCCAGGACCCCTCCTCCCCCTCTTTCCTTCTTGCAACCCCCTGCCTCCCTCCACACTGTTTATGTGGGTCCCTCCTCTTCACCTCTAGACCTACAGCCTCATCCCCGAACCTCTCCTCAGAACCCTCCCCTGCCCCAACAGGACATGCCTTCCCCTCCCTTCCAAGTGCTCTGCAGCTGACCCTGCCCACCGTGGTACCTGGAGATGCACCTGCCTTGTGGGCAGACCAGCCTCCTCACTCCCACACGAAGCTTCCCTGCACTGCCCTCCCTGGGCCGGTGCTTCCAGGGTCCTTCTGCTCTGCTCTGACCCTCTACCCAAACCTCCCCCTCCACCCAAACCTTCCTCGTTCCGGAGGTTTTCTAACCACGAAGCCCGTGTGTAGTTCTCCCAGGGGGGCAGCTCCGTGGCACTGAGGACAGTGCAGGGGGACATGGGAGAGGCTCTCCTAGGGTAAGGGGCAGCCAGTCACGTGTAAATTTGACCAGCTTGTGGCCCACGGAGACAGTCAGCGCGGCTCTGCCCCCTCCATGCGGCTTTGGGAAAGCCTTGGAATCAGAGCTCCCAAATCCACACCAGCCTCAGGGCCTTGGCTTCTGAGTTACGCCCAGGCTCACAGCACCACGAGGACCACGTGTAACCAACCCCCTGTTGGCCAGACCTGCCAGGACTGAAAGGCCCTAGGGCGGCTGGGCCCGGTGGTCCCCACACACACAGTTGGGTGCAGCCAGAGTGATACCCTTCTCCCTTAACCCTGTAGGCCCAGGGCTGCTTCCATGGCTGCAGGACACTCTTGTCCTTCCATCTCCTCCAGCGTGGCTGAGCCTGTGTGGCTGGGTGGGAGGGCAGCGAGGGGCTTTGGAGCAGCTTCCCCTGACAGCAATCCTGTCCTCCCAGACCCTATCTTGTCAACGCTCTGGAGTTGACCAGGCCCAGGAACCGGCCACAGGCTCGTCCTGAAGGTTGACCACAGGGGGATGGAGTGGGATGGTTCCGTCCTGTGCTACCAGCATCACTCGCCTACCGCACCCCCACCTCTGGAGACTCTGCTCAGTCAGGCACCTGTTCCCCTCTCCTTCCTGAGGTGGATGCATGAATCGCCACTGTTGGACCCTGAACAAGGAGCTGGTTTCTGGTTGATTACTTCTCTGGATGGTGAGCTCACCACCTGCCGGTAGCCCATCCCACCTCTGGACTGGTGAGATTCTTAGGAAGTCTTCCTCTGCACTGCATCACCCAGACGGACACACAGCCGACCACAATATCTACAAAAGGGGCCGCCCACGGCCCCTCACCAGGCACCTCGCTGACCCTGCCTGTGGTTCTAGGGGATTTTGAACGCTCCCTGTGACTTGGCTATCCCTGGGGTGGCTCCAGGAGGTCACCAGTCTCCATGGCTGACAGCAGATAGCCCCAGACCCTCCCTGGTGTCTGCCATCCCGAGGCCGCCCCCTTCCCCACGTACCAGCCCGGTCAGCTGTTCCCGCAGGCCCCGGATGTCATCCTTGAGTTTCTGCTCCTTGATCCGCCACTCGGCCTTGTGGACCTCGCGGCTCAGGTCCCTCTCAGGCCCTGGGGAGTGGCGATTGGCCTCCAGAAGCAACACACGCAGTTCGTTCAGGCTCCTGGAGGGGGTGGGGGGCGCACAGAACACCTGCACTCAGATGGGCCCCTCCCCTCCCGTGCTCCGCAATTTGCCAAGTGCCTGGAGACTGGCCACCCTGAAGGGGGACGCTGGCTACTAAGACAGCATCTGTGCCAGGAGGGGCCAGAGACGAAATACAAGGCCCGAAACCATCCAACCACAACCCGAGAGGGGCCAGGATTCGGGGATGGTACGGTCAAGAGGACTTAGCCTTTCTTAGGATGATCCCTTGCTTGCATCTACTATAGAGGAGGGGAAAACTCCCTCTCTAGGTGGCCAAGGGTAGTTGAGAACAAAGTGGAAGTCTGCTGGCACTGACCCTTTCCCTTTCCTCCTTCTTCCTGCTAGGAATGATGGCTCCTGATGGCTGGAGCTTCAGCAGCCACCTTGCAACCACGAGGGAGAGTCTAGCATAACCCAAGAGAACAAAGGTGTTGGCACTGATATCTTGAGCCACTGAACCAAATGCCAGCTACAGCTACCTCCAGATTTCTTGTTATGTGAGGAAAATAAATCTCTACTTGTTTAATCTGCTGATCTCCCACTCCTATCCTAAGTACCACAGAAGCATGGAGGAGCTCACAGTGGCCTACATCAACCAAGAAGAGCTTCAAGGAAGAGGTGGTGGGAATCCTCAATAATTTTTAAGAGTTTCAAGGAGTCCCTGGGCCCAGGATGCTTGGGAACCACTAAGCTTTCCTATAAGCTCTGCTTGGAGAACTGTGTTAAGAAGGATTCTGAGGCTTCATCGGAGCTTAGCAGTGCACAGTATGGTGATCATCGGTGATGCCAGCCATCTGTCCACCGGGTCTATCCCTGCCCCGCCTCGGGAGAAGACTGGCTAATATTAACTGGGTGGAGTGAGGGTCAGGCAGGTCTGAACACACAGCCCACGGCTGACTCACCGCTCCTTCCTGAGCAGCTCCTGGCTGATGAGAACCAACTGGCCCGAGGCATCGTGGGTCTTCCGGGACACGGCCTCCAGCTCCACCTCCAAGCGCCGCTTCTCCTTCTGGAGGGCGTCCACCTTCTTCTCTCCCGACCTGCACTTGCTCTCCAGTGCTAAGGGCCAGCCGGCAGGGTAAGGAGGGAGAGCGCTGGGATCACCGTGGGAATCTATCCCACCTGGGGGCCAAGGCCCGGGCAGGGAGCAGGTTTCCCAGGGGTCACAGGGACACACTTCACTGAGTGGGCCTCTCTCGTCCTGTAGGGCCAGGCGCGAGGGGCCGAGAAGAGCTACTACGAAAAGCAGACCAAAGTTCCCACACAGTAGCTGGGCCCTCTGGTGTCAGGAAAGTAGTCCACCCTTCCCGAGACGGGGCCCGGGTATTTACACTGTTGCCTGGACAAGGAAAAGCTAAAACTTCACCTTGGCCCCGGAGGAATCTGAGGTCAACTGACCTTTGTCGGGACCAATTATGCCACGTGAACGTGATGGGAACTGGATAGGAGTGGGGGTGGGAACCATTTCCCAGGATGGGGGCCGTCTCATGGACACCACCAATGGCATTCTGGCGGACAAGAAGCAGGGCCAGTTTGTCACCAAGTCACAAATTCCAGACCCCCCCGTCTCTCCCTAGTCTCCCCTCTGGCCTCATTCTCCCTGTGCCTTGCTTTCTGCTGTGGCCAAAGACCTTCTCCCTGATTCTGAAATCCTGGTATTTCTTCGAGGGGCTGGTGCACAAATACTGTATCAAAAGGTAGAGAGACTGAAACCCAAGGGACTTCAAGCCCAGAAAGTGAGAACTAGTGATGCAATTTCAGAACACAGAGAACACAGACCTGGCTCTGAGGAGAGAAGCGGGCTGGGGCCCCCAATTATATTATGGACCGAGTGTGGGCTACTGCTCCCCATTCACTGCTGTCCAGGTGGAAGCCCAGTGCATGGGAACTGGGCCGGGCCGCCTTCTCCTCAAGGTAGAGTGGGGGAGGGCACCCTGACGCAGTACCACCCACCCCTGCTGGACTGGTACACGGCCCAAAGAAAGCTCCCCGCATCTGCCTTGAAGGAGGGAGACTTACCACTTACTTGGGCCCTGAGCGTCTCGGTCTGGGATGTTAAGGCTGTCACCTCTTTGTCCCTCTTGTTCAGCTTGTCCTGCAGGCCTGGGGTGAAGGGAGAGATGAGGGGCCATCAATACTCCAGGGCCAACACTGCGGTCCAGTGGGTGAGGGGGTGCCCCTTCCATCAAAACCCTAAAATGGGGCCACACTTGGCCTCAAGAGTCCAAGTTCTTCCTCATTCCAGTGGTCCCTGCGGGTAACCCACCGTGAAGAAAAGGCACCAATACTGTGCGGTCTTGGGCAACTCAACCCTCAAGAGTCTCAGCTTCCTCAGGTGAAGAATGGGGAGAGTAACGGTGCCCAGGCCACTTGGCCATGTGCGTTCAACACTGGACAGCCTCAGAACAGTCATGAAAAAGATTCACGGAAAGTGCTAGAGAGGTATTAACTTTCTGTAAGTTAATGTATACATTTGACATGATACCAATAAAAACACCAGCCAGATTGTAATTTCTGTGGAACTAGATAAACTGATTCTAAAATCGCTTGGAAAAAATAAGCAAGGCTAGCCAAGAGAGTCTGGCAAAAAACTTCTTCAAAGAGTTAAACACACAATTACTATATGACTTAACAATTCTGCTCCTAAGTATATACCCCAAAGAGCTGAAAACAGGTACTCAACAAGTACCTGCGCATGCGGCACTATTCACAATAGCCGAAAGGTGGAAGCAACCCAAATGCCCATCGACAGGTGAATGGATAAGCAAAATGTGGTGGTGCGTACGATGCCAATATGACTCAGCTATAAACAGGAACGAAACACTGACATGTGCTACAGCACAGATGAATCTTGAATATATTATGCCTCGTGAAATAAACCAGACATAAAAGGCCACATATTGTATGGTTCTATCTATATGAAACATCAAGAATGGGCAAATCCACAGAGACAGAAAGCAGATTAGCAGTTGTCAGCAGCTGCAGTGAGGAGAAAATAGACAGTGACTGATAATGTACATGCGGCTTCCTTTTGGAGTGATGAAAATGTTTGGGAACTAGATAGAGGAGGTGGTTGCAAAACATTGTGAATGTATTAACGCCCCTGAATTGTTTGCTTTAAAATGGTTAATTTTATTTTACGTTAATTTTGTCTCGATTAAAAAAAAAAAAAAAGAATGGCTGAGAGAATTTTGGAAAAGCAGAACAGGAAGACTAGCCCTGCCAGTAACTGAAATATAAACAAAGCTTCAAAACACTGTAGAAATGGCACATGAAGAGACAGACAAGTCACTGGAAAGGAATCGAAAGTCTAGAAATAGAGCCAATTACCTGATGGAATTTAAAGATGGTAAATATGGTTAATTCAAATCAGTGGAGGCAGGAGATGAGGTTTTCAAAAATGGTACTGGCATAAGTGGGTACTCTTGGGAAAAAAAATAAAAATGGATCCTTACCTCACACCTTATAGAAGAGAGAATTCTAGATGGATCAGAGATTTAAACATAGAAAATGGAACTTAAAAGGTACTAGAGGAAACCACGGAATACATTTTAAAAATAATAAACCCAGGATCCCAAAAAGAAAAGACCTATGTTTAAAAATCTGCACGGCAACCACCACCCAAAGAAGAGTCAAAAGACAAACCACAAATGGGGCGAAAATGTTTGCAAAGTCATATATAAGTAGTTTCTAAAAATCAACAAAAAGATCAATAACCCAACAGGGAAAAAAATGGGCAAAGGATGCAAGGAGAAATGGCAATAGAGTGTCACTCACAGTAAGGGAAAGACAAGTTGAAGCTACAGCGGGTAACATCTTTTACAGCTGAGATAGGCAAAGATCACAGAGTTTGATGAAATATTTTGTTGGTGAAGCTTGTGGGGAAACATACTTTCAACCAGAGCCGGTGGGAGTTAAACTGAGTTGAGGGCTTCCCTGGTAGCGCAGTGGTTGACAGTCCGCCTGCCGATGCAGGGGACACGGGTTCGTGCCCCGGTCCGGGAAGATCTCACATGCCACGGAGCGGCTAGGCCCGTGAGCCATGGCCGCTGAGCCTGCGTGTCCGGAGCCTGTGCTCCGCAACGGGAGAAGCCACAACAGTGAGAGGCCCGCATACAGCAAAAAAAAAAAAAAAAAGAGTTGAGCCTTGGGAATTCCCTGGCAGTCCAGTGGTTAGGACTCTGCGCTTTCACTGCTGATGGCCCGGGTTGAGCCTGATGGAGGGCAAGGTAATTTCCTGCAGCAGGGTTTGTAACAGACAAAAACTGGAAACAACCCGTGATCCATCAGCGAAATACACGATGGTAGCTCCACACGATGGAATATTCTACACCATACAAAAGAATGTGGAGACAGGGAGCAGTCTCCAAGATACAATATTAAATGGGCAAAAAGAAGTAAGGGGCCCGAAGGAGTTCCCTCGTGGTCTAGTGGTTAGGACTCCACACTTTCACTGCCGTGGCCCGGGTTCAATCCCTGGTCAGGGAACTGAGATCCCGCAAACCGCACGGTGTGGCCAAAAAAAAGAGGGAGGGGCCCGAATAGTGTGGGAAGTGTGGCACCATCTGTGTCTGTGCTTGTATGTGCATAAACCATCTCTGGAAGAGAGACATGAGTTGGCCAACGTTGTGCCTTTGCGGAGGGAACTAGGTAGGGGACAGAGGATGCTTCACCATATGCCCTTTGAACAATCTGAAGTTTATACCTATTTTAAAAATAACAAAACCAAACATACAATCAGGTTCTCAATAAACTGAGCCTCCGCCCTCCTCCCCTCGTGGGTGAGTGGCTGGTGCACGCAGTAGTGCTCTCACCAATCGGCAGATGATGCAAAGCAAAGCGGGACCCAGCTCAGAGGCAGAACCGCCCAGCCTTTCCCCATAGCCCCGCGTCTCATCCGGCCCAGCGGCCACTCACCCTCCACAGTCTCCTTCATCCTCATCTTCTCCCCTGAAATGTCGTTGGACTCAATCATCTGAAAGGAGAGCCTGGTAAGGGGGACACTCGCCTCCCCCTCTCGGCCCTCAGCCCCAGCCAGCCCACCTCTCCCCACTTCAAGGAGACTTTCAGGGGCTCGATGAAGCAGGGGGCGCAGATGTCCTTGGGCTAGCTTCCCTGACAAGAGGACCCCCTCTGCTCCCAGGGCCCCGGAAGGCTGCTTACGTAGCTTCCACGTGATCACCTCCTAACCTTTCCTTCGTGCAAACGCCTATTATATTAAACAGATGTTTCCTTCCCTGGGATGCCTACAGAGATTGGTCCTGGGACTCTGTCTCCACCATCATCCAGAGGCAAGACTCCCGGCCTTGGTTCCCATCCATAAAGCAAGAATGGACCGCCATGGGGCAGCGTGTGCAGGGCACGCACCGGGGTCGGCTCCCGGAGGGACTTCAAGAAATGCTATTTCTTTTCTAACACATCTTTAAAAAAAAATAAATCCAGAAGCCAAAGAAGAAAAGATCAACCAAGGAAAAAAAAAAAATCTGCGTGGCAAACATCAGCACGCTCCTTGCTGCCTTTCGGTAGAAGTTTCTGGACTCCTGCCCAAGCTGGCTGTCCCCCGAGCCTGCAGTTTGCGATTCTGCACTGCATACCAGGGCAGCACAGAGCTGAGCAGGCAGTCACCTCCATCCACCTGCCCCTCATACTTCTGCTCGTACATCCCAAGCCCCGCTTTAATCTCAGTTTGTTGCGATTAACTAAGCTTCCTAGATCTTTATTTACACGCACTGCAGGGAAAATGAGGCACACACACAAATTTTTCCAAATTCCTATACTTACTACACGAGACCCAAAATTGAATTGTCCCTGGACTTAAACCTTCGAATCTCGGAGGCATGTGGGTCCAGACCAAGTCCCCACGTGTGTGGAAATCGAGAGATGGGCATTCCTGAGATCACCACCCACTCCTTGGCTTGAGGTCTGTGACTGAGGGGCAGCAGGCCATCCTGTGGAACCACAGCAGCCCCAAACCTCCCCTGCTAAGGAGTCCAGGTCCTGGGGTCCCAGGCCTGACCCTCCTTGCCTGAGCAGCCGATCAGGTCACGCGTACACAGCTAACCTGAGGATCTTCCTTCTCTCTCTGCCCAGCATCCTGGGAGAGCACTTGCTGGTCCCTCCCTGGGAGAAGGGGGCAGAAAGGCCGGTGCAGTGGGACCTCAAGGTGTGACACAGGCAGAGCTCCTTTTACAAAAAAAGCACCCCCTGTACGTGGAACTCCTGAATACTTGTGGCTCAATTGTTAAATGCTGGTTTAAGTGTACAAAGGGAACCAGAAGCTCAGGAACCCCCAAGGCTAATAAAAAGGCAACGATCTTGCTGCTAGCTGTCCTATCATGTAAGATTTGACTTTGTCATCCCGGGCACCCTCTGCTGGCCCTTAGGCAGTGGGGCTGGACACAAGCTCTGCCACTGATGGACAAGAAAACCTGGGAAAGGTACTCTGCCTCGGAATCTCAGTTTGCTCATCTGTGAAATGAAGCCTATATGGACCTTGAAGGAGTCCAGGTGAGACAGGGCATCATGGGGCCTGCACCCGGTGTGGTGCCCAGAGCCACTCATAAGGCCCTTCCTGCCCCCGCTGGAGCACACGCCCAGGCTACCCGGGGTCTTGGCCTCCCCAGCATGCTCAGCTGGGACTTCTAGATTTGGAGCAAAGCTGATTCCAATGGCAGCAGCCTCTCCAGGGTCCCGCTCCAGGGACCAGCCCACTGTTGGGAAAGCGGCTGCTGAACTGTTTACTCAGTCTCATCAGGACCAGCAGGTAGGGGGCCGCCCTCGGGTCCCCCAGGTCGGTGCTCGCCTTGGAGATGGGCAGGGTTTGCCCTCCACGTCTGCCAGCCCAGTGCCAGAGCATCTGGTACTGGTGCCTTGGGGCGGCCCAGGAGCCTGCACAGGAGGACGTGCTGGGGACTGGGAAGAAGGCTGTTCCCTGTGCCTAGATACACATCTCTCCAGGCCTGGCCTGTGGGGACCCAGCCAGGTCAGCGCAGACCGCCTCGGGGCCCCACAGTCACCCGGGCCTGCTGCCCTTCTAATGGGAGGACCTCCTCCTCTGAGCCAGGTGCCCTCCGACCTCACACGGCGTGCTCCTGGGGGCAACGAGGACGCTTCCCTGGACTGGAAATAAATGGTCAGTAGACGCCTAGACCCTCCCCAGCCAGGCCCTCGAGCCCGGACCGCTGCCGTCCGTGGTCCCCGCACAGCCAGGCAGGGTGGCCGCCTACGTTGGTGTGCTGGGTCGAACACAGGGACTCGACAGCCTGGAGTCTGTTTTCAGTGACCAGAAGCTTCTCCCGCAGCCTGTCGGCCTCCTGCTTGCTCTGGGCCTCCGAGCGCTGCAGCAGCTCATAGTCTAGCATCTTCTTCTCGGCCAGGGAGATCTGCTCCTTGAGGAACGCAATGGCCTGCGCCTGGCCCCGGTACTCCACGTCCAGCTTCTCCAGCTCGCGCCCCCGCAGCTCGGCGTCGCGGCACCGGTCCTGGGCCTCCTGCAGCTCCAGCCGGTGCTGGCTGGCCTGCACCTCCAGCTGGGCCCGCCAGTGCTGTTGCAGCCCGGCCAGCTCCTCCTGGGCCTCTTGCAGCTTCTGCCGCAGGCCCTCTTTCTCCTTCACGTGCATGGCCGTCTCAATGTCGTGCTTGGCCCGCAAGTTGCCCAGCTCCAGCTGGTGCTCCATCTTGATGCCCTCCATCACGGCCTTCAGCTCCCCGATCTCCTTCTGCTGGGCACCTGGGCTCGAGTTCAGGGTGGCCTTGAGGTCCTCCAGGGACTTCTGGTGGTCCAAGGCCAGCGAGTCCAGCTTGGACTTCCAGTTGTCCATGAGCCCCATGTTCTCGCTGGTGGCCTGCTGGACCTTGGCCTTGAGGTCCACCACCTCCTGCGCATACTTCTCGTTGGCCGCCCGCAGCTTCTCCACCTCCGCCTGGTAGGCCCTCAGCGCCTTCTCGTACTTGTCCCTCAACAGGCCGCTCTCCCTCTGGTGCTCCTGGCTGGCGGACAGCAGCCGCTCCCGCAGCCGCAGGGTCTCGGCGGCCTCGGGGTGGTCGGCGGGTGGCGGGCCGGAGTGTAGCAGGCACTGCTGCAGCTCCTGGATCTCCCCGCGCCGCAGGCTCAGCTCCTCCTCCAGCTGTAGCACCCGTGACTTCTCGGCCACCGTGGTCAGCTACCGGGAGAGAGGGAGACTGGGGTCAGCGGGCCGGCTGGAGGGCACGGGGGAAGGCCGTGAGAAGGGAAGGATGCCCCACTCCACCTGAGCGCCGCCCTGCCCACCGCAGCTCCCAGGGAGGCTTCCCCAGCTTGTGTCCCAGTGACTCGGGGACTCCCTGGTCCCCGCTGCTCTAGGCGGTTTGGGAAAAATCGGTGGCGAAAGGAAACCATCTATTTGAGGTTATGGCTTTCTTCAAGTTCATGTTATTTTTAAAGGGCAGACACAACAGAGGGAATTCTGTACTATCCTGCTCTAGAAAAGTTCCAGCCGGAACGAGCTGATTCACAGAGAGGCCTTTTGGAGGGGGTGGCCAAAGAAGGGTCCGGTTTAATGTTTAACGCAGAAGAAAAAAAAAAAAAAGAATGCTCCCAGACCCTCCTTCTGATGGAAAACTCTGAGATCAGAGGCTCCGCCCGCCAGAAACCTACTTCGACTGTGTCAGTGATCACAGGTTTGGGTGCAATATATTTGAAAGTTTTAAATCTTTTACAAGCTTAAGAAATTTGTTTCTGAAGGTGACCTTTACTTCAATAAACCTGCTTTTGTTTTTCTAATCAGGTTGAACCCTAGAGGAAGATGCCTTGGTGTGGAGGACTCCAGCCTGTCAACCGTGACTGGGTCCGTTTCTTCAAGCAGACTCCGTGTCCATGCATGTGTACTGCACACGCAGTCACCTGGCAAAGGCCAGTGTGTGGACAGGGACCCGTGTGTGTCTCCAGATGCTCACGGGCACACACGTGCTCACTCGTGTACTGAGGTCGACCTGCGGAAGCCAACGGTCGCCCACCCCACACCCACAGCCTGTGTTCGGTGGTTTTCCCCGATCTCTGCTCTGCGGCTGCGTAACTCCACGGCCGGGGGAACAGCAGCTGGGCTGTCCGCTGGGCTGACCAGCTGTTTGGATGTGTGCCTGCCTGGGGGCCCAGCCCCCGGGGCATGCATGATGGGCGTGGAGGGGCTCGCAGGGTCTGGAGACTGGACTCAGACCCATGCCCTGGGAATCAGGGGGGACTTCACTCCCACGCAGAGCTCTCCCTGGCCCAGGAACCACTCCCACCCTGGGGCTGACACCGAGTCTCATGCCCTGGGAACACCCCACTCCCTCGAAGGCCCACCACTGCCCCAGGTCCTTCAGGTTGGCCCCTCACGCCATTCTATTTAAGACCCTCCAGGCTAAAGAATCCACAGTTAAAGGACCCACAGTCTCCCAACCTCTGCCTTCCCCAGCCTGGGGAGAAGGGAGGCATGGATAGGTTGGCCACAGAAGGGGCAGAATGTTCCCAAGAGCCCCCGATTTCTGAAGATGACAAAGCACGGTCATGGCAATGCAGTGGTGGGGGGGCGGGGGGGGGCTCGCACAGAACGCTCCCAGCCAGTGGGTCCACGAGCTGGGGAGCAAAGTCCCAGAGAACCAAGACCCCCTCCTCTCAACAAGCACCACATGGCCACGGAGCATAGAAGCACGTTCCTAAACCTCCCTAGAAGGGGCGCAAAAGGAAAGAAAAAAAAAAAAGTGAGGAGAGCGGCCAGAGAGAGAGAAAATAATAAAAACAGGGCAGCTGAAGGGGCGTCAGCAGGCGAAGGCGCTGGTGGCAGGAGGTGGCGGCGGTTACCCTGTTGTCGGCTAATTCTCGGAGCAGCCGCTCGGCCTGCGCCTTCTCCAGTAGCAGGTGTTTCTCCAGCTCGCCAATGCGCGCGTGCTCCAGCTGCGTCTGGGTCTGGTCCACCCGGGGCGGGTGGCGAGGTGGGGACAGGAGAGAGGGGCACAGGGACAGGAAGCCGGAGGAAGAGAGAAAAAGAGAGAGAGAGGCAGGTCATCTTCTGTGCACAAGGCAGGAGAGCAGGTGAAGGAAAGAGAGGAGGTCTGGGGAGGCGGGGCGGGGTGGGCCTGCTGCCCGCCCCTCACTGTGTCCCCGCTGGGTGTGTTTAAGGGCAGAGCACAGACTGCAGTAACCCTGCCCAAGCCGGCCCCTGGAAGGGGCAACAACGGGCACCTGGATCCCTTCTGTCACCCCGAGGTGGCCCTTCCCCTTGCAGCTCCGGGGCAAGAGCCAAAGCCTACTCCCCCCGCCCCATCGGGAAGCCTAGGGCTGTTTCTCATTTTAGGCACAGACTCCTGCACACAGGAAGCCCCCCCGTAAATGACCCCAGGATTCCTGGCCCCCAGGCCTGTCTTAAAGGTCAAAGAACCGACTGAACGGGAGGTTTTCAAATATACCCATACGGTCAGGATTCTCCCGGCCAGGCCTCCTTAGCGGAGGCTGGACTAGGCCTCCCACCACCCTGCCCCAAACCCGGCCCCAGCACTGCCCACTCCCCAGGCCCTGCCGAGGACGCCCGGCCTCCCGAAAGCACAAGAGCACTTTTGTCCCTGCCTCACAACACCCGCTTCACACACTGACAAAGCCCGACATTCTCCGGGCATCCAGGCTGGCATTTGGATTTCCCCTAAGAGATCTGCGAGGGCAGCAGAGGGCTGAAGGCCCAGGGCATCCAGAGGGGTCTGGACACCAAGCTCTCCATAGGGAGAAGCCAGGGTCCTCTGTCTGCATCCTCCCGCGCATCCCGTCATCACCAAGGAGAGACGAGGTGAGAGCAAATCTGCGCGGCAGTTCAGGAGAGGCGGGGCTTAGCACCGCAGCCTATTGTGTGAAAACCAAGAACACGCCCGACACGGGCAAGGGTAATGGCGACGGTGCAGACTCCCAGTACCGTCCCAGAAATACTCGTGCAGTTCACCAAGAGCTACAGAGACCTTTATGTCCTCTGGCCCGTGATCGTATTCCTGTGAATTCTCCTAAAGGAACAAATGCCTCTTCTCTCTCTCCCCCCAAGAGGGCAGCATGCCCCAGTGCTAAAATACAGCCCTGCTCAGTCCCTTCCAGAAAATTACAGGCTGAAGATGGTGCCTCAACCCCAGCCTTGCAGGGGCCGTGTCACCTTGCTCCTTCTCCTCTGATGACAGGCACAGCGACCCTGCCCGGGACCCACACTTACACAGAGCCTGATCACAAACACTATACCTGTGGCCCCGAGGGCAAGAAAAGCCTCCAGCTTCACAAGTTCATGGGCAACTTCATTTGGTAGCCCCTACAAAAGGACCCTTCACTCTCACTTTCAGAACTCCCAGCCTCCTGGTCCATGGGGGCACAGGAGAACCCATAGGAGCTTGGGGCGGGGGGAGAGCCCCTGAAGCCTAGATTTTAGGTGAGATGGACGACCTGGGAGGATGTAATTTCTGTCTCATGTGCCAACTTTAGAAGCCAAGCCCCGCCCCCTCCCCCCCCACACGGGGTATCTCGGTTATCTCCCTACCTCACAGCGGCCACTCCAGGGGGAACACCTCAGGCTCAGAATCATCCAGCAACTTGGGGCAGCAGGAGGCCTAAACCTCAGACTTCCAGGTTCTAGAGCCAGGGCCTCCCCACCCCCAAACCAGCCTGACTCCACGGAGGGGAGACGAAGACTTCCAGCAGCAACACCGAGCAGTGACAGAAGCTCCTGAAGTGGGGTACTCCCTGTGTCCCTGCCCCCGTCCAAATCCCGGAAGCTCGGTGAAGCCTGGCCTGAGCCCTTGACCTACAGCTTTCCCCCTTCTCCTTGCACGCATGGTGTCTACCTCACTCCAAAGCACAAAGTTACTGCCTTGGGACGCCCCTCGGATAACAGAAGGCTGCTATTATTAATTGGGGAGGAGTCTCCCCAACTGCACCAGTGACTCCTGAAGGCCAGAGGCACGTCGCCCCTCTTAATCTCCCTCCAGGCCTTGAGCTGCACAGCCAGTTCTCAACAAATAGCTTGATTCTGAGTTCTGACTCCTCCCCTTACAATGGGCGTTCCCATGCCAAGGAAAAATAACACCGAGGCGCTATTTAATTCACAAAACAGTAACACAAACCCCCTGGATGATAAAACAACAGCAAAACCCCAGTATCTTCAAGTCTAAGGTAGCTGCCTGAGGTCCCCACCAGGGGGGCAGCAGGGAGTGGCACACGTTTTCATGAGGCAACATGAGGCCACGCCCATTCAAGAACCACAAAACATGTCCCTGGCCTGTTTTCCAGAAGCATCTCACCATGCTGTGCCCTGCTCTGGCATCGGGGACAGGAAGGAGTGTAAGACAGGGGCCCCCCCAAGGGGCTTACATCTGGGGAGGGATGCAAACAATACGTGACCAGTGAGGACCATTTCAGACTGTGACTTGGCCTAGGAACAGAGCGAGGAGGGTGACGCAAAATCAAGGAGGCAGAGAAGGGCTCTCTGAGAAATACAATTTAAGGGGAGACCTGCAGGAAAAGCAGGAACCGGCTGACCAGGGCAGGGGTGGAGGAGAAACGAGGAACCAGCAGGTGCAGAAGCTCAGACAGAGCATGGGGTGTTCTAGCTCAGACAGGAGCCCCACATACCTGGAGCAGGGCTGGGTCCCCAGGGTCGTCCCTGGGCTACAGAGCCCAGCTTTTATCTAGAGTTGCGCCACCAGATGTGTGAGCAGGGAAGGGGCAGGATCTGATTTATGTTTTCAAGAGATTTGGTCATAGGCTGTCTGCAGTTTGCTTCAGAATAACCTGAGACAGGGCTGTGGATGGCGGTGAAACAAGAGTGGCCAGGAGCTGATCATCGTTGAAGCTGGGTGATGGGTAAATGGAAGTGCATCACACCAACCTCTCTACTTATGTTAAAATTTTTTCCCACGTTAAAAAATTTTAAAGATTCTTTTTGAAGGCTATCTGGCTTCAGTGTGGAACAAGAGAGGAAACACAGGGGCCAAACAGAGGGGTAACTTGTCCTAGGTCACCCACTGTGACCTGGTCCAGGAAGGTGGCGGCGGGGATGAAGACAATTTTGGAGGCAAGGTCAAGTGGGTTTCTGATGGAAGGATGAGGGAAAGAGAAGGTTCAAGATGAATTTTAGCTGCGGGGCCTGAGCAACCGTGTGGACTGTGGGTCCAATTACTGAGATGGGAAGGATAAGGGGGGTGCGGGGTGAAGGGGAGGCAGGAACAAACAGAGAGATCTGTCTGGGGCACGTTACATGTGGGGGGTGCTGTCCTGGGCTGAAGAGCATCTCCCCAAATTTCATGTCCACCTGGAACCTCAGAATGTGACCTCGTTTTGAATAGGGTCTTTGCACATGGAAGTAGTTACGATGACATCATACTGGGTTAAGGTGGGTCTGATGACTAGTGTCCTTATGAGAAGGTCACGGGAAGAGACACAGGAACACACAGGGAGGAAGGCCACGTGACGACAGAGGCAGTGATGCGGCGACAAGCCGAGGAACACCAGTGGCTGCCAGCCATCATCCTACCAGAGCTGGGAGAGAGGCATGGGACTGGCCGTGTCCACACCTTGATTTCAGACTTGTGGCCTCCAGCACCGTGAGAGCATAAATGTGTGCTGTCTGAAGCCACTGAATTGTGGTAGTTTTTTCCTGAAGCCCCGGGAACTACTACAAGTAGCTGTCACTTGCTCTTCCTGGTGGGGATGTCCAGTGGGTATACTGGTGTGGAGCTCAGGGGAGGACCAAGGGAATCGTGGGCTTATAAAGGGCATTAATGCCACAGACTGGACGCTCTCAGGGAGAGTGTGGACTGAGACTGAGCCCCTGGACAGGCCAACATTCAAGGTCAGGAAGGAGGTGAGAGGTTGGAATGGGGCACCTTGCGTAGCTGGGGGAGTGAGGACAGGAGAAGGACAAGCAGAGAACTGGGGTGACATAGCTGGAGGGGGACCAGAAGCTCAAGGATGTATTCTGGGTTTTATTTTTGACTTTTAAGACAGGTAAGGATGAGAGGGACTTTTGCCTTCTGGTTGCCATGAATATAGTCACAATAAAAACAGCAGCAACGGGGCTCTACTGCCCTTGGACTGAATTAGCTGTCTGTTACTGTCTGTCCCACCCCCACGCCTCTCCCAGCCAAGGCTGATTGGATCTGGGCTGGGCATCTGATCCAAAGCCAGCCAGCCCATTGGCTAGCCTGGGGCCAATCAGATTCTCCCAAGAGGACAGCTGGGAGACAGTGGGTGCTGGAGGCTGGGCGGATCCAGGAGGATGGGTGTCAGGGAGAAGGGAGCAGATGTGCCAGGAGACTTGCAGACACGGTGACAGACAGACAGACTGACCATGAGTCATGAGAAGAGGGAGGCCCCTCAGTGCGGGAGAATAGGCTCCATTTCTGATGCTGTTCCTCCTTCTGGTTCCCTGAACTGCCTGCCACTGGGGCTGTGAGACTTCCCTGCAGCCTTTCAGTAACCCCCGGATGACTGGACTTAGCAGGAGGGGTCTCTGTTCTTTGCAACCACAGGTGCTTTTCCCAGAAGCCCCCCCGCCCAGCCTCTGCAGGAGGGCAGCCGCCCAGCAGGAGAGCCTGCTACACATAACCACATGACCTGCCCCCTTGGCTAAGACGGAAACTTACACTGGAACACCCTGATACCAGGCTGGGGTCCCTACACCAGGCTGTGCCCCAGTATCCATCCTTTAGGCTCAGGCAGCAAAACCTGCCTCAACAGGGGCAGCTGTCCGTGACCCTAGATCACACATGTCTCTCCCCGAGCCATGGTCATCCAGGGACAGGACAGCCATGTGCACAATTTTGCTGGACGTTGGAAGTCATAGGGGTCTTAACACGGCTTTGTCACAAAATCAGAAACCGTAATTTCCCCTTGGAGCTCAGACATGATCTAGTGCAGTGATTCCCAAAGCATGGTCCCCAGACCAGCATCACCTGGCAACTTGTTAGAAATGCAGATTCTCGGGGCCCACCCAGACCTACCGAACGGCCACTCAGGCCAGGGCCCAGCATTTCGTGTCTGAACACACCCTCTAGGTGATGAATTCTCAAGTCTGAGAATCACTGACCTAGTTCAACCTCCTCATTTTACAGAGGAGCCAACAGAGGCCCAGGGAAAGGAAGAGGCTGCCCAAGGCCAATTAGGGCCAGGACCAGAGTGTGGAGAGGGACTGAACTGACTGCCCCCTGACCCATCTGACGATTCTGGGAGTCCTTGTCTTTTGTCACCTCCCAGGGAGCAGGAAGGGTCTCAGTGGAAAGGCACTCCTGCCCACCCAACTGTGAGCAGGCCTAATGAGCCCCGTGGTCTCCAAATGATTCGGTGAGGGGGGCTAGTGTTTGTCTTGGGGGGCAGGGATCCTTAAGTGCTTTACTCATTGATGTGAGCATCCTTCATCCCTCAGCTCAGAAAGGGTGGGTTGGATTGCAGAGTGAGAGTGAAAGGTCCAGACCCCTCGTCCAGGTGCTATAACTAAGGAGGCGCTGTAACTAGCCATTCTTACGGGTTGGATGCAGGAGTCAGGAGTCCTGGGTCCTGGTCCCACTGGCTGCTGACTTGCTCCATGACTGGGAGGGTCCCTTTGCCTTTCTGAGTCTGTTTTCCCGTCTATAAATTCTGTGACTCAACCACAAGCTATTTCCAGCCAAAATTTTACGTGGAATTCAAGATGAACACAGGGCCCAGGGAACACCTTTAGGGCTACTGCCCAAGAAAGAAGGGATGGGGGAGCCTGGCCACTATGTCCTCAGGCCCAGCTCTGTGGATGCCTTGGGTCCATTCCACCCAGCTGCTGACACAGGAAGCATGGTCCCTCTGGGGCTCCTGGAGCTGAGCCATTCCCACTTCTGACACCTGAGTCTCTCATGACTGCCACCCCCGCCCCCGCCAGGGTATGATCTTTGACCCTTCCCCATTTCTTCCTTGCAATACCCCCGCCCCCTCCCAGGGGGCCCAGAGTTGCTGCCTAGACCTCATGGCCATTTGCCCTTCGAGGGCTGGGCTTGGGGTGCAAGCCTGGGGTGGGGGGGCCTTTGATCATTACCTCCAGGTCTCCCTTGGTGATGGACTCCTCCTCCACTCGGAACTGCAGGTCCTCCACCTTCCTGCAGGGGGAGAGGGGGCTGAGTGAGCATCACCCAGAGGGGTGGGCTTTGCCAAGTCAGCAATAGCAGAGAGAGCCAAGGCCACAGGTGGCCCAAAGTCCACACTCAGATTATGCAGAAGACACTGCCCAAAGCCCCAGGTTCCCGGAAACATCCAGCCCTCCCAATTCACTGATCCATGCTCTACACAGAGAACACTGGCTTCTCTAAAATAGACACTGCTTTGGGAAAGATCCTCAGTGTTCTCCTTACTTGCTGCAAGAAATAAATCCTTCCTTCTGCAAAAAAATAAAAAAAATAAAAAATAATACACACACACACACACACACACACATATAAAATAGGAATGTTTAATGCAACATCCTTCCCCGCTAGGGTGGTTGTGGAAATAAAAAACAGAATGGATAGTAAATGGAAGCACTAACAGCTGTTTTCATCACAGCAGGGAACAGACATGTCGCATGGAACAGTCTGTGGGGAAGGAGGCCAGGTGGGCTTCTTCCCCTACTGACCCCATTCTCATTCCCTCCCCTCAAAATCAGGGCCCAGAGCCCCAGCCCCCACTGCTTGGGCTGCTCCCTGATGTGGAGGGCCCCCAACGCCCTGCTGCAAGTGTGGGGCCCACCCTCAAGGAGACACCCACCCACCCCCGAGAGAGCACAGGGAAGAGACACAGGCACATTACAGCTCACAAAGCTGCTACTCCTGGGGCCTCGTGACAGCTCCCAGCAGAGGATGAAACTAAGGCCCAGAAAGGGCCAGTGACCTGCCCAAGGTCACACAGCAAGTGCAGGGCAATGCTGGGACTTGCACCCAGGCCTTCCTGAACACAACTCCCACGACGTCTCAAAGGTCTGTTTTTGTTTGTTGGCATCAGGCACGTTGCCATGGGAACCAGATGTGTGGGCCCCACCGACCCTCTCAGGCAGATATGAATAAGCCCTCCTGTCTCCAAGTCAGACAGTAACAACAGCTCGTGGAGCACATGCCTCAGCTGAAAGCCCAAAACCAGACCCAAGTCGGGGGGAGGTGGAGGGCTGGGTCTGGGAGGTGCTACTGTGCAGGGGAGCAGAGGAAGCTGCAGAAATCTGTGTGTCAGCAGCTAGGAGACAAAGGGAGGCTTCTGGGCTGAGGGAAACCCTTGTCAGGCCCTAGTCAGCTCTGAGTTCCACCAGGTGACCCAGGACCAAGTCAGGCCGGAGTCCCCACACGGAGGGAACACAACTCCCACTTGCCACTGGCAGGACAGCAAGAGCCAGTGGCACCACTAACAGGCTGGTGACCTCAGGCAAGTCCGTTCCCTGCTCTGAGCCTCAGTTTTCTTTTCTGTGACCTGGGGGGCAAAACCTGCCTCCTGGGCTAACTGTGAGCCAGAGAGAGACAGAGCAGGTAAAGCGCCCCCAGCCCCGGGGCTGAGCCCCAGGCGCAAGGTGTTTCCAGGGGCCTTTTCCTGCTGCTTCTCTGAGCCTCGGTTTCCTGACACATGAAATGGGAATGAAGCTTCAGGACACGGGCTGTGAGCTCCACGTGAGGGACCTGATGCAGAAGGGGTGTTCCCTGCGCTGAACTGGGTCACGGGGTGGGGACATCGGATGCACGTCTCCCTAGTGAGAGGTCCCCCCACCCGCCTGGGCGTTCTCATGATGCTGCATGAGCCGAGCTGGGTAGGAACGGTGAACCCCACGTCAGGAAGGAAAACAGTGACGTATGTAGTGTCTCCCATGTGCTCAGTGTCATGCTGGGTGCTTTACTGGAGTTATCTCGTAAGTCCTCCCAACAGCCTGCAGAGATGGGGATCATCACCCCACTTCGCAGATGAGACGACTAAGGCCCGCAGAGCTCATGTCACCAGCCCAGGTGACACAGCCAGTACGTGGTGGAGGCGGGGTTTGTGCCTGCTGGTCCCGAGCCTTGCTTTTCCTGGTCATCCTTAACAAGGCTCTGGGAAAGTGTCCTGCCAGGACCAGGACAGGAGCGGCACCTACCTCCTCTCCTCCTCCAGCTGGTTGGACAGGTCCACCTTCTCTTTCCGCACGCTCTCCACCAGCAGCCGGGCCCGCTGCAGCTTCTCCTCTGCCTCTGCAACATACTGGGCCCCAAGCGAGGGCCAGGACAGGGTCAGCCTCCTCCTGGGGACCGGGAGCCAGGTGGGGGACGGGTGGGTGTGGAGGGGGTGCAAGGAGCCAGGCCTGGAACCCAGCCACCCCTACTCCCCTGCCAGCCCTAGTCTGACCGGAACCGTGGACCTAGATGTGAGGGAAGAGGGCCGGCTGAGTGCCAGGGACGGGAACCTCAGGTCCACCTGCCCCCAGTACCTGCCACCTCCCTCAGCCCTTGAGGGCCTAAGACCTATTGTCTTGTCAAGGCCCCTGTCACGGCACACACGAGCTTGGCCTTAGTAATTCCAGAACCCGAGGGAAGAGTGAGCCTGGCTCCAAACGGGGACAGGGGCCTAGGAGGGAGCTCCCACGTGGGGAACAAGCAGCAGGGAAGGGTAGACACATGACAGCAGCAGAGCCAAGGCTATGGGCAAGGACTTCCTTCCCTGAAACCCAACCCAGGAATCAATCTGCTCGAAAGCACGGTCTGAAATGTGGACAGAGGTACCCCAAAAATGTTTACATCAGGATTATTTAGAAAAAGTGAGGAATTGGAAAACAACCTAAACACCAGCAGGGGACAGGCCACGTCAGTAAGGACACGGCCCGCAACAGACGGCCACGCAGTCCTTCAAACGGGGAAGAATTTTCCATGACCTAGAAATCGTGCTCGCACTATAGGAAGTAGGAAAAAGCAGGACACGCAACTTTGTATCGAGGTTCTGGAGGTGGAATGTGGACCTACCACTGGAAGGAAATTCACCAGGAGGATGAGGGGTGTTGGTAACATGCGTCTCAGTTTTCTCTGCTCACTGAGCGTGACTGAGGGACAAGAATGGCCCGAGGAGACCGCTGGTGCCCTCCGGGTGCTCCGTGGCCCTGCCTGCCACCCACCTGCTCATGCTGTGCCTTGAGCAGGGCGATCTCCTTCTCCACCTCACAGATGTGGCTCGTGGCCTTGGCCACCTCGGCCCGCTCCAGGTCCCGTTCAGCCAGCAACTGCTCGATGTGCTGCTGTTTCTCCTTCAGCGCCTCTTGCAAGGCAGTCGTGCCCGAGATCTTGCGGGCATAGCGCGAAGAGGTCTCCGTGAGCTGCAGGAAGGCGTGGGTGCAGGCAGGACTCAGGGATGCGGAGCACCGTCCAGGCAACCCACCACTACCCAGCAAGTGGGGGGCCCAAGTGCCTCAACTCCTGGGGTTCGGTTCCTCCCCTCCCAGGGCCCTAGACACTCTGCCTAGTTATGTAGAGGGAATCATGATGTTTGCGATCCAGGGAACTTCCTCTCTCAGCAGAGTCACAGCCCCTGGGGGTCTGCCTCAAGGTGGGCTCTCTCACCTGGGCCACCTTCTCCTGGACTAGGAGGAACCTCCCGTGTAGACAGAGCTCTGCTGGAAGGGCAACCTCACCTTCCCTCCTCACCCAAGGTGGCTGTGCCAGCCTTTCTAAAGCACCTGCCCTGCACCTGTATCACCTGTGTGCACCTGTATTACCTGCCCTGCCTCTGTATGACCCTCTTTAACTCCCAGGGAAGGGCTTAAGCTACTGACAAATCGGTAATATAAAAATAACAATAAATGTAAATGGGTCAATTTCTCTGTTAAAAAATATATACTTTCATCTTTGTTCAAAAACTCCAAACTGACGGATGCCTGGAACCAGAGCAAGTCAGGGGACAACTGGGTCTCTCTGTCCCCGCCCCACTCCCATACACACACCAGGGTATCCCTCACCAGGCCACTGCGGCTGGGCCGGCCCCCCACGGAGGAGGCCACAGAGCTGACAGAGCTGATGGAGGAACTGCTGGGACTGTGGGTCAGTGCCGAGACTCCCATGGCCATGCGCTTGGTCTTCTTGGCCTTGGCTGGGCTGGTGGATGGGAAGCCGATGCGGATTACCTTGTGGATGGGTGCGAAGAGACCAAACTTGGGTGGGCACTGGAAGTACCTGGAGAGGTAGGAGAGACCATGCTGCTGTCACAACCCCACAGCCTGGAGCCTGGCCTGCCTCCCCTACCTCTTCAGAGCCCAGCAGAGAGAGGCTTCTCCTGGGGGACCCGTCACCCACACCCTAAGACCAATAGACAGGACTCCCAGAAAGGGAATAGAGGTGAGCAGGGCCTGATGTTCTGCATAGCCATGAACAGCGGTTGGGCATATTTCTGGGGGATGGGGGAATAACAATTACCGAGCACCTGCTCTATGCCAGTCCCTTTACATAAATGCTCATTTCGATCCCCCAACACTCTATTGTTATCCATATTTCACAGACGAGATTTAGGCTCAGAGAGGTTAAGTGACCTGCCCACAGTCAGAGAGCTGGTTAAATGGCAAAGCTGAGACTGGACCCAGTGGACTCCAAAGCCCACTGTGCTTTGTCTCCCAAACATCAGTCAGAGGCCCCCAGCCGTACCTGCAGCCCCACTCTCATGGCTGCCTCTGGACCACCCCCAGCCCCAAGGCTCTCTGCCCATGGAGCCCCCGAATGGAGAAGCAGAAGCCTGAAGGAGGCACCTCAGGCATGGGGTGAGGGATGCTGCCCAACCTGTCCCTGGATTCTGGAAGCAAGAGTAAATTGAGAGAAACATCCGTCTCGAAAACAGGAAGGCAAGTGTTGTCATGGAAGTCTGGATCGTCTTCTCTCAAAACCTCTCTAGCCATGGATTCCACGTGGGACCAGGGACCTAGTTCTGTCCAGTTTCCCGCTCACCTTGAAACTGCCACCCCACCTGCCTCTTCCCACATTCAGGTCTTTGTGCAGCCTGACCCCCAGCCTAGCACACCTTCCTTCTCAGAGCTGTCGCAGCCTCACCTGGACGACAGAACCGAGCCCAGGGACAGCCAACACAGGCTCGCAGGCCACCGTGCCTTACCCCACACCCCCGACACTGCTCAGTCACAGCATCAACCCCCCCCCAAAGGGCCCAGCATGGCCTCAGACCTTCTCAACCCAGCATTCCTGGTAGTCAATTCCCTTTAATCAGAGATGCTGAGAAACCCGGGACCCAGCTGTGACCCTAACCTTGGCTGTAGAGCACCAAGCACTGTCTGATTATTTCCTGTGTCACCCAGGGCAACTCTCAGAAGGCAGGACCCCTGCCTCTCCTTTTCTGGTGCTCCCACCTCACTTAGTCATGGGTGGCAGGGGGAGGGGAACCCAGGGACAGATGACTCTCCTAGCGCTTGCTCGTGACTCTCTGTGTGGCCTTGGGCAATGACCTCTCTGGCCTTGGTTCTCTGATCTGTAAAATGGGGGTGACAGTCCCGCCACCTGCTTCCGTGAGCTGCTATGACAGAAGGGAGGTGGCAGCATCTGTACATGGCATCTGGCACAGCCACCCAGATGCTTAACACTGGCATTCTCAGATGCCCCAACCCCGACCCCTGCACCCACCCTAGGAGAAGAGGACTCCCTTCCTCCCTCCCCACCATACCTGGTGCCCGCCACTGCCCCATCATTCTTCCCAAGGGGCTCGTCCAGCTCCACGCCACACCACTCGCCCTTGGCAAAGTCTGTCTCCCCGACGTACCGTACCACACCAGTCTTCGTCCCACCAACCTATAGGCACACAGAGAGACTCAGGTCCAGAGGATGCAGTGGGAACTGCGGAGAGGGCACAGGCACCCAGGTGCCCGGGCTCATCCCACGCCTCCCTTCCAGTGTGCAAGGGCCAGGGGAGATGAGGAGGAGGCCCAAGGACAGCTGGGAGGGGTACAGGTATAAACAGTGCTTCCCAGGGCTGTCCCAAGCAAGAGCTCTGGAGTCAGGAAGACAGACCTGCGTTCAAACCCTGCCATTTACAAGCTGTATGAGCTTGGGCAAGTGACCTAACCTCTCTGAGCTCCAGCATCTTCATCTGTCAAAATGGCTTTTGTGAAGATTAAGTACTAAATGTGCAGTGTCTGGAGCATACTAGAGTCTCAATAAACGTTATCCATAAAAATGGTTTAGGGGGTGGGAGGGAGACGCAAGAGGGAGGAGATGGGGGATATATGTATATGTATAGATGATTCACTTTGTTATAAAGCAGAAACTAACACACCATTGTAAAGCAATTATACTCCAATAAAGATGTTTAAAAAAAAAAAAAAGGTTTAGGGAATTCCCTGGCAGTCCAGTGGTTGGGACTCCACGCTTTCACAGCCGAGGGCCCGGATTCAATCCCTGATCAGGGAACTGAGATCCCACAGACCGAGCTGTGCGGCCAAAAGGAAAAAAAAATGGTTTGAATGGAGGTTGCCAGGAGCTGGGCAGAAAGGGAAGTGGGGAGTTGTTTAATGGGAATACAGTTTCAGTTTCGCAAGATGCAAAAGACCTGTTGCACAACAATGTGAATATACTTAATACTACCGAATTGTACGCTCAAAAATGGTTAAGAAGGTAAATGTTACGTTACGTGTATTTTACCACAATTAAAATAACTCAGGACAGGCCAATAATCAGGAATACTACTGTAACGATGATTTAAAAAACTTTCAATTCAAGTTATATATATACATAAAGTTTTACATATATATATATATACACATATACGTATATATATATACATATATATATATATATATATATATACACTCCCAAAGCCTTAAAAAACCTTATGTTTCTCCACCTCTCCCCAGAAGCACTTTCACTCTTTAAGATGAAGTTTTTGGTGTTGACCTCCATATTTCTAAATGACACGCTAATATTGCTACTTGTCAATTTTTCAATTTGGGGGTGACATCCATCTACGTCTCATCAGGGAAGGGCAGGCGTTGCCTCCCCATCACCAGGCTGCACACACCCCTACTGGGTTTCTACCCCTGCCACGCAGTGATGGCTTCATTTTGATCAGACTCCATTAAATAAATTAATAAATTAAATTTATTAAACTTAATTTCCTTAAATGTATCTTCTAGTACTTCTATCTTAAATTTATCTTCTAGTACTTCTGTGATGTTTCTTGTGTCTGCAATCAGGTTTTTCATTATCCAGAGCTTTTTTGTTGAATATCCGTATTTATATTCCGTGGCTTTCTGTTCAGATTTGACACGGGTATCACCTTCTCTTATTTCTCACAGGACCGGCCACCCTCCCCAGAGAAGAAGCTTCTGCGCCCTCTAGAGGGTGGAGGCTTGGCCGCCAGTGATCTAGGAGCAGAATGAGGGAGAAGCCAGTGGGAAAAAGGGGCTCGGCTTTTAGGATAGACATGTTCATTTAATCCTCCCTTTTCAGTCCAACATGCCAGGGGTTCCCCCATCCAAAGACTCCTTCTCTGAACCTCTCACGAGACAACCACTCATCCCAGACGTCTGCTGGAGGGGCAGTCACCGCACAGAGGTTGAGTCTGAAGATTTTTCAAACAACGTCAGCTCCATTTCCAGAGGCCACCACACGGCTGACTTCCCATCCTCAGGGGGCTTCTGAGGGAAACACTGACTGCTTCTCTGCTTTCCCCGCGGCTGCCTGTGTGCTGGGCTGCACTGGGTTTCCAGTGGTATTTCTGCTGTCTCCTCTCCTGTTCTCTTTATCCTTGAGGGTTTAATACCTTTTTTTTTTTTTAAATCCCTTCACTGTCATTCTAGTGCAAATTCAGGAAAGGGTGAAAATAAATGTGTGTGTTTATCTACTGTGTTTATCTGAACCAAAATAGGACTTTCTAAATGCTACCTTCTCTGACACCCTTAAGTATGCCTCAGGTGTGCCCGAAAGGAACCAGCTCCCTAATTAAAACTCACTCTATTCCCACCATTTCTTAAGGACTGGCTACGTGCCAGGCACATTGAAGACATGAATTCTAAACCTTGCAATTCAGGAGCTCCCTGGTGGCCTAACGGTTAGGATTCTGCGCTTTCACTGCAGTAGCCCGGGTTCAATCTCAGGTTGGGGCACTAAGTCCCGCATGCCGCGGCGCACAACAAAAGAACAAAACAAATCCCCAAAGCCATAAGGGAATACTACGAACAATTACATGCCAACAAATTTGACAACCTAGAAGAAATGGACAAGTTTCCCCCTCACCAGACCCCACTGCATGTGTGCCAGGCCCTGCCCTCCAAGGCATGAGACCTTTCCCTTCTTTCTTTATTATATTTAACCTGTCTTTACCGTACAAAATTAATAGACTTTTTTTAAGATGTTGCTTTTTAAAATTTATTTATTTGGCTGCATCAGGTCTTAGTTGTGGCATGTGGGATCTTCATTGCAGCGCGTGGACTTCCCTCTAGTTGCAGCGCGAGGGCTCAGTAGTTGTGGTGTGTAAGCTTAGCTGCCCTGCAGCATGTAGGATCTTAGTTCCCCAACCAGGGATTGAACCCGCACCCCCTGCGTTGAAAGGCGGATTCTTAACCACTGGACCACCAAGGAAGTCCCTAATAGACTTTGTTTTATAGAGATATTTTAGGTTTCTGGAAAATTTGAGCAGAAAATACAGAGAATTTCCACATATCCCCTCACCTCTTGCCCCTACAGTTTCCCCTTATTAACACCCTGCATCAGTGGGGTGCCTTTATTACAATGGTGAGCCAACAAACTGTTATTAACTAAAGTCCATAGTTTACATTAGGGTTCACTCTAGGTGTTGTACATTCTATGGACTTTGAGATATATAATGACTCGTACCCACCATTATAGTATCACACAGAATAGTTTCACTGCCCTAAAAATGCTCTGTGTTCCACTATTTATCCCTCCCTCCCCTACCCCCTGGTAACCAACGATCTTTTACTGTCCCCAAAGTTTTGTCTTTTCCAGAACGTCATACAGTTGGAATCATATAGTACGTGGCATATTCCCACTGGCTTCAGTCACTTAATACTACGCATTTAAGGTTCCTGAATGTCTTTTCATGGCTCGACAGCTCAGTTCCTTTTAGCCTTGAGTAACACGCCACTGTCCGGATGCACCTTAGTTTATTTATCCATTCACCTACTGAAGAACATCTCGGTTGCTTCCAAGTTTTAGTAATTAGGAATACAGTTGCTAGAAATATTTGTGTGCAGGTTTTCATGCAGATATGTCAGCTCATTTGCGTAAGTACCAAGGAGCAGGACTGCTGAATCGCGTGGTGAGAGTATGTTTAGTTTTGTAAGAAGTGGCCAAGCTGTCTTCCTAAGTGCCTGTGCATTTTGCATCCTGGCCCTCCCCTGCAATGCACCAGAGTCCCTGTAGCTCCACTAAGGGACTGTCCCTCCCCACACCCCCACTGGGGGACAGGCTGGGCCCCAGTCTCCAGAGGGATGAGCCCCACCCGCTCCTTTTCCAGCCCCTGAGGGTTATCTGTGAGGCTGGAATCCCCACTGGCCTGGGCCAAACAGCGACTACATCCCGGGTCTCATAAAACAAGGGAGGTGGGCAGATTGAATTTATCTGTTTCTCCGGGATTTTCCTGAGGAAGTTAAAACAGGTGACTCGTTTAAAATAAACCCATGCATCTCGCCCACAAGGACAGACAGCTCTGCCATCAGGAGGCTGGGGCAAGTCCCCCCGTCTCACAGGGCAGCCATGAGGGTCCAGTGAGGGGCTCATTTCCAAGGCCTGGGGCAGCACCTGCTGGGCCGCTGGGGCGGAAGAGCAGAGCAAGCGGGGAAGGAGGGGGTCCTGGTAGGAAAGAGGCTGCCCGGGAGAGACGGGCAGGTGAGTGGTGCCACTGGGCCACCTTCAGGGAGATGAGGGGACAGAGGTGAGCAGCCCCTCTCGGTGACCCTCCCTGACCATGTCCACGGTCGCTGACCTGAACAGCTAGTGAGGGGCATCTGGGGCTCAACTAGCTTTTGCGGCATCGACGTCATACACGAGGTACCTCACTCGCTCTCAGGACCACCTGGCAGGGCCGTGAGTCATTCACTGAGCAGAGGGTTTGAGCGCCTTCCTGGCACCAGGCTCTGTTGCAGGCACTGGGGGAGCAACCATGTGAGCGAAACGCCACAACCTTCCTCGTCAGGGCGGGAAGCAGACAGCCCAGCAGTAAGTGAGCAAATGCTGTCATTCCAGGCGGATGACAAGGGCTACGTGGAAGAGTACCGGAGGGCCCCGTCTCCAAGAGGTGACACCGGCACAGAGGCCTAACGGAAGCGGGACAGTGAGCTGTGGGGAGCCCTGGGGTCAGAGTCCCAGGTGGAGGAGGTCAGCAGGGCACAGCAGAGGCACTGACCTGGTACGGGAGCAAAGAGAAGGAGGCCAGGGCGGCCGAGTGCAGCCAGGACGGAGGGCGAAGTCAGATCATACGAGGGTGGGCGGGCAGACCACAAGGGTCTGGGGGCCATGGGAAGATGGGTGGGTTTTATCCCACATGAGACGGGGCCTCCTGGAGTGTTGGGCCCTGAGAGGGGGCAGGGAGACCCAGGAGGGGGCGGCAGTTCCACTGCTGGAGAGAGAGGACCTGCCCACAGAGGCGGGGGGCTGGGGACCAGCTGGGGTGTATTTTGGAGGCGGCACCAGAGGCCTGATTGTGAATCACGTGGTCAGGAGGAGAGAAAAACAGGACGCAAGGCCAACTGCCAGGTTCCTGGATTGGTCTGCCGGAGACACGTGTGCCATTTACTGAGATGGGGAGGATGGGGGGAGGACGGTGGGGCGGGGGAGCAGGTCGGGGATGGGGGTTGGGTGTGTTATAGTTTGCACTGTGTTCCCCAAAAAGACATGCTGAAGCCCTGACTCCCACGACTATGAGAGTAACCTGATTAAAAAACAGGGTCTCTTATGGGAGTTCCCTGGCGGCCTAGCGCTTAGGATCCCGGGCTTTGACTGCCGTGGCCCGGGTTCAATCCCTGGTCGGGGAACTGAGATCCTGCAAGCTGTGCGGCACGGCCAATAAACAAACAAACAATTACATAAATAAAAATAGGGTCTTTTAGATGTGATCACATTAGGATGAGGTCATGAGGGCGGGCCCTAATCCAGTATGACTGGTGTCCTTGTAAGAGAAGAGACACGGAGGGAAGAAGGCCATGTAAAGACTGAGGCAGAGACTCAAGGAGTGCACCTACAAGCCAAGGAATGCCGAGGAGTGCAGGCAACACCAGGACCCAAGAGAAGGGCATGGAGCACATGCTTCCCTTGATCCTTCAGAGACAGCATGGCCCTGCCAACACCTGGGATTTCAAATGTCTAACCTCCAGAACTTGGAGAGCGTACACTTCTCTTTTAAGTCATCCAGTTTATGGTACTCGTTACAGCAGCCATAGGAAACTAATGCAGGTTAAGTGGAGATGTTGACTAAGGGCTTGACACACGAGACAGGAGATGGAACCCTGATGGAACCCAGCCAGAAGCCCCATGACACACAGAGGAAGCAGGAGGCAGCTCTAGTACCTCCTGGGCCCCCTGCCTCACCTGGCTCTGCCCCCCATTAGCAGAGCCTGAACACGGAGGCCCAGCAGCCCTGTGTGCTCGGTGGGCCACCGAGTCCCCTCCTGCTCACCCCTCCCCGCTCCCAACAGACACCAGCTCCCTCTGCCTGAGCACCCAGGACAGCAGCCCCCAGGATGCCCCCTGGCCAGTCCTCACAAACCTCTCCCGTCTACAGCCAGGCCTCACACTGGGCATCACAGCACTTGCCCCTCAGCTGTGAAGACTCCGGGGTGAAGAAACAACACCCAGAACAAGGAAAGAAAACCAGCCTTTCCCGAGGGCTCACTACATGCCGGGAGTCTTCCTTATTCTAATTATTTGTTTGTTTGTTTATTTATTTATGCCATGCCATGGCATGCGGGGTCTTAGTCCCCCTATCAGGGATGGTACCCACGCCCCCTGCAGTGGAAGCTCAGAGTCTTGACCACTGGACCGCCAGGGAAGTCCCTTCCTTATTCAATTTATACAAATCCTACGAAATGGGAATATCAGGCCCATTTTAAAGATGAGGAAACTGAGGCTCAGCACCCTGCCCTGGGACACTGCTGTGAAGGGCAGAGCTGAGCTCATGCCCAGGCCTGTACACCCCAGAGGCCACCTTGCAGCCTCTACACTACAGATGGCCCTGCTGGGTGTCAGTTCTCAGCAGAGTGGTGGGAACTTGACCGGGGCCTGAGGAGAGAGGGAGACACCTGCAGAGAGAAAACCTCATTCCTCATCTCTCAGGAGGCTGGTCCCACACTGCCCAGGCCAGCTGCTGAGGGGGCAGCAGGCAGGACACAGCCCTGCAGAGAACCTACCCACCCAGTGCAGAGGGGCCGGGCTGCTCAGACCGCCTCACGGGCTGGTACACTCTGGGTTATCTGCAAGGCCAGGCTGCACCGGCAGGGAGCTTTGGGATACGCCGGGAGAGGGTGTCAGCAGTAGAGGCGATTCCCTGGAAAGGTTTCTTGGTCCACCCTCCTCAGGATGCTTCTGTGGCCAGTACATGAAGGGACATAAAGGGGCAGAGACTTCAAGTACTTGGAGATGCTCCACTCAGATCCCGCTTCCAGGAAGCCCTTGCTGCCCTGCTGTGCGGAGTCCCTCGCCTGAGATGGGGCACTCACATGCGGTGACTGAGAGAGGCCGGGGCAGAAAGGCCCGGACACGTTGGCTCAGCATGGGACGCTGTGATGGGCAATCTCGCTCCAGAGCTGCCCCAGGTTGGCCGAGACTCTGTCTGGCCTGCAGAGCGGTCTGACTTCTCCCTCTGCCCAATCTTTCACAGAAGTTAAAAGCCCTAAGAAACACCCCAAACCCCACCTTGGCGCCTACTTTTGGAGAACCCGACCCTCCACAGCAACCTATGAGCCATCTGACATCTTTGGGGGTCAGAGCTCTCCCATTACCCCACTGACATCCATTCCTTGCGGCTTTGGCCCTGGGGCACCTCTTGGAGCCACAAGCAACCAGCCAGGCCTCTTCCTTCCTGAGACAGCCTCCTCTGGTCCTTGCTGATCATACCCCATGCTGGCAACCGTAGCTACCAAGATACTTCCAGCCCTCCACCTGGACTGCTGGATCCACTCGGGGTGGGGGGGATACAGAGGACATTCCAGGACTGATAGACAGAAGCCCAGGCCAGCCCATGATGTGCTGTGTGACCCCAGGCAACCGCTCACCCTCTCTGGCCTTCACGGTCCTTCCCTGTACAATGAGTGATTAAGGCCCGGTGGTCTCTGCCCCAGAAGGCCTGTCTGAGTCTGGATCAGCCCCCGGGTGGGGCTGTCTTCCTACCCCTCTTCTGTGCCACGAGTTCTCAAGCTGCCTTTCTACATAGTCTCGGTTCCTGCTTCTCCGTTAATTCCCCTGGAATGTCTCTTCTCTTCCACGACCTAAATCCCAAACTAATGGCTGGCTCTAGAGTCTGCCGCACCAGCCCTGCTGCCTCTGGAGAAACATCCCTAAAACCACGCGGACAGACCCACTTCCTGGGGTGGACCCTCGGGACCACACCCTGGGGAACACACAGCAGCTATGTCTCCACCAGCTAGGCAGCTGAGTGCCCCCCCATAGGCTCCCCGGGCCTGGAAGGTGCCCAGGACCAAAGGGAGTGGTGGGTGTTCCCAGGCAGAAGGAAATAGAGAGGTGGCCTGGGATGCCAGGGTCCCACCGGCCTGGGCCAGTGGGCCTGGGTCCCGTCTCAGCTGTGCCAGGCATGTTCTAAAAGTCTGCGTGTCCTTGGACAAGTCATTGCATCTCTCTGCTCCCACCTCTGCCATGCGCCCCAACTCCAGACACCCAGGATCCTTGAGTACTTCCCCAAACTCACCCAGTCCGAGCTACGGGAGCACTCGGGGAGGGAGGATTTCAGAAGAGGAAGTTGGGGCGGAATAGAATGGTTCAATGCTGGAGGAATTTCAGGGATTAGCCAGAAAGGTTATCTGTGTGCGCGCGCGCGCCTGTGTGTGTCCTGGGGCGGGGGAGGGGCCGAGGGCGGGAAGGACAAAGGCAGGACAGCCCAGCTCTGCCACTTCTACTCTGGGTGCTGTGGGAAACTCAGGCCTGATTCTCATCCTCAGCCTGTAAAACGGAACAATGCGCATGTGCGTCGTGGGCAGCTGGGATAGTAAAAGGTGAGTCCATGCAGCTCAGTGTGGAAACTCCAAACCACACCTGAAACTTCTGCCAGTTTCGCTCTGGCAGGCATGTGACAAGATGCCCAGTATTTAAGTGACACTATTCCAGCAAGGTCAGGCATGTTCCCCCTGTGTCACCCTCCCAGGGGTTCCTCCGGGGGCCAGGGCCCCTCAGGGTTGAAGAGGAAATGGATTCTGTGTGTAAAGTTCTTGGCACAAGGCTCCACTCCCAGCGAGCACTCAGCCAGTGAAAGCCAAGGACATGCAGGCCGACGTGAACCGCTGTGTGACCTCAGAGAGGCTCCCCGAGCTCAGTCCCTCCCTGTGCCCAGGACCCCATGGCCCAGGGAGAATGCCCACCCTTCATGGACTTTAATGCTGATACCAGCTAACACTTCACAGAGCTTACTTGGAGCCAGACCACATTCTAAACACTACACATGCAGCAGGTGAACTTTTTTTTGTTTTGGCCATGCTGTGCAGCTTATAGGATCTTAGCTCCCCAACCAGGGATCAAACCTGGGCCCCGGCAGTGAAAGCACAGAGTCCTAACCACTTGACTGTCAGGGAATTCCCAGCAGGTGAACTTTCATCCCCATCTTACAGGTGAAGAAACTGAGGCAGAGAGAGGATAAACAACTTGCCCACGACTATTTGGCGAGTACTCGGACCTCCTG
Source organism: Lagenorhynchus albirostris (assembly GCF_949774975.1). Classification (NCBI taxonomy): domain Eukaryota; kingdom Metazoa; phylum Chordata; class Mammalia; order Artiodactyla; family Delphinidae; genus Lagenorhynchus; species Lagenorhynchus albirostris. The sequence goes on from NC_083109.1 coordinate 78,129,381, forward strand.
GGGTAGTGTTGAGGTCCAAATGAAACCAGGACCCAGAGGTATCACTGAAGAGCAGCGTAACTTAATGGACATAAATTCTGTTATTTATGTTCAAAAATAACAAATATTGTTCATGCCTTTGACCCGGGTCAGAAGCAGGTTTGTGGCTGGTGAAGCTAACGTAGCTTAGGTAATCAGAGCCCCTCACATACGCTAGCCTCTCTGGAGGCTCTGAGTGGGGAGGGCCCTGACAATACATTCATGGGATCACGTGATTTGTAAAATTTGCGAAAGCAATATTTTTTGTATTGTTGTTTCCTAAAAAGCCCCCATCCTCAAATTGTATAAGCTCAGGCCTCTACCTTCATTCATGTCCAGGATATAATTTGTTAAAGGGAGGGGTAGGGATAGGAAGATGCTGTGTCAGGTGTTTATAGAAGGCATACGGGAGAAGTAGCAAGTCCCAGGGTCGGCCGAGCCAGCTGGATCCTGGCTGTGCACAGCGGTCCAGGCTGGAGGACTAACCCAAGGGAAGCTGTGGACTAGGGTGGGGCATGTGGGGCTCCAACCTTGAGGTGAAAGTAAATCCCTCCTTCAAATTCCTCTCCCCAACCCACCAGAATCCAAGCATGTCCTGTTTCCAGGGCAGTCACAGTTGATGAGTGAATAAAGGAATGAATGGCCCAGCACCTCCTGGCTGAGTGGCCCTGGGCAGGTTGTTTTCCAGGACTGAGCCCAGTTTCCTCATCTGTAAAATGGGGAGATAACACCCACTGCGTAAGGCAGCGGGGAGAACCAAAAGAGACAAGGTGCAGAAAGTGCTGGGCATGGATTCGCCCTGGAGAAAGCAGTGTTTCAAACCAAAAGATGCAACCCAGTCTCAGGCTGGGAAGTCACTGGGGCCCGTCTGCTGCTACTGCCAACCCTGCTGAAGGGCTGCAGTCTGGCGAAGATTTCCAGAGCAGGGCCTGCCTCGTGACAGCTTGAGTGCCCACTGCTCAGTACGTCCAGTTCTCACTCCCTGAGGGGGGAGCAGGTGCAAGAGGATTTCCAGGCAGGATCACACTGGGGTTAAACCTCTCTCCTCTCCCAACCTGAGGAGCATTCAGGGATGGTCAATAACCCTAAGGGGCTCCACTTCCCACCCCACAGGGCACTCACATGACACTACCCAGGTCTTGCACAGCCAGAGTCCTTGGTAACTACGATGCACTTCCACGGCCAGCAGCTTCTCAATGATCCCAACGAAAGTATCACACGGGAGTTATCTATGCCCGTTTTGCTGAATGGACAGATGATGAATGAATGGGAATGAGGCCCAGTTAAGTGAATCGCCCAGCATCACACGGCTGGGAAGTAGCAGCAAAGGCACGAACCTGGGCCTGATTTCCCTGCAGTGGCCATGGCCAGCAGGTGCCCTCAGATCCCAGGCACCCCCAAGGACAGCTCAGTGAGACTGTAAGCCGGCTTGCCTGACCACTCGGGGTTCTAGCTGATTAGATGTCTGAACCACCCGACCTTGGGCCAGGGGTCTTTTTTTTTTTTTTTAATTGGAGTATAGGTGATTTACAATGTTGTGTTAGTTTCAGGTGTACAGCAAAGTGAATCAGTTATACACATATATATATCCAGTCTTTTCTGGATCCTTTTCCCATATTCGTCATTACAGAGTATTAAGTAGAGTTCCCTGTGCTATACAGTAGGTCTTATTAGTTATTTATTTTATATATAGTAGTGTGTGTATGTCAATCTTCCAACTTATCCCCCCCTTTCCTCCCTGGTAACCATAAGTTTGTTTTCTATGTCTGTGACTGTATTTCTGTTTTGTAAATAAGTTCATTTGTACTATTTTTTAAAGATCTCACATATAAGCAATATCATATGATATTTGTCTTTCTCTGTCTGACTTACTTCACTCGGTATGACAATCTCTAGGGCCATCCACGTTGCTGCAAATGGCATTATTTCGTTCATTTTTATGGCTAATATTCCATTGTATACATGTACCACATCTTTTTTATCTGCTCCTCTGTCAATGGACATTTAGGTTGCTTCCATGTCTTGGCTACTGTACATAGTGCTGCAGTGAACCCTGGGGTGCATGTATCTTTTCAAATTATGTTTTTCTCTGGATATATGCCCAGGAGTGGGATTGCTGGATCATATGGTAGTTCTATATTTAGTTTTTTAAGGAACTTCCATACTGTTCTCCATAATGGTTGTACCAATTTACATTCCCACCAACCCTGTAGGAGGGTTCCCTTTTCTCCACACCCTCTCCAGCATTTACTGTTTGTAGACTTTTTGATGATGGCCATTCTGAGCCGTGTGAGATGATACCCCATTGTAGTTTTGATTCGCATTTCTCTAATAACATCTCAACATCTCTCACTGATGTTGAGCATCTCTTCATGTGCTTTTTGGCCATCTGTACGTCTTCTTTGGAGAAACATCTATTTAGATCTTCTGCCCTTTTTTTGAATAGGTTGTTTGTTTTTTGATATTGACTCCATGAGCTGTTTGTATATTTTGGAGATTAATCCCTTGTCGGTTGCTTCGTTTGTAAATATTTTCTCCCATTCTGTGGGTTGTCTTTTCGTTTTGTTTATGGTTTCCTTTGCTGTGCAAAAGCTTTTACATTTAATTAGGTCCCACTTGTTTAGTTTTGTTTTTATTTTCATTACTCTAGGAAGTGGAGGGCCAAGGGCCTTGAGCACTCTGGTCCCCAGCCTTTTCCAGTATAATCCTGGCACATCCACGCTGGTGGGCTGGATCAGTGGATAATATCAATGACAGCTAACATTTTGAGGGCACTAAGTTTCAGGCACTGTCTAAAGGCATTAACATGTATTCACACATTTCAAGCCACAAGGCAGGTACTATTAAAGTTCTCATTTTACAGATGGGAAGACCGAGGCCCAGGAAGGTTAAGACACTTGTCCAGGGTCACACAGTGACAGTCTCCAGGGTACCCACTTTACCTGTCTCCCTGGTCACTCTGTGGTTCTGACCAGGAGCGGGTACCCCAGCCTGGACCCCACCCGAGCCCCGTGGGTCCCCCACCCTGCCCAGTCCCGGGGATCCAGCTCACTTACGTGGGGTGGAGTGCTTGGGTTGGGGGGACTCACCAGCACACGGTCTCCCAGGCGCAGGTCCTTGTCACCCCGCTTCACAGAGCCGCTGTCGGAGAGGTTGGAGCCCGACTCGTTGCCGGTCTTGACGGAGCTGTTCAGGACGCTCTCCCGCAGGGGGATGACGCGGCTGGTCAGCGGCGGCGTGGCCGTGCCCGAGTGCAGCGACAGGTTCTGGGTGGTCAGCGACTCGACCGAGTGCGCGTCGCTGCCCGAGCCCTCGGCCGCCGGCTGCCGGGTCAGCTTGGAGGGCCGCGTGAAGATGCCCTGCAGGGCCGGGCACTCGAAGTAGCGCACGCCGCCCACGGCGCCGTCGTTCTTGCCCACCGGCTCGTCCAGCACCACGCCCGCCCACTGGCCCGGCGCGAACTGCGTCTCGCCCAGGTACTGCACCACGCCCGGCTTCACTCCATTCACCCACACGCGCTCACCCACCACGAAGTCCCCCACGAACTCGTCGCCCACTTCGGCCGCCTTGGCGCCGGGCTTCTCGGGGGCGGCGGGGGCTGCGGCTGGGGGGCCCGAGGCCTGCTTATGCAGGGGGGAGCCTGTGGAGGAGGAGAAAGGCAGCGGTTAGGGCTCGGGTGGGGGCTGGACCCTCGGCCGTCCCAGGAGCGCGTAGTCCAGCTGGCCGGGGGAAACTGAGGCAGGTGGGGCTGGGAGTGGGGCCTGGGGCAGGTCTCATTCTTCCTGGGCCGTAGGCATCCCCGGGCGGCTCCCTACTCTGCCAACCCCTCTGGAAAGTTCTAGGGATGAAAAGCTCAGGACAGTGCCTCCTCTGAAGGCTTTCCACTGCTCAGGGTCACTCGAAATTGAGGGCAGAATGAACCCATGACCGAGGGTTACAAGCTGCTACTTCCGCATCCCGGTGGACTCAGGCCCTCAGCTGTTACTTTGAGGCCGCCCATGGCCCCATGTGGGACTCAGGTCTTGTGGGGGGATCTCTGTGCCCCCCGCCTTCTTCTCCAGCCAGTTCTGGGCCCCACGAAGGGCTCCTCACTGTTCCTTGGCAGCTGGCCACAGACATCTCGGGACAAGGAAGGAGCCAGAAAACCCTCTTATTCCACTCCTGAGTCTCCCTCTCCTCCCCGGTCCCCAAGCTGCAGGCCAAGCCTCAGGGCACACAGACCAGGAGAAGGGGGTGTGAGGAGGGTGGGAGGCGGAAGCAAGCACTTAGCCTCATTGCTGGACTGAACTCCAGGCTCTCTGGCCTGAACTGGGTACCCTAATCCAGCCCCTCTTTACAGAAAGAATGACCCTGAGACTCAGAGAGGCCAGGGCCTCGCCCAAGGCCACACAGCAGAAATGGGGACTCAAACCCTTGGAGGGGGCCTGCCTCCCAGGCCTGGGCTCTGATGTGCTCTAGACTCAGAAGAAGGGAAGGGGGGCAACCTGCTCACAAAAGGACAAAGTAGAGCTCAAACCCACCATGCTTTGTGCGTGTCTGGCTCCTGGGCCCCACGCAGGGCCTGCTGTGCAAGCGGATGCCGGCAAGCCTGCCCATTTACACCTCAAGGTCTGGAGGCTGCCCCGCCTTCCTGCCAGACCAAGTATCAGGCAGGGAAGGATTCATCCTTTTCCTCCTCTACTCCAGAGGCTGACGGACTTGTCAAATACAGATGGGGACAGGAGGCAAGCAGACACTGCCATGCCCCTATCAGAGTTGCCTGTGTTTCTGGTCCTTTCCATGGGTAGCCAGTAGAGGGGCCACAGGGGCAGCGGCTCCACCAGCATCCTCCTTGTACCCAAGGCCAAGGTGCCTGGGGCCGCAGGCCTGGCTGCATGCTGTCTCAAGGCTGGAAGGACAGAGCTTCTGGGAGATGAGGAAGCCACACAACTCCAGGGCAGGGCTGACATATGAGCTCCAGCAGGCAGGTTCTCCCTCGGGGGCACTGGTAGTGGTGGGAAAGCATGTGATCACCCAGGGCCTGGGGAGCCAGGACGGGCGTCCTAACTGAGGGGCAAGGGGCTCCCTCTCAGCTGTGAGCCGGGCTCCTGGGAAATCAGTGAGTTTTGCTACTGAACTTGATTAACAACCAGAGTGATCACACCCACGAATTGATGCTCTGTGCTAAGAGGCAGACATACATACAGTAGCTCATTGGACCCTCAGTTAACCCTGTGAAGTGATTCCATGATCCCATTTTACAGATGAGGAAACTGAGGCCTGGAGATATCAGGTGCTTTATCTAGGCCCCCCAGGCAGGAGGCAGCAGCGCCAAGGTCCGGCCAACAGCCCCTGGCTCTTGGTGCAGGGCGCTTTCATTCGTCCAGGAAATGTGCACCAGGCACCCGCCATGCCAAGCCCTAAACTACAACCACCCCAATCTTGGACTCCTCTGCATGGACCCGTTTCCTAGACTCTGACCAAACCCTACAGTTCCCTTCGAGCAGGGAACAATCTCATCTTGTACTCCTTCCTGCAGAGGGATGTCTCCTTCTCCTTCTGTGGGACCCTGGGGGTGGGGGGTGGGGGTGTCCCCAAGGCTCTTCTCTTCCACCCCTGAGATCCCACAAGGTGGAGGCCACAGTGGCTGAGGGAGCAGACCCTGGAGCCCCGCCTCGGTCTCCTCACCTGCCCTCCGCCACGGGGCTTCTGTACAGTGATGGACACAAAGCCCTAGGGACGGTGCCTGGGCCACGCAAGTGAACAAGTGCTGACCGTTCTTACTGGGATGAAAATGACTGATCCTCAAACTAAGGGATTAGAAAAAATTTAAAACCACAAAAGGATCAGGGGGCAGAAGAAGGGCTTCCAGCAAGTTCTGGTGACCTTGGACCCATGGCTCTGCCCCCACCACACACACCCCCCACCAGAGCAGCCGACCTCGTCCTGCTGTTCCCTGTGCCTGGGCTGAGCTCCGGGTCCCTGGTTCTCATCTAGGACAATCCTGTTACAAGGAGCTTCTGCTGGGATCACAGCAGTACGGGGCCTGGGAACCCCGCTAGGTCAGGTGGGCCCGTTCCTTAAAAAAAAAAAACCTGCTCCGAAAAGCAGCCATAGTGGGAGGAAGCCACAAGTTAGATGGTGTTCCAGGTCCCTCGTGACACTGCCCAAGCAGCCCGTGGGTCCTGCTAACAACGAGGGGTCAAGGTTATCATCATTAAGACAGCAGCTACCATTCATGAAGTGAGACTACGTGCCCTCAATGGACTGGGTACTTTTTTTTATATATATATAAATTTATTTATTTATTTTTTTAATTTTTGGCTGTGTTGGGTCTTCGTTGCTATGCACGGGCTTTCTCTAGTTGCGGCGAGCGGGGGCTACTCTTCGTTGCGGAGCACGGGCTTCTCATTGTCGTGGCTTCTTTTGTTGCGGAGCATGGGCTCTGGGCATGCAGGCTTCAGTAGTTGTGGCAGGTGGGCTCAGTAGTTGTGGCTTGCGGGCTCTAGAGCTCAGGTTCAGTAGTTGTGGTGCACGGGCTTAGCTGTTCCGCGGCAAGTGGGATCTTCCCGGGTCAGGGCACAAACCCGTGTCCCTTGCATTGGCAGGCCGATTCTCAACCACTGCACCACCAGGGAAGCCCTGGACTGGGTACTTTTTCTATATTATATTCTTATCTTGCAGGTTAGGAAACAGAGGTTATAAAACTTGCCCAAAGTTACCCAGGCAGGAGCCAGGCCCACCTGGTCTGGCTCAGAGCCTCCCCGTAAGGCAGGCATAGGAGGTGTCTAGCAGGTGTCAGTGCCCTTCCCATATCCGTTTCCAGAACACTTCCTCGTGCTGAGGGGCTCTGTGATGTCTGCTTAACGGAATGGCCGTGGCTCAGGTGAGACCCTGCCCTACCTGTTGTCTGTGCAGAGAGCATAGAGGAGGGTCCCAGGTCGAGGGGGACCCAGCGTGGCTATTCTTGGCAAGAAGCTGCCTACTCAGCTGTCCTCCCAGCTGTCCTGGCCCAGGCAGACCCCCAGGTAATCTCCTTTCTTCCCCACCCCTGCCCCTTCCAGAGGTCACAGGCCCCGGGGACCAGTTGTTTGAACAGCTGCTAAAATAAAATCCAGGTCACGAGCCTGGCGACCACACTTGGGTGTTCTGCTGCATTTTTCCTCTTTGATGCTCCAGTCTCACAGGCACAAACCTTCACCCACTCCCCCACTCACCCCGGGCAGCTTGCAGCCGCCTGAGCTGGGGAAAGTGTGGCAACCCCACTAGAGCCCCCTTCCCTCCAGGGAGCCGTTAGTAACACACTGGCTGGGCCTGGCTGAGCCCCTTCCCATATCTGGGCCTCAGCTTCCCCATGGGGCAACAAAGGGCGAGGTCAGAAATTGCTAAGGTACTGGCCAGCACTGACATGCTACAAGCCCCACCTCTTCTCCCAGAGGAGGGGGCGTGTCATCAGAGCTATGAGACCCGGCTGATGGGCTGAGCCTCTGGGGTGGTTCTGGAGGCTCCCTGAGGGCAGGGCCTGGGCCTCCCCGCCCTCCTAGTTCCCAAATGGACCAGCAGCGGCTCGGCAAACCCCCAAGAAAGCAAAGGGCAGCAACAGACTTAAACCTCATGCCAGCAGCTGACCCTTCCCCAGACACCAGGCACAAGGGAATTGACTGCTGGTTTCAAGTTCAAAGTAGAACTTCGATAAAAAGGGCTAAAGGACATGGTGTGGAGTGACAGCAGCTGGTGGCCTGTTCCAACGTGAGCGGGGGGCGCTCAAGGCGGGGGTGGTGGGAGGTGCCCAGATGAGAGCGCATCCTCCCCTGCTTCCGCAAGGGCTTTGGTCCTGCCCTGCCTGGGAAGCGGAGACAGGCATTTTTCATACCTGCCGAATCTCAGCCACCAGGGACCCCATTCGTTGAGCACCCAGTATCAAAGTGGGCCCAGCAAAGGGGTGGGGGAACACCAGGACTGCAGCTACAACTCAGCCAGCCTTCTGCCTGGCAGGAAGGCACCAAGGTCCACGGGGCCCTGGGGTTGGGGAGAGAGGGCTCACTGCAAACAGAGGTGGGAGCACCTCCCAGAACCTCTGCCCTGACAGTCACAGGGCTCGTTCCCTCACCTCCTCAGAGCAGCCTTCCCTGACTGCTTCACCTAAAAGCCCACCCACTTGCAGCACCCTCTACTCACTTCATTCTTCAAGAGATTTACCCCGTCTTCACCTGAGTATGTCTGCCTCCAGACTGAAATGGAAGCTCACACGGGCTGTTTCCTCTCCAGCACCCAGCCTGGTTCCCCGCAGCAGGCCCTCCATGCAAGCTGCACTGCACTGCCGGCTCAGAACGGGGGCCCACACCGGCTCTGTGCTGGGTGCACGGAACAGTCAACAATCCGAGCTGCAGAACGTCGCTCCCATTTCTTCAGTCAAGGAATCTGAGGCTCACTCCAGGCAGTTTCCGGTTCACCTGGTCTCTCTTCCGCCTTTGTACCTCCCTGAGCCCTTCCCATTTTCCCTGTGTTTCCAGAGGAAAGCTAAGAACCCTCTTCTCCTTTTAGAAGCAAACCTCCATCCCACTTTGGTCTTCCCTGGGACCCGCCTCCCCGCCACCTCTCTCCTCTCCCCGCGATGGCCCTCCGACAGAGGTCAGAGCCCACGGGTGGCATGAACACCGCCCTGGCCCACAAAACAGCTTCCCTCACCTCGCCCCCTCCTGCCGTCACCCATTCTCCTTCCCAGCAAACAAGCTTTTCTCTCTCTAAATGTTTCTTACATGGATCATTCATGTCCAGTGCAGAAAAAATTTTAAACATAGTTACTGATTATAAAAGTGAAAAGGACCTGGGCTTCCCTGGTGGCGCAGTGGTTGAGAGTCCGCCTGCCGATGCAGGGGACACGGGTTCGTGCCCCGATCCGGGAAGATCCCACATGCCGCAGAGCGGCTGGGCCCGTGAGCCATGGCCACTGAGCCTGCACGTCCGGAGCCTGTGCTCCGCAACGGGAGAGGCCACAACAGTGAGAGGCCCGCGTACCGCAAAAAAAAAAAAAGAAAGAAAAAGAAAAGGATCTATAGTTCCATCATATAAACATAATCACAGTTAACATCTTGGTGTGTGTTTTTCCACGCTTTATCCTGTGCGTGTAAGGGTGTGTGTGTGTGTGTGTGTGTGTGTGTGTGTGTGTGTGTGTGTGTGTGTGTGTGTGTGTGTGTGTGTGTGTGTGTGTGTGTAGTACTTAAAAGTCAAAAACACAAGCCAGGCTGTAGTTAGATATTCCTCGGTCCTCTGCTCTCCCTGCAGTTGGTATTTTTCCATCCAGCAGTGTCTAGAAGGAAACGGTTCCATGCCCTAATAAGACTCTGCTTCCCAGTCCTTCTCTGACCCTCAGCTCCTGACCCCTCCCCGCTCTGGAAACTTCTCCTGCAAGGATGCCTCGCTGCACTGCAGGGGGCCCTTCCCGGCCTTGTGGTGCCTGGCCCTGCTGTCCATGCTCCTCTCAAGGCTCCCTGTTCCTGTGACAGGACTGGGGCCTCCCCAGTCCTGCACCCTGGCCCACACTGGTGGTCCTCTCCGATGGGGTGGTCTCCATCCACTACCTCTCCACCTATATGCCAGCCAGTGCTGTGCTGGGAAAGGCTTAACTAGTTCTCCAAGAGAAAATAATAATAATAGTAATAATAATAACCCTGATTTTGTAGCCTTTGCCAATTTCCATAGTGTAAATTCTCCCACCATGATCCACCTCAAGCTACCAGCATGATGCCACTGAACACAGAATTGGGAAGAGATTATATATAGTATTTCCAACACAGAGTAAATAACCTCAAAGACACAGATGCTGGGGACTTCCCTGGTGGCGCAGCGGTTGAGAGTCCGCCTGCCGACGCAGGGGACACAGGTTTGATCCCTGGTCCCGGAAGATCCCACATGCCACGGAGCAGCTAAGCCCGTGCACCACAACTACTGAAGCCTGCACGCCTAGAGCCCATGCTCCGCAACAAGAGAAACCACTGCAATGAGAAGTCCATGCACCTCAATGAAGAGTAGCCCCTGCTCACTGCAACTAGAGAAAGCCCATGGGAGCAACAAAGACCCAATGCAGCCATAAATAAATAAATAAATAACAGAACAAAAACGAAAAAAACACAGATGCTACAAAATCTTACTAGTAGTAAATAGTAGCTTTTTTACCAGTAGTAAAATAGTAGTAGTAGTAGTGGTATAAACACTACTAGTAGAAACACTAGAAGTCATGAGTTTTGAATATTTATTACCTATGTTTTTAATAGAATGCACTTAATTTTGGGCTTCCCTGGTGGCACAGTGGTTGAGAGTCCGCCTGCCGATGCAGGGGACACGCGTTCATGCCCTGGTCCGGGAAGATCCCACATGCCGCGAAGCGGCTGAGCCCATGAGCCATGGCCGCTGAGCCTGCGCGTCCGGAGCCTGTGCTCCGCAACGGGAGAGGCCACAACAGTGAGAGGCCCGCGTACTGCAAAAAAAAAAAAAAAAAAAAAAAAACCCACAAGAGGGGCCTTGGAGGGACCCACAGTGATGATATGACATGCACCAAGGAGCATGATGAAGTTGGCCCTTTGCCCCTGAAAGCCAGAGGGAAAAAAAGCGTATCTATAAATGTTCCATAGAACATAGTTCAACAAGGCGTTAATAAGTATCATGAAAACAAAACCTTAATCTCCAAATTCAAACAACTTGAGGAACAGGGGCTTAAGCAAAGTTAAGGTTACTTTGCTGCAGGACTTGTCAGAGCCTTTAATGTGCAAATGAGCAGTGTGATGACTTAGGAAGGGCTATAAATAAGGTGACTACATAATTTATAATCCAAAACTAGACACGGTGGAGAGAAAAGAGGTGCTATTAATATAGTATCATGCCAAGACCACAAGCATAAACTAGGGCTGTCACAGGCAGTACACAGTTACTCTGGCCTAAAATTATAGCATTTTTTTCTCTGTGTCGCCTAAGGAAACCCTGCCTGCCCATCAGGCCAGCTCCACCACCCCTCACTGGCACTGCCACCCCACGGAACTCCATTCTTCCCTGATTGGCAGAGCCTGCCACCCAGGCTGCCAGGGTACACGTCTGCACCCCACCCAGAAGACAAACCCTGGGAGGTGGGGTCCACACAGACCCCCTCTCCATCCCCGGGGCCCCAAAATGGGGCTGAAATATACCCTGGCCACGACCCTGACCTCCCCTCCTTGGTGGCCCCAATGCAACATACATAAATGCCCCACAAACCCCAAAGCAGCTTTCTGCTCTAAGATCCCGGCTCTCCTGGCAGGGACTCAACACCAAGGTCCAAAGGAAGGGATGGGGTCTCTAGAGCATTCCTCAAGGGCGCCAGCTTTCCCACCGTGAGTCCCCCAGCCCGGTCCACCCTCCAGTCAGTCCCTTGACAGTGTCCCGCCCATATGGTCTCTGGAAAGACCCCTCCCAACCCACTCTGACCAAGGCAGGGCCCGCCCCCTGTGGCCACCACAGGCCCGGCATCTCCCCGTCTCCAGCCAGCCGTCCCTGCAGAAGGGACCCTCTACCAGGCCGTTCCGGGGCGGGCCCCAGTCCCAAGGATTGCTCAGCGTCCTTCCTGAGCCAAAGGGAACTCAGAAGCCCTCTTCTGTTCCCCTTACTCCCAAACCAGGGGGAAAGAGCCCCTACCCAGCAGACTCAGCTGAGGCCCCAGGGAGAAAAAGATGCGGGAGGCTTACCCTGGAAGGAGCAGAGCCAGCTTCCCATGGAGAAGCCCTGCTACAGCCACGCCAGCCACGGCAGGCAAGCAGGCGGGCGGGCGCTGGCAGCTGGGCCCCTGCTCCCCCCAGCTCCCCCCCCACCCCCATTCCCGATCGATTCTGGGCGTCGTCAGGAACATTAGGAGGCTGCCCTGCCCCCCGCCCATCCGCAGCCCAGCCACAGAAAAGCTCAGCTTGGCTTTCCCCATCCTGATGCCATTAAAAAGTTTAGGATGTGGTCAGGGGAGGAGAGCAGGAGAGCTGACCTTGAAGGGAGTGAGTGCCGCCTGGAGCCAGGGCTAGCTCTGCAGGAGCAAGGGCTGGCAGCTGGTCCGGTTCTGCCCAGGTTTGCGCAGCATCTGGGACAGGTCAGTTAAAACGGGGATGAAGCCACCTACCCTGGTAGGGAGCATGGGGATCAAGGTGAAAGACACGAACCTCCGCGGGTGGAGCGGAGTGGGGTCAGTGTCTAGGACTAGAGGCCAGCTGTGAAGCTCTGTGGGACACCCCACCCCAGGCACGTCAGGCTGGCTCCCATGTCTGGAGCACCCACAGGGTGTGGGAGCACCCGGGCCCCAGCTCAATAAGCCAGAACTTCAAAGCTCTGGGCCCCTTGGGGGAGATCAACATACAGGAAGTGGACCCTGCCCCAAGTGGCCCGCTGCTTTTCTGAGGGGGACGCCCATGCACACGCGTCCTCGACCTGTGTCCTGGGTCCACGTGTGCAAAGGCCACAGGCACACTGGGGGATAGCTGTGACCAACCTAACGAGAACAGATGGCTCCTCCAACCCCGCCCATCTAGCCGGTGCCTGAGCAGGGCGTAGGAGTGGACTCGAGTCCAGCCACCGCAGCTGCCTCAACCCCGGGGGCAGCAGGTACCAGCAGCCCGAACCAGCTTTAGACCAAGCCCAGCCCTGCTACCCTCTGGCCCTGTAACTCTGAGCAACTCAGCCGAGACCTCCAAGCCTCAGTTCTGTCATCTTTCAAATGGACAGAAGAGCAGTTCTCTCACTCAGTTGTTAATGAGAAAGAAATGTGATAAGACACCTGCTGCAGGGCCGGCTTGTGACACACAAGTGTCAAACGCTGTCCCTCCTAGATGGGAAATCTCTGGGGCTGGACCACAGGGCAAGGGGTGGGAGAGGCCCTCCAAGGGTCCTCCTGCCCCAGTGGGGGGCAAGGGCAGAGGGACCTCACAGTGGCCTATGGTCTGTCCCTGTCCCTAGAGCCCTCCCCTGGTCCCTGCGGCCAGCCCTTCTTGTCCCAAGAGGGACACCCACGGCCTAGCCTGGCCTGCCCCCACCTGAGGCTCAGCAGCAGACCCCGGGAAGGACTAAGGGCTCCTATGCACAGCCTGCCGTGGTTCCTACGACTACCCAGCAGTGTTGGACCTGCCCGGCCAGCGCCGGCTGCTCCTGGCCCAAACGGAAGGCCTAACCCCAGCAGCATCTTGGGCCACCAGCCCGGAGACCTGAGCTCCCCCCACATCTTCCTCAGGCCCAGGATAGGCTCCCAACCCCCAGGCGGCCTGGGCCACAGCTCCCCAACTCCCTTCCGGTCGCCACGCCTGCCCCGGCCCATTCACACCCCTCCCCGGGCCTCTCGAGCCGCTCTGCCTCCATCCCTGTCCTTAGACGTCTCAAGACTCAGGACTTCTGTAGCTACTACTGCCTCTGCCTGGATGCCCTTTCCCTGACCTTGCGGGTTCCTGCTTGTCGCTAAGATCTTCACTAAGATCTTCACGCCGGTGTCACCTCCTGAGCGAGGACCCCCTCCCCCGCCCCGACTGCCTGATCTGAAGCAGTCTCCAGGGGGTCCATCCCATCTGGCTGGGCTGCCCCTGACCTAGAGGCCCCACCCAGGTTTTGGCCCACTGGTGGGTCCCAGACCGCCTTCCTGTGCACCTGCTTTGACCGCCTCTGGGCTACCTCCTGGTGTAAGAGACCCCCTCCCACGGCCCCTCTGGTCCCGCGGCTCTGGGAACCGACAAAGGCCGGGCGGGGCGGAGGCATCAGCCCAGGCCTGACCCTTGGCAGATCCTCTGCCCGGAGGCTGAGCTCATGCTTTGGGAGGCTGCCACTGCCCCGATTCCCAGAGCCACTGCCCCCCTCCAGCCACCACCAGGCTCCAGCCTCTGCCAGACCCTCTCTTGGTGCTCCGGCACCCACCTCCAGAGTCCCAGCCTCCCAGCCTCCCACGGGGGTGGGCGCCTCCAGCACCTCGGAGAGCTGATGGCCAGTCCCACAGGGTGGGTGAGGGAGCCTGCGGGCCAGGAATGGGGCCACTGTCCTCCCCTGCTGCCACCCATCCTGCCTCTGCTGGGACTCTTGTTATGAGACCTGGAGCAGGGACGAAAGCAGCTCTGGGCCGCAGAAATCTCCCTTGCCCTGTCACAGGGCTCCACTGCCCTGGCCAACTGCTGCCGGCTCTCTGCTCCCTCCCCCAGCCCGGGGGTCTGTCTCTCTCTGACCTGCAAAGGCAGCAGGTGCCGGAGCGGGAAGGAGGGCGGCACCAACCGCAGCTGCAGCCTTTTGCCTCCACCGTGTCCCTCGGCAGGGGGCGTGTCTCTGTGATCAATTGGGCATTCATGGAGCGGCACCTCCTCTCCCCGCACAGGAACAGCCCTGCAGGGTTGGGGTCCAGGCAGCGTCAGACCACCCAGGCCCCACCTTCAGCGGCCCCCAGACCACCGTGCGGTGTGACCAGGAGGCAATCAGCAGGCCACACAGTGTGGTCCATTCCCCTTCCCTCGAGAGACCAGGATGTAGCCATTCAAAATGATGGCAAAGAGGACACTGCCGTAGCACGGGGGCGGGGGCGCTTCGCATAGAACGCAATCAAATGTGAAGCAGTAGGATGCAAGCCGGGTACAACCCATGACTTAACTGCTTGAAACAACAACATGTGAACAGGAAAAAAGACCAGAAGGAATAGGTCACAGTGGTGGCTGTGATTAGGTTAAGTGGAGGGGTAATGGGAGTTCCTTCTTTTATCACTCAAATTTTTCTGTAATGAGATTATGGAGGGATGAAAGGAAAAGAAATTACTCTTTAATGAGTCTTGTGCCTGCAGGCACTTCTCATTTATTAACTCACTTGATTCCCTGAGAGAAATGACATTATCCCATTTGTGGCTCAGAGAGGTTAAGTAATGCTTCCAAGGTCACACAGGAGGGACATTAGAGCTGGATCGGAGCCAGAACCCAGGCCCTCTGGATCAGAGAGGAGGCAATGAGGAAAGAATCCAGAAGGTGCTAGGGGCTCTCTCCAGTGGAGAAGAGGGTCAGGGCCAAGCCTGGCTGGAGCCCTTCTCCAGCCAGTGGGATATACAACTCCCACCCGCTCTAGACCACTAGGCCCATTTGGTGCCTCTGCCCATGCTCTGTCTCCAGGCCCCACATCGTCCTCCTCCTCCACACTTACACTCCCTCCTTCCTTAAGGCTGAGCTCACTCACTCACACTTCCTCCAGGAAGTCTTCCCTGCAGCCCACCCATGGTGGTCAGCCCCCTTCACCTCCCACAGCCCTGGAAGTGAGTACAAACATCTTCGCCCGGGTGACCACATGCCTCCTCACCAGTCTCCCCAGCCCCGCTCTTAACCCCCGCAACCCGCCCTCTGCCTGGTGGCCTGAGGAATGCCAACACCACCAGACGACCTTTGCTAACATCCTCCAACAGCTTCCATCACACTTAAAACAAACCCAGTCCCCCTGCCCTTCACCACCTGCCTCTGCTGCCCTCCCCAACCTCATTTCGCACTCCTCTTTACCCAGACCTGTCTTCTTTCTCTTTTTTAACAAACAATCCATTCCTGCCTCAGGGTCCTTGCGTTACTTTACTTGTTCCCTCACCTGGAACAGCCTTTTCCCCTTGTTTTTTCGCCCGCCTTCTTCTGAGGCTCAGAAATGAGGAAAGGAGGATTTGCCACCTTGAAAGGGGTTGTCTGGGCCTCCACAAGAGCCTGCACCAGGCAGGGCAGTCCACGGGCCACATGACACATCTTCCTCACCTTTCCATGCTAGCTGTCTGGCTTTCCCAGGACCTGGTTCTGTCAACTGCCCATGCCTTTGGCTCAAACTTCACTTGACCCTACCCAGGGCCCAGATTGCCCAGTCTGGCCTGTGACTGGTTTTGCCTCTCCAAACTTCTATGCCAATCAGATGAGATGGACCCCGTCTTACCCTGCTGGCTGGAGTGTCGTCAAAGTGGGAATTTGTGCCAAAGATGTTCATCACAGCATTATTTACCAAAGTGAAAAATAAGAGAGCCTCCCTGGTGATGCAGTGGTTAAGAATCCACCTGCCAGTGCAGGCGACACGGGTTCGAGCCCTGGTCCGGGAAGATCCCACATGCCGGGAAGCAACTAAGCCCATGTGCCACAGCTACTGAGCCGGCGCTCTACAGCCCATGAGCCACAACTACTGAGCCCACGTGCCACAACTATTGAAGCCCACGCACCTAGAGCCCAAGCTCCGCAACGAGAAGCCACCGCAATGAGAAGCCGGTGCACCACAACCAAGAGTAGCCCCCGCTCGCCGCAACCAGAGGGAAGCCCGCGTGCAGCAAAGAAGACCCAATGCAGCCAAAAATAAAATAAATAAATTTATAAGAAAATAAAAAAGCAGATTTTCAAGTTGTATATGCAGCATGATTGCAAAGATATATATTAAAAAAAAAAGTGAAAGGATATAAACCAAAATAGTAATAGTTACCTCTAGGGAAGATTATAGGCAATTTTACCCCTACATCAAACTTTCCAAATATTACAGAGTGGGCTCTCTTACTTTTTATCACTAGAAAAAGCCAATAGCTAACAGCTGTCCTCAACCCATCTGCCTTCAGAGCTGGTGCATCCAGCCCGAGCACCTGGCCTTACCCCTGCCCTGCCAGGAACCCTCTGCCCACCAGCAGGACGACTAGAGGTTACACAAGTAAAGCTCAAAGGGCATAGGTCTGGGTGGTGACAAGAAAGCTGATGGGAAGATGGGGAGCATTTCAGACCCTGGAAGGGGAATGAGTGGGGGCAGGGAGGCTGGCAGAGGCTGGAGTTTGAATCGGCCTGTGTTTCCCAGGCTGAGTGATGTGGGCAAGTTGCCATGCCTCCCTGGGCCTCCATTTCCTCATCCCTAAGGGAAGCCAACAGTGGTACCGCCTCCCAAATTTGGAGGAGCGTGAAAAGGAACAATTGCACATAAAGCATGTGTCCCTGCCCGTTAATTTTCAAAGGGATGTGGTCAGACATCCAGAAGAACTTCTGGGAACTGCTGGCCTCCAGGCTGGTCAGGGAGCAGCCCAAGTTCCCTTGGCTCTTCCGGAAGAACCACTACCCACCCCCGCTCCACCCTTGGCCCCGCGCACCTTCCTTGGAGCCAGTGGCCGTCACAGTGGCAGAGGCCGAGGTTGATCCGGTGGACGTCCGGCCCATGGGGCTTGAGTGCTTCCCCCCGCGGCCGGGGGGCTTCAGGCCGCTGGGCTTCTGCATGGTGGTGCCACTCGGTGGGCAGAGAAGGGTCTGTGCAGGTCACGTGCTCTCCACCATCGTCACTCACCTGTGGGCAGAGAACAGGAGGGATCACATCACAACGTCACCAGATGGCAGAGCACCCCTGGCCCCGTGAGGCAGGGACCATGGTCATCCCCATTTTCTAGATAGGGAACTTCTCTGTACTTCTCTGAGGTACAGAGAAGTGGCTGCGGGCGTGGGCCCAGCATGGCGGTGGCGCTGCCAGGACACGTGTTCCAGTCCGCCAGACTCTGGGTCGGGCACACACTCTCTCTTACATCCGGGACCCAGGAGGTGAAAATCGGGATGAAGCCGGCTCAGGGGTCTGCGGCACAGGCTGTATTAACCCCAGCAGCCCCTTAGCAGGACCGTGCAGCTCAGCATGGCCACCAACAGCTGAATGCAGCTCTCACCACACAGCACTGGCCAGCAGATCCTGACATGCATGGGCAACCCAGTGGGTCACTCTCCAGTGGCCCCCACACCCTCTAGGACCAGCCAACAGCTCACATCCCTCAATGCAGGCTGGACAAAGCAACATCTAGTTTAATCAACCAGCCTCACCACACAGGCCATACGCCAGCTTTGGGTTCACCATCCAGCACTCACCCACTCCACCCCAGGTGCGGGGACACACACACAGAGGAGCTTACACCCGCCTCAACCCCCTGCCGGGACGGACTTGCCGTGCCCTCAGCCTGCCCTCCCGCGATTACAGCTCCCTGCTTTCACGACTAAGCAGAGAAAGATGCGATGCATAGGGCCAATAGGGCACTAGTGTTTGACAAAGGGGATTCCTGAGAGGGGAAGCCCCCAATCTCCATGGTGATCAGCTCAGGGTACCAGGTGACAGAAAGATGGGACTGGCTGCAGGGGAGTTGGGGGAGAGGCAGAAAGGACAGGCCCACATCCCCTACTCCCCCACTGTCTTGTGTGCACACCCTCTCTTCTACTAGGTATTCATGTAGGGCTCACCATAGGCCAGGCCCTGTCCTGCCCCAGAGCCGCAGGCAGGATGCGTCCTCCACCTAGGGGAGCACACTGTCCAGTGGGGAGAGGGGATGCAGAGCACAGCGGACGGACAGAGGATTTGGGGAGAAAGCATCACCCCCTCAGGACCTCGGGAACAGGGGACATTAGTGCCTTCTGGACATTAAACTCATGCAGTAGGGGATGCCGCACCCTTCGCCCGTCCAGCCATATCCTCATCCCACTCATGGTCACAGAATATTATTCCTTTTTAGAGAACCCTTTTCTCCATTCTTGAGGCATATGACTTACATGAGCTGACCCCCAATCCCCACACCTAGAGTGGACACATGACCCAGGCCTGGCCAGAGCCCCATGGTTAGCTGAAGATCATGTGACCCAAGGAGCATCAGGGCCTGGACTCTGGCTGGAACCTTTAGGAAAAGGTGCTCTTCTTGTTCTGGGGCTGTCTAGGTGTGGGATGAAAGCCAGGAGCTGCAGGATTACTACATAGAAGAGACTGCCAGGGAACAACGCCAACACAGAGAAAGCAGAGCTAAGTCCCAGGATTTGGAGGGCCTGGATCCAGCTGAACCTGAAGCTGGTCACTTGAGCCCTTCACTTACATCAGCCAACAAATCCTGACACACACAGGCATTGTTATGTCTTTTTGCCTAATTCTCTTTGAGGGACACTGTCACTTGCAACCAAAGAAGTTCTGACTAATACAGAAGCCAACCCACAATGCTCACAGCAGGAATATGTGTCCCCGGAAAGGCTCCCAAGCCAGCAGGATGAGCCAACAACACTATTACCGTCCTGGCATAGCCATGGGAAGGATCAGCTCCTCACACAGGGTGGTTAGACATGAGAGCAAAGGAAAATGAGCTCCTGCAAGGCACAAAGTAGTGGCACCTACATGCCCAGGTGGGCTGATGGGAGTATGAGGCATGCCTGCCAGCCTTGGCCTGCCCCCCAGAGTCCGCCAAATCCAACATTCTAATCCCCTGACCAACTCCCTGACACCCCAGGAATTCTGGGGCCCAGGAGTCACTCGCTGTCAGGCTTGGGTCAAGATACACAAATCATATATGTAACAAATATGTTACATATATGTTACAAATATTTTTGTAACATATACCCAAAAAACATATATGTTACAAATCACATATGTAACAAAGGTCATTTATTCACCAACATATGAAGAACCCTTACAACTTACTAATAAGACCTAATAAAAAAATGAACAAAAGATTTGAATACCCATTTCACCAATGAAGATACGTAAACAGCAATAAGCACATGAAAAGATGACCTACATCATTAGTCACAAGGGCAATGTGGATGAAAACCACAATGCGATACCACTTCACGCAGATCAGGATGGCTAAAATCAGAAAAACCGACAATATCAAGTGGTGACAAGGATGTCGAGTAATCAGGACAGGTTGCTGGTAGAAATGAAAAACGGTGCAACCCCACTGGACACCAGTTTGACAGTTGCTTAAAAAGTTAAATATAGGGGCTTCCCTGATGGCACAGTGGTTGAGAATCTGCCTGCTAATGCAGGGGACACGGGTTCGAGCCCTGGTCTGGGAGGATCTCACATGCCACGGAGCAACTAGGCCTGTGAGCCACAACTACTGAGCCTGTGCGTCTGGAGCCTGTGCTCCGCAGCAAGAGAGGCTGCCATAGTGAGCGGCCCCCGCTTGCCACAACTAGAGAAAGCCCTTGCACAGAAACGAAGATGCAACACAGCAAAAATAAATAAATTAATTAATAAACTCCTACCCCCAACATCTTTAAAAAAAAAAAAAAAGTTAAATATATACCTACCATATGACCCAACCACCCAAGCGAAATAAAAGCATATAACCATACAATCATTTGTAAAAAAAAAAAAACTGTTCATAGTGACCTTATTCACAATAGCCAAAACATGGAAACAACCCAAATGTCCATCAACTGGTGAATATATAAACACAAAGTTCATCTAGACAATAGTACACAGTTGCCCCTTGGTATCCTTGGGGAATTGGTTCAGGATCCCTGAGGTTACCCAAATCCGAGGATGCCCAAGTCCATCATATAAAATGGTATAGTGCAGTCAGCCCTCCATATCTGCAAATGCAGAACCCAACTGTTGACATTTGCAACAACATGGGTGAACCTCCAAAAACATTATACTAAGTGAAAGAAACCAGACCCAAAAGACTACATATAGTTTGATTCCACTTATTTGAAATTTCAAAACTATAGACACAGAAAGCAGATCAGCGGTTGCCAGGGGTTGAGAGCAGGGACTGACTTGAAACAGGCATGAGAGAACTTTCTGGGTGGTAGAAATGTTCTAACACTGGATTGTGGTGATGGCGACACACCTGTATGTTTATACTGAAAGTCATCAAACTGTACACTTAAAATGGATAGATTTAATAATGTGTAAATTAGATCTCAACTTTAAAAAAAAATTCTATAAAAAATGAAATCCCTGGGCTTCCCTGGTGGCGCAGTGGTTAAGAATCCCCCTGCCAATGCAGGTCACACGGGTTCGAGCCCTGGTCCGGGAAGATCGCACATGCCGCAGAGCAACTAAGCCTATGCACCACAACTACTGAGCCTGCGCTCTAGAGCCCGTGAGCCACAACTACTGAAGCCCACGCTCCACAGCAAGAGAAGCCACCACAATGAGAAGCCCCTGCTCGCCGCAACTAGAGAAAGCCTGCATGCAGCAATGAAGACCCAACGCAGCCAAAAAAAAAAAAAAAAAAGAAATCCCTGAAGGCTCCCCCTAGTAGTGCGACGGGCTTCAAGGCCCTCCTCACCACCTCCAAGGCCCTCCCTCACCCACTCCACTCCAGCCACACTAGCTCACACTAAGCACACTCCAGCCTCAGGGCCTTTGCACATGCTGTTCCCTCTGCCTGGAATGCTTTTCCTTCAAATATCCAGTGTGTTGCTCATCTCCTCCAATTATCTGCTCCAACGTCCCCTTCGAAGATTACAACACCTCTCCAGCCCTCCCCAGCTTTGTTTTTCTCTACTGCACAAGGAAAAGACTTGAGTCTGTTTCCTGTGGTATCCTCAGCACTGATGGGATGCCTGGTGCCTATAGGTGCTCAGGAAAACACTTGAATGGATGAATGATGCTGGCTTATGGGGATGAGAGGCCCAGGAGGCCCCCCTCACCTCCTCAGGGCCCAGCCCTCAGGACTGAGTGGCTTGTAGTGAGCAGCCCAGCTGGCCGTCTGACACCACAGCTTTTCATGCAGCTGGTCTAGACTCACTAGCCCACATGCCCTCTGAGACAGGGACCAGGCGTCATAACTGTGTCCGGCATTGGAGGCTCCCCAACCAGCCTTGCTGCCGATGACCCTGCATTTCCTTACCACTCGCCTGACCGTCTCCCACCTCCCAGACTCTGCCTGTGCCTTTTCTCCCACCTGCTTCACTTCACTTATTCCAACCACATATGGAACACTTAGCTCGATGCCTCCTCCTCCAGGAAGTCTCCCAGGACCTTTGACCCAGAGACCTCAGGATCACACACTGAGCCAAGGAGAGAGGATACCGTTCTCCTACCTTCATCATGCCTCCTGGGAGCCCACGGGTAACCCCAGGTGGGGCCACCGTCTCCTCTCTGAGAACCCAGCCCCAGCATGGCGCCCGGCACAGAGCTTGTGATTTGGAAACCCCGTATGAGAGCACACGTGCTACGGCCCAGAGGACAAAGGCCTTCAAGGCCACAAATCCCCAGGGACATTGTTCCCACGGGAGGCTTCTGGAGGCTCTCACAGCCACCCTCCTACCCTCCCAGACCCTGATGACCCAGCAGCGTCCAGCGTGAGGAACCTATTGTGTGCCAGGCCTTACGCCCTGATGAGGCGGTGGTCACCTTACAGGAGGAACATCCAATGCTCAAGAAAGTGCGGGGTCGAGCCCAAAGTCACACATGGCTCAGCAGCTGGGCTGGAACCAGACCCAGGTCTAGCCCTCCGCCTCCCTACACTGCCTGGCCCAGGCCTGGAATAACATTTGTGAGACCCCTGGCCTCTGGGGAGAGGACCCACGTGCCTCACGGACAAAGGAGACCAGAGGAGCTGGCGGGAGAGAGAAGAACCAAGGCTGCATTACTTGGCCCACCCCAGTCCCACCCCTGCCCCCGTGCAGGCCTCCGGTGCTGGGGGAACACAGGGAAGGGGAGATGGAGAGAAGAATGGTGAACAGGAAGAGGGGGAGGAGGCCCCTTTATGACTCAGCCCTGCTTGTGGGACAGAGGAAGAGAGGGGTTTCTTGGGAAAAGCTGGGACGTGGGGATAAGTTGGCCTCTGGCCACACTGTAGCCGATGGGGGAGGCCTGGGAGGAAGTAGATTCCAGTCTCATGGAGTCCAAACCCTAGACCCACCCCGAGTGGCTGTGGGACCCTGGCTCAGCGCGAGCCTCAGTGCCATCACCTGTAAAATGGGGGGGAAAGCACTGCTGCCGTGTGGGGAGCACCAATGAGCGAGTCCATGAGACAGCCCCACGAACGTCCCTCTGTGCCCGGCGCGCAGGCTGTGTGGAAAGGGCAGCATCACTACGATCTGGTCTCTATTACGTTCTCCAAAGGCCCGGGATGCACACCCCGCCTCCCCCAGGGAGCCGGGGCCCCGACGAGGCGGGTGTGGGAGAGGCAAGCAAGGGCGGGTGGCGTTCAGACCAACAGGCCCCCTTTGTGCCGCCCTCAATTACCATTTACCAAAGACAAACCCGGGCTGCGTTTCAGGGTTTCCATTTCAGCTGCCCCGGGGGTGGCGGGCTGCAGCTTCGGGGGCGGTGTTGAGGCCCAGGAACTTTCCACCAATCAGCGGCCCAGGGTGCGGCCCCGACAGAAGGGGAAAGATGCCAACTAGGGCAGTGGAAAGCCCATGTCCTTGTGCCAGCGTCGCCCAGAGGGCATGGGAGGCGGGCACCAGGAAGCAGGCTCCCAGGACCAGACCTCAGCTCAGAGACCTCGGCCAAGAGCCACACCCTGGGCTCTCTTGCTGCCCAGCAGACGCAGCTCTCCGGCGGGGGCGCTCCTCCTGCCCACCCCAGGGGTCCCAGCAGTCGGGGTGCCCATGCTCCCCCCACCTCCTGAGCCTGTGACCCATGTGCCGGGCCACATGGCAGCCAGAGATGGACTTAGTGTGGCCCCTGCCCCCTCACTGCAGGCCCAAAGCCTCCAGACCACAGCAGTGCCGCGGGGCGAAGCGGGCGGTGGGAGGCGCACGGGGTGGGGGGCTGGGTCCAAGCTGGGGAAACTGCAGGGCACAGACTCCGCTCTGCCAGGTCAACCAAACAGCTAAGGATTTAGACTGCCTACAATGTGCAGGGGGTGGGTATCCAGGCGGGGGGAGGGGGTCTTCCGATCATGCCTAGGCATCAGGCTGAGGGGACGATGCGCCACGGAGGGCATCCGCCAGAGGACCCGCAGATCGGATGAGCATCTCGGCAAAACCTCTGGGAGCTAATGAGGAGGACGGGGTGCCGTGATAGACAGGGACCCCACGAGGCCTGAGCTGAGACGGAGGCAGGGGCTGGAGGGAACAGAGCAGGTGACAAGTACTGGTGGAGGAGGGCAGGTGGGAGGGGGGGGGGAGGCAGGGCTGAGGACGGCAGAAGGCAGGAGAACCTCTCGACACCTGGAGGGACCTGGGAGCAGGAAGGGGCCAGGGTGGGGAGCTCATCTGGGGACAGGCTGGGTGTGAAGTGACTGAGGCCTGGGGCACCCACCTGGTGTGCAGCATACGGGGCTGGAGGCAGAGAAGAAAGGGAGCAGAGGGCACCGACCTGAGAGCACCCTGATGACAGCCGGGCCAGCTTTCGAGGAGAGGATGTTGTTAGGCTGGAGAGCAGCTGGGCCTCCCCAGTCAGCAGGGAAATGCAAATCCACGCTGCAAGGAGATCCCCTTTCCCACCCAATCAGATGGGCGAAAAGTCAAAAAGCCAGGTGATACCAAGTTGCTAGAAAGGCCTCCGGGAAAGGGAAGGTGGGCCAAGGGCTGGGCGAAGGGCAGGCACAGCCTGGGGAAACAGTGCAGGTGCAGTGGAGACTCGGCCGGGGACCGTGGCCGAGGGTCCTGGAGGCGCCTACACGGCGCTTATCCACGGCATCCCACGCGATGGCCAAGAAATGCAGTTTGGGGGATGGGAACGGGGCCGGGGCTGGGCAACTGGGGCTTCGTTTCTATTTGTAAGATTTGCTTCTTCCTCCTCCTTTTTCTTGTAGGCCACGCTGAATGGCAACGTGGGATCCTAGCTCCCCAACCAGGGAAGGGATCAAACCTGCACCCCCTGCACTGGAAGCACAGTCTCGACCGCTGGAGCGCCAGGGAAGTCCCGAGATTTGCTCAAGCCCTGCAGGCTGTACGTGGGAGTTCACTGCGCCCTGTCTATTCTTTTTGAGTGCCTCAAATATTTCAGAACATCTTTTTAAGCAAAAAAAAATTTAAAGACAGACACCAGGGGACGGGGAGAGGAAATAGTTCCTCCCCTCCCCATGCACACCCACCAAGAGGAATGGGGGACAGGCCCCAAACAGAGTGAACCCCACGGGTGCTGACCGCCAGGCTCCCAAAGGCAGGCCCCTATGTGGGCGTGGCGTGGGCCCCCCCAGCTGCCCCACGGGGCATCCCAACACTCCCGCCTGCACTAGAAACCCAGTGCTACCCCAACCCCCATGTCCAGCAGGGGCCCCAAGGGCGAGTGTGACCAAGGTCCCCATGAGCCTCCGCCCAGGCGGCACCCACCGCTTGTCCCACCTGCTTGGAAAAGAGGCCCATTTTGTTCGCATGCGACTGAGGTTCAGGGAATTTCACCCAGTGGTGAAGCGAGAATCCCCACGGGCAAGCACAGAGCAGAGCAGATCTGGGACAGCCCCCCCCCACCGCCCCCCACGAGTCCCGCCAGCTCACACCAGCTGCCCCTCAGGCCTGGGAGAGCGGAGGAGACGGCGCCCGTCTGCCCGCGCCCCAGCCCCCCACCCACCCCTGCTCTCCCCCGGTCAGTGAGGCCGCGGGGCGGGCTGTGTGAGCCCAACATTCACACAGGGGCCGGCCAGCAGCGGGAGGTGGGACGGGAGACCCCAGGAAGAGTGTGGTGGTGGTGGGCCCGGCTTGGGGCCCCGAGTCGCCCTGGGAGTACCCAGGGGCCTGGCGGCCATCCAGAACCAGCGTGGGGAAGGGACCCAGCCAAGCCTCACGGCAGGGCCGGGGCAGGAACCCAGGCCACACCAGCTGATATGGCTTCAAGGACGGGGAGGGAGGATGACGCTGGGAAGACGGCAGGGCATGCGCGCCAGCAGCTCGGACATGGGGTGCAGGGGCACCCACGGGGCTGAGCGGGGAAGGGCAGACCGACCTAAGAGCCCGTCGACTCCCCGCTTCCCTGGCACCTGCCGGGGGGAGACAAGCAGGGGCTGAGGCCGGAAGGCTGGCATCCAGTGCCACACACCCACCATCCTACCATCCTCACGGCCTCTGAGCTCAGGGCTGCGGTTCTTACTTTGTAAAGTCAGTTGGTATCTTCCGTGTCCTGCCCACCCCCGGGGTGACTGCAGAGCCCTGGGAAGGGCCGCCCTGTCAGTCCTACCTGAGCTGGACACACTGGGGTGTGGCCATCCTCCCCTCGAGCTTGGAGTTCAGATCCTGTCTCCTGGCAAAGGGGATCAGGGCTGGGAGTTGGTTAGGACTCTGCACTCTCACTGCCGAGGGCCAGGGTTCAATCCCTGGTCGGGGAACTAAAATCCCATAAGCCATGTGGGGCAGCCAAAAAAAAAGAAGAAAAAAAGGATCAGGGCTGTGTCAGGTCTAGGGAGGGGAAGGAACGTCAATATACTTCCCTGTCTTACACACACGCATGCACGCACAGTTGGCATGCTCAGAACCAGGGCACAGCCATGGCCCCAGAACCCACTCCTGGCTGTGTGGCCACCCACGGCCCCAGCAACTGGACATCTGTAGCCCTCCTGCTACTGGCCCAGGACACTGGGCAGGCATCACCCTGGCTCTGCGGGATGGGCTCCCCAGTCAGGCCCAAAAAGAAGGGCTGGGGAACAACACACCTCAAGTTGCCCCCTGACCCACCTTTATTCCCACTTCACAGAATGGGAAAACTGAGGCTCAGGGCACAGGAGTGAAGCAAACAGGACAGTGAGAGTCAGCTGCCCAAATGAAGAAAACTTGCGCTGGCCAAGAAGGGCCCTAAGACCAGACAGAGTCAGAGGCCCAAGGAGGGGAGGGGCCTGCTGAGGTCGCCCAGCGATCAGGGGAACAGGAAGGAACGGGCTCTGGTATCCTGCCTTCCAGGCCAGGATGCTGACCCAGTCATCTTTCACTACTGCCTCCTTCGCTTCTGGTTTCCATGGCAGCCCCATCCAACACATCCAGGCCAGGGCAGCTGCAGGAAAGTCACCCCCATCTCCTGGGTTCTCCTCCCCAACCCAGCCTGTCGGGGTGGAATTTGCACACGCAACTAAAAATTACCCCTGAGCAAAGGAGAGTCTTTACAATAAGTGGTATTGGATCAAATGGACAGCCACGTGGGAAAAAAATCATGCTCCCTTCTGCGGCTGGCAGAGTAATGGCCCCATCCCCAGTACTTGTGAACATGTCAGTTTACGTGGCAAAAGGGAATTAAGGTTGCAGAGAGAACGGTTGCTCATCAGCTGACCAGACAGAAGAAGATTATTCTGAATTATCCAGGCAGACTCAATGTAATCACAAGGGTCCTTATATGTGGAAGGGGGGAGGCAAGAGAGAGAGAAGCAAAGAGATGGCAGCCTGCAAAGGACCCGGTCCAACACTGCTGGCTTTGAGGATGGAGGCAGGGGCCAACAGCCAAAGCATGCGGGAGGCCTCTAGAAGCTGGAAAAGGCTTCTAGAAACAGATTTTTCCTTAGAGCCTCTAGAAGGAACGCAGTCCTGCTGACATCCTGCTGTTAGCCTGGTGAGATCCATTTCAGACTTCTGACCTCCAGAAGTGTAAGATAATACATTTCTGTTGTTTTCAACCACTAAGTCTGTGGTCATTTGTTAGAGTAGCCACAGGAAACTAATACACTTACTTCACATCGTACACAACAATCAACTCCAGATGGATAGAAGATCTAAATGTGAAAGGTAAAACAATACAGTTTTTAGAAGTAGTCATGAAAGAAGATCTGCCTTAACGCTGGAGCAGGCAAAGATTTCAACCCAGGAAGTGTTGAAAATAAGGGAAAAGACGGATGAACTGGACAATATTTAGAGCTTCCTTGCATCAAATGATACCAGTGGGGGTGGGTGGGGAGGGAGAGAAAGAATTTGTAATTCCTGTATTGTACAAAGGATTCCTATTCAGCATATGGAAATAACTCCAAAAATCGAGTTAGAAAAATCAGCAAAAGACTTGAACAGGCGCTTCACCAAAAAAAAAAAGGGGGGGGGGGAGTGGGTAATCAAAAGACCAATAAACAGGTGAAAAGATGTCCACCTTCATTAGCCATCATGCCAACACTACATCCTCCGGATTGTATAAAATGAAACACGGACCACACCACGCGTTGGTGAGGATGTGGAATATCGAGAACGCTCGTGCACTGCTAGTAGGAGTGGAAATTGGTGTAAGCAATATGGAAGACAGTCTGGCATTACACACTTAAGCTGAGCATGACCAGCGATCCCACTCCTAGCTATGCCACCACAGAAAAGGGCACACACATGCACCAAAAGATATGGACTCTTCCTAATACTCCCGAACTGAAAATAACCCAAATTACCCCTCCATCAGGATGAGTAAATACCTGGTGGCTTATTCACACAATGGAATAAAGCACAGCAATGAGAATATACAAAGTGTCAGTACAACCACGTGCAACAATACGTATGAACCTTGTGAATCTTGAGTGAAAGAAGGCAGATGTAAAGGTGCTTAGAGTGTGACCTTATGCTTCCATTTAAAAGGAAGTTCAGGGCTTCCCTGGTGGCGCAGTGGTTGAGAGTCCGCCTGCCGATGCAGGGGACGCGGGTTCGTGCCCCGGTCCGGGAGGATCCCACATACCGCGGAGCGGCTGGGCCCGTGAGCCATGGCCGCTGAGCCTGCACATCTGGAGCCTGTGCTCCGCAATGGGAGAGGCCGCAGCAGTGAGAGGCCCGTGTACCGCAAAAAAAAAAAAAAAAAAGCTCAAAGGCAGGCAAAATGTATTAATGGTGCTAGAAATCAGGGAAGAAATGGTGCTAGAAATCAGGGGGTCACGCTTGGGTGGCCTGGAGAAGGGATGAAGGGATGAACCAGGCAGGGGGCCATGGTTACCAGCAGGGCCAGCCAGGGCTGCTGGGGAAAGAAGGGGGGAGGAGGGGCAGAACTTGGTGGTCCCAGGGGTGAGGTCAGTCGCTAACAAGCTCTCAAAGTCAGTGTTTTCTTTTATTGCTTCCAGAAAGGCACTCCCCACCTCAATGCTCCCCAGCCACCAAATCCTGGCGGAGTGCCACCGCCACCCCACGCACACTCTGTCACATCTCCAGGCCTTTGCACACGCTGTTCCCTCTGCTAGAATACCCTTCCTCTCATTCGCTGGCATAAGCCCTAGACTCTCTCACTGACAGCAGCTTTAAAGGGCAGGTTCTTTGCATATCTTGTTGGTTTCAGGACTCACGGTACCTAGGACAGCGCCCAGCACATAGAGAAGCTCAAAAGATGTCTAAGGAATACATGAATGAATTAAATACAGTCCTCTGCCTCCATCATCCTTCCCATGTTGACTTGGAGGCCCACAATAGCTTGTCACACCCCATGGCCACACTCACCGGTCGGCTTGGAGCTATCTTTGATAAGAACAGAGAGGATTAACTCACATTCTTCTGAATCCCAGCACTGAGCACACCCATCACAGAGCCAGTGCTCACCAGTGGATCCAACAAGCAAAGAATCAGGTAGTGAGCTCCCTGTCTCTGGAGGGAATCAAGTAGAGACTGAGGCCTGCTCTCAGAGTGGGTTCCTGTTGCCCTGAGAGGCTCTCATGAGCTTGCACAGCAATTATTACTGTCAGTAAGGTTAACCAGAACCTGCTGAGCCCTGCCCCACGCCCCCAGGGCTGGTCCACTGCAGCAGTGCTCTTCACTGCGCCTGACTCTGAACCTGTGCGGTGTGCTGGGTGTGGTGGTTCAGAGGGGATGAGGCTCTACCCCCTGCCAAGCTGTTTCAGCCCAAGGAATTCCCAGACCAGTAACATTTGTTCTGCTGCAGGCATGTCGGAGGCCTTTACAGATATTAACCTGTTCAGTCTTCACAGCAGCCCTGTGAAGAAGATACTGTTGGGAGCTCTACTAACAGGGAAACTGAGGCCCAGAGCCGGCAAGTCACTTGCCCGGGATGACACAACTGAGCAGCGGCAGGTGGGATTCGAACTCAGGCCCTCTGGCCATGGAGTTCACATTTTTTTTTAAATTAATTTACTAATTTATTTTTATTTTTGGCTGCGTTGGGTCTTCATTGCTGGGCACGGGCTTTCTCTAGTTGCGGCGAGTGGGGGCTACTCTTAGTTGCGGTGTGCGGGCTTCTCATTGCGGTGGCTTCCCTTGTTGTGGAGCATGGGCTCTAGGCACGTGGGCTTCAGTAGCTGTGGTGCGCGGGCTCTAGGCATGCGGGCTTCAGTAGCTGTGGTGAGCAGGCTTAGTTGCTCTGCGGCATGTGGGATCTTCCCTGACCAGGGCTCGAACCCGTGTCCCCTGCATTGGCAGGTGGATTCTTAACCACTGCGCCACCAGGGAAGTCCTGGAGTTCATGCTCTTAACCACTGCTCTTTACTTCCTCAGAACTGGGACCAACGCTCCTCCAGGCACAGGGTTGCAGGAACAAGGGCACAGATTTAAGCAGGAGGTCATGAGGGTGCCCCACGGCCCTGGGAGCCAAGGTCATGGTCCACAGCACCTCTGCCAGCTGGCCTGGCCCCCACTCGCCTCTGGCCTGTTTCCTGGGACCCCTCCCACCCAGCACCCTGATTCCAGCTTCCCTGAACTTCTCACTGCTCCTGAAGACACCCCAGCCCATCGCCTGCTCTGCTGGAATGCGTTCACCCCTCTTCTGCCCCTTAGCCAAGTCCTGTAGCCAAGTGGGTGTGTCCGGAGCTCTCTGCACACCCCTGTACCACAGCCCCTGAGGCCTCCTAGCAGGATGGGAATTCTCCAGCAGGGACCAGTCTGGCTCCTGGCTCACGAGGTCTCACCCAGCCCTGGAGCCCACTAGGCTCTCACGGAGGGGGCTGGCTGTGAGCATCAGCCCCAGCTCCCACAGCTGCTTGTAAGGATCCTCCAGGAGGAGAATTAGAAAGATCAGAAGGTGGCTGCCTTCCTCCAACCCCCCCACCCCACCACCGCATTTTAGACGTTGGTTCACAGGGACCCTACCCCAGAACCAGGACCACATTGTCCAGCCCCTCCCTGGAGCTGCCGCCCCTCACTCAGGCTTTCATGTTATATATAGCAGCAGCTTACACGAGACAATGTGACAATGCGAAGACACTCCAAACCCCTTATCCCCCTCGATCCGGCTGCTAGAAAGCTCAGAGTCAAATTACCGCCGATAGAAGGTGCCGCAGCTCCTCCAGCTTCATCTGATGTTTGCTACCCAGGGTTTCTCCTCGCTCTGATTTTCTCACAACTTTTTCATCCCGTTATACTGCATTTATCTTTGTAAATCACCTCAAGTCCTTTCTGGAATCGGACAAAGAAGACACGAGACCCTTTCAGATGCCTTCCCTCCTCTGCTCCGAGTTCCCAGTGCCCAGCTGAATGGGAAAGAAGCTGAATGAGAGCTGACGGAGCGAACTTACAAGCAGATGATGTTAAGCAGGGCACAGTCTACGGCAGAAAAGGGAACGGCAGGAGCGGGGTCAGCGCACAAGGTAGCAAAAAAAAAAACAAATCGGGAAACACCAAACGTCATTCCCTCCTTCACCGCAGGGTCCGACAACCAGATGCCCGACTTCACAGTGGACTTGGAAGAATGGTGGGCTCCACGCTGAACCCCACCCCCGCCGGACACTCGACACCCTGCCGCCCAAACTTCTCCTTCCCTTTTCTCTCCCTGTGCCCATACGGAAGGCACTCCCTACCTACGCAAGTCCACCCACCCTTCGGGACGCAGCCCAGTCCTTTTCCCCCAGTCTCCTCAGCCTTCCCACACACCCCGTGCCCTGCCCCGAGCAACCCTCGCTGAGACTTGAACCACTCCCGGGGCAATGACCCCACTGGGCAGGGAGGCTCTTCTGCTCTGGCCTTAAAATGTTCCTCAAAGATGCTGGTGTCGTTTACACTTTCAGGAAGGGGGCTGATGTCTTCCTAATTCAGCAAAAGCTTCTCAAAGGCAGGGTCCAAAACTAAGGTGTACTGTGCTCCCCCCACAGCGAGGGGCTGGCTTCCCCCCAGCCATCACCCTCGATGCTGCAGGTTGGAGGGCAGGACTGGGGCACCCCGGGGAGGAGATGGGTGCAAACAGGAGCAGATCAGCCCTGGACACCACAGGGTCACCTCCTTAGGGAGGAGAGATTAGAAAACCAGGCCCTCGGTGTGAGCCTCAAATTCCCCCCTCTCAGGGTGACAAAGGCACAGATGGAAGTGAATGAGGAGTGGGCGTCTGTCTCTCTGGGCTGCAGCTGGAGTCAAAGGTAGGTTCCAGGGATGGAGCCAGAGCTGCTCCGGGAAGACGGAAGCCGGTAAGTGCATGAGGCCCCAAATTTATGCCTTGTTAATAAAAACCACCTGATATGCTCTACTTTCTATTCAGAGGGGTAATGTTTCATTATCATTTTGAAGCGTTTCCTCTGAAAACTTGAGTTCTGTGTTACTGTTTCTGTGCGCCTGGCAGCACAGCCCAGAGGAAGGAGTGGTGGGACTGGGGGGGGGGCCCTGCCAGCAATCGCCACCCCCCCACACCAGTTCCCAGGCGCTGAAGGGAGAGCACATCCTCTGCCCCTGAGCCCGGGGCGGGGCAGGGGGGCGGGAGGCCTGAGGTGGGCTGCCAGGGACAGCGAGGCCACCACTCACTCCTTCTCCCCCAGCACACACCCCGCGTCATAACTGCAGCTGACACTGTACCAGCTGTGCCCAGCACTGTCTTCCACTCCCAGCCCCAGAGACCACGTGGCCTGCCCCGACCAGCGGAGGGGATGGGGTGGGCGCCCTCACCCAGGCTGGGCCCATCCGGCTCTTAGGCGCCCAGAGACTGAGGGGAGTGCCCTGGGTGGTCCTGGGGCCTCAAGCGGAAGCCACCATTCAGGGCGGCCAGGCCGGCAATCCAGAGAGAGCAGCCCACAGGGAGAGGAGAAGGGACAGAGGCACTGGGAGAGGATGAGAAAATGAAACCACAGTCCAGAGAGAGCAAAGTCGGAGGAGGGGCTGCCTGCCAGCTTCCCGGGTCCTGGGGAAACCAGGCCGAGCCAGGCTGCCTGCAACTGTTTCCTGCAAAGTTCCTTTCCTCTCAACTCCCCTTTCACTTAACCTAATTGGAGGCGATTCCTGTTCCCTGCGACAAAATCCTAAGACATGTGTCAGGGCCCTCCCCCCTCTTCCAGCTCAGGGCCAGGCCCGCCCATCAAGCCAGGGTCACTGGTCAGTTTATAAAAGGTGAGGCCTGTCTGGGTAGAGCCTTGCTGGGAAGGCAGGGCACAGCCAGCTGGGGGTGTCTGGACTTTGTACTTGAGCCAATGAGGTGGAGGTGTTTGAGGAAGGCACCGCCAAAACCTCGCTTTCGGAAAATGAACCAGGTAGGCAGGTGGGTGGGGCGGGGGAAGGAAGCAGGTCTCCCAAGCACACAGTAGTGTTTAACGAATGTGCGGAGAGCAAACAGGGAAACCTCTCCACATCTTGATTTCCTCATCTGTAAAATGGAGGCGATGGTACCAAGATATCCACAAACTAATACAGGCACTCAGAGCTTCAAACAGTTCCTGGCAGAGTAAGCGTTCAATATGCATTGGGTTTGTTTGGTTTTTTTAACCTATACGAAGGCTGACATTCTCCCCAAGGGCCACCGGGCAGGTGCTTTGGTCTGAATGTGTCCCCCCTCACCCCGCTTCATAGGTTGAAATCCTAACCCCCCAGGGAGACAGTATTAGGAGGTGGGGCCTTTGGGGGTGATTAGGTCATGAGGGTGCATCCCTCATGAATGGGATTAGTGCCCTTGTAAAAGAGACCCCCAGAGAGCTCCCGAGCCCCTTCCACCACGTGAGGATACAAAAATAAATGCGACTTGGAAGACAGTCCTCACTCAACCATGCTGGCATGCTGCTCTCAGACTTCCAGCCTCCAGAGCTGTGAGAAATAGATGTGTTGTTGATAAGCCCCCCAGTCCTAGTATTTTGTTAGGACAGCTCGGACTAAGATGGCAGGGAACCAGGAGGGGTGAAGAACGCAGCTTCTCTCCTCTGGGTGTTGAAGCAGAAGTAGGGTAGGCGGCATCAAGAGGGCAGGATCAATCTTTAGGGTGGCAAGGCCAGGGAGGAAAGGTCAAGAGAGAACTGTCCCCCACATCGTGGACCAGAGCAGAAGGAGCAAGGATGGCCAGGGTTGTGGGGATGGCGGCCTTCCCATCACCAAGGGAGGCTGGACCAGAGCAGAGAGAACAGCCCAAGGAGGAGGCTGCATTAAAGGAGAGAACAGCAGGGCCTTGGGCAGGGCTAAAGGCAGGACTACCTGACAGTGGACAAACAGCTGGGGAGGGGATGGGCCACTCGTGGGTGTGGATGGAGGCTGGAGGGCCACCTAGTACAGCGGCGACAACAAACACCGGGCATTCTCTCCATCACAGTACACACTTTGCACACATCCATCCATTCAATTCTCTCAATAACCCTAAAAGGTAGATACCTTAAGTATCCTCATTTTATAGATGGGGAAATTCAGGCAGAGAGAGGTGTAGTGACTTGTCTGAGGTAACACAGCAAGTAAGTGGCAGGGCTGAGCTTTGAACCCAGGCTGTCAGGCTCCAGCATCCAAACTCTTAATCGCCAGAGTGTACAGCAGATGCTGAAAAGGGACTAGTGCCTCTGTGGGTGGCACCCCTTGGCATTTCAGGCTCTGCATACAAATTCCAGGCACCTCCTTCCCAGCCTGCTGGCTGCACCTGGGGGCTTACGGGTACACAGTCCTGTGTGCTGAGGGTCCCCCCGGGTCTCCTCCGCCAGACTCTTCTGCCTTTGAAACTCCTCTCCGTCCCATCCCCCTCCACCTGTCCCAGAGCCTGTATCCCAACACCCCTCCCAGGCCAGGCACTGCAGATGCCAGTACATCCAGGGCTTATGGAGAAGGGCATCTAAGGAGCTCCACCTGGGAAAGTAGGAGGGACAGAACAATCCCTTCCAACAACAGAACCTCTCTTGCCTTAAACCTCATGCCCCAGTCACCCAAATCCTTTGCTGCTCCTCTCAGCCACCAGCCACCAGGCCTCCTGCCTCCTCTTCTGACTCCTATCCCCTGCCAATGCTCTTTCCCCTCCCTCAAGCCCCCTTTGGCATCCTGACAGCAAACTTCTACAGTGAGCTCTATCAAGCTCCCTGCTCCACCCCATCCTCCAGGTGTCCCTCCTCTGTGCTCCCAGCTCCCTCATCACTGCACTCGTCAAAGGCTGCTGGGCTGTGCTCCGTGGGAGCAGCGAGGCCCGTCCTGGGGTACCTGTCGGCCCCTGGCAATGCAGGGCCAGGTGACAGCAGCTGGATGAATGAAGAGCTCACTGTTTACATTACAACTGGTTGGGAGTCTTGCCCCACGTGGTACTCCCTGCACCCTCCCCCTCCTCTGCCCACAACCCTAAGCCAGCACCACCCCCACTAGCCTCCCAGGGCATCTTACAGGATGGAGGACAGCCCCCCCCAGTATTGGACTCCCACTTCTCACCCAGAAGGGAGAGGCGGCATCTCAGAGGTTGGGGGATTCGCAGCTGGGTGTGTGACTCCCCACAAGGTGCCCCCTCCTATCCAGGGTGGGGTTGGGACTTGCATGGCAGTGCCCAGTGGGCACCCGCCCCGCCCAGGCCCTGCCTGAAGGACCCAAACGGGCGGGCCCTGGAGACCCAGCGAAGCATCCTCCGCGCGGCCACGGCCCCTCCCTGTGGGGAGGGCAGAAAATGTGCTGCCTCACCAGCCATGAGCGCCAGCTTGGAGGGGGGGCACCCCTGCGGAAAGCCGCCCCACCCCAGTCTCCCTCTAACCCCCTCCGCCATGCACTTCAACCAAGTTGTGCAAAGGGCATTGGCCAGGCGACCCCGGCCAGCGGAGCGGGGGCTCCGTGTCCTCCCAGATCCTGGGGCTGCGTAGCCGCGCCCACCAGGCTCACCCCACCACCACCCTCACCCCACCCCCCTCCGCCGGGCCTGTGAGCCCAGAGCCCCGCGGCGCGTCCAGCCGCCCAGCGCTGCCCTTGGGAGGAGGAACGGGCGGCTCCCCAGTACATGTGCCGAAGCCCTGTTGGGGGCACCGAGGGTGCCGGTGATGCCTTCACCGAGAGGACCCGCAGCCCGGGAAGGGTCCGCCAACACCAGTAGCGCCCCCTCCTCGCCTACAGGCGACGGGGAAGTTGGGGGTGCACCCAGGACCAGCTCCCGCTCACGCCCACCCGCCATCCCCCGACCCTTAGACCTCCCCCACGCCCCGAAAATGCCTGCGGGCCGGCCGCCCCGCTTCGGACCAGGCCGGGGCTACCGCGGCCTCCCGCCTTCCTCCGTCCTTTGTTGCCCATCGAGCCCCCTCCCTCGGGTCCCTCCGGCTGCTCCTACCTTCGCCCTTCCAGCATCAGGTTGAGCGGCGGGTGGCCGGGCACCCGGCCCCCTCCTCTCCCGGCCCGGGCGCCGCGGGGACAGAGGATGCTGCAGCCCCTCCCCGCGCGCCGCTGCCCACCGGCTGCAGCCCCTCCTGGCGCCCGGCGCTCCGCGTTCGCGCTCCGGGCCCGGGCCTCGCGCCGCGCGTGCGGCCGGCCGGGCGGCGGCGGGAAGGCGGGAGGCTCTGACCCTGGCAGCCCCGGCCGCCGCTGACCCTGGCAGCCCCGGCCGCCGCCTGCGCTCCCGGTGGCCGAGCAGAGCGGAGCTGAGGAGGAGCGGAGCGAGCGGCCGGGCTCCAGGAGGGAACAAAAGGGGCCGGCGCTAGGGCGGGCGCGGGAGGGCGGGGCCTGGCGCGGCGGGGGTCAGGCGCGCGCTCGCGCGGCCTCGCGTTTCTCAGGCTGCGGCGCCGCGCCGCAAGGGGGCGGGCGGGCGGAAAATGGAGTGGAGCCTTGTCCACCGCTTCCAGCGGCAGTCAATCGTGGGGCGTCCGAGGCACGCCATCCCCTACCTCAGCTCTGGGCACCTATTCGTGCTTCAGTCGTGTTTGGCGGAAGAGCCTCCTTCAGCCTTGCTCTGCTCACAAGGATGTCCCAGAGCACTGCGAGAGATGGAAGCTCGGGAAGCTGCGAAGAAGGTTGGGGAGGTTCCTGGAGTTTCCGGGAAGGCTTCACAGGGGAGGTGACGTTTGAACTGGACAGGAAGGGATGAGGAGGAGACAGGGTAGCTGACGTGCGAACTCCAGGTCTTACTGAGCTGTCTTGAGGCCAAAACGGGTGGGGACAAATGGCACGGATGTCTTGGTGATTTTCTCCCAACACTAGTTTGGAAAAAGTGGTACCCAGGATACAGATTGAACCCTGCACCATCCTCCCCCGGCAGGAGCTGACTCCTACAATATCAGAGGATTGGGATAGCTACCCGCCTACCCCACATCCCCTACCATCCACCCCCTCCCAGGTAGGTCAAGGGCAGAGGCTAAGTGGCAGTCCAGGGATGAGAAGTAACTGAATCCCAACACCCAAGGTACCTGGCTGTGGTCGGCCTCTGTACCTTTGTTCCCCCTTTTCCCCTTGATGAGCTAACCTCAGTTCCTTTGCCCTTGCTGGTTCCTCGCCACTTTCTCGGTTTGACAAATCCTATTTCCCCTTCAAAGCCCATCTCAAATTCACCTCCATCTCCCACGCATATGGGAATGTGGGTGTGTCGTGGGAGGTGTGGTCTGTACAGTGAGACTGGGGAGGGCAGGCACCAGGCCCAGTCTTATTTATATGCCCTGTGAATAAGTGCACTGCCTGGCCAAGGGTCGACATTCAATGACACTGTTTGAATGGATGAATTTGCTAAGTTGCTACCAACCATCTCTCCACTGGTATCCATAATCTCTGAGAAATGAATGAACCTCTTTTTTTTGGCTGCGCTGCCTGGCATGCAGGATCTCAGTTCCCCGACCAGGGATGGAACCCGTGCCCCCTGCAGTGGAAGCGCGGAGTCTTAACCACTGGACCGCCAGGGAAGTCCTCTTCACCTCTTGAGCTGAGTTTCCCCACTGATAAACTGGAGATAGTGTTTCACTTCAGTTCAGCAAATGGGTCATGATATTGATGATGGAGTGTGGGCACTGGACCAGCCCTGAGGAGGTCTCCGCTGGTCAGGGGAGCCAGACCTGGAGACCAAGGTAGGAGGAGGGTGCAGAGTGAGCCCAGTGGAGAGCAGGCTTCTGGAGGAGGTGTCAACAGGGTGGGAAGGGAGTGGAGAGGGCTGAGCTCGGGGAACATGGAGTGAATTGTTCCATGTGGCTGGGATGGACGGTCTTGATACTGAGACATAAGACCTTAGGCAAAGTGCAGTGGTAAGAATCCAGCTCCATCACCTGCCAGCTCATGGGCAATCCTCTCTGGGCCTCAGTTTCCCCATCTATAAAATGGAGCTAGTGACACACTTACCTCCTAGGGCTGTTATCAAGGTTGAATACGTTAACCTAGGTGAAGTGCTAAGAAAAAATAGTGCCTGCATTCGCAAAATGTGAACTTTGTTTCAAGTGGCTGGGTTAGAAAAGAACTTGAGTGCCTGTTAGGAGTTTGGATTTTCTCCTGTGGGCAATGAGTTCTAACAGGGACTTCTCTCACGGAGAGGAGGAAACACAAAGAGGAAAGGGGCAGGACTTTTGCAGGTTACTCTCCTCTGAAGATTCTGCCTGGGAATTAGTGTGGGGTAGGAAGGGAGCCCAGGATGGCTACAAAGGCCAGGGGGGTCCTGATGACAGAAAGCAGGTAGGACTCAATCAGAAACTACTCAGAAAGTTCTGGGACTTCCCTGGTGGTCCAGTGGTTAAGATTCCGCACTTCCACTACAGGGGCGTGGGTTCGATCCCTGGTCGGGGAAATTCCACATGCCTTGAGGTGTGGCCAAAAAAAAAATTATTAAAAAAAAAAAGGAAAGTTCTCCTGGCAGCCCATGGGAGCAGGCTGAAGCCCTAAGAGACCAGCTGGGAGGCTGGGAGGCTCCAGGCTAGAGCTGGGGGTCTGGAATTCTGTTGGGGAGGGGAGACAGCACAGAAAACAAAGGGAGAGGCCCAGGCCAGGGGTTCTTGTAAGTTTTTAGGGCCACACATGCCTTGGAAACTCTGAAATCCATGGGGACTCTCCCCAGACACATGCAATATGCTTACACACATACACGCATGCACACATGTATGTGCACACGTGTGTGTGCGTGCACACACACACGGAGTTTTGCAGACAGCTTCAGGCAGTTCACAGATCCCTGAAGCCCACCTGGTCTGTACACCCAGGTTCTAGGGCAGGAGAGAGAGCTCAGAACAGACAGGGGGTAAGTGGGGTGTAGCAGAAAGTGTGATTTGCCCGAACTGGGGCAGGGCCGGGGAGGGGGGTTGACCCAGATCAAATGGCACCTGGGCCCTGTGGGCACCTCTCCCTTCTTCAACACCTGAGGCTTCTGGAACCAGGAAACTGGATGAAGTTCCCAGGACACCAGCCCATCAGGGATGGACTAAGAAGCTTCCTTGTTGGAAACAAAACCACCATTTAGTACTGGCCCCTCCTTGTACAGGTGGGGAAACTGAGGTCTAAAGAGAGACAGGGATTTACCCAGGTGCTGCTGTGATGCACCTGAGCTCACCTGTGCCACCTGGCAGGTTCAGTCACCCCTCTCCTGCCCTCCTCCCACCCCGGCCCCCACTGGCCCCCCTCCCTCACTGACAGCCGTTCCCCCCCCCCCAGTTATTCAGAGCAGCAGGGAACACCACAGAGTCCTAGCTTCCCCTCACCTGAATGGTGGACGGAGCTGCAAAGGGGCAACTCACCTGAGAGGTTCTGCCCTTGCTACTGCCAGGCTTGTTCTACGTGAGAGAAGATCCGCTTCTACCTTGCTGAAGCTTCGATTGGGGTTTTCTGCTGTAGATGTGGAGGGTGGAACTGGGCACGATGCCCTGGGCATCAGGCCTGGGGATGGGGGGAGGGGGGAGGCCTGGGGGAGGGGGCTGTCCCCATAGACCTCTCACCCGGCTCTTTTGTCTCCACAGAAAGTGCTGATTTGGCCATCTTCTTGCTGACACTGGCCACGACTGGCAGCCCCACGGGAGGGGGAATTTCATGGGAAGAGCACGTTGGGAACAGCCGGGGGGGTGGGGGGGGCCGGGGCAGCGCTCTCGCGGGGGGCCTGCGGTGGGGCGAGAGGCCTGGCCGCCCTGCAGGTTGCTGCCTCCCTGGGATACTTTTTATTGTATAATTTTTTAGGACCAATAGCACATTCACATGATAGAATATTTTATAGCTTCTGAATTGCTGTTTACAAGGAATTTGTAATAAATAACATGGGAAACACTCCTGGATTTATGTCAAATGAAAAACAAAATGTACATAGGGTACAATCTCAGCCTTGTAAGCCGTCAAGGGGGAAAAATGTAACCGTGGTAGCCTTTGGGTAGGGGGAGCCAATGGGATTTTTCTCTTCCCTTTTCTGTGTTTTCCTACAGGCATGTGTTACTTTTAGAACTAACAAAAGAAATGTAAACCCAAACCCGTGTCTGTTCAAATGGTTGTTTGGATGTTGTGCCTCTGTTAAAAACACACAAAACATTGTTTGGATGTTGTTGTGGCCTTGAGCTGGGAGTGACATCACCATGGAGACAGGAGCTGAGGCCACATCACTCTGAAGGCCACACCCTTACTTTCGAACGCAAGGAAGATGCCTGAGCCCAGTTCTTCCTTCCTCAAGAGGAAGCCGTGCCCCCTCCCTCCGCTTGGTACAGGCTTGATACAGCCCGTACCCAGGCTCGCCGAGTGACCCAAAGCTGGCATTTCTGACTACTTATTACAGAGTAGTTATATGGATTATGGAAATCCACAAAGCCCACCCAGCAGAGAACCAGCCAGGGCTGTTTATGCAGCGCTCGGTCTAGCGACGGAGTCAGATGCAACACTCGCATTTGGCAAAGACGCACAGGCCAGGAGTGGGAGGGCTTCAGAGAGGACCAGAGGGAAGGTTCGGATGTGGGGTTTGTTTTGTTTTTTTAATAAAGTTATTTATTTATTTTTGGCTGTGTTGGGTCTTCGTTGCTGCACACGGGCTTTCTCTAGTTGTGGCGCGCGGGGGCTACTCTTTGTTGCAGTGTGCAGGCTTCTTATTGCGGTAGTTGTGCCTCGCGGGCTCTAGAGCGCAGGCTCAGTAGTTGTGGCGCACGGTCTTAGTTGCTCCGCGGCATGTGGGATCCTCCCGGATCAGGGCTCGAAACCGTGTCCCCTGCATTGGCAGGCGGACTCTCAACCACTGCACCACCAGGGAAGTCCTTGGGTGTGTTTTGATTGGAGGCTGTTGGCTGGGGAGGCTGGAGGCTGGGTAACTAGAGAGGGATGAATATCACCTCTGTGACTGGTGAGGGGAGCGTATCTGGCTTTCGGGGATTGGCCCTAAGCTGGAAGTAGAGGCAAAAAACTCAGGAAGCCGGCAGTTCTTGATCGAACCTTGGCCATTCGGGGCCCATTGCTCCGGGGGTTACCATTTGCCTTCCTGGACTGGAGGTTTCAGGCTGTGAGTCAGTTGTTTTTTATATACGGTCTGCCATTGTCCATTTGTCTATGCAGCCTGTCAGTATCAACTCTTGTGATCCTCACCAAATATTCTACAGCTGGTGGGATTACTATATCATTTTAGAGAAAAGGAAACCGAGTCACGGAGAGGTTAAGAGACGTGCCCAAGGTCACACAGCTTGTGAGTGCAAGGTTAGCCAGGCCCCCGGGGTTCAGAGCCAGGCTCCCTCCGGCCTGTAACGAAAGAGCAGGGAGATAGATGCCACCTTAAACTCCAAGCTGGGCTCTGTTTGCTCCCCGGCTTTATGACCCTGGGCCGGTAACACAGGACTCCTGCCTGCTCCACAGGGCTGCTCGCAAAGTGCCGGTTCCAGGTGTACACTTGAGAGCCTATTGTATACGCTGCATTGATGATTCGCTCCATGCCAGGCACCCTTCTAAGCACCTGAGATTCCGTAAGCTCACGTCATCCTCAGGACGCCCCAGGAACAGGGGCTGTACCCGCCCCATTTACAGGTGAGGTTCTGAATCTCGGCCAGGCTCACAGGCAGGTAGGGAGAAGCACCCTGTGGGATCCAGGCGGCCCGGGGCCAGAGTCCATGTTTTAATCCCTGCATTTCCGGCCTCTCAGATGAAGCAGAGGCTGTGAATACGCATGGGGGGGGCACCTGTGACCCCGGGGTGGCACAAGTCCCCCGCTGGGGCCTGATTGGCGGGGGAAGGAGCTTCTCCTTGGGCGACTCCAACGGGGGGCCTTGGAAATGGGGGACTGTGGAGGGAAGAAGCCACCCCCTGCGTGGATGGACAGCACCCACAGTCACTGAGAATCGGGTGACGTGCGGCTAAGGGCTTTGCTGCTGCCGTGGTTCCCGCTGGGGTGGAAATCTGCCTCTGGGGGTAGAGGCCTTAGGTGCCGGTGCCTGCCAC
Organism: Lagenorhynchus albirostris; assembly: GCF_949774975.1. NCBI lineage: Eukaryota > Metazoa > Chordata > Mammalia > Artiodactyla > Delphinidae > Lagenorhynchus > Lagenorhynchus albirostris. The sequence continues at coordinate 78,171,371 of NC_083109.1, forward strand.
ACCCCCGGGGTTACTTCCTCCCTGGGTCCCCAGCTGGGCCACAAGCACCCAGCCTCCTCTCGCCAAGGGAAGCCTCTAGAAGGTGCTACCTGCAGGGCCCCTCTGCAGTCCCTTGCTTTCCAACCGAGGGAAAGAGCCTTCCTTCCCAGCTGCCATCCCTCATTCCTCTCTCCACGTCCCCAAGTTTGCACATCTGTGCATTGCATCATTCGGCCGAGGTGGTAACACGCCCTGGAATCATGTTTATTCCGTCTCTGTGAGCCTCTTGCCCAGGGAGACTGCCAGTGTCCTTCTCCCCAGGATGCCAGCTCTGGCCCCTGCCCCCTCCCGGGCCACCTGCCCCTCACAGGCCGCACCTTCTCCGCAGCCCCCGCCTAAGGGGTCATCTCTTTTGGTTTCGGTCTTTCGGGTCCTTCTGAGAAGTCGCCCCGATCACCAGTCACCCCACCCCACCAGAAACACAAAACTTGAAACTGACAGAAGGTCACCAGTTTGTGATTTGACCATAAAAAGACGCTGGAAAAAAAACAACTGGGCTACCACCGTCATGGCCTGCGAGAAAGGACATTTTAGCACCATAAAAAAGGTAAGAACGTCATTTTGGAATAAAAGACAGCCCTTTGAATGAAGTAAACCTGGCTTTCTGGAAAACGTCCATTCACTTTGCGGCAGATGGAGGTCAAAGTTGGCAGCTGTTCCTGGAATGTTTGGGAACCAGTGTCCTAAGGAGGTTCACGCTGGCCCAGGGCAGTGACGTTCCTGGTCCCACCCCTCCTGGGGCTCTCGGCCACCTTGGTTGCCTGACAGAATTGCGCTGCCTAATCTGGCTTTTCTTAGACCAACCCACACACCCTTCCATCCTCCCCACCCTACCTTCTGGCATGCTCTGAGCTTTGGTGTCATTCCACCCCCAGTGTCTGTGAGCCAGATGTTTGGGGAGAAGCTAGGAGGTCATTTGTCCAACCCCTGTTGCTTTTCAGCAGGAAAGATAAAGTGCGTTAGACAAAGCATCATTAGGAAAACCACCAGCAGCCTCCTTACTCTACAGCTCACCCCTGCAGCTTCATCATTCTTAAACATCCCACAGATGTGGTCCAGGTGTGCATAACATACAACAGTTAGAGCTCACATTCAAAATGTTAGTGTCCCAGCAACAAAACCCCTTTTACTGCTTTTAAATACTTTCACCACTTTTCTGCCCAGTGTGTGGCTACAAAATTGCTTTGAAAAGATGCAGACACGGTTTCTCAGTATAAAGTGATAAGAGCTCTGATGAAGTTGTGGGCAGAGTGATTTGGGCCACATCTAATTCTCAATGCAGCTTCCTGGAAGAGGTGACAGCCCCGATGTGTCTGGAAGGATAAGTGTGGTGCGCAGGCAGAGGGGGCAGCTCACAAGTGATGTTGGGAGGAAACTTGAAGAGCTCAGCCCGCAGAGCACCAGGGAACTGGGACTGAGGTGAGGGTGGAGGGGCAGCCTCAGTCTCCTTGTCCGCAAAATGGGAATGACAGGCTCCACCTCTACCTGCATGGACAGACAGACAGACAGGGTTCAAAGCCTAAGTGCTCTGATGGAGTCATGGTCAGGGTGCCTGGGGCCACGTCTCCCTCTCAGTTGCGGGGCTAAGAAGACAGAGAATTTAGGACAGTGGGGCCGTGTCTGTAAAGCATTGTCTTTTCCTGTTGGTTGGGCAAGAAGAGGCAGAAGCAGCGATGTTGGCTCAGAGTGGGCAGCTCTGATCGAGATTTAGCAGGGAGGCGAGGAGGAGGGGACCAAAATGAACATTGTCCGTGTTTGGCAGGAGGGAGGGCGTCTGTGAATGTCACCAGCGAGCTGGCTCCTCTCCTCCGCCAGCCTGGAGAGCCAAAAGCGGCTCCTGCACAAACCCTCCCTGGGGCTCTGAGAAAGCCACCTAACAACTTCCTGCCTCAGTTTCCCCACCACGCGCCGCTGCTGTTTCTTCTCACGGCCAAGCTCCCCCAACCCTCGCCACAAGGTCCCAGGGCTGGTGCCAGTGCAGGGAGGAGCCCAGGTCCTGCAGCCCCTCCGACGTGCTCCTTCTTCTCCCTGCAACTCCGTCCTCCCAGCCAGCGCCCCGAGCTGAAGTGTCCAGAGGCCCCAGGGCAAGTCAGAGGGGCTGTCAGAAATCAAGAGGGTATCATTGACCAAAGGCTCCCCAGAATTAGCCACCAAAGGGCCTCCATCTGTCAAATCAGGGGGTGCCCGCCTGCCCACACCCAGCCTGCAGCTGCAGTCTCCCCAGGTTTCTTGTCCACAAGGATCTCTGTCTGAGGCCCGGCATGTTGCTCGAGGCCACCCCTCCCCCTCTTGTGCCTGCCAGCTCCCCGCAGGTGAGGGTGCACTGGGTACAGATCACCCTCTAGCCCCTTTGCCCCGGGTTTGGGATCAGCACACTGACCCTGGTCTCCTCCCTGGAGCCTCGTGGAAACACCAAGATCAGAGTCACAGCAAGGCCCCTAGACTGGGGTGGGGGTGAGGGGTGGAGGTGGGGCTGTCTCTAGATCAGGGTGGGAGTAGGGTGGAGGGTCTCTAGGTAAGCGTGGAGGTGGGGGGGTGGGAGTGTCTCTAGATCAGGGTGCAGATGGGCGGGTGGAAAACAATAGAAAAAATATATTGGTCTCTGTCCCCCAGCCCCTGGCACAGAGCTCCTACAATTCTTGCAATTTCCTAAGTGATAAGAGCACTAGGGGCATCTTTTGTGCTGTTCTTTGGTATCTGACCCCCGGTTCCTGACACAGGGCTCCTGAAACCCTTGGAGTTTCCTGGGTGACAAGAGCATCTTCTGTTCTAATGAGCCAGCTCTGGGTGGGCTCCTGGATGGGGGCGCTGGTCACCGGAAAGAACAAACCATGATTAAAGGCTTAGAACTTTCAGCCCCACCCCCGTAATCCTCCAAGAAGGGGTGAGAGGCTGGAAATGGAGTTAATGATCGATGGTGCCTACATGATGAAGCCTCCATAAAAGTCCCCAAAGTATGAGGTTCGGGGAGCTTCTGGGTGGGCGAACACATCCGCATTCCAGGAGGGTGATGCACCCCAGCTCCACGAGGACAGAAGATTCTGCACTTGGGACCCCTCTGGACCTCGGCTATATGTATCTCTTCAACTGGCGGTTCATCTTTATCCTTTACCATATCCTCTGTTATATAATAAACCAGTAAACGTAAGTGTTCCCCTGAGTTCTGTGAGCTGCTCCAGCACATGACTGAACCCAAGGAGGGGTCATGGGAACGTCCAATTTACAGCCAGTTGATCAAAAGCACAGGTGACAACCTGGACTTGTGACTGGCATCTTGGGGGGGTGGGGGGGGTGGGGGACAGTCTCATGGGACTCGGCCCTTAACTTATGGGCCAGATGTTTGGGGAGAAGCTAGGAGTGCTAACTCCAGGTAGAGAGCATCAGAATTGAGTTAAATTGTAGGACCCCTGGGAATTCCCTGGTGGTCCAGTGGTTAGGATTCTGCACTTTCACTGACGAGGGCCCCGGTTCAATCCCTGGTCAGGGAACTAAGATCCTGCAAGCCACGCGGTGTGGAGAAAAAAAAAAAAATTGCAGGACCCCAGCTGGTGTAGCAGAGAACATTGCTTGGTGTGGGGATCCCACACATCTGGTATCAGGAGTTCAGTGAAGTATCGGGTGGGAATAAAGGAGACACATAGGGGGTTTTGCCTACAGTGGGGAGTGTGTAGGTCAGGGTGGGGCTGGGGGGGGTCTTTAGATCAGGGTGGGGCTGTAATCTTGCGCTCTGCTCCCAACTCCCTGTGTGATTTGGGGGCAGAGTTCTTTTTTTTTTTAAATAAATTTATTTATTTTTGGCTGCGTTGGGTCTTCGTTGCTGCGAGCCGACTTTCTCTAGTTGCGGCGAGCTGGGGCTACTCTTCTGTTGCGGTGCGCGGGCTTCTCATTGCGGTGGCTTCTCTTGTTGCCGAGCACAGGCTCTAGGCGCGCGGGCTACAGTAGTTGTGGCATACGGGCTCAGTAGTTGCAGCTCACGGGCTCTAGAGCGCAGGTTCAGTAGTTGTGGCGCATGGGCTTAGTTGCTTCACGGCATGTGGGATCTTCCCAGACCAGGGCTCGAACCCGTGTCCCCTGGATTGGCAGGCGGATTCTCAGGCACTGCACCACCAGGGAAGCCCGGGGTCAGATTTCTGCCCCTACCATCCTGGTCCTTGGTTCATAAGATGGGAATAGGGGTGGGGAGGTGGGTGGTAAATTGCTTTTGGTTTTGATCATAAAATATCATGCATATAAAGCACATTTGTAGACATGGCTTAAATATAATAAAAAGAACAGCGATGTGAGGAACCCCTGGCTTAAGAAAGTAACGTTCCCTGGACCTTTGAACCCCCTACACCCACCTCTCCGGCCCATCCCCTCCTCAAAGGTACGAGATGCAAAAAGCCCAGAGCAGGCCTCCGAAAGACGAAGAGCTTCCAGGAAGCAGGAGGGCAGGGGCAGTGAACGAAGCCTCTCCACCCAGACGGGCTTCTCAGACCTGAACGGCTGCATGTCGGGGTGTGTGACCCCTGCCTTGCTAGTGGGTGGCGCCAGCTCAGCCTGGGACCTGGGCTCCAGCGCCCCTAGCAGGGAGGTGAGGGACCCTGCCAGCCCCACCTGGTCTCCCCTTCCACCTGGGCCCTGTTCCAGCTGTCTGTTAAAATCTAAGTATGGCCATTTGTCCTCCAGCTGAATGGTTCAGACCCCAGTGGTACTGAGGCAGGTGGGCTGGGGTGGAGAGGGCATCGCCCTGGTGCGGGGCCCGCTTTCTGGCCTGGAGGCCCTAACTCAAGGAGCCTGGAACTGGGAAAGAATCCATGGATCCTGTTTCCCCTCCCATGGCTGCAGCCCGTTCTCTGGTATATTCCTTCTTACCATCTAACCGGACTGAGGCCACAGACATCTGGGGCCCCTCATCCTGGCTCCCCGCTTTTTGCCTCAGAGAGGAGATCAGATGACACCTCGGACTCAGGTCCCGGGTACTTCCTGGGAAAGGGGACACAGAGGCGGTCCAAGGTGTCTAGACAGAGGCTGCGGGCAGAGGGGTAGGAGGGACGTCCGGGGAGCAACAGCCTCTCTTCAGATCCCGGTCCTGCCACTGACTGTGTGACCCTGGATGACGACCTTCACTGCTCCGTGCCTCAGTTTGCCTCTCTGGGAGAGCAAAATAAGACAGCATTTTCTCCAGGGCTCTGCACGCAGCGCCTGGCCCTGGCACCTCTGCAGGTCCTCTGGAGGGGGCAGTAATTATGCTCTCAAGGAGCAGGGGTGCCAGGGATTTGTACCACCGGCCCAGTGGGAGAGAATGACTCCAGTGCACTGCAAGGGCCCACCCAGCTCCAGCCAGGCAGGCTCTCCACACGCCCCCGAGGTTGATTCATTCCCCCACCGGCCCTGGTGTCTGCCCCCCCCCCACTCCCTCCACACCTCCCCACGGCACTGCCTCCCCATCAGCTGTAGGACTTCCGGTGTCCTGTCCTTCCCGCTTCTCTCCCAACGCCTGGTGTTTCAGCTCAGATCTGGCCACCCCCTCCCTGACTCCCACCCTCGTGGGAGGGCAGATCCGGCCCAGGGCGGTTTGCAGACTCGAGTCCCTCTCCTCTCCTCCGAGCCCAGGGTGAAGCGCGCGCAGCCTGGCCTCCGGCAGGACTAATTCTAGTAGATTCCCAGATGGTCCATTTAAGCCAGGAATGCTTGACTTCCTGTTTTGTTTTCGGTCAGCAGTTCTAAACCAGAACTTTCTTTCCCACAAGTAGTATTTCCTCAGGTTACTAACATTGTCACCCCACTCTGAAAACGGGGGAAATTTGGGGGACTTTTTACTTGGATCCGAATTAAAATTAAGGCCGTCCAAGGAAGCAGTGTAGGTTTAAAGCCCAGATCTGGACCTGGGACCTGGGTTCAAACCCCACCCCCGCCTTGGGGCACTTGCTGGCTGCCAGGCTGTGGGCTAACTGATCAGGGACTTGTTCAGTTCTCTCCTGTATAAAAATAGGAAGAAGGATTTCTCTGCTACAGACTTGTAGAGATTAAATAAAATGTAGGAAATAGCTTCTAGCACAGAGCCTGGCATAGGAAAAACACTCCATGTCCAAAGAAACAAAACTTCTCCCCGACCCACTCCCAACTCAGGTTTTATAGAGAAGTCGCAACCGAGAAAAAGACCACGTGAGAGGCAATCCCGACGAGAAAGGCTGGCAAAGAAATTTTTTTAAAGAGAAGGTATCTGAAAGGCAAGGGAGAAAAATTGCTGAGGTTCGAAGAAGCAAGTCCAGGCACCAACCTGAATCCGTCTCTCTAATTAAGGAAGAATTTTGCATCATTTTCCAGGAATTTCCACATCTTTGGAAGGAGCAAAGAATATGAAATATTCAATCAACCTATAAGATCTCTATTACTCATGAGGAAGTTTCTATGGGTATTAAAAATATATGTATATATACTGCATATTGCCAAGTGAAAGAGCCAGTCTGAAAAGGCTACACACTGTATGATTCCAAATATATGACATTCTGGAAAAGGCAAAACCACTGTAAAAGCAAAAATATTAGTGGTTGCCTGGGACTGGGAGGGAGAGGGAGGGAGGAGGATTGAATAGGTGAAGCACAGGTGATTTTTGGGTGCTGAAACTATTCTGTTAGATACTGTAATCGTGAATACATGCATGACATTATGCCTTTGTCAAAATCCATAAAACTGATGAACTTAAAGAGTGAACCTTGGGAATTCCCTGGCAGGTTCAGTGTTAGGACTTCATGCTTTCACTGCCGAGGGCCTGGGTTTGATCCCTGGTCAGGGAACTAAGATCCCACAAGCTGTGCAGCGCGGTCAAAAAAAGAAAAAAAAAATCAAAAACCAAAACCCAAACAAACAAAAAAGAGTGAACCTTAATGTAAACTGTGAGCTTTACATAATAATAATGTATCGATGTTGGTTCACTAATTATAAGTAATGCACCACATTAATGCAAGATGTTAATAATAGGGGAAGCTGTGTGCCAGGGAATAGGCTAGAGGGGAACTTCTCTGTATTATCTACTTAACTTTCTGTAAAACTAAAACTGTTCTGAAGAATACTGTATTAATTTAAATTTTTTGTACTTGCCGGAAGTGTGATGCAGTGGAAAGAACGTCGGACCAGGTGACAGGGAACCGCGGCAGATTATCACCGATTCGTTGAATGGCCCTGAGCAAGCTCCTTGCCCTCTGAGCCTGTTTCCTCATCTTTAAAATGAGGGCTTTGGGCTAGATTATCTCTAAACACCCCCCTCTGGCTATAACATGCTCAGACTTTAGCATTTCTGAAGGATAAACAAGCAAAAGTCTTGAGTTTCTCAGGTAACAGCCTTATGAAAAGAGTTCCGGGTATGTGCACTGCAAATAGTTTAGTTCCAGGAACCCTCAGAGAGTATGGAAACTGCCGAATCTCCCGCCCCGGGTCACCTTGACCGGGGCCAATTCAAATTTCCTCCAAATACCACGCGGGAGGCGACAGCAACCGAAATGCTAAACTGCCTCTGGTCCCTACCAGCTGGCGGGGGTTTCTTCCCTCCTTGGCTCGGCCTGGAAACTCATATTTTATTCATGAAAATTGAGGCCCTGGGAGGCCTCGGCATAAACAGGATGTAAATATTTGCGGGTGGTTGTGGAGAGGTGGTATTTGATCGGGGACTGTCCAAAGTGGGGACCTCCTGGACAATGCTTACTTGGGACCCGCCCACCTCCGTCTCCTCTATAGGTTGGGAGTGGGGGGCATGTACAGGCTCCACCCCCTGATTGGAGACCGGGTTTGGGACTCCAGTGCCCTCCAAGTGAGTCGGGATGCCGCCTAACCTTACGGTGCATCCGGTTCCCCTAATCCCTTCATGGGTCCCTTCATCCCCTCCTCCTCGGTTTGAGACAGGATTGACTTTCTGGCACTCGCAGAAGTGCCTGGGCTCCTCTCCAGCCCCTCACCTGCCCTTCCTGCAGCTGGGCATCCTTTGTCTCAGCTACTTAAGAGTGTCCCTAACAACCGCCCCCACCTCCCCCGTCATTCCCCAAACTGTACCTTCTCAGGGTGCTGTCCCTTTGTTTTTTCCAGTTGCTCCACCCGGTGCGAACTCACCTCTGTAAGCTTCAACTGATCTCTAAGACACCCCCTCCAGATGTTTGCATGGACTACACCCTTTCCTGAAACCCAGGGCACCCCATCTCGTGGGGTCCCCCAGGAGGATAACTCCCTCTCAACTATCAGGTCCCGGCCTGGGTCCTGATGCTTCCCCTCCAAATCTGGGTTTGGAGTCCCCCTCCCTGCATTCATGGCCTGGGATTTCCCTTATGGTAGCACCTGCAATGCTGAGCTAAAGCAGTTCCTCATCCGTATCCCACACTCTAATAGGGCCCAGACTTTTTGTTCCTGGTTCACTAAATAAATACTTGCTGAATAAATGAATGGATGGATGGATGGATAGATGGATGGATGGCTGAAGAGAACTCAATTACCACCTGTGTCTGTGGCCATCTTTTCTTTTTTTAAAAAAATAAATTTATTTATTTATTATTTTGTCTGATTGGGCCTTTGTTGCTGCACGTGGCTTTCTCCAGTTGTGGCGAGTGGGGGCGACTCTTCGTTGCGGTGCGTGGGCTTCTCACTGTGGTGGCTTCTTTTGTTGCAGAGCTCGGGCTCTAGGCGTGCGGGCTTCATTAGTTGTGGCTCATGGGCTCTAGAGCACAGGCTCAGTAGTTGTGACGCATGGGCTTAGTTGCTCCACGGCACGTGAGATCTTCCCGAACCAGGGCTCAAACCTGTGTCCCCTGCATTGGCAGGCAGATTCTTAACCACTGAGCCACCAGAGAAGCCCTGTGGCCATTTCTTCTTGCTACCACCCTCAGATGGAACCCTTCACTCCCGCGCATCTGCTCCATGGATGTCAGACCCTACTCTTTTAGGGCCTTACACACACTGTGCACCAGCCTTTCTTGCTATGTCTCCTCACCGCCTCACCCTTCAGCCTGTGTACTACACATCCCTGCACCCAGGACACTTCCTGGAGCATAAGAAGTTATAGTCTTGGTGGAATCAGGGTACAGAGGACTTTCACAGTTACACCCTGCACCCAAGGGCCTCAGGTATGAAGAAAACATTTCCACCTGTGAGACACATCCTTCATGGAACTGATGCCCTCGGGGCTTCCCAAGGAATGTGGCGTGCTTGTGTGAGCATGAGTGGGCTTCTGGGACTAAGCTTTGTTTAAAATGTACATGATGTCTTCTTCAGATGAGACCCATGCTTGGCTATTTCTAGGATTAGGGGAAACATAAAATATACCCCCCAAATTGGAGCACCAGCCAGCTAGACTGGACCAACATGAACCATTCGCAGTGGATGTGGTATTGAAATGGTGGACATGACCTCAGATTGAGAAATAATGTCCTGGGGAGGCTGTTACTGAAAGAAATGTGAAACTGCTTAGATGAGGTTTTTTGAATGCAGTTAATCAACCCCTAATTGATCCTGTGAGGACACACAGTTTTCTTCAGTATAGGCCTTTTTTTTTTTCTTATTAAAAAAAATTTGGGGGGGGGGCAGGTGGCTTGTGGGATGTTAGTTCCCTGACCAGGGATTGAACCTGAGCCCTAGGCAGTGAAAGCACAGAGTCCTAACCACTGGGTCACCAGGGAATTCCCAGGACTTCTTAAGTGGGTTTCCTGATCTGGCAGTCCAAATATCCCATGCCACAGAGTACCCAACAGGAAGCAAAAAATAAAAATATATACCCCACAGATCAGCCTAAAGAGCCTGCCCTGGCTCTCACGTTCCTGCTGGGAGAACCCCCCCTCACACTGCTTCCCCCTCATTTATTGACGCCTTAGCAGAGGTTCAGCCCAGCTGCATGCCCAGGCCCCCAGACCTACTACATCAGAACCTCTGGGCCCTCTGCATTTGTGTAAAACTCTCTAGGTGATTCTCTGCAGCCAGGCTTGAGCAAAAACATGCTGTCTCATTAATCATCCTCATACGTTAAAATGTAGTAATTTTAACATTACTGATAGGGACAGAGTAAAGGGACAGAGTAGGTGATTAAATAGTTAATCCCACTAGGGGATTCTAAGTAAAGAAAAAATTATGGGCGACCCTGTAAGTTAATGATCACTCAAGAAAGCAGGTTTGCTCAACCACAAAACCAAGCAGGCTTGCTTAGCAACAAAACCATGCAACAGAAGCATGAGACATGCCCCAAAACAATAAATGGTGGAATGAGACCCACATCCTGCCCAGTGAGCTCAGTAAGTTAATGATTTCTAGAACATGCTTCTCGGTGCCCAAGAAAAACAAAAATATAAGGAAAAGGTGACATTATACTGAAACCTGAGATGATTTACCATATTTTAGTATATGTTACTGCCTCTTGCCTCTTTTCCATTGCACCATGACAGTCCCGGCTTGACCACGTAGGGACAAAAAAGCTCCCCCACCTGAGGTGGAGGCGGAGCTGATGATGGAAGCTTGACGTCTACTCAAGAATGAGGGAGAGGGCTTCCCTGGTGGCGCAGTAGTTGAGAGTCCACCTGCCGATGCAGGGGACGCGGGTTCGTGCCCCGGTCCGGGAGGATCCCACATGCCGCGGAGCGGCTGGGCCAGTGAGCCATAGCCGCTGAGCCTGCACATCTGGAGCCTGTGCTCCGCAACGGGAGAGGCCACAGCAGTGAGAGGCCCGCGTACCGCAAAAAAAAAAAAAAAAAAAGAATGAGGGAGAAGGTGGTCTTCTCCCCCTCCCCACTTTTCCTTTGATTATAAAACTATAGCCCACTAAATTCTCAAGGTGGCACTCCGTTGCCCACCTGCTTGTATCTCTCACAAGTGTCTTATACTAATAAACTCTTTCCTTACTTGTCACTCTGCCTCTCGCTGAATTCTTTCTGCCCTGAGACAGAAGAACCTGTGCTCTACTGAGCACTGAGACGCGTTCTGCCGGTTTCATTACTGGTGGAGAGATTCCTGAGAGCCTGCATTTCTAACCTGCTCTCAGCTGGTGCCCATGCTGCTGGACCCTGGTCCACAGCTGATGTGGCAAGACTTTAGACAGAATAATTTTCATTTGAAATAAGATATTTCAGACACAAGTAGCTCACAGGTAACTCTTGTCGTAGAAGGTTACAACTAACAGAAGTCCATGAGAGAAAGAGTTCCTTCCCCAATTCACCAGCAGTGCCTCCACACCACTGTCCTCCCCAGAGGGAAACACAACTAACGTTGGTTGTTTCAGGCTGAGATGTAGTTTCTTTTTAAATGCATTGGATTATGTTTCTCCTGTGAGTTTTTTTTTTCGGGGGGGGGGGGCACACGGAGATCTTTCCATTTCAGTATATGTAAATGGCCTTCATTTTTAAGTGACTGTACAGCATGAATATACCATAATTTACCTACTCATTCAACTACAGATGGACATTTCTATCATTTTCTGTTTGTTTCCATTCTAAACTGCTGCAATGAGGGAATTCCCCGGCGGTCCAGTGGTTAGGACTCCATGCTCTCACTGCCAATGGCCCGGGTTCGATCCCTGGTCAGAGAACGGAAATCCCATAAGCTGCTCAGTGTGTGTTCCCCAAAAACAAAACAAAACAAACAAAAACCCGCTGCAATGAATATCCTAGTGCATATATCTTTGTGAATATGTGTATTTCCTTCAGACAAGTTTCTAGAAGCAAATTCTGGGTCAAAAAAATGTATAGTTCTAAAGCATCGGGACTTCCCTCGTGGCGCAGTGGTTAAGAATCAGCCTACCAATGTAGGGGACACAGGTTGGATCCCTGGTCTGGGAAGATCCCACATGCCGCGGAGCCACTAAGCCTGTGAGCCACAACTACTGAGCCTGTGTGCCACAACTACTGAAGCCCACGTGCCTAGAGCCTGTGCTCTGCAAGAGAAGCCACCACAATGAGAAGCCCACGCACCACAACGAAGAGTAGTCCCCGCTCGCCGCAACTAGAGAAAGCCTGTGCGCAGCAACGAAGACCCAACGCAGCCAAAATAATAATAATAATAATAATAATAATAGAAATAAAAAACAAACCATCCCTAGAAACTGACACATTGCTCTCCAAAAGGGCCTTATAATTTGTACAGGACAGAAAAATGGACAGACAAGTCACAGAAGAGGAAATGTCAAAGGTCAACACACATATTAAAAGGAGCTTATCAAGGAAAAAACTAGGGAGTTTTCTTGCAGTCCAGTGGTTAGGACTCCACGCTTCCACTGCGGGGGCTGGGGGCACGGGTTGGATCCCTGGTGGGGGTATCCTGCATGCCTAGCAGCGTGGCCAAAAAAAAAAGAAAATTAAAATTAAAACAGTAATTATACATACACATATGTTATCATTTATAGATAATATGTATATTACATGTACTATACGTGTGTGTGTGTGTGTGTGTGTGTGTGTGTGTGTGTGTGTGTGTGTATATATATATATATATATACACACCAGATTGGCAAAAAAACAAAAGTACTCTCTCTCATCTCTCATTTGCATAATGTTAAAATGTAGTAATTTTAACATTATTGGTGGAGGGATAGCCGGGACATAACTGAACGAACTTCATGTTCTGGTCTCCCATCCACTAGCGGATTGAGAGGTAGCTACACGCAGGCCAGGGCAGACAGACTGAGAGCAGGAAGAAGGGAGAGCTTGGATGAATAAACAAACAGAACAAAATGAGAAGTAAAAAGTAAAAAATCTAAAGAGACTAATGATCCGGGCTGTCAAGGGTGAGGACAAGTGGTCCAGCACTTGCACTTAAACCCCCCAGCCCTGGGGTCAACCCCCCATCATAGCACACAAGTCACGCAGCCTCTGTAGTGAAAGCCCTAAGGCGCCAGGAAACATGCATCCGCTTTTATTTTAAGATGGCAAGGAAGTATGTAAAGCAGTTTTCAAAATTTCCCGATTGCTAAAATGTAACGAAACGGTTAAAGTGAAAAATTTACATACAGAAGGCACTGAACTGGAACCGCATTTTTGTAGACTAGCTGGTACTCTGGGAGGGTTTTTAAAGGACTGTTCCTGGGGATTTGCCTAAAGCAGGGTGGGCTCTCTGAAATCCCCAGTCCCACCCCTTCTAAAATGCCATTTTTCCTTGTGAGGAAAAATGAAGGTCTTTTAAAAGGTGCATCTTAGGGTCCTGTGTAGGCATCTTCCCCCTGCCCCTCAAAATGGAGGTGTCTGGGGGCCCAGGACCCAAGATTTTCCTCTGAGAGGTGTAGACGTTTCAAAATCAGGCTTCCTCTGGACACTCTTGCTCAGGAGCATCGATTTAAACTTGAGCTGTGCTTCCTTTGAAGGCTGAGCTCACAGATCATCTCCCCGTGGGGCCTGGGCCACTCCAGCCGCAAGTGCTCTCCAGGTGCGAGGACATTCCAATCATGAACTTCTCGTCGGGCTTATTTTTGCATCTCCCACTGTGGTCAGAACAGTGCTCCCAGAACAGAGCTCACACAGGGCCGGTCCTTTGTGGACTGACAGTGTGAGACTCACATCCTGGCTCAATAGCTAGGACTGTCCTGGAAAGATGGGCTGCCTTCTCTGGGGCGCCTCTGGAGAGAGCTGGCTGGAGGTCACTCTGTGACCTCGTTATCCGGAATGACAGGAGCAGCTCGCAAATTCAGAGACACCAGATTCAGGGAGAGACTCCAGGAGAGACAGAGACAGGCACGGAGGGAGGGACTTTCAGGTGGCCAGTGCACCTTCTCTGCGGGTAGATTGACCTTAACCCCAGGCCATCAAGGTCCCCAGGATGCCACGATGTCCTCAGAGAGGCAGACTGAATCTCAGTCTCAGTGACCCTTGTGGTTGTCTCATCTGTACTAACAATAGTACTCAAGCATTGATTAGCACTTAACAAAACTTACCTCCTGGTACTGCGGTAGGAGCTATGCTGGTACACACTGCAGGATACAGTGACAACACCCAGGGGAAATGGGGGTTTTCTGGTGGGCCCTGAGACAACTTCTGTGCACTGAAATTTTATTTGCAAAGTTACTTAAGTTTTTTTTTTTTTTTAATTTTTGGCTGCATTGGGTCTTCGTTGCTGCGAGTGGGCTTTCTCTAGTTGCAGAGAGTGGGGGCTACTCTTCATTGCAGTGTGTGGGCTTCTCATTGCTGTGGCTTGTCTTTGTTGCAGAGCGCAGGCTCTAGGAGTGCAGGTTTCAGTACTTGCGGCTCGCCGGCGCTAGAGCTCAGGCTCAGGAGTTGTAGTGCACGGGCTTAGTTGCTCTGTGGCATGTGGGACCTTCCCGGACCAGGGCTCGAACCTGTGTCCCCTGCAATGGCAGGCCAATTCTTAACCTCTGCACTACCAGGGAAATCCCCCTTAAGATTTTCCTGACTTGTGAAAATTATGTATTTGAAAAACCTTGTCCTTCCTTAAGTTTTCAAGTTCACTTTACAAATCTTATTTTTCTTTTTATCACTCTAGCTAATTTTTTGGGTTTTTTTGGCCTCACCGTGTGGCTTGCGGGATCTTAGTTTCTTGACATGGGATCAAACCTGGGCCCCTGGCAGTGGAAATGCAGAGTTCTAACCACTGGACCGCCAGGGAATTCCCAATTCTAGCTCTTATTTATTTATTTATGGCTGCATTGGGTCTTTGTTTCTGTGCACGGGCTTTCTCTGGTTGTGGCGAGTGGGGGCTACTCTTCGTTGTGGTGCGCGGGCTTTTAATTGCGGTGGCTTCTCTTGTGGCGGAGCACAGGCTCTAGGCACACGGGCTTCAGTAGTTGCAGCACGCAGGCTCAGCAGTTGTGGCTCACAGGCTTAGTTGCTTCGTGGCATGTGGGATCTTCCCGGACCGGGGCACGAACCCGTGTCCCCTGCATCGGCAGGCGGACTCTCAACCACTGTGCCACCAGGGAAGCCCTCCCTCTAGCTCTTTTTGACAGTGACTTTTAAAGGTCTTTATAGATACAATACATTTTATCTGTCAAACATTTGGAACTACATTTATAAATTCAACATATTTGATTCCCTTCTTAAGTATCTCAGTTATCTGACAAACCTTCCAAGTATTTAAATATATCTCATAAATCTAACAATTTAAACGTCTGTACTTCCGAAACTCCCTGGGATTATTCATTCATTGGAAACAAAGTGCCAACGTCTGCCAAGCACCACTGGAGGCACTGGCAACAGCAGTGACTGAGATGAAGAGAAATCCTTGCCATCATTAAACATTCTAATGGGGGGAGGGGGGTTGCACACACAATACCTACATAATACCTATTTATCAGCTAGAGTTAGGTTATAGAGAAAAAAGAAAAGCAGGGTAGGGAGGAAAGGAATTGGTGGGAGGAGGGGAGCAGGGAAGCCTTGGTGAGTAGATGACACAGAGCAGAGATCAGAAGGAACCAAGGAAGCAAGTGGACATTGGAGGCAACAGCAAGTGCAAAGGTCCTGAGGTGGATGTGCTTGGCCCTTTTCATCAAGAACTAGGAGGCCCATGTGTCTGGAATCGAGTGTATGAGGGAAGAGTGGTAGAAAGGGAAGTCAGAGAAATGGCTGCATGGAGGTAAGACATATGGGGCCCTACGAGGCTTGGGTTTTTACTCTAAATATGCTGTGAGGTTTTATCTGGAGACCTTCTCCAGAAAGTCATTCTAATGACTCTTGTTAAATTAAAGATGCCCTTACCCGGGGCACAGTAGTTCCATTTCTAGGTATCCACCCTAGAGAAACTGTCTCAGAATGGAATACTCTGCGGCAGAAAACAAATTAATTCATTCAGCAAGTTTTCCTGAGCACCTACTTTGTTCCAGGCAATGAAAAAAAAAGAGACAACAATTCCACTCTCGGGGAGTTTACATCCTAGAAGAGGAAACAGACCTATCTAGATAAAGCTCAGAAACATAACGCTAAGTGAGAAAAACAAATTGCAAAGTTATACACAGCATGACTCGATTTATGGAAAACTTTAAACGCCCCCAAACAATAATACATCATGTTAACAGAGAATCTATGCCTTAACCAAGTTCAAAAGCATATAAACATCCAGGCCCTGGGCTCAGACCACCTAGTCTATAGTCTAGATCCAGACTCTACTCCTTCCTCATGGAGAGACCTTGGGAACCACAGCTTGACCTCTCCATGCCTCAGTTTCCTCTTCTGTAAAGTGAAGGTGGAAAAGGGAAGAGGAGAGAACAGGATGGAGTGCTTTGGCTGTATCCATAAAATTTTCTTTCTTTTTTTTTTTTATTTATTTTTGGCTGTGTTGGATCTCCGTTTCTGTGTGAGGGCTTTCTCTAGTTGTGGCAAGCGGGGGCCAGTCTTCATCGCGGTGCACGGGCCTCTCACTATCGTGGCCTCTCTTGTTGTGGAGCACAGGCCCCAGAGGCGCAGGCTCAGTAGTTGTGGCTCACGGGCCTAGGTGCTCTGCGGCATGTGGGATCTTCCCAGACCAGGGCTCGAACCCGTGTCCCCTGCATTAGCAGGCAGATTCTCAACCACTGCGCCACCAGGGAAGCCCTCTTTCTTTTTTTTTAAAAGAAGGCAAAAAAAATTTTTTTTATACAAGGTCATTTTATTTTATTTATTTATTTTTAATAAATTTATTTGTTTGTTTTTATTTTGGGCGGTGTTGGGTCTTTGTTGCTGTGCATGGCTTTCTGTAGTTGCAGTGAGCAGGGGCTGCTCTTCATTGCGGTGCGCCGGCTTCTCATTGCAGTGGCTTCTCTTGTTGCGGAGCATGGGCTCTAGGCTTGCAGGCTTCAGTAGTTGTGGCACACGGGCTCAGTAGTTGTGGCACACGGGCTCAGTAGTTGTGGCACACGGGCTTAGTAGCTCCGCAGCATGTGGGATTTTCCCGGACCAGGGATCGAACCCATGTCCCCTGCATTGGCAGGCAGATTCTTAACCACTGCGCCACCAGGGAAGCCCAAGGCAAAATGTTAACATCTGTCTTGGTGGCGAGTACCTGAATGTGGGTATTATTTTCAGTCTATTTGAAATGTTTTACAGTTTAAAATTTAGAAATTGGGACTTCCCTGGCGGCCCAGTGGCTAAGACTCCACGCTTCCACTGCAGGGGGTGCGGGTTCGATCCCTGGTCAGGGAACTAAGATCCTGCAAGCCGCTCAGTGCGGCCAAAAATAAAAAAGTATCATCATTAGAAATTAAAAGATCACAAAAAAACACAAACAATTCTGCACGCATTTCCTCCACATGCACGCTTGCCTCCCTCCAGACCACCTGAGGCACAGTAACCAGAGTGATCGAAACATAAACTGGGTCGTGTGGCTTTTACCCAGCCTCCTCCAGGGGCTCCCTACTCTTGCCCTGCATGCTCTGGTCCCTGCAGGCCTCATCTCTCTCCAACCCCAACACCCGCTCATCCCAGATCCATCTGTCCGTCACTCATCCCTTCAGGATAAATGGAGCACTTACGCTGGGCTAGCACTACAGGCAACGGGGAGAAATGACCAGGACAGACAGAGTTCCTGTTCTTAACAAGCTGTCATTCTAGGAGGGGAAACAAACAATAAACAAGGCAATAAACCCAGGTAATCGTGGGTAAGTACAATAAAGAAATAAACAGAGTGAGAGGGAAGACAGTCATGGGAGAGAAGGAGGGGGTTAGGAGGTGCTTGCCAGGCAAAGCCAACAGAGATTCAGGATTCAGATCTCAGGTTAAATGCCTCCTCCCCAGCAAAGCCCTTCCTGACCTCCCAGGGGAGGTGGTACCCTAGGGCTGATATCCTAACAACCAGTCAGTGCTTTTTCTAACACATCATAATCACAGCTAAGTACACGTATGATTGGCTGCCTGGTGTCCCTTTCTCTCCCTACAAGCTCCTTAGGGACTGAAGCTTGCCCTGTTCATACATCCAGTGCCCATAACAGCGGCTGTAGGCTCTCAATCAATATTGTTAGACAGAAACCAAGAGTCAGGCTAAATGGTTTCCAGCTTCCAAATCCCGCAAATCTAATCAGAGCAATTCCCGAGAACAAATACTTATACTGTAGATATGTTTAGGATGTATGCTTTTTCACTACAAAATGAGCGTTAGTTTTAATATTGAAAATGCTAATGAGAATGTTAGAAAAACTCTACCGGTGGTGGAAGACTGCGGTGTCTGAGGGCAAACAATTATTTCAGTGATAGTATCACTATTAGCTAAAATTCATAAGGAAATCCACTAGAAAACAACAAAGGAATTTTTAAAACTTCAGTGTAAACAAAGCAAACAGCATCAGGTAGGTTCAACATTCTGGGCCAATGGAGGCTACAAGTGGGTGGAAAGCTGGAATATCTGGCAGTCCTGGTCCTGAGATGCCACCAGATTTCCAAACCCACATCCTGCAACATCACGTGAGAAGTGAGCTGTACTTTAATGGTCAAAGTCAAGGTGTCATCTTGACCAAGACTTGTTGCCTGTCCCATTTGATAAATTTGATTGAAAGCTTCTGGCTTTAGGTAAACGATTTTGTTTTCAATTTTATTACCTTTTGACATCTTTCTTCTTTTCTCTAATTGCCCTCTTGTGATAAGAGTCTGGGAGCTTAGCCTATATGTGAATTCAATTTCCTGGGATTTCACAGATTTGTCAGGAGAGAAGTGGAAGATGTGCTTGGACTCCTCTTGCCCTTTTACAAGAGCCTGTGGTTTCCCCAACACTCCTTGGTCCCCCCATGTGGCTGCTGTGTGGCCCTAGGGGAGTGGCTGGAGCTTTTAAGATCTAAGCTCTGGGGCTTCCCTGGTGGCGCAGTGGTTGGGAGTCCGCCTGCCGGTGCAGGGGACGCGGGTTCGTGCCCTGGTCCGGGAGGATCCTGCATGCCACGGAGCGGCTGGGCCCATGAGCCATGGCCACTGAGGCTGCGCGTCTGGAGCCTGTGCTCCGCAACGGGAGAGGCCACAGCAATGCAGGGCCCGTGTGCCACAAAAAAAAAAAAAAAAAAAAAGATCTAAGCTCTGTCTGGGCCCAAGTCCAACAAATCACAGAAGGCTCAGACTAGAAAAAAGAAAAAAATGTCCTGATGGTGCAGTTCTGCCTCAAAGGTCATCTCCTTCTGATTCTCCTGGTATTCCAATCACATCAATGAACGCGGGGTCCTGGGTGCACCAACAAGCCCCTCTAGAGTGGGGTTTTTGGAGAACCAGGAAAGAGGAAAGAATTATACACCACTTTCTGCATTTACTGAAAATGTTTAGTTTCTAAACTGTGTATGTGGTGGGACATGTGTGTGTGAGTGACAGCTGACTCTCAGGAAAATATGAATATTACCACATGGGAACAATCCCAAGGGAAAACCACAAAGAGACATTTCAAAAAACGTTTATATTTCAAGAAAACTTGTATTTTCTCCTCCAGAGAAATAAAGGACCTGTGAATAGTGACTCTAAAAATACACAGGATGGCTCTGTTAGTTTAAAGGGGAACGGATGAGATATAGCCAACTTCAAGTATTTTTTTCCCAAATCATATAAAAGGGGAGAAGAAAAACACTGAGTTAGTTTTGAACCTGGAGACTTAAATAATTACCATCATTAAAACAAACTGCTTCAGAATCTGAGTCATTTGAGGTTCCTGCCCAACTGGCAATAGCTTGAAAAGAATGCGGAAGCACATGTTTTCTTCCCAGCTCATAGAACACAATTGTAAATTGTGCCCACTGTCTTGAGCTTGCTAGCCTGGCTGCATAACTGGAAGAAGCAACTGGCAGACATCAATTCCATGCCGCTTATATACAAGGGAAGAAACTAGGAATCGAGGGGCAGGTCCCATGTCCTCAAGGAGCTAAATAAACACTCAGGCTGGAAAGATGAAGCACAGAGTTTACGCATGAAAAATGAATAGAACAGCAATACTGTCTTCCCCAATAAATTTCCATAATGGGCTGGGTTTCTTGAGGGAAAGAAAATTGAAAAATAAGGATAAAAAGAGAAAACAAACAATTACTTGCAGTATATATTCTGGAGCACATATTTATTTGAAAGACCAATCAACTGCCCAGAAGAGAAGTCTTCTCCCTGTAATATATACATATTTTAACTGATGATGAAAGGAAAACATTCATGGGGCTTTCGTCAGTTCTCCGATGAAAGCAACCCAGTTCCTCACAGCTGACCCAAGCGGGTCTGGAAACATGGATCCCTACTGTTCATTAAAGATACTCATATTGAACACTTACAGAGCACCAGGCCTTGTGCTAAGCAACAGGGTAGAGATGAAGAGGTCCCAATCCTTGCCTTCGATTCAGACTTCTTTTTTTTTTTTTGGCAGCTTGCAAGATCTTAGTTCCCTGACCAGGGATTGAACCTGGGTCCTCGGCAGTGAAATCACAGAATCCTAACCATTAAAGTCAGATTTCATCCCGAAATTATGATGCAATACGGTATGTGCAATAAAACAGAATTTTATATGAACTGTTTTGGCAACATGGTGGGTTGGCTCCACCACTTACAACCCAAATGACACTGGACAAATTAGTCATTCTCAAGCCTGTTTCTTCATCTGTAAAACGAGGGTAATGTGAGTATCCACCTCGGGTCTAGTGCATAGTAGAGGATAGTAAATATAGTCACCATTCGTTATTTTTATTAGTTGTTATTATTATGTTAGCTAGGCAATGGGAGGAAAGATTAGTTCAACAGGTAGAAAACCAGCCCAAAAGAATACTCAAAGCACTTGTGAATATGCAGTATCTATTTTTCTGGAATGAAACTGATTCATATTTTACAGAGGGGCAGTTCCTCCTCTGCAAAATGAGAGTAATTCCCATTTTGTAGCATTATGAGAATTTCCTGATAATAAACGTCAGGTTCCAGGGTGCAGGAGCCCACCTGCAATGGGAGCTAGTGTTCCGCATGGGGACATTCTGAGCAATCGAGAAAAGTGGGCAAGGGCAGGTCCCAGACGTCGGCTCTGGCCTTCCGCCGTCCAGGACCGCTGGACATCAGTCCCTGTCTGTGTCCGCCGTCAGGTCCTGCGTTTGGGCGGAATGTCCACAGGCTCCGGCTTCTCCCTGCACCGGGCATGATGCTCCTACCCTGCCAGGCCTGTCTGGCGTGCGGCCCCACCTCCGTGCAGCGGTTCCCCACGGGCCGCACAGACAGGGCCTCCCCGACAAATCTCACAAAGACGAAAACCAACGAACGTCCCTTATTGGAGCGACCAGCCTTCTCGGAAGGCGATGCGGTCCGGTCTCGCCTTCCACTCACTACCCAGACCGTACACCAGTTCTCCCATAGCAACTGCCGTCAATAGCAACTAGCTCCCGCGCCAGGCCAGTGCCCTCTGCGCAGGCGCAGAAAGGGGCGGGCAGAAGGCTTCCGCTCGCGCCCAGAGTCCCTCGCAAGCAAGGGGCGGTGCCTGCGTGATGGCGTCATGGGGTGAGGTCTCTGGAGGCGGGAAGAGGCGGCGGGAGAATGGAGACGCAGGAGAGTGGCGGTGGCAGTGGCGAGTGCGGGGCCCAGGACCCTGACCCGGCCCCCAGCAAGGCCCCCGGCAGTGCCGGCCAGTACGAGCTGCCGTGGTGAGGATCCAGGCCATCAACGATGGGTTCTCTGGACATGTGGGTGGGCGAGTGGCGGGCCGTGTGTCCCGGGGTAACCAGGGGCGGGAGCTCATTTGGGGGTCACCTGAGCGGAGCAGGAGGCCCCGGGGTGGTGTCCAGTAGATTATTATTTGAAGAAGGCAAGGGATGTGGGTCGCTGAGCCCACCTGGGGTGGAGAGTGACCAGTCTGAACTCTGGAAGCGGGGTCTTGGTCAGAACAGTGCTAGTTGTGATAATAGCCGCCCGCTGCGACCACGCACTGTGCACCAGGCGCTGTGCCAGCCGCGACTCTGATGGTCGCTCGGCGGGAAGTGTCGGACGCAGATCCGGAATCGGGATGGTGTGAAGGCACCCGCCTGTTTTCCGTGGCTTGCTCACTTTAAATAGCAACATCCTGGGCAGCTGGGAGGAAAGGTGACTTGGGAAGTCACCTGCCAACAGGCGCAGGTGTAGGGCAGGCTCTCCACTCGGTTTCCACTCCCTGTGCGCACCTCTCGGAACTCTCCACTGGGCGTGGGACTGGTTTCCTCCCTGTCCGCTGTGTATTCCCATCCCTCCAGCCCACCCCTCTTCTTGGCGAGACCAGATACCTAAATGATGGGCAGTATAGCTTACTGGAATATCTACGCTGCGCTATCCAGTCCCCCCACCACTAGCCACATGAGTCTGATGCTAGTCCGAATTGAGATGGGCTTGTAAGTGTACAATACACGCCGTATTTCAAGGACTTAGTTTTAAAAAAACTCAGTAATTTTTATATTGATTACATGTTGAAAATGATAATATTTTGAATATATTAGGTTCTCTAAATCATATTAGTAAAATAACTTCACCCATTTTCTTTTTACCTTTTTAAATGTGACTGTGAGAAAGTTTAAGATTACATATGTGGTTTGCATTATAATTTTCACACACGACCCTATTTTAGATGCTTAAGATACTTCAGTGTGCAAAACTAATTCTGTTGTCACAGAGCTTACATTTGATAGAGAAAGACAAAGTAAAAAATGAACAAGTAGACATATAATATATTTGATGGTGACAGCTTCTGTGGAGTAAATCGCTATGGTGGTCAGGGAAGGCCTCTGATGAGATGATATTTGAGTAAAGACCTGAATTCAGGGAAGAAGCCATGTGGCCATGGAGGCAGAGAGAGCTTTCAGTCAGGGAGCAGCTATGAAGGTCCTGAAGGAGGAGTATGTTTGCCTTGTTCAAAGTAGCTGAGAGGGACTTCCCTGGTGGCTCAGTGGTTAAGAACCTGCCTGCCAATACGGGGGACACGGGTTCGAGCCGTGGTCCAGGAAGAACCCACATGCCGCGGAGCAACTAATCCCGTGCGCCACAACTACTGAGCCTGCGCTCTAGGGCTTGCGAGCCACAACTACTGAGGCCGTGTGCCACAACTACTGAAGTCCTGGCGCCTAGAGCCCGTGCTCTGCAACAAGAGAAGCCACCGCAAATGAGAAGCCCATGGACCACAACGAAGAGTAGCCCCCGCTCACCGCGACTAGAGAAAGCCCGTGCAACGAAGACCCAATGCAGCCAAAAATAAATAAATACAATAAATTTATTAAAACAGAACAAAATCTAGCTGAGATTTCAGCTCCAAACATTCCCAGGTGGCGATTCCTCCCTCCTCTGGGCTTCCACAGCCCGTGGTTTTCATAAGCAGTTTAGCATTGTAGTGGGATTTGCCAAGCTGTATCTCCCCTCTAGTGGGAAAGCCCTTGAGAGCAAGAACTATGTTTTGCTCATGTCTGCACCTTCTACCTTCTTCCCGTTGAGTGTGCTAACTCCTTACACACCGCTTGGCACCTGGAGGGGGCTGAGCATGAAGAATAAATGAGGAGGAACAAGCATGCTCCATCTGCGGACCTTGGAAGAGAGCTGTCTCTGTTTTCTGCAGTATGTGGCAAAAAAGCTTTGCATGCAGCTCTTTCTGGTGCAAAACCAGTACCTGGAGGGAATACAAGCTAAGAGTAAATCAGGGACTATAATAAAGGCAGAGGAAGTCCTGATGGTCAAATCATTGCAAATCTACTTCCACTTCTATTCTCAGAGCCAGAGAAAGTCACTTTCTCTCATAGCATAGCTTGCTTAGTAGAAGAAGTATTGGTCTGAAAAGGCCACTAGGCTGTCCAGTCCACACAGCCTAATAGGATCACAGGATAGGCCTGCGGTTTCTGTCTAGTCAGCCGTGCTGGGCACCTGGCACAAGTCTGCAGACACTGGCAGTTAAAGGATGAGAAGGGGCCCAGTTGCATCCATGTCTGTCAGAGCAAATGGTGTCAGTGCTGCGTGTGCTGGACCTCTGTTGTGATGGGCAGACTGTGTGGCCACACAGTGTCACATTTCTCCAGATGGCCTGCTCTGGCCCTTCTCCAGCACCAGCAGGTGTTTCTCTGCTGTGGCGGGTTTGAAGTCTTTGGTGCACAATTCTCATGCGCTTGACTTTTCAAATGGCACTCGGGCATCTCTTTAAATTTAAAACCTGCAACCATTTGATGTATTTTTATTGAATGTATATCATCTTCTGACAAAGCTCCCAGAATTGCCCTTCAGTGCTTTCTTTTGGGTAGCGTGAAAATAGCCGTGTCAACATCTTTATGCATTTTCTTAAAAACAGGGTTGAAAAATATAGACCAGTAAAGCTGAATGAAATTGTCGGGAATGAAGACACAGTGAGCAGGCTGGAGGTGAGTTTTTAAAAGAGGATCTTACATCTCATTATTGTGACTTCGATAAGCTCAAGGCATTTGGAGGAAGACAGCCAAGGTAGCGAGCTGGGGGCTGGCCACAAATCCAGAAGAATTAAGGGAATGGGAGACATTCAGTTTGGAGAGGAATCTAGAAGACAGGGTGGGTAACTTCAGATGTTTGAAGGACTGGCTCATTGGAGAGGGCTTATCAGACTTGTTTTGTATTCTTCAAGAGCAGAGGTGGCAAACTTTGTCTGCAAAAGCCAATGAATAGATATTTTAGGCTTTGCAAACCATATAAAGTCTTTGTCAAATATTCTCTGTATTTTTTTTTGGCCGTGCCGTGTGTGCAGCTCATGGGATCTTAGTTCCCCGACCAGGGATTGAACCCGCGCCCCCTGAACCCGCGCCCCCTGCAGTGGAAGCTCAGTCTTAACCACTGGACCCCCAGGGGAAGTCCCTTTGTTTATTTTTTAAACAACCCTTTAAAAATGTGAAAACCATTCTTAGCTAGGGAGCTTATAAAAACGGGTCTCAGGGTGGACTCCCCCCACTCCCCCCACCTTCCTCTCCATCATAATTGCTAAGCCCTGCCTAAAGCAACTAAGTGACAAGGCAACCGACTTCAGGATGACACAAACCGGGAGCAAGCAGAAACAGTCAGCAGTAGAGGAAGCTTTGAATTCCCAGCCCTAGAGGTCTTTAGGCAGAATCTAGAAGCCCAGCTATCTGAGACATGACAGAGGCGGTCTCTGTAGTAACTGGGGCTTAGACTTCAATAGCTACCAAGGTATTTATTTATTTTACAGACTTATTCATGTGGCAAATATTTGAATATCTTCTCTGGGCTAGTTATGGTGCGGTTTTAGGAACGGTTGATATAATGGTGAACAGACTAGACCTGAGCCCAGCTCTGTGTGGGATTTACAGTCGAACTGGGGCAGCATTAAAGTCATCAGGCCATGTGATAAGCACTCTGCCAGGGGACGTACAGGGGCTGTGGGGGCATGTGGGTTAGTTCAGGGAAGAGTTAACCTGTTTACAGAGTCCTAATTCCCAAATGGAAGAAGTGACACCAAAGCTAAGTGAGTGGGAGTCAGCCAGACTTGGGGGGTCGGGGGTGGAGAGAGGGGAGGCAGCAGGAACAGCATGTGCAAAGGCCCGGAGGTGAGAGAGAGCATGGTTTATTCTATGGCGGGGGTGGGGGGTGGGGAGTGTGGAATGCCATCTGAGTGGAATACAGGGTAGTGCTTTCCCGACATGGATGGCATACGAATCGCCTGGGGATGCTGTCAAAATGCAGGTTCGGATCTGGTAGTTCTGGAGTGGGGTCAGAGAGTCTGCATTTCTGACAAGCTCCCAGGAGATGCCGATGCTGCTGGTCTGTGGAGCCTACCAAGTAACGAGGCTGTAGAGCACATGTACTGGGGGGTGGGAGGGGTGGGAGGGGTGAGCTGGTGAGGTGGGCAGGGCCTCGTGAGCCAGGTTTAAGGGTTTGAGTCATCCAAGAGTTCCAGTCAGGTAAGAGTGTTTTCAGAGATGTGTATTTTAGAAAATTGGTTATGTTACCGTATGGGAAATGGATTGGAATGGGGCAAGATTAGATGCAAGGAGACCAGCCAATGGCCTGTTGAAAGCAATGCAGGCAAGAGGTAATGGGCTAAGAAGAATCTAAAAAAGAGTGGCTATATGTACCTGTATAACTGATTCACTCTGCTGTACACCTGAAACTAACACAACATTGTAAATCAGCTAGACTCCAATAAAAATGTAAAAAAATAATAATTTTTTAAAAAGAGGTCATGGGCTAAGAAAGTGGCAGTGGGCTGAAGAGAAGGAAGTGGTCTCCAGATAAAGGAGAAAGAGGGGCCCAGCCTTTGTCATTGAGGGGCCGCATGGGGTGAGGGAGAAGGCCAATCAGGGATGACGGTGACCTCCAGGTTCCTGGTGTGGGCGGGAGGGTTGATGCCGTTGACAGTCCACGGAAGGGGAAACATGGGGGGACCTCAGGTTTATAGGGGAAAGTGTTGAATTCAGTTTAGAGTGTGTTGACCTGAGTGTTCCACGGGGCATCCCCATGGAACAGTTTGTAGCCATGTTTGCTACACGGGCCTGTGTGGTTGGGGAGACCTGGCTCCTCAAGTTTGCAGATGAACCAGTTTTAACGAGCATTTCTTCCTTCAGGTCTTTTCAAGAGAAGGGAATGTGCCCAATATCATCATTGCTGTGAGTACTGGGTCCTGGCCCTGTCGGACATCTTGGAGGCTCGTTTTCGCCCCCTCTTAAGCGCTTTCTCATGTACAGAGCTTCCTCCTCAGAGAAGCCCATGACCACCAGAGCCCATACCATTCCCACCTCCCACTGGTCAGGCCTGCGGGTTGGTTGCTGTATTGATCTGGTGTGTGCTATGGGTTGGGAGGGCTCTAGGCGGGGGCTGAGCGCAAAGAGTGGTGAGCAGTAAATCGGGAGTTCTCATTACGTTCATTCTGTTGGCTTGAAGCACTCACTGGAGATCTCATTCCTAGGGCCCCCCAGGAACCGGCAAAACTACCAGCATCCTGTGTTTGGCACGAGCCCTGCTGGGCCCGGCCTTCAAGGATGCCGTTTTGGAGCTCAATGCCTCAAATGACAGGTACACCTGGGAGTTAGGCCTGAAGGGTGGCAAGTGTTTTACATTTTGAGCTGTTATAGAAACAACATTTTTCAGGTCTCTGTAGCACTTATAGAGCTTGTTTTGCTGGCTTTGTGTTTTCCTTTAATCTTTCCAATGAAAGAGAATGGGGATTGCTGGCTTGTTGATGTGGCATCATAAG
Source organism: Lagenorhynchus albirostris (assembly GCF_949774975.1). Lineage (NCBI taxonomy): Eukaryota > Metazoa > Chordata > Mammalia > Artiodactyla > Delphinidae > Lagenorhynchus > Lagenorhynchus albirostris. The sequence continues at coordinate 78,198,425 of NC_083109.1, forward strand.
CACTTGACTTGTTGGTTTAGTTTTTTTTTTTTTTTAATGGAGAGTTTAAAAATTACTTTTAATTGTGCTGAAATACACATCGCATAAAATTTACCATCTTGGGACTTCCCTGGCGGCACAGTGGCTAAGGATCCGCCTGCCAATGCAGGGGACACGGGTTCAAGCCCTGGTCCGGGAAGATCCCACATGCCGCAGAGCAACTAAGCCCGTGCGCCACAACTACTGAGTCCGCACTCTAGAGCCCGCGAGCCACAACTACTGAGCCCGCATGCCTAGAGCCCGTGCTCTGCAACAAGAGAAGCCACCGCAATGAGAAGCCTGCCTGCCGCAATGAAGAGTAGCCCCCATTCGTTGCAACTAGAGAAAGCCCGTGCGCAGTGATGAAGACCCAACACAGCCAAAAATAAATAAATAAAATAAATAAATTTATTAAAAAAAAAAATTTACCATCTTAACCATCTTTAAGTGTACAGTTTAGTGGCGTTGGGTACATTCACATTATTGTGCAACAGATCTCCAGAACTGTTTTCTTCTTCCCAAACGGAAACTCTGCACCCATTAAACAACAACTCCCCATTCCCCTCCCCTAGCCCTTGGCACCCACCATGTGACTTCCTGTCTCTATGAATTGACTATTCTAGGAACCGCACACAAATAGAATCATACAGCATTTGTGCTTTTGTGACTGGCTTATTTCACGCATATTTCAGGTTCCTCCATGTTGTAGCACATGTCAGAATGTCCCTCCTTTTTCAGGCTGAGTGGTATATACCACTATGTTTTGTTTATCCATTCAGCTGACAATGGACACTTGTGTTGCTTTTATCTTTTGAATATTATGAACTGTGAATAATACTGCTATGAGCAGGAGTGCACAAATATCTCTTTGAGACCCCGCTTTCAATTCTTTCAGATATAGACTCAGAAATGGAATCACTGGATTATTTGGTAATTCTATGTTTCAATTTTTGAGGGACCGCCATACTGTTTTCCATAGTGGCTGCACCATTTTACATTCCCATCGACAGCACACAAGGGCTCCCTTTTCTTCACATCCTCACCAACACTTGTTATTTTCTGTTGTTGTTAGTAACCATCCTAATGGAGGTGGGCTGCTAGTTTACTTTTTTTTTTTTAATTTATTTTTGGCTGCGTTGGATCTTCATTGCTACACGCTAGCTTTCTCTAGTCACATCGAGCGGAGGCTACTCTTCGTTGAGGTGCACAGGCTTCTCACTGCGGTGGTTTCTCTTGTTGCAGAGCATGGGCTCTAGAGCGCAGGCTCAGTAGTTGTGGCACACGGGCTTAGTTGCTCCGCGGCACGTGGGATCTTCCCGGACCAGGGATCGAACCTGTGTCCCCTGCCTTGGCAGGCGGATTCTTAACCACTGCGCCACGAGGGAAGTCCCTACTACTTTTATTTTTTTTTTAACATTAAATTTACCATCTTAACCTTTTTACTTTTATTAATTAATTAATTTATTTATTTATTTTCGGCTGCACAGCGTGGCTTGTGGGATCTTAGTTCCCCGACCAGTGATTGAACCCCCGCCCATGGCAGTGAGAGAGCCGAGTCCTAACCACTGGACTGCCAGGGAACTCCCCCAGTTTACTTTTTAGACATGGGATAGTAGAGGATTATAAAATGAGGACCTGTTGAATAAAATGTCTGCAAAGTCTGCCTTTGGTTATTCCCTGAGGACGTGGTTCTCTACTCTGCAACGTTTTCCTGGTTTTGATGATGTACACAGACCTGAAACGGGCTCGGTTGTTTGAATGCAGCTAACAGCTCATCGGCTGCCATGAACACGCCTGCAGTTGAGCCGTTTTGTAAACGCCGATTCCAGATGGCAGATAGCAGCAGAAAATGTTGGTGGCTCTTAACTGTGTTGAAGAGAGGATGGCCCATAATTGCAAATATTTTCAATTTTAGATTTATTAGAGCGATCCATACAATGGCTTTTTTTGGTTCCTTTATCATCTGTTTCCTTCCAGGAACCTTATTATACACACCTGCCTTCAGCTTTTGATCACTTACAAACTGTACCCTGTAAGTGTGGGTGTTCGAATATCAAAGATGAATGAACACTGTCACATGTTCTTTTTTTTTTATTAATACAGTTATTTATTTATTGGCTGTGTTGGGTCTTTGTTGCTGCTCTCAGGCTTTCTCTAGTTGTGGCGAGCGGGGGCTACTCTTCATTGTGGCACTCGGGCTTCTCATTGCAGTGGCTTCTCTTATGGAGCATGGGCTCTAGGCTCATGGGCTTCAGTAGTTGTGGCACGCAGGCTCAGTAGTTGTGGCTTGAGGGCTTAGTTGCTCCACGACATGTGGGATCTTCCCAGACCAGAGCTCGAACCCGTGTCCCCTGCATTGGCAGGCAGATTCTTAACCATTGCGCCACCAGGGAAGTCCTGTCACATGTTCTTTTAGCAAAACAGGATGGTCCAAGTTCTTGTCACAAGACATTGGAGAGCTAAGTCCTTCCTGTTGAGTGACTAACTGGGTGAAAATATGTTTAGTTTTTGTCCTTAGAAATATGTTCACGCCTTGATTCTTAAGTTTGAGAAAATTCATGGAGAATTTTGGCATCTGAAGACTTGTAGTCTAAAATTTTGTTTATGTGATCTATTTCACCATCAGCATCATCAGAGTCTAGAATCCTGCTGTCTCTCTACTTCATTTTCTGACTTGTCTTATAATGATGAAACATCTTCCGCTGTCATTTCTTTTCTCTGTGACATTATGGGTAGAAAATGAAAAATTTTGAATTTTTGGCTGTGGTCAATGAAAGCTTTCAGATGGTGTATCTGAACTACTTTTGTATCTTCCAGAAAGATAATGTAGTACCTCACAAAACAATAAAAAACCGAGGGATGAGGCAGTAGTAACAGTTTTTCCGAATATTGCATTGATCTTCTAAGCATTTCCATCATTCTTTCATTTTATTATTTTAGTCTTTTTTAGCATAGTTGGGAATAATTGATGAGTAATGATGAAATAAGTAGTAGGATGATGAAGTAGCAAACATTTTAAGATACAGGAAGCATAAGATTACTGAGACCCCCAAAATGTATCTTAGATTATAAAGAATCCAATGGACCCGTATGATAATTGCAAGATAAAATGAGTTTCATTCTGTTTTTAAAAAGTAAGTAAATTTTTTCCTTTGTTCTTCTGAAGACCTCCAAGAAGGAATAAAAGTAATGAATGACAATCCTTATAAATAGTTAGATTTCCCAAAAAGAAACTTAAAAACTAAAGTTGGGTCCATGATGGTGTCCTGAGGGTTAAAAGTCCCCGTGAAGGTGAGTGAATTGGTCTCAGAAGGTGACAATAATATTGTGGCTCATTGTTTCAGGGGCATTGACGTTGTGAGGAACAAAATCAAAATGTTTGCCCAACAGAAAGTCACCCTTCCCAAAGGGCGACACAAGATCATCATCCTGGATGAAGCAGACAGGTAGAGTGCTTTGCCAAGAATTTTTTACCTTGATCTCTGAGTCTTTTATCGGCTGGATTAAATCAGGAGGAAGAGCTCTCACCTTGGCACTTCTGTGACAGATTTGCTTATCACATCTTCAAAAGAGATTTAATAGAGGCCTGAGCCCTGAACCTGATCTTAATTAAGTCATTTACAAACATTTGTCTAAGACTGTTAAGGTGTTTGTTCCAGCATCACTTACATGCATAATTTAAATGACTTTTTAAAATTGTGGTGAAATATATCTAACAGAAAATTTACCATTTCAGCCATTTTCAAGTGTACCGTTCAGCGGCACTTAGTACATTCACAACATTGTGCGATAATTATCAGTATAAATGGAAAAATGTTAGGTGCCATTTAGAAAAATAACAGTAATTCATGTTCTTTGAAGAAACTTTTAAAGATATGGGTAATTTCTTGCTTTATTTTATCTCCTGTTTTTCTACACTGTGCATTTTTACATAGTTGAGATGATAATAATTATAATTTTTGTATCCTGGTTTTGCGTTTTAACGCGAAAAGCAGAGTTCCATGTTATTGTAATCTTGTTGTGAACATAGGTTGTTTTTTTTTTTTTGCGGTACGCGGGCGTCTTACCGCTGTGCCCTCTCCTGTTGCCGAGCACAGGCTCCGGACGCGCAGGCTCAGCGGCCATGGCTCACGGGCCCAGCCGCTCCGCGGCATGTGGGATCTTCCCGGACCAGGGCACGAACCCACATCCCCTGCATCGGCAGGCGGACTCTCAACCACTGTGCCACCAGGGAAGCCCTGAACATAGGTTTTAATTGCTGTATTCTGTTCCATTTTGTTCCATAGTGGGGATACACCTTAACCATTTTACTGTAACATTATTTACAGCAGTAATAGCCGCTAACATTTATCCAGCACGTATCTGTAAGCATTTGCATTATGCTAGGTGCTCTGCTACACACTTTACATGTTATTGTTTTATTTAATTGTCATAACAACCCTCTGAGGTGGGCAGTAGCATTATCTCCTTATAGGCGATGACATTGAGGCTCAGATAATTTGCCTAAAGGTCCCACAGGAGTGGATGAAGGAGCTTTGAGGTGAGCCCAGGCAGCCTGCCTGCAGGGCCTCTGCTCTGTCCGTGTGCAGCCTGTCTGCGTGAGACCCACACGGGGTCCCAGAGAGAGACTGAGCATGCCCAATCAGGAGTGTAGGCTTCCCGGGGTCCGTAGGAGGGGACTTGTGTCCCGTGGACCTTGGGTCCCAGCTGCAAACCGCCCCTTGTGTTTTTCTTCTCAGCATGACTGATGGAGCCCAGCAAGCCTTGAGGAGAACGATGGAAATCTACTCCAAAACGACCCGCTTCGCTCTTGCTTGTAACGCTTCGGATAAAATCATAGGTGAGGGTCAGCTCTGCATGGCTCGGGGTCCTCGTGCTGTTCCCGTTGGCTCTTTAGCAGCAGAAGAGAAGGGGCTTTTTGATCGCCTGCCGTGGGCTGAGCACTGTATAATCCGCTTTCTCATTTAATCTTATATAATTCTATGAGGAGGTATTGTTAGCTCCACCTTAGAGATGAAAAAAACATGGAGCTCAGAGAGGTTGAATAGTTTGCCCAAATTCTCACAGCAAGCCGAAGGGCCTGGATTGGAACCCCAGGTCTGTCTGACTCTTGCATCACAGGCGCGTGTGATGTTTTGGTATCCTGTGCGCAGTGTCACGGTCATGGCCCCTGTGCAGATGTGCTCTTGCGCTTTCTGTGTGTCCAGAGCGCTTGGCATACAGTGTGTCTGCACGCTGGGTTTTGTCGTTACCAGGAGTTGCCTCCCCTGTGAAACCTCACACGCTCATCTTCCTGACCTGGCGTTGCTCCTTCCAGCCCCCTCCCTCCCTCCCTCCTTCCCTCCCAGCAGTCTGTCTTCTTCCTCACTGCTTTGAGCCCTCCCACCTCAGTGTCTCAACTTCCTGCTGGTTTCACACCCTTCCCTTTCTGATACAGACTGTGAGCACAGCCCAGCTTTTTTTCACTCTCTCTTTGACTATTTCTCACAGCTCTCTTGTCCCTCTGTCCTTGCCTCACATCCGCCCCGCTAACCCCCAGCCTGTGTAAGCTCAGCCGTCCGGCTCCTCCACCCAGACAAGTGTGGTACCAACCATGATGCCCCCCAAAGTCATTGTATCCAGCCCCAGTGGGCTCGTGGCCCTTGACCTTCCCCAGGTCATGAATCTATTCCACAAACATCTACTCTGTTCCTAGTAAGTGTCGGGCACTGGGCTAGTGCAGAGCAGACAGAGTTTAACAGGAAACGTTCTCTACCTTCAAGACACCCATGGTGCAGTGGAGGAAACTGTGCTAAAAGGTCTTGATTTATGGCCGCGTGTGTTGCTTGTCTCCTTACCAGTGGTAGGACAGGTCTGGGAGGGCGGGAGCTGTGTTATACTTAAAGAACTGCCCCCACCCCCCAGTGCATTTTTTTTTAATTTAAATTTTTATTATAAATTTTACTGTAAAAGTGAAATAAACAATATCCTAGAAGTCAAAATTCTATCTACAGGTAATGGCAAGAGTAGGGAAACTAGAGTCCAGATTTTACCAAATAATGTTCAACTTTCCAGATCAGCAGCTTAACTGGAAACAACATGAACTTTGTAAGCAAACAGATTTCAAATCAAATCCCTGCTCCCCTAACTAACAACTGAGTGGTATCAAACAAGGTAGCTGTGCTATCTTTTTTTTTTTAAAACATCTTTATTGGAGTATATAATTGCTTTACAATGTTGTGTTAGTTTCCGCTGTATAACAAAGTGAATCAGCTATATGTATACATATATCCCCATATCTCCCCGCCCTTGCATCTCCCTCCCACCCTCCCTATCTCACCCCTCTAGGTGGTCACAAAGCACGGAGTTGATCTCCCTGTGCTATGCAGCTGCTTCCCACTAGCTATCTATTTTACATTTGGTAGTGTATACATGTCAGTGCTACTCTCTCACTTTGTCCCAGCTTACCCTTCCCCCTCCCCGTGTCCTCAAGTCCATTCTCTACGTCTGCGTCTTTTTTTTTTTGCGGTACGCGGGCCTCTCCCTGTTGTGGCCTCTCCCGCTGCGGAGCACAGGCTCCAGATGCACAGGCTTAGTGGCCATGGCTCACGGGCCTAGCCGCTACACGGCATGTGGGATCTTCCCAGACCGGGGCACGAACCCATGTCCCCTGCATCGGCAGGCGGACTCTCAACCACTGCACCACCAGGGAAGCCCCTATCATATGGTTTTTCTCTTTGAGTTTGTTGATATGGTGTATCACACTGATTGATTTGCGTATATTGAAGAATCCTTGTATTCCTGGGATAAACCCCACTTGATCATGGTGTATGGTCCTTTTAATGTGCTGTTGGATTCTGTTTGCTTGTTTTTTTTTTTTTAATATTGACATATGTCGTGAATTTTTAAATTTATTTATTTATGTCTGTGTTGGGTCCTCATTTCTGTGTGAGGGCTCTCTCTAGTTGTGGCAAGTGGGGGCCACTCTTCATCGCGGTGCGCGGGCCTCTCACTATCGCGGCCTCTCTTGTTGTGGAGCACAGGCTCCAGAGGTGCAGGCTCAGTAATTGTGGCTCACGGGCCCAGTTGCTCCGCAGCATGTGGGATCTTCCCAGACCAGGGCTCGAACCCGTGTCCCCTGCACTGGCAGGCAGATTCTCAACCTCTGTGCCACCAGGGAAGCCCTGTTTGCTTGTATTCTGTTGAGGATTTTTGCATCTATGTTCATCAGTGATATTGGCCCGTAGTTTTCTTTCTTTGTGACGTCTTTGTCTGGTTTTGGTATCAGGGTGATGGTGGCCTCGTAGAATGAGTTTGGGAGTGTTCCTCCCTCTGCTGTATTTTGGAAGAGTTTGAGAAGGATGGGTGTTAGCTCTTCTCTAAATGTTTGATAGACTTCACCTGTGAAGCCATCCCCCCCAGTGCATTTTGCATAGGGCTATGCGTGGATGGGTCTCTTTTGTGATTTGAAACTGCAGTTATTGGTGGAGAAAGGTCTGGCCCTCCCTTTTCATGAAATTAATTTTTCTGGTATATATCGGTAGCATTCTGATTATTTTTTAATTTCTAAAGGGATATAAGAACCATGTAAACCAAATCTCTAAAGAAATGTATTGCTTAGCTTTAGAGGAGATGGTTCATGATCAAATCACTGCAGAGCTGATTTTTGAAACTGTCAGTAACAACCTCACCTTAGCTCCTGGAGTTACACCAGTTAAGGGAGAGCTCTGCTTTCTTGGAGGAAGGCTAGGGCTGCTTTATTCTGACGTGTATCTGAATTCGCAGCTTTTGGTACTTCTCCAAAGAGAAAAATCTATGAAAGGAAACTTCTAGTGTAGTTTGCATATTAATTGCTTTTAGATAAGAATTCCTTTGTGTTTTTTTTGTTTTGTTTTATTTATTTTTTGGCCGCACCGCGTGGCACGTGGGATCCTAGTTCCCCGACCAGGGATCGAACCCAGGCCCCCCGCATTGGCAGTGTGGCGTCCTAACCACTGGACCACCAGAGAAGTCCCAAGAACTCCTGTTTCGAATTGGTCTTTCTCTTGTCTGTGCCGTTAAGCCAAATATGTAAAGAAGGTTCTGTCGTGAATCTTCCTGATTTCAGACAAATTGAAATGAACCCTTAGGAAAGCCGTTCTTTGAAACGTCTCATCCATTGGACGGATGTTGAACACAGTATTTTATGTGCACAGCATCTCCTCTACCCAAGGCACAGTGGAGGCTACAGACCTGTATGAGGCTCTGTCCCTGCCCATCAGGGGCTCACACAAGGCAGGGGGTGTGTCCCAAAGCCAGCAAGCCCTGAGCCATCTCAGGTCCTCCCTTTTCTGCTCACCACCACAGCCAGCCCCTCACCAGAATCAGATCCAAGGTCATCCCACCTCCCCAGTGTCTTGAGCCCCTACCCCTCCTTCCCTCACTCTAGGTCTGGCCTCAGTTTCTCCCCTTCACTGGTGCCGTGTCCCTGCAGCTTCTCTGCACCTGAGTCACCAGCTGGCTGCCGGGGTCTTCTCAGCACAGGTCTGACCCTGCCACTCCCCCACTGAGCCCTTCAGTGGTCCCTCGTTGCCCACACAGCCACGCCCGCCCCCATCCTAGCACACGGGAGCCCATTACCCGCAGCCTCATCTCCTTCTACGCTGTGTGACGCAGCTGCACCGTGCCTCACGGCTCCCCAGAGCCCCTGTGCCCTTTCATCAGTCCTGCCTCTGAATGTGCTGTTCCTTTTGCCTTTCCGGCCTGGAAAGCTCGTCCCTGAAGGCCCAGCTCAGAACTCACCTCCACTGAGCTGATGGCTCTCCGGCTGGGCTCCTGGAGCCGTTCCTACAAACCTCTTCCATGGCCCTGTCCCGGGGTGTGGGAACGTCCCTGTTGATGCTCACTCCTCTACCCCGGCAAACCTAAGCTCTGAGGGGCCGGGGCCTGGTCGTGGTGTTCGTCCACTGCATCCCTGGGGGAGGTAACTGGTTTCTTTAATGCAAATAAACGAACAGGAACATGTTCCTTGAAAGTGTATGTGAGAGCAAAGGAGGGGCGGTCACTTCGGTCTGGGGTGGTCCGGGCCGGCTCCGCGAGGAGGAGGGTGGGAGAAGAGCTTTTTCAATGACGGTTGTGATTTAAGTGGGGAGAAGCTGGGAAAGGACGTCCTTGGTGGGAAGAGCTGCCAGGAGAGCACAGGTCGATTTTTCCATGGGGGGCACGCGGGCTTAGGAGAGGAGAGACGGGTGAGGTTTGCAGAAGATTTTATGTAGGAGGGTCAGAGGTGGTCTGTACTGTGACCTTGGTGGGCAGTTGAAGGGTTTGCCTAGAAAGGCAGAGGTGACGACGGATCAACACATTTTGAGGAAAGCCAGTGGGGCAGCAGAGCAGGATGGATCAGAGACCCACTCGGGGCGTGGAGATCATGGAGATGCTGTGGTCATGGTCTGAACTGAAGGTCAGGGATAGCACCCAGAGTCCGGCATTTGTCCATCTGGTGGTTCTCATGTGCCTCAGAATCTCCTGTGGAAGCTTAAAGAAGCCACGCAGGTGCCCTGTTCTCACCCCAGACTGGCTGGGTCGTGACCTGCCCAGAAGGGCCCAGACGTACCTCCTACCCGGTGGTTCAGGAGGCCACCTGGGCGCGCACTGACTCTCCTGTGGGCTGTGGCACGTGGCTGTCTCTATCCTGGAGGATCTTTTCCCCTTCTGGAAGCCCTGGCCAGCCAAGGTCAGCCTGGGCAGTCCTAGCTGAGGCCACTATTGGTTGGTATTTTGAAATTGAGCCTGTTTGCCAGGTCCCTCTTGGGCACTGCTGGGCAGGGGCTGTGGCGTCAGCATGGCTGGGCCTCGTGGCTCTTGCGGCTGCTTCCGAGTAACTGAAGGACCGACGGGGTCACGCCGTGCTTTGCTGGGGAGCCTCACTCCCTTCCTATCCCGTGCAGAGCCCATTCAGTCCCGGTGCGCGGTCCTCCGCTACACCAAGCTGACCGACGCCCAGATTCTTGCCAGGCTGCTTTGCGTCATCGAGCAGGAGAAGGTGCCGCACACGGACGACGGCCTGGAAGCCATCCTCTTCACCGCCCAGGGCGACATGAGGCAGGTGCGTGCGCCACCGCTTGGGCGCCAGCCTCCCGGGCTTGCTGCACCCCTCGTTTGGGGGGAGAGGGGGGCGACTGCTGCCTGGGGATGAGTGTAGCCAGACTGGGGAACGTTGACCAGATACACTGGTGGGGCCTCGGGCCAGTGGGGAGCAGGCCTGCAAGTAGGGGGGTAAGTTCGGATCCCAAGAGGGGAGATGGGGCGGGCAGAGACTGAAGATCACCCTGGCCTTGTTTCTGCTCCTTGGCAGGCATTGAACAACTTGCAGTCCACTTTCGCGGGATTCGGCTTCATCAACAGTGAGAACGTGTTCAAGGTAAAAGCTGGCGTGGGCATCACAGTCGACAGAGCGTCGTGCACCTGCCGGGGCCAGCAGAGGAGGGCGGGTGGGCGGCGTTGGGAGGAGGGGCACAGACTCGCCCCTGCGGAGAGCAGGAGGGGCTCGGCTGTGGCGTGGTGTGGGTGGTGGACGTGCCCCGCTGCTGCGGCAGGCCCAGGGCTCCCACGTGTGTCCTGTTTGGTCCTCACACATCCCCGCACGCAGATGTTCTCATCATTTTGGGGCTGAGGAAACAGGCCCGAGATCACGCTGAGGCTGGGGGCCCTGTCCAGGGCAAGCCTGTTCCTATTCCAGGTGGGAGATTGGCCCCCAAAGACCTCCCAGTTCTTAAGTGGGTTCAGAGAGTCCACTGGGCAGGTCATCTTCCCAGTGATGTAAGACAGGTGACTCGTGGCTTTGAAGCTGCCCCTTGCGTGTACATTCCTTATTGGCTCTTGTGAATTCATCTTGTGTGAGAAATCTGTAATGATGATGTCAGAGGCTTTACCTCACCGCACTAGGTCAACACTGAACTCTATTTGGTGACGACTCTGGTGGTGAGAGAGGCATTCCCAAACCTTGTTCTGTTTGCTGGAGAATTCAATGTAAACAGCAAGTGAAGACAGTTGGTACCTAGGTTGCCCAGACGTGGGTCTGCCAGGGCTCCTCCTCGGATGGCCCCCCTCAGCCCCAGACCGGCCTCTCTTTTCTGTTTGCTCAGGTCTGTGACGAGCCCCACCCCTTGCTGGTGAAGGAGATGATCCAGCACTGTGTGAGCGCCAGTATCGATGAGGCCTACAAGGTGGGTCTCCTCCCCCTTTCCTGACGCGGGGGGAACCTCTCGCTTCTTGAGCCGGGCAGAGAGGGCGCTCCCTGTGCTGGGGACTTTGCTCCATCTCATTCTTAACTGATGCTGGGAGTTGGGTACCCTCTACAGGTGAGAAAACTGGCTCAGAGGCTAAACTCGTTGCTCTAAATCACACTGCTTGAAAGTAATAGACCTGGAATTCAGAGTCATGCCTTTCTACTCGAATTATATTCTCTGCAAGAGGAATTTGTCCTCCTAGGACATGAGGAAAGAACAGCCCAATTCCTTGCTTTATAGAGAAAAGCCATCTTTCTCTTTGTGGAGGGGAGCTGTCCCCCTCTATCTTCCTGAAGAGCCTGGGAATGGGCATCCTGGGACCCAGAGCCTGGTCCTATGAGCAGATTCCAGTGGGCATCGTTGGGGTGTAGGTGACCCTCAAGTCCACGTGGGGGGCACTGATGTGATCTGAGGCCATTGCTCTGATTGCAGCCGGTTTCCCTCCCCATGCTGCCACCAAACTAAGCTACAAGCTGAGTGGGTTTAGGGCAGAGCTCGACCTCTCGTGAAACTGGCGTGCAAGGCAGGGAGACCCAGGCACGTGGCCTGAAGGACGCCGTCAGATTTATGGACACGGGGCTAACCCCACCCCCTGCGTTTGCCCCAGGGAGCCAAGGACTCCAGGCCCTGCAGTTGGGGTGGGGTGAGCGTTGGAACTGGGGCCTGGGGTTGAGAAGGCAGGAGGCTGAGACCACTGCGGTCATCTCTGCCCTGGTCAGGATTTGTTCAGGCCTAATCGTCCCGGGGGTGTTCATTTGTAAGAGTGGCAGCTCAGAGAGCGTAGCAGACACTCTGGGGTGCTTACTGGGACGATTAAAAAGTCTTTTTAAGAGCCTTGGATAAAGACGTTACAGGGTATGGTGGTAGACCGTCTTGCAGTATGGTTTAAAACATTTGCGATACTATCTCTCTGCCTGCTGGGAAGATCGATCACCCCACATGACCTAAAGGGTGCGGCCCACCAGCAGGGCCGCTGCGTTGGGCCGATTCTTAGAAGCACTCGTGCTGTCTCAGATGGCCTGTCTGCTCCCAGCTGTGTGACGGGCCTGAGACTGGTGTGGGTTTGACCTCACTTCCCCCAGTATCCTTGTTCACACAGTTACGCGGCCTCCGTGTGTTTTCTTTTGTCTAGATCCTCGCTCACCTGTGGCATCTTGGCTATTCCCCAGAAGACATCATTGGCAACATTTTTCGAGTGTGTAAAACCTTCCAAATGGCAGAATACTTGAAACTGGAGTTTATTAAGGTCAGTGAGAGTAGAGCAATGCTTCTCTCGTCAAGAACGTGGGCCACGCTGAGGTTTTGTTTTACTCGCAGACCAGGTGCCTGGAAGATGCTCAGTCAGTGGCCGGTCATCCTGGGGGCTGGGGGTTTGTTTAAGTCAGTCCTGCCAGGCAGTGACCTAGTGTTCCTTGGAATGACTCTCTTTATGAGAGAGGTATTTATTTGTTTGTTGTTTAAGTGAGATTAACTGAGGTGTAATTTAAATAGAGTAAAATTCAGCCTCTTGGGTGCATTCTGTTGACAAGAGCATTCAGTCTTGTAAACACCACTACAGTCAAGATATGGACAGCTCTGTCATCTCCCCAGATGTATGGGCTGTTCTGTAGTCAGCTTGTCCCCCTAGCACCTGGAAGCCACTGATCTCTTTTCTATTTGGGGGACAGAATTTTCCAGAAGGCCATACAAGTGGAATCAAGCAGAACGTAACCTTTTACGTCTGGCTTCTCTCACTTCACTTAATGCATTTTGGATTTGTTCACGTTGTTGCCTATGTCGGTGGGTCCTTCCTTTTCATTGCTGAGTCGTGTTCCCTTGTGTGGACGTCCCACTGTTGTTCACCAGTTGAAGGACACTTGAGTTTCCAGATTTTGGTGACAGTGAATAGAACCACTATAAACATTTGTGTACGTGAACTGGTGTGAACATGAACCCCAGTTTTCATTTCTCTTGGGTAACTTCCCAGGAGTGAGATTCCTTGGTTGAATGGTAATCGAAGGGTTAACTTTATAGGAAACTTCCAAACTTTTCCAAAGTGGCTATAGAACTTTGCCTTTGTATCAGCAATATGTGAGCATTCCAGACAATGCCCCTTCTGGTCAGCACTTGGAATGCTCAGTTGGTCTTTTTTAAGCCATTCTAATAGGTGTATAGTAGTATCTCATTATGGCTATAATTTGCATCTCCCAATAACTAATGATGTCAAGTACTTTTTCATGTGGCTCATTTGACATCCATGATCTTCTTTGAGGAAGTGTCTAAGTCGACCCTTTTTTTTTTTTTTTTTTTTTGTGGTACGCAGGCCTCTCACTGTTGTGGCCTCTCCCGTTGTGGAGCACAGGCTCCGGACACGCAGGCTCAGCGGCCATGGCTCACGGGCCCAGCCGCTCCGTGGCATGTGGGATCTTCCCGGACCGGGGCACGAACCCGCGTCCCCTGCATCGGCAGGCGGACTCTCAGCCACTGCGCCACCAGGGAAGCCCTACCCATTTTTAAATTGGGTTGTTTGTGTTCTTATTATTGCGTTTTGAGAGTTCTTTATATATTTTGGTTACAAGTCCTCTGTTAGATATGTGTGTTACAAATGTTTTTTCCCAGTCTGGCTTTTTTTTTTCTTTTTCATTTTCTTAGCAGTACCTGTCAAAGAAATATCAGCAACCTTTTAGGAAATAAATTGAACTCCTCAGAGTTCATTTTCCAGCTGGAGTTTGAGTTCACTGCATCACTTTTGAGCAAACCATTTGTTTAGATGTTCAGATTTTAAAAACTAAACTTCTTCCCTCACTTATTAACCAGATTTAAATTTGATTTTTTTTTTTTTTCAGGAAATTGGATACACTCATATGAAAATAGCGGAAGGTGTGAACTCCCTTCTGCAGATGGCAGGGCTCCTGGCCAGGCTGTGTCAGAAGACAATGGCCCCGGTGGCCAGTTAGAGCAGAGAACTCATTCGCTGGGTTATGAGTCCTCGTCACTGAGAGGCAGGAGTCATAGCCTTCTGATTTGGAAAAAGTGCTGCCTTGGATGGCCCTGGAGTGCATCTCCCTTGCCGTCACCTTCCAGTACGTCTCCCCTGCTCCTGGAGCGTTTACCCTCAGCCTCAGACTCGTGGTGGGGTGACAGCATAGCAAGGCCCCAGAGACCCTCCGGGGCCCAGTGCCTGATCTGTGCACGTGTTGGCATTTTAGTAATAAAACTGTACAGCTTTGTCAGCAGAAAGGTGGCAGTGCAAGGCCACAAGGAAAGCTGGCTTCCCGTCTCTGTGTTTACGCCCCTAGTGTCCTACAGGTAGAAAGGTGATTTCGATAATAGACTGGACAGGCTAATCTCAATCTTTCTAGAAGCCTAGAGGACAGTCCCACAGGGTGAGGCAGGGTTTGTTGTCATTTATCAGCTTCTCAGAACAGCGCAGGGCCCTGAGCCCTTCAGAAAGGACTTGGCAAGAATCACAGGGGAGGATGGTGCAGACGGGCATAGGGGACCCTCCCACCAGGTCGCCTTTTCTGTGCAAACGGGTGTACGCATTTGCTTTAGAATTTCCCAGTGAATTTTGCATTAATTTGTGGAATCGCTTTTTCCTTTTTGGCAAGGTGTTATTTTTTTCCACGTTTAAAAATTATGAAAAATATCAATTGTACGTAAAACAGAGAATGATACAGTGAACTTCCACATACTCATCATCCATCTTAGCAGTTTTCCCAACACGTGGCCAGTCTTGTTTCCTCTGTACCCTACACCAGCATCCTACCCCACTCCCAGATTGTTCCGAAGCAAATCCCAGGCAGGGTTATACACGTGTCCAGACCACGTGGTTGAACGGATACAGGAAAGGCTCCAGGGTCACTGGTTCTTTGCGGTTAGGGTTTTGATTAAGAGGGGGAAAAAAAATTAAGGTCCTCAGAAACTGCAGGGGGAAGTTTTACAAAAATACTTCGGCATACCGTCTCAATTTTTTTTTTTTGTTTTGTTTTTTGGCGCACGGCTTGCGGGATCTTAGTTCCCCAACCAGGGCTCTCACCCAGGCCCCTGCAGTGAACGCACCGAGTCCTAACCACTGGGCCGCCAGGGGAATTCCCCACCTTCTCAATCTTATTTTTTGTCTGGAGCCTTGGGACCCTTATGAGGCGAAGGGATGCCCGTGCCCATGGTGCAAAGTGAGACCCCAGCTTCCCACGCTCAGCGACAGCAGGGCAGGACCCCCTCCTGCTGGAGCCTCACTGCAGCCCCACCACACCTGCGCTCAGGCCTAAGCTGTCCTCTCCACGTCGTGAGGCCAGGACTGCGGGGCGTGAAGAGACAAGTGGCCAACAGCTGTGTTCTAGATGTTTTCTCTTCTAACTTCCTAACTTGCAGCATTAACTTCGTCTCATAGAATCGGTGCAGCCTCTGGAAAGAGGGTTGGACTCAGGGACCAAGTTCTTGTCCCCAGCCTTCTCTCTCTCTAGGCCTCAGGGTCCCTTTCTATGAAACAAGAAGCCTGACTTTCATTGCCTTAGAAGGTTCCACGTGAAGCAGGGAAAGCAGACGGGAGAATCGCTGCCCTTGAACTGGAACGGTTTATTGAGATGTTTCGGTTGGAGGAGGCATTTTGTTTCCCTGACTCTGGCTTCTCTGACTCAGAAGGTCCCTTGGACCCCGTCCTTCCCATGAGACGGTCCTGTTTCTGCCCCATCAGCTGAGGCTCCAGGCCACTCCACTCCGCCTGCCCCTTCCCCAGAACCGTGACGTGCTCTGTCCACAGCAGACACTCCTGCTGAAGGGTCATGAAGGTGGCCGTGGCCTCATCTCTGATTCGGTCAACGGAGGGCCAAAGGAAGGAGCGCCAAGGCGCCCCGTAACTCTGCTGAAGTTAAGTACGTGTAATGCTTACAGGAGACAAGATGGACACAACCTCCACTCTGAAACGCAGAATATTAAATACAACTCCACCTATATAACTTAACTGTACAAGCTTATCCACCACGCACAAGAGTCCCAGCAACCAACATTAGTAAGCAATTTGGGATCAAAATCCAAAGCAAAAAAGGACACGAACACCCATGTAGTATGATGTTTTAAATGCGGTTAAGGGGATGCGACTGCCCTGAGTCCTGGGCATCTGACCACAGCAGGAGCTGCCCTCGGCCCCAGGCTCCTGCCTTGCCCGTGGGAGCCGGTCAGAGGGCGGCTCCATGCGTAACTGTCCTTTCCTGGGCTGGGTACCCCGTGGCCGGCTGGCTGGTCCTCAGGGTGCATTGGTGCTCCTCCCAGGAGTAGCCGTAGGGGGTCTAGAAGTTGAGCAGCTCTGGAGAAGGGACCCTGGGGAGGCAGTATATGGTTCCCTGGCTCCTTCAATGAAAAGGAAAAGTACGTGTTAAAGAGGGAAAGGTTTGCCTGGCCTGACGCTTTGTCCCCTCAGCCCCGGAGCAGCCGGCACGGGTCGGGGAGGATGCACATTGGTCAGAGTCCAGTGAGCAGAGAACCCGCCGTCAAGCAGCCTTAAGCATGTTTCTTATTCCAGGAGCGTCTGCTTTTTGTTTGAAATCCTGACTGCTCGGTTCTGGCCGAGGCCCGAGTTATTCTGACATGCCTTGGGTGCAGGAACACCCTCTGCACAGCAGCTGGCGGCTTTCCCCCGCACGTGTCCTGGGACCAGTACCATTAAGCTGCGTCCTCTCCCCTCGAACCCAGAAGGGACCTGACAGGGGTACTGGGCCCTAACTCCACTCCGCCTTTCCCCTTGCCTGGCAGCCCTTCCATCTGCTAGAATATAGGGATTGGGCCTCTGCAGTCCTGTCGGGCTGCTGTGGGCCCCAGCCCGTGGAGTTCAGTCCCTTCTGTGTGCGGGGTCCTGGTGTAAATTCCAGCCAGCCGTAGCCGACCCAGACTCGAACCTCCCGTATCGTTTGTCAGCGTACAACATACTCTTAGTTTCTTTCGTCTGAAGAACATGCACAGCCTCTCCACTCCTGCCTGTCCCTGAATCCAGGCGCAGATCTCTAACTGCCCATTTCATACATCCTCCTGCACGGCATCTCCAATTTAACAGGCCCAGAAATAAACCGGCCTTGCCCACAAAACCCGCCCCGCCTGTAGCCTCCCTGATCTCAGTTGCTGGCAGCGATGGCCTCTCATTACTCAGGCAAACCCCTGCAGGCCTCCTCAAGTCCTCGCTCTTCTGGGCAGCCGACACACCACGCATCAGTGAGCCCCATCGCTCCACAAACAGTCGCTGGATTCCTGCCTGAGCGCACCGGTCTCCGTGCCTCCACCGCGTCCCCTGTATTCATGTCTCTACACGGAGGCCAGCCGATCCTTTAGAAACAAGTCACTCTTCTGTTCCAGACCTTCGCCTGCCCCATCTCAGGAAAACCCAGGTGCTGGCCCTGCACACCTCCCGCCGCCGCCCTCCACCTCTGCCGATGCTCCCCCATCACTCTGTCTGCCCACACACGTTATCAGACGCAGATTCCTGCCGGGGGGTCTTTGCCAGTCCCTCTGCCTGGGTGTCCTTCCTGTCCCCAGAGGGGCGAGGAGCAGAGCTCAGAAAGGCTGCGCTGTCTCCCGGCTTGAATCACGGCACCGCCTCTCCCCACCCCAAGTTGCTCCCTGCCCCTTCCCACGCCTGCAGTCCTAACGCGCTGCATTTCTCTCCTCTTCTCTTCCAGCTGGTTATGTTCTGTCTCTCCCACCAGAACGGGAGTTCTAAGCGGACAGGGATTGTGTGTCTTCCGTTCATCGCTGCGTCCGCAGCCCCTAAGGCAGGACTTGCCCCTGGCAGGGGCCCTCTAGCTACGGGTGACTGAACGAGCCCCGGGCTCTGCCCGCGGGGCTTAAACTGCTACCACCGATCCTGCTGCTCGTCCTCAAATGGCCCAGACCGGCGCCCGCTGAGAGGACTGCCCGTGTCCCCCACATCGGGACCTGCTCCCCGCGAGGCAGGGCCTGGGCTCCGACATCTGAGCGCCTGGGGGACCGTTCCCTCCTCCACTCACTCTAAGTGGGACCTCGGGCAGGTGGCTTGTCCACTCTGAGCCCTGGGGGCGCCAAGAGACGGTGTGTGTGAGCGCTTGGCACCATTTCCTCCCGATCCCGCCCCATCCCTGAGTCCAACTGGTCCTGCTTTCCGTGCTATGCCTTGTGCGTGTTGTCAAGACACGGGTCCCAGTAGCCGCAGGTTGCAAGCGAGGAAACGGGTCGAGGGAGGTGAAGTCTCTCGCCCAAGGTTGCAGAGGCCCACCCAGAGCCCACCTTCTCACCCCATGACTAACCAGCCTGCGCTGCCTGACACCCCCTGGGCCTGAGACTTTGTGTCCACCGTGGGTCTGTCACCTCCCCACACCAGCCACAGGAGCGGGGGGTGGGCAGGGACCGCTCGGGAGGCCCAGCACCCAGGGCGGCGTCCCAGCGCCCCGAGGAACCACCCCGTTTCAGCATCCGTGGGTGCTGCCCCATGGTCCCTGCTGTGGCTCCTCCCGCCCCAGCGCTGCTTCTCCCTGGGAGCGCAGCCCCTTAGGCCCGTGCGGCCCCCACCCTGGACCGTACCTTCCTCCAGGGCTTCTCTAGGCTTTGATGGCTGCCACGTCCCCATTCACGTAATCGGGCTCCCCGTCGTCCTCGTCTGGGCTTCCTACCGGGTAGGGAGGTGCTTCCCTCGGGACCGGCTCTGCGACCCGCGGGCACATGGTC
The DNA here is from genome assembly GCF_949774975.1 of Lagenorhynchus albirostris. Classification (NCBI taxonomy): domain Eukaryota; kingdom Metazoa; phylum Chordata; class Mammalia; order Artiodactyla; family Delphinidae; genus Lagenorhynchus; species Lagenorhynchus albirostris. The sequence goes on from NC_083109.1 coordinate 78,217,357, forward strand.
AGAGGGTTCACACGCACATGCCCAGCCCTGTTCCCGCCACCACACCGCCTGCAGGAAAGGCTCCACTGGATGGTGTGTCTGTCCCGTCCTCTCTGGGATTTGCCAGAGGTGCGTCCTGCGGGGAGCAGGGCGAGTGCGATGCCGTGCGTGCGGCTGGATGGGCAGCCGGCCAGGAGGCCCCAACCTCAGGAGGCCACGGTGTTGCTGGGGGGGTCCTGGCAGAAGCTTCGCTGTGGAATCAGCTGGACTGGCCGTAGGGGAGCCCACCCGGCCTTGCCCTCCCAGCCAGATCCCCTAAGCTCCCCTCTCTCCCCCTCCCCTCGACTGTCTGTCCCAGGCCTGGCCCCTCTGAGCCTGCTGAAGGTGACCGTTTGGAAGCACCGGGGCTCCGGCCGCATACCCACGACTCTCCTGGACTCCCGCCACTGCCGGATGGATGCTGAGTTCTGATAACCGTCAGACTCCTCGTCCCCTGCAGGGAGAACACGGGAGAGGGGCTGGCAGAGGGGCAGCCACCATGGCCAGCCCTTAGGCCAGAGAGGTGCCACGTCCACCCCTCCCGAGGGGCAGCCTGTGTCCTCGTGCTGGAGGGAGGGAGGGAGAGTCCAGGACTGATGGGGACTCCTCCTGGACACAGGGTCTGATATTGGTGAACCGTGCAGCGGGGACTTCAGAGCTCAGCGGGGCAGGCGGGCCTGGCCTAGGAGGCCTGCCTCCCTGCCCTGCTCCGGGGAGGGCAGCCTCACCTGATTCGGTTTTCTTTGGCTCACAGATGAGCACGTTCTCATAGGAATTGGTGTCATCTTCATCTGCCAGGGAGAGGGGAGAGGGCGCAGGATGCTGGTGGGCCCTGCCCGACAGGCCTGGCCCTTCCTCTCTCCCTCTGTCTCATCAAGCCCCCAGCCCTCTGGGTCCCCCGGGGCCTCGAACATTCTCCTGGACAAGCTTCTTAATGGGTGCTGGCCTGGCTCCAGCAGCCCCCACCCTGGGCTCCTTCTCTGTCTTCCCCTGAATGCCCTGGGGAGGGGAGATTAGGGGGTGTGGGGGGGTGCAATCAGGCCCACGAGGGACAGTCGGAGAAGGGAGGCCCATCTCTATGGGGTAAAGAGGGGCAGGGAGAGCCACTGGGGGCCCAGGGGACAGGAACCTGCCTAACCCTTCAGGCAGTGGGGTGGGCTGAGGGTCCTTTGTCCGGGGGCCTAGGCTGGTTGTGGCATATCAGAGCCTGGTACCCCGGTATTCCCCCCCCAACCCCCAACGGGGAAGCTGAGCTCTAAACGCCACCCCACCCTGCGTCCATCTGTGTCGAAGAGGCTCTGAGAAGTGAGGGCCTCTCCCCAATTTAGAAACGCAGCGGGGAGAAAAGGACCCCCCCCACCTCTCACCCCAGCCCGGCCCAGGCAGGAGCCCAGCCCTGTGCACCTCTCAGCAGGCACTGCCCACCCTCAGTTCTCAGTTTCTGCAGAGCAAAGGTGTTAGGAGCACCTTTGCTCTTCACAAAGGGTTCCAGTATCCTCGGAGCCTGCAGGGCTCAGCGTTTGTCAACAAGGCTGACCGGTCCCGGTCCAGGGCCTTCCTTCAAGGTCCCCTGTGTGCCCAGCCTTGAGAGGGGCCTGGATGACAAGGGGACCAGCCTGCCCCCTGCCCCTGCCCTCAGCTCCCCTTCTGGCCCCCCTACCCCCTCTTCCTGCCCATCCTTTCCCTCCTTCCCTCCACAGGGCCAGCCTCCCCCAGGTCCCCCCGCCCAGCCCCCTCCAGCCACCTAAACCTAGGCCTGGCCTCCTGCTTTACATCCTCCCGCCACCTCTGGCCCCGCCCCGGGGGTGTGACTTCTGAAGCTGCGCTCCCAGGCCACCGCCTCCCTCTCCCCTTCAGCGACCTTTGCCTCACCTTCCGGGGGCTTCTGGAACCGCCCACTATCGAAATAGTCCGTGGCGAAGGGGTGTCTGGCAAGAAAACATAGACACAGCACCAACGGCTGGGCAGGCCCATGGTCGGGCCGGGAGCTTCCTGAGCAGGCAGCGAGGCCAGGGCTGCTCCGGCCGTCACTGCCCCAGAGCCTGCGAGGGGCCCTGCCAGGGTCTCCCCCGATCCTCCCACCCTGCTTCCCTGCACCCCTGAGCTGCCCTGGCTCCAGCCACCTCACCGTGTGGCCTTATGCAAGTTACCTCCTGCCCTGGGCCTCAGTTTGCCCAACTGTGAGATGAGGAGACGTCCTGGGGGCCCTTCCTATCTGAGGGTCAGTGGAACTCGTCTCTGACCGGGTGGTGCAGGATGAGGTCCCCCAACGGCCTCCCCCACCCCCAAACAGAGCAGGGCTCCTTCCTGTCCCTGTCCTCAGCCCCCCCAAAGCTACGGTCATCTGAGGGAAACAGAGCTACGGAGAGCCTGCCCGGGCCAGCGGGTTCCAGGGCAGGAGGCCTTTCTCACGTAAGGAGGCTGCGGGCAGGGCGGGCAGGGCGGGCGGCGGGGCGAGGGGGTGGCCAGGGCCCGGAGAAGCCCGCTCACATGTAGGATGCATCTGATGTGCGTCTACTTCCTGCAGGAGGAGGCGAGAATCAGGCCTGAGCACGGGCTGTATGCCCCACTGCGGCCCCCTCCTCCATGGAGCCCACCTACCTTTGCTGAAGTTCTGGTACCTGGAGGATGAAGACTCTGGAAGAAAGGCCAGGCCTGTTGGGTTGGCTCAATGCTGGTTCCCCAGCCCCCGCCCCCTCCCAGCTGTGACCACCGGAGGAAGAAGCCTAGGTGTTTCCAATCTTCACGCCCTCACACCTGCTCTCCGTCCCCTCCCCCTGCTGGGCCAGCCCCATCGGGCCTCCCAGCCCAGCTCACAGCGTCTCTCCTCTGGGAAGGCTTCCTGCTCAGTACCTGTCCCACCAGGTATTCACCCATCTCCGTCCCACCTCGCCCCTGCCCCCAACCCTGTGTCCCAGGGCACTCACCCTCGAGGCTGGGGGAGAACTGCAGCAGCTTGTCCTTCCTGCACGGGAGTGGGGCAGAGGCTAAGGAGGGGCTGGGAGAAGGCCCCGGGTTTCCTGGGGGTCTGGAGGCCACAGTCCCACAGCCCCCCGGTAGGGCCCTCAGAATCAGAACTGGGGCTCTGAGGTCCGAGGAAGGAGCAAGGTCTTGGCCTGGGCTCAGCCAGGTGGGGACCCTGGGGCCCACCTCATTGCCTCCCGTGGGGCTGGGACAGGGGCTCCTTCCTACCTTGCTGATGCCGCATTGGAGGCCGTGTCCACCAGGGGCCCTGGCCAGGCCTCCCTGACCACTGCAAAGGTTGACGGGGTGTTGGCTGGGCCCCCAGGCCAGCTGCCCAGCACAGCCCCCTCACCCCATCACCCCACTAGATCAGGCCTGGCCACAGCCTCAGAACAATGGGGACGAAAGGGACTTTGATGTGGACACTCCCAATCCCGAGCCCAGCCCTGGACCCTTCTGTCTGGGGACTCACGGGTATAGGTCCGGGCCACTGCAAAGTTCTGCTGATTCTCTTGCCTGGAAACACATGGAGCTGTGCTGAGCCAGGGCCTGGCCTCCCACAGCCCCAGGGACAGAGGGGCAGGACAGACGGACAGGGAGGGACAGACCAGGGCGAGAGTGAGGAGGGGCTGCCAGCCCCCCAGGACTCAGATCCAGGGCTTCCTGATGCACCCCTTCTCTAGAGTGCTTCCCTGCCTGCCCACCGCGCGCCCACACTCTCACATGGCCCTGCGCTGGAGCCAGCTGCCAGCCAGACATATGCCCCCACAGAGCCTCCCCAGGACCCCTGGAGATGCCCAGGAGAGTCTGTGGGCAGGGCTGGGGCAGCTGCTCAGGGACCTGGCAGTGACGTCAGCCAGGAGCAACAAAGAGGCTGCTCCCACCACCTGCCATCCCAGGAGTGTTTAACGTTCCTAAGAGAGCACGGTCCTCTTAAGTTGTTCACACACGCCATTTACTCCCCAGTACCTGATGAGGCAACTTCAAGGCTTAGCAGACACAGCCAGGTATCTAACCATCACCTTCTTCCTTTGAAACAGAACCCTGATTTTCATTTAGACAGCCACATACCCATCCAAAGGACTGTACTTCCCAATAAATGGGACTACATCAAACTAGAAACCTTCTGCTCAACAAAGGAAATCATCGACAGAACAAAAAGACAACGTACCGATTGGGAGAAGGTATTTGCAAATGATATATCCAATACGGGGTTAATACCCCTTATAACATAATATATAATTAACTCAACAACAAAAAAACAACCTGATTAAAAAATGGGCAGAGGAACTGAATAGACACTTTTCCAAAGAAGACATACAGATGGCCAACAGACACGTGAAAAGCTGCTCACCATCACTAATTATGAGGGAAATAAATGCAAATCAGAACCGTGATGAAGTAACACCTCACACCTGTTAGGACGACCATTATCAAAAAGACAAGAAATAACAAGGGTTGGTGAAGATGTGGAGGAAAGGAAACCCTTGGGCACTGTTGAGGGGAATGTAAATTGGTGCAGCCACTATAAACACAGTATAGAGATTCCTCAAAAAACTAAGAATAGAGCTACCATATGAGCCAGCAATCCCACTCCTGGGTATTTATCTAAAGAATACAAAATAACTAATTTGAAAAGATATATGCACCCGTATGTTCATTGCAGCACTATTTACAATAGTCAAGACATGGAAACAACCTAGGTGCCCATCAACAGATGAATGGATAAAGAGGATGTGGTATATATATACACACTGGAATACGATTCAGCCATAAAAAAGACGAAACCTTGCCATTTGTGACAACATGGATGGACCTTGAGGGAATTATGCTAAGTAAAATAAGTCAAACAGAGAAAGAAAAATTCTGTATGATTTCATTCATATGTGGAATATAAAAAAGAAACAAACAAAAAAGCCCAAAATAAATGACTAAACCAAACAAAAACAAACACATAGATACAGAGAACAGAATAGTGGTTACCTGTGGTTACCAGGGGTGGGGAGAGCAAAATGGGTGAAGGGATAGATGGAAACTAAATTTTTGTTGGTGAGCTCAATGTAGGGTATACAGAAGTAGAAATATAATGTCGTACACATGAAACTTATATAATGTTATAAACCAGTGTTACCTCAATTTTTAATAAAAGGCTATATTTCCCAGCCTCCCTTGCATTTATGTGTGACCATATAATTCTGGTTAATGACATGCAAAGCCAAGGTTGTTGGGCCTTCAGGAAAACTCCTTTAAGGAGGCACTGCTAACTGGGATGCCCCATTTCTGTCCTTCTCCTTCATTCTTACTACTTACTGCCTGGAAGGCAGAGATGAGGGCTGGAGCTCTAGCTGCCACTTTGGACCATGAAATGCCCTTGGGAATGAAAGCCACTGCTAAGGATAGTGGATCAGATTAGCTAATCATTAAACCATTTTGGGTTCCTCCCCTGGCCCAGAATGGTGACCTGCCCCAGCCTTCCAGCCTGGGGGTCAGAGTGATCTGATTTAGGAATGATGCCCTAAAACCACAGAAGAGAGTCAGGCATGGCTTCCCAGAGGAAATGAAGCAGGAGCTGGGCCTGGCACACACAGGCTGATAGGACTGAACCCAAGTGAGGTGGGGAGAGCCCAAGTCTCCCCTCCCAGCTCCTCCCACTTAGGCCTAGTTTTCCCACCTCCCACGTGAGGAGGTTTAACTTGTACCTCTGACTATCTTCGGTTCTAAGATTAATCAGGGGCCTGGAGTGGGCAGGGACTAAGGGAGGAGGGGAGAGGGAAGATACTGAGGAACTTGCCCTGGGGCAGGGGTGTGGGTGGGCACTAGGGGAGCCCAGCCCAGCCCTGGTGGAGGTTATGGGCTGGCGAGCCAGGGGACCAAGTGGCCCCCAAAGCCTTGGAAAGTCCAGCCCCGGCCCCAGGAGTGGGCATGGATGGGAAAATTCTATTTTCAAATCTCTGTGGTTTTTCAGTTGCAAAAGGAAATGAGAGAGGGTGTGTGTGTGAGTTTGTATGTGAGTGCCTGCCCAGGCGTGCAAGCGAGTGCCGTGCGTGTGAGAAGTGCACGCATGAGCGAGTGCTGGGGGAGCCTGTGGGTGCAAGTGGGCATGCAGGCCTGTGCACGTGTGTGCACGCGGGTCTCAGAGCCCTCCACCAGGCACTGTAAGGACACCACTGGCTGCTGCCCTCCTGCCTCGAGTTGTTCTTGGGTTGCCCCCCGATCTTCAGTGCCCAGCACTGCTGACCCTCCCACGGCTCACAGAATGGCCAGCCTGTCCCCAAGGTGCCTGGAACTCCCTCCTGCCCAGGTCCTGCAACTCTGCCTGGGGTCAGTGGCCCCGTTTCATCTCACCCCCACTGCCCTGCTTCCAGCTCTCCCGTGGCTCCCTTTGGCCCTTAGGACAAAGGCCAAGGTCTCTCTCCACAGTCAAGACTCTTCTTTCTCCGCATTCAGCTGATCTCTCTCAAGACATGCTCACAGCGACCACCTCATCCCCAAGACAGTGTCCACCCCGGCCCGACATCGGCAAATGCCCACACCATTTCCTCTCTCTCTGGATGTCCCCTTTCGCCTTCTTTCTCTCTTAAAATCCCTCCCGCCTCCTCCAGGAGGCCTTCCCTGGTCCCCCAAGTTTCACACCCATATCCTCCCCTGAGGTCCTTTAGTGTTTTCCAGGGGAGACTCGGACACAGCGCCCGGTCTCTGTTCCCCTCACTGCCCCGGGAGGGTGGGATTCCTCTGTCGACCTCCAGCACCGGCACAGCACGCTCCCCAGGGCTGGGGTCACTGCGGGGATTTCTGGAGATGCTCCTGGGCTAGCTGGAGAGTGGCATCCCCTCCTCCCCTCCTGTGGCATCCCCAGCCCTCCCCGACCAGGCTGGGGCCAGGTCCGAACAGCCCCTGGGCACCCCCTCGCCCTCCCCTAACTGCTTAGAACCCACTAGAGCCCGGCACGGAGGAGGTGTGAGTGAAGGGTTAGGGGTGGGGCGTGGCGGTGCCCGAGGGGATGCCCACATGGACACCCATGCCCAGGGCACACAGTGTCACCGTGCTGGGGACACTGAGACACTCACAGGCTCCTCTGCTCATAGATTTTCTCGGACCTCTTTGCACCTGCAAGAACAGGACCAGATTAGCAAGCGTCCCGGGGCCAGGTGGGAACTGAGATCTGAGGCCCAACCATTGTGTCTCCCCTGTGCCCTGTGCAGGCCTCAGACCGGACGTGCGGGCTAAGCCACCGATCGCTGGGGGCCACCTGACACTGGCAGGGGTTGCTCACCATTTATTTAGGAACGCGGAGCGTGGAGAAGGCGGACGCAGGCAGCCCAGCCCCCCTCCCCACGCTTGTCCAGCGCAGTCCATCGGCCCCAGACACACGCCCTTGACCCAGCAGAACCAAAGCCCCCAGCGAGCCAGACCCATTGTCTTCAGAGGAGAAACCCAGGCCCCTGGAGTTCACTTCTGCCTCCTGAGGCTTATCTGACTGCCCCTTCCGACTGCAGCCAGGTCTGGGCCTGAGTGGCTCGCTGGGTACACCGCACGCCCCTCCCTCGCACCTGTGACCCCAGCCTTTACCTGCGCGGGGGGAGCAGCGCACACACAGGCCGGCCGCCGCCCCCAGCAGCAGCAGCAGTAGGGCCGCCCCCGACCACAGCAGCTCCGTGTCCGCGCTCATGTCCACTCCTGGCCACTCTTCCTGCAGGGCTGCAACGTGGGGGCACTGTGAGCTGGGGTGGAGGCTGCAGGGCCGCCCCCTCCAGGAACCCCAGGTTTCTGGCCCCCACTGTCCCCTGCCAACCCCACAGCTGAGCCCAGCATCACCTCCCCTGCCTGCTCTGGGACCAGGCAGGGACAGAACCAGCCCTGTTCCCCCATCTGACCCCAGCCTGCACCCCGGGCTCCCAGGGCCATCATCAACTCTTGGTTAAGTGCTGGAAGGTTCTGGAGACCCGCCAGACAGCACCACATGTATGTGCACACTCCCACGCACGTCTTCGCTTACCCCCCAACTGCCCGTTGAGGGAGAGGCTCGAGCCATTTCACAAACAGAAAAACAAAAGCCAGAGATCCCACAGCTGCTAAGGGGAAAAACAGGATTTGAACTCCAGCCTCCAGACCCTAATGCTGGCTCCGCCCACTGCATCCTGTTGCCTCCTGCCAGCCCAGCTTTATTCCCCAACCTCAGAGTCCATGGCCCCTTCTGCCTGGGAGCCCCTGGCAGCCCCCATCCACCCTTGGGTGGTTCTCCGCTCCCACCCATGGCCTCTGGGGAAGCTGGGGGTGGGATTTCCATTCCTAAAACACCCATCTGCCCAGATTCCTCCTGCCCTGGGTGATGGAAGGAGGGAGGTCAGGAAGGCTTCCTGGAGGAGGTGGGCCTGAGACCAGGAGGGGAAGAAGGGCGCCTGGGCAGATGGACCTTGGTGGCTGGTGGTGGGATGTGCTGGGAGGTGGGGCTAAAAGGCTGCTTCTTGGGTCAGTGGCCGGTCCCAGCCTCGGGGCCCCGCTGTGACTGCCAGGCCTCAGCAAAGCCACAGGCACCCACACAGGAGGGCCTGGTGAGTACAGCCCTCTTGAGGGGCCCTCCAAGGAGAATCATTACAACTATAAAGAGACTCAGCTCCCCCCTTGCAAATGCCAGTGACAGAGCTGAGGGCAACCAGGGGTCCTGAGAGGGCAGTGCCCCGTGGTGGGCACATGGAGCCCACGCTACTGAGTGTCCCCTCGGTGAACGCCTGTTCCTCCTGCCGCGGCGCACCTGGGAGGAGGCTTCTCCCTGCTTCCCAGCTGGGGAAAGCAAGGCTTGGGGAGACCTGAGCTCTGTGCTGCCCGCCTCCTGCTCCGGGCTCCCCAGAGGCCTGCACTGCACCCAGCCGTCCCCCTCGCCGCTCTGAGCTTCCTGATTCCCTGTGGCAAAGATGACAAGGAATCTCCGTGCAGGGCTGAGCCCCAGTCAGGGGCCCGTCATGAAGAAGTCACCTCTCCTTCCCCCAAACTCCAAGTGAGTCAGCGGAAACATGACCATTCCCAAACCTCATGACCCAGCGGCCTCCACACGAGGAGAGAGGATGACCTGATCACCCCAGGAGGTTGTCCGAGGGGATCTACGAGCCTGGGCACTGCCCTCCCAGGCCGCATACCCTCCGCCCTCCCCCCCACCTCGTTCTGCCCCGGGGCTGCCTCCCTCCCGGGCCTCCAGCCAAGGCCCAAGTCCATCTCAGGCTGGTGAGGTTGGGAGCATCTGGCCTTGAAGCAGGGAAGCTTGCCTGTGCCTCGGGGTCTCTTGGCGTCAGTTTTCTCATCTATAAGACTGGGATCAACCCAGGCCGTTCCTCAAAGAGTCGTTGGGTGGACAAGCACGTCCAGCCTGGATCACGGTTGGGGTTTCCGGAAGAGAAACTTGCTGAGGGTGTTATTTCCAGCTGGCTGGTCTGGACAGTTCCCTTGGGCTCCCACCCTTGACGTCTTTGTCCTTTGGTCAAGACAGAGACTCTTTCTGCCCCAGAGGAGGTTCAGGCACAGACACATGGGAGAGTTGCACCCATGGGACAATGGTCCAGCACTGGCCACCGCTGGGGTCTGCTTAAGACCCCAGGTTCAAGTCCACACTCTCAGCTTGGCATTCAAGGCCCTGGGACCTGGGCTGCTGACCTCTGCTGCCCTCCCTCCCAGAGGACCCCGACCATCAGAAAGCCCTCTTGCTTCCTGGCCCTGCAGACGCTCGGGATGCCCCCAGCCCTGGTCCATCTCCACCGACCTGGCACCGGGTGAGGGAAGGGAGGGGAGTATGAGAACACAAATTCTGCCCCAGCTGTTGAATCCCAGTGTCACCAGCCTTCGGTCACCCCTCTGTTAAACGAGGGAAAGAATAACACTCAACACTCAGGTTGCCACCTGAGGCCCAGCATTGAGAGGATGCCTGTAAGGTGCTAGTGCCGGCCGGTGGGACATGGTTGCCTGTGACCACTGTGACTTGCCATCATCACGGTCCCTGTGGGATGGGAAAAGACAGCCGCATCCTGTCGGGGCCAGAGCCGGCTGGACGGCCCGCACTGAGCAGTGTGGGTCAACCCTACCTGAAGCCCTCCCTGCCGGGTCCCCCAGACATGCAGGCCTGAGACCCCCCTCTACTGCACCATGCAGGGCATCGTGGTGGGACCCTGGGAGGGGCTGGGATCTGAAGGAGAGCAGCGCTGTTGCCCCAGCCCTTCGGTTGTCACAGACGCGGGTAGCATCACCTTGGAGATGCCAGCTCCTTTCTTCCAAGGGAGGAGAGGGAGGCCCAGAGAGGTGAGTATTCTGCCCAAGGTCACACAGCTGACCAGTCACAGAACCAAGATCTACACCCAGGGCAAGCTGACTCCAAGGCCTACACTCCTTTACGTAAATCCTTTCTTATATTATATATATATATATATATATTTGCTTATATTACATTTTTAAGAATCACGCAATATTTTTTAAAAGAGAGGCTCATTTGAGGAAAACTCTGTGGCTGCCCCCCAGACTGAATCAATCTGTCCTCTCTCCTTGCTTTCCCAACCAGGCCTGAGAACAAGTGGGGCAGGGGAGGGCGGAGGGAGAGGGGCTGGGCCCCTGGCGCAGGCAGGCCCGGCAGCCCCAGGAGGGCCCCAAGGGGCCAGACAGGGCTGAGTCGGGTGGGGAGGGGAGGGGAGGCCGCCACAGACCATGGCCTGCAGGCCAAAATAGCAGAAAGGGAAGTGGGCAGTTTTCATATGAACAAGTTTTGCAACAAGCTGACGGCGGAAAAGCTCTCAGGGCTGGGCTGAGCAACCCTCTGCACCCAGCCTCTCACCCTGAAAGGCCCTTGGCAACCCTGCTGCCCAGCCTCCCAGCCCTCCTCATGTATTACATGGGGAAACTGAGGCCCACCAGGGCCGAAGGTCAGGCTGCGGGGGTAGGGGTGGACCCAGAGGTCCCCGTCCGACCCCTGGAAAGGCTTATCCGCTGGGCTCTGCTCCGTTTTCCCAAATAACCTTGGCTTTCAGATGAGGCTGACCGAGAGGTCTCTAATGGAGGCTCTTATGCTCAGGCGGCCGGGGTAGGGACCGGGGCAGCCCTTGTTCCGGGCACGGGTGCGGGATGGTGAAGGCCAGGGCCACCCGTAGGCAGAGCAGGGTGCCAAGAGCACCCCAGGTCATTTGTAGAGACGTGGATGCATCTGGAGACTGTCACACAGAGCGAAGTAAGTCAGAAAGAGAAAAACAAATATCGTATATTAACGCATATATGCAGAACCTAGAAAAATGGTACAGGTGAACCGGTCTGCAGGGTAGAAATAGAGACACAGATGTAGAGAACAAACGTATGGACACCAAGGGGGGAAAGCGGTGGTGGTGGTGGTGGTGGTGGGATGAATTGGGAGATTGGGATTGACATGTATACATTGATGTGGATAAAATGGATAACTAATAAGGAACTGCTGTATAAAAAAATAAATAAAATAGAATTTAAAAAAACAAACAAAGAGCACCCCAGGGCCTACAGTTTCTCAGCCCCCCAGCAGAGAGCTGGTGGCCAGCCTGGGGGCTGGGCGGGGTGGCCGGGACAGCTTCTTCCTCCAGGCCAGGGGCAGGACCTGGCTCTGCTTATCTGTAGCATCTCTCCCATCCTCCCACAGCCCTGGGGCAGGGTTGTTACAGCCCCATTCTACAGATGAAGAAACCAAGGCTCACGGGTCTGGGCCTGCGGAGCTGCTGTCCTCGACCCTCACCCGACTCTGGAAGTGATGGAACCCGCCCTGGGGGGCTTCCCAGGGCTGTGCAGGCTGGGCCGGGGAAGGCGGGGCGGGAGAGGGGCCAGAGCCCCAGAATCAGCTGCCCCTCTAGTGCCACAGGGTCTGGGGCGAGGGCTTGCTAGCTGGGGGTGCCAGGACAGGGCTGGGGCCAAGGGAGGGGGTGCCGGGCATCCCAGCTTCTTTCCAGCCCACCCGCCGGGCAGCCAAGCTCTCCTGCTGGGCCAGCAGGGCCACTCCCAACCCCGTGGGGTGTCAGGGGGACAGCCTCAGGACCCCTGCCTTGGGGGCCAGGCTCCAGGCACCCCTGGAAAAGGCTTACCTGAGAGCGGGGGTCTCCTCACTGCGGCCACCTCATCCTGAGCCCACACACCTGCCTGATCCGATGTCAGTGCCACAGACACTGGCAGGCAGGATGCAAGGCGGCGAGCTTCCTGTCAGCCACTGAATCATCCCTCATACATCCGCTGCTCTGCCGGACAGGCTCTGCTCTTAACAGACAGAGGCAGAGAGACAGACAAACAGACAGAGACAGAGAGACAGAGAGACACACACAAACAGGCACAGAGAGAAAAGAAAGACATGGACACACAAACACACACAAAATTCACACTAAATACACACACACAAACACATGTCTCACAAAGAGGAAGTGACACACACTGCGGGACAGGGACAAAGGGAACGAAATGGGGGAGCGCACACAGACACGCACAGGCAGCGAGAGAGTAGGAAGACATGGAGAGACACACTGAAAACACACACACACACACATAGAAATACACATCCACAATGAAAAAACACACACACACAGATATACGTGCAGGGAGAGAATGAGAAACACAGATACACACACACACACACAACATCGGATGTGGGTGGATGGGCACAGACATATATCAGGGCAGACATCACAAACGAATGGGCAGAGACAAAGACAGATGGACAAAGGAGTGGACAGTCCCTGGCAGCAGAGGAAGGGACCAAGCTGAAGGACAGAAGGAAGGACAACCATGACTCCTCTGCCAGGCCTGGGAGCCTCCACACACCCATTTTCCAGATGAGGCTCACAGAGGCATCGAGCCAGCCAGGGCGGCTAGAGCTCAGCCCCCACTCCCTCCACCTGCTGCCCTGGTGCCTGGGCCCTTCCCTCAGAGGTGAGGATGGCGCTAGAGAGACAGGTGCGCCGCACGCACGCAGCAAAAATGTTCCCCAGTGCCTCCCGTTACTGGCCATTAAATAACTTGCCCAAGGCCGCTTAACTCTTAGTGGCGCCCCACCAGCTAGAGACCAGGAAGTCCACAGGGGCCACCCCAACCCCCATCTGTCTGGCATCCCAGAGCCTGGGCTCCCCAGCTCTGGGCCCCTCTCTGCTGGGACAAGGTTTTTCTTTCAGCCCCAGTCCAGGGTCCACAGGCTTCCCAGACCCAGCCAGGCGACAGCGGAAGTGCCGCCAGGAAGCCCAGCGGCAACCAAAAGAGAAATGCAAGGGCTGGGCGCCCGCTGCTGCCCCCCCGCAGGGGAGAAGGGTGGTGCAGGGACTGGAGCTTATGGGAGAGCCCGTGGGCCCTGAGCATCAACAGCAATCCGCATCCCCGCAAGTGGTGGCGCCAGGACTAAAGCCGACATCACGTGACTCCCAAGCCTGAGAATCACTGCTGCCTCCCTCATCCCACGTGGGGCAGTGCTACGTTCAAGTCCCACGGCAACTCTTGGAGGGAGACCTTACTTTTCTTATACAGGTGAGCCGACTGAGGCTCAGAGGCTAAGCTGGATTTGAACCCATACTCCAAAGCCTCCAAAGCCTGTCGTCTTTTCACCACCCTTGAGCGCAGGTGCTCTCTGGGACCGCCTGCCTGGCTTCTCCTCACCCACTGGGACAAGCCTGTGTTGGTTTCCATCCAACCCTGGACTAGGTACCTGCCCAGGGTTTCCTGCCCGCAGAGACGGACAGAAGCTCCAACATGTCCAGTGGGAATGGCGCTCTGTTCTACATGCTGGCTTCTGTCGCGGCCTTAGCGATGGCAGATGCTGGAGAAGTGACCGCCAACCACCGGCAAAGTCTCAGGGCCCATCTACAGTGGCACCTAGGAGCCCTCTTGCACCCTCTCTGAGCCCATTTTCCGTCTATAAAAACAGGGGCCTGTTGGGCTTCCCTGGTGGTGCAGTGGTTGAGAATCTGCCTGCTAATGCAGGGGACAAGGGTTCGAGCCCTGGTCTGGGAAGATCCTACATGCCGCGGAGCAACTACACCCATGAGCCACAACTACTGAGCCTGCGCATCTGGAGCCCGTGCTCCGCAACAAAAGAGGCCGCGATAGTGAGAGACCCGCGCACCGCGATAAAGAGTGGCCCCCGATTGCCACAACTAGAGAAAGCCCTCGCACAGAAACGAAGACCCTACACAGCACAAAATAAATAAATTAAATAAATAAAGTTACTCAAAAAACAAAGAACAGGGCCCTGTCAACCTAAAAACCCTTTTTGGACTTGAGTGGAAGGAGGATCCTGCCCCCTTTTGGGCAATTCTCAAATTCCTCCAAGTTCTATTTCATTTATAGACCAGTTTTCAAAAAAAAAAAAAAAAAAACCAAAAACCCAAATTAGATATTTCATGTCCGGTTGTGTAAACGCTAGTGCACTTGGGTTTTGTTTTGTGCTCGCAGCATGTGGAATCCTAGTTCCCTGACCAGGGATCAAACCTGCAACCCCTGCCTTGGAAGTGTGGAGTCTTAACCACTGGCCCACAAGGGAAGTCCCGGGGTTTTTTTTTATTGTTTTTTTGTTTTCAATTCAATGGTTGCTGGTATATTACATTTTAAAAAGTTGTGACAAAACATATATAACAAAGTTACCACTTTAGCCACTTTTGTGTGCAATTCAGCAGCATTAATTATTCACGTTGTACAACCGTCACCAGTCTATTTTCAAAGTTTTCATCACTCCAAACAGGGCTAGTTGGCTTTTCAGCTCACAGCTGAGTGTCAGTTATGTACACGTTACAGAAGCGAGATATCTAGGTAGTCATGCAGCAGTTCTAAGAACTCAACAACTCCAAGGCTCAGAATATTCGGGCATCATACATGCCTTAAAGGCTAGCGTGAAGGGAGGGATTTTCTTCAGAAAAATGCACCTTGAGAAGCGTACACAACATTCTAGAAGCCCCTGGAGCCTGTCTATAAAGCTGTCTGCCACCCTCAACTCTCAAGGTACAGACAAGCATCATTCCTGTCCCTCATCTCCAGCCATTTATGATTTATCTTTGGTCATGACCTCACTACCCAACGGAACCTAGAATATCCTCCCAATTCTTCTGCCTCCCCCGACCTACGTGACTTTTTTGTCATCTATGTGTATTTCTAAAGTGTCTTTTATGTATAAAATTATCATGCTGCGTGGCTGTTACTTCTCTTGGGTACATATCTGGGAGGGGAACTGCTGGGCTAGAGTGTGGGAACATTCAATTTTCAGGTTAATGCTAATTTCAAATGAATTCCCACAGTGGCTGTACTCACAGTCTCATTTGTAACATGTTGAGAGACCCACACACTTGCCAGCAACCGGTCTGTCAGGCTTCTTGCCGTGTGGAGGGGTGTAAAAAAGTATTTTCTTTGTAGTCTTGATTTACAGCTCCTTGACTGCTAATGAGGCTGACCATTGTGGGGCCATATTTCCTCTCCTGTGAAATGCCTGTTCACGTGTTGCTTAGTTTCCTACTGTTTTTCTCTTACAGATCTGCAGGAAATCATCATATACCCTTCATGTATTTTTAGAATGTAATACCTCCGTTTTATCTATATTTTGATACATTATTTTAAAAAAAATCTAGTGAGCATATTCTTACTTTCAAGAGTATAACGCATGTGAGAGACTTCTACCAATTCTGAGGAGTCTTGGTGCTATTTACAGAACCTCTGGGCTACCTGGAAAGCTTCTCTGATCTCCCTCCCTCCCAATCCCGTTTGGAAAGATAAGCTTCTAGGCCAGTAATTTTATTACCATTTACCTTGTCTCCCACAGTGAACGGAAGGACAGGTACAGGAAACAGATTTTTTCTAAGTGCCTGAACTGAAAACCAAAGAGCCTGCCGCTGCAAAGGAGTGCGCTTCTGTTTGTATATTTAATATTCTACAGTTAGAGTGTGGTTACAGATGGAGGAAGAGATTAGTAGGAGGCTATAATTAAGTACAGAGCTTTCATTATTTCGGCTCATTTTCATGACAAAAAACTGCAAAAGGAAAACTCTCAGATACTAGATGTGTTTATAAGCCTGTGAACCTCTCCCAAGCGAGAAAGTAACTCAAACATCTCAATGTTGTTAAAGACTGGCCAAGAAAATGCAAAAGACAGAGCAAAGCTCCTCACCAACAAGAGCAGATGTGGCCAGGCCCAGGCCAGCTGTTCCTGGAAAGAAGCACAAGGGGCCCAGCCTGCCATCCACACAGCCTCCCTTCAGGGGGACCTTTTAGGATGGTTCACTACCCTACATGCCAGACAAACTGTTTGGGGAGGGTGGGGAGAGCCAGGAGACAGCCATCTGTGACATGCGCCACAGACTTCCAGTATAGATGATCCTTCAGAAAGTTCAGGACGTGACCCATCTCCCTTCCCAATTTCCCTACAGAAACAGTGGGGAGAAATCCCACTGTGCAGACATCAAGCAGCAGCTGAACTGCAAACAGGCCACTGACCCCGTCCTCCACGGGACCAAGTAGCCCCACAGACAGCACTGGGCCCCCTCAGGTCCTACTGAGGTGGTCATTCTAAAGAGTGAACCTTGTCGCGGTACTAGTGACCCCGCATGACCTCAACAGCCATTTGGAATTTGAGAAGAGACTGAGAGGAAGCAAAAGTGTATCTGAAGCATAACTCGTGAAGAGAGATTATAATAAGGTTGTTTAAAAAATCAGGCACAGGAATCTCTAGAGGCTGCCTTGCACCATCTCAAGACATAGCAAAGCAATGTTGTTTCTAACGCATCTCAAGCCAGAGTGGCTTTAACAAACTCAAGTCAATCAGTTTTTCTTCTTCTAGACTTGATCTCTACCAAGTAACTTCCTTCACTGAGAAAAGCAGGCTACCCCTAAGCAATGACGAATGGAAAGGGGATGCTAGGTAACAATGGCAACACCTTCCTTCCTCACCCGAACGTACGCCCCTCCTGACTACTGCCCCCTTTCTGCCTCGAGCTCACCAAGACCTCCCTAAAGAAACAAGACATTTGAGTCATGAGGGGAAACCCAGGCTTCTGGAAGCCTGCTGTGGAAACTTGTCCTCTCCCAGGACCTGGAGAAACAATCTGGCTTTGGACAAAATGGACTCCGAGGAAAGAACATTCTTAGAAACCTGAACCCCTTATTAAAAGGGCCTCACTTGGCACTCCACTAAAATGTTTCTCTGAAACCAGTTCAAGAATAGCAGAGAGAAACCAGATGTCAACTATCTGTCTAAACCTATCTCTGGAACACTCACATAGGTGGTACAAACTTTTATGAAAATGACCCTATTTATTTAGGTGCTTATTTGGAGAAAGACATACCTTCCCGTCTCAATTCAGTTACTTATGGATGAGACACAGGTACTAAAACACTGTGATGTCTTAATATTACTAAAGTATTACAGGCCAAGGGAAGAGGTGCTTGTGAGAAGCAACCACTGCATATTAACAGCAACATCTGGGGGAGGTAGAAAGACAGCTGCAGTCTCATTTCAATCATAAGAAACCTCTGAATTACTGGGAGACATAGATGATCCTTCCAAGGGTCTGAACATTCCACAGGCCCTTTAAGACGGAATCCAAAGAACCTTTGGAAAAAAGGCTCATAGAGTTGGATTTCAAGCCTCTGGCCACCAGCCCCAGGAAAACCCTCCAGGAGACCAAGTTCCAACTCCTTGACTTTGGGCAGAGGGTTTCCAGCATCAGGAATGCTCCCACTCTTTTAAGGAAACACCCGTCGGCATCAAGTCCTCTCCTCCAAGCCCTCGGCCGAGGAGCAGCTGCAGTCGTCAGTCCCTCACGCACTTGGCCGGAACAGCACCCATCCTCCCCGCCTCGTTTCTCCAGATTAAGCTGCAGTCAGGCTCTGACCGCAAGGTAAGCAACTTCTGCACCCTCCCCACCAGCCTGGCCTCTCCCACACGTAGCTCAAAGCCCTGCCCCTTGCCCACTGGGTCATAAAATCACTCAACTACACAGCAGTGCCTCCTCAAACACACAATCTGCTTGCCATGAAGTAGCACCCATCATGCACACGAGGAGCACCTAGGATTTCTTCTCAAACAAGCAGTTATTTTTAAAAGTTCCTTTACCTGACCAAAAACTATGACCACACCATGTAACATTTGTTAGAAAAATTAGTTTGGGGACTTCCCTGGTGGCACAGTGGCTAAGAATCCGCCTGCCAATGCAGGGGACATAGGTTCAAGCCCTGGTCTGGGAAGATCCCACATACTGCGGAGCAGCTAAGCCCGTGTGCCACAACTACTGAGCCTGTGCTCTAGAGCCTGCGAGCCACAACTACCGAGCCCACATGCCACAACTGCTGAAGCCCACGCGCCTAGAGCCCATGCTCCACAACAAGAGAAGCCACTGCAATGAAAAGCCCACACACTGCAACAAAGAGTAGCCCCCGCTCGCCCCAACTAGAGAAAGCCCGTGCGCAGCAATGAAGACCCAACGCAGCCAAAAATAAATTTTAAAAAATCCCCCCACCCCCCAAAAAAAGAGATATTAGTTTTTGGGGAAAAAAAAAAACAGGAAGTTGGCATCCCATCTCTGATCATCACCAGCTTTTAAAATAATTTCACAAATCTTGTAACTTCCGAAAGCAAGACGCTTTGCTCACTCCGCAGTACATTCCACTAAATTTGGACACTACTTTCCAAATTTAAAATTAACTTCACAAGCAGCTAAAAAACAACTCAAAAATAAAGACAAGCATTAAATATTACGTAAGGTTTTCTTTTATTTAAAAGATCATTCACAAAATACCATATCCATAGATTTACTTTCTGTCATATAGCTGAATGTGTTAAGTGTTTGGAATTCCATTCTTACATTTAAAAGTCAACTGGATTGCCCAGAAGTTTAGATGAATTTGTTTTGTTCTTAATCTTTTCCACACTGAAGATGTAAGTAGGTCATCTGAAAGCATCAGGTTTGATTACAACCACATAATGCATGTCTTTCTTAAGGTAAGTATTGGTGTTACACAAATGGTTCTTATTTCAGAAGCAAACATGACAGGTGGAAGGAAGGAAAGGAGGGAGAGTTCTGTAAATTGCTGAGACCTGGTGACAAAGACAAAGTAAGAGGGGCCGAGGATGGCAGCTAGTGAGGAGCTACTTTCTAAGCACACTGCGTGGGCCAGCCTGCCCCCGGCCCTCCAGTCATGCTGGTGAGGGTCTCTCTTTTCCGGGGCTCTAGCTGACCCTGAACTGCTCCCAATTGGATGAAGTGGGACTCGGGCGCTCAAGAATTTGTTCACACAGAGGTGTTCAAGCTCAAAAGCTGCTGCCTAGCCTGGGTGAGTGCTGAACACTGTACGTGGCAGTGAACGTCCTAAAGCTGAGAACTAGTGACCTCAAGCCACCTACCAGTTACCTGACGGCTCTGCATAGTCAAATTCTCAATTCATCAAGTGAAAGAGAGTAATTCTAGGCCCATTCTTTCACTCTAAAATTAAGAGATGGTGGGAAGCGCAGTATCTCACTATTACTTGTATCAGGGAACAGATAAACACAGGGAGTGATGCAGAACACACGACAACAGGGGTTTGAGGGGAAGCAGCGTCTGCACTAGGAAGTGAGCCCAGCACCGCGCTACCACCTGCAGTGCCCAAAGCACCTCTGCAGCCAGCAGAAAGGAAACCAGACAGCAGTTCGCTACATCCAGCCACAGAGGAGCCTCTAAAACGGCCAGTGAAAGAAGGGAACCAGTTTGGACACGGTATTGAAAGAGCAATAATAAAGCATGTGAACACAGCAGTGTATTCAATTTATCTCCTATGTGCACCCTGCCAGCAGTTCACATTATCCTTTTAGGTTTTGCTGTTTGAAATGTAAGCCTATTCTCCCATCTGGGGAGGGAGTAATGGAGTCAGGACTATCTATAAATAGTTACAGGAAGGAATTTGCAAAGATCAACAGATATTTTATCCTTGTTTTGAAAGCAATGTGTCCCAAATTCTGTATGTTGATAACAGCTGAATAAAAACAAGATGCTATCCAATTTGTGACTTGTTTTTTTTCTTGGAAGCCACAGCAATACAGAACTCAACATGCAGGTTGCTGAGAAAAATCAAAGGAAACGCCCAGTGTGGCTAAAGGAAAAACAGAAAAGCAAAGGAGAGAAATGAAGCAGCATTTCAATATAAAGAACTCCCGCATGGCAGCTGCCTCTGTCCCTCTAGAGAAACTCATGTGCTGGAAAGAAACAAGGAGCGAGAAGGAAAAAGGACAGAAGAAAATAGGAAAGGAGTGGCAGGAAGGAAAAAAAGAAAAAAAAAAAGCACAAAACAGGCACTAGGTAGATTCAGCAAAGCCAAGAATGTACTAAAAACCACTTGTTAACTGCTGACATGCACTCACAAGCTCTGTGTTTCCATTGTAAGAAAGGAGGACAAAGGTCAGGCGCAGGAATGGTAACTGCAGGACTGCCGGTCTGGGGGGCAGCCAGGCTGTGCTCTCGCTCGAACCCCCCCCCACATCCCATTCCCTCCCAACCGCAAGCTCATTCTTGCTCCTTGTGAACGACTTCCTCTCTGGGCCTGGCTCCCCCGAAGATAGCAGAGTTGGGGTTGGCTACTTGATTGAGGGGCGTTGCAACTGTTCGAGGTTTAAGCTGGAGCCGTGGTCTCTGTGCTCTTTCCTCTGGGGGAGGGAAACACAACATGGCTTACAAATGTGTCACAAAAAGACACCCTTCAGAGCTCCATTTACACGTTCACATTATCGTCATACCTTCTGTTGGTTCTCTGAAATCCATATTGGGCCCTCGAAGGGGAGGGCCATCTCTGAAACGACTTCCCATTGGGGGGCCTGTTCGTCGGTCACCTGGGCGACTCCCTCCCCTGCCTCCTAAGAAGTCATCCCTGAAGCCTGAAGGAGGAAGATGACATTGAATTATCTTTTAAACTACTGTCTCAAAGCTGATAACATAGCTTGTGTGAATTAAGTTTAATTTTAAATTCTTTAGTTTGTCCAGCATCAAAAGTGCATACAAAATGAGTCCAAACGTGAATCTGTTGGGTAATTTCAATGCTAACAGACTTCTAAAATAAAAAAAGAATCTTAGGAGAGAAAAATAAAACGAGCTGTAAATTCTTAGCTTGCAGGAAAAGTCCATAATATTCTAATATGGCTTAACACAAAAATGCTCAAAGCACGTTTTATTGTTTTCTAATACAATCTATACAGTTATTAAAAAAGATAAACCTGAAATTTAGAAGTTATAATTTAGAACACAAAATCAAAAGGAAAAGCTAGACATGAAGACAAAATAAAAATACAAAGTCACCTCTGGGTGACATTCCCCATTTTTCTGTTTCTGCTGCGATTCGGGTGTGGATCATTCTAAAAGCAAAGCACCTGTGTGTAAACAAAGCTGTCATCAGGCCCACTCCCTTCCCAGAGAGGGCGCCAGAGAGCAGGAACCGCAGACCCAACCCACACCTCCTCTGGCTGCAAAGGGTTCCCACACCCCATTCATTTGTGCACCGCTAAAATAATTACCAACAGAAGTAAACTGCATCTCATTTAGAATTAAAAAGTAAGTTGCAATTTGGACTTCCCTGGTGGCGCAGTAGTTAAGAATCCTCCTACCAATGCAGGAGACACGGGTTCGAGCCCTGGTCTGGGAAGATCCCACATGCCGCGGAGCACCTAAGCCCATACGCCGCAACTACTGAGCCTGAGCTCAAGAGCCCACGAGCCACAACTACTGAAGCCTACGCGCCTAGAGCCTGTGCTCCGCAACAAGAGAAGCCACCGCAACGAGAAGCCCACGCACCGCAACGAAGAG
This sequence comes from Lagenorhynchus albirostris, assembly GCF_949774975.1. Classification (NCBI taxonomy): domain Eukaryota; kingdom Metazoa; phylum Chordata; class Mammalia; order Artiodactyla; family Delphinidae; genus Lagenorhynchus; species Lagenorhynchus albirostris. Next base: position 78,239,109 of record NC_083109.1, read on the forward strand.
AAGCCCCTGCTCACCACAACTAGAGAAAACCCATGCACAGCAACAAAGACCCAACGCAGCCAAAAATAAATAAATAAGTAAATTTATATTAAAAAAAGTTACAATTCTCATCAGTGTGAAGAATATCTTCTCAATGGACTTTAAGAACCTTAAGCCTTATTCAGTTTTGCATTTAACTGAAAGTCATAGGGGGAGGTTAAGATAATTAACCTTTTAACAGTATAACCAACTTAAGTTAACTTTCAGTAAAAATTTAAGCAATAAGACTATAATTAAACAAATGAGCTTGCCCCCTCTGTTTAAGCTCCTGAAGGTGACTAGTTTTACTCACTCCAAGGACAGTGCGATTGCTCAAAGCTTTGCAGGAACTTATCCTTGAAGAAGGATCCTGAGCTTGAGAAATATTCTTCTACTAAATAGTTGACTCCCATTATTCATAGATTTCACGTTTGCAAATTTGTCTACTCACTAAAATTTATTTGTAACCCTGAAATCAATACTTGGGGCCTTTCGCTGTCATTCAGACATGCACAGAGCAGTGAAACGTCTGTCACCTGACACATACATTCCCAGCTGAGGTTGAATGAGTCAACACTCTGCCTTGTCTCAGCTCAAACAGTAAACAAGTGTCCTTTTCACAATCTATTTAGTGCCAGGCTTTCTGCTCTTTTGTGCTTTTTGTTAGTGATTTTGCTGTTAAAATAAAACAGCACCCAAACATCATGCTGAAGTGCTGTCTAGTACTCCTAAGTGCAAGGCTGGGATGTGCCTTGTTAGAGAAGCCTCACGCAGGCATGAGTTACAGTGCTGCTTGCCGTGAGTTCATCGTTAATCAATCAACTATATATATTAAACAAGGCGTCTTTAAACACAAACACATAAAGCAAGGTTATGTATTGAATGGCTGACAAAAATATGACCAGAGAGGCTCACGGGAGCCTGTCTATTTCCTCTATTAGCGATGGCTCCGTATCCGCCAATTTGCTGTTTGCAGTGGTTTTAAAGAACCTAACTACTGTGAATATGGAGAATCAACTATCTGCAATGGTGGGGTTCTTTTGTTCTTTAAGGGTAGCAAGGAATTTTTAAATTGATCAAGTTATCTGAAACTCAGTTCAGAGACTAAATCGAACAATTTCAATTTTAACAAAACAAGTAATGAAAACAATTCTAAGAAGGTTCAGACCAACAGGAGCACTGCTTTGGGGGAAAACCCATTTTGGAAGCATATCATCAAGTATAAGTTTCTTTACAAAATCTTTTCTATCAACCAGAGAGGATACACCATTCATTAAACAAGCTTAATTAGTATTCAAACATTTAACCTGACATTTCCCCCAAACTAAACTGTGTGTACCTTTCCACGCTGATTATGAAAGTGAAGTTACTTCCCTCTTAATGAGATTAATTTTTGCTACCAGTGTTTAGCATAAAACAAATTAGCTCACACCCACACTGACAAGGCACATAAACACAACTGCTACTTTGTCCAGGTCCATGAGACAAAGTATAGTGGGGAAAAACCCCAAAACCTAGTGTACATTAACATCAAGTGACCACCTCATTTCAAAACTCTTATGATATGAGCGATGGGAAGATTATGAGGGGGGGGAAAAAACCAAGGTTTGACACTAACAATTATCTTTTCATCAAGTTTGATGACAGATTTCTAGGAGGCACACTATTCATGAAAATCTTCTGAGCTTTCTTTACGAAGTTTAGTTTAACACACCGCCTAGGGACTTCCCTGGTGGTCCAGTGGTTAAGACTCCGCACTTCCACTGCAGGGGGCGCGGGTTCGATCCCTAGTGGGAAACTAAGATCCTGCATGCTGCATGGCACGGCCAAAAAAAAAAAGATAAAAAATAAATAAAAGCACACTGCCTATTTCTGGTTGACAGGGACTTTCTTATTTGTTTTCTTCTTTATATATTTTTTTGTACTGCTTGAAAAAAAATTTTTTTTACAATGAGATGTCATTTAAAAAAAGGCATTATTCTAAAGAGTAAAAATGGTCTACCTATACAAATAATGTATATAGGCCGTACCCCACCGTGTGCGCACTGCTGGTTTTAGATTATTACCAGAACACTGTAGTTTACACTGGTTGGTGGCAAGGTAGCTTCTCTGGCTATGTTCACTATATGTCTTGCTTCAGAGTAAAAAAGCCCAAGCTAAGCCAGTAGTAGAAAGACATCAGTTCCTTTGGTAACCTCCAAAGCTGTGAGCTCACTGTACTATTTCTACAGGACTAGGAAAGGCAAAACTGGCAGATTGGAGACCACCACTCATCAAGTCACTAACTACTACACCTGAGGTGGCTTTGAGATGACATCTGTTGCATTTTTCAATCAGAGACTAGCTTATACATAAAATTACAGGTTTACTGGATTATACTGTACTTTTATGAATAAGCTCATTTCTGATTGGCTATAGGACTTTTAGGAATTAAATTATTCAACAGATATAAGCAGTAATCTGTTTAGCTAACGCAGTACTGGAATGAACTTTTAAAAAATTTCGACTCACAAGACCAGTTCCTCCCATACTTACCAGTTACTTTCTACTGATTTTTGTTTTGATTGGGGGAGGGGTGCTGGGGGGGCGGGCACTAATGATCTCATCTTATGTGGTGGCAAATGCAGAGACAACCTCAAGTTTGTAGGGAAGAAAACAGACTTGTTTTTCATTCTCTACCTTATGGTTACAATGGACATTTTTACCATATGATTTACCTTGATAATTAAAAAAAAAAACAAAGAGATGAAGAGATGTTTAGGAGATCAACCCTTCAAAGCCTGGCATGCAAACTGACCTCTTGAGTTGACACAAGGAGGCACCCACTGGTATGCTTTGATGAGTTAAGAAAAGCAATGATAAAGTGGATTATGTCCACTTAAGGGACAGGTGCTCCACGCCCTTTAAGAGACAAAGAGGTCATCAGGACTACCTATTACCATCTAAGAGGGAGCCACCAGGAACCATTAGTATGAGGCTTTCTGTAAGCTTCTAGAACCTTCAGACTTCTAGAAATAATAGTACTTCTATTCATGCCATACACACAAGCATCATCAAGGGGCTCCCCTGGGCTAAACCCTGAGAAAGACTCAGCATGAGACACAGGCACATATAAGAACAGTAGACTAAGAAAAGGTAACAAAATAATGCGGATCAGTCCAACTTGCCCACGATGTGGAAGCTTTCAAGTCCTACCCCAAACACTGAGGTTCTAACAGAGGCTTATTGCATGCCTGGGTACCTTTTCGGAAAGTTTCATTTGTGAAAGGAACTAAAGTAGTCCGGCCAGGCGGGCTACTCACAAGAAATGTACAATAGCAGCAAGGCCACTGAAAAGGGTAAGTGGTGATACTTTAAATACTGATACCGGAATTGCAGTCATCCCGGGAATCCCATCCACCTCTAGATTCTTGAGAGCCACCCATTCCTGAGGATACACAAAAAAGATAAAGTTGAGGTCGTATCATTACCTTGCTGCACAAACATGGAAAAATTCATTGGGAAGACGTACAACTCATGTGATGGGAAGTTCAATGAAATTATAAGAGTTTTTGCTGCCAACAGGAAGAAAAAAACCCAGGCTTGCAGAAGCATCATCCATTCTTTCTAAGATTTTACACATTTTTAAAAGCTCATGAACACCTATCAGACCTACAAGATAAGAGTTCTTCTGGTAACCTTCAAGAGCTGTAATCAGTGGGCATACAGCAAGTTTTATGTTCAGCTGTAGAAGAACCAATCACCTCTGTCATCTGGTCCACCTTTCCTGAATCCAAAGCCGCCTTTATCTTGTTTTCTGCCTTCTGCAATGTCCACACGAAGTGACCGGTCACCCAAGAGCTAATAAGTGGAAAACACTGTAAGTACTGGCAAGAAAAAAATCTCAACTACTACCACCACAGAGAAAACCTGAATATACTTACTGCACCATCGTATGTCAAGGCTTCCTTAAGGGAATCCACTTCATCAAATTCTACATAGCAGAATCCTGTAAGAGAAAACAAACCCCCGATTTCCTCAAGGAATTCCGGGTTAAAGATAAGGTGGGATCCTGTCTGTACCATTTCCCTACATCATAACTACCACTTCTGTTGTATCTAGATGGTAGCAGACTTGCAGAACCTGAAAGAGCATATTTTACTTTCTAATAAATAGAACTTGACTGGTATTCCTCCCTCTTAATTATATTTTTTCCCCTCTTAATTATATTCTAACAGAAAGTGCTAATCAAATAGGTACTGAAATAGTAGCTGTGTTTTTATAAAGCTTTCTGTTTTAACCATAATATTAAAACCTTCCTTGGGTCACTGAAGAGCTGTTAGTTCTGACTTCTGAACGACTTTCATATAACCTAACAGGGGCTTTAAGACACAGACTTCAAATTCGATACCAAACATGCTTTGATGGAACAGGCTGAGGGTGCCATTACTTACTACTCAGGTAGCTGGTATAAAACTTGTTTTACAAAGCTAAAAAACATACCCTCGGCCACAAGCACATCCTCCTCAGGATGCTAATTAATTAAAGACAGATGGCCTCGGTGCAGCATGCTTTACTGACAACTTGAGTCTCTAACGCTAGATTCTGACACAGGCCTGTAAGCAGAGGACACTCCAGGCAGAAGAAACCACACCCTCTCTCTCACCTCCAACCTCTGAATAAGCTTTTCCTTCTAGCTGCAACACTCTTGTCCATGCCCTCTCGGTTAAATCTGGGTTAAACACTCCCCCTGCACCGTATGCTCACACTGCACCCTGTATTACCACCCTCCCGACCCCCATCCTGTATGACGATTACACTTCACCTTCAAAGCCCACTAGACTGCAAGTGCTTCTAAAGCCTGGGTCCAAACTTTTCCTGTTCGCCATTTGCTTACACAAAGAATGTACTGCTTGGCTGTAGAGTTCCCCGTCCTCCACCCCCAACCATACTCCACCTCCCCATCCATGCCTTTTCCCCTAAGTGGATTCAATGCTTAGAAGAACTGAGAAAACTACTTGCAAGTTCAAAGAGGCAACAAGAGCCTAGTCACTCCAGAGCTCCCACTCACCTCACACTCCAGAGCTGCAGAAACTAAAGATGCCCTTCTATGAGACAATCTCTGCTGCTGCTGACTCAGCCCAAAGGCTGGCTTCACCCACACATTTTTACCTTAAATTTGCATTCCTAACGCTTCCTAGCAGCAGGACTTACTGCTCCAAGCTTAACTGATACATTCTTTTTCACTGTTTGATCACTTACTATAACAAGGCTCCAGGTTCTTGAGTCAGAAGGCTTTCAGAACAACGAAACTATGGAACCGCTCTGCTGAGCAGCACCCCTGCTTCTTCTACAGCCCCACAGCCTGTGTGCCTTTCATGGATGTACTTCTGGGTAAATAAAGCAAACCAAATGCCCTTGTATCTGGCATCACGCACTTAAATACAGGGCACATTTCCCTTTAGGAAGCCTTGGAAGTTGGATAATGCCCATCTGGTTCCTCATTCTTACTCCTCTGCTCAAGAACCTGAAAGACTAACCTACAGACACTAACTTTATCTGAAATTTGAGCCAATCATTTCCCTAAACACATGCTCTGAAGTCACAAATGTACAGTGACAGCAAGTACTAGGTTACCTTTTGGATTTCATAATAAACTAGATTACAGAAAAACTACCCCCTAAAAAATGCAGGAGTCAGCCAAGGTGATATGCACCTGAAAAGTCCTGAGTTTTATCTGTTCATTTCTTTCCTGGTAACTCCTTTTCTGGCAGAGACAGGATTGCTATATAGGTCAGGAAAACGCCAGATTTACTTGGGCATATGCCACATATTTCTACAAACTAGATTATGTATAACACTTTCCCCCCCAAATAGAGCTGAAGGCCTATGCGTTAAAGCGCTAATAAATGTTTATTTCAACTGCGTGGAGTAGGCAAACATTCGGAACACTTTCATTGAAACGCTTTCATAATTAGAGCCCTCTGGTTTAGACCCTCCTCCCCTTACAATAATGCACAGTAAAAATCCCCCAAACTCACCTTTAAATTTGTCTGTGTCTTTGTCTCTGACTAGCCGTACACTCCTTATGCTGAGATCCTTAAAGATAGCGTCTATGTCGCCCTGCACCGTGTTAAAAGGTAGATTTCCTACATATGCTGTGTAGGGGGGCTCTGTGGGCAGCTCCTTCTGGCTACGGGAACCATGGCCACCAGCACTGCCACGGGACCTAGGAGGGGAAACAGACAGGATTCAACTCTGCCCGTGTGTACTTGCCCCAGAGGGCCAAGGAAAATGTCTCCCACTCAGCCACACCACCCAGGCAAAATAATCCTATATAATGTATACAGTAACATCTCCTTGAAATAATAAGAGAATTCCAAAATATTTATGAAAAACATGCTTATTTCTGGATGACAGAAATGTCCACAGAAACACAGAATCTCTGTGAACGTACCTTTCCCTGGAGAATCGAATCCAAACATAACATCCTCCTACAGACAAGTGGTTCTCTCCTATTCATTAACAATAGGAGAAAAGAACCTAAGCCAATGCCCTCCTTCACACCCGATAATACTAACACACACAGAAATGGAGTGTCCACTTATTACCCTGAAGCTGAAGTATAACTCATTCACAATACAACTGTTTCTTGCTGATTATAGATAATATGCTCCAATAAAAATTTTAGATTTTGTGCAGCAAGTACTATGTATTGTACATATTACTCTCCACTCCCCCATGCACTACCTCACTGGGTCCTCAAACACAAGGTGCATATTACTAATTCATTTAAACGTCAATGTCATTTCCTCAGCTAAGTCAAGAGGTGTTTAGCTTGTCTATGGTTACAGAGCTTAAAAGTGGCAGGACCCTGACTCCACCATATCATGGCTAATCCGCATAGGCACTGGTTTAAATCCGAGCTCTACCACATACTTACTCCACCATATAATCTTGAGGAGTTACTCAATTTCTCTAAGCCTTATTTGGAAAACTGGGTTAATACTAAGAGAGACCTTGAATTACTGAGAAATAACATATGGTGCGTCATACACTGCCTGTCACATAGTTCACGTGTGTAGAGTAACAATGACCATAATAACTGCCGTCTAAGACCTGAGGTTTACAATGTTTTATAGATAATTTAAAAATAAATGGGACCAGCTTCCCTGGTGGCGCAGCGGTTGGGAATCCGCCTGCCAATTCAGGGGACATGGGTTCGAGCCCTGGTCTGGGAAGATCCCACATGCCGTGGAACAACTAAGCCCGTGTGCCACAACTGCTGAGCCTGCACTCTAGAGCCTGCGAGTCACAACTACTGAGCCCACGTGCCGCAACTACTGAGCCCACACGCCTAGAGCCCGTGCTCCACAACAAGAGAAGCCACTGCAATGACAAGCCCGCGTACCGCAGCAAAGAGTAGTCCCCGCTCGCCGCAACTAGAGGAGGCCCATGCGCAGCAACGAAGACCCAACTCAGCCAAAAAAAAAAAAAAAACCACAAAAAGCAAACGAACAAATAAATAAATAGGGCCACGGGACTTCCCCCTGGTGGTCCAGTGGTTAAGACTCCACGCTCCCAACGCAGGGGGCCCAGGTTTGATCCCTGGTCAGGGAACTAGATCCCACATAATGCAACTAAGAGCCTGCATGACGCAACTGAGGATCCTGCGTGCCTCAACTAAGACCAACTGCAGCCAAATAAATATTTTAAAAACAAACAAAAAAATAAATGGGGCCATTATACATTTGTCAAAACCCATAGCACAGAATGGACAACACTAAGAGTGAACCCTAATGTTAACTATGGACATTGGGTGATAATGACATTGTCAATGCAGATTCATTGATTGGAACAAATGTACTACTCTGGTGCAGATGTTGGCAGCAGGGGAAGCTGTGCCCCTGTGCATTTGTGAGGGCAGAGGGCATATGGGAACTCTATACTTTCTGATCAATTCTGCTCTGAACCTACATTGCTCTAATAGATAGTCTACTAAATTAATGAATGGGAAGGGAGCTCTTCTTTACATCAATAAGGCTGTCAGCTAAAAAATGTAGGAGGAATCATGTAATTAGAAAACCACTACTCTGCAACCACCAATGTAGTAGTGACTGATTCAGGCAAGGCTCAAAGGATGCCAAAACACTGATAAAATGAATCTGCCAGTCACTACTGCAACCAGGACTGAACTTAGTATCACTAATAATGGGAGAAATTTAAATGTGCCTTCTATTTTGGCACAGATTCTTCAAATATGTAAAAGTCATGAAAGACAAAAAAGGCAGGGGAACTAACAAAATGATAACCAATGCTACATGTGATCTTTGGATCCTGGAACACACAGCCATAAAAGAAAAAGCAGATGGAGAAATCTGAATCTGATGAGTATAAATATTATTGTGAGCATTAAATTTCTTAGGAGTGATTAATTGGTACCGAAGTTAGTAGGATGCCTCTGTTCTCAGGAGAGACAAAGTACTTAGGATTGAAGTGTCAGGACAGCCATTTATTTTCAAAGGGTTCAGCATAAAGCCATGTATGCATGCACGAATATATAAAGATAAAGCAAGTGTGAAACTTGTGACATCTACCAGTGTCCATCGTATTGCATTCTTTCAACTTTACTGAAGACTTGAAAAATTTCAAAATAAAATGTTTGCAGAACACAGGAGAAAACAAATTTAAAAGGGGGAGGTGTTGTTTTTCTTTAAGAGACATTTAAAGCAAAAGAGTCTCCTCATGTCAGTCAAAAATCTGCTTAAAGTCAACCTTCCTTTCTTTTGGCAGAATATATATTAATACCAGGTCTTCGAAAGTAACTTGATTTTTAAAATTCATATATTGCTAGAAATATCATGAAAGAGATTCCACATCTTGCCTGACACAAATTCCAGATATCTCAAATATTTGATAATAAATACCAGTCTTTAAGACAACACTTTCTTTTTTTTTTTTAAGCAGAAGAACCAGGCTATGAAGTAATTATTAGATGGCTAAAAATTTTAAGTTTAATTACCTCAGAACTGCTGCTTCCCAACAGAAAAATCCTGCATTCTGTCCTAATACCAGAAAAATAGGCTTACAAGTGAATGTGACTTATTTTGCATTTCAATAACCATAAAACTGGGACTTCCCTGGTGGTGCAGTGGTTAAGAATCCTCCTGCCAGTGCAGGGAACTAGGGCTCAAGCCCTAGCCGGGGAAGATCCCACATGCCGCGGAGCAACTAAGCCGTGCGCCACAACTACTGAGCCCGCGTGCCACAACTACTGAAGCCCACACGCCTAGAGCCTGTGCTCTGCAACAAGAGAAACCACTGCAATGAAGAGTAGCCCCCGCTCGCCGCAACTAGAGAAAGCCCACGCGCAGCAACGAAGACCCAATGCAGCCAAACAAACAAACAAAAAAACCCACCAACAACAAAAAAAACCCATAAAACCTAAAATATTTTCAGTAAGGTACTCTTTGGGGCTGGGTACTGAACATATAAAATACAGTATAAACACTTGGAAAACTGTCAAAACGGGACCAACTATAATTAAAAACACTTTAAATTCATCTACTCAACATTTATTAAACATCTGGTGGAAAACAGCCCCTTGTCCTGGAATAGCTTACACCTGAGTAGCACATATAAAACATAAATAACTGTAAATGCATACATGCATGTTTGTGTATACATTTACATAGATATGTAAAAAAGCAAAGGGCTACAATGATTTTTTAAAAATTCAACATGAAGGTGAGGATGAAGAAATGATAAATTTGGCAGGTGTCTGTTTGATGAAGCAAGAAAATGGAGGTAGGAAGGCTTGCTAAAAGGGCACATGAGAACTTCTGTGGGGTGCTGGACAGAGGACTGAAAAGATAGGGTCAACCAACCTCTGACTGAGTACAGAAAGCCATGTAAGCAAGCCTTGATAAGGACCACTGCCCAGGTGAATGCTACCGAGGGGGGGCACTAGCAAGAATGCAGCAGGATCAGAAGCCAGCTCTGTCTTTGCAAAGATAGAAAAATCCTGCATCAGGCAAGCAGTACTTTAAGAGCTGGAGATGTGGAAAGAGCTAACCCAAGCCCATCAACTTGCTCATTTCACCCTAGCCTCACAAAACTGCCAGTGGCTTAACACTCTAGATTTTTTCAAGACTAACCGATGCAGTCCTCAATACTGCCCTACCTGATCTGGTCAGTTCTACAGGACTTGAGTGGTTTTTAGCTTTTCGTTGAGCAGTTCACTGAAGACATTACAATGCAGTGGGACTGGGGCCAGCCTGGTAGATTTCAACTTATTCACTCTATGAAGAGTCTACAGTGTGCCAGCAACTCGAGAGACAAGGGTGAAGAAGACAAACCCCAGAGAATGCGTATGGACGTAATAAAAGGATACATTCTGTCATCAATCAAATAAAAATGTCAAATGTCAGAAATTCTTTGAGCTAAAATCCTTATGAGATACTTCTGACACTAATTTAAGTTTAGAGGGGACTATTATCTAAATAAGCTATGTTACATGAAAGCACTTTCTAAAACAGGTTAAAAACACAGAAGACACACCTGGCACCTTACTTAGCTTGGTGTAGGACCTCTTCCAAATCACCTCTGTACCTCGGTTTTCTCATCTGTTACTTTATAAATATTTCAAATTTCTATGTTATAAAGGAGTTTGAAATTGACCATAAAAACACTTCACAGAGACTGATTGCTTTACAAAAGTTTAATAATTCTAAAGTGTTATGGGTAAATTAAACACGCTACAGGATACACTGCTTATACAGAAGGAGGCTGACTAACAAGCCATGGATGTAAAGCAGGCAACAGATGAGGCAAAGCTGCAGGCCTGGGCACACACCCCCACCTCCCCACCACCCTGCAATTCAGAATAGAGACCTGAAGGGCTGTGCTGCAAACTCCCAGGCCATATCGCTCCCACTGAGCAATGGGCTTGCCCGCTCATTACTGCTGCACAAAGGGACAGTCTATTGATTTAAAAAAAAAATACGAAAGTTTTAAAGTAATAATCACATCCTCAGTCATTTAGGAAATCCAACTTTCAACTCCAGGTGTGACCAAAATCACACCTGGAGCTACAGAAAAATCACGTTTCTTCACTCAAATCAACAAAGTATCTGAATGTCTATTAAATACAGAGCACCATATTGAGGGCACAAACCTAAGACTTGTTCCTACCCTCAAGGAGCTTATAATTCAGCTAAGGGGGTCCAGGCATCTAGAAAGGAGAAATCACATCCCAAGTAGAAGACTGCAGAAAATTCAGGAGACAGCAACAAGCACTGTCTCTGCAGGGTGGAGCAAAAGGCACTTGGACTCTATTTTCCAGGCAGCAGACAAAACACTGAACTCTTAAGATGATAATGTGTGAATAAGCGAAGATACATAGGAGTGAGAGGAAACTGGAGGAATGGCAACTATAAGAAAAAAGAAGAGAAGAGATTATTAGGGCTGGGATTAGAGTCAGTAAGTAGATGAAACAAAATTAAGTGCTCAAGACTTGCTTCCAAAGTGAAAAAGATAATAAAAAATGAAGGCCACATGCTATTATTTCTGGACAAGAATTTTACGAAGATTTCTCGGTGCATTAGAAACTATACAGAATTTAAGTACTGTTGCTGTCATTCTTAAAACTTTAAGACCAGTGCCAAGATACCATGACTATAGAGTATTAACCTCTCTTTGGTATTTGGAACATTAGGTGCTCTTCCTCTATTACTTCTAGGTGATAACTGAGTTGTTTCAACAACTTTGGTCTTTCATGCGCCACCTAGAGCTTATTAGCATATATCACATGGCCTGAGGCACTATCCTAGATCCTACATAAAATCACAGTAAGACTACCTTTACGAGAATAAAATCCAAGTAAGCAACAAAGACAAAATCCTCTGAGCATGCAGAAAGAAAGAAAGATCAAAATGTGTAACCTACTTGGTTTCTAGACAATAATCAAAAAAGGTTAGGCTCTCAAAAGCCAAGCCCTTATTTCATAAACACCCTTTTATACTACCTATTAACATCTTACATTAGGAAGATACACTGGTTACAATCACAGAACCAACATCAATACATTACCAACTAATTTATTACTAACTAGTTCAGTTTATTCAGATTTTCTTAGCTTTCACCTAATGTCCTTTTCCTGTCCCAGGATCCCATCCAAGATGCCACATTACATTTTAGTTGTAACTTAGGTTTTAAAAAACTAGCCCAATGAACTTGGATTAAAGACCCTTCAGTTCCAAGCAGATCTTCCTCTAAGTGTATGTATTTTCCAAGGCCTTCAATTAGCACTCAAAATTAAATCCCTTTATCTTGACAACTGTCATTCCTACAGGATGTGCATGAAAGCCTCTGAAAGTTTCTGGTAAACACTGGGGGTGGGGAGGGAGCAGTGTCTATGGTGAATTCTTCAATGAGCCTTATTTCAAGGAGCTCTTTTCTGCTGTGAATGGGAACTTAATAATTCAATCACATCTGTAAGATATAAAAAGCAATGCAGAGAAATGCAAAGTTGTTCTGAGGCAGGAACTCCTGTCTTGTTCACTGCTTTATCTCCAGAACTATTACAATATCTGAGACTTAGGGTGGAAGGAATGAAGCCACAGGCCTACCAACTACTTTAGGGTTGCCAGTAACTTCTTCACCAATGTGGGTACGCTTATTTGGAAAAAAATTTAGATTATAAGAGAGGGTCACATGTATTCAGAAGACATCCCCAATTATGTACTTAAGTTTTTTGTTTTTTGGTTTTTTTTGCGGTACACGGGCCTCTCACCGCTGTGGCCTCTCCCATTGCGGAGCACAGGCTCCGGACGCGCAGGCTCAGCGGCCATGGCTCACGGGCCCAGCCACTCCGCGGTATGTGGGATCCTCCCTGACCGGGGCACAAACCCGCGTCCCCTGCATCGGCAGGCAGACTCTCAACCACTGCGCCACCAGGGAAGCCCTGTATTTAAGTATTTTTCAAAAAATTTTCAGGCTGTGTACAACAACAAGAAATACATTTTACATCACAACTTAATACATGCATACATTCCTGCATGTTAACTACACAAATTAATTTTAAAAAGCTTGCCAACAGTACTAACTCATAGTATAATGCACACTATTGTCTATTCTATTTCACCTTAAAAGATGCTTACCAGGACCCACACTAAGTTGATTTCATCATCTCCCAACAGGACACAACAGGCAGTTTGAAAGCCTTGTTTTAGATGAATAGTGAACACGAAAGGGACTTCTGGTTTACACAGTCTTTCAGGGAACTTTTCTTACTGGGAAAAGGTACTTATCATAATGAACTAAAATTCTGGACTCCTAACATGAAAGGAAAGAAATGCGCTTAGTAATTTAATAACTTCATATGGGTGAAAAAGGTTACTCAATCCAAAAGTTCCAAATTTGGGACTTCCCTGGTGGCGCATTGGTTGAGAATCTGCCTGCCAATGCAGGGGACATGGGTTCGAGCCCTGGTCCGGGAAGATCCCACATGCCACAGAGCAACTAAGCCCGTGTGCCACAACTACTGAGCGTGCGCTCTAGAGCCCGCATGCCACAACTACTGAGCCCACGCTCCGCATCAAGAGAAGCCACTGCAATGAGAAGCCCGCGCACCGCAAGAAAGAGTCGCCTCCACTCACCGCAACTAGAGAAAACCTGTGCGCAGCAACGAAGACCCAATGCAATCAAAAATAAAAATATAAAAAATAATAAATACATTTATTTTAAAAATCTTTAACTATTAGGTAAAATGAGCAACTGGTAAATTCCAATCTAGACCATACTGAGGTTTCTTCATTAACAGAAAATCAGTTAAAGTAACAATTCTTTGCATTTTCAGACGGCCTCTAAAAGCACCAAAATGTACTTCCTTTGGTTCTGGCTCTGCCCCCGCAGAGCCAAACCTTTCTGGCTGTAGTATCCCTGTTAAGTCAAAGAGAGCAAACACATACACCGATCCTGCCATTGGCCTTCGCATGAATCAGGCCGGGGCACCAAACTGCACTATTACTCATGCATTTGCAGTATTAAAAAAAAAAGGGGGGGGTGGATTCCCTAATGGTCCAGTGGTTAGCAGTCCACGCTTTCACCCAGGTTCAATCCCTGGTGGAGGAACAAAGATCCGACAAGCCTCATGGCGCAGCCAAAAAAAAAAAGCCACCTTCTGCAAAGAATGTTTTTGATAAAGTGGTAAAAATGATTAATTTTATTAAATACTGACCCACTTTAAAAATATTCCGTTACAAAATGGGAATGAAGCACTTCTGCTGCTTACAGAACTACATGGTTATCTCCAGGAAAGGCACTCCTGCAAGTGAGTTACAAGCTGAACTAGCTATTCTTTTCATGGAACACCATTTTTACCTGAAAGAACTGACAAACTGTGGTTCAGACTCGGATGCTACATAGACATTTTCTTGTAAATGAAGTGAGCCTGTCACTTCAAGGAAAACAACAGTATTATCTGCTGCGAATGACAAAACACAGGCTTTCAAGCAAAAACCAGAATTTTAGAAAACTTTTATCTATCAATATAAGCTTGACAGTCTCCCAATACCTGAAAATTTTCTGATGAAACTGATGGTGACATTAATGAACATGATTTTTGATACTGTATAGTGAAATGCTTCAACATTTGGAAGAGCTACATAACTCAGTGAACTGGTATTTTCCAAATGACCAAAGTATCATGTTACAAAAAAAAAAAAATGTACAGCTGGGCTTCCCTGGTGGCGCAGTGGTTAAGAATCTGCCTGCCAATGCAAGGGACACAGGTTTGAGCCCTGGCCGGGGAAGATCCCACATGCCACGGAGCAACTAAGCCCGTGTGCCACAACTACTGAAGCCCACACGCCTAGAGCCCATGCTCCACAACAAGAGAAGCCACGACAACGAGAAGCTCACGCACCACAACGAAGAGTAGCCCCTGCTCACCACAACTAGAGAAAGCTTGCGCACAGCAACAAAGACCCAATACAGCCAAAAAAAAAAAGCACAGAAAAAGATCCACTCAAAATATAAGATAGATCTATGGATTTTAATGTAAGAGTATTAAAAGTTTATTGTTACAACTAACTTTTATAGAAATTACCACCTGTCAAGTTTTGGTACAGTCACAAGAGTATCTACAATTATCTGAAAAGGCTATTAAAAAGTCCTCCCACTTCCAACTACTTACCTATGTAAGGCTGGATTTTCTTCATATATGTCAACCAAACAACCTACCTCAAGAGTGAATACAGAAGCAGCTATGAGAAACGAGCTGTCTTCTACTCAGCCAGATATTCAAAAGTCTCCAGGGAATTCCCTGGCGGTCCAGTTGTTAGGACTCCTTGCTTTCACTGCCAAGGGCCCAGGTTCAATTCATAGTCAGGGGAACTAAGATACCAGAAGCCCTGCGGTGCGGCCAAAAAAAAAAAAAGGGGGTGGGTGGGTGGCTCCAAAAATGCAACTGATTATTTCAATTAGAGAACAGTGTGCAGAGCGAGGGAGATCACCAGCTACATCTATCCTATACTGGAGTGCAATGAAGGTACTATGTTTTCAGTAGAGTATCAACATACTGAAGCACATCCAGAGGGTCCTATCAAGAAGAACATTTTAAAAACCATCATATGGTTGGCAAACTTAAAAAAAATAGGATGTTCAATTATTTAAAAAGACAACTTAGACATTACAGCTGCTAAGTGCAATCAAAATCAAGTGGTCACTTACTTCGTGCCGAGTGTGCAGGTCTAACCAGCTGCACAAATGATGGAAAGGCAAAGATGCATGGCATGGTCTTTTGCCCAACACTCTTCCATTTCTAGCAGAAGCTGGAAACTGGAAGGTGGATCTGATCTAGGACTGACCATGCCCCCCCACACCCCCAGCCAAACATTCTGCTTTGTATGTTCCAAGTTTCTGGGAAGACTTCTTGAATTTGTGTAAAGTCTTTCCAGAACACTAAGGTTAATTTCAAACAGAAATATAAATTTTGAAAGTATGTGAAAAAAAATTTTTTTTTTTAGAAATCTCAGAAGCATTTAAATATTCCAAGCATGAGTTCTGTTACAAACCAATAATGTACAAGAATGAATTACTTGGGCTTCCCTGGTGGCGCAGTGGTTGAGAGTCCACCTGCCAATGCAGGGGACACAGGTTCGTGCCCCAGTCCGGGAAGATCCCACATGCCGGGGAGCGGCTGGGCCCGTGACCATGGCCGCTGAGCCCGCGCGTCCGGAGCCTGTGCTCCGCAACGGGAGAGGCCACAGCAGTGAGAGGCCCGCGTACCGCAAAAAAAAAAAAAAAAAAAAGAAGAATGAATTACTTGGTGGGACTTCCCTGGTGGCACAGTGGTTAAGAATCTGCTTGCCAATGCAGAAGACACGCATTTGAGCCCTGGTCCGGGAAGATCCCACAAGCCATGGAGCAACTAAGCCCGTGCACCTGCAGTCTAGAGCCCTCGAGCCACAACTATTGAGCCGGAGTGCCACAACTACTGAAGCCCATGCGCCTAGAGCCCATGCTCCGCAACAAGCTACCGCAATGAGAAGCCTGCGCACTGCAATGAAAGAGAAAGCCTGTGCTCAGCAACTAAGAGCCAATAAATAAATGAATAAAAAGAATGAATTACTTGGTACTAATTTACCATACTTACGGTATTACATTATAAATGCTTTATGCCTATAAACTGAACAGCTTTCCCTTTATTGGCTTTAGAAATATAGACAGGAAAATAAAAACTCACTCCATCTAACCCTCAACAGAAATTTTCCCACTCTAACACCAAAGGAATTATTTTAAGAATTAAAAAATTATAAATTGGACTTCCCTCGTGGTGCAGTGGTTAAGAATCTGCCTGCCAATGCAGGGGACACAGGTTTGAGCCCTGGTCTGGGAAGATCCCACATGCCGCAGAGCAACTAAGCCCGTGGGCCACAACTACTGAGTCTGTGCTCTAGAGCCTGCAAGCCACAACTACTGAGCCCATGTGCCACAACTACTGAACCCGCATGCCTAGAGCCTGTGCTCCACAACAAGAGAAGCCCACGCACCGCAACAAAAGAGTAGCCCCCTCTCGCCGCAACTAGAGAAAGCCCGTGCGCAGCAATGAAGACCCAACGCAGTCAAAAATAAATAAATTTAAAAAAATTATAAATCAACAGCTATCAAATATTAAGCATTTTTAATGTACCAAATACTGTGCTGCACAGTTTAACATCTCATTTAATACTCCCCAACAGCCCTATAGAGGAGTTTCTATCTTATATGCAGGGAAAGTGAGGCTCAGAGAGGTAAAGAAACTTGTCCAGATCATACTGCTCATACACAGCCAAGAGGACACTTAAGCTCTGGTCTGCCTGATTCTAAAGCCAGGGCTTCTGCCTGAACATCTGACATCTCAGAGGTCTCTTGGTAAAACCAAGTATTTGTGGTAACAACACTTCGCAAAGAGGACAATGACTTGGAATCAAGCACTGGGAGACTGAGTGGAGAGAAGGATGACAATAAACCCAAACAACTTGCCATCTGATAGGTAAACAGGATTTTAGAATATGCCTTTCAACACCTTTACAGATCCTGTTATAAGTGAAACTAGCTAGCTTTTATACACTTTCTTCCCCATTTTAAGGCTTAAAATATCCTTAGAAATTTAGACAGAGATGCCAAGCTTAAATCTTGTAAGACTCAAAGATTAGAATTCTAAATCCTCTAACTGGAACCTAATAAAGAATATTTAATTTTGTAACTTAATCAATTTTTAGCAGGTACCATTTCAGTAATATCAATTCTTGCTAATTCCAAGTTCCAATCTAATTCTCAGGATTGATGCTACTTTTAGGTTAAGCACTCAAAAGGCCTTTTGCAGTTAAAAATGTAAAATCAGTGTTACTCTCCACTTTACTGTCAATAGCAAATGAAAAACTGGAACCCCACAAAGATAATTTAGCAAAGTGAAAAACCAAATACATTCAAGATATGGTACAATCAACTCCTGCTAATTTGGAATTTTGTTTTGACTTGCTTTCTGAGCAACAATGCAGTCCCTGGTTCTCTCCTCTGCTGCAGGGGACATGCCTCTATAGGCTGGGGAAATAAAGCAGTTGTTCAGTATTGCTTCCTGACAACTGTACTGGTTATTACACACAACTACAAAATAAACTTACGGGGTATGTATAATTGTTAAAACCCAAGTTCTTGGTATTTTTTCTTATTAAATGAGAAGACCCTTCTTTTTTTTAATTAATTAATTTTTATTTATTTTATTTTTGGCTGCGTTGGGTCTTTGTTTCTGCACACGGGCTTTCTCTAGTTGCAGTGAGCAGGGGCTACCTTCCTTGCAGTGTGCAGGCTTCTCATTGCGGTGGCTTCTCTTGTTGTGGGGCACGGGCTCTAGGCGCGTGGGCTTCAGTAGTTATGGCTCGCAAGCTCTAGAGTACAGGCTCAGTAGTTGTGGCCCAAGGACTTAGTTGCTCCGCGGCATGTGGGATCTTCCCGGGCCAGGGCTCGAACCCATGTCCCCTGCATTGGAAGGTGGATTCTTAACCACTGCAGGGAAGCCCCTTGACTCTATATTTCAAACCTGCCATTCCTTTCACCTGTGACCCAAGTTGCTTAGAGTTGAGACATCTTATCTAGCTAAGGTGTTTTAGACTAGTGAGAAGTTGCCTTACATAAGTACCAAACAGGGACTTCCCTGGTGGCGCAGTGGTTAAGAATCCACCTGCCAATGCAGGGGACACGGGTTCGAGCCCTGGGCCGGGAAGATCCCACATGCCACAGAGCAACTAAGCCCGTGCGCCACAACTACGGAGCCTGCACTCTAGAGCCCTAGAGCCACAACTACTGAGCCTGTGTGCCACAACTACTGAAGCCTACGTGCCTAGAGCCCGTACGGGCTCTGCAACAAGAGAAGCCACCGCAGTGAGTAGCCCACGCACTGCAATGAAGAGCAGCCCTCACTCGCCGCAACCACAGAAAGCCCGCGCGCAGCAACGAAGACCCAACGCAGCCAAAAATAAATAAATTAAATAAAATAAATTAAAAAACAAAAAGCACCAAACAAAGCAATACAAGACCAGCTTTCCATAGGTGGTAATCGTCTATAATGCTTAAGCTTCTATCTGAACATAAACAAACAGCACTGAGACATGTACTGATGTGAACATAATTCAAAACTCAAAATTATCATTGAAGAATATGTGGTCAACTATCCTATCACCTTGCTAAATTTCAAAGATTCCAATAACTGATAACTTTCGACCTGATGAAGTTAAAATAACATTAACTATCTGGAATAGGAAAGCTTTGGCACAGATCACACCACTACATGTCTAGTCCTCTGTGAAGTTTCCTGACTCACCTGTGACACCGCCTCAAAGAACACACAAATTCACCGACAGGTTCTAAAAACTACTTTTTGGCAATCTGAGCAGTATTTCCTATGTACTTTTACATGAAGATGAAGTGGAAAATTCTGAGAAGGTAAGATGTAGAAGGTGCTTAATAGTAAAAGGACTTTTTATGAGGAAGCTTAAGAGATGTATCATGCCAGCTACTATTCTCTTATACAAGTTTTTGGAGTACATCTGGGTAAATGGCTAACAGTGTCCTCGTCTTTTGATATTCTGATAAATAAATGGCATCTTAAAAGAGAATTTTACTTTTGATCAACTTCTATTGTTCAAGGTACTCCAACTGTCAAAATTTGATATCCACCGAAAGTCTAACTCGAACACCTCTAGTCACCAGAACAGCTGGTAAATTTGTCAAAAGGCAGAATTAAAAAATAATAATAAAAAAAATCCCCAGGCTCTGTATAATATGACTAACACTGTAGTTCCAAACCAACTAAAATTCCTTGGAACTGCCTTAATCTGAACTACTCTGTTTAAGAGTTTTCCTGGGTACTTCCAAATGCTTTTTGAAACTAGGAAGGAAAAAAAAATCCTCGTTATTAAATTTCAAGATGACTGACGTACAAATTTGATGTCTAGAAACCTACCCCAAAAGCATTAACTTTACATGTAATCCAACATCTATTTCTTTTTTATTAGTAAATAAAGTATTCTTTGAAGTAACAGGTGGCTCCACCTCCCCCAACTTCCATGTCCCCAACTTTCATGAATGATACTGGGTACACTCCCGCACCCAAAAAAGCTTTTATTTGAGCCATTCCCAAACCAAGGTATTAAAAGATCATTCTTCACCAAACAAAGATACTTTTAGGATTGAAACCCAGGAGACTGGACACCTCAGTAGGTACTATTGTGGTGTTATCCTGGGAAAGTAATCCTTTCTGTGAATCACACAAAGGCCAAGTGTGCCCTTGACAAACAACAAGATGTTTACAGCCTATCTTCTAAATTCTGTATGAGGTAACTTGTGGCTAAAAAGAAATAATCTAGGGCGGGTTCCTGGAATTGAACACCATAAGCTTTTCCTTCACTAGTCAGGGATCTTTCTTTTAAACAAGGTGCCTCAATTACATATAGCCTGTGTATGACCAGAATCAGAACGAAGCTAAATGCCATTCCTTCTCCAGGTCTGGAGAAACCAGGGAGAATAACATCTTCTGCCAGTAGGCACGTAGCACTTGTCAACAAGGCACTCTGATCTAAGAAAGGATAAATACAATGCTATGATGTGTATGTTCTGGTTGGTCTCCCCCGACCCCGGGGTGAATCGAACTATTCCAGGGCTCCAGCTGCCAAATCCCAGCCTCACACCCGTAAAGGGATGGGAATCGCCCCTCTCTCGGCCTTCCGATCATACCAAGCCCGCTGGTCTCCTGACGAAAGGGGCCAGGGGGCCTGCAGCGCAGGCTGACAACAGGAAGCCGCGGCCGGGACCGGGACTGGAGCGGGGCAGGCCGCGGCCCCCACCCCCGCGCTGCAGCACAGCCCCGCGCCGGCCCCGCCGTACTGGGGGATGGGGCTGGAAGCGGGAGCTCGTCCTACCGGGCACTCAGCGCCGCTGCGGCCTGGCCCTGCGACCGAGGCAGAGGAAAGACACATCGTAGGCGGCGGGGGAGGGGTGGCACAGAGAGGGATCTGTCCCGCGAGCAAAACCCGGGGAGCCTAACCGCCGCCGCACCCTCCCCGAGCGCGCCATTTCCAGACCCCACTCCTCCCGGCGCCTCTACGAGGCCTCAGTCGGCCCAGCCGGGCCCCTACCGCTCGCCGCCCCTTGCTGTGCGCGCGAGAAGGCCGCGGGCCAGGGGCCCCTGACTCCGCCCGCCTCTCGCGCCCGGCCGGGGCCCGCGCACGCCCGCCTCACCCTCTGCCGCCGCCGAAGCTGCTGTAGGCCCGATCGTCGTAGGTATCGAAGTCCGCCATTTGCCGTCTCCGCTCCGAGAGGAACCAGGGTGAGCGAGGAAGGACCCCGCAATATAACTCCCCCCGCCCCGCCGCCGGGGCTGTCCGCCGCACCGCCTGATCGCAAATCGCACGCACGCACGCTCGCGTGCGCGCACGTACGCCGCGCCGGGTCTGGGCTGGCTGGCCTTTGGCAGCCCGGCGCGTTTTGCGGCCCACGTGGTGCGGCGGCGCGTTGGCTCGGCTCCTGCCCTGGCGCTCCGGCCCATTGTGTGCTAGCTCTGAGGCTTCACCCGCGGCCGCCTCCTGCCCCTGCCCCGCCCCGCCCCACCCTTGGACGTGAGCCTTGCCCTACCAGCCGAACCTGCTGTGGCTCCCTCCGCGCGCTGCGAAGGCCCCGCCCCGGGCTGGCCTTGGAATCTGCGCCGGGCTCGCGGTGTTTTCTGTCGCCTAGCTTCCGAACTCCAGACCTGGCAGGGACGCCAGAGGTCTCCTCCGCTTGGTGGGGGTGGGGGGGGTGGCGGGGAGGTCCCACTCCGACACTTACACGGTGGGGGCGGGGAGGTCCCACTCCGACACCTACACGGCCAGGGCGTCGCTTGCTAACACCAAAGAAAGGTCTACCTCCCCCAGGACGGAGACCCCGCAGAGCTGAGCATTTGTTGAGAATGCACAGGGGGCGAAAGGCCTGGAAGGGTGAGATTGGGGTCAGCATCTGAGCGTGCGAGGCAATGGGGATGCCCTTATTGAATCCTGCCTTCAAGGATCTACTTGCCGCCTGGGTATTGGTGGTGGGGAAGGGGTGTTGAGATTGGAGTATAGCTTGTCGTTGAACCTGCGAGCGAGTTGGTGCATCTTGCTTTTGGAAGAAAATTCTATCCTGACGTGAAGTCCAGCTAGCAATCGCAAAGAATGGATGTGCAATGAGAATTCATTACACTGGTAATTTCTCCAGTTTGTGATTGAGATTGTGGTAATATTGGATCCGCCAAACCCTTCCGTGTCTAGGAAGAATTTAGAAGAACCTCAGAATTTTTGCAACGTATGCCCAGTACTGTTATATTTAAGCACTTCTGCTACTTTATCCCAGTGCTGGCATTCACAGGGCAGCTGTTAACTCGGTGTTTGCTTTTCTGTCTCTATCTTTGTTAAGTATTGATAATAAAACCACTTTACTATCCAATAGACCCAAAGTAATCTGGGCCCTGCTTCTTACTAGTTGTGTGACCTCAAGCAAGTTACTTAACCTCTTTAATGTCTCAATTTTATCATTTTATCATAAGAGGAGGATATCACCCACCTCCTCAGATTGTAAGGATTAAATAAGAAGCAAAGTCTCCCAGTCCAAAGTCACCCCAAGGTGAGATTCTGGAGGATAGGAACCCGTGTTGAGAGAGGTCTGTCATCCTACAGGGCCCTGCGTGAGGGAGAAGAGAGTGATTTATCATGAATGAAGTAAAAGGAGGGAAGACTAATAGGAAGGTGTATGTCTGGGGCTTTCCCAGCACCAGGCCCATCCAGGGGCCATCCCCTCCCACCAGGCTTAATGGCCTTTTCTCTACTTGGGCAACACCCGGGGCCAGTCTCAGGCCACACTCTTAAGCTTTACTATCCATAGGCCCTTTCCCCTTCTGTTGGTCTCTAGCACACAACCTGTGTCCCACACAGGATCCAGAGGATTGAGACCAACCCTAGAAAGTTCCATAAATGTGCTGACTGCCTCCATGGCAAAGCTAGATGCCCAAACTCTCCTGAGATTGTCCTCATGAGCTTTGATCCTAATTTGTTCCCTAACTCCTTCCCAAAAGTGGATATCCCAGCCTTTACTAGTTCTCTTTAATCCTGGGAGTTGGGGGTGTAACCTGCTAGAGGACCCATCTCAGATGCCACTTTCTTTGAGATACCTATAGTGTAGTGAAGCTTGTGGGTTGCATTTCAAACTGCCTGTGTTTAAATCCTGGCCAACCCACTTAACTACTAGCTGTGTGACCTCAAATTGTTTAATCTGTCAATTCTTTGCCTATAAAAGAACGATAGTCCTTGTGATAACAGTTTTCAGTATTCAGCTGTTTTTAAGTTTCGAAACGATGTTTTGTTGGTGAAATGCTGTTAACCTATCTAAAATAACCTCAAATATGAATCACTTTTATGTTGAGATTAAGATCAATGACTTAGTCAATTTATGTGAAAAGACATACTGATACTCTACAAATCTACGCAGATCTGGCCCTGCGTGAATCTCAGTAAGCATCTGTATTGAGCTACTGCAAAGCTTCTGTTACAAGCACGTGTTACTCTAGGTCAAAGGCTTTCCAAACAAGTGAATGTGAATATGAGAAAAATTAAAAATGAAATCTCTATCTATACATGATGAAAATAAAGAAGAAAAAGAGTACTGAATATGCTTTCTTTGTAACCAAAACTATAGCTTACTAGCACTAAAACTGTGCAGACTTTGTGAAGTAACTCAAAAAAACTGTTTAAAAAGATCTCAAATATATCAAATAAGCGGTGAAACTATTTGGAGAAGAAGGATGCTTCAACTCTGCCCCCTTGGTGCATTTTTCACAAAGCAGTCATAGTGTTTTTTCTAAACCCTAAATCAGGGCATGTCATTTTCTCTGCTCCAACCCTCCCATCTTCCTGGGTAGGAGCCAGTGCCCTTACTATGGCCTAAAGGCCCTATTCTGTCCCCTCCCAGCCCCTCCTCCCTGTCTTTCCCATCACTTGTCTGCCCAGCCACCCTGTTTTCTTTCCTCTTCCTCTAGCACCCTGATCACTTCACCACTTCAAGCCTTTGCTTTGCCTGTCCCCCTGACACTCACATGGCATGCACCTTTGCTTCCTTTGGGCTTCTGCTTAAAGGAGCCTTCCTAACTGCTCTGTTCGAAATAGCAACAGCCTCCAGTTTTCTCTTTCCTGCTCTGGTGGTTCTTTCTCCCAGCACTTGTCGCACCTGACTTCTTATCTATTTATTGTTTTCTTATTTAAAGTCCATCTTCCCCGAGAGCAGGGAATTTGTTTTGCTGGCTGATGAAGTCTTGGCACCTAAAGCAGGGACTGTCTCATAGAGGAAGTTCAATAAATACTGGTTGCTTCTATGAAAACTGGGAATCAGATGAAAATATTTGGAGTTTGATTAAAACCCTTTCTTCATCATCCCATTTCCTCCCATGCCTCAACTTGGGTAGCATTGCAAAGAGCTTCCGCAGCCACTGGTGCTCTGTGGACAAAAAGACCCTGTGATTCAACAATGGCACCATTCATGTGCTTCATTAGTACTATTTTTAATAGTTTTATTGAGATATAATTCACATACCATGCCATTCTCCCATTTAAAGTGTATAATTCAGTGGTTTGTAGGATAGTCACAGAATTGTGCAACCATCAACACTATCAATTCAGAACATTTTCAATACCC
The DNA here is from genome assembly GCF_949774975.1 of Lagenorhynchus albirostris. Lineage (NCBI taxonomy): Eukaryota > Metazoa > Chordata > Mammalia > Artiodactyla > Delphinidae > Lagenorhynchus > Lagenorhynchus albirostris. Next base: position 78,263,844 of record NC_083109.1, read on the forward strand.
AGAAGAAACTCTGCTCCCCTTAGCCTAACTCCCCAACCCCCATATGCTCTCCCAGAGTCAGAGACCAACTAATCTACTGTCTATAGAGTTGTCCCTTCTGGACATTCCATGTAAATGGAATCATTCAATATGTGATCCTTTGTGACTGGCTTCTTTCATTTAGCATAATATTTTCAAGGTTATCCATGCTGTATCATGTAGTACATCCATGCAGTCCTTCATTCTTTGTTATTGTGAAATAAAATTCCATTGTGTGGGTATGCCGTATTTTATTTATCCATTCATCAGCTAATGGACATTTGCATTGTTTCCATTTGGGGTCAGTATGAATAATGCTGCTATGAATATTGTGTACAAGATTTTGTGTGTCTTCCCTTCTCTTGGGTATAAGCCTGGAAGTGAAAATGGTGGCGTTTAATTATTTGAGGAACTTGTGGACTGTTTTCCAAAGTGGCTGCACCCTTTCACATTCTTACCAGCAGTATATAAGGGTTCCGATGTCTCCCCTTCATCCCCAACACTTATCTTTTTGATTATGACCATCTTGTGGTTATGAAGTGGGATCTCGTTGTTGTTTTGATTTGCATTTTCCTGATGGCTATGAACATCTTTTCATGTGCTTATTGGTCATTTATATATCTTATTTGGAGAAATGTGTAATCAGAGCCGTTGTTTTTAAATTGAATTATTGGTCTTGTTATTATTGAGCTGTAAGAGTTCTTTATTCTAGATACAAGACCCTTATCAGATATGATTTGCAAAAATGTTCTCCAGTTTTGTGGGGTGTTTCTTTTTCCACTTTCATTATGGTGGTGTTTGAAACATTAAAATTTTAATGATGTCCAATTTATTTTTTTTCTTTAGTTGTTTATGCTTTAAATGTCATATCTAAGAGCCTGTTGCCTAAGCCAGGGAGCTTTCATTGGGCAGAATCTAGGCTGCTTCCAGGGTGGCTGATCTAGCCTGTTCTCCCCAGAGCTCCTGTTCAAACCCAGACCCAACTTCTTGTGGCCTGGGCCAAAAGCCAGAAACTGGGGGGGCCATAGACCAAATGTGATCCTCCTATGGAAGATCCCCCCTCCCCAAGTTCAGCCTTTCAAAGAATTGGAACATAATTCACATAAATGCCTTGATTTCTTGTTCACTTTCAAAAACTGGGAAGATCTGGTGACCCTGGGCCTTCATTTCTCCATGGTACCAGGCACTGGAGCTGAGTATGGACCCCCACCAGGCCAGCTGGGCCCCCAAGTCCTCCTGGCCTGCAGACTCTCACCACTTGCCATTGACTTAACTGTCAATCCCTTCATCTCTAAGGAATAGATATGATTATTGTTTGTATTTTACCATTTTATGAAATGTTATCAGACTTTACAATTCCTTTTGCACATGATTCCATTCCAAATTGTTTCTTACTTGTATTCGTGTGGACGTTTGTGAAACTAGTTCATTCTTTTTAGCACCTCTATGGTATTGCATTATGTGCCTGAACCTCAATTTATTTATTTTCCTATTAGGACCAATTGGTGGTTGGGTATCAAACGACCCATTTAAAAAATGGTTATAGGGGGCTTCCCTGGTGGCGCAGTGGTTGAGAGTCCGCCTGCCGATGCAGGGGACACGGGTTCGTGCCCCGGTCCAGGAAGATCCCACATGCCGCGGAGCGGCTGGGCCCGTAAGCCATGGCCGCTGAGCCTGTGCGTCTGGAGCCTGTGCTCCGCAATGGGAGAGGCCACAACAGTGAGAGGCCTGCGTACCGCAAAAAGAAAAAAAAAAAAAAAAAAAAGGTTATAGGTTTATTAGGGGTTTCTATTTCTTCTTCAATACATTTTTGAATACATTTTGGTAAGTTATATTTTTAAGATAAATTATCTATTCCATCTAAAATTTCAAATTTAATGTTATAAAGTGGTTCACAGTACAGTCTCTGCTGTATCTATAATATGGCCCTTTTTCTTTCCAATAGTTTTTCTCCTCCCTCTCTCTCTCTTTCTTTCATCAGGGGATTTATTAGACTTTTAAAAGAACCAGTTTTGGGTTTATGGGCTTTCTATCTTGTTTCTTTGTTCTCAATTTTATTGTTTCCTTTTTTTTTCCTTTGGGGTTTTTCTATTTTGTTTTTTTCCCTCTAACTTCTTGAGTTGGATGCCCAGCTCACTGACTTTTGGTCTTTATTTCTAACATATACATTTAAGGTTAAAAAATTTCCCCTAAGTATTAGTATATATTTTTATAGCCACATCCTACCAGTTTTGTTACATGGTATTTTCATTTCTTTGATCGGTAAAATACTCAGAAGTGTATTTTAAAATTTCAAATGTGCGTGGACTTGCGTATGTTTTCTCTTATTGATTTCTCATTTTATTATCACCAGAGAAGATGGTATGTATGGTATTAAATTTTTGGCATTTATTAAGGCTTCTTTCTTTTTTTTAAAATTTATTTATTTATTAATTTATTAATTTTTTGGCTGCGTTGGGTCTTCATTGCTGTGTGTGGGCTTTCTCTAGTTGCAGCAAGTGGGCGCTACTCTTCATTGCGGTGCGTGGGCTTCTCATTGTGGTGGCTTCTCTTGTTGTGGAGCATGGGCTCTAGGCGCGCGGGCTTCAGTAGTTGCGGCATGTGGGCTCAGTAGTTGTGGCTCGCGGGCTGTAGGGCACAGGCTCAGTAGTTGTGGCACATGGGCTTAGTTGCTCCGCGGCATATGGGATCTTGCCGGATCAGGGCTCGAACCCATGTCTCCTGCATTGGCAGGCGGATTCTTAACCACTGTGCCACCAGGAAAGTCCCTAAGGCTTATTTCTGACTTATCATGTGGTCAGTTTTTGAAAATGTTCCATGTGTAGTCTCTAATTGTTGAATATGGAGTTTTGTGAAGGTAGGTTAACTCTTCTGTGTCCTCACTAATTTTTGTCCGCTTGAGCTAGCTTTCAACTAATGGGAGACGTATATTAAAATCTCTACACTGTGGTTGTGGACTTGGCAATTTATTCTCTGTAATTTTGGCACTGTATATTTGGAGACTCTTTGTTGCTATTGCATACGAGTTTAAATAATCTTATCTTCTTGGTCTGCTAATCCTTTTAACATTATGTAGTGAGCCTTCTCTCTATTCCTAATTTTTTTGGGGGGGTGGGGAGGGCTCAAAGTCTATTTAAATGTCTTTACTAATGTGTAGGACACACAGAAGCACACCAGCTTTCTTTGCCTAGCACATTTTCTTTCATCCCTTTATATTTAGCCTTTCTGAATCTTTATATTTTTAGGTGGGCCTCATAAATAGTATATGGTTAAACAGTATGAACAGCATGTCATCAGGTAATGTCTACCTTTTAATTGGTGAGTTAGTGCATTTTCATTTATTGTGAGTCCTGCTATATTTAGATTATTTATGTCATCCTATTTTGTGCTTTCTATATACTGTGCTTTTTCTTTGCCTTTCTTTGGTTCTATCTTCTATTAAATTGGTCAAAATTTTTTATTCCTTCCCAACTTATAATAATTTTATTTCAGATATTTGGGAAATTGTCATTTAGTTTCCAGCACACATATTTGATTTCACAAAGTCTAAAATCAATCCAAAACAAAACAAGGACCCTACAACTCTTTAATAACTCTCTAGCCATCTGTAGTAAGTTGAATAGTAGTCCCCCAAAACAAGTCTTAATCCTCTGAACCAAGTGAATGTGATCTTGTTAGGAAAAAGGGTGTTTGTAGATGTAGTTAAGTTAAGGATCTAGAGATGAGATCATCCTGGGTTTAGGGCGAGCCCTAAATCCAATGACAGGGATTCTTAGAAGAGAAAGGCAGAGGGAGATGTGAGATAGAAACACAGAGGAGGGACTTCCCTGGTGGTCCAGTGGTAAAGGATCTGCCTTCCAGGGAGTCCCTGGTGGCGCAGTGGTTAAGAATCCGCCTGCCAATGCAGGGGACATTCGAGCCGTGGTCTGGGAAGATCCCACATGCTGCGGAGCAACTAAGACCGTGCACCACAACTACTGAGTCCATGCGCCACAGCTACTGAAGCCTGTGCACCTAGAGCCTGTGCTCTGCAACAAGAGAAGCCACTGCAATGAGAGGCCCGTACACCGCAACAAAGAGTAGCCCCCGCTCGCTGCAACTAGAGAAAGCCCGCGCAGCAATGAAGACCCAGTGCAGCCAAAAATTTAAAAAATAAAAATAAAAAAATAATAATAGTAATAAATAATTGATTAAAAAAAAAAGAATCTGCCTTCCAACACAGGTTCTATCCCTGGTTGGGGAACTGAGATCCCACATGCCGCAGGTCAACTAAGCCCATGTGCCACAACTACTGAGCCCACGTGCTCTGGAGCCCACACGCCCTGGAGCCCCTGTACCACAACTAGAGAGAGAAAATCCGCACACCACAACTAGAGAGAACCCTGGTGCGCCACAATGAGGAGCCCGTGCCGCAATGAAAGATCCCACATGCTGCAACTAAGACCCAATGCAGCCAAAAAAATAAAGAAAATAAATAAAGAAAATAAATAAATATTAAAAAAAAAAAAGAACAGAGGGGATGGCCATGTAAGGATGGAGGCAGAGACTGGAGTGATGCAGCTACAAGCCAAGGAACGCCAAGGAATGCCAACAGCTACCAGAAGCCAGGAGAGAGGCGTGAAGTGGATTCTCCCTCAGAACCTCCAGAAGGAATCAACCCTGCTGACACCTTGATTTCTGGCCTCCAGAACTGCAAGATAATAAACTTCTGTTGTTTTAGGCCACCCAGTTCGTGGCACCTAGGTTAGGGCACACCTAAAAAAACAAATACAGGGGCTTCCCTGGTGGCGCAGTGGCTGAGAATCCACCTGCCAATGCAGGGGAGAGGGGTTCGATCCTTGGTCTGGGAAGATCCCATATGCCGCGGAGCAACTAAGCCCGTGTGCCACAACTACGGAGCCTGCGCTCTAGAGCCCATGAGCCACAACTACTGAGCCTGTGTGCCACAACTACTGATGCCCATGCGCCTACAGCCCATTCTCTGCAACAAGAGAAGCCACTGCAATGAAGAGTAGCCCCCGCTCACTGCAACAAGAGAAAGCCAGTGCACAGCAACAAAGACACAACTCAGCCAAAAATAAATAAATAAATAAATTTATAAAAAAACAAATACAACATCTCAAAAGTTATCAATTTCCAGTATTTTATTTTCAACACCAAAATTAGTCTTCTTAAAAGTCCAGGCTTGTTTAGATTTGTCCACATGTGTACTAATCATGTCTTTGTTCCCATCACTTCTTGCAACTGACCACTTTGTTCTGAATTCTAGTTCTTTCTTCCTGGAGTACATCCTTTATAATACTCTCAGAAAGGATTTATGAGAGAGAAATTCTCTGAGTCGTTTCTGAAAAAAATTTTATTTTACTTTCAATATTGAATGATGACTAAGCTGGGTATCGATTCCACGGTTGGGAATTATTTTCCTGTAGAATCTAATGATGATGTTCCATTTGCCCTTTTTGTCTCCTGATGTTGCTGTTGTTTTGCTGTCAATCTCACTGTCAGATTATCAGCATTTTCCCCTCTGGTAGCTTTAAACAGTTTTTCTTTTGGCCTTTGTTCTGCCTTTTCACTATGATGGTTCTAAATGTGGACTTATTGGGAATTCCCTGGTGGTCCAGTGGTTAGGACTTGGTGCTTTCACTGCTGTGGCCTGGGTTCAATCCCTGGTTGGGGAATTAAGTTCCCGAAAGCTGCAAGGAGCGGCTAAATAAATAAAATACTTATTAAAATTAATGTGGACTTATTGTTTCTGAGCAGGGGTAGAGTTTCTGCTTCTTGAATCTTTAAAATTGTGTCTTTGATCAACTCTGGAAAATTAGTAATCATTCTCTCTTTAAATATTGTCTTCCCCACATTCTTTCTTTCTCCTTATAGAACCTATTAGACCTGTGTCGAATTTGTTATTCTCTCTTCTATGTCCCCTAACTTTTCTTTTATATTTTCCACCATTTTGGCTTTCTGTGCTTTCTGGGCACATTTAATCTGTTCCTCAGATATGTCTCCCAGGTCAGTAATTTTCATTTCAGGTACATTTAACCTGTTACATAACTCATTTCCCTTATAAAAATTTGTTTCATTGAGTGCATTTTTCATCTTTATTTTTAAAATTTATTTATTTTAATATTTATTTATTTTTGGCAGTGTTGGGTTTTCATTGCTGTGCGTGGGCTTTCTCTAGTTGCGGCGAGTGGGGGCTACTCTTCGTTGCGATGCACAGGCTTCTCATTGCAGTGGCTTCTCTCATTGCGGAGCACGGGCTCTAGCTGCACGGGCTTCAGTAGTTGTAGCGCATGGGCTCAGTAGTTGTGGCTTGCGGGCTCTAGAGAGCAGGCTCAGTAGTTGTGGCGCACAGGCTTAGTTGCTCCGCGGCATGTGGGATCTTCCCGAACCAGGGCTCGAACCCGTGTCCCCTGCACTGGCAGGCGGATTCTTAACCGCTGTGCCACCAGGGAAGTCCCCATTTTTCATCTTTAAAAGTTCTGTTTGATTCTTCTTAAAACCTGCCTCCTCTGTTTCCACCCCCATAATGTCTTATTCTTTAGAATTCTGATTCCTAATATTTTTCCTTTAATTATTTATTATGTCACTTTATTGAATTACAACATACATCCGAAAAAGTACACAAATCATAGGTATGTACCTCAGTAGATTTTCAAAACTGAACAAACGCATGTAACCAGCACTTGGGTCGGGACACAGAACATCCAGTACCCCCAGAAGCCTCTCTCAGGCCCGCTCCTTCCCCCCAAAGGCAACCACTCATCTCTAACAGACTTACTTTGCGTTCTCTGTCAGACCCTTCTGTGTTCTGGAGACCCTGGGCCTGTTATCTTGTACTTGTTGTGTCTTCTGACTTTCAATCCTCATGGATCGTTCCCCCAGGGATTGTGACACTTCTTGCTATGAGCTCACCCTTAGGGTGGTGGGTTCTTTTATTTTTTTCCTCCAGTAGAGCCTGTTGCAGCCTGGGTCTTGGGAGCATGGCTTCAAAGCTTTTCCCTTTTTGCTTAGCTCCCAGAAGTATCACCAGACTATGTTCAGTGTTTATGTCATTGCTTAGAGTTGGGAGTTTCTGGACCATTCCTGTCCAGTAAATTGACATCCCAAACCATGCGATGCTGAGTTGGGAGCTTTGGATTCTCAGGCTGAAACAGACAGGCTTGCTTGTCACCTCCTTGTAGATGGGCGTTTTTTCTCAAGTTCGCCCTTTTGCCGAGAGTGCGGCTTTTCAAGGGTCCAGCTTTATACAGAGATCTCAGGACCTGCCCTGACCTTAAGTGTGCTCCCAAGGCTGTCTTCTGTCCCCACATGCGCTTAAGCACAAGCCCCTGCTTCTCACCCCATCCTCACCCCAGAAGCAGGGTGAGCTCATTAGCTGTCGTCTGTCGGGGTCAGTCCCCTCTTGTTTCTGGCATTTGGGATTTCTCTTTCTTTCCTGGGACCTCAGCTGAGCATTTGATATAATTTCTGTTCTGTACACCTTGAGGAGGTATTGAGCATTTGAAAGGCAGCTCGTGTGGCTGTGGAACTGATTTTTAAATTTTATTTAATTTTAACCAGTTGACGTTGAGATTTAAATAGCCAAATGTGGCTGGTGGCTCCCATATTGGACAGTGCAGCCTTGGAAAGGAAGCAGGAGCTCACCACCTCCCCAGGCTCAGGTCAGACTAATCCTAGGGCGTGGACAACCTGCATTCCAGCCTTGGTCCAGGTCTCTGAGGACCTTGATGGAGGTCACATGGGAAGCATGTGGGTTGGCCTGGATTCCATTCTGTGAATTTGGACCCTTACGTGCTTGAGGAAAGAGCCAGTCAGCCTGGAGGACAGGCCCTAGGGGGTGCCTCAGGGGTCTGTATTAGGCCCCATCTATTTATCTATTTGGGGGGTGACACAAAGTTGAGAAGGATCAGGGACACCTTAGGTGACAGGACCCTGGATGACCTCTTTTGCCCCTTAAAAACTTCAGCTTTCCTTCTCCATCCCCTCCCCACTCCTCCATTCTGTCCTCAGCCCTTTCCTGACCCCAGACTCTCCCTGGAGGCTCTTCCTCCAGGGGCTCCAGCTCCCCTGGGTGCCTCCGTTACAGCCTCACGCATCTCGGGATTCCCCAAACTCTTCCCGCTTTCCCAAGCCTGAAGGCCTTTGCCCACGCTAGCCATTCCCTCTTCCTCGCAGGCCCTCTCTATCACCCCCAACCCGCTTTCCTGATGGGCTCATTTTCTTTAAAAGCCAAAATCTCAAATGTCACCTCCCCTAGAAAGCCCGACGTCTATGTTCCCCAAACACTCTAATATACGTATTCTATGTGTATATGTACACACATGTATAACATTTGTTTTTAAGAGTAAGCTTTATAGGACTTCCCTGGTGGCGCAGTGGTTGGGAGTCCGCCTGCCGATGCAGGGGACGCGGGTTCGTGCCCCGGTCCGGGAAGATCCCACATGCCGCGGAGCTGCTGGGCCCGTGAGCCATGGCCGCTGAGCCTGCGCGTCCGGAGCCTGTGCTCCGCAATGGGAGAGGCCACAGCGGTGAGAGGCCTGTGTACCGCAAAAAAAAAAAAAAAAAAAAAAAGAGTAAGTTTTATATGCATGACACACAATATTCAAAATTCATCCAGGGGTTTAAGGTGAGAGGTCTGTCCTCCCGTCCCGGCTCTCTGGGCTTCAGGCCGCCCAATTCCCCTTCCCAAAGACAACTGCTGTGCCTCAAGGCTGTGAACGCCCTTCCTCAAGGGCTATGTGGGTTTCACAGGGAGTGCCTGGAGGGCAGGATAATCTTGTTCTCTGCAAGCTCTCTGGGAACTACAGAAAGATTTGAGGCTTGGGTAAACCACGGCCGCCTGAGGACAGGGATAGTAAGAGGGAATATAAAGGAGCTGTAATGAGGGGTCTGGGCCGAAACTCAAACTCATGGACCCCTGCCACAGGAATGAATGACAGTGCAACTGCAAAATGCACCCACCAGCTTCCCCAGGGCACCACGGGTGGGAGCTGGATTTGTTCCTGGGCAGTGCCTGATCCACAAACAGCACTATTAGGTACAACAAAACCTTGGAACACACCCAGAAGCCCAGCAACAGTAGAATAGATGAATAAATAGTCACGTCATTCAACAGAGTAGCTCACAAATGTGAGAATGAATCAGCTACAACTACACACGGTGTGGATGAATTTCACAGACGTAATGTTGAATGAAAGAAGCCAGACACAAAAGAGAACATACTGAGTCTATTTCTATAATAAAAGTCCAAAAGCAGGCAAAACGAAACTCCAGTGTTAGAAGTCAGGAGAGCGGTTACTTTTGGGGTAGCACATGCTGGCATTGGGAGGCTGGAATCTGCCTCTTCATCTGGGCACTGGTCTCTTGGGTGTGTGAAAATTCATTGAGCTTTTCCCTTACGTTCACTTTTATATATGTATATTATACTTAAAAAAAGAAGTTACAGAAAAGGAATGAGAAACCTTTCCATGTAACTGGAATGAAATGATCTGAGATTCTGAGATGGAAAGAAAAACACAGAGGAGTACACGCCCATTAAAAAGAAGTGTGTGCTGGGAAGAGCATTAACCTCCATCCGCTGGGGAAGCCACAGTATAATTGCGTGTGCCTTCTGAATTTCCTACCATGTGAATGTATTTCTTATTCAAGAAAACAAATGAGTTTCAGATTAAGCTTTAACAAACATTATGGAGCCCCCGCCACAAGCCAGGCATTGGCTGGGCCACGCTTCCTGCAGTCCTTGTAAGGGCAAGTGGGCACTGCTGTCCCCTCACCTGAGCCTGAGAGGGCCAGCACTTGCCTGCAGGTACCCACAGCGTGAGTGATGGTAGCCGTGGGCCTGGAATGGACCACCCCGCTCCTGTGATAGAGAATTTCAGAAGCATCTGGATCTCAGGTTACCCAGCTCTGTGGTTTTCACATGTGTTCTCTGGTGCCTTAGGGTTCTGGAGAAGGGCCACAGCGCAGCCACCCCAGCTTTAAGCACCGTGATTCTATTCTGTGTACTCAGTTCTGTGAAGCTATTGTTTGAAAAATAGCTCCATCGCTAAAAGTGGTTCGAAAGCCCCTTTTCTAACCAAGCCCTTGCCCAGGGTCCTCAACAGCATCTTGGGTACACAGCTCTTTTTATGGGACTGTCCCACAAGTTGCAAGGCTCTCAGCGTCCACTGTCTATCAACAACATTTGCAGTCATTGTGACGAGCAAAAGCACCCCTTAAAGTATCCAGCGGGTGAGGGGGTCTGGCACTCTAACCAAAGCAGCAGACTCCTCACCAATGTACTTGATGGTCCACCAGCGCCTGCTGGGATGCCCCTGGTGATGAGGGCTCACCACCTCACAAGGCAGCCCATGCCACATTCAGCAGCTCTGATGTCTGTACACAGCTCCCTTTTTCCCTGTAATGTCCACCAGTTCCAGACATCAGTCTAAACATGGAGACTTGGGACTTCCCTGGCAGTCCAGTGGTTAAGACTCTGTGCTTCCACGGAAGGGGGCATGGGTTTGGTCCCTGGTTGGGGAACTAAGGTCCCACATGCTGTGCGCCACTGCCACGAAAACAACAACAACAGCAGAAAACCATGGAGACTAAATCAAACTCCTTTCCCCTATTTACACCGCATCACCCATGAGATGTTCCTGTCAAAATGTTTAACTGAGCCCAGTCAAGCCTTTATATTTAACCTCCCTCCCCATTTACAGGAAGTAAAGGGGATAGAGGAACAAGGTTAAATGACACCTCAAGGAAACATGACAAATCCAGAAGGTAGGATTTATACAAGATGATTGGCCTGGGACAAAAAAATGTCAGGGACAAAAGGATTGGTGGGGGCACAAGAACAAAGAGACACAACATGCAAAGTTGCCCTAAAGCCTCAACTGAATCCTGATGTGACCAACAATGACAACACAGCTGAGAAATGCTTAGCTGAGAAAACTGGGGAAACTGACTATGGACTAGATGTTAGATAATACTGGGAATTATTGTTAATTTTCTTGAGTCTAATAATGGTTTTGTGGTTTTGAAGAAAATGTGCTTTTAGGAGATGCATGCTTAGGTATTTGATATATTCAGGAAGTGAAACGTAATGATATTTGCAAACTGATTTCAAATAGTTCAGCAAAACCAACCAACCAACAAGCTAACCCTATACATACATCAACAAATGTTAACAATTGTTGAATATAGGTAGTGGGCAGAAGGGACTCATTAACTTATTATTTCTTAGTATTTGAAATTTATCCTAATGAAAAGTTTGCAAAAAAAAAAAAAAAAAAAGAGCCTTTCCTCCAAGACAGCGCTCATTCATCGAGACAATGTTTTATATTCAGTGTACTCACTTTTGTGTATATGGTCCAGTACAATCATTCTTAAGTAAACTAAGTAGGAACAAAAGCCCAATTACAGGCAGAAAGGTTTGGGAAAGCAGGATGTGTATGGGAATTGTGAGACGGGTAAGCTGTGCTTCTCCAGGGGAGAAGGACTGGGGTGAGGCTGGAGGGTTGGCCTGGGTGGACTGGGGAAGGGACTCGAATGCCAGGTTAAAGAGGCTGATTTCCTCTGCAGGACGTTGGACAAACTGCTGAATGACAGCGTCAACTTTGAGTTTTAGCTGGGAGCAGTGAGGATGATGACAGACCGGAGAAAAGCCTTAGTCTCAAGTGCCCTGAGGGGCAAGGCAGACTGGTTAGGGGTCTGTGATCATCAGGGAACAGCTGCCACTTGGGGACAGCTAACAGCCCCTCCAAGGGGACAGCATGCATTTGGGCCCCGCAAATTACTCAAGAGCAGCCAGAATTCTTTCCTTGTATGTGAGATCTTCTAGTTGATAGTGTTAGCTCATTTAAAAGCAGAAGCAAAGCAAACCACAGTTGGAGGCAGACAAAACAAGTCTGAGGCCCTGATCAGGCTCAAGGGCCACCAACCCCGGACTAGAGGCTGCAGCTGAGTTAGGAGGTATGATGATCCCGAGGGCCACGCTGGTGACTGACCTCAGGTGATGGTGCGGAGGGAAGGTGGAAGGCAGAGGCCTGATTGCAGACATACCCAGAAGTGGATTCCATCCAGGAGACTTGGTCTAAACAGATTTGGAAAGAGGAGGGCGGAGTCCAGGGTGACTCACGGTGCCTGCGTGGGTTGGATGATACCCTGGAGTTGGGATCACAGAAGGAGGGCAGGATGCTGGGGGAAGGGGAGTCTGTGTCTGTGCACTTGGCCTTTGAAGAGCCTTTGGGTCTTCCTGCAATGGGTTGGTGACCTGGAGAGATGAGCTGGAGGCGCTGGTGTGGGCAGCCCTGCTGAAGGAGTCGTCGTCTGCAGAGAGACAGAGTCAGGAAAGGGCTGGGGACAGATTGGAAGAGTAGGGAGGGGATGGAGAAGGAAAGCTGAGGCTTTAAGGGGCAAAAGAGGGGATCCAGGGTCCTGACTGTCACCTAAGGTGTCCTGATCCTTCTCAACTCTGTGTCACCCCCCAAACAGATAAATAGGTAGGGCCTAATACAGACCTGTGAGGCACCCCCTAGGGCCTGTCCTCCAGGCTGATTGGCCCATTCATCAGGCGCATGAGGGTGAAAATCCACAGAATGGAATCCAGGCCAACTCACGTGCTTCCCTCGTGCCTTCCATCACAGTCCTCAGAGACCTGGACCAAGGCTGGAATGCAGGTTGTCCACCTTGAGAGTAGTCTAACCTGAGCCTGCCACGCCCATGGGGTGCTGGTAAGCTCCTCTTTCCTGTTTTAGGGGAAGGGAAAATGATCTTTATCGAGCAGTTACTATCTAGTTTAATCACATGTCGGACCTGCACGATGGGCGTTATGCTGAACACAAGTATCAGTCAGTAATCAGTCATGTATTCAGCATATCTTTACCCGGTATCTCCTGTGGGCCGTGAAACTGCATTAGGCACAGAAGTCTAAGACACCAGGAACGGAATCAGAACATTAAGGAAGTGAGTTGTGTTGTTTTTCAAATTATACAGGAATGATCCCCACCGCCACCCCATTTCTGGTCCCAGCTCCACCCAGATTTTGGCAGACTCTCTAGGAGGTGGTATCAGAATTTTGGCAGGGGAAGAAGGACTAGGAAACATGTTCTGAAAAATCTCCCCATATGTTTCTGATTTGTCAGCTAGGATAACCAGAAAACTCTACTAGCAAAATTGTTTGAAATGTTTGATTAAATTAAAAATGATTTTAGATGCACAGCTGAGTTCCCATGGAAGAAAGAGAAAATTCAGGAGTCCAGAAACAAAGAGGGGACTAAACAGCATAGATGACAGTCGATGAGTTGATAATGTGTCTTCCCTTAAGTGTCAATGAGGGTCAATAACCAGGAGTGACAGGAGATGAGGCCCTGCACTAGGGTTACAAGAAAAAAAATACAGAACAATACAGGATGCCTATATATATGTACATATATATATACATGTATATAGGCATCCTGTATTATGTGTGTGTATATATATATAAAATATAAAATATATATGTATAAACAAGCATATATATATTTTTTGGGGGGGGCGGGGTAAGTATGGCAGTTGGACCCACCTACAATGGAAATTGTACCCATTATTACAATTAAAAAATGTCAAAGCCCTGACACACTTTTTCACATAGGAGACTAAAAATTACAATTAGGACAATCAGAGCCCCTAGATCTTGAGATTATACAACAACAGCATGGAAGAGAACATAAAATTCAATGTTAGAAATCCAAACTCTAAGAAAACGAACAATAAAACCCCCAGAATTTGACAAAGAAACAGTTTCTAAAAACAGAAAATGTAGTCACTGGAACAAACAGCACAATAAAGCCCTCAAGGGGTGGATTTAACAGCAGATTGAACACAGTAGAAGAGAGGATTAATGAACTGGAAAAGAGAGTTGAAGAAGCACAGAGAACTGAAATGGTGAAAAAGAAGTTAGGAGACACAGATAATAGAATATTCAACGTATGTCTAATAGAGATTCCAGAAAGAGTATGAAAAGAATGAAGTAGAGATATCTGAAGATATAATGACTAAGAATTTTCCAGAATTGTTGAGACACGATTCTCAAGAATGAAGAAACACTATGAACACTAAATACAATTTAAACTAGGTCCAAATAGATTCCCATGGTAATAAAAAGCAGATAAAGGTTAAAAAGAAAAAAGATTTTATTTCTCACAGATCCTTTCTGAAAGAATTCCTAATGGATGTACTTCAGGAAGAAGAAATTTCTACTTAGAGCATTATAAGAAGCAGTGAAGAATGAGGAGGGGAAGTAACAGAGGGAAGTGACCTTGGCAAATCCTCTCCTCAGAAAAGCAATGATAAAACTGGCAAAATTATCCAATACAACTATTTCAGTGCTCTGGAAGGTAACTAAAGGCATACAGCAAATTGAAAGGCATTTATTCAAGAAAAATTGAACCTCAGTAATAACAGTGGGTCTGTGGCATTTTATCTCCAGGCTGCTTCCATTTCCCTTCCCCCACCCACAATGCCAAGACATGGTAGCCATGAAAACTGGCAGCCTCACTTCTGCTGCTGGAGGAGCTGACCTGATTTGGAGCTCTGCAAAAAAGCTCATGGTGAGGGGTGATGTTGAAAATAATATCGATTGGTGGCAAACAATTGGGAAAGGCCACTGTCACATTTGCCTAAGGCTACAGTGCTGCCTGGGGCAAGCAAGAGAGCAGTCAAAAGTTTGAAAAGGAGATGTAGGGCACAAGATAGCCACAGGGGGCTTTGAGAAGCTCTGACATATTCCTGGGGATCTAGAGGTGTGCACACACATGTGCGTGCAGTTGAGGACCCCCACTCCAGATCCCTGGCTGAACATCAGGCCTTGTGCAAAAGCAGAAAGTAAAAACCAAGGCAGACTTGTAACCTGCCTGAACTTTGTGTGCCCCAGTCCACACACAGACCCACTTGGCAAAGGGCGGAAGGCACGGGCTCAAGGTGTTTAAGAAAAACTTCTGACCAACCACTGGCTGGCCACTAAGCTATGCTGACCCAGGGGTGATACCTAGGAAGTCAAGCTTAAAAGTAAAAACAAGATGAAAAAACAACAACAACAACAACAAAACACCACACCAGAATAAAACTGAACAGAGACTTCGGTGGCTGCACACTGTGGGGAAGACAAACTATAAAGAATTAGTCCAGACAAGTCACTAAGTCAACCAACCAGCCAAGCAGCAAACAACAACAACGATAGAATCAACAACAACAGTCCCTGGGAGATCAGGATCCAGAGTTACAATATATTCTCTAAAATGTTCAGTTTTCAGTAAAAAATTATGAGGCAGATCTCATTTAATCCTCCCAACAGAGCTATTTCTAACTTACATTTGTGGAAAATGAGGCTCAGACAGATAAAGTAGCTTGCTCCAAATCACACAGCTAGGACACGGCTGCACTGACACACAAATTTCACACAGCTAGGACACGGCTGCACTGACACACAAATTTCACACAGCTAGGACACGGCTGCACTGACACACAAATTTTGGTCTGACTGACATGCAAAGGAACAGGAAAGTATAGCCCAAACACAGGGGGAAAAGAAGTAATAAGAAACTGTCTGAAGGGGCCCAGACACTGGACTTAGTAGACAAAGACTTTAAATCAGCTATGATAAATATGTTCAAAGAACTAAAGAATACATGTTTATTGAATTAAAGGAAAGTATGACAATTATCAAATAAAGAACATCAATAAAGAAATGGAAATGGCTTAAAAAGAACCAGATAGGAATTCTGGAGTTGAAAAGTACAGTAACTGAAATAAAAAATTCACTAGAGAGACTCAACAACAGATTTGAGTTGACAGAAGAAGGCATTAGCAAATTTGAAGATACATAGGTCTATACGGATGATCCAGTCTGAAGACTAGACAGAAAATAAAGAAAAATTGTTGAGTGGAACGCTATCGAGTGTATCAACATACATGTAACGGGAGTCCCAGAAGCAGGGCCAGCTATGTAATGTGTGGATCCCAGTGCAAAATGAAAATGTGAGGACTTTTTCTTTATTCCATGAAAATGTGTTGACTTTTCATGGTGTTTTTAATTTGCTATTTAATGTTGTGCACTTACAGGCTTGGAGGTACTTGTGGGACTTGTAAGTGTTATACGGAAACCTGCTGACACCCTGATTTTGGCCCAGTGACACTGATTTTCAGATTTCCAAAACAGTGAGAGAAAATATTTCTGTTGCTTTAAGCCACCAAGTTTATGGCAATTTGTTATAGCAGCCATAGGAAACTAATACAAACACTAAATATCTGTAGGGACTTCCCTGGTGGTCCAGTGGTTAAGACGCTGCACTCCCAATGCAGGGGGCCCAGGTTCGATCCCTGGTCAGGGAACTAGATCCCACATGCTGCAACTAAAAGATCCCGCATACCACAACTAAGACCCAGCGCAGCCAAATAAATTAATTAATTAATATTAAAAAAAATAAAAACTGTAGGATGTGGCTATAGGAGTTCAATGTACAACCATAAATACCTGTATTTAAAAATAAATTATATATAAAATAAGAAAGAGCAAATAATCTCAGAAATGTAGAAAAAGAAAAATGGAGCAAATGAAAAGAAATCAGAAGGAAGGAAGGAACCTAAACAAGAGCAAAAATTAATGAACCATCAAACAAATAAATAATAAAGAAGATCTATAAAAAGAAATCTGTGGGAAAATTATCAAGAAGAAAAAGAGGCACAAATTAACATTTTCAGAAATGATAAAGAGGACAGAGAGATTTAAACTATCTATCATTTTCTAACAATAATTTAAAATCTTAAGTCGAATGGTGAGTTTTCTAGAAAAATGCAAATTATCAAAACTGACTCAAGATGACGTAGAAAATCATCAAAGTGTAAAACAAAAATGTTGCATACCATACAGTTTTCCAAGAATCAAGTCGTTAGCCACTGCAGTTGCTGACCTACAGCGCAGCCTGAAAGGAATTCAAGACCAAGAACAGGACGAGGCACTTTGTACTTTGGGAAAACAGGCCCTTAGATACTTAGCTATACTTCGGGAAACATTTTTATGAACCCAGATTCTTGCATCTTCCCATACTTAGAAAAGCACTAGAATCATTAACTGGGATATCTGTTCCTTGTGACTAGCAGTAACTTCCTACTGAGATGTATGCCTGATTGCATGTGCTCCTTAGCCAAAATTATATATATACTGGCTTCTCCCCCCACATCTTCAGAGCAGTTTCTCAGAGCTGTCTGAGAGGCTGTCTCCTGGGCTATAGTCCTCAGCAAAACACTGAATAAAACTCAACTCACAGCTCTTAACGTTGTGTGCTTTTCTTTCAGTCAATGAAAGAAATTGAACGGTATGTTAAGTCTTTAAAAAATGACAACATTCACAGCAGCCTTATAGGTGACTTCTGCCAAACATTCAAGGAATTCCACAAGAGCGTAATACATAGTCTTCTAGAGAATAGAAAAAGAAAAAACAAAAAGAATAGTACCCAAATATTATATGAGGCTAGTATAAGCTCAATGCCAAAACAAAAAAAGGATAACAGGGGAATGGAAAGCTAGAGGACCATCTTCCTCTGAATTATGGGTGTAAGTAGCATAAAAAAATCTTAGCCAATAAAATCCAACAGTATGTACAAAACTGAACACATTATAGCAAAATTGGGTTTGTTCCAAGAATGCAAGGTTTTTAACATTTAAAAAAATTAATGTAGGGACTTCTCTGGCAGTCCAGTGGTTAAGCCTCTGTGCTTCCACTGCAGGGGGCGTGGGTTCGATCTCTGGTCGGGGAACTAAGATCCTGCATGCCGCGTGGTGTGGCCAAAATAAAATAAAATAAAATAATCTTAAAAAATTAATGTAAGTTATCACATTGTCAGTTTTACAAAGAAAAACCATAAGCACCCCAATAGATGAATAGGAAATATTCCATACTTTTCAAAATCTATTCATGTTACAACCTCTTAGCAAACAATGAAAGCAGGGAACTTCTTTAACTGGATACAGAGTATTTACCAAAATCCTATAATAAAAATAATTTTCAAAAGAGAAATATTGAAAGTATCCTTTTAAAATTAGGAACAAGAAAAGCTTGTCCAATATCCACTTCTGTTCAACACTGTATAGGTGGTACTAGCCAGTACATCGAAACCAGAAAAATAATCTAAGGATATTGGGCTTGAAATAGGTCATGTTGGTTCACAATTAAAAAAAAAAAAAACTATAAATGTGATCATCTATCATTGAGGGTTTTCCTATTTATGGAAGAATTAACAATATTTGCAAAATTAGTTATTGGCATGTTTGAGCTTCTTAAATTAGAATTTTAAACCTTTTCATGAATGGTTTTGGGCCAACCTCAGAAGGAAACAGAGCCCATTTTACATACATGTGATTGCTTTGCTGTATTAACTCAGCAGCTTACAAGAAGGAATGCACTCTAAAAGAAGGAAAGTATATAATTTTAAAAGCCATATTAATCTATATACAACAGCTGGTTCTGCTATAAACTCTGATAAAAAGACTTAGTAATTTGATTTCATACTTAAATAGTATTTTTGTGGTGGGAATTACCGTTAAAGTGATGTATGATTCCAACAAATACAACACAGTTTTACTGTATTACAAAGTACTGTATTGATTTGCCAAAATTTTGTAATTTGGAAAAGTAATTCCCTTGTTTATATTTGTATTTCCAAAAGTCTTTATGATTTAGAAGGCTGATTATGTTAACTGAAATCTATTACCTACATTTCGAAGCACTCTAAGCTTAAACAGAACAGCTGTTCACATCTTTTAGCATTTTACATTTGCCTAATTTATAAAATTGCCGTGTGTCAAAAATCACACTTCTGTAATTGCTAGAGCATGATACATCAATTATTTGAATGTAATCACATTTTGAAGTAATTGTGAACACAGAACACTCTTTTTAAAAGGAGACAGGCATTATTTGACTTATCAACTAACTGCAGCATAATTCCTAGGTGCATAACGCTTTTAATAATGTGGTGCCACAGCTGGGAAAACAACAACTGACTTAACCACTAGATGCACTGCAGTGGTTCTTATTTATGGGAAATCCTTATTTCTGATTCTGTATGTATGTGTGTGTGTGTATACATATATATATGTGTATATATATGTATATATATGTATGTGTGTATATATATATATATATATATATATTTTTTTTTTTTGCTGCACCATGTGGCATGTGGGATCTTAGTTCCCCAATCAGGGATCGAACCTGCCCCCCTGCAGTGCAAGTGCGGAGTCTTAACCCCTGGACTGACAGGCAAGTCCCAATTTCTGATTCTGAAGGCCAGGGGCTATCTGAAAAACAATACAGTAAGTGAATTTTGTTTCCTATTTCAGGGCATGTAATTGACAACCACTGAATAGTATTTCTGATATTGGCAATTGTTGCATACAGAGTAGTTTGCTAATAGGCAATTAGCTTTGCCTTTATTTATTTATATTTTTAATAGTTTTTTTTAATTAAAAGTTTTAAAAAATTTTTTAAAAATTTATAAATTTATTTATTTTTGGCTGCGTTGGGTCTTAGCTGCTGCGCGCGGGCTTTTTCTAGTTGTGGCGAGTGGGGGCTTCTTTTCATGGCGGTGCACGGGCTCTAAGCATACGGACTTCAGTAGTTATGGCTCACAGGCTCTTAGAGCGCAGGCTCAGTAGTTGTGGTGCACGGGCTTAGTTGCTCTGCAGCATGTGGGATCTTCCCGGACCAGGGATCGAATCTGTGTCTCCTGCATTGGCAGGCAGATTCTTATCCACTGTGCTGCCAGGGAAGCCCACTTTGCCTTTATTTTATAATGCTTAATGTAAGTGATCAACTTAAAGTTTCTTATAAAAGAGAAAGTTAATGTATGCATGTAAACCACAGAAACTAACTTATTTGAAAAATAGAGTTCTTTCTACTTAGAATATTGGTTACAAAACCCACGTGATCATCTCAATAGATGCAGAAGAAGCATTTGACAAAATTCAACACCCTGTCATGATAACACTCAACAAACTAAGAACAGCAGGAAACTTCCTCAGCCTGATAAACGGCATAAACCCACAGCTTAACATCATATGTAATGGTGAAAGATTGAAAGCTTTCTAAGATTAGGAACAAGACAAGGGTGTCTTCCCTTGCCACGTCTGTTCAACATTGTACTGGAGGTTCTAGTCAGGGCAATTAGGGAAGAAAGGCAGATAAAGGCATTCAGACTGGAAGGGAAAAATAAAAACTATCTTTATTTGCAGATGACATGATCTTGTATATAGAAAATCCTGAGAAATCCACAAAAAATTAGTAGAGCTAATAAAAGAGTTCAGCAAGGAAACAAGATTAGTATACAAAAATCAATTGTATTTGCATTCACTAGCAATGAACAACACCCCCCCCCCAAAATGAACAATCTCATTAAAAGAACAAAGTGCTTAGGAATAAATGTAACAAAAGAAGTGCACAACTTATACAATGAAAACTTCAAAACGTCATTGAAAGAAATTTAAGACTCAAATAAATGGAAAGACATGTTCATGGATTAGAAGAGTCAATATTGTTAAGATATCAATACTCCAATACTCCTCAATTGATCTACAGATTCAAAGCAATCTCTATCAAAAACCCTAGCTAGGGGACTTCTCCGGTGGCACAGTGGTTAAGAATCCACCTGCCAATGCAGGGGACACATGTTCAAGCCCTGGTCCGGGAAGATCCCACATGCCACGGAGCAACTAAGCCCTCGAGCCACAACTACTGAGCCTGTGCTCTACAGCCGAGGAGCCACAACTACTGAACCCAAGTGCCACAACTACTGAAGCCCGCGTGCCCAGAGCCTGTGCTCCACAACAAGAGAAGCCACTGCAATGAGAAGCCCACGCACTGCGACCAAGAGTAGCCCCCGCTCGCCGCAACTAAAGAAAGCCTGCGCACAGCAATGAAGACCCAAAGCAGCCAAAAAAACACAAACAGAAAACCCCCAAAAAACAACAACAAAAACCCCAAAACAAAAAACAACCCCCCCCCCCCCCGCAAAACAGACCGAAAAACCAAAACAAAAAAACCCTAGCTGGGTTTTTTTTTTGCCCCAGAAACAGACAAGCTGTTCCTAAAATTCATATGGAAACAATCTTGAAAAAGAAGAACAAAGTTGGAGGGTTCACCTTTCCTGATGCCAAAGGTTACTACAAATTAGCAGAGATCAAGACTGTTGATACTGGCATAAAGATAAACATATTAATCAATAGAATAGAATGGAAAGTTCAGAAATAAACCCATACGAATATGGTCAATCGATTTTTGACAAGAGTGCCAAGATCATTCAATGGGGGAAGAATAGTCTCTTCAACAAATGGTAGTGGGACAACTCACTATCCACATGCAAAAGAATGAAGCTGGACCCCTACCTCATGTCATATACAAAAATTAACTCAAATCACAGGTCTAAATGTAAGATCTGAAACTAGAAAACTCTTGGCACTTTGAAAAACAGTTTGGCAGTTCTTCAAAAAGTTAAACATAGAGTTGCCATATCTGCCAGCAATCCACTCTTAGGTATATGCTGAAGAGAACTGAAAATGCATGTTCATACAAAAACTGGTAACAGATGTCCATAGCAGTATTATAATAGTCAAAAGGTGGAAACAATCCAAATGTCCATCAGCTCATGAATGGATAAACAAAATGCAGTACATGAATACAATGGAACATTATTCAGCCCTAAAGAGGAATGGATGAATCATGCTACAAGATGGATGAAACTTGAAAACATTATTCTAAATGGAAGAAGCCAGACACAAAAGTCCACACACTGTATGATTCTGGAATGTCCAGAATAGGAAAATCCACAGAAACGGAAAGTAGATTCGTGGTTTTCAGAGGCTGTGGAGCAGGGGAATGGGGAGTGTCTACTAGTGTGGATGGGATTTCTTTTAGGGGTGATGAAATGTTCTGTGATTTGATCGTGCTGATGGTTGTAAATATAACTTTGTAAATACATTAAAAACTGCTTGAGGGACTTCTCTGGTGGCACAGTGGTTAAGAATCCGCCTGCCAATGCAGGGGACACGGGTTCAAGCCCTGGTCTGGGAAGATCCCACATGCTGCGGAGCAACTAAGCCCGCGAGCCACAACTACTGAGTCCACATGCCACAACTACTGAAGCCTGTGCGCCTAGAGCCCGTGCTCTGCAACAAGAGAAGCCACCGCAATGAGAAGCCTGCACACCACAAGGAAGAGTAGCCCCCGCTCGCCCCAACTAGAGAAAACCTGCGCGCAGCAAAGACCCAACACAGCCAAAAATAAATAAATAAACAACCAAACAAATAAAAATACCGATGGAATTTTTAAAAAACATGATTCACTTAAAAAAATGCTTGATTATCTGTAGGAGAATGAATTTTATGTGAATTATATCTTAATGAAAATACATGTATAAAATCTGTTTAGCTTAAGGTTTATTAGTCCATTTGTAAAAGCAGTTCAGATACATGAAGTATTTGATTATTTCTGGAAACAGAAGATTGGTTTTACAACCAAAACAACTTTTTTTTTTTAAATTTTTGGCCACACCTCGCGGCATGTGTGATCTTAGTTCCCCGACCAGGGATGGAACCCGTGCCCCCTGCAATGGAAGCACGGAGTCCTAACCACTGGACCGCCAGGGAAGTCCCCAAAACGACATTTTAACTAAACAAAATGTGGGTAACTATTTATATTTGGAAACAAGTTGGTGTGTAGAATATGTGTAAGGTAGATTTGTTCCTGAAAAAGTGTTATGTTCTAATGATTATACATTTCTTAAAAACAGATAAATAGGTTGAACAACCTGACAAGCCTACAGCCCCTACTTTCTCGGGGAATTTGCTGGGTATGGGGTGATGGGATTGAGGCTACAAAGCAGAGAGAGGTGGCACAGTCTCGTGGTGCTTAGATTCTAGGACACTACTAGAGTTAAATATAAAAGTGAAGCCAGGGCTTCCCTGGTGGCGCAGTGGTTGAGAGTCCACCTGCCGATGCAGGGGTCACGGGTTCGTGCCTCGGTCTGGGAAGATCCCACATGCCGCGGAGCGGCTGGGCCCGTGAGCCGTGGCCGCTGAACCTGCGCGTCCGGAGCCTGTGCTCCGCAATGGGAGAGGCCACAACAGTGAGAGGCCCGCGTACCGCAAAAAAAAAAAAAAAAAAAAAAAAGTGAAGCCAAAGTAACCAAGGCTGCAATGCAACTCCTTCTGAATTCAATTCCTTTTTTTCCCTTTTTTTGGCCTCACTGCATGGCTTGCAGGATCTTTGTTCCCCGACCAGGGACTGAACCCAGCCTCCCTGCAGTGGAAGCGCGGAGTCCTAACTGCTGGACCACCCGGGAATTCCCAAATTTTTTATGTTAGATATTTTAAGTTCTAGAATTTCAATTTGCTTCTTTTTCATAGTTTCCATTTCTCCACTAAGATTTCCTAATTCATCATGAAAAAATTTCCTTTACTTCATTGGCATAATTATAATAGCTACTTTAAAATAAAATTCCATAGTGCTAATGTCGACATTTGGATTATTTGGGGATTGGCCTTGGATGATTGACTTTCTTTTCTGTCGAGATTGGTCACATTTTCCTACTGGTTTTATATTGAAGATTTTGGATTTTATCCTGAACCCTGTGAATATTATGTTGAAGAGATTCTAGATTCTTATTTATTTACTTTTGGCTGTGTTGGGTCTTTGTTACTGGGTGCGGGCTTTCTCTAATTGAGGCGAGCGGGGGCTACTCTTCGTTGCAGTGCATGGCCTTCTAATTGTGGTGGCTTCTCTTGTTGCGGAGCACGGGCTCTGGGCGTGTGGGCTTCCGTAGTTGTGGCTTGCAGACTCTAGAGCACAGGCTCAGTAATTGTGGCTCACGGGCTTAGTTGCTCCGTGGCATGAGGGATCTTCCCGGACCAGGGCTCGAACCTCTGTCCCCTGCATTGGCAGGCGGATTCTTTTATTTATTTATTTATTTTTTTCTCTATTCCACTATCCTCATGTCCCTAAGCCCAAATATAACTTCACAAACATTACTGGGAATGTGCCGTAGTCCACACTCTGAGTTAACTCGGCACACAAAAATGATGCAACGACAACGCAGCATCAGTGCTCGCACTTACTGAGGGTTCATCACGGGTACATCTTGCACCCGGATAGGAGACACGATGGCAGTCTACTGTGGCAAGAGCAATGACAGACGTGCACACAAGGGTGGAAAATACCGACAGGACCCCTGAGTTTCCCTAACTGCAATGCTACTGTTTCTGCTCAGGTAGGGACTCAGCCTTCTTTACCGAGGTACCCTCAGCCTCAAAAGCAGTGACTGGGAAGTGGCAGATGCCTGATAAGCATAATGAGGGGCTGTCCCTTCTACCTCCACCCTGAAGCTGGAGCGACCTGTTCGGAAGCCAAACGCGGCCAAACCCGTTCTCAAAGACCTTCAATGGGTGTCGATGTCCTCGCCACCCAGTGGATAAGTTCTCTTTCACTCAAGTAGTTTTCGGGCACCAAACAGGTCTGAGAACCACTTTACCCCCGCAGCCAGGCTGGGCTGCCTTCGCCCCCCCTCCCCCTACCGTTGCCAGAACCCACTGTCCCGTTCTTCCCCGCACTGGCCAAGGGCCCGAGGACGGCCTTGGAGGGGCGGTTCCCACATGCGAGGCCGCCACCCGCGCGACTTTGTCTTCTCGGCCGTTCCCGGGCGAGGGCTGGAGACCAGGAACGCCGCAGGTCGGTCCGCCCACGGCCAGCCGCCCTCAG
The DNA here is from genome assembly GCF_949774975.1 of Lagenorhynchus albirostris. NCBI lineage: Eukaryota > Metazoa > Chordata > Mammalia > Artiodactyla > Delphinidae > Lagenorhynchus > Lagenorhynchus albirostris. The sequence goes on from NC_083109.1 coordinate 78,288,634, forward strand.
GGCCCCGAGTCCCCCTCGGATCCCGCCCCGTCCCGGACCCTGCCCTGTCTCGGACCCCGCGAGTCAGCCCGGGTCCCAACCGCGGTTCACTCAGCTTGGCAGGCGGATTCTTAACCCCTGCGCCACCAGGGAAGCCCCTCTAGATTCTTTTATATAACCCTGTGTTGATTTTTTTTTTTTTTTTTTTTTTGCGGTACGCGGGCCTCTCACTGTTGTGGCCTCTCCCGTTGCGGAGCACAGGCTCCGGACGCGCAGGCTCAGTGGCCATGGCTCACGGGCCCAGCCGCTCCGCGGCATGTGGGATCTTCCCGAACTGGGGCACGAACCCGTGTCCCCTGCATCGGCAGGCGGACTCTCAACCACTGCGACACCAGGGAAGCCCTTGTGTGTAGATTTTATCTAAAAATTATCTCGGCAGTTCTTTTCCCTACTTTATGTTTTAGGTTTATTAGGTCTCTTCTGTTTTTCGGTGCTAATTAATGGAATTCTGGGGAGTACGTTTGAAAATGCTGCTAGTAAAGAAAATGTAAGAGAAGTATATGTTGCCTTGTCCTACAGCTGCAGAGATGCAGACCATCACTGAGGATCATAAAGCTATTTCTGATAGAGCATTCACCAAAGTATCAGTTCTGCACTCCTATCTGATGTGACAGTTTGCAAATGTATAATCTTCTTCTAGAAATGGTATTTGTTCAAATGAGTTTTTTTTACTTTTTAAATTTATTTATTATTTTTGCCTGTGTTTGGTCTTCACTGCTGTGCACGGGCTTTCTCTAGTTGCAGCGAGTGGGAGCTACTCTTTGTTGTGGTGCGCGGGCTTCTCATTGCGGTGGCTCCTCTTGTTGTGGGGCACAGGCTCTAGGCACGCGGGCTTCAGTAGTTGTGGCATGTGGGCTCAGTAGTTGTGGTGCATGGGCTTAGTTGCCCCACAGCATATGGGATCTTCCCAGACCAGGGTTCGAACCCATGTCCCCCTGCATTGGCAGGCGGATTCTTAACCACTGTGCCACCAGGGAAGTCCCAAATGAGTCTTTTAAGACACTCAGACTTCAGGGTCTTTCACTATATTGTGTGAACTGTAACCAATAATCCCTGAAAGTCTACATTCTGGTTACCTTTTTAAAATAATTAATTAATTAATTTTTGGCTGCGTTGGGTCTTCATTGCTGCACACCAGCTTTCTCTAGTTGCAGCAAGGGGGGGCTACTCTTCATTGTGGTGCACAGGCTTCTCATTACGGTGGCATTTCTTGTTGCGAAGCACAGGTTCTAGGTGCGGGGGCTTCAGTAGTTGTGGCACGTGGGCTCAGTAGTTGTGGCTCGTGGGCTCTAGAGCGCAGGCTCAGTAGCTGTGGTGCACAGGCTTAGCTGCTCCATTGAATGTGGGATCTTCCTGGAGCAGGGATCGAACCCGCGTCCCCTGCATCGGCAGGCGGACTCTCAACCACTGCGCCACCAGGAAAGTCCTCTGGTTATCTCATTTAATAATTTGTTGCGCTTATAATAGTGTTTAATTTGATGTATACGCTTTCTGAAAGATATACATAATTAATCTTTTTATTAAGTCAGGAAAGGATCATTGGCAATTTTTTCCTTTCCCTACCTGCAAAAATTTAATAAAACTCCAAACCTATTGGATTTCTTATTCAAACAGAGGGTTGCAGAGTCTGAGTCTTATTTAAATTTATTGGGCTAACCAGAAATAAACCGACTCACCTGTGGTCAATTAATCTTCAACAAAGGAGCCGACAATATACTATGGAAAAAAGGCAGTCACTTCAGCAAGTGGTGTTGGGAAAGCTGGACAGCCTCATGTAAATCAGTGAAGTTAGAACACTCCCTTATGCCACACACAAAAATAAATTCAAAATGGCTTAACGACTTAAATATAAGACATGACATCATAAAACTCCTAGAAGAGAACATAGGCAAAACATTCTCTGACATAAATTGTACCAATGTTTTTTTAGGTCAATCTCCCAAAGCAACAGAGATAAAGCAAAAATAAACAAATGGGACCTAATCAAACTTGCAAGTTCTTGTATAGCAAAGGAAACCATAAATAAAACAAAAAGACAACCTACAGACTGGGAGCAAATATTTGCAAATGATGTGACCGACAAGGGCTTAATTTCCAAAATATACAACAACAGCTCATACAACTCAACAACAACAAAAAACAAACAACCCAATCAAAAAATGGGCAGAAGGGCTTCCCTGGTGGCGCAGTGGTCGAGAGTCCGCCTGCCGATGCAGGGCACACGGGTTTGTGCCCCAGGCCGGGAAGATCCCACATGCCGCGGAGCGGCTGGGCCCGTGAGCCATGGCCGCTGAGCCTGTGTGTCCGGAGCCTGTGCTCCGCAACGGGAGAGGCCACAGCAGTGAGAGGCCCGCATACCGCAAAAAAAAAAAAAGAAAAAAAAAATGGGCAGAAGACTTAAATAGACATTTCTCCAAAGAAGACATACAGATGGCCAACAGGCACATGAAAAGATGCTCAACATCACTAACTGTTAGAGAAATGCAAATCAAAAGTACAATGAGGTACTACCTCACACTGGTCAGAATGGCCATCTTTTAAAAAATTTACCAATAACAAATGCTGGAGAGGGTGTGGAAAAAAGGGAACCTTCCTATATTGTTGGTGGGAATGTAAATTGATGCAGCCACTATGGAAACAGTATGGATGTTCCTCAAAAAACTAAAAATGGAGTTGCCATATGATCCAGCAATCCCACTCCTGGGCATATATATGGACAAAACTATACTTCAAAAAGATACCTGCATCTCTATATTCATAGCAGCAGTATTCACAATAGCCAAGACATGGAAACAACCTAAACGTTCATCGATAGATGAATGGATAAAGAAGATGTGGTACATATATACAGTGGAATACTACTCAGCCATAAAAAAGAATGAAAAAATGCCATTTGCAGCAACATGGATGAACCTAGAGATTATCATACTAAGTGAAGTAAGCCAGACAGAGAAAGACAAATACCATATGATATCACTTATATGTGGAACCTAAAATACAACACAAATGAACATATCTATGAAACAGGAACAGACTCACAGACATAGAGAACAGACTTGTGGTTGCCAAGGGGGAGGGGGGTAGTTGAGGGATGGAGTGGGAGCTTGGGATTAGCAGATGCAAACTATTATATATAGAACGGATTAAACAACAAGGTCCTACTGTATAGCACAGGGAGCTATATTCAATATCCTCTGATAAACCACAATGGAAAATAATATGAAAAAGAATGCATATACATGTATAACTGACTCACTTTGCTCTACAGCAGAAATCAACACGTTGTAAATCAACTCTACTTCAGTAAAATAAATTAAAAAAAATAAATTTATCGGGCCAAGAGGTGGAAGCAGAAAGGCGTTGATGGACTCATTTGATGGAGTGGTAAAGAGGTTAACATAGACAAAGAGCAGATGTTGAATGATTTAATTACTGAAGGAATAATTTAGTTGCTCCTCCTGAGAGTAAGATGGCAGCTGGGAGTCCTAGATCTTACAAGCTCAATTATTCATTATTCTGTTCATTTATCCAGCAAATATTTCTTTTTTTTTTTTTGCGGTACGCGGGCCTCTCACTGTTGTGGCCTCTCCCATTGCGGAGCACAGGCTCCAGATGCGCAGGCTCAGCGGCCATGGCTCACGGGCCCAGCCGCTCCGCGGCATGTGGGATCTTCCCAGACCGGGGCACGAACCCATGTCCCCTGCATCGGCAGGTGGACTCTCAACCACTGCGCCACCAGGGAAGCCCTATCCAGCAAATATTTCAACCCCACTCCAGTACCAAGTACTATATCAATCAGGGACTAGTCAGGATAATGGGAACCAAACCTTAAAATTTACCAAGACCTAGGAGCTCTACATTGTATCTCCATGTAGCTGGTGTTCAGAACCCTGAGGAAAGGGAGCCCTTGGGTGGTACCCAGACTACTGCGGAGGCTGTGTCATGTGGCTGGTACTCAGACCTGTGAAGAGAGAGCTATGGGCAGCCTGGGCTATACCTGCTGCAAGTAGTTGGGGGCAGAAGTCAAGTGTTTGCTGTTGCTTGAGAAATACAGACAATCCCTGGAAAGCTGGAAGGAGTCCTTTTTCCCCTTTGTCCATCTTCCAAGGTCCCTTTAGTGATTCCTGTTGTCAGAAGTTAGAAGGAAGCCAGCTGGCAAGAGAAGTAGACTTTAAAAGGTGGGACCATGAAACTGATTTGGTTACGCCCCCGACCTTGAACTCAGTGCTGAGCACCTTGCCAATGTAAATGGGATTCTCATGTCCCCTGGCATAAAGAGACATCTCAGATAAACTGATTACCACTCGTGGCTGCTTGAGAAGTGCCCAGTGCCATGTGAAAACAAACAGCTACAGAAAACTATAAGAATGGTGAGGTGGGCTGGCTATTTCTGACTGCACTGCAGAGTTACAGGAAGAAAGGGACTAGCTTAGGGCTTTAATTCTCAGCTTAAGTCATGGTCAAAGAACCAGAGAGGCTTTATGGTGGCTTTATTAGGTATCTATTGCTGTGTAACAAATTCATCTAGAAGTTAGTGTCTTAAAATATTAATAAACACTTATCAGTTTCTGATGGTCTGGAATTCAGGAGTGACTTATCCGGACAGTTCTGGCTCAGCGTCTCTGATAAGGTTGCAGTCAAGATATTGACTGGGACCACAGTCACCAATCTAGGGCTGGTGAATCCACTTCAAAGGTACTACTTCACATGGCTGTAAAGGTGATACTTCTATAATATCTATTTTTCCTTTCAGTTCTAGGAATTTTTGCTTTATGTATTTCAAAACAATGTTTTTAGATGCATACACATTTCGTGTCTTCTTGGCTAGTTGATTCTCTTATTATCATGTAATTCTCTTTATCCCTAATCATCTTCCCAGTTCTGAAGTCTACTTTGATTGATATTAATCTAATCTATCTCATCTAATCTAAATATAGCCAGTCCAGCTTTAAAAAAAAACTAGTGTTTGTGTGGTGTATCGTTTCATCCTTTTACTTTATCTATATAATTACATTTCAGGTTGGTTTCTTTCTTTTTTTTTTTTTTTTGCGGCACGCGGGCCTCTCACTGTTGTGGTCTCTCCCATTGCGGAGCACAGGCTCCGGAAGCGCAGGCTCAGCGGCCGTGGCTCACGGGCCCAGCCGCTCCACGGCATGTGGGATTTTCCCAGACCGGGGCACGAACCCGTGTCCCCTGCATCGGCAGGCGGACTCTCAACCACTGCGCCACCAGGGAAGCCCTCAGGTTGGTTTCTTGTAAGCAGCATATAAATTATTTTTTGAATCCCATCTGACAATCTTTTTTTTTTTTGTAGGAACACTTTATATTCAATATATTATAGAATTCTTTGACTATTACATGGTTTGCAAATATTTTCTGTATGTTGCAAATATTTCTTCTGGCTTGCCATCTGCTTTGGTATGATTTTTTAAAATTATTTTAAAAATGTACACAGAGTAAAATTACCTTCTTTTTCCACTTACAGTTCTAGGTGTTTTAACACATTTATAGATACATATAACCACCACCACAATCATTGTATTTTACAGAGGAAGTGTTTTAATTTTGATGAAGTCTAATTTATCAACCTTTTTTTTTTTGATTGTGCTTTTGGTGTCACATCTAAGAAATCTTTGTTTAACCCAAGTCATGCAGATTTTCTTCTTCGTTTTCGTATAAACATTTTATACTTTCACATTTTACATTTAGATCTATGATCCATTTTTAAAATATATTTATTTATTTATTTGGCTGTGCTGGGTCTCAGTGGGATCTTCATTGCTGCATGCGGGATCTTCATTGCGGCAATGCGGGATCTTTAGTTGCGGCATGTGAACTCTTAGCTGTGGCATGTGGGATCTAGTTCCCTGACCAGGGATCGAACCCTGGGCCCCCGGCATTGGGAGTGCAGAGTCTTAGCCACTGCACCACCAGGGAAGTCCCTCTATGATCCATTTTGAGTTAATTTTTCTATAGAGTTTGAGGTTTAGGTTGGGATCTTTATTTACTTAGGATATTATGGATGTCTAACTTTTCCAACACCATTTGTTAGAAAGACTAGCCTTCCTTCACTGAATTGCCTTTGCATCTTTGTCAAAAGCAACTGGACTTCCCTGGTGGTGTAGTGGTTGAGAATCCGCCTGCCAGTGCAGGGGACACGGGTTCGATCCCTGGTCCGGGAAGATCCCACATGCCGCAGAGCAACTAAGTCCATGTGCCACAACTACTGAAGCCCGCGTGCCTAGAGCCCGTGGTCTGCAACAAGAGAAGCCACTGCAATGAGAAGCCTGCCTACCACAATGAAGAGTAGCCCCCGCTCGCCACAACTAGAGAAAGCCTGCGCGCAGCAACGAAGACCCAACACAGCCAAAAGTAAAGAAATTAATTAATTAAAAAAAAAAGCAATTGGCTATATACACGTGGGTCTATTTCTGGACTCTCTTCTGTTCCATTGGTGCACACGTCTATCTCTTCACCAAACCTGTCATGATTACTATAGTTCCTACAGGTCATGAAATTGGGTAGTGTGTGTCTTTCAACTTTTTCTTTTTTCAAAAGTACTTTAACTTTTCTAGTCCTTTTGCTATTGCATATAAATTTTAGACTCAGCTTGTCTATTTCTACAAAAAAATGTTCTTGGGATTTTTATTGGAATTGTGTGAAATCAACAGATCAATTTGGGGAGAATTAACATCTTAATTGTATTGAGTAATCCAGTTCATGAGCACTATGTCTATTTATTTAGGTCTTCTTTGAGTTCTTTCTTCAGCATTTTACAGTTTTCAGCATACAGATCTTACACATATTTTGTTAGATCTGTAACTTTTAGATTTTGTTAGATCTATTTCCTTTTGGGAGGGACTATTGTGAATGGTGCTTTAAAAATATTTTAGAATTCCCTGGCGGTCCAGTGGTTAGGACTCCACGCTTCCATTGCAGAGGGCACAGGTTCGATCCCTGGTTGGGGAACTAAGATTCCGCAAGCCACGTGGCATGGCCCAAAATAAATGAAAAAAAAAAAAAATTTGGTTTCCAATTGTGCATTGGTAGTATGTAGACTGATTTTTCACGCTGACTTTGACCTTTTTATTTTCTGACTTTGCTGAAGTTAGTTCTTAGGAGGGTGTTTGTTTGTTTGTTTTGGTAGATTTGTTAGTATTGTCTACCTAGACAATCATGTCTTCTGAAATAGGAACAGTTTTACTTCTTCCTTCCCAATCTGTACACATCTTACTTCTTGTCTGTTTCCTTCTCTTCCTGCAGTGACCAGGACTTCAGTTCAATGGTGAATAGGAGTGGTGAGGCTACACCTCCTTGCCTTTTTTCCTGATCTTAGGAAGAAAGCGTGCATTATTTTACCATTAAGTATAGTGTGAGCTGTGGGGTTTTTTTGGTTGTTTTTTTTTTTGTAGCTGCCTTCACTCAGCTTAAGGAAGTTACCTTCTATTTTTAGTTTGCTGAGATTTTTTTTTTTTTAAACCAGGAATGGATGTTGAATTTTTGTCAGACACTATCAACATCATGTGATATGATCTGGTCATATGATGGATTTCATTGACTGATGGATTAAAAATTGAGGTAATTCACATACCTTAAAATTCACCATTTTAAAATGTACAATTCAGTGGTTTTTAACATGCTCACAGAGTTGTGCAACCATCACCACTGCCCAATTCCAGAACATTTTCTTCATCTCCCAAATAAACTCCATACCCATTAGCAATCACTCCCTATGCACCCTTCTTCCCCCCAACGAATCTCCTTTCTGTCTCTATGAATTTGCTTATTCTGGACATTTCATGTACACAGAATCATCAACATGTGACCTTTTCTGTCTGGCTTCTTTCTCTTAGCATAATGTTTTCAAGGTTCATCCATGTTGTAGCACGTATCAGTATTCCATTCCTTTTCAGGGCGGAGTAATATTCCATTGTGCATACAGACCAGATTTTGTTTATCCATTCAGCAGGTGGTGGACATTTGGGTCATTCCCACTTTTGGGCTGTTATGAATGATGTTGCTATGCACCTTCATGTACAAGTTTCTGTGTGTACGTTTCCATTCCTCCTGTTTATATACCTGAGAGTGGAATGGCTGGGTCAGAACTCTGTTTAACATTTTGAGGAACTGCCAGACTGTTTTGCACAGCAGCTGCACCATTTTATATTCCCGTTAGCAGAGAATGAAGTTTCCAATTTCTCCACATCCTCACCAACACATTTTTTCTTTCTTTTTACAAATTATGGGGACTTCCCTGGTGGCACAGTGGTTGAGAATCCGCCTGCCAATGCAGGAGACATGGGTTCAATCCCTGGTCCGGGAAGAGCCCACATGCTGCGGAGCAACTAAGCCTGTGCGCCACAACTACTGAGCCTGTGCTCTAGAGCCTGCACGCCCATAGCCTGTGCTCCACAACGAGAAGCCACCGTAATGAGAAGCCCTGCACACTGCAACAAAGAGTAGCCCCCGCTCTCTGCAACTAGAGAAAGCCCACGCACAGCAACAAAGACCCAATGCAGCCAAAAATAAATAAATAAATAAAATTAAAAAAAAATTACTGCCATCCTTGTGGGTGTTAAGTGGTATCTCACTGTGGTTTTCCACGGATTTACTTTTGAAATACTGAAACACTATTACATTCCTGGGATAAACCCTACTTGGTCATAGTATATTATTCTTTTTAGATATTTCTAGAATGATAATGGTGTGTGATTTTCCTCTTCTTGTACTATTTCTGATTTCAGTATTAGGAAGAGAATGACACATCTGTGTACAAAGGATACTTGCGTCTTGTTAGGTGGAGGCATGAAGCTGTTAGAGTTGTAGGGATATCAAGTATGGTAGAAAGATGTGCGTGGGTGATGAGTAGCCAAAGGGGTGGGTTGTGCTGCTTGCTTGTGGTATCTCAGCCTCAAGCCCAGTCCACTTTCTGTTCTGTGAAACAGTTGCTGGACCACTGAAAACTACATTTCCCAGGCTCCCTTGCAACTGGATTCCTGTTGAGGTGGGCCTGCTAATAGGGACCAGCTGAGGGAGACTGGAATGTGGAGGAGGGACTTTCTAATGCCCTCCAGTCCAGCAGGAGCAAATGTTTAGCTCTAGCACTATTTCTGCATCTACCTTCTTAGAAGTTCCAGCACCAACTGGAATCCAACCCTTTCCCCCATAAAATCAAAAATCCAAGCACTGGTCTCCTGGGGCTCCACCCTCCACGTCTCTAGCCAGTGTCCAAGAAGACCCCAGTGGTATCTCCTGGACCGCTACTTGTGGCCTTGTGTAGACACTTCCCACGTTGAATCAGGGTTGGTCTGTGTGACCAGTGAAGTACGGTGGAAGTGACCCTGTGTGGCTTCTGAGAGCAGGTCCTAAAAGGCAGTGAAGCCTCTGCTTTCGTCTCTTGGCGCTCACCCTAGGGGATACTCACGCCTAGAGGATGCTGTAGGGACATTCAAGGAGCCCTATGGTGAGGCTCCTGACAGGGACTGAGGCTTCTCATCAACAGCCAGCATCAATTTGCGGCCACGGGTGTGAGCCACATACAGAGGGCCCCTGGAAGTGGACCCTCTGGTCCCACTCGAGCCCTCAAATGTCTGTAGCCCCAGGCAGTATCTGACCACAAACTTAGGAGAGACCCCAGACCCCAAACACCAACACAACCCTAGGAGAGAACCCAGACCAGAACCACCCACCCAAGCTGCTCCCATATCCTTGACAGAGCGGTTGTGATCCATGAGTGATCAGTTATTTCAAGCCACCAAATTTAAGGGGTGAAGTGTTACCCGACACCAGATAACTAAACTAACCTCCTCTTTCCTTAAGTGCCCCAGCCAAGGGGTAGCAGCTGCTTCCTGCAGTTCCTCAGAAATGGTTATCTCAGTATCCACTTTTCGCCCTTCCACTGTGTTTTCGCCACCTGTATAAACAATTCCCTGGATTAAATGACCTATATTTGAAATAACTAGCGTGGTTTCTGCTTTCCTGATTGGACCCTTTACATTTTAGAAAAAAAGCAAGCATGATATAAGAGCAATCCATTCCCTAGTCTCTCCCACTCTTCCCCAATCCTCCCCCCACCACCAAACCCAGCTTTGGAAAGTCCTCACTTGTCCCAGCTGGGCCACCACCTCCATCCCCACCCTCTAGGCCCTCCGTCCACACCTCCATTCCCACACCTCCATTCCTGTCTTCCCACAAGGCTTCTAATCCAAAAAGTTCCTCTCTCCTCCTGTTTCCTCAGGGCCCCCAGACACATGTCACAAAGCGGGATCTGGTGGGGAGTACAGAATTTATTTTATTATTCTGAGTCTGGGTTTTGTTCCTTAGACATCGTGATTCCTAGATGGAGGTGACTGTGTCCCACCTCCCTGAGTCATAGTCCCATGGGCCTGTTTCAATTGCTTTCCAGGTTCAAAGTGCACTGAGAAGGCTTCACAGTCTTAATACTTCTAGATGCTCAACTGAGGCAAAGTGACAAAATGGCCCCCCCACCCCCGCCCGCCAAAAAAATAAAACCCCAAGCCCCCAGCAGCTGCTGCTGCTGCAGCCGTATGAAAAAATAATACAAACTCTTCTTAAAAAATAGATTACACAGAAAGAACCCAGAGGACAGAGGGGCATGGGGAGGGGCAGGGGCTGCTCTGGCCACTGGCAGGGAGCCTCGGGGAGAGGCCCGGGATAGTGCTGAGATGAACTTCAGGGGGCTGGGATGCTGGTGGACACTGCCTCGTCCACTCTGCCCAGCCTCCCTCTGCTGCTCCTCCCAGCAGCTCTGGCCCTGGGACCACGGCTCCCCTCTCCCTCCAGGGACCCACCCTTCACCCTGAGGCCTGGTACCTGCTTCTCACTAAAGTGGCTTCAATAAAGAAACAAAAAGACCCAAAGCGAGGGAGGGCTGTTGCCCAGCCACAGGGATTTCCACTCCACAGGAGACGACCTCTCTCTGCTTTGGGGGTTTGGATAATTATCAATACCTGACGCTACCTAGACACCCCCTGGGGGGGTGATGGGCCCCAGACTCCCTGTTTGGCTCCTGGGAATAGTGATGAGCCACGGTCTGAGGCTGTCTGTCCTCTGGCCCAGCCTCAGAGGAGCTGCAGACGGGTAGAGTGTGCATAGGACAGCCGGGGCAGCGGGTGTGGGGTAGGGTACCGGGTATGGGATGGGGTACAGCTCACACGGGTCCTCCAGCTCATGCAAGGAGAAGCGTGAGGGGGTGGTCCCACCAAGACAGAGGTAAGGCAGGGCGAGGTGATGGTGTCTGTGCAGCCAGGCCAGCTCTGGGGCCGGGGGCAGAGGAAGGGCAGGGGCCACGGCCCACAGGGTAGAAGGCAAGTTAGGGCCTGGCGCTGGGGAGGGGTCTGGGTGTCCGCTGCCCCGCTGAGGGTGCCACACCTGGCCACCGCACACAGAGGAATCTGGTGCAGGGTGGATTCTCCCGAGTCGGGGACAGGGGCAGCTGGGCGGGCCGGTCTCAGTCGGGGACCTCGGGGTGGGCGGGCAGTCCACTCTCGCCGCGCCGGTAGGTCTCCCAGAAGCCCCTGTCTAGCTGCTCCAGCTGTGGGCCCAGTGGCAGGTGGCCAGCCAAGTGCATGCGGAGCGTCTCCAGCCACTGCTCCAGCTTCACGAAAGAGGGCCTGGGGAGACAGGCAGGGGAATGGTGGGTTCGGGCTCTGCTGGGGACCACCCCACCCTAAGCCCCCAACCCACTCACCTCTTCTCAGGGTCCAGATCACAGCAGCACACAGTAATGGGGAAGAAGCTTGGGGGGCAGTTTGGGGGGCAGTAGCGGTCCAGGAAGCCTCGCACATTGAGGCCAAAATCCATGGTGCGCGGCAGGTAGTCTGGGTCAGCGTTCACCCGCCCGATGATCTGTCCAGCACGAAGCCCAGCAGTTACCCAGGGCCCCTGGGACTGGGCACCACCCAGGTGGGTTCGAGGGCAGGTCACACCCGGGCCTGGCGCCCCCTGGACCACCACACCCCTGGGAATGCAGGTGGCTGTGGGCAGCCCCGTTCCCAGAGCCTCCCTGGCCTGGGGCCCCTGCAGACTTCAGCCTGCAGCCTGGGAGTGTGAGCCCACCCTGGACCTACCTCGCACAGGACGATTCCAAAGGAAAACACATCCACCTTCTCATCGTAGCTGCGGCCTGGATGAAGAGACCACTGTCAGCAAGTGCACGGGGCCAGGGATGTCAGCTGGTGAGGGTGCCGGGCCAGGGACCCGCCCACTGGGGGGATGCCCTGGCCAGCAGGTCAGGACAGAAGGCAGAAGCTGGAAACCTCTGTAGCATCAGGCCTTAGGCTCTGATACTACCCGAGCCCACCCAGTCTGAGCCAACCTGTTGGCGGGGGTAGGCAGTGGGTAAAGGTGAAAGCCCTGGGCAAGGCGTTCCAGGCCCAGCTCGGTCACTAACCAGCGATGTGACTCTGGGCAGGTCATGGACCTAGTGGTGACCCCGAAAGAGAACTGTGTCAGACCCCTGGAACCTGTGAATGTTATTGGAAAAAGGGTCTTTGAAGTTACCATTAAGTTAAAGATCCTGAGATGAGACAGTCCTGGATTATCCAGGCGGGCCCTAAATGCCATCACAGTTGTCCTTAAAAAAGAGACTGAGAAGGAAAAGACACAGAGGAGGAGGCAGTCACATGAAGACAGAGGCAGAGATTGGACCGATGTGGCCACAAGTCCGGACACGCCAGGATCAGAACCTATAAGCAGCAAGGAATGGATTCTCCCTTAAAATCCCCGGAGGGAGCATGGCTCTACTGGATTTCAGACTTCTGGCTTCCAGAACTATAAGAGAATAAGTGTCTGTTGTTAAGCCACCTTGTTTGTGGTAATTTGTTGCAGCAGCCTCAGGGACTGATAACAGACTCTCTGAGCCTCAGTTGCCTCAGCTGTAAAATGGAAACAATACCCTCTCTCTGACGACGTTAAAAATAATCAGGACAGCCACTCTCTATTGAATTCTGACTAGCTTACAAACCTTATCTAATTCTCACATTACTCCTTAAAGATAGGGACTATTAACCCCAATTTACAGGTTAAGCTATTGGGGGGTGGGTTAACTTTGGTCAGAGCTGGCGTTGAGATGACCCTGGCTCTGCGGCCCTGACCCTGTGTCTGCATGTCCCCTGCCTGTGGAGAGGCTTTATAAAGCCCCAGTCTGGGCACACATGGGACCGCTGTGTAACAGGCCTGAAAAAATAAGAAATGGAGTGGGAGAAAGGGGATCAGTGGGAGGCTGAATAATGGTCCTGGAGGTGTCCCCATCCTAATTCCTGGACCCTGTGAACACGCTGCCTTATATGGGACTTTGCAGGTGTGACTCAGTTAGGGATCTCGAGATGAGATTATCTTGGATCATTCAGCTGAGCCCTATGGGATCACAAAGGTCTTTATGAAGGAGGGTGGAGGGTCAGGGTCAGGGAAGGAGACGTGACAATGGACACAGATGTCAGAGAGAAGAGGCTACGTTGCTGGCCTTGCTGGAGGAGGGACCAGGAGCCAGGGAATGAGGCAGCCTCTAGAAACTGGAAAAGGAAAGGAAACAGATCCTCTCCCCTTGAGCCTCCGGAAGGAATGCAGCCCTGCTGACACCAGACTTCAGACTTCAGTGAGCCTGATACTGGACTCCTGACCTCCAGAACTACGGGATAATTTGTGGGGTTTTTTAAATAAATTTATTTACTTATTTATTTTGTTTTTGGCTGCACTGGGTCTTCGTTGCTGCGCACAGGCTTTCTCTAGTTGCGGTGAGCGGAGGCTACTCTTCGTTGCGGTGCACGGGCTTCTCATTTGCGGTGGCTTCTCTTGCTGCGGCGCACGGGCTCTAGGCGCGTGGGGTTCAGTAGCTGTGGCTTGCGGGCTCCAGAGCGCAGCCTCAGTAGTTGTGGCGCACGGACTTGGTTGCTGCGCGCGGCATGTGGGATCTTCCCGGACCAGGGCTCGAACCCGTGTCCCCTGCATTGGCAGGCGGATTCCCAACCACTGCATCACAGGGAAGCCCTAATTTGTGTTTTTTAAGCCAAGTGTGTGATGACTGGTTGCAGCAGCACAAGGAAACCAACGACAGGACTCAAAGAGGGGCAGGGCAGGACCTCCGCCTCCTGCAGCTCCGCCTGGGACTGCGGGGCCCTGGGGGATGTGCCAGGCGGGGCTGCCGACTCACCGTGGATCATCTCGGGCGCCATCCAGTAGGGGTTGCCCACCACCGTGTAACGCTTTTTCCGGTCTGGCTTCTTGAGGCTCCGCAGGTCCTCGGGCTGCGTCTTCTCGTCCACCATAAGCCGCGCCAGCCCGAAGTCGGCCACCACCACGTTCTTGTTCTGGGTGACCCGGAAGTAGAGCCACACTGAGACACGCCCCTGGCACCACCTGCCCACTCCCCCCTCGACCACAGCCTGTGGTCCCTCAGTCACTGCCCCTTAGAGCCGGGCTCCCTGGGCCCACTTGTCCCCCATTGAAATACATCCCCCCCCAAAGCTTCTTTCAGGAAGCCTGCCCTGACCACCCCAGTCCACACACCCGGGCCCTCCTCCGGGCCCGCAGCCCCTGGTGCAGCCTGGTGTGGGCGGCTCTCCGTCAAGGCCACGCTGACAGCAGAGCCCCGCCCCCGCACGTCTAGCAGCGTGGTGGGCGGGGCCCCCGCTGTCCCCTCCCGGCCCAGCCGCTCACCTCACGAACCAGGCAGTTGTGGGAGTTCAGGTCCCGGTGGATGATGTTCATGGAGTGGAGGTAGGCCTGAGGGTGGGGGGCACGGGGATCAGGGGGCAGCCGTGCTGAGGGCCCCCAGCCCCGCCCTGGTCACCCCAAGGCTCCCACCTTCCCCCTCCCACTGGATCCCCTCTGTCCTCTCTCAAAGCTTCCTGTGCCTTCCATTTCTAAACTTGTGAAGTTTAGGTGAGCGCTGGAGAACGTGTATTGGTTTTCGTTTTTTGCCGCACCGCGTGGCCTGCGGGATCTTACTTCCCCGACCGGGGATGGAACCCGCGCCCCCTGCAGTGGAAGCGCGGAGTCTTAGCCACTGGACCACCAGGGAAGCCCCGAGATGCTTTTATAAGTGGGGCCTGATCACCCAGCCCACACGCCCCGCGGCGATCGGAGCCTACTCACCATCCCCGAAGCGATGTCCTTGGCAAAGCTCACCCTCTGACTCCACGGGTACTGGCTGTCCTGGAGGTGGGGAGAATGACCAGGATGAGCCAACGGGGCCACAGTTGCAGGACATTGGGTGAGAGAGAGACAGGAAGGGGCGACTGTCCTGTAGGGTCTGATGACACACCCCCAACTCTCTTCTACACCCACAACTGTCCCTTCTTTTTTTTTTTTTTTTTTTTTTTGCCATGTGGCTTCTGGGATCTTAGCTCCCCAACCAGTGATTGAACCTGCGGCCCCGGCAGTGAGAGTGCTGAGTCCTAACCACTGGACTGCCAAGGAAGTCCCTCACAACTATCCCCTCTAAGGGCTGTGGGTGAATAATTCAAAACAATTTTCTAACAGAACTGGTTCCAAACAGTGACGGGGTGGGAGATACTCTTCTATAGTTCCTGACCCACCTCCTCTGAGAACAAAAACGCTCTCTTCTACAAAATCCCATTTTTTCAAGTTTTTAAAAAACCTGAACCTGCTTTCATGGCCCAGCAGAGACGGGCCTGGCAAGGTCGCCTGCAGAGAGCTGCGGTGAGTCACTCTGGAGAACAGGGCTCTGGGCTCAAATCATTTGGGGAAACACCCCATTCTCTCCCCCCATCTCCTTGGAGACCTCAAATGGGAGAGCAAGGACATCAGAACGTATTAAAGATTCAGGTGCAGCCAGGAAGCCTGCGCTGGTGCAGCCCAGCATTTCTAAGTTGCACTGGACCATAGAATCCCTCTGAGAAGTTACACCTGTCCGGAGCCTGCAGGGACCATACTCTGGTGACAGCAGGTAATCCAACCTAAGGGACTGAGGAGGACTCAGCGGCGACGGAAGGGAACAGGGTCTCCGGGTCTGAGGGTGATGCTGGGGTGGTGATGCTGAGTGTCGGATCCCGGGGCACCGTCAGCATCCCAGGAGAGCTGGAAGCTCCCCTCCAAACGCTTCTTTTTCAGAGGAGGATCGGTAATTTCATCCAAGCTGTCACAGCAAGTTCTGAATTTTATATGTCATGGCAAACAGTAAGTGACTTGGTTTTGCTTAGAAGCAAAACAAAGACCCTCTGGGAGAGGTAACCTATGGCAGGTGCACGGGGTTAACCTGACAGCCTGTGCATCCCCTCAGCAAAGCTGCCACCCTTCTCTGGGCCCCAGCTTCCCCCCCCCCCACCTTAGATGGAGTCAGTTGCTCCCTTATTTGATTCAGAATCAGGGTCTGGAGGGCCTCTGACACCAGAGGCCGATCCCCAGTGAAGAGCCTGGGAGGAAACTGGGACCGACAGAGGAGCCGCTGGGCCCAGGGTCCTAGGGCAGGAGCGGCTGGGACGGGTCTCAGGCAGGGGCTCTGCCCGGCACTCACCATGCCCTTGATGAGGGCCCGGAGCGTGCCACCCTTGATGTACTCGGTGATGAAGTTGAGCCTCTTGTCCTTGTAGAGCACCCCAATGAACTTGAGCACGTTGGGGTGCTCCAGGCATCGCATGACCTTCACCTGGTGGGGTGCAAACAGGCTGGGCCCACGTCTCCTTCTCCCCGTTTCCCACCAGAGGCCACCACGGACAGTTCCAAAGATGGAGGAGCCTTCAAGCCCCCGGGGTCACACCTGCCGGCTGCCGTGCTCTTTGCTTGGGCTGCTCCCACCCCCAGCGACGTCCTTGCCCCTCTCACCCTCCTGGCAGATAGTTTCTCTTCTTCCAGCGTGGGCTTGAGCGACAGATCCTCCTGGAGCCCTCTGCCACCCCACCCCCTCTCAATGGCGAAGGGTGGGGCAGGTCCTAGGAGTCTGGTGCAGAGGGTGCAGCAGGCCCCTCACCCACCTCCTTGAGGAACGTCCGCTGGGTCTCCTCATCGAAGCGGATCAGCTCCTTCATCACCATCACCTCGCCTGTCTCCCGGTGTGTCACCTGCGTGGGGACGCCCAGGGGTTGAGACTCAGCACAGGCACGTGCTCTGCTCTAGGCCCGCCCTGCAGGAGGCCCATCCCCACCCCAGGCAGATGGACAGACGGCTTCAAGCCCTTCGCAGACTTTTCATGGGATGCTCGCAGCCCCCGAGGGGGTGGGGCTTAAGTCCTTTACAGGTGAGGAAACTGAGACTCAAGAAGGTTTCCCACCAGGGTCCACGGTCACCCAGGTGGCAGGAAGGGGGGTGGCCAGGGCTTGGGTCCAGGACTGCCTGACCCAGAGGCCAGTTCTCTTTCCTCTGCTCTGCTGGGCTGTCTCCTGGAAGTCAAATGGTAGCTCTACCAGAGATTCTGACCAGGGACAGGGGCTGGGGCCTGTCTGCACATGTGGGCAACCTGGCTGGTGCCCTTTGTGTAACTCTGAACCTTCCAGTCTGGTCATAGCCAGGTGACATCAGAGCCAGGGAAGGGCTTGTGTCTTGCTGTGGGAGAGTGTGAAGGGGGTGAGCAGCCCAGAGGCCAGGAGGGGGCTGGTATTGGGCTCAGTAAGGGGGCCTGGGGGAGGGAGCCTTCAGGGTCAGTCCGGGCTGCCCTCCCATCCCCCACCCTGAGGAGCCACTTTTCGTGGTCTATCTATAGTAAGTCCCCTCCCCCTAACTAGCTCAGGGAGGCCCAGGTGGAGGAGAGCTCTGGCCAGCGAGTCTGGAAGCCAGATACCCGTCCACTGGGGCTTCCTGGGGACACTGGTGGGAGGAGGGTGGAGGACCAACGGGTCACACACAGACTGCCCCCCTGCTCCCACCCACGGCCCCATCCCTGCCTGGCGTGCCCTGTACCTTGATGGCCTGGCCGAAGCAGCCCTTGCCCAACACCTCCCCGTGGATGAGGTCCGAAGGCCGGAAGATGCGGTGCGGCCGGCAGACCACACGGAGGGACTCGGAGCGACCCAGGTCCTTGCGCTGGGAGGCCGGGGAGCCCAGCGAGCCGGCGCCCGGGGACCTGTCGATGCTGCAGCTCCTCCTGGGGGGACACACCCAGTGCCCGCTGCCACCAGGTGGGCACCCGGACGAGGCCCCCTTGGGGGGAGGCCAGGTCTTGGCCCTGCCCCCTTCCCGCCATGCCCCATCGATGCCAGTCTATGTACAGTCACCCGTACAGCCAGAGAGGGCGGCAGAGGACAGCTCTTCTGGGGCAGTCATAAGGCTCTTGCCCCATCCTGATGCCAGCACCCAGTGCCCTGTCTGTCTTGGACTTCCTGTTAAGGTAGGAATGTTTGCCCTAGGCCTTCTCTGCCTGGTGACCCTGGATCAGACGCTTTGTCTCCCAGCATTTGAGTCCCAGGCCTTGGAGTGCAGAGGCAGACTACCTGCCCAGAATGCCCACAGGTGGCCTTGCAGGGTAGCCTGAACTCCAGACAAATGCAAGGGAGGAGGAAACACATGCCTTCAGTACCACTGTTTCTTAGCGTAAAGGCTGTCATCCCAGGTGTCCCCCTCAAAGCCTTGACCAGGAGTCCTGAGCAGACCCCTGCAGTGAGTGGCACGAGGACCAGCCTGCTTCTAGGCTTCTTCCTGGTGCCTCCCCACCTCTCTTTAAGAGGGTACAGAGCACTTGGCCCCTCTGGCCTGGACCACCACAACAGTCCCCCAGCTGTCTCTGGTCCTGGGCACCTCCCTGCAAAGGGGACCAGAGTGGTCTCTGTGAAACACATCACTGTGCTGCAACACCCTTCGGTGGCGCCCCGGGATGGGCAAAGCCCGAAGACCCCGCCACGAGTTTCTGCCTCAGAGCCCATCACTCCCCAACACATCCGATGCCCCAGCATCCTGAGCAGCATGCTGGCCAGCTGCTCCTCGAAGCCAGGGCGCTGGTCCACCCTGGAAGCGCTGTCATCCCCAGCTGGGGGTGCTGCTTTCCCCGTCTGCTCCTCATTCTCCTTCCTCTTTCTAGCCCCCTTCACCCCTTGCCGGCCTCCTTCTTTTTGCAGGGCTGACTCCCCCACCAGACTGTGAGCTACCGGAGGGTACGGACCAGGTCCCATGCCCCCTGCGGCCCAGCGTCAGTGAAAGTACCAAGATACAGTACATCAAGGTGCAGGGCTGACTTACAGGACAGGCTTCTGCCGGCCGGAGCTGCCCGCCTCCCCGCTGGGAGTGTGAACCGGGGAGACCAGGGGGCTGGACTCAGGCCCGAGCCCGTGGCCCAGTGCGTCATGGGGGTCATGCTCAAGAGTCAGCTGGAGCAGGCGGCTGGTTTCCTGGATCAGCAGATCAATCTGGGGAGAGCAGGAGTGTGGACAGGTGAGTCTCAGGGGTGGTGCTCTCAGGGGAGCACCACATCCAACCAGACTCAGGACCCATACCTCGTCCAAGGGCACATTCCGGATGGGTGTGCCATTGATTTCCAGGATCCGGTCTCCAACGTGGATGGAATTCTTCACATCCGGGCTCATGCAGCCTGGGTCCACTCTGTGGGCATAGAGCGGTGGTCAGACCCCTGCTCACCCCACTAGGAAACCAAGGCCAAGGGGATCAGATCAGGAGCGTGGGGCAAACCATTCTATCTTGTGTGATCGGCAGGTGGCAACTGGCGGGAACACCGAATTCTGGTTTGGTGGGAAGAGTTCTATAGTAATTACAATGCTTGCCCCCTATGGGTGTGGAACTGGAGAAAAGTGGCATGCCCTCCAGGTGTTTGCCCCCCTATACTAGATGCTCGGGGGCTCCTGTTCAACAGAGCGTTGTCTCTGCCATGGAGGACAGACCTCTCCTTCTACCTGGCTGGTACGTGTGGGGCAGACAAGCGTCAAAGAGTCCTAAGAGGGTTTGGACCCACTGCTTCCTACCTGACCCCCAAACTTGCCCTGCAAGATGAAGCTAAGGCTCCCACTCCTCTGGGATCGGCGGGAAGGAGCCAGTAGCCTGGGCTGGGCCACGGCTGCAGGGTGGAGATGGGGCTGGTGCCCTGGATTACTCGGCCATAAACTAACTCACGGAATGGCCAACTTGCCAAATTTACTTGCTTCTTTTAACTCCTTGGTGTTAACTGTCTGATTGTCATTCTGTCTTTGTAAAAGCTTTTCAAAGAATGGTCACTTTGTCTCTGACTTGAGATGGGGAAGGGCTGGGGGAGGGTAGGCAGGACAGAAAGGAGACTGAGAGCTTTAAGAAAAACAGATTGCTAGCAATTTTTCAATTATCGAGAGTATATTCTCACATGGGGGAGAAGTGCTTCCTTACACAGGAAAGTCAGGTAATAAATACAGCAGGAAGAACACAGAAAATCACCACTTTGTAGCCATCACAGAATTATCTGTGGATGCTAGAGTCAGTGAAAGGCTGCTGGAAACAGGATATTTACAGACTCATATCTCACAGATGACTCAAACTGGTTACACTGCAAAGGGGAAAAAAAATCCTTTACAGCAGAGAGAGTGGACTGCACTTTAACCAAATAATCGAAGTTGACATCCCCAATAAAGGGAGCACTTCACTGACATCCTGTGTCTACCAGTAAGATGCACAGAGAAGGACACAGCATCAGTTATCTGGTTAAAATGCATGACTTCAACCTAAGGAAGAGGAACCCTCTGTAGAACCCCAACGGAGGGGCATGCTTCCTTAACTGACTTGCACTCTTCACACATGTCAAGGTCATAAAGGACAATGAAAAGCTGAGGAAATGGCACAGATTAAAAGAGACCGAAGAGACGTGAGGATTCAATGCAATGTGTGATCCTGGATTGGATCTTGGATCAAGGGGGAAACTGCCATAAAGGACAGTGTTGAGACAACTGGCAAAATTCGAATGTGGACTGTACACTGAATACAAGTGTCAATGTTAAACTTCCTAAATATCATCATTACACTGTAAGATACAATGGATAATTATGTAAGGGAATGCCCTTGTTCTTAGGAGAAGGTCTGAAGTATGTGGGGGGAGGATGGGTCAATGGTGCCTACGACCTCCACTCAAATGACTTAGTAAAAATATAGCAATATGTACGTGTGTGTATATACAAAAAGTATATATATGTACATATACACAAATACATAGAGGGAGAGACACGCATGCCTCAAGCGTGGCAGAAAGTTAAAATTGGTGAACTTAGGTAAAAGGTGTACAGGTATTCAACATACTTATTATTTTAGTAATTTTTCTGTAAATTTGAAATTTTCAGGATTAAAAAAGTTAAAAAATAGTGAATATATTTTCATGGATAAAGACTTCTTATGGATATAGCCTTAAAATTATATTCCTGGGCTTCCCTGGTGGCGCAGTGGTTGGGAGTCCACCTGCCAATGCAGGGGACACGGGTTCGTGCCCCGGTCCGGGAAGATCTCACATGCCGTGGAGCGGCTGGGCCCGTGAGCCATGGCCGCTGAGCCTGCGCGTCCGGAGCCTGTGCTCTGCAACGGGAGAGGCCACAACAGTGAGAGGCCCGCGTACCGAAAAAAAAAAATATATATATATATATATATATTCCTTAGGGAACTGCCTGGTGGTCCAGTGGTTAGGACTCGGTGCTTTCACTGCTGTGGCCCGGGTTCGATCCCTGGTGGGGGAACTAAGATCCCACAAGCTGCACAGCGTGGCCAAAGGGGGGAAAAGAAGCAGGAAAGAATGCTCACCCAGTGAGGGAGGCAGAGAGGAGGTGCCGTGGACCCTCTACTCCTAAAATTCTGCCCAGTTGTCAGGGACCAGCTGGTCTGGGAGTTTCCCCATCTCTCTCACCAATCTGTCTGTTCACTTGTGTATGGAAGGCAGCTGCTGGCCTGGCTAATGCTCAAGATGGGGGTGGAGATGCAGAGTCAAGCCCAACTTCCTCCTCCCCCCCCAGTACCATCTTCACTTCTCACCAGTGCTTAGGCATGGGGCCTGGTACCTGGCAGGTATGTGAGAAACGTTGACTGAATCCAAAGAAAGCTGGCATATGGCTCCCACACCCAGACACGGGGAACGTTTAAAACTATTTCTCAAGGGTCCATGAAGGCCCAGGAGAAATCTCAGAAGGCCCCAAGGTATCTGACTTCCTCATTGTTCAGACAGAGACCCCAAAGACCCGAGAGGACAAGGGAACTGCTCAACGTCTCATAGCATGTTATCAACTGCGTCAGCCCCTTAACCTTCATTTCTTCTTACACCTCGGACCTTTTCTACAACCTTTAAAATTTTCTTTAGGGATGATCTGCTAGTATCAAATCTCATTTTGTCTGCCTTAACATGTCTTTATTTCACCTTCATACTTGAAGGACATTTTCATCAAGTATAGAATTCTAGGTTGATGGTTCTTTTTTGCTGAGTGCATTGAATATATCATTTCACTATTTCTGGCTTTCATTGTTTCTGTTGGGAAATCAGGTGTCAGCCTGTTCTGTTTTTGAAGGAAATTTTTTTAAAAATAAATTTATTTATTTTTGGCTGCGTTGGGTCTTTGTTGCTGCTGCACACAGGCTTTCTCTCTATTGCAGCGAGTCGGGGCTACTACTCTTCATTGCAGTGTGCAGGCTTCTCATTGCAGTGGCTTCTCTTGTTGTGGAGCACGGGCTCTAGACGCAAGGGCTTCAGTAGCTCTGGCACAGGGGCTCAGTAGTTGTGGCTCGCGGGCTCTAGAGCACAGGCTCAGTAGTTGCGGCACTCAGGCTTAGTTGCTCCTCGGCATGTGGGATCTTCCCAGACCAGGGCTCAAACCCGTGTCTCCTACCTTGGCAGGCGGATTCTTAACCACTGAGCCACCAGGGAAGTCCTCCCTATGGGTACTTTTAAAGTCTTTTCTTTTGCCTTTGGTGTCATAGTTTCACCAGGTGGGGGAATCTATGGGTGAATTTTTTTTTACTTTTCCTGTTTGGGATTCACTGGGTTTCAGTCTGTGGATTGGTATCTTTTAATCAGCTCTGGGAAGTTCTCAGCCATCATATCTTCAAATACTGCCTCTCTCCCATTCTCTCCGCCTGTGATTCTAGATGGATGATTAGAGCTGCTCACTCTGTCCTCCGTACGTCTTAACCTCTCTTTCCCTATTTTCACCTTGCTGTGTTTTTGCTTCTCCCTTCAGCTGTTTAAAACCCTCCTCTACTGCTAAACCCATCTTTCACTTCTAGGGGTTCTATGTGGTTATTTTCCAAATTCATTTGCTCTTTACTCACTTTTTCCAAGGATCTCTTATTTATTAAAACATAATGGAGCATAATTATTTTGTACTGTTTCTGATAATCCTACTATCTGCAGGTTTTGCAGGTCTGCTTCTGCCACCTGTTGTTTCCGCTGGTTCCTGCTCACAGTGCCTTGTTCTCTGTGATTTTTGACCAAATGGCTCACCTTCCTTGGGACGCTTATCTCAAGAGAAATTCTGTGAAGCCTGGAGGTGGGTTCCTCCAGAAAGGATCTGCGTCTGATTCTGTCGCGGCCTGAGGACATTACCCCTAGCGGAGAAGTACTTTAAACTTTTACAATTTTGCCTGGAGGTTTTCTGAACCACCCAGGCATGTGAACTTGGTTGGCAAACCCAAGTGTATGAATTCTCAGGGGAGATTCCCTCTCCCCTTCCATTTAGGTTCAAATCAGTTTATTTTCTAGTTCTGGGAGTTGGTTGCCAGGGGCGGCGGGGTGGGCGGCTGGTGGAAGGTGTGGTTTATTTCTTGCTCTTCCTCACCCTGAGAGCCCTTTGCGGGTTGCAGCTTTATGGCGTGGGGAGGCGTTCTCTTATTAGTCTCACTTTCCTTGAGCAAGTCAGGGCTTTGAGAGACTCAGCCATGAGAAGACTCGAAAACTGAAGCCTAATTCACCCAATTCAGATTTGCCCTTAAGTCATGGCTGCCTTCCGTGCTCTGCTGACACCCCTGGGCTCCTTCCTTCACTTATTCCTGACCTGGTTACTTCTCTTTCTTGTTGGGTCATGCAGGGATTAAAGAAAACATTTAAAATATTTTATCTAACATTTGTTTTTTTTTTTTTTTTTTTTTTGCGATACGCGGGCCTCTCACTGCTGTGGCCTCTCCCATTGCGGAGCATAGGCTCCGGATGCGCAGGCTCAGCGGCCACGCCTCACGGGCATAGCCGCTCCACGGCATGTGGGATCTTCCCGGACTGGGGCACGAACCCGTGTCCCCTGCATCGGCAGGCGGACTTTCAACCACTGCGCCACCAGGGAAGCCCCATTTGTTATTTTTTTTGGAGGAATGATTGGACCAGGCATCTGGTATACCAGTTGTCAGAGCTGGGTTCCATCTGGGCCCATGTGCTCACTCATTCTCAGGGCCCCCCTGCCCCAGGGTCAGCCACCCACCTAGAGCATCCGCGCCCACAGCTGCACCAGCTGCAGCCTCAGCAGGCCAGCCACTCACCCCTGGACGCGGACGGTGTGGGAGTGCTCTGTGCTGCAGCCTGGCGGGCCGTGAGGGGGGTCGATGGAGACCGAGAGACCACGTTTGCCATGAGCCGAGGCTGGGATGGATACGAGGGTGACTGTGTGGGGCAGGTGGGAGCTGGGGGAATCAGGCAGGATCTGCTCAATGACGGGGGTCACCACAGTCTGGTAGTAGCAGTGTCCGCTGCAAGAGCCACAGGCGGTGGGGACCCAAAGAGCGGGAAGAAAAGTGTGTCAGGACAGTCACCAGCATCACCCCCACCCTGATCCCTCAGCCCCAGGCTCTCTTCTCCTCCCACCCTCCCCTCACTGCTCCCCAAGGGAAGAGGAGGAGCTTGGCTGCCTGATGGGCTGGGAGCAGGAACTGGGCATGCTCAGCCCAGCCTTGCCCCTCTCCGGGGCTCACTCTAGGTTGTCTATGCTCTGTCAGCTGGCCAAGATGAGGCCTGGGGATAAGTCCAGTTCAGCAGGAAGTCATTAAGAGTCCATTCGGGATCCTCAAAAGTCATGCTGCCCTCAAATCCAGCTTTATCAGTGTTGCCATAATAAAGAATTTGTCTGGTCTTTGTCCCTGGCTCCTGGGAAAGAGGCTCTAAATCCTTGGAACAGGAGTATCTTCCTTTTTCTTGAGCCCTTCACACACTTGAGCTAATGTTAATGAGATGACTCAGGCAGCAGGGAGGTGGGTGCCGGTCACCAGAAAGACTGACCACGTGATGAGAGGGCTATGGCTCTGACCCAGCCTGACCTCGAGGAAACTGAGTTCAATCCATGCCCAGTGATTCAATCAATTATGCTACATAATGAAACCCCAATAAAAACTCTGGTGATGCCAGGGAGGACGGGTCACACGTCTTGATTCCATGGGTGGAATGCACAGAAGCTGTGCATTCGAGACCCTCCCGGACCTCGCCCTTTGCGTCTCTTCATCTGGCTGGTCCTGATGTGTAGCCTTTAGTAAAAAACTACAATTGTGAGTATAGCGCTCTCTTGAGCTCTGAGTCATTGAGCGAAGTAGCAAAGCTGAGAGAGCTGTGGGAATCTCTGACTTTGCAGCCAATCGGTCAGAAATGCGAGCAGCCTGGGGACTCCCAAACTTGTGGCCGGTGACTGAAGTCAGGGTGAACTTGCTGGGGACAGGTCCTGAGCTCACAGGGTTGGTGGTAGCTCTGAGGGTTGGTGCCAGAACTGCACAGCAGTGATGTCAGTAAGAAAGCTGATGTCTGTGGGACTTCCCTGGTGGTCCAGTGGTTGAGAATAAGCCTTCCAAGGCAGGGGATGTGGGTTTGATCCCTGGTCGGGGAACTAAGATCCCACATACCGCAGGGCAACTAAGCCCGTGCACTGCAACTACTGAGCCCACGCGCCGCAACTAGAGAGCCCGTGCGCCACAACTAGAGAGAAGCCCGCGCGCCACAACAAAAGATCCCGCGTGTCGCAACTAAGACCGGACGCAGCCAAAATATTAGATAAATATTAAAAAAAAAAAAAACGAAGAGAAAAGAAAGCTGATGTCTGAGGCTTTCTCCACCTGATTGCTGTGTCTTATATTTCCCAGTGGTTTCTACACTGTCACTATGACTGCCCCCCACATGGAAAGGGGAAGGGCCCTGGCGTGGGAGACGTGTGACACGGGGGGGGGGGGGGCACGCCAGGCGCAGGGAGGGGCGGGGCACTCACCAGTAGAGCTTGGAGTGCTCCACCAGAGTGTAGGTGTCTCCATCACCAATGAAGGTCCCACATGTGAGGCAGATGAAGCATTCGGGGTGGTACTTCAGCTCCCCGGCCACCTGGAAGGGGAGTTGGGGGGGTGGGGACAAGCCACCTCAGCAGCCCCTTCAGCCCCCATAGCTCCTCCCCTCGGCCTCCTCTCAGAAGGGCAGCCCCAAACCAACTTCGGGGCAGACAAAGTTGCCTCCATAATAGCGGGCTGAGGGATACAGACAGAGAAACAGGCTCAGGAGGCACAGAGAATCAGAGAACTAGTGAAAAGAACAAGAGAGATGATGGGAGAGAGATCTGGAGCAGGGAAACCTGTGAAAACACATACACATGCACACACACGCACACACACACACACACACACACGTGAGGTGTGTGAGTGGGGGAGGGGTGCTTACCATGACCAGCCCCTTGGTGATGTGCTCTGAGCACCCGTGGCAAGACTCGCCATAGCGGGCCCAGTAGTCCTTCTTGCAGAAGAGCTGCCCATCCTTCTCATAGTACTGGTGTGAAAGGGAGGCACTGCATTCGCAACACCTGGGTGGAAGGGGAGCTGGGGCTCAGAGGGGCCCACCACTCCCACACACCTGGGCCCTTCCAGTCTACAGGCAGCACTAGAGAAAGGTGTACCCTCTGGACGGGAGCAGCCTGTGCTGGGGCACAGGGCTTGGCAAGTGGAGCCGGGGATGGATTCAGCGCCCACCCTCTGCCGTGGTCCCTCAGCCCGAAGCCTTGGTACTATGTGCAGCCTGAACAACCACCCTCAGCAGTGCTGCACCCAGGGCGTCCGGCCCACTTGCTAGACCTGGACTGAGAGGTGCTACTCATCTGAGCCCCCTGTCCCTTGTCGTCGTAAAGGAAGATGGCCAGCGAGGGCAGGCAAGTTACTCTCAGTCACCCACCAGTCAGGCCCAGGGAGGGCTGGAACCTGGGAGCCCAGGATTCAGGTTGGGGGGAGCGGGGCTGAAACACACTGTGAGCCCCACTCTTCCAGTCTAGTCGGCTTCCTCTCCCTCCCCCTCCCCCCACTCCCAGCAAAGTGGAGGCAGCTCTGGCAGCTGATGTAGATGGTGGTAACCTTTCGGCGCTGTGAAGACCTACTAAGTGCTGGCACCTGCCCATTTTCTTGCTTAATAAATTTACTAATTCTCAAAGGCCACCATGAGGCAGGCGTGGCTACCCTCGTTTTAGAGATGAGGCAGATGAACTTAGGAGGGTCTACCCTGCCCAAGGTCACAGAGATGGGCACCATAGGCCCCATGAAGATACTCCCAGTTCCACCAAGATACAAGGCAGGAGTTCAGCTCAGTATAGACCAGTTAAGAGAGAGGATCTCCAGGCTCCCTAGGCTTCAGCCAGCCCCACGAGTGCTGCCAGTCATAAGAACGGGGTTCAGCATAGGCAGCGGGAAGGCCTGGCTGGTGGGGCCCCTGAAGGGCAGATGGGGAGAAATGATGTACAGGCTTCTTTCTATGTGCCACCCCCCAGGCCAGGAGCTAGACCTACATGCCTGACGTCTTTCCCGTCAAGTGTCCTGGTCGGGTGGGGACCAGCAGCTCAGCTAAGCCAGGGTAATAAGCAAATGCAAAAATGTGGGACCCCCAGTGACTGACACCCTCCTCAACGCTGGGCACAAGCCCCACTGGGTTCTGCAAAGCCTGACCCAGGGTCCTGGCATGCACAGGTATGTTTGGGCCAGAGTACACACTGCGCAGAGAACGGCTAGGGGACCCGTCCAGCTCTGCTGCTGTCTGGGTGATGTACCAAGGTCGCAGAGGGATAGGAGGGCCCAGGCTCAGAGCGCATGGTTCAGTGGGGGAACAAACCAGGAGACAGGAGGGCAGGAAAGACTGGGGCTGGGTCAGAGAGCACTGTGCTCCAGGCAGCCGGGAAAGCCTCCGCTCTACCGTAGCCTGCACAGGGCAGCACTCATTGACTGCACTCAATGACTGCTCCTGAACTAGGGAACTGGGGAGGGGAGGGGGGAGGAGGAGGGGGAGGAGGGAGGAGAAGGAGGGAGCGCATAGCAGCAAGAGTGCTGCTGGGACACTGTCCCTTTAAGAGGATCCAGCCAGTTCCCCATTGTCTGGTAGCCTGAGGGGAGGGGCTGGGGACCACAGCTTGGGGCTTTGGGCAGGGGGCAGGCAGGGGAACACAAAATGCCCGGGTTTTGGAAGCCAGGAAGGCGGGGTCTGATGAGCTCTCTCAAAGGGATGTCGAGTGGGGAGGGAAAGCCTCTGGAGGCAGCGCTGGGATGCGGGAGGCTGCAGCGGAAGCAGCGGCTGGACAGGAGCCATGACGTCATCTGTTGCCCCTGCAGCCCTTCCTGCCCCCACAATCGCTGCCGACTGCAGTGGGTGGGCATCTTACCACGGGGCGGGCGACAAGGCAAGGAAGGCACCGAGCCAGGAGGGAGGACACCCGGGGACGGGGAGGTCCCGGCGCAGCCCCCAGGGGGCTCTAACCTAGCAGGAAGGTGCGCAGCAGGAGAGCAGGCTCCGCAAAGAGGCGGGGCGCAGGCAGCGCACGGTGACCTTGGGGAGATACCCCACTCCCTGTGCGGATCGGTGATTCACTTCGCCCTTCCGCTGACCAGACCCACCAGCCACGAAGCGCGTCACAGGAGTGTCACCGCGGGGGTCTCCCCCACAGCCCCAGGCTGCAGGAAGCAGCCCCCCTCCCCCACCTCGGTGGGCGGGTCAGTCGGGGCTCTGGAGTGGCCGCCTTCCCCCCCAGGGAGAGAAAGCTCTTCTGCCTGCAAACTCCTAGTCCTTCTCACGCACAAACATTCGTCACTGTAGCAGCCCTGGAAGACCCCACGTTGCTTCACTCAGGCTCTGTGAGTGCAGTCAGCTCCCTGATAACCACTTCCCTGAAGCCTGATCAGATGTGCCCATGGCCCCCCACGCAGCCTGCACCGCCAGCCTCTGCCATTAACCTGCCGGCTCCCCGAGGTCCCAGACCAAGCACCTACAAACGCTGGTGCCCGAAGAGAACAGAAATGCTTCCTGCCAGACTGGCTCACTCTGTGCACTCAACCAGGAGCAGTTCCCACCCCCAGCGTCCTCAGAACTGCTCCAGGGTGCCCTGGCTCAGCCTCCATCTCAGATAGGGGATCTAGCCCAGGCTCACATAGTAGTTTGGTGGCTGGCGCCTGGGGCCTCAGTGGACCTTTGCCGATGGAAGGCACACAGGAGCCCCTGACTCTGTGCATCCCCTCACCCCTCAGGCCCGCATCGGGCCAGGAGCCAGAGGAGGCAGGTGGGGCAGGACATGCCTGGCTCTTGGGGTGCCCCCCAATGCCCCTGCCCCTACAAAGGGTGTCAAGAGAGTAATACCAGGTACAGCGTAGCCCTCTCCCAGAGCAGCAAAGGCAGAGCCAGGCTTGAGCAGGAGAGGAGGGCACTGTGGGGCTGGAGGGGGGATGAACAGGCCAGGCTGGGAAGTAGTGGAAACCCCTACGGCGACAGGTCCTTCCCTCCCAGGGGTGCCCTCTACCCAGAGCCACATCCCTGGACACCAAGGGTGAAAAAGAGCAGCTGGGGGACCAGCCTCAAAGGAGACCTGTACCAGAAGGGCCAGGAGCCTCAGCGGTGGCCTGCTTCCTCTCGACAGGCGGCCAACAGTGACCAAGGAGTTTCAGTTCTCCTGCCCCATTGCCCGGCCTCAGGTGGGTCTGTCCCACCATGGCCTCCAGCCCCAGCCCTCACACCAGGGGCCCTGCCCGAGGCCTGGGACAGGTGGGGAGGGGGCTTTCCACTTACTTAGCCCCTCGGAGGAAGCAGCATCTTCTCAGGTTCGAGGCCAGCATCCTTTGCTGCTACCTATCGCAGGGGGGCCCCAGAGGCCTACGGGGAGTGCAGGGGTGGGCCGGACAGGCTGTTTCCCTATCCTACTCCAGGCACTCAGGATTGGAGGCTGCAGAGGGAGGGGCCAGCGTGGCCACACGGCAGGGGAGGAGGATGCAGTGATGTGGGTGCAAGAGGACTTGGTCTTAGCTCACAACAGGAAGCAGCTGAAGGGCCTACTGCCTGGGCTCTGGTGCAGGCGGGGAAGCTTGGCCGGCACTGTGTCCTCAGCCCTGCACACC
The DNA here is from genome assembly GCF_949774975.1 of Lagenorhynchus albirostris. NCBI lineage: Eukaryota > Metazoa > Chordata > Mammalia > Artiodactyla > Delphinidae > Lagenorhynchus > Lagenorhynchus albirostris. Next base: position 78,318,889 of record NC_083109.1, read on the forward strand.
CGAGAAAGGCACCCTCCCTGCCCCCCGGCCTCTGCTGTAACAAAGGCACTGGAGCCTCTCTGGGGTCAGGGAGCAGCTGCTTCTTCTGGTGCTGCCCCCGAGGGAACAGAGCTTGACTTCCATGGACAGTCCATCCTCTGCCTGCAAGTCCCCCAAAGAGGGGGGCGTCCCAGCCCAGGCTCCGGCCCCAGTGCCAGCTGTGCACTCAGCCCTCCTCATCCAGGGTCAGCCCAGCCAGCCTCCAGGCGGATGCCACCCGAGTTACGGCAGCCCCAGGGCTCCTGAGCCGCAGGCTTCTGGGACGGGACCTCCCAGAGGCAGCAGCTGGGCAAAGGGAAGCCTGGACCCCCTGGGCCCGGCCACGACCTCCCAGGAGGCTGGAACAGAGAAAGGGGCTGGCTCTGCGGTGACAATGGGCCCACAGCGACTCTGTCGCTGCAAGGCTCTCGGAGCCCAGGGGCTGGTGGCAGCCCCGCTTCACAGCACTGAGATGCTTCCAGGGGCCCAGCAAGCAGCGACTCCTCTCTGAGCTGCTTTCCTGACTGTCAGGGGAGTGAGGACACCGTTGGCCTCAACCAGGTTTGGGGGCTGTTGGGAGGACCACACGCCGCGGGGCCAGAAACACTGTGTAAGTCGTGGAACCATGTGGAAGCCATGGCTCTTACTGCCTGTGGGCCCTCCCTCACTGTGGGAGCCTTCCCTGTGTCCCCACCGCACCGGGGCCTAACCCAACGTGCCCCCTCCCTACCGCCCCCTCCCGGGGCCTCAGCCCTCTGCTGGTTAACAGGGCAGGGACCCCTCCAAAGCTAGGTTCCACGCATCCTGCCCCACTGCTGCCCTTCTGTGGCTTCTGTGGTTGCACGCCTGGCCCTCCCCCATGTCTCCCAAGGCTCTACCTCCCTCCCCACCCCATGCACTGGGGCCCCCAAAGTTCTTCCCTGGATTTCTCTTGGCCTCTTCTCAAATCCCATCCCCCAGCACTGAGTAGGCTGTTGTCTCTGCCCTTCCCACCTCTGACCGGTCTCAGATCACCTCGGCCAGCTTTCGGGAGGACACTGCCTCCCTGGCTAGCCTACTGCACCTCCACCTCAACAAGGACAGGGCACAACTCCTCACCAACACGGCCCCCAGCTCCACCAGAGCCAACAGACCACTGGCCTCCCCTGCACCCAGGGTGAAAAACCAGACTCTGCTGTAGATTCTGCCCCTACCACTCACCAGCCCCCAGCTCCACCCCACAGCCCCTGACTTCTTCAGCTCTGCAGTGACTTGGAGTGAGACAGACATAGGTTCAAGTCCCAGCTCTGGCTGTTGCAACTTTCAGCAAGTTACTTGGTTTCTCCGAGCCTCCATTTCTTACGTGGAAATCGAGTGAATAATGGCCCCTCCTATGGTTATGGTGAAGGTTTAATGAAATGACATTACAAGAGTCACCAATGAATAGTGGCTAATATGACTAATCCTTGCCAAATATCGTCCCTTCTAGATCTGAAACTCTCTCCACTCTTAGTCACTGTCCTATGTCAGGTCTTATGGGCACAGAGCCCCAAACTTTTGACAGTCCCTTCCCTGCCATGTTACCACCATCTGCCCACCGGGATGGCATTTTTCAATAGCACTTCTGCCCACATCCTTCCCCTGCTTTCTGACCCTCTCTGCTGGCTCCCTACTGCCTTCAGAAGCTACTGATCTTGGCATTCAGGGCTCTTCACTGAATCGATTCTAACTTTGCCTCATCATCATGCCTCTCGACTCACTCTGTTCCAACCAGATGAGCTGATCCCGGGCCCTCAACGGTTTGCACTGTCCCACCTCCCTGTCTCTGCCTGTTCAGAGGCCCGTTCCTCCCTGAAGGCCTCCTTCTGAACACCTGATTGGGAACCCCAGGACACGGAGCCCGCCTCTCCTCTGGGCTCCCCAGCCAGTGCGCGTACTGTGTGTTCATTTCACTCACTGGCTGTGTATCTTCGGTCAAGAGAATTAACCTCTCCGTGTTCCGATTCACGGAGACAACACGTATCCAACTATAAGAAGTCCTTAAAACAGTGCCTGGCCCTTCCTAAATTGTAGAAAATGTTAAGACATTTTTATAAAAGAAAAAAAAAATCCTTGTCGGAGCCTCCCACTGCCTAAATTAAACTCCTTCAGCTGGTGGTTGATGCCCTGACCCCAGCTGGGCCTCGCCACTTTACCTTCCCTCCTTTTGGGTGCTTTCCTGCCTGAACTCTGCCGTTTACTGACTGGGCCAGGCCCTGTCACCATTCTACCCTTTGCACCTGCTGGGCCCTCTGTCTGGAGCTGCTTCCTACCACACTTCTCCATGTGGGAAATCTCACATCCCCAGCTCTGGCCCTACAGAGCTATCTAAGGCTACCCCCTGCCCCTGCTTCTCAGGACGGATCCTGGATTGCTGGGCCACCTCTGGGTCCCCATGTGCTCCACCACAGCTCTGGTCCTACTCTCCTACACTTGGGAGTTGGTGTCCGGAGGGAAGGGACTGGTCTTACTGGATATGCATCTTCCAAACTAGCCTGGGGCCCATGAAGGAGGCCCAGCTCCTCCCAAGGCCTCTCTCTGGAGCACCAACACCCGGAAGGCAGGGGTGCACTACCCTCCACTCCTCCCCCACCAAGGAGCCAACAGGCCTTGGTATTACGAGCATAAACGCAAGTCTCGCCTTTTGTCTCCTTTTCTGTCTAGAATGACAAAAAAGAAAGGCCTCCAGAGATCTTCTAGTCCAAATGCTTCATTTCACAGATGAGGAAAACTGAAGCCAAGGACTTGCTGGAAGTCACAACCAGAGATGGCACCAGGAGGGATGGCCACGTCTCTGGCAGGCCTTGCTTAGGGCACCCGAGCTCAGGTCAGCCTGCCCTACCTGAAGCAGTCTGCGTGCCAGTCAGCATTCAGGGCCTGGAGGTACTGGCCATCGTAGATCCTCTGGCCGCAGCTTGCACACACGGGCAACTCGCTTCCTGCAGGGGTGGAAAGGGCGTTAGGAACCATTCTCAGGAGGCGCAGTTTGGCCTGCGCCAACTCCACATGCACCTCCACAAATCCTCCTGTACACACGCAGCGCCCAGGCTGAGCGGTCGCTGTACAGAGCAGGAGAGAGAATGCAGGTCTGAGAGTCTTGCTGAGACCACAGCTGAACTACCGAGCTCCTCTGGGCCTCAGTTCCTCTCTCTGTAAACTGAAGAGGAGGAGCAGGTGTCCGCCAACCCCCCGCAATGGCATCCTTCAGCTCAGGGTCTGGCACGGTAAATGCGGAGAAAGCAAGCAGCACGATTTGGAAATAAGGCAGTGGGTGACGCTCTTGTCACAGCCCCCCTTCCTCTCCTGCCTGCCCAGTCCCTTCAAAGGGCAGGGACTGGACAGGGCTAGGTTGGTGCGTCCTGTACTGAAGCCCCCTGGAAGGCTTGGCTATGCCGTGGCCTAACATGGGGCCAGGGCCGTAGGACTGGGCTCCCAGACACCTGCTCCAGGGAGGCCCGACACCTCTTCAAGACGGCCACTAGGCATGCTTAGTCATCCCTGGGGCCTGACACCCTTGGAGCTGGGTGGGCCCTGGAAGATCTCCCAGCCTGCCCCTTCCCATTGTACAGTTGGGGAGACTGAGCCCTGGAGAAGGTAAGGCTTGCTGGGTCACCAGCCAAGCTCCAAGGCCACAGTCTGCCCCTCCATGAGGACCCAGGGACCTAGGAGCTACCGTAAGGTGGGCCCCTGCTCCAAGTAGGCCTTCAGGGACCTGGGGGAGGGTTGGCAGTAGCCCCAGGGGAGGGCAGGGCTGGAGGAGCTGGCAATAATAGGACTTTTGTTGAACCTGGTGGACCTATGAGATTGCTCGGATGAGGAAACCCAGGAAAGGAGGCCCCGGGGAGAGAATCTTGGGGTCTTCATAACCCTAACTGTCCTGCAAACCCAAGCCTTGGGCCCCAGTAGGGGGAAGGGGCAGAAGAGGCGGCTAGGATGAGAGTCATCCTCCCAGCCAAGACTGATGGCAGGCACTGGGTTTGGTGCAGGGAGAGGGGGTGGGGGCCCCCCATACATCCAAAAGTTCCCCAGAGGCGCATCTCTGCTCTGTCCATTCTGCCCCCAGGCTCCCAACACCAGCACCACGGGCCAACTATGTGGCCCTCAACTCTACAGACGAGGAAACTGAGGCCCAGCAGGCAGCACCTGGCTCAAGGTCACGGAGCCGGCCAAACGCTGGGCTGCGAGTCAGGGCTGAGGCTTTCCCAGCGACTCTTTCTTCCAAGGCCTGTTCCAAGGGATAAGGACGAGCCCCGGGTGGACACAGCTCGCGGATGGAGGCCAGGACTGGGCGAGCTGTGCCTGGGATTCCTCCCGGGTGGTCGTCGGTCGGGGGATGGGAGAAGGCGGGGATGAAAGGGAGGAGGGGCCCTCCGACTGCGGGAGGGCAGCCCACCGGGGCCGAGGAGGGGGAAACAGGGTGGGAGCTTTACAGGGAGGGGCCTGCGGGCTTCGGAAGGACGAGCTCATCCCGGAGGACACAGGGGCGCGGCCTCGCGGCAGACCCAGCCTCCGCGGCGGCCAGGCCCGGCCCCCACCCGTGCTCCGCGCTTCCCCTTCTCCCCCAGCGCGGTGCGCCCGCCCGCCCGGCCCCTTGGTCGGCGCCCCGCCGGCCCGCACCCCGCGCACCTTCCTCTCCCATACGTTCTTCCCTCCAGGTGCAACAAAGTAGCGTCAACCTCATGCACTCGGCGGGGGGCGGGGCCCGGCGGGGCTGGGGCTGGGGGCGGCCCGGGCCCCGCAAGCTCGCCCGCAGTCGCCGCCGCCGCCGCCGGCCCGGGAGGCGGGGGCGGAGAGCGCGGGCCGGGCAGGGATGGGCTCGGGACTCGCGGTGCCGCCGCCGCCGCCGCCGCCTCTCAGACACCGGTTCCGGCACCGGCTCCGCGCCGCGGCGGCCTGGGGAGCAAGCGGAGGGGCGGGCCGGGGCGGGGCCTCGGAGCTGCGGCACGGGGGCGGGGCGGGGCGCGGGCGAGCAGCCGAACTGCCCTGCGCGGCCCCGCCCCGCGCGCTCGGCGGCGCCCCGCCCCGCTCAGCTCCTCCTTTCATTCATTCTTCCTGGAGTGACAACACTCTGCTCCGCGCCACTTGGCCAAGACGCCTAAGCCCAAAGCTGCGGCTTAGGTGGAATGCGTGCTCTGATGCGGCAACCTAGGGGGTGTAGAAGCGACAATTAGGGGCCTCGGTTTCCCTGCGGGGAGCCCCTAGACCCAAGCCTGCTGGATGGGGGCCAAGAACCGAGACCCGACCCGGTGGAGACGTTGTGGATGGACCCTGAGGACTATAGTGGTTGCCTTGGGCAGGGGCGCCGGCCAGGTCCTCTCCTTCTCTGAGGCCTGCAGGGAGGGCAGGCCCCAGCAGGGTTTGCGGGGGAAGGCGATGGCCCACGTTTCAGGCCCTCACCAGCTAGGCAGGGCGCTAAAGGAGCAGCCTCTGGGGGAGACTGTAGCAACCTTGCTCAGGGATTTGCTCCTCCCAGTGCTGGAGACCTGGAGCTGGCGCCGCCCTGCCCGGCGTTCCGGAGGAGGCAAGGCTGAATGGGGTTTTGGCTGAGGGAAGTGGCCAGAGGAATTGGGTGGTCCCCAACGCACAGGTGCTCAGTCCAGCACTGGAAGCGTGGAGCACCCTGCCAACAAGTGGAGAATCCTATCTCCGCGAGGCCCACCGCCCACTGCGTCGTCCTACTGCCTGGGAGCCTATTCGGGGAGAGGTTGAGCCACATGCTTAAGTTCACCCAGTGAACAAGGGACAGAACTGCCCACACTCCAGCTCCAGCCATCAAGTTTGTATAGATTTTTCTCTAGTCAGGGCTTGGGTCCAGTGGCCTACAAGGTGGGACATTCATCCCTGGGTGCAAAACAATTACCTGGGGGAGGGAACAAAATATAATTTTTCTTCCTCCCTCCCTCCCTCCTTCTTTCTTCCCTCCCTCCCTCCCTCCCTCCTTCTTTCTTCCCTCCCTCCCTCCCTCCCTCCCTCCTTCTTTCTTCCCTCCCTCCCTCCCGCCTTCTTTCTTCCCTCCCTCCCTCCCTCCCTCCCTCCCTCCCTCCCTCCTTCTTCCCTCCCTCCCTCCCTCCTTCTTTCTTCCCTCCCTCCCTCCTTCTTTCTTCCCTCCCTCCCTCCCTCCTTCTTTCTTCCCTCCCTCCCTCCCTCCCTCCTTCTTTCTTCCCTCCCTCCCTCCCTCCCTTTTTTTTTTTTTTTTTTTTTTTTTGCGATATGCGGGCCTCTCACTGTTGTGGCCTCTCCCGTTGCGGAGCACAGGCTCCGGACGCGCAGGCTCAGCGGCCATGGCTCATGGGCCCAGCCGCTCCGTGGCATGTGGGATCTTCCCGGACCGGGGCACGAACCCGTGTCCCCTGCATCGGCAGGCGGACTCTCAACCACTGCGCCACCAGGGAAGCCCACTCCCTCCTTTCTTAATATTCAGATTGATGCTGGTGCCCTCATTCTGTCTGCTGGTCAGATGGCCCTAAAGCACTTACAGTAAAGTATCCCAAGGAGGTGTGGAGGTCCTCGGAGGCTGGACAGCAACGTTTTTTGCTTGTTTGTTGCTTTCCTATAGGGTATATATCAGGCAGGGTCCTGGCAGGAAACAGAGAAGCACTCAGCAGGGATTACTGAGCAGAGTTTAATAAAGGGGATTTTACAACGGACTGGGCAGCATTAAGGGAAACCCATGAGGACACTCACGGCCTCAGGAGGTGGCAGCAGGTAGCACCCCTGGGTGAAGGGGCTTGGGAGAGGGCCCCAGTGCAGGGTGCAGGGGGATACTGAGTGGACCTAGAGGGGCTGTGGGCCTGTGCCTGTTAGGTAGAGGAACTCACCCAGGTTTTTTTTTTTTTTTTTTTTTTTTAAAATTTATTCATTTATATATATATTTGCTTCACGCGGGCCCTCTCCAGTTGCAGTGAGCGGGGGCCACTCCTCGCCGTGGCGTGCGGGCCCCTCACCGCGGCAGCCTCTCCCGCTGCGGAGCACGGGCTCCAGGTGCACGGGCCTCAGCAGCCGTGGCACGCGGGCTCAGCAGTTGTGGCTCGCAGGCTCCAGAGCGCAGGCTCAGCAGCGGTGGTGCACGGGCTCCGTTGCTCCGCGGCACGCGGGATCCTCCCGGACCAGGGCTCGAACCTGTGTCCCCTGCATTGGCAGGTGGAGTCCCAACCACTGCGCCACCAGGGAAGCCCCTCTCACCCACTTTTATAACACAAGTAACCCTTACAGAGTAGACTTGTGGCTGCAAAAGAGTCTTGAAAAGAAAGCAGGTTGAAGATGATGCTGCTAGTGCAAGACGAGCGAAAAGACAGAGCTGCCACTTCCCCCTCTCGTCGGACACGTTTCCCGTTTCCTGGTGAAACCAAGGACCAGCTCATCAGATCTGACATATTCGGTCACATTGCTCATCCAAGTTATTAAGTCTTTTTTTAACTGAAAGCAAAAAAGCAATTTTGTACTTTTAATAAATAAAAGCATTTAACTGTTGTTCATTTCATCTTTCGAACATTCTTCTTAAACTCTGCTTTTGCATTGTTATGTGATGAACGTTTTTTATTATTTGTATAGTCAATTATGTATGTAATTTATAAGTGAATGTGTCTATGTGTGTGTTGGGGAACAAATAATAATTTGGGTGTGGGCTTCCCTGGTGGCTTAGTGGTTGAGAGTAGGCCTGCCGATGCAGGGGACACGGGTTCGTGCCGCGGTCCGGGAAGATCCCACATGCCGCGGAGCGGCTGTGCCCATGAGCTATGGCCGCTGAGCCTGCGCGTCCGGTGCCTGTACTCCACAACGGGAGAGGCCACAGCAGTGAGAGGCTTGCGCCACGCAAAATAATAATAATAATTTGGGTGCAAATTAAGAGCTCTGGCTTGGATGCGTTAAGTTTTAGGTGCCTGTCTGCCATCCAAGTGGCAAATATATGTGATATTTGCTCAAAAATATTTTACTGATGGGGTTCGTGATACAAGTTTTCTAGATGAGGGGTCCAGAGCCCTTTGGGAAAGACTCAGTCCAGGTCAATGGTTAGGATTTGTCCAAATTGCCAAATTGATACCTGGCTGAACACAGGCTGGTGACAAGAGGCTCCGTGGGGATACTCACTGGATTAGCCCAAGACTGTGACCCAGGGCAGGGGCCAGAGCCTGAACTGTCCTAGCCTAGGGAGGAAAAGAGAGCTGGCATCATGGGATCCCTGCTGTCAGATGCAGCCTGCCCTCCTTGCCCACTCTGCGTGACATCACCCAGACATGTGGCTCGTTGACTCCCCTGCCCTCTCCTTGAGCTGCGGATGCAAGAACCCAAATATCTACTCAGCATCTCCACTTGGATGGCAAACGGGCACCCCAAACTTAATGCATCCGGATCAGAGCTCTTAATTTGTGCCTGGATCTGCTCCTCTCCCAGTGTTTCTCATCTCAGTAAATGACATCCCCGTCCTTCAGTGGCTCAGCCAAAATTTGAAGGCATCCTCGACTTCTCTCCTCTCTCCCTATTCCTTTTCCTTGCGTTTGATCGATCAATCAGCAAATCCTACTGGCAGATCCTATTGGCTCCCTGTACAAAGCAGATCTAGAATTCTACTTCTCCCTCCACTCTTCTCTCCTCCCTGGTCTAGCTGGGTATACAGTATGACAGCCCCTGAGTCATGCACCCCTGTGACCCTCCAGAGCCTCTGAAGGGTCAAAGTGTGACATTTCCTTGCTTTCAAACCCGAAGCCCTTACTGCAACCTTTATGGGACCTAGTCCCTCGCTGCTTCTTTGCTCATGTTTCTTCTCTCTTTTGTTTTTTCTAGTTAACTACGGTGCACCTCTCTGCTCTTCTAACTTCCCAAGCATGTGTTCATCACAGGGCCTTTGACCTGAGATTAGGTGTCCCCAACCATCCCAGCTAACTTAACATCCTTTCTCACTCTCCGTCTCCTTCCCTGGCTTTTAATCCTCATAGCACTGATTCACCTGACGTTAGAATTAATCATTTATTCACTGTATTCGTTTCCTGTGGCTGTGGTCACAAATTATTTTGCTCACAGTTTTGGAGGCCAGAAGTCCTAACCCAGTGGCTTTGGGCTAAAAACAAGGGCTGCATTCATTCCGGAGTCTCTAGAGGAGAAATCAGTTCCTTCTCCCTTCTGGCTTCTTTTTTTTTTAAAACTGTGTCATCAAAACACATAATATAAATTTATCATCTTAACCATTTTTAAGTGTACGTTTCAATAGTGTTAAGTACAGTTGACCTTTGAATGATTCAGGGGTTAGGGGAACCAACACACGCTCCCCTCCCACCGCTGCCCTCAACACATACACACACACACACACACACACACACACACACACACACACACACACAGTGGAAAATCTGAACGCTGCTGTCTCTGCCTCAAAAACAAAGGAATTGATAAATGACTCACCCAAGACCAGGAAGCAGAAACCGTTTGGAGAGAATCAGGACTCAAGCCCCCGTTCTTTTGATTCTACCTATTGTGATCTCTAATCACACACAAACTTTTCCCCACACTTAAAGACCTGTAAAATGAAAATACAAGTGTTATATTTATTGAAAAAAAATCTGCATATAAGTGAACTCTCCCGGTTCAAACCAGCGTTGTTCAAGGGTAAACTGTACATTCACACTGTTGTGAAACAGATCTCCGAAACTTTTTAAACTTTTCTTTAGTTCTTTCTTTATATGGAATATAGTTGCCTTACAATGTTGTGTTAGTTTCAGGCGTACAGCACAGTGAATCAGTTATACATATACATTGTCCACTTTTTTTTTTTTTTGTGTGGTACGCGGGCCTCTCACTGTTGTGGCCTCTCGCGTTGTGGAGCACAGGCTCTGGACACGCAGACTCAGTGGCCATGGCTCACGGGCCCAGCTGCTCCGTGGCATGTGGGATCTTCCCGGACCGGGGCACGAACCCGTGTCGCCTGCATCGGCAGGCGGACTCTCAACCACTGCGCCACCAAGGAAGCCCCATTATCCACTTTTTTAAAAGATTGTTTTCCCATACAGGTCATTACAGAGTCCCCAAATTTTTCATCTTGCAAATCTGAATCTCTGTACCCATTAAACAAACTCCCTTCTTCCCCTCCCCCAGGCCCTGGTGACCACCATTCTACTTTCTGTTTCCATGAATTCGACTACTTTAGATGCTTCCTATAAGTGGGATCACACAGTATTTGTCTGTGACTTCCTTATTTCACTTAGCATAACGTCCCCTAGGTTCATCCATGTTGTAGCATGTGGCAGGATTTCCTTCCTTCCTTCCTTCCTGTATTTATTTATTTATTTAGGATTTCCTTCCTTTATAAGGTTGAATAATATTCCACTGTAGATATACAACACATTTTCTTTATTCATTCATCTGTTGTTGGATACGTAGGTTGTTTCCACAGCTTGGCTATTGTGGATAATGCTGCAATAAACACGAGAGTGCAAATATCTCTTCAAGAGAGTGATTTCATTTCCTTCAGTTATATACCAGAAGTGGAATTGCTGGATCATATGATAGCTCTATTTTAATATTTTTGAGGAACCTCCACACTGTTTTCCATGATGGTTGTTCCAACTTACATTCCCACTAGCAGTATACAAGGGTGCCCTTTTCTCCACATCCTCTCCAATGCTTATCTTTTTTTTTTTTTTTTTTGATAATAACCATTTAAACAGGTAGGGGGTGATATCTCATTGTGGTTTTTTTTTTTTTTTTGCGGTACGCGGGCCTCTCACTGTTGTGGCCTCTCCTGTTGCAGAACACAGGCTCCGGACGCACAGGCTCAGTGGCCATGGCTCACGGGCCCAGCCGCTCCGCAGCATGTGGGATCTTCCTGGACCGGGGCACGAACCCGTGTCCCCTGCATCGGCAGGCAGACTCTCAACCACTGTGCCACCAGGGAAGCCCTCATTGTGGTTTTGATTTGTATTTGCATGACCTGGTCACTGGTGATACTGAGCACCTTTTCATATACCTATTGGCCCTTCATATATGTTCTCCTGAGAAATGTCTGCCTAAGTTCTTTGCTTATTTTAAAATTAGTTCTTTTTCTTTTTAAATGTTGAGTTTCTTGAGTTCCAGATATGTTTTGGATCTTAACCTGTATCAAATGTATGGTCTGAAAAGATTTTCTCCCATTTCATAGGTGGTCTCTTCACTCTGTTGATGGTTTCCTTTGCTCTGTGGAAACTTTTTAGTTTTATGCTGTCCCACTTGTCCATTTTCACTTTTGTCATCTGTGCTCCTAGAGTCATATGCAAAAAATCATTGCCCAGACCAATGTCAAGAAGCTTTTTCCCTGTGCTTTCTTCTAGTAGTTTTATAGTTTCAGGTCTTACGTTTGTCTTTAATCCATTTTGAGTCGATTTTTGTGTTATGGTGTGAGATAAGGGTTTAGTTTCCTTCTTCTGCATCTGGATATTCAGTTTTTCCAGCACCATGTATTGAAGAGACTATCCTTACCCCATTGTGTGTTTTTGGTGCACTTGCTGAAAATCAGTTGATTGTAAATGCATGGATTTACTTCTGGGCTCTCTATTCTGCTCATTGGTCTCTCTCTCTTTCTCTCTCTTTATTACGGTAGCTTTGTAATATATTTTGAAATCAGGAAGTGTGATGCCTCCAGCTTTATTCTTCCTGTTCAAGATTGTTTTTGTTATTTTAGGTCTTTTGTGGTTCTACATGAAATTTAGGATTGTTTGTGGGAGGATATGGACTGAAGACCTCCTATTCTGCCATCTTACTAATGTCATTTCTCTGTAGTTTTCTCTTTTTGTAGTGTCTTGATTTTTTTTCTTTAATTAATTTATTTTATTTTTGGCTGTGTTGGGTCTTCGTTGCTGCACACGGGCTTTCTCTAGTTGCGGCGAGCAGGGGCTACTTTCGTTGCAGTGCACAGGCTTCTCATTGCGGTGGCTTCTCTTGTTATGGAGCACAGGCTCTAGGTGCGTGGGCTTCAGTAGTTGTGGCCCGTGGGCTCTAGAGCGCAGGCTCAGTAGTTGTGGCGCACGGGCTTTGTTGCTCCGCGGCATGTGGGATCTTCCCGGACCAGGGCTCGAACCCGTGTCCCCTGCATTGGCAGGCGGATTCTTAACCACTCCACCACCAGGGAAGCCCTCTTCTTGTAGTGTCTTTGTCTGGCTTTGGTATCAGGTTAATGCTGGCCTCTTGGAATGAACTTTGAACTGTTTCTCCTCCTCAATCTTTTGGAAGAGTTTCAGGAGAATTGGTATAAATTCTTCTTTAAATATTTGGTAGAATTCACCAGTGGAAACCATTTGGTCCTGACTTTTCTTTGTTGGGAGGATTGACTACTGATTCATTCTCCTTTCTTGTCATTGGTCTCTTCAGATTTTCCATTTTTTCACAATTCAGTCTTGGCAGGTTGTGTGTTTTTAGGAATTTATTCATTTCTTTAGGTTATTCAATTTGTTGGCATACAATTCTTCCAGCTTCTTTTAAGGATACTTGTGATAGCATTTAGGGCCCAGCAGGATAATCTCCCATCTCAAGATCCTTAACTTAACCACATCTGCAAAGACTCTTTCTCCATATAAGGTAACTATTAGGGGCTAAACTGCATCCCCCCTAAAATTGTACGTCGAAGTCCCAGCCCCCAACACTTCAGAATGTCACTGTATTTGGAGATAGAATCTTTAAAGAGGCAATCAGGTTAAAACAAGGTCATCAGAATGGGCCCTAATCCACTATGACCGGCGTCCTTATAAGAAGAGGAGAGTAAGAGACATATGCACAGAGGAAAGACCATGTGAGGACACAGGGAGAAGACAGCCACCTACATGCCAAGGAGAGAGCCCTCAGGAGAAACCAACCCTGTGGACACCTTGATGTTGGACTTCCAGCCTCCAGAACTGTGAGAAAACAAATTTCTGCCACCCAGCCTGTGGCAATTTGCTATGACAGCCTGAGCAGACTAATAACAGTAATATTTACAAGGTTTCAGGGATTAGGACCTGGATATCTTTGAAGCTATTATCAGCCTAGCACATTTGCTTGCCATTACCATCTTTCTACCAGGGTGTATAACTAATGAAAGCAGGGAGTTTAAACTTTTTATTTTTTTGCAGTACGCGGGCCTCTCACTGCTGCGGCCTCTCCCATTGCGGAGCACAGGCTCCGGATGCGCAGGCTCAGCGGCCATGGCTCACGGGCCCAGCCGCTCTGTGGCATGTGGGATCCTCCCTGACCGGGGCACAAACCCGTGTCCCCTGCATCGGCAGGTGGACTCTCAACCACTGCGCCACCAGGGAAGCCCTCAACTATTTTGATCTCAAAACAATGTCCATCCTTAGGGAGTTGCATTCTGGTGGGGAAAGTCAGACAATAAACAAAGACGCAAAGTATACTGCGCTATGTGGTGACATGATGGGTACTGGTGATGGGTGCTCTGGAGAAAGAGAAGGCAGGGCCAAGTCATTGGTCTCCCAAGTGGGGGAGGAAGGTATAGTTTGTAATTTTATTTAATTATTATTTTTATTTTTGGCCGCACCGCATGGCTTGCAAGATCCTAATTCCCTGACCAGGGATTGAACCTGAGTCCTTTGCAGTGAAAGCTCGGAATCCTAACCACTGGACCTCCAGGGAACCCCCTATAGTTTGCAGTTTTAGAAAAGGGGTCAGGGAAGGACTTTCTGAGAAGGTGACATTTGAATCAAGACCTGAAAGAGGTGAGGATGCCAAGCATGTTGATAAAGGAGGGAAGAGCTTTCTGGGCAGGAGAGACAGCAGGTGTGGAGGCTGCAGAGGGGTGGCCTGCTGCCTGCAGGGAAGGGAAGAGGGCAGTGTAACCACACGGCCTGGCAGGGGGCCGAGTAGCAGGGTGCTGGTCAAACAGCCGGTCAGAACAGCTGGGCCAACTCAGGTAGGGGCTCCTCGGCCATTAAAAGGCCTCTGGCTTGGGCCCCGAATGAGACGGGAGCCACAGCAGGATTTTGAGCAGATGTGTGACCTGAGCTGACTTATGTTTTAAAAGGATTGTTTCGGCTGCTGTGTGGAGAGAAGGCTGAAGGGGAGCCAGGGCAGAATCAGGGAGCCGAGCCTGGAAGCTGTGTCAGTCCTCCGGGCAAGAGCTGCTGGTGGACCAGGGCCTGGGGGTGGGAGGAGTGGTTGAACTCTGGTTATCTTCTGAAGGCAGTGTCCCAGGATTTGCTGGTGAATCTGGTGTGGGCAGTGGGGAGAGAAGAGGGCTCCAAATCTGCTGGCCTGAACCACTGGAGCTGCTGTTTACTGAGACGGGGAAGGTGGGGAGGAGAGCAGATTTTGGTGGGGGTGGGCGGACCCATGCTACGCAGGAGTATGAGACTTCCAGGTGGAGATGTTAAGAACTGGCCTTGAACGTGCAAGTCCAGAGTTCAGGGGAAAGGTCTGCGCTGGACGTGTCAGTTTGGGAACTGCCAACGCATACGTGGTATTTAAAGCCATGAATTATGAGAAATAGAAGCAGGGAGGCGCCAGGGCTGAATCCTGGGGCTGGCCAACTTTCGGAGGCTGGAGAGCTGCAGAGGGATGAGCAAGGGATCTTTTGTTTTGTTTTGTTTTTTGATTTATCTTTTCTATTTTCAGGACTTTCTCCCATAGACCTGCATCATCCAATACTGTGGCTATTTACATTTAAAAATTTAAATTAAAAAACAAAATTAAAAATTCAATTCCTGGGCTTCCCTGGTGGCGCAGTGGTTGAGAGGCCACCTGCCGATGCAGGGGACACGGGTTCGTGCCCCGGTCCGGGAAGATCCCACATGCCGCGGAGCGGCTGGGCCCATGAGCCATGGCCGCTGAGCCTGCGCATCCGGAGCCTGTGCTCCGCAACGAGAGAGGCCACAACAGTGAGAGGCCCACGTACCGCAAAAAAAAAAAAAAAAAATTCAATTCCTCAGTCTCACTAGTCATATTTTTAGAGCTCAAGAGCCCACGTAGCTAGTGGTTACACACCGGACACAGCAGATAGAGAACATTTCCGTCATCACAGAAAATTCTGTGGACGGTGCTGCTATAGACCAACTCACACTGACATGTAGGAAAGATACGTACACACAAATGTCCAGGACAGCATTGGTCATAATAGCAAAGTGATTAAATAAATACAACAGATAGAGTTACTGGTATGTTAACTCCATGAGGAAAGGGATTTTTGCCCATTTTGTTTACTACTGTATATTCAGCTTCTAAAACAGTACCTAGTGCATGGTACGTAACTCCATAAGTATCTGTTAAATGAATATACAGCTGATAAGGAATGATCTTTGAAACATAGTTTTGATTAAAATAACACCAAGATGCAACAATTAAAATAACACCAAGATGCAACTAATATGTGTATATGTTTGTGTATGATGAATAGATGTCTCTGGAAGGCAGGGCGACCAAATATCCCAATATGCCTGGGGCTGAGGGGTTTCCCAGGATGAGCAAGGGATCTTTTTGCTGAACAAGTGAATGAATGAATGAATCTGGTTTGCCACTACTCTTGGGCAGGCTGTCACTCCTCACTGACTGTCACAGCAGCCCCCCACCCCGTGGTCTCCTTTAACCTACCCCCTACCCGCTTCTGATCCATCCTTCTCCTTTCCTCGGCTGTGCTCCCTCCCACCAGGCACTCGGAACCTTCACAAGGCTGCCCTTCCTGCTGGAAAGGTCTGACCCTCCCTACTCCCTGCTCTATTCTCTGCCTGGTAGATTGCTTCCTGTGCTCTACTGTCCTCTGGGAAGCTGTCCCTGAGCATTGCCCCACCCCCTTGCTCTTTCCACAGGGTCCTTGTGCACAGGTGCACGGATACCCATACTGCCGTCTGCTGCTGTCTGCACGACAGACTCCACCTGCACTCCCAACAAACAGCTCCCTTGCCATCCTTCTGGCCTCCACGAGTGCCCACTGGCCATGGGGTTCGCTCTGATGCACACATGAGGCCATGTGGGCCCTGGAAGTGGACTTGGTGGTCTGGGGAGGAAATTCCAGAATCTGGTACCCAAGAGTGTGCTCTAGAAGGGAGTTGTGGGCTCTAGAAGGGACCTGTGGGCTCCAGGGGGGCACGTCCCCATACTCTATGGATTTGTAGCCCTGAGGGGAGGGGGACAACCCTGGGGAATTGGGGCATCCAAGGGTAGTCCAGAGTCTCCTGTTGCCACCTGCAGAGTGTCATTTGCTTTGTTTTGTAAAGAAGTAAAGTGGTGCCCTGGTGGCCATGTGTGACAGTGAGTCTTCCTTAAAGGGGACGTTTAGAAGGAAACATCCATCTGTGTTTCTTAGGTCGGGCCATTTCTTTTCTCTCTGCAAGGCTGTTCACCAAGGCCAAGCGTTTGGTCTGGACAGAAGGGTCATTTTTGTTTCCTCCATCTGTCCAGCTGTACTCTCAGCATCTAGAGGCCAAGGATTTGGGCCTAAGGGGTGAGGGCTGGGGAAGTGTCTGGGTGGGTGAACCCACATCCTCAGAGGAATGAGACCCACTGTGGGTGGACGTGTGTAGGGCTGGCCGCTCTGCTTCCCCTACAAAGGGATTATCATTATGAAAGGACAGGCTGAACTAGGAGAAGGATTAATTCACCAGAAGCCAATGGCAGGTAATTGGCAGCCCCCTAAATACATCTTGAACAGGTTCCCAAGGCCGAGCCCTGTTCCCTACCCCGACCAGGAGCTGAAGGCAGATGAGGGATTACAAAGGAGGCCAAGACAGTTTCCTTAAAAGGTTTTCATTTATTAGTCTTTTCTGAAGCAGTTAATTGTCTTTTCTTATTTAAAAAAAAAATGTGTGTTTCACTCAGAGTTATACCAAAGCGATTAAAATGAATCTTCTACTGGGGGTGTAGCTCCCCAGATCAGAAAAAAAAAAAAAGAAAAGGTTTTTTTTTCCCCATAAACCACAAAAATAAAACCAAAGGAGAACATCAACAGTCAAAAATAATCCCCAAACATCCAGGACAAAAAATAAAATATTTATTGATCTATCACAGCGAGACACAAAGAGATGGGCGGGGCAGGGGGGGATATGCTCTGAAGTACAGGGGCTCCAGGGGGGGGGACCGGGGATACAGTACTGCGTGGGGGGAGACCCAGTATGCGAGGGAGATTCCTGCTGCCCCAGTCGGGACAGCCCCTCACAACCTGGGCTCGGGGCCCCTACGTAGGGGTGTATGTGGTAGGGCAGAGGCAGGGCACAGGCTGCCATGACAGGTTAATCGAGTTGATGGTAGGGGCACCCAGCCAGCTAGCGGTGCCGGGCAGCCAAATGGGGACCAGGACAGATGGACGGATGGGCATATGGGCGGATGAATTCCACAAGAGCAAGAGGGCTATTCCCAATGGGGGGAATCTTCCGACCTGAAGGTGCCCCAGACATGGGGAATAGCCATTGGTAGGGGAGAGGGGGCCAAGGGGGCCAAGAGATGGTGTGACCGAATCCAGCTTGAGGGTTTCGATGCTTGGGTACCAACTGGACTGCAGCCAGAGGTGGGTCCTGGTGGGCAGGGGGAGGCGAGACTGCCCAGGAAGTGTCTGCACCATCTTCAGAGGAGCCCCAGGGAAGGGGTTCCCTGAGGGGCTGTCCTTCCCTCCTCCCTCCCCGCAGGGAGAATGAGAGCACCTGTACGTAGCACCAAGTTCCCCTGGAGATGGAGTGTGTGGAGGGAGAGCTCCTGGGTGGGAAGGGGGTGGGGGCAGGGGCCAAGGCCACCCACCCCTTGCCTCTGAAGGAGGGGGCTTCCAGGAGCTCACTTGGCCACCACTCTCTTGTTTGCTTGCCCTGTGGATTTCCAAGGCCACCCTGCCTGCCCTGTTCCCTCCTGGGGTGGGAACTTAGGAGGGGGCATGGGATGGGGGGGTCACGAAGGGTTTACATTCTCCACCAAGCAGTAGCACCAACGTTGATGAGGTCGTGAGTCAGGGGTCCTTGGAAGCTCACTTTCTCTTCCGGCCACAGGATTTCCCCAGGCAGGCCCCAGCTGGGTGCGGGGAGGCACACGCAAGGGTCAGTCTTGGTTACTTCTCAAGCCCTTGCCCACTCCCCCCAACTCCAAGCTGTTCTTAACACCCACATCATCACAGCGGGGAACAGAGGCTCCAAGAAGCCACGGGAAGCCTGGACACGACCCCAGGCCACTCTCTGAGCTCTTCGGCTGTACAAACTCCCACTGAGCAGGTGGGTGGTAGCAGGACTCCTGCCCTCTCGGGCGGAGGGTCTGATTGGTTAACCTTATTTCAAATCATCAAGGCACAGAAGTCTGGTAGTAGGGCCTGGGGTAGCGCCTACCCCTGGGGGAGCTCGATGTGGCTCATTACTGCCACCTGGTGGCAGTGAGCACCATCTTTCTCTCTCTCTGTGAAGCTCATCCAGGGTGTTTGTTGGGAAAGAAAGCCAACAAAAAGAGCTTGTGTGACAGGGCCACAGGCACCAGCTGGTGCCTGACTGAGAGCTGGGCGCCGTGGACGAGGTCAGGCTGCTCTTGCCTCTGCCTCTCCCTGCCCTGGCCTGGGCTGTCTCATCTGCTCAGTGGGAAGCAGGTTGGGGGCGTGGAAAGGGGATCCGCAGCCTGAGCTGGGTACAGGTGCAGAGCTCGGGCTTCTCTGGGTCTCTTTTGGGCATCATTGGGAAATGCCTGGGGGGTGGTGATCAGACCCCACCCCACACACTGCCAGAGACACATCTGCATCTTGGAGCAAGGGTGTGGCTCTGGGCCGCCTCTGCCCACCCTGCCGGGTCCACCCCTCTGATCCCCTGACTCCGGGGCTCGCTTTTTTGTCGCCTCCATCCTCTCTCTCCTTCTCTGCCCCCCCTCCCAGCCCCTCGCTCCTCCCGCAGGGGCGGGTGTGGGTACCAGGGAGGGAGGGGCGGCCAGGCCTGGCCTGGATGAACCTGGAGGGTCCTGGGCCCACTCTCAGCTCTGCGTGTCTGTGTCGCAGGTAGAAGAAGGGGTGGGTAAGGTGTCCAGCTCTGCCCCAGCCTCCCCACTCCCTGCCAGGCCTCGTCTGACGTGCTGCCCTCTCTCCCAGGCTGATGGACCCCATCACTCTGCCTCTGCCCAACACCCACCCCCTCACCCCCCGCCCACTTCCAGGGGCTGAGTCTCTACTCACCTTGGTATCCCAGGGCTCCCAGGGCCCCTCCGTAGGGCTTGGGAGGTTTGCCTGTGGAGGGAAGGCCAGGATTGGGGAGGAGGCCAGGCCTTCCCTCCTCTCCCAGACAACCCCTCCCCAGCCCCTCCACATGCCTCCATCTTGTAGCAGCGGGTTCCAAAGGCCTCTCTGACCCCGGCCCGACCCTCCTGTCCAACCTCGCCCCTTGCAGATGGCCTGCTGCCTATGGAGGACTGAGCAGCTCTGCGGCACCTTCTCCCACCACAGTCAGACCCTGGCCACGCTTCCCGGGGGCAGCCTTACGCCCACTGACAGGCTCCAGCTCAGCCTCCCTGACCACCTGCTTGAACATGGCTTGTGCTTCCCTACAGTTTCTTTCCTTTTCTATGGGACCTTGTCAACCTCTCTGGTTAGACCCTGAGACCCGGGCTGACCCAGGTCCCTGTCTCACTCCTGGTGCCCAGTCGAGTGCCTGGCTGGGAGCCCCAGGAATCGGGGTCCCCATATCCCCACGTCCCAGGGCTGACTTCAGCTTCTGTGATTCCCCGTGGGGCTCCCTCGGGTCCCCACGCCCAGGGCCAGCCCAGGGCCGTGGCTGCACTAGCCGCTCCCTCAGCAGGATCTCAGGGCCCTGCTTGAAATGGGGCCCCTCGTTCTTATGATAGACTCACCGCCAACTCCCAGGCCCCCGGCTCCGCCACCTACAAGGCACGGAGAGGGGTCGTGAGTGTGCCCACCTCTGGGGTGCCCGCCAAGCCCTGCCGGGCAGCCTGGGCCTCGTCTGAGGGGGGTCAAGTTCTGGGCCTGGCTGTTGGAAGCCCTTGGCTCTGCCTCTACCAGTGACTGTGTGACCCTGAGCGTGTCCCTGGCACTCTCTGAACCTCAGTTTGCCTCATATGGACGTGGTGTGTTGGAAGAGCTGATGCTCCCTGGCCTGGCACAGGAGGGAGAGGAGAAGGGGAAACCCAACTCTGTGCAATCTGAGGGCGCGGGGTACCCTTCGGGTCCTGGCTCAGCCCTTCTGAGCAGGAGATGAACCAGGGAAGGAGGAAGGATGGGGCCCAGGGCGGGGGAGCCTGGTCATACCTGGGAAAATAGGAGACAGTCCGAAGCCAGGCCTTGCTGCGACACCTGCAGGAGGGGTTTGGGGTTGGTGGGGGGCAGGGCCCACCCCAGCCTTGCCACCTATTGCCTCTCTGACTAGAACCACCTCCTCCCACTGCCCCCTATCCGCTGCCGCGGCAGCTTTCTTAACACAGCTGGTCCCCTGCTGGCATCCGGGGGTGCAGCTCCGTGGCCTCAGCTCGCCGGCCCGGTGTCTGAGCCACACGTGTCCACCTGACCCTGAGGCCTGCCCCTCTGCCCAGGATGCCTCCTTTCCTGGACTGTCCCCTCCTCCCTCTCTCTGTGTCCCTGTGCCAGATGCAGCTTCAGGGCCCCAGCTGCTAGGCAGCCAGGCCTCCTCCAGGGCCGGCCAGAGCTCAGGATTTCACAGCAGAGGTGGTCCCTACCTCCAGCTGGGAATGGCCTGGCGGCGCCTAGGAAACCTCCAAGGCCAGCGGCACCTGAGAGGAGGGCAGATGTGGGTGAGGACGAGCCACAGTTTAAGGGACCCTGAGCATCCCCTCTGGGGTCTGGGGTCAGGGATCTCCTGGATGGGCCTTCAGGGGTATTGTGAGCAGGACGGAGGCCTGCGCCGGGGCGGGGACCGGGCAGTGGGGGCGGGGTCTAAGCAGCCTGCAGGCCTGGGCAGGGGGCGGGGACAGGGCAGTGGGGGCGGGGTCTAAGCAGCCTGCAGGCCTGGGCAGGGGGCGGGGACAGGGCAGTGGGGGCGGGGTCTAAGCAGCCTGCAGGCCTGGGCAGGGGGCGGCATCGGGAGCAACTCACCAAATTTGGCTGCTTTAGCAGCTGCAGCTGGGGGCACACCTGGGGAGATGGCGCGCGTGAGGGCCCAGGAATATCTCCTCCCTCCCCAAGTCATGTCCCCCTCCTGACCTGCTCACCGATCTGCCATCAGCCTACTGACTCATCCTTCCACCATCCCTCCACCCCACCTTCATCCGTCCATCTTCCCAGAAGTCTTTATTAAGCTCCTACTGTGTGGCCAGTCTTGTGGCGTACACGGGGTAAGAGACTTCAGGCCAGGTCAGGTAGGGAGACACAATGATGACCCAAGAGAGAGAGAAATGTTAACATAAGGTCCACCATGATGGCAGAGACTTTGGGAAAGTAATTTCCCTCCAAGCTTTGCTTTTTCTTCTCTGGAAAATGGGCATAATCATCACTATCCTAATGAATTCCCCCTTGAGGTGGTTGGGTGAATTGAAAGAGAGGGAGAGTACTGGGACATCCAACTGCAAGGGGCAGCCCTCGCTAAGCCTGCTCAGGCCCCTGTAAATGCTGCAGGAGCCCAGAGAAGGGGGCGGCCATGCACTCACCGATTCCAGAGTACCCCTTACCTCCAAGGCCCACGGCCCCTGGGACAACTCCAAGCCCTCCAACTCCAAGTCCTCCAACTCCGAGCCCACCGACTCCCCCCAACCCTGAGGAGAGAGCTGTGCATTAATCCCCGCAAGTGAGAGCAGCTGGTCTGTCTGCGGTGGGGTGTGGGAGGAGGTGGGGGCTGTGGGGAGATCATCCCAGGACCCAGGTGGAGCCTGAGCCCCCAGGGCCTTGGAGGGTTAGTGGGGCCAGGAGGTGGGCCGGGGCCCTGGGAGACGATGCCCCTGAGGGCCTCAGGGACAGGTCAGGGAATATGCGCTCCATGGTGCGTGGTCAGAACCCCTCCCCTCCCGTCAAATCCTAGCAGCCTGGCGGCAGCCCCGCCTCCTGTACTCACCAAATTGGGCGGCTTTGGCAGCAGCTTTGGCGGCCGCAGCCGCAGCCGCAGCATCAAGTCCGGCTCCTGGGGACACAGAGAGGGCTCAGGGAGGGACTCTCCATGGGTCAGTCTCCCTCCATGCCCAGCCTGTCCTGGGGTTTCAACTCACCTGCCACACCACCTGGGACACCGGCTCCACCAAGATCTCCAAGCTCTCCAAGGGCCCCGACCCCTGCTCCTGTGCAGAGAGGACAAAAGGTCAATCCTCCCCTTTCTGAAGGACGGGGTCTCCCGGCCCCAGGGCTACTAGGCAAGTAGACAGGTGGCTGAGGCCACATGACCTAGTGGAAGGAGTATTGGACAGAAATCCATAACCAGACACCCAGGTCTGAGGTCCGGTTCTGCCCTGACGCATCGGGCAAGGGCACACCCCTTGAGCCTCAGCCTGCCTGTCTCCTCTCCTTCCTCCCGGGCTGGTGCTGGGACCTGCAGGTGGTCACAGTGGTGGCTGTGGCCACAGGCTGCCAAGGGTGGAAGACTAGTCTCAGGTCCTGACAGCCCTGGGTTTGAATCTGTTTTCTCCACTCATCATAGCTGTCACCTCTCTGAGCCGCAGAGTTGCATCTCTATAAAGGAGATGATGATCCTTACTCCTGCTCACCTGTAGGTGTTTGGATAGTGAAAGGACCTCTGAGTGTGAACCACTGTCCAGTACAGAGCTGCCAGCAGCAGCAGCAGCAGGAGTTATAGCTAGCGCTTTAGGGGGACACTCGTGGTCCGTGTGTCACACATATCAGACTGCTCCGGGCAGCGGGAAACGTAGGCACTATTAGCCCCATTTCGCAGATGAGAAAACTGAGGCACAGCAGTGGTTAAGCAATGTGTTCACGGTTTCATGGGCAGGAAATGACTTCAGAGCCAGAGGCCTTAAGTGCTCTGTTTCCCTGGCAATGGCTGACGAACTCAGGCCGGCAGAGCCGCCAGCGAGGAACAGGAGAGGGGCCTGTGGGTCATCAGGCCCGCCGTGGGCGGGGTCTGAGGAAGCTGGGATTTTCCGAGGTGGAAACTAGCCCCACGTGGACCAGCCAGGCCTGGTTGGCAGTTCCCTGGCGGAGGCCCCAGCCCAGATCCCAGGAGGCCGGGAATGCAGGGGGACATAGACAGTGTGGATCTGGCCAGGCGGGGCTGCCCGAATGCCAAATGTGGGGGGAGGGCAGGTCTGCCACGTCCTCGTGGCTCGTGGCGGGCGCGGTCATGCTGACAGGGAGGCAGGGGCCCAGATGAGGAGTCCTGGCTTTGCTGGGACAGCAGCCCTGGCCCCTCCCTGGCCTTGGGCCCCATGAAATGGTCAGGGCCTGAGGGGTCTTAGCGACCATGGTCCTCACCAAAGTGAAACTGCCCCCAGGGGGGCTGGAACTGTGAAGGGCGGTTTGGGTTGTCCTAGGGCTGGAGGCACGCTAGGCATTTAGTGGGCAGGAGCCAGAGTCTGCTGAACCATCATTGACACTTCCTAGAAACTGCCTTTTTCCATCCTGACCATCCCAGTCCTGCGCTGTAGGCTCCAGGCATTGGGCCCTGGCCCAGGGAGAGGGGAGCTGGGTGACCAGGTGCTGTCAGGGATGGTGTGTGGGGTGCACTCACCAAACTTGGCAGCTTTAGCTGCAGGCAGGGCTCCGGGTACTGCGGAAAAGGGCAAAAGGAAAAGTGGGGTGGTCAGCAGCTGAGCTCTGTGCCTGGGGATTCTGCTTCCTCCAGGGAGCCCTCCTTGACTTCCTCAGCCTTCTTTGCTTCTCTCAAAGCCCTGAAGCTGTGGCTCTGCAGCCAGGAGCTCACCCAGCCAAGTACAGAGCTTCAGTGTCTAACTGTGCCTCTACCAGTCTGGTCTGTGGGTGCTTGAGGGCTGAACTGTGCCTCCTCCTTCCATCTGTCCCCTCCCGTCTCCTCTAGGCCCGGCATGGTCTGCCTGAGGCTGGACATAGAGCAGGCTCAGTAACTAGCAGACGAAGAGTTAGAGTTCCTAGTGACCCTCTTGCCACAGCACACTGCCGAAGGGGAGCCAGGCTAGCCCACACACACCACTGGCCCCAGGGCCCTCCAGCCTCCTTCCTTGGGTGGTGGGCTTCTTCTCAGTTTGGAGCCCTGGCACCCGTCCACTGAGGAGACAGAAACGCTGATATCTGGCAGCAGAGGACCTTTTGCCTGGCCTGCCTGCGTCTGTTACCCCAGTTGTCTCTAACTGCTCCGGAGAACATAACGGGGAATTTATTGCACATCTCTGAGTGGAGGGGACATGCTGGGAGGAGAGGTCTCCCTCCTCTGAGGTCAGGGGTCTTTCTGTTCAGCCCCTAGAAGGCCCCTCACCTGCACCTGCCCCAAATCCAGGAACACCAACACCAACTCCAAGTCCAGGAACTCCAACACCGGCTCCAAATCCGGGAACGCCGGCAGGAAGCCCAGCGGCAGCCCCTGGGGGAGATGGGGAGTGGGGTGACGGCAGCAGGCAGGGAACAGGCCCTTTTGGGGGTGTCCGGCTCAGGGAGCTGAGTCAGACCCCAAGGAAGGGGCCCAGACCCCCTTAATCTGCCCTCTACGCTGCCACAAGAATGGTCTTCCTAAAACTCTCACTGACCACCAAGTCCAGCCCTTCCCCAGGCTGGCATTCAGGGATACACACTCTGGACACCACTGCCCTTTTCAGCCTAACCTCCGGTTCCTCCCTTTTGGATGAACTCATTTGATTCTCCTAACAAGCCTCTGTGACAGGTGCCATCGGTACCCACACGGGAGGGCAGGAAACTCAGAGGCCACTCAGCCAGTGTGTGGCTCACAACTCGAACCCAGGTCTCCCTCAGGCCACATCTGCACTTCCAATCCCTCTGTCTGCCGCCTCGGGAGCCTCACGAGGCCGCAGGGCAGGCCTGAGCTATGGCATGTCCCGGGGTCCAGTTTAGGCTCGGATCACGCCGGGCCAGGCCTGGGCCTGTGGGGTGAGGGGAGAAGCAGGCGGGGCACTCACGGAACTGGGCTTTGGCGGCCGCCTTAGCCGCGGCTTTGGCTGCAGCTGGGGCCCCTGCTCCTGGGAGGAGAGAGAGGGGGTTCGAGGACGGCACCCATGGAGCACTCAGAGGCCCCTCAGGCCCGCTTGCTCACACTGCTTACCTATGACACCACCGGGGCCAATGCCAACACCGGGACCCACGCCGACTCCGGGAACCAGACCGACACCGGGACCCACGCCGACACCCGGGACTACCCCTGCAAGACAGAGAAGAGCTCATCCTTAACCAAGTACTGATCAAGGAGGGCAGAAGCTAATGGAAAGAGCAGCGGGCTGGAGGTCAGGAGCCCTGGGTTCTTAGCTGGGCACGGACTTGCTGTGTGACCTCGGACAAGTTACTTTCCCTTGATGGGCCTCAGCTTCTTCATTCCTAATATGAGGTCTGGGCAGGATCAGGAGTTCTTAAACTTTGGAGTTACAAGGGCCCCTTTGAGACTCCTGAGGGTGATGGAGGCAGACTTATGTAGTAAAGGGAGCTCTGCAAGACAGGCAGGACTGGCTTCCAAACTCAGCTCGGCCACCATTTAGCTGTGCGACTATGGGCAAGTCTCTTGGGCTCTTGGAACCTCAGCTTCCACATCTGTGAAATGGGCATAAGAGTACCAATTTCATAAGGCTGGTGTAATGATTACCTCAGCAAATGATAGTTTTACAAAAAAGAGTTGTTTGTCATATGTGAGTTTGGGGGTCAGCAGACCTGAAGTTAAGGTTTCTCTGGCTCTAAAGTGAACTGTTTTGCTATGCCATATTCAGGAAGGTATGGGAACCTGGGGCTGCCAGGGTGGCCCTCAGATGAAGCAGGACATGGAGAACCTTGTCAGGGAGCAAGAACATGGCTGTCCCTTGGGGTGGGTGGGAGCCCAGAGGAGCCCAGCATTTGTTGCAGAAGCAGGGCAAGGCCCCAGCTGGACTGGGAGGCAGCAGTGGCTTTGGGAAGGGTAGGGGGTGTGTGCTGGAGGGCTCGCCAGCACCTGTTCTCACTTTGCCTTCCTAATCAGAAACTTCATCCACACCCCTCAAAGTGGTCAGATGCGCCAAAAGCTGTGAGGAAGGCCCACACCCAGAACATGACAGCCTGAGGAGGGGGGTCTGCCAAACCCCAAAGCGGGGACACAAGAGAGCAGTGCTCTAGGCTGAGGGCCGAAGGCAGGACTGGCGGGGGCTCACTTACCGAACGGGGCTGCTTTAGCGGCTGCTTTGGCGGCTGCCGCTGCCTGGATCCCTGCCCCTGGAGATGTGAAGAGTGAGGAGTGGTCCCCAGCATCCCTTCCCCCTCTTACCCACCCTCCACCGTGGAAAGGCTTCTCAGAGACCACCTCTAGGGAACTGTCCCCTCACCCAGGAAACCCAGCGTGAGGCAGGCCCGCTCTCAGATGGCCCACCGGCCGCCCTGGACACGCCCCTTCCCTGAGAAGCAGCTCTGAGGCTGTGGCCTTCTAGCTCTGCCCGTGGTGGAGGGCAGCCCGAAGCTGTCTCTCCCAAACCTCAGTCTAAAAGATTTCTGGAGCTTTCTGTTGAAGGTGATGTTAGTTTTTAAAAATCCTAATCACGCCTGTATCCAAAACTATTAGAGGAAGCGCCACATTTCTTGGGGGGAAACTCAAAAGGGGAATTTCCTCCCAGAAAGAAGAGGAAACGCAGAAGAGAAATCTTCTGGTGGGAAAAAAACAATCAAGGAAGGCTGTAAATTAATCTCATTGTAATTCTTAATCTCTTCCCCTTGGAGAAAGAGCGCTGGGGAAACAAAGGCTGACACAGGCCCTCCCACCTGATCAGAAACCAGAAAGGCCCCCCAACCCTGGTAAAGCAGAGTTCCACTGCCTATTGGGCTGACATCCTGAGCGTCCCCGGGGCAGGTAGGGGAATTGCCGGGTTCACTCAGCAATCTGGAATCCCATGGGGGCTCTTCCCTCCAAACTAAGGGAAATTGCTTTGTCTCTACCCTTGTCTCTGGGCTCAGTCTTGTCATCTGTAAAATGGTACACTGGACATAGGCCACCTCCAGGGTCCCTTCCATGAGATAAGCCAAACCCACGTCTGGGCTGGGGACACAGCTCACCTGGTACCCCTTCAGCGCCTGGCACACCTGGTATTTTTCCGGCACCGGGCACCAGCCCTCCCAGGGCTCCTGCTCCTGCAGCACCTGGAGGGGTAAAGAGCATCCAGCTCTGCCCTTGACGTCCCCCCTTCTTGGGGGAGCAGAGGGTGGAGGTAGGGGTTGCGTAACGGCACCGTGGCTGTGTATGGACGGGCGCCTTTAACGCGCTGGTCTGGGGGTGATAAGCCAGGTACCAATGATCCTAATGGTGCGCAATTGAAAAGCGCAGAAAACTTCACTGTGGCTTTGGAGGATGGGCCCAGGGGCTTCCGACCTTGACCCAGGCCATTTCAGCCCTGGAGGCCCTAGTGTGACGTTGCTCTGCCCTCGTGTTGGAGAATTGCTCTGAGCTTTGAGCCTGGGCCCTGCAGGAGAGCAGGGCTGCGGTGGGGAGGAGGGAGGGCATGGCCCTGGGCGTGAGGACAGGCAGGGCTGGGGCACTTACCGATCTTGGCTGCCTTGGCGGCCGCTGCCTGGGCTGCAGCTAAGAGGAGCCGAGAAAGAAAGAGACTCAGAAACCTTGCTGGCTCTCAGCCAGACTGTGCTGACAGCACTCCTGCCCCCAAGGCACTGGAGACCCTCCCTGCGCTCTCCCCCAACTCGTCCCTGAGCTCGGTGGCGAAGCCCAGTCTACCCTCCCCCACCCCATCCCCCAAGCCCCTGCCCCATCCCTGTTTCCCCGGCATGGAACTAAGGCTCACGGGAAATGCCAGCCCCAGGAACACCTCCGACTCCGACACCGAAGCCAGGAAAGCCCCCAGCACCAACGCCGTAAGTGGGAATACCTCCAACTCCCACTCCGCCTCTGGCCCCTGCAGAGAGAAGACATGCAAGTGGAAAATGATCTCAATGAGAGAGGCTGGGAAGGGCTCTGAGGGACACGCTGGACTGGAGAAGAGGATGCGAGCTTCCCCCAAGTCTGGTCCATGAAGGACAGGAAACCATGGGATACCTGGGTCCCCCACCAACTTCCTCCCTACTGACACCCCACAGTGTTCTCTTCTCTGAGCGCTTGGGGAAGGGCCTCTTTGTTGAAGACGGAAAGACTGCGCACAGGTCCCCTATCCCCAGCCAGGCTTGGGCTCCTCTGAGAGGGTCCTGGCCAGAGCAGGGAGGGTCAGGGACACTGTCTCCACTGGGAATGCCGTACTGGGACTCTCCTATCACCCAGTCCCTTGGCCTCATGGTGGGAGACAATTGGGGGAGACATGGTCCTGGGGCCCAACAGGGCCAAGTCCCAGCTCTGCCAGTGACTTGCTGTGTGACCCTGGGCAAGTCACTCCCCTTCTCTGGGCTGTACAACGGGGACTAGAAGAGGACAGTCCTTTAGTTCTGGCAAGTAAAGGCCAGAATAGGGTGGGGCGGAGCTGTCAGCACAGGACTCACCGAATTTGGCCGCTTTGGCTGCTGCTTTAGCAGCTGCAGCTGGTGACACAGCCCCTGGAGAGATCAAGGGAAACACAAATGCTCAGGAGAGAATGGAGCAGAGATGCGCTATATATATCCCTCTGTCCACCCATCTGTCTTTCAGTCCATCTTCTTTCTATCTGTTGAGCCAACACAGAGTTGTCCATCCGTTTACCCATACATATCTCCATCAAGCCATCTGTCCATCTGTCTAACCAGCCACCCATTCTTCTATCTGCTGACCTTCCCGTATGGCTGCCCATTTGTCTATCTTTGGACCTCAATCTACCCACTCAACAACTTATCTCTCTGTCCCCACACATGCATTTATCCATCCATCTGTCTATCTATCCACTTATCTAAATATCTAACCAACCAACCATTTTGATTTTCTTTTTTTCGCGGCGCCCCGCGGCACGTGGGATCTTCGTTCCCCGACCAGGGATCAAACCCTCACCCCCTGCATTGGGAGCGTACAGTCTTAACCACTGGACTGCCAGGGAAGTTCCCCATCCATTTTGTGTTTGCCTTCTACCCACCCATTCATCTGCTCATTTACCCACATGCTTATCCATCCATCCATCCATCCATCCATCCATCCATCCATCCATCCATCCATCCTTCTAACAACTTATCTTGTCCCCCACCTGCCTATTCATCTCTCTTTCCATTTACCCATTTATCTCACCATCCACCATTTTACCTATATCTATTTATCCATCCATGTAACCACCCATCCTTGTATCTGTCCTTTCATCCACCCACCACCCACTCTCTCATCCATCAATTTGCCTACTCATCCACATGGCCATTCACCTACCTCTCTAGCTGTCCCTCTGCCCATCCACGCCCCCATCCATCTATCCACCCATCTACCTACCCACCCATCTATCCACCATTTACTGAGCACATATTCAGCTAAGGGCTGGGAACACAGAGATGAAAAAGACATGGTTCCTGCCCCCAGGAGCACACTGACAGCCAAAAGGTGAATTCAAGATGATGCTGGCCGTAGTTAATTAGGAGGTGGTTATATCCCAAGGGAGACAAGATGACCAACGGTGTGGAGAGAAGAGGATAGAGTGGGGAGGTGTCAGGGAGAATACAAAAGTCTTGGCAATAATTTCAACATCTCTCTCTTACACACACACACACACACACACACACACACACACACACACACACACAGAGCCAAGCTCACCTGGTCTACCCATGATGCCCGGGCCCCCAATACCTGGGACTCCAACACCTGGGACCCCAACACCTGGGACTCCAACACCTGGGACTCCAACACCAGGGACTCCAACACCTGGGACTCCAACACCAGGGACTCCAACACCTGGGACCCCAACACCTGGGACTCCAACTCCTGGGATGCCGACTGCTCCTGGGACAAAGCCTGGCGCACCAGGCACTAAGCCTCCAGCAGCTCCTGTGGCAGGAAAGGATTGTTCCCCTGGCCTGGACCCTGTGGGAACCTCAGAGGGCCTCCAGGGGCACGACTCTGGGGAACTACGGGAGTGGCAGGTCCTGAGTGCAGGATCCCAGGTGAGCGGGCATTGCATCTGCATGGATCCAAGTCATCCGAGAGAAGAGGAGGGAAGTGAGGGAACCCCGACAGAGCTCTAAGGGTTTGGATCTATGCTTGGGAAGAGCGTGATCTAGCTCTAAAGCAGAGTCAGAACGCTCCACTGGGCACCCAGGCAGTTGGCGCAGCAGCTCTGGCTGGCCCTGGGGGTAAAGTGGGAGGAGACAGATGCTCCACAGGGTCCCCACCCTCTGCTGAGTCAGTCAGTGGAGAGCACTGGAGAGAGTCTCCCAGGCAGAGTGGCCAGAATGGGCAGAAGCAAGGAGGCATGACGGTGATGCCTGGCGAGGGCCGGTGCCCCAGATGGACAAAGGCCAAGTCCATCCAGCCTTATAGGACGAGGGTCTCCGTGGCCCGTGCAGAGGCCAGGGCTGGCCGGAGCCCTGGTCCTGCCCCCCGGGGGGACACTCACCATATTTGGCTGCCTTAGCGGCAGCTGCAGCCGCAGCATCTGGAGCCCCGACCCCTGGAGAAAGAGCCACAGAAGGTGAGGCCCTTCCCCTACAGCGTTCTCAAGGACACCCTCCACCCCCTGCTGGAATGGACACGACCTGCGATGCCTCCGATGCCAGGAATCACGCCGGGCCCGCCAGGAATGCCAGCACCTGGGAGAACTCCGGCTCCTCCGGCACCTGTTAGGAGGGAGATAGTGCAAATGTGGCTCCCAGGGGCCCCTCCCGAAGCCAGGCAGGAGGCTACTTGGATGCTGGTGTTTTTCACAGCACAATCTCCTCTGGGAATGAGGCCCAGGCGTCTCCAGCTGGGCCGGCTTGGGAAGGCCCCCACCCCACTGTTCCTTGACTCACCCCCAAAGTGTCCATTTCAACACCCTCATTAAGGGACTTGTATGTTTTCAGACAAATCCCATTCTAATCACTGCCACATACTGAGAAACCACAAGCGGCCGCTCCCCGGGCCAGGGGGGCCCCTGCAAGAATGTTCAAGACTTCCTCTCCCTGTGTTCCGAAGACGCGGCCAAGTTTGTAATCCAAGCGCCTGGCTGCCTAGCTCTGGCAGCCCCTTGCCGTCCCACTCTCCTGCTCCCACATTCCAGCCACCCCCTCCAGCCTTGGGGGCTTGGAGGGAGGGCTTGTGGGGCCTCCGTGGGGCAGGCCTCCAGCTCGGTGCTACAGACTACAGGAAGGGCTCCCCTGGGATTGGGGTAGAGGTGAAGACTTCACCACCCATGATCTGTCTCTGAACTGGGGAATCACCCGGGACAGGGGGACAGATGCCCACTTTGCTCCCCACGTGGGCATAGAGAAGGCCATGCCACATCTACTAACCAAGGGATCATGGGCTTGAGGAGCTAGTTAAAAGTTTTATAGTACATATTAAATTGATACTAAACTATTAAATTGTTTAAATGCTCATATAGGTACCACCTAAAATTATCATTCTAACCACACTTTTACCCATTCCCTCCTATTTTAACCACATGGCAAACTCCACCTATATTTTAAGGCCTGAATCAAATATTCTCTCTGAGAACGCTTCCTGATTATCCCCAGGTAGAAACAACGTCTCCCTCTTGACTCCCGCAGCAGTGCCAACATTCTCCAGCAGAGCTCTTATCTGTCCCTGGTCTCTGAAATGGATGGATGGAGGGAGGGAGGGACAGACGGAGGGAGGGATGGATGAATGGATAGACGGGTAGATGGATGGATGGAGAGATAAATAGGTGGATAGATGGATGGAAGGATGGATGGATGGAGGGAGGGATGGATTCATGGATGGATGGAGGGATGGGTGGATGGATGGAGAGATGGATGGAGGGATGGAGGAATGGAGGATTGGAGGGTGGAGTGAATGGATGGATGGAAAAAAGAATGAATGAATGGATGCATGGAAGAAGACAGGAACGGGTGGCGCTGCAAAAGTTGGATAAATAGGGGTGGAGTGGGGAGGGGCCACCTTAGTTAGTTATCTGTGAGGAAGGCTCTCCGTGGTAATAGGGATGGAGAGGCTGGGGGGCTGGCAGCTAGCAGGCAGGGACTCCAGGCGTACTCACCAAGCTTTGCTGCTGCTTTAGCTGCTGCTGCTGCTGCAGCCTGTGCGCCAACCCCTGGGGGAGAGGAAGGAGAGAGACTCTGGAAAATGTGCCCCTGCATCTCCAGAGCCCACCTATTCCAGCCCCAAGAAAACCAACTGGTTCGGGGCTTCCCTGGTGGCGCAGTGGTTAAGAATCCGCCTGCCAATGCAGGAGACACGGGTTCAAGCC
Organism: Lagenorhynchus albirostris; assembly: GCF_949774975.1. Lineage (NCBI taxonomy): Eukaryota > Metazoa > Chordata > Mammalia > Artiodactyla > Delphinidae > Lagenorhynchus > Lagenorhynchus albirostris. The sequence goes on from NC_083109.1 coordinate 78,351,187, forward strand.
CTGGTCCAGGAGGATCCCACATGCCGCAGAGCAGCTAAGCCCATGCACCACAGCTGCCGAGGCTACGTGCCACAACTACTGAAGCCCGCACACCTAGAGCCTGTGCTCCACAACAAGAGAAGCCACCGCAATGAGAAGCCCTCGCACTGCAATGAAGAGTAGCCCCTGCTCGCCGCAATCAGAGAAAGCCGCGCGCAGCAACAGAGACCCGACACAGGCAAAAATAAATAAATAAATAGATTTATAAAAAAAAAAAAAAGAAAACCAACTGGTTCCCATCTGGGTGTAGATGCGGGGTTTCATAGCATGCAGAGGTTGAGGATCCTTCTCCAGGCTCAGACCAGGGTCTGGATGTAGGGTGGGCTGGCCTGCTTTATGGAGGCTCGGTAATTAGTGCCCCCTTTGGCTGGCAGTGGGGTGAGGCTCTCCTTACCTGTCCCCGTCGGGTACCCGGCCTTGCCCGCGGCACCAGCTACTCCTCCAGGACCATAGCCTGCGAAACGAGAGGCTCTGGGCATCCACGTGGACCTCACTGTGGCTGCCCCCTCCCCTGCCCTTCAAGGGCCAGGCCACCCAGAGTCTCCACCTGTCTCCCACCCAGCCAGAGTTAAATACAAATGTGTATGGGATGGTTATTCCCATTTTACAGACAAAGACACTGAGGCTCAGAGAAGAAACTGGTTCTCCCAAGACCTGGTGATAAGTGCGAGGGCCAGGATTGAGAGCGAGGCGCTCTGAGTCCAAGTTCCATGTCCCCTCCTTCGGGGACTCCCATTCCAAGACTCCACACCCCCCCTCCCTCCAGCTGGTGCTCTCTTAGCCCTGAGCTGGGGCCACAGCTCCCTTGCTAGAACCCTGCATCTGGAGAGAGGCAGAAGCCCGCCAGTCTAAGAGGGCCTTACCAAAGGGCAGTTTCCCAGTGCTGTAGGGCAGTCCGTAGCCACCTGAGGAGATGGAGTGTGGGATCAGGGGCTGCCCCATGGCGGCCCCATGCCTCACTGGGCCCCCACTACCTGGGTAGACAGACCTATTCCCACAGGTACTGAAGCACAAGACTGCGCCGCCTCCACCAGGGCTGTGAGCTGCTCTCAGAGGCTCTCGGGAGAGCAGAGGCCTTGGTGGAGGAGGGAGAGGACACCCCTGCCCCAGGGCATGATGGGACACCCGTTCTTCTACCAACTCAGGCCCTGCCATGGCCCCAGAGTCTGCGTATCTTCCTTACTCTCCTCCCCATCAGGAAACAGCTCATCATGTGAGCTGATCGCTGGGGTGGAGGTGGGTTGGCATCAGAGGAGTCTTTCCAGTGAATGGTGTTTCTTACCATCAACACAAGCGGTTTCCCATCAGGGCTATGGGTCTCTGTGCATGTGTGTGCATGTGTGTGCACACTTGTGCATGTGTGTGCATGGGAGTGAGACCAACACTTGCAGGATGGCTTCCCCCTGCTTCCCTTTGCTGGCGACCAGAAATGGGCTTTAATACCAGGTTTCCTGACTACCCTCGTCCACCCCAAGACACAGGTGGCCAAACAAGTCCCCTCTCAAGCTGGCTTCCCAGTAGGGAGGTCCAGCGAGTGGTGTCTCTCGAATCCTCCTTCTGCCTTACCTGGCAGCTTGGGTGCCTTGATGGGGTACCCCAGAGGGACTCCAGGCTGCGGACCTCCAAAGGGTCCAACTCCTGTGGGAACAAGGAGAGCAAAATGAGGTCCCAGTCACTCGAGCCAGCGGCCCCTGCGAAGCCCCCAGCCTCACACTCCACCTTCCGCTCAGACAGAATGAGCTCCCGTGGCATCCGGAATCCGGAAACCATCCTAGTGCCTAGAGGGCCTTCCTGCCTCTTTCTCATCGGCCAGCAGAGCAGCTCCCAGTGATGGGCCACTTCCTTCTGGAAGCTGCCGGACACTCTCCCTCCTGGGGCTTGGGCCACACTCAGGGCCTGTAGCCCTTGTGGCATTTGGCACAGACTGCTGGGCTTTCTGGGCTCATCTGGGCTCCCAGACAGAGGGTTGGGACGGGGGAAGCAGGCCTGTGATTGATGTCACTTTGCGCTGAAGCCAGTCCGAGGCCTGGAGCAGTAGGTACGCCCAGCCCCTCCCAGGGGAGGATCTCCTGCCCGGCTGGCAGACCCGTTGGCCTGCCCACCCTCACTGGCATGGGGGACCCGGCCTTGCCTTACCTGGGATTCCAGCAAAAGCTCCGCCTCCACCTGCAGTGACAAGGAGCCCTCACTGCAGCCCTGCCACCACGGGCACAGGGCCTACGCACCAGTGGCAGTGCTGAGGGGCAGGCTGACCCGAGCCGTGGCCACTTCTGCCCAGACCTCCCAGCTCATGCTGCCTCGCACACACTCGGGGATTTCTGAGAGATGTGCCGCCCATCTCAGCCAGCTGAGCCCAGGGTCCCCGCCCCTCACCCCAGGACGGAGGGGACTGAGGGTGAATGGAGATTCCCACCATGGGTCCCCAGCCCAGCTGGCAACATACCTGGGGCCTTGGGCTTGACTCCTGCTCCAGTGGGAACCCCAGGGAGCACCCCTACACCCGGGAACCGAGCTCCTGAAGGGGCAAAGAGGGGGCTCGCAGTGGGCGTGGGAAGGCCGGCCTGGAAGGTCCAGCCCGGCACCATACCCGTCAGTGACACAGCTGGCCTCCTTCTGCACTGACTGTCAGCTACTGGCATGGCTCACAGGGTGCGGGGAGGGCCTCTTTGGTAGTGACTTTTCTTCCCCATCTGACCCAAGGTCGGAAGTTTTAATCCTATTTCCTAGCCATGTGCTTCTGTGTTTCTGTTGGCCTGTCTCTAAACTGGAGCTAATTTCCCGCCGCCCTGCTCACCCTCATCAGAGAAGGCAGACGGTAGAAGCCTGCCAGAAGTGGGGAGAGCCTGCAGGTCGGGGAGGCCTGTGACCCTGGGGGGCTCTCACGGGATGTGATTGACAAGCAAACACAAAGCAGTCATCTGCTCTGGCTGGGTGACACTCCATTTGCCAGTGTCCAGTGCTGTCACCTCTCCTGTCTCCCCTGGGGCTGGGCCACCGTGGCAGGGAGGGGCCGAGGGAGGGACACTCTGCCAGCCAATCCCGCAGAGCAGCCCGAGTCTGGGCTTTTGGGGGAATTCAAGAGGTCACATGTTGGGTGGGGTGGCCGGGCCCTGGGGGGGAAAGGAGGTTGAGAGGGCAGCTCCGAGGGCCTCCTGCAGGGCGGATGCACTGGGTGGGGCCCCTGGTGACTTATGGCTTTTGGGAAACAGCTGGCCACACTGGGGACTTGGTCTGTCCTTGGGGGCCCACTGCAGGCTGTGATGACGTCTGGGTCTGGGCCTGGGCTCAGGGCGCCGGGGGGCCAGGGGAAGCTTGTGGATCCTCGTAGGGAAAAGACAACCAGAGATCTGACGCCTGTAGCCTGAGCTTTGATGCTTAGGGAGAAAATGCCGGTCAGGACCCAAGGTCTCTGGTGGCCTCGGCTTCGGGGGGGGGGGGGGCCACCGGGGAGGCTGCCAGGGTCTGCTCTCCTTGCTACAGGGTCCCCTTCTCCTGCTTGCTCTCACCTGCGCCTGGGAGCACTCCACCTGGGTATACACCTGGGAGCCCCACACCTGTGGCCAAAGAAGGAGAGTGAGTGGCAGCCTGGCCTCCAGGGGCCCCTCCAGGCCCTTCCCGCCGTGGCAGCTCTGGGGCTCCCGAGCCAGCCACCTGGGTGCCCGGCGGGAACGGCGAGGGACACATGCAGTGGCTGCAGCCCTCTTCCCGTAAGTTCCGGAAGTCATCTGCAAACCCTTCTGTGCGTGGATTTGTCCCATCTCCTGGAGCCTGTTTACATGGCCGGCCCAGCCCACCTCTGGGTTAACAGCTTCCAGATGTTCCCTCCCTGCTGTGTGGACTCAGGCAGCCTTTTGTTTAACCTGAAGTCACTTCCTCAAGGGCTTGGTGCAGAGGAACAAACACCGGATGGGGAGTCGGCCCACCTCGGGCTCCCCCCCCCCCCCCCCCCCCCTGCTCCGCAGTGACGGGCGGGCCCTTCTGCGCCAACTCCCTATCTTGAAGCTCAGCGTCCCCATCTGTCGCCTGAATGTGGGTGCCACAGAGTCTGTCTCTGAGGTCTGCTCCAAGGTCCTGGAAGAAGGGCCCGGGAGGTAGACCAGGGCCCCTCGCCCCTATCTGGGACACGGCACCATGCTCTGGGCCTGGCTATGCCCCCTGCCCTGCTGCAGCCGGGCCCTGTCCTTCCTGCCCCGTGGGCCTTAGAAGCTCTCGCTCCTCCCTGACCTCTGCCCTCCACCCCCAGGGACTCCATCCACACTGACCTGGCACCTTCCCGGGCTTCGCTCCAACTCCTGCTCCGAGCTGAGGTACCACCGCACCTGGTAGGGAAGGGGCCACCACAGAGTGGGCTCCACCACCCCCCCACCCCCACGGCCTTCGCCGGGGCCACCCAGGTCTCGCCTCCATACCTGCAGACACTCCTAAGCCGCCGACGCCACCAAGCCCCGCAACACCTACAGAGCCAGGAGTGGGAGAGGAGAGAGGTCACACCAGGAACAGTCACAGGCAGGAGGGCCCGGGGCTGAGGTCTGGGTCTGCCACCACCTCTGAGACTCGGGCACAGCTGGCTGCCTCCCCGCCCCCCCAGGAGATGGAGCTGAGGCTCCCGTCTGCTTGCCCTTCAGAAAAGGTTCTTTGCCAGGTGGAGAGCCTGCGGAGGCCAGAGGGCTTATGGCACGTCCCAAAGGGTGACACTCACCGGCCTTGGCAGCGGCTTTATAGGCTGCAGCAGCGCCAGCCGGGCCGCCGGGCACCAGAGCTCCTGGGAAGGCCCCTCCAGGAAAGGCCCCAAGCCCTGCAGAGAGGAGGACGGAGTGAGGTCCTGCCCGCAGCCCTTCCCCGGCCCGCGCTGCCCACGAGGTACATTTGAGGCTCTTCTGCTCCACGCAAAGCTGCGACTGCTGCTCCCGGGGCGGGGTGCAGTGTCAGCGGGCACTTTGGGGCAGGCCTGACAAACCGCAGGCATCTTTCGGGGTCTACCTTCCACACCTCCCTCCTCCAGAAAGCCTTCCTGAAGCCCCGCCGAGGTGGGCGGCTCCTTTGGGCTCCTGGGGCTGCTCCCCTCCAGCTCTGGTTACTAGGTTATAACAGCACCCAGGCCCCAGCTGTGATTCCCTTGTGCCCTGGACAGCGGTCACAGCACCACCCCTTACACCAGTGCCCAGGACAGGCCCGGTCTGCATCCTCGTACCCCCAGCTGCCCTTCTTACTGGGCAGATGCTCTGGCCCCCAGAGGGGCACCTTGCCTGGTGTCCACACTAACCTGCCCCAAGGCCGGCACCTACGAGCCCTCCTGCACCCGGGGAGAAGAAGACAGAGCCAGGTGAGGGGCTGGTGTGGGGCATCGCTCCCGGGCCCAGGGTGGAAAGGGTCTCGTGGAGTAGGGGCGGGACCCTGGCAATGCTGTGGTCGGCGTGTGGCCGCTCAGGGCCCTAAGCTGGACTCAAACCTTTGGTGCTCAGGGGCCGATCTGATGAAGTAGCAGCCGCTGTTTAGCAACCAACAGCTATGTGCCGTGTGGACTGACTGTGTTGACTCCGTACAACACGCCCTGACCAGACCTCACTTCCCTTAGAAGGCCCGCCACCTAACGAGGGACCCAGAGGGGCTTTCTGTGAGGGCTGGGGCTGAGCACGAGCTGCCGGCAAGATCTCACCCAGACCAGGCCCTGCTCTGCTCCCACGTTAGCTGCCCCACCCCAGGCCTCTCACTGGCTTCCTCGCAGGGGTCCCCTGCCTCAGGCCACGCCCTCTCCCCTGTATCTGGGGCCCCTTTTGTCCATCCGTCTAGCCTGCCCTGCAGTCCGGGAGCCTCCCTGCCTGCAGACAGATGCTAAAATGTTTATGAACAGCCGAATGGGTCCCTCTGGCTCTCTCCTTCCCACATCTGGGCTCAATCTCTCCTTTTCCCCCTCCAGGAGACATTCCACGGCTTTGGCCAGGACCGATGGGCAATCAGGTTGGAGTTCACAACCGCGCTGGGTTTGTTTCCAATTATGCGAGAATCTCTCCCACAAGCACCAGTCCTGGCCACCAGGGTTCCAAGCTCAGGGGCGGCCCCTCTGGGGACCGACCTCAAACATGCAGGGCTGCTGAGCCCTGGAGAGTCCACCTAGCTTCCACTGGGTGTGGTCCCCCGACCCCATTTCCTACTTCTGTGAGCTGGCCTGTCTGAAACCCAGCTAGCCCCTCTGTAAGATGGGCCTCTGACTCCGGCCAGTCTCCCTTCCGGGCAGGTGTGGTGTGGTCTAGCTGGGCGTGGGGTGTGTCTGGGTCCACTTCCCAGGGCTGTGGGCCCTGCCCCTCCCCAGCTCTGGCAGGGGTTTCTCTCCAGCCAGGCCTGTGTCCTGAGCTCCAACAGGGCAGCGGACACGCTCGGGCCTTTCCTTACCGCAGAGGGGCTGGGAGGAGAGGATAGGGACCGAACAGGAAGTGAGAAGAGGCTGGGTGCGTGGGGTGGGACATGCAGCCCCTGTGCGGCCATCTGCCCTCGTCCCGTGCTCCCCCAGAGTTGTCTGGTCCCAGGGCCACCCTGTAGCATGACCAGCTACATGCCCTCCTTCCTGTGGACTCACGTGGCCCAAATGCCCCAAGGAGTCCAGCCCCTAGAATGGAGGAGAGAGGGCGAAGGAGAGAGGGGCTGGACTCCCTGGTTGCCCGGGGACCTGGCTTACCCAACCGTCTCTCTCCCCTGGAGTCGGAGAGCCCTGGATTCAAATCCCGCTGTCCCAAGCTACTCCTTGCATGAAAGAGCAAGTCACTTCACCTCTCTGAGACTCAAGTTTCCCCACTTACAAAACGGCCAGCATGTTCCCCACCTTCCTGGGACCAGAGGGCTCGTGGGCAGGGGGTGCAGAGCGTCTGCAGCCTGCCAGGGTGACCGGTGGGTGGCCCCTCTGCTCCCCCCTGTTCTCTCACGTGGTTGACTGGCCTCCAGCCGGTGCTGGGGGTGTAGGTGGGGCTGGCTCCCAGCTGCCTGGTCCCCCACTGAGAGCCCAGGCGGGGCCACCGGCCGAGGCCCAGGTGGAGCAGCTGCCAGGCCACCCACCCTCCACTCGCCAATGGATTAGTTGTTCCCAAGCATGACCTGCATTGTCTGTGCCCAGTTCCATCCCATCTGGGCAGGCCCAGGCGTCCCTGCTGCCCGGATGTGGGGAGCTGCCCTTTGTGTGTGTGTCGGGGGGGCACTGTGGCCCTGTCCAGGCCTTTGTAGCTCAGAGTCCTAAGGCTGAAAGATGACCTCAGGGAGGTCATGGAGTCCAGCCCCTTTTCATGAGCAGATGCTCTGACTTTCCTCTCGGTCTACGCCTTCACCCTGAGCCAGAAGTTCTTTTGGAAGTCTAAACTAAATCTTTCATCAATAAAAGCTTCACTTTATCAACTGCAACTGAATGCAGTTTTCACAGTCTTCTCTTCGGTGTTTCATCACAACCCGCCGTGTGTCCCCTGCTGCCAATGGGATCAATGAATCCCTGTTCTAGCTCTGCAGTCACGACCGCTACCATTTGGGTCTTCACAGCTAAGCACGATCCTAATTCCACACCTTTGTTTATCTAGCCTTTCCCTGTTCTCTCTCTGCCGTCAAAGACCCTGCTAAGATCACCCACCCCTCCGAGAAGATAGGAAACAGGTTCAGGCGGGATAAGCAGTGAATCCCGAGGGCTCCAGCCTTGCAGACCCCAACAGACCCCAGCAAACCCCTTGCCCAGACCTCCTGCCCTCCTGCATCTCTCTCGGCTGGCCCCAGCCCTGTAGTTTCATAACGCAGATGGGCTTGCAGGGAAGGGGAAGCTGGGTCTTGTAGATTCACTTGCACTTGAATCATCGAATATCTGGATTTCGTAAGAGCTGTTGGACATGCAAACTGTCCTGCAGTCCCAGGCTTCAGAGCCAGGGAGACACAGATCAGGGTGGGGGGTGCCAGGGCTGCATGTGAAGCGTCTCATGCTCTTAGGGCCATAAATCCGGACAGAGACGCCCCTTCCCCCACCTGATCCTTATCCACCAGGGCCTCCTGGAGGAGGAAGCCATCCTCCCTCTTTCCTGGGGGTGTGTTCTCTGGAGCTGATGGTGGACCCTAGTGGCAGAACCAAGCCCCATGGGCAAGGCCGGGATAGATCTGGCCACATCCTCATACTGGAAAACTCCTTGGTCTGGACACAGCCGGAAGGGGCCTGGGAAGGAAGCTCATCTGGGGCCAGGGTCAGGGTGAAGCCTAGGGTTAGGTTCAGGGCTTGGTCTGGGGTCAAGATTCAGCCTGGGGTCAGGATAAGGGCTCAGATTGTCATTAAGGACGGGGACATCTAGGATCTTGGCCTGGAGTAAGAGAGGGCTTGGTTTGTGGTCAGAGACCATTCAGGCAGAGTATGGGACCCACCATCTGTGTCTGAGCCCACAGGCTTGGTGGCCACTGGAACATCAATTCCTACCTTTGACTCCAGCACCAGGGCTGTTTCTGGGACTCTGTGCACAGGGGACAGTCAGGGCAGCTGGGCACATAGGCACCGGCAGGGTAGGTCCCAGACACCCCTCGCACATGGAGGACAGCAAGCTGCCTCCAGCCTCCTGACCCTGGATGCCCCAGAGCCTGGCCCTAGCCAGGTCATAGGTGGGGTTGACTAGGGGGCAGAGGGGCTGTTGCTGCCCACCGCTTCCCTCCCTCCTCCGTCCATAGGCTGGGTTCACAGCTCTGCGGACCCTTCCCTCCCCTACCCCGTCGGCACTCACTCAGTGCTCTGAGGCCACGGGTCTTACCTGGCTTGGGTGGTTTGCCTCCAGGGCCCAGTGCTGCAGAGGGAAGAGATGGTGGTAAAAGGGGAGTCCCAGCCCACCTGACCTACCACGATCCCCCAGGGTACTGCGGGGTCTCACTGTGAGGTGAGGAATGATCCTCCCCTCTGCACAGGGAGCTGCTGGGAGCCCAGTGTCCACATGCCTGTGTGGGAAGCCCAGCTCTGGCCCTGATTTGGGGTTACCCTCTCTCACACTGTTTCCCAGCCTCTGAAGGGGATGACGCTTCCCGCGCAGTTGGCTTTGCAGGGATATTACTGAGGATCAAAAGAAATGTGAAAGAGGGACTTCCCTGGTGGCGCAGTGGTTAAGAATCTGCCTGCCAGTGCAGGGGACATGGGTGCGAGCCCTGGTCCGGGAAGATCCCATGTGCCGCAGAGCAACTAAGCCTGTGCGCCACAACTACTGAGCCTGCGCTCTACAGCCCGCGAGCCACAACTACTGAGCCCGTGCACCTAGAGCCCGTGCTCCACAACAAGAGAAGCCACCGCGATGAGAAGCCCACGCACCTCAATGAAGAGTAGCCCCCGCCCGCAGCAACTAGAGAAAGCCCGCACACAGCAACGAAGACCCAACGCAGCCAAAAATAAATTAATTAATTTGAAAAAAAAAAGAATTATGAAAGAAGGCAGGGCCCCCAGGGAAAGAGGCCAGGGGGAGAGGCTTAGGGGACTCGTGAGTTCTAGTTCTTAGACAAATCCCTCCCCAGTGGATGCTCGGTCTGTGAAATGAGGGGTCCCTTAATGTCTGGGCCTTCTGAGGTTCTCAGATCTGAGCACGTATGTGGACTAGAGTGAGACCCAGACCCCATCGCTGAGGAACCAAGTTTGGTGTCTGAGCTCACCTCCTCCCAGGCCTCCGAGACCAGCGCCTGTGTTGAGGGGAGAGAGAGAGAGAGAGAGAGAAAGAGAGAGAGAGGGCCATCAGGGTCCCTGCCAGGAAGCCATCCATTGACCCTGGTCAAATCCACCGCTGCCTAGCCATATGACCTCAGGCAAGCCTTGGCCTCTGTGAGCCTCTGTTTCCTCATCCATCTCATCGGGGAAACAGCTGTGTGCCTGTGTGTACCTGGGAGTGTGCTGGTAGCTGCCCTCACTTCCACGTTGGTTCTGAACACTCAGACACATTGTAAGTATTGAAAATATTAGGTTTGACGTTTCAATCTACTTTAAGACATTATGCTTTTTTCTAAATTAAAAGAAAAATTGTAAAGCAATTATAGTCCAATAAAGATGTTAAAAAAAGAAAATACGCCCCCCGCCACCCCCCACCATGCCATTGAGTTAATATTCTGCCCATTTTCTTTTTTTGGAGGGGGCCCAATCTCCATCTGCACCTAATCCTTGCTTTTATATTGTTTTTACTTGAGAATCACTTTACCATGTTACCCGACAGACAGCATATTCATAATTTTTAGTAGTTGCATCATATAAGTTTATTTAATCACACCCTCCAGTCAGGTGGGTTTCTTATTTGCATTTTTGCAAGGAACATTCCTATGAACCTTGGGGCAGATGGTTCTTTTTCTCTTCTTTTCAATTATTTCCTTTGAATGGGTTTCCAAGAGTGAGGTGAATGGTTCGAAGACTAAAACAGCAGGGATCGGTGAGGCGGTCACTTTCCGACAGTCTCACAAGCATTGCGTTTCATCTTTCAGAAACTTTGTGCTCTTAATAGTTGTAAAATAGCATCATGTAACTGCTTTTTAAAATAGGAGTGACTTATGGGTCCTCTGGGGTAGGTGTGCCAATGTTCTTCCCTTCTGCAGTGTCACAATGTGCATCTCTCACAAATGTAATCACCATCTGTCTTACCTGGGAGTGTGACAATTTCATGTACATTACCTGGGAAGAAGACGCCTCCAGGCACTGCACCAGGAACAGCCCCTGGGACCCCTGGAATGAAGTAGGTAGAGTCCCCCATTAGCCAGAATGAATAAAAGCATGCTAACGATAAAGATAATGATGTGTGTCTGCAAAGCAATTTAGGTTGACTAAGCAAATGTTTACAAAGCATTTTCTCATTCATGCTCCTCAAAATGGCCTGGGGAGGCTGGAAGGGCAGGGGTTATTATGTTCATGTTAACAGACGTGAAGTCAGGCTCAGAGAGGTTAAGGGATGTGCGGGGGTGGGGGGGTCACACAGGCGGAAAGAGATCGAGCCTGGATTCAAACCCAGGCTACTTACTCCTCTGAGCATAACGGTTTGCACTGCGTTACCTGGAGAGAGCCTGGCATGGGGCTGGGTCTGAGCACCTTTTGCTGGGCAGCCAAGCCTCTCCAGCCCTGAGCGGCACGGGAGGGGGCCAGAGCTGTGTGAGGGCAGGCCGGACTGTGACAGTGAGCGGTAAGGAATCGTGGCTGCTGCCGACAAAAGTGCAGCCATTCCCACGCTGAGAGGACGGCGTGAGGTCCGCCTCCTCAGCCACCGGGCAGCAGTGGTTGGGTGGCGCTCTGGCCGTCTGACACAGAGCTGTCTAAGGAGGCGCCGGGCCCCAGAGGGGGACACCATGAATGAGCAAAGTGAATAGTTTCCGAAGGAGAAGCTAATTCACTGGCCAGTCCAGGGGCTGTCTGCCCAGCCCAGATCACGAGTTCAGTCCCCACAGACCAGTGAAGCTCTCACCGGGGAACGCTGTGATGCAGGGCTCCAGACCCAGCCTGCACGTAGTCATGGCAACAGACAATCCTGGCGCACACCAGGCCCTGACTGCACCGCCACAGAACGGCCCCAGCCTTGACAAGCCGCCTTGCCGGTGCCCCAGCCCGGGCCCCAGCACCACCCTGCCGAATGGGGCGCGGACTGGGCTGGGGGACAGTGTTGGGCAGCTCCGCGGTGTGCCCAGCAGACGTCTGGCCTGCTGGCCCCAGGGCCCCGTCAGCCTAAGCCATGGCCCAGCAGGGTGGAGGATGCCAAGCTGTCATGGCCACCCCGTGCCAAAGCCCCGGCGCCACCCCCTACCTCCCCCCCGGGCCTGAGGCCCCCCAGGCACTGCAATCCAGGCCTGGAGTGTCTAAGCAGTCTGCTCAGAGCCTCAGGGGCTCAGGGCAGTGGCCCCAGGAGGCTGGGCCTGCTGGGAATGAGCGCCTGGGTCCTGTCGTCGGCTGCCAAGTGCACACATGGTCCACCCCAGGCCTTTGATGCCTTCTCTGGCTCTGGCCTCCGGCTCCGAGCTCTGTCTCTTATGTGCCTTTCCCTGTTGTGCTCCAGGCCTTTCTCTGCCTCGGCCTCTCTCCCTCCTCCCCTTTCTCTCTCTCTAACCCTCTGCTCCAGGGCAGACTGCAGGAACGACATGGTGGGTGGAGGGAGCAAGGGGCTCAGGATAGACCCATCTGGCCTCTAATCTTGGCTGTGCCACTTCTTACCATCTGTGTGACCTCAGGCAAGTCACTTAACCTCTCTGAACCTCAGTTTCCTTTGTAGCAACGTGGGGCTGATAACTGCTGCCTTGCCAGGTTGTTGCGAGTTATCAAAGAGTTCAAGAAACCTGTCCTACCCTGGGCCTGGCACTCGGTAACGCTTAAAAAAAAAGGTGACACTTTGTTTCTACTTCACTGCACAGTACATGGCCTAAGGCCAGGTATACAGTAGGTGTTCAATAAAGGATGGGTGGGGGCTTCCCTGGTGGCGCAGTGGCTGGGAGTCCGCCTGCCGATGCAGGGGATGCGGGTTCGTGCCCTGGTCCGGGAGGATCCCGCATGTCGCGAAGCGGCTGGGCCTGTGAGCCGTGGCCGCTGGGCCTGCGCGTCCGGGGCCTGTGCTCCGCAATGGGAGAGGCCGCGGAAGTGAGAGGCCCGCGTACCACAAAAAAAAACAATAAATAAAAAAAATAAATAAATAAAGGATGGGTGAGTTAGGTGGAGGGGAGGCAAGGAGGTTGCCTGTGGGTCTGGTCTGACCTGTTCCATCCCCAACCAGCCTAAGGGTCTCCCCACCTCGGGGTCCCCCCACCTCGGGCTGGCCTGGCTGAAGCCCCACTTCCTCTCCTGGGGTTCTGTTCCCTGACCAGTGGCCAGGCCCCTCCTGGGCCTGCCAGCTCCTTCTGCTTCTTCTGTCCCAAGCTCTTTCTTCTCCCTACTCTCCACCCCTATGATTCAGATCCCAACAGTGTTTGCCAAACTCCGTGCCTGAACCATGACGGCCTGGGGAGCCAGGGGTTTTGATCCCCGTTTTGCACTGAGGAAATAGGGAAGGCTTAGCGGGTGTAAAGGATCTACGCCCGGCCTCTCTTCAAGTGCAGGAGAGGTGAGAATAGAATGAGACAGTAGTTGATCAAAGGCCTTCTAAAGGCAGCAGCTTCCTCTCCTGCCCCATCATGGGAAGGGGCATCCTCCTTCCCACCTCCCCTCCTTGGCCTGAGAAGTTCCTTCTGCCAGGAATGCCCTCTCCTCTATCCAAGTCCTACCCTTCCACCAAGACTGGGCTCAGCTTCTCCCCCCTGCCCTCTCTGAGCCTGTGGTTCTCACTGCTCATCTGGCCCAAAGCAGTTGGCCTGGAGCATACTTGTCTTGTTTTATGTGGGTTTGGCTTGTTTCACCGGCTAGCCCAGGGTGGAACTTGTCTCTTGCATCTTAGAATCATGATCCTATACTCTCAGGGATCGTAACTGTCTTCTGGCCTGGGCTGAAATTCCTTCTGCAAACATCCCATTGTGTTCCTGCTTGCACGCCTCCAGTGACAGGCAAATTCCCACCTCCCGATGCTGTCTGCTCTACTTGCAGAGAGATCTTCCTCCTACTGAGATAGAATCTGTCCCTCTGTCTCTCTAGGTCTGCCTCCCAGAGCCCCAAAGACTGAGGCCCACCTCTCATCCACAGAAGCTCCTCGAACATTTATCTTTTTTCAAGGTCTAACTCAAATGTCACTTCTTCTGAGAAGCCTTTCTGGATTTCCTGGGACTCCTCTAGGCCACCCCCTCTCCCAGTCTTGTCAGCTTCCTCCATTACTGCATCTCTGCTTACACACGGGCTGCCTCCCCACTGGACAAAACATGGCATGAGTAGCAAGAGGGAAAACTAAACCTCATAAACGTGTACGAATTACAAGGGTTGATCAGTCCAAGACAGCAAATTCTGAATAAGAGAATATACAGCTTTTAAAATTTGCATTCCCACAGTCCTCTTACTTGATGCTTTATTTGTTTATTTTTTTGCAATGTTCATTGCTGGAGCCTCCCACTGGCCCTAGGCAGTAAGTAGGGCAGGGATGTTTCTCCCCATTTTTCAGCCAGGGAAACCAAGAGTCAGAGAAATGAAGTGCTTGGCCCAGGAACCGCATCTGACCCCAATCACACGCAGGGCATTCTGCGTTCCAGATCCTTTGATCTAGGTTCAAAGATCTGGGAGATGGCTGTTTGGGAGCAAGCAGCAGGCCAGCAGGCCTTGGCAGGGGGCTTTGCCAGTTCCAAGTCCAGGGGGCCGGCCTGGGGCGAAGATAAGACCACACGAAGCTGTTTGTCGTTTGCACGGAGAAAGGCCGCCAAGCGTTTTTCAAAAACAATCCTCCAGTGACTGACTCTGTCCCCTCCCTCCCCCGGACACGTCTGCCCTCCTGCCTTGGCCCCAGCAAACTTGGAGCAGGATCAACCCCTAACCCCAAGGTCCAGGGTCCCGGAGGCGCCTCAGTCACCTGGGCAGCTTCTTACAAGACCTACAGGTCTGGGTCCCTCCCCAGACCAAATAAAGCAAGAATTCTTGGGTGAGACCCCACATCAGAATTGTTTCAAGTTCCCGGGAAACTCCAATTATGCAGCCAGGGCTGAAAATCCCTGTTGCAAACTGTCTTCAGTTCCGAAATAAGAAAACAAACAAACACCCAAAACCGAAATGACAAAATTTCTGGGGGTTTGGGGCAGCTGGTCCCGATTATAACTGATGTAATTTCTCTCTCTCTCGTGGCAGCTGATCAAAGGTACTTTTGACCCATCTTAAATGGGTCTAAACAACTTTTACCATCACAGAGGTTCCCGGGATGCCCCTTCCTTGTCTCCCCTGGCAACACGGTTCTTCGGAACTGGGGAACGCATGAGGGGTGAGGGGAAGCTGGGTTCCCTCAGGACAGCCAGGCAGGTGTGTGTGCATATGTGTTTGGGTGGGGGGCCCCTCCCACGTCCCATCTCTCTAGACTTCCTTTGGGAGGCTCTGGGCACCAACCCCAGAAGACATCATCAGTTCACACACCCCTTCTTTGGACCCAGCTACTCTACCACCTGGGACAGAGCTGAGAGTTATGTTTGCAAAGGAAGAACAGGACCAACGGAGCATTTAGCCCGGTCATTGAGGATGCATTCTTCTTAGGGCAGGCCCACCCCAGAGTACTTGGCCCCCCGCCTGCCCCTCCCCAAATGCTGCTCAGAACCTGGACCTTGGCCACCTCATCTTTGGCCCAGGGCAGAGAGCTGGCTGGTACTAATGCCCCTGGGGCTGCCTTAGCCTGTCTGAGCCTCAGTCTCCCCATTAGAAAAGCGTCGATAAAAATCCTCTACTCCCAGGGCTCCTGTGGGGACTAACCATCATGCTCTAGGCGGGAGCTCTCTCTGGGAAGGCAGATGTTCAGGGACCAAACTCCAGGGAGGAGGATCAGACAGGACCAGCGCTGCTACTCTTGGGCACGGGGGCGGCTGCTCCTCTGGGATTGTCTCGCTGCCCCCCACGGGCCCCATCTGAGGGTGCACACCATCCCTTGGCCTCGCCCAGACCCAGGAGTTGACCTCTGCAGGAAGCCCCTGCTCCCAGCGGTCCTGCCCAGCTGGTCAGTCTCATGGAGGGAGCCCTTGCTGCTGCCCAGCCCCCTGCTCCAGCCCTCCGGCCTGGCCCTGCTGCAACCGGTGCACCTCCCCACGCTGGCCGCCACTGAAGGGCTGGTTCTCATGGCGAGGAAGACTCTCCCGGAAACCAGACCTCACCCAGGCTACCCCACTAAAGGCTCGTGAGGCTGCCTGCACCTCTCTTTTCCTGTGGCCAGGAGCACCGTCAGGGACCCCTGGTAGGCCACTCCCAGGGTCCCCCA
This sequence comes from Lagenorhynchus albirostris, assembly GCF_949774975.1. Lineage (NCBI taxonomy): Eukaryota > Metazoa > Chordata > Mammalia > Artiodactyla > Delphinidae > Lagenorhynchus > Lagenorhynchus albirostris. The sequence continues at coordinate 78,367,023 of NC_083109.1, forward strand.
AGGTGCTAGCAGCTCCGGGGGGGGCACCCTCGGGACCCAAGGCCAGGTGGTCCAGGAGTGCCCCGAGGTCCACTCAAGCCCCTGCCGCTCACCACTCTCCCTCTGCCAGGAGACGGATACCTTCCCCAGCTTCCTTGTGCTCGCTTGTGTCCCATACCACACATATACACACACACTCACACGCACAGTGACAAACCACACCCAGTGACACACCTGCACACCAGCTCTCCCATGTATACATGCCTGTCGGGTGGCAGACTTTTACACATGCTAACAGGCACTTTCACGTACCTACAACACCCCTCCTCCCAAACACACACACACACACACACACACACACACACACACACACACACACACACACCCCTGTCCAAGGATGAACCTGTGAACATTCATCCCCTCGCAGAAACCTCCTCCTCTATTTGGTGACACGTCTGGGCATATACACAACATGCACACCTGTGCAAGAGCATGTAACACACTCACACATACACACTCACACGCCTGCATGCATGCTCCCAGCCCTCCTCACCAGGGACAGACCACAGCGGCAGCTTTCCAACTCGCAACCCTATAATCAACTTAACCCTGACTTTGCTCCGAGCGCATCCTGACTTCCCAGGGGACAAGGAACCTGTGGTCAGAGAGCTCACTGCCGCTGAGCTGGCCTCCAGCCCAGGTCCCCTGCCCCCAGGGCACACGCGCACACCCGGCAGGTCCACAGGTGTGCAAACTGCTGGTGCCCACAGACCCGACGGGACCTCGTCAGCCCTTCCCCAGCATGCTCGCGACCCCCATACCGGGAGACTCCCCAGGACAGAGCAGGGCCCATCAGCCCTCTTGGGGCAGCAGAAGCCGGTGCTGGTTTGGGGCCACCCTGAGTCATGGGGCGATCGTGTGACAGGTTTCTGCTCAGCACGGCTGGCTCCCGGGAGGGGCAGTTCCAAGGATCCAGTGGCTGAGGGGCTCCTGCCTGGGACCCCCTGGAGGATGCTGGGGGTGAAGAGCTTCCTCTCGTCCGTCCGTCGGTCCAGCCACCTGAGCGGGAGGCCCGAGGGCTGCGGGCACGTCAGGGAACAGGGTGAGGCCTACCTCCAGGCTGCGAGGGGTGGAGGATACACAGCAGAAGCAGGAGGGCTCCGGGCCACAGGGCTGCAGCTGTCGGACCCGCCATCTCGGGGAGAAATGCCCCAGCCCGCTCTCTGCGCCTCGTTTTATCCCCAAAGCGTAATTGCTGCCTTGTCGGTCTGCGAGGGAAAGAGGGAGGGAGAGAGGGCGGGCGGGAGGGCGGGAGAAGGGGGAGGCCTCGGGGAGGGGGCCGCGGGGAGGGGGCAATTACGAAAGGCCGGCTCACAGCCTCCCAGGCTGGGTCTGACTGGACTGGACTGTGGGCTTTTTTCCTTAAAACACACGTGCGTGCACACACACACACACACACACTCACACACACTCACACACACACACACACACACAGAGTTTCCCCCATCTCTCTCCTGCTTTCCCTCTGTGGCTGTTCTTTCACTGCTGGCCCCGTTCCCCGCCAGAAAGTGCGAGGGGGGCCCCTGCCAGGACAGCCCTCGGGAGAGGAAACGGGAGGGAGGGCCCTGCAGGCCGGCCAAAGATCCGGCCCCAGCCAAGGCCTGAGTGGCCAGGCCCCCGCCCCTGCGGCTGGGCCCCGGGCCCAGTGTGGGGAGACAGGCCAGCTGTCCCGTGCCTCTGCCCTTACCCCAGCCTCCAGACTCCCTCAGCACTCCCAGACCTGGCAAGAGACAGCCCTGCCCAAAGCTGGGGACAGGGGTGTTGGTGGATCTGGGGTCCAGGGCCCAGGCCAGTATCCGTAGAGGTCGAGGGCCTGTGGGCAGAATGGCCGGGAAGGTGAGATCATGTTGGCACTGCCCCGTGGGGCACCTGGGGAAAGGAAGGGGGACCCTGAGGCACTGCAGGGCTCCATTCTTTGTGGGCTAAGGTCACAGCCTCCTGCCTGAAGCTGGGGAGGGTGTGATGGGTCAGTCTGGGATCCACGGCTGCAGAGGCCAAGGGGCTGCGGGCAGAATAGCCTGGGGGTTAAGACTCTATTGGTGTCATTCCCCAGGGCATCTGGGGCCATGTGGGAGACCCTGACACATCACAGGGGCTCCATCTGTCAGGGATCGAAGTGCAGCCCCATGCAGGCCTGTGGAGGCCACCGTGTGTGCTGAAGGTCAGGCTGGACCCCAGGTGCCCTGCAGAGAACCAGGGGGCTGGAGAGCCCATCCAGACTGATAGGTGGCCCAGCCCCCCTCTATCACTTGGCCCCCACCTGTCCCAATGTTGAGCATCCCTAGCACGCAGACCAGACGCAGGAGCCCCCAGACTGCCGGTTCTCTTCCTGCCCCAGAACTCCCCGGGCTGACATTCCTCTGGTGGCCAGGAGGGGGCGGCCCTGAGCTAAAACAACAGGGACCAGCATTTCCAGAAGGACTCGGGCTGTTCCCGCCTGACTGTGCGGTATGGGGACCCTAGGGATTTGGGGGATGGGGTGGGGTGGGAAACGAGGGGGTCACGCCACCTCACCCAAGTGGGGAAGAAATTTGGGAGCCAGAGGATAGGAGAGGGAAACTGGTACCTGCCCTCATCACAGCCTGTGAGGGGGAAAAGTCGAGGCCATGAGTTCTGAGAGCTTTTCCCTGCACCCAGATGGAGAATGAGAGGAGGACACAGCCGCAAGTCAGAGGAAAGGGGTTAAAGGACCCCTCTTCCAGCCAGGAGCGCTGAAGCAGTCTGCAGGGCCTGCAGGGGCAGCAGGGGCAGCCAGGAGTGCAGATGCCAAAGGCCGGGCACTGGACTCGGTAGGACCTAGGACTAAATTCTTGTTCTAGCACTTTCTAGCAGGTTAACCTCTCCAGAGAACTTCAGCTTCCTCATCTGTCAAATGGGGATAACTATTCCCGCCTAGGAGGTTATTGCAAAGATGGATAAGATGTGGTCATGTACTTCTGTACTGTGTCTGCAGATCCAAACGCTCTGTACACTAGTCCTGGTCCTGTAGTGCTACCATAACTACATCAGTTCTGCAAGAACCGCTCCTGTGTAGGTACTAGGCTTGGCTCTATGCTGGGTCACCTTGGGACCCTGGACCATCCCTTCCTCTCCCTGGTCTCAGGCGGCAGCTGCTCCAAGAGTTTGGAAGGGCACGCACGCTAGCAGAGCTGTCTTGAAGCTGTGCGTGCACAGCAAGTGTGCAGCTCTTACTTCCTATGTGTGTTATTTGGTGGTGATCTGGGGGTGGTTCACGGAGATTATGAGCCCCAGCCAGCCCTTGTTGGTGCGGGTAGCGGTGCTCAGGGTTGGGGTCTGAGGCTCAGGGCCTGACTTCTGCCTGCTGGGGGAAGGGAGGGGAGGCGGAGGGGTGGGGTGCATCTGCGTGCCTGCCCCCTCCCGGGGAGGGGGGAGGAAGGGGGTTCTGGGGAGAAGCTGGGCCCCATTTCTCTCGGAGCAGTGACGTGGGCAGGAACCGGCTTTCAGACTTTCAAACCGCAGTCTGCTCAGTCTTTATTAATTCCAGGACTGGGAGAGAGGCTGGTGCCAGTGGGAGAGGGCTTGCTGTGGGGATCAGGAGAGGTGTGGAGGGGCGCTTGCAGGGGTAGACTTGAGGCTGCTGGGCCCGGTCGCTCCCCACAGGGCCAGGGCCCCGTGTCCTGTCCCCCAGCTGCATGCCCCCTTCTCCTTAGCATCCTGTCTTACAGGAGCTCCATGAGCTCATATCCGACAAGGCTTCTGTACACCTCAAGAGGGGGCCTCAATTCAGAATCAAACCCAGCAGACTGATTATTCAGTGCAATTTAGCCCAATGCAGTCAATGCATAATGTAAGGACTGGGGGTTAGAATTTAGACCAACATTCATTCATTCAAGAAACGCAACAGTCCTCAACTGCTCAGTGCTCACCTTCCCGCATAGCTGTACAGATTAAATAAGGTCATAAATGTCGAACTGCCTGGTGCACCAAGTGCTGGAGGACCTTGGCTTTACTGTTGTCACTGACAAGCATTACCCACCCACTTGCTCCTGGGCGTCCAGGTGAGTCACTGACAGGCTCTCCCTGTCCACCAGCATCTCCAGGTGTAGCCGTTTAGAAAAAAAAGGAGCCCCAGCCTCCACTCGGCTCTCAGCATGTCATTGCTTTGCTCAGAAACCCTCAGTTGCCTCTCAGATAAAGTCCAGTCTCCTGAGTACGGCCTTCAAGGCCTTGCCTGACCCGACTCCACTGCTCTGCTGCCCTCCTTCCTTCTGGCTGGTGGAGCTGCTCCCCAGCAGCCTGGACTTGTCCTGGAGGGCTAGAGGCTAGACCTTTGTTGCTGAGGTTCCCTGGTCTCAGCTTCCTCCAGGTCTGTGCCCCTCAGCATCCCTGCCCCTGGAACCTCTCTGATGGTTCTTGAGTTGAACTTCGTGCTTTATCTTATCCCCCACTGACCGGCCTGGCCATCACTGAAGGCAGTTTGAGGACAGACCCATTTCCGTCTCCCTCGTCGTCCAAGAGTATGGGATGACAAACACAGATGTGCACGCCAGGAGATGTGGGCAGAGTTCTGGTGGTATGGACAGAGCTCCAGAATCCCGGGAGGTGTTGTTTCTGTTTTCTTCCTTGTCTTCACATGGTCCTTTTATCCGTTGAATGCAGGATGCGCTGTGTGCATGGGACCTTGGACCAGAGAGAGTAAGCGTGCGCTGCTGGGCTAGGCTGGGAGAGCTGGGTGTCATCCAGACCTGGGACCCCTACTGGGGTCCCTCCCAGTGAGGGGGCCACTGTTGTCAGTCATTTACACCTCTGTGTGGGTGAGTATCCCTCCAGGTGGTCCCACAGGAAATAAGGTCCAGGTTATACCAATAGGGGAAAAACATGAATTTCTCATATGGACCCAAGTGAGATTTGGGAAGGAAATGCATGCTGGTTGGGTAGCGTAGGTTCCAGTGTAAACGCTACAAGAGAGAATTAGCAGGAAGGCAGAGTGAAGGACCTCTGGCCCGTCCCCTCTCATCCATGAGACACAGCTGCGGACATGAAGTCCGAGCTTTCCCCTCTGATTTTAAACTTTCTAGTAGCCACATAAAATGAAAGAAAACATAAGTAAAACTAATGTGAATAATAAGCTATGTTTAACCCAATATATCTAAAAGATTATCACTTGAACAGATAACAGATATAAAAAATTATTCATGATGTATTTTGCATTCTTGTTTGTATTAAGTCTTAAAACTGGAGCGTAGCTTCCACTCAGAGCACATCTCGATTTGGATTAGTCACATTTCAAGTGCTCAGTAAGCACATGTGGCCAGTGGCTGCAGGGTGGACGGTGCAGGGCGAGACCACAAGGGGTCTGGTGGGGATGAGCCCGACTTGGGACAAGTGAGGAGGGAATATCGAGGGTGGTTCCTGCTACTAAAAGGTTACAGGTGGGATGGGGCATGAGGGTGAGGGACAGAGGGAAGAAGGGAAGTCCTTGCGGGCCCGCAGCGGGAGGCCTGAGGCGCACACACCACAGGGGAGAGGCCACCATGCTGATGACCGAGCCAGAGGGGGCGGCCTCCTCCTGAGGGGCACCAGGCAGCCTCGGCCCAGAGCCAACATTTCAGGCAGGAGAGGAGAAATGCCTTAGCATCTCGGCCTCCCCAAAGGCGACTGGGCCCTCCTCAGCAGACCTCACTGGAGGTAAATATGCTGCAGATCTGGGCGACTCACGGAATCCCATTTCATCACACGGGATCAGCCCAAGGGAAGTACAGGCTGTGCTCAGAGCGGGGTTTGGGAGTTGGGGAGGCGGGCTAGAATTTCTGCAACCCCCAGGCTGGGGCGCCGGGAGCAGGCTGGGGGTGCAAAGGGGCCAGTGGTCATCATTGTGACATGGATGAACTCTGATTAGTGTGTGAGCTTGGATGGATCACCTTGTAATTCATACCTGGTAATGGTGACGTTAATAGTAATTAACCCTCAGCAGCCCTCACTTTCTCTTACGGAGACAGGGGTCTTCAAAGCCTTTAAGATCGATGACTCATGTCCCTAAGAGTCTGGTATACAGCAAGTGCTCAAAAGTGGGACGGGGTCCGTGACACCATTTCAGGCAGCTGAAGCAGATGTTTGAGGCTGGGGGAGCCAGAGGCCCAGGGGGAAGGCCCCTCCCCACGAGCACCAGCTCCACCGCTGGCCCAGGGTGTCCCAGCTCCGGAGGCATGCATCTCTGATCCAGACACCTCTGCCCAGGCCTGGGTGTTTGTGTGTCTGAGTCATTTGTCAGTCTGGGTCCTTGACCCGTGCGAGCTGGGGGTGGGTGGGTGGGTGTGTGTCCCAGACGGGCCGTTCTGCCCCGTGCTGTTCCCACATTGCCTCACGGGCTGTCTGCTGCGGTCTGGGGAGAACATTGTGAGCCAGGTGCTTTCTGCACCCCTCCCCAGGGGACCCAGGACAGAGGAGTGCAGAACACGCCTCTCATTGCTTTCACACTTGACAGTTTACAAAGCACATCTCCATTTTCAATCGGAGATATTGTTAGCCAAGTTTATAAACACAGGGTTTAGGAGCCCTGTCTACGAACTCGGGCCGCCAGAAAGAGCACTCCTATCTCCTTTAGATCTATTTAATTTTAACTCAGAGCCCCTGTCACGTGGGCGGGGGCAGTAAATTCCATCCCAGTTACTGGGTCTCTCGGCCTCCACCATCCGTCCCCAACCAAAATCCAGGAGTCTCCTCTAAGCCCTGGCCTCAATCACTCCCTTGCGGGAGCCTCTGTGCCTTCGTGCACCCTGACGCTGTGCTGAAGCTGGGGAGCCTGGGGCCTGGGCCGCCTCTGAGGATGCTTGCAAGGGGTGATCCACTCATGGGACTCACAGGGGACTGTCCCAATCCCAGAGCAGGACACCTTTCCTCTGGGTCTCCTGCTCCTCTGGGATTCTGACTCAGAGAGAAGATGAATTCAGTCTGCTTTGGCGGCAGCCTGGTGAGCTGCAGGAAGGGAGGGATACAGGACTGACACACACAGGTATCCACGACCGAACAAACTATCCTGCTCCCCAGATAGGGAAACTGAGGCTTGAGGAAGCACACCCCTGGCCCAAGGTCACCCCAAGGCATTGTGGCCTGGGGCTGAGGCCTTAGGGGTATTTCACTCCACCAGCCACACCATTCGCTGATGGGGTGATGGCCACAGCTTTGGGGTACACTCAGCAACTGGAGAGCAGGGCCTTCTCTTCCCTGGGCTGGGCACAGAGTAGGGCCTGGGGCCGAGCTGCCTGCCCCAGGGGGTCCCACGGGGCTCTGGGAGCTGGTGCGCAGAGCTGTCCGGGCACCCCCCACCCTCCTCCGTGCTGCCTCTGCCTGTCTCACAGTAGTGCTCGCTCCTGCACGCGCCCTTATCGCCCTTATTGCCTCACCTCCCCCAGCCCGCCATGCCCAGAAGTCCTTCCAAGAGCCTGACCCAGGAACACTGCCAGGCAGGGAGTTCTCTTCCTCCTGGGCTCTGCCAGTAGCCACCCCCTGCCCTAGGCAGACCCCTCCACCCATGCCCGGAGCCCTCAGCTGGCCTGATCCCTGTGGCTCCGGGCGGGTCCCACGGGGCGGCCAGGGCAGCTGCCAGGATGCAGGGTAGGAGGCAGGCGAGACCAGGCCAGGGGCTCCTGCTGGGCCTGGGTTATCTACTCCCTGGTTCATTCTGTCCTCCACATTCCTGAGCTGCCTGCTCTGGCGGAGCATCAAGCCTCGGGAGTGGGGGACACACAGGACACCGGCACCAGCAATCCTGGGAAAGAGGAGCGATCTGGAGGCTGGAAGTCCAGGAAAGACTTCCTGGAGGAGATGACGCCAGAGCTGCATCCTGTACCCTTCTCTCAAAGGGAGATGCGCTCTGGTGGCACCTGCAAAAGCAGGAAGGCTGAAAGCCCTGACCAAGGCCTGTTCCCTCCAGCGCACCCACAGGCCGCCTGCCTGCCTGCCCGCAGTGGGGGCACGGGGAGGGGAGCTTCCGAAAGCACAGATTTCAGCTGGCCCTGCCCTGCTTCTAGCCACCAGTAACCGACTCCGCGAGGACACTGGCCCTTCCTGCTCAGCCTTTCATGCTCTACCAGCACTTTTCAAATTGCAGGCTGTGACCCATTGGTGGGGTATAAAATTGATTTAGTGGGTCAGGAACAGCATTTAAAAACGAGAGAACAGAAGAGATGCAAGTGTAATACATGTGACCAAATCGACCTTGTGTACTAAATCTTTTGTCTGAGTTTCACGTGTTTGCATGGGAGTACTAGATGAAGATGAACTTTTTTCTTGCACGTCACAGTCAGAAAGTCTGAGAGACACTGTTACCATGAGTGTTTACAAATTGTCCTCACGCTCTGCGCTCGGGACCGTTCTGCTCATGGGAAGGAGGCACCCACGATGTGGCTGAGTGATGTCCGGGTGGACAGGTGAACAGTGGGGAGGAAGACCCCCATTCCTACACACCTCCCTGACCCCCTTGTCTGGCCACAGGTTAGGCTCCTGCTAAGCTCATAAGAACTGAGGTCTTGGGACTTCCCTCGTGGCACGGTGGTTAAGAATCCGCCTGCCAGTGCAGGGGACACGGGTTCGATCCTTGGTCTGGGAAGATCCCACATGCCGCGGAGCAACTAAGCCCGTGCGCCACAGCTACTGAGCCTGAGCTCTAGAGCCCCGTGCTCCCCAACAAGAGAAGCCACCGCAATGAAGAAGCCTGCACACCGCAACGAAGAGTGGCCCCCGCTCGCCACAACTAGAGAAAGCCCGTGTGCAGCAACGAAGACCCAGTGCAGCCAAAAATTAATTAATTGATTAATTAAATTTTTATAAAAGACCTGAGGTCTTAGCCTCCAAGCTTGGGTCACCATTGTTCTCAGGGGGGCGCTATGCTGGCTTCTGGCTCCAAAGCCCTCCAGACTCCCCAGAGGCCCCCAAGAGGATATCTTGGAGAGCTCAGCGATCTTAGGGTGTGTTCTTCAGAACCTTGAGGACAGAGGTGGGGCTGCTGGGGGTTGGGGGTGGCAGGGCTCCAGGCCCCACCCAGCTGGTTCCAACCAAGACAGACCTAGTTGTGTTTGGTTTATATACTAAGGTTCTGAGTAGCATTTCATTTGAAGAAAGCCTTCTGGGGCTTGAAAAATCATGAAAGCCACCACTCTGGTGGGAAGGCAGGGTCCCCAGGAGACTGGCGTTCCACTCTCTGACCTGCCCCAATCGCTGTGTGATCCTGGGTGACTTCTCCCCGCTCTGGGCGTGAGGGCGCAGGGGGTGCAGAGCAGTGGGCGTGTAGACTGGAGCAGGGCCTCTCAACCCTGGCCGCACATTAGAATCCTGGGAGTTTCTAAATTCCACTGCCCAGGCTGTACCCCAGACTGGAATCTCTGGGGGAGGGTGCAGGTGTTGGTATTTTTAAAACCTCTCAGGTGTTTCCAATGCACAGCAGACTTAGAGAAACATTGGGCTAAATGGCCCTTCTCTAAAAGTGACCCTCCCGCAGGGGCCTCCTGCTGTCAGGCCAGTGGTTCTCAGAGTTTAATGGGCATCATAATCATTGGTTCTCAAAGTGTGGTCCCTGGGACTTCCCTGGTGGTCCAGTGGATAAGACTCCATGCTCCCAAGGCAGGGGCCCGGGTTCAATCGCTGGTCAGGGAACTAGATCCCACATGCCGCAACTAGGAGTTTGCATGACGCAAATAAGACACGGCCGGATAGATAGATAGATAGATAAATTAAAAAACAAAAACAAAGTGTGGTCCCTGAACCAGCAGCACCACACGAGAACAAACTTGTTAGAAATGCAGATTCTCAGGCCCCACCCCAGATCTATCGACTCAGAAACTCTGTGGGTGGGACCCGTGATCTGAGCTTTACCAAGCCCACAAGGTGATGCTGATGCACATTCAAGTGTGAGAACCACTGGCCTAACCTTGACCATGAGAGTCCTCTGCAAAAAGGGCCACCTGTCTCCCAACCACAGCTTCTGCTTCTGGAAAGAAGGCAGAGCCACCAGAGGTTTCTGGAGGGTGTGTGGGTTTTCTCAGGCTACCCTGACAAAGTACCACAGGCCAGATGACTTCAACAAAAGGGATTTATTTTCTCACATTTCTGGAGGCTGGAAGTCCATGATCAAGGTGTGGGCAGAGTTGGGTTTTCCTCTTTCCTTGGTTTGTAGGCCGTCTTCTCCCCGTGTCCTCGCGTGGGCTTTCCTCTGTGTGTCTGTGTCCTAATCTCCTCTTCATATAAGGACACCACTCATACTGGATTAGTGCCCACCCTAATGACCTCATTTTAACTTAATTACCTCATTAAAGACCCTGTCTCCAAATACAGTCACCTTCTGAGGCCCTGGGGATCAGAGATTCATCAGAAGACTTTGGGGTTGGGGACACAAATCAGTCCATAACAAAGGACTTGTGGGAGCCGGCGAGGGGGCCACCTTCTTCCTCCCAGGCCCCAAGTACAGTGAAGGAACATTCTGGAACTAAGCCCTCCAGATGCTCACTGCATCAACATGTTCATTGCACCCTCTCCTGAGAGCAGAACTTCTGGTTCTGATTCTTGCCTGGGTTTGAGGAAGTGTGTGTACCTCCTGACACAACATTCAAAATGTCCCATGTAGGAGGGAAGTCCCCTCTCCTGTACTGACTTCTCCAAAGGGTCTTTCCTGGTCACACTGTGTTACCAGATGGTCGAGTATCCAGGCGGGTGTATGATTCTTCTCATCCATTTCTTTTAAAATATCCTTGGATTCAGGCTGAGCTGCCCACTCTTTCCCCATCAACCCAGACTGGTGAGAACCCTGGTCCCCCAGAACCATGTGTGTGTAGAATTCACTGGTATAGAAAAAAAAAATCTGGTGGCACTAATGGGGAACTGGGGGCCATCAATAGAAGAGATGCCAGGTGTGGTCAGCTCGGGAAGGCTTCTCAGAGAAGGAGGGATGTGGCTTTGGATTCCAGCCTGTACTGTGTTCCTGTCACCCGTCAGGCACTATGCTGGGAGCTCCAACAACAGTAACTCGTTTAATCTCCAAATGCATGAGGAGCTGCTGTGATTCCCCTGTATTAATCACATCTTTTTATTCTGTATTTTTGATGCTTTGCCATCTCAGGACCTTGCTGACTCTGGAGGGACCACCCCTCCCAGGGTTAGCCAGCTTCTAGAGGTGATAAACAAGTTGCCTGGGAGAGGGCCTTTCATATATAAACCAACCAATCGAGAGTTCACACCTCGACCACCTCCCTTATGGAGCTCTCACACTCAGGGCTACTGCCCACCAACCCTCATCACTCCACGCCAGGTATCAGACAACCAGGGACAGCCCTAGGCCCCAGAGCCTGCTGAAATTATTCAAAGTAGCCAACCCTAACCCTGCTCACCCTGCCTCCCATCTTCCTTCCCACAAAAACCACAACAAAGGCTATCGCTCATGCGTCTCCCTCCCTCTGCCCCCTGACTGGCCCTGGTGCTTCCCTGTGTGGCCCTGAATGGCATGTCTTCTTCTCTTGGGATCTCTGAGTATTACAAACTACCTTTTCTTTCTTTTTTTTTAATATATCTTTATTGGAGTATAATTGCTTTACAGTGTTGTGTTAGTGTCTGCTGTACAACAAAGTGAATCAGCTATATGTATACATATATCCCCATATCCCCTCCCTCTTGAGCCTCCCCCCCACCCTCCCTTCCCCATCCCTCTAGGTGGTCACAAAGCATCGAGCTGATCTCCCGGTGCCATGCAGCAGCTTCCCAGTAGCCATCCATTTCAAACTACCTCTTCAATGGCAGTGGTCTCCTGATCTGTTGGCCTCACCATATCTGAATAATAACAAAACTTATATTTTAAAGCATTCTCTTCCCATTTTTCAAATGACTAAACTGAAGCCCAGAGAAATTAAGTGACTCACCCAAGGTCCCAAAGCCGATAATAGCAGTTGGGCTTTGAACCTTATTTCAAGCCGGGCATCTGTCCTTGGCCCCTGTCCTTAGACAGAGCAGGCCTGGGAGGAAGTGGGGAGGAAGAAGAGTGGGGATGCAGCGCGGGTTGAGACACATCTCCTGGAGCTGGCCCTTTGCCGTGGGGGTCTGTCCCTGCTGAGTCTGTGGCCCTCTCCAGGCTGGCCCATCACTTCCACTGCTCTGTGGGCTCCGTCCCCTCTCTGGACTCTTGAAGAAGGGGTGGAGGGAGGGGGATGGGACACAAACTCCCTTGGGAAAAGAGGGAGGCTGACCTGCCCTAAAGCCTTCCCCACTCCCTCTGGTCAGCTGGAGTCTCTATTTCACAGCCAGGAGCTCCTTGTGGGTAGTGCTATGTCTTGCCCTCTGTGTCCCCAGCACCCATCATGGCCTGGCCCAGAACACATGCTGGGGGTGGCTGGGTGGGAAAGAAGTGAATGAATGAATGTCCCCTTCTCTCCATCCCGCTCCTTCTATGTCTCTGTCTCACGCTCTCTGTGTGTCTCCGCCTCTTTCTCCGTGTGTCTCTCTCTTTCTCCTGCTGGTTTCTACATGTTCCTGTCTGCATCTTTCTCTGCCTCTCAGGGGTTTACTCCTACGGGACCTGAGGCTCTCAGGTCCCTGGGTTTGCATTAAGTTGTTTATCCTGAGCAGACCTGGCTGCCTGAACTCACCTTCCAGGCCCCAGAATGATGCCGGGTGGGGTGCTCTCCATGACCCCCAGAATGGGTTTTGGCTTTCAGCTCTGGGGGAGAAGCACCCCCTCCGCCTTGGGCTCCACACTCCTGCCAACCCGTGCTGATGACAGACGAGGAGACTGAGGCCTTGGGGGAGGTATCAGTGAGGATGAGTGGGTCTGTATGTGTGTCTCTGTGTCTGCCTGTCTGTGGTTGTGTAGCATTGTGTGTGCGTGCGTGTGTGTGTGTGTGTGTTGTCTAACCTACATAATGACATCTGCTCACTCACCCAACAGTTAATTCAGCTCCACAAAGGCATTTTATTTTTTATTTTTTAATTTTATTTATTTATTTTTGTTGCGGTACGCAGGCCTCTCACTGTTGTGGCCTCTCCCGTTGCAGAGCACAGGCTCCAGACGTGCAGGCTCAGCGGCCATGGCTCACGGGCCCAGCCGCTCTGCGGCATGTGGGATCTTCCCAGACCAAGGCACGAACCCGTGTCCCCTGCATTGGCAGGCGGACTCTCAACCACTGCGCCACCAGGGAAGCCCCCACAAAGGCATTTTAAAGTGAGAATAACGCGTACAGACTCAAGTGCACAGAGGGTAGGTGGGTAGCTTGGGTATATACCCGTGTCACCACCACCCACATCAACATGTAGAACACTTCCAGCCCAGCAGCTTCCTCTGTGGCCCTTCTCAGTCACTACCCACCAGAGATCACCACTTGGCTGATGCCTCTCGCCACAGATTAGTTCTGCCTGTTTTTGAACTTTGCAGTGGGCTGAAGTGTGTCCCCCAAAAGATATGTTCAAGCCCTAATCCCTGGTACCTGTGAGCATGACCTTATTTGGTAAAAGAGTCTTTGCAGATATAATGAAATTAAGATGAAGTCCTATTGGATTAGGGTGGGTCCTACATCCAATGACTAGTGCCTTCATAAGAAGGTCACGTGAAGATGCAGGGACACAGAGACCCACAGGGAGAAGATGGCCATGTGAAGACGGAGGCAGAGATCGCAATGAATCACCTACAAGCCAAGGAACTCCAAGGATGGCTGTCAACCATCAGAAACTAGAAAGAGGCATGGAAGCATTCTTCCCTTCCCTAGAGCCTTCAGAAGGAGCATGGCCCTTTCAACACCTTGAGTTTGGACTCTCGCCTCCAGAATTGTGAGAGAATAAATTTCTGTTGTTTTCATACCAAGTGTGTGGTAATTTATTACGTCAGTCTCAGGAAGCTGATACAAACTTCATATAAATGGAATCCCACAGTGGGTACTTTTTTGCATTTGGTTTCTTTTGCTCATATTGTGACTATGAGATTTATCCTTGTTGTTGTGTATAGCTAGGGCTCATTCTTTTTCATTGCTATGTAGTATTCCATTTGAGAAATATACCACAGTGTATTCACCTATTGTAATGTTAATGTACTTTCGGGCTGCTTCCATTTTTTTGGTATTATGAATAATGCTGCTAGGAACATCCCCATCTTTTGTAGAAATATGTGCCCATTTCTCATGGGTGTAGAGCCAGGAGTGGAATTGCTGGCTTCTCTGGTAAGTATATGTTTAATTATTTGAAGAACTTCTGGACCATTTTGTAAAGTAGGACCATTTTACATTCCTACCAGCAGTCTAGGAGAATTCCAGTTGCTCCTCATCCTGTCAACACTTAGAATTGTCAGTCTTTAAGTTTTAGCCATTCTGGTGGGTTTATAGGGGTATCTCATTATGGTTTTAACTTTCATCTCCCTGATGAGTAATGATGGTGAGCACTTTATCATATGACTTTTGGGCCTTTGAATATCCTTGTTTGTGAAGTGCCTATTCAAGACTTCTGTTCACTTTTTAAGATTGAGTTGTTTGATATTTTCCTATTGATTTGTGGGAATTCTTTATATATGCTGATACAGTTCTGTGGTTAGTTATACGTATTAGAAAGATCTTCTCCCACTCTGTGGCTTGCCTTTCTTTTAATGTTGTCTTTTGATGAACAGAAGTCCTTGATTTTAGTGAAAGCACATTTATCAATCTTTTCTCTAGTGGTCAGTGCTTTTGCTGTCCTGTTTAAGAAATCTTTGCCTACTCAAAAGTCTTAAAGATATTCTCCTATGTTTTCTCCTAGAAACTTTATACTTTTACCTTTCACTTTTAGGTCTCTGATCTACTTTGACCTAGAGCATTTTAAGTCTCAGCAGGGCCAGGCCTCAGCCTGCCCACCTAATCCCTCCCCAAGCTTGGTGGCCCCAGCATTTGGGAGAACTCCTTCCCTCCTGAGTTGCTGGCTGCACTGCCTTTTTCACTAGCCCCTGACCTTCCCCCAGCCCCTGGATTTAATAAAAGCTCTGAGCTGCCTGTGGTTTTCAGGCTGAAGGCTGCTTCCAACCTCTGTCAGGATTCAGGCAGCAAGTGGGGTCCCCCATCCCCTCTCCATGTGCATGTCTATTTCTACCTGGTGTGTGATAAGCTCACCAGTTTCTACAACTCTGGGAGTCCCCAGACTGGGATAAGTAATCTCCAGGGAGGAGCCTCCTTACCTGATCCTTCCTTACTCTTCCCTAAACCCACCCCACAGCCTGGGCTTTCCCAGAAGCTTCTTTCCACTTGTTCATAGATTTATGGGCTGGAGGAGCTTGTCCTGTCCCAGGACAGCAAATAGGTTCCATCGCCAACTGCATTTGACAGGCAATGGCTGCCTGAAATGGTGTTAAAAAGGATTCTGAGGATATCCAGTTTCAGCAGGTGAGAATCATACATTTGCTTGGTAACGTATGCCTGGGAGCGAGAGAAGGGTGCTGTGCCCTACACGTTGTGTCTTTAATGCCTCTGTTCTAATCTAAGGCTCTAACTAGGATTGGTCAAAAGTAGAGTTTAAATGACTCATTCAGGGACACTGAACTCTTAATTAATAAAGATGGCTTGGAAGCTCAGGTATTATCCATTCAGCAAAGAGGCCTTTTCTCATTTATTTAGCAAATATTGATTGAGCATCTACTATATTTCAGGTCCTGTACTGGGCATTGAGGATATAATGATGAATAAGTCCTACACTGGTATATCCCTAGTTCCGTGACTTCCTTGATGCCAATATTCAACATACAGAATTAATGAATCAGGGGTCTCATGTGATGGTCATCTGCCATCCAGCGAGCCCACAATTGCTCACTCTTTCACCCTCCAGCCCCCAGTCCCCAGGGTGGGATTACAGTACAATTTTTTTTAAATGGAACTTGGCGAATACCTGGGGTTCCACGGTTGAAGTGCTTCTCTCCAGATAACTTTCAGGAAAGTGATCCACAGTCGAGACCTGTAACAAAAGGATGTGAAATTGCTAACAAAATGGACCAGGGGGACTTTGGGGTTTCTAAAACGGTCCTCAGGGACTGCCTGGGCACCATTTTATGACAAATCCCCTAGTCCTGCCCTGCTGGACCACCTTTCTCCCTCTGAGCCAGCCTCAGGGCTCTCCACTCTTCCCCGATGTACACACACACGCCTAGACATGTACGCAGACACACACACAAGGACACACACACACAGAGGGACACACAGACACACACGGGGACATATATATAAATGTACACATAGGCACACATTCTCTGCCCCACAAGGTTCTGGGCTCCCATATCTCAGGTTCAAGTTCCCATTATCCCACTTTGAACTATTTGACCTTGGGCAGGTTAGCCTCCGGAGCCTCAGAGTCCCCATCTATTAGAGAGGGGAGTGGTGAGATGTCAAGGAGCGCATTGCACATGTCAGGCATTGGGTAGCTGTTCAGCAAATGTTCGTTGGAGCGACGCCCCAAGCTCCGCTCAGATCCCTGGCTCAGGGCTATTCCGAGAAACTGCGGGCAGTGAGGAGGGGCGTGGTCCTGCCCTCGGGGCTCTGTAACAAATTCATCCCTGTGTCCCCCACGCAGAGTTTGGCAGTGAACTGGGAACGTGGTAGAGATGCAGTCAAGGCCAGTTACAGGAGGGAGGCAGGGGAGATCAGGGTTTTGCTCTCCATCTTCTGGTTCTTTCCCTCTGGGGAAGCTCTAATTTGTTTCAGAGGCAAGAAGGAGCAGGGTCTGTCTGTCTTCTGTACCAGGTAAGCTGGGAAATGACCACTGCAGCCTCCACCGGACGACAGGGGTCCCAGGAGGTGAGACCCACCCCTGCGGCGGAGCTGCTGACCAGAGCCCAGCTGGGCCCCTGCCGTCCGCCCGGGCCCCATGTTCTGTGCTTTCATCATGTCCACCGCCCTGGCTGGGCCCCCGCCAAGCCCTCACTCGCTGGTGAGGGCCAAGCCGGGGCCGTGCCAGGCTCAGCAGAGGCCCTTGGCCAAGAACAGCAGAGCTGTTCTCAGGAAAGCTGGGGGATTAAGCTGCAGGCCAGCGGGGACTCAGGTGTCCCGGCTTGGAGATGAGGGGCAGGATGACCTCACAGCTGCCACCCTCCCAGGGACGTGGGGACAGAATTCCCTCTCGACCGGCTTGCTCGGGAACCGCCTTCAAGGAGGTGCCAAGGCCTGCTGTCTCCGGCCCCTCTGCCCCCGACGGGCCCGCGTCTCACAGCCTGGAGCCCCTCTCCTCCAGCCCGGGCTGAGGCCTGACCGCGCGCCAGGCTGGACCCCGGATGACAGCGGCCTAGCTCCTGTTCCCGATCCCAGGCTGAACCCTCCCCCGGACTTGGGTTCTCACCTCTTCTAAGTCTCCTGGGGTTGGGGCCCAGCTGCAGGAAGGTGTAGGAGGATGTGGGCGGCTCAGGGCAGACGGTCCCTTCTGCTGGGGCTGCCTTTGTGCTCGGCCGGGGTGGTGTGGGATCGACGGCCCTGCCGTGCCTGCCGGGACATGGTGTGAGGGGCACATTCTGGTTAGAGGGCCGGGCAGGGGTTGTCTTGGGGTGTCTGCGTCTGCCTGCTGAGGGGTGGAGGTACCCCACTTGCTCTGGGATGAGTCCCCCAGTGCCCGGGGCTTCTGCTCATTTTACCCCCCTGTATGCACTGTGTTTCCCCCTTTTCTGTCCTGTCCAGATGCAACCCATCTCTCAGGGCTTGCTTGCCTCTGGGAGCCTTCTCTGACCCTAGGCTGGGTTGAGGGCTCCCTTCTGTTTCCTCAGTCCCCTACTTCTCCCTCTTCTGGGGCCGTGACCACACTGGACTGCCATCCTCTGCAGATACTCTGTCTCCCTCAGACAGGAGCCCCAGGGCAGGGCCCCATCTCCCTTCTACTCCCCAGCCTCTCCCTCTTGACGTTAATGGTATGGCTGCCCTCTAGGCTGTGCCTCTCACTGGCTGGGTCCCCACTGGAGCAGGTGGCCGCTTGACCTGGCCCAGTCCCCTGTCTGGGCCGCCTCCCTGTGGGCCCAGGTGGGTGGGGGCGTCTGCAGGGACGCTGACTCAGATGTTATTTTGGGCTCCCCTTGGGCCCGGCGGGCTCTGGGGCCTCAGGCCTGTTTAGACGGCTGGACCGGATGTGACCGAACTCCAGGCACTTGGGCCTCCCTGGGGCTGGTGAGAGGCATGCCAAGGCAAACGGCAGCCGGGCAGGGGGCAGGCAGGGAGGACAGGCCTGGCAGGTAAAGGGATCCAAAGGTTGACCTAGGCCTGGTTCTCAGTTCCAGGGGTCCCAGCTGAGGCCCTGAGCTGCAGGGTTGGTCACTCGGCCTGGAAAGGTCATTTTACACACCCAGAATCCCCCAAATCAGAACGCCAGTCAGAGAGGGCCAGGCCTCCTAGGGCATAGCCTTGACACCCCTCACGTGGACATACACCTGTACCCCCCATGCGAGGGCCTGAGGCCCAGTTCAGATGGAGAGGCCCTTCCCACCTGGGTCTCTGGGTCCCAGCAGACACACCTCAGAGGCTGCTCAGCCCAAGGCTGAGGGGGCAGAGGCCCCAGGCTCCGTGCCTGTGCCCTGCGGGCCTCAGCCTCCTCGTCCATCACCCATGGGACCCCAGTGCCCTGCGAGCCCGTAGGCCAGGACAGCGTCAGGTCTGCGGTGCTGATGTGGGCTTCCGGGAGGGGCAGGTAGTGGCTACCGCTTCTCCCTGAAGTCTCCGTCCTCAGTCCCTGCCCTGGGCCCCAGCTCAGAAATGTTCAAGGAAACGTGCAAATCCTTAAGCTCTGTCCGCCACATCCGAATTGAAAGCAGAAGGGGCTGGAGCGCTGCTGTTAACTCCAGCAGAGCCGGTGACGGGCCTGGGGCTGTGGGCTGGGGCCCAGGTGCACATCTCTGCTGCAGGCCCCATCACTGGCTCATTCAGGACTCGCTGGCAGTGGCCGCTCCGTGCCAGCCAACCTCGCGCTCTGGGCCCAGTGACCCCTGGACCCACTGCCTCAGTGGGAGGCCTTTCCGAGGGAAGGCGGGGGCGAGGGAGGGAAAGGCTGGCTGCTGGAGGACTTCTGGGTCCCTGACACTTTCTCCTGCCACCCTGGGTTCCCCAGGGTAGTGTACCTACCCCCGGGATGTTTCAGAGCCACCTGAGGGCTGGGTCTGGGTTCTCCATTCGAGAGGGGAGGAAGACAGACAGCACGCCCCCCATCACCCCTGCTTTGCTTTGTCACTCGCAGCACAAGGGCAGGGACCAGTGTGAGACTACAGGACCCTGTGGCTGGCTGGCCTCTGCGCTCAAAGCAGGAAGAGGGAGGGATGCTTTTGCAGGTAGGATGTCCGTAGGACCAAAGGCTGGTATGTCCCTGCTGTCGTGGGGTGTGCATATTCTAGTGAGCCCCTTTCTATCCTCTTGGTGTGAGCTGTCCAGGCCAAGACCCAGGTTCTAACTTCAGACCCCTCAGAGTTGAGAGGGCCTTGAGGGAGCCCACTGTCTGGAGGGTAAGACTGAGGCTCAGAGAGGGGTGTGGCTTGCCCAAAGTCACATGGTTGTGGCAGTAAGGCAACTAGCACCCATGTTTCTGTCTCCCAGACTCAAAGACAGTGCTTGGCCAGCAGGGCCCAGGGCCTGGGTGGGGGGCAGTAGACCTCCGTTCCCTGCCAACTCCCCTTCCTCCCCCCGACCCAGATCCCAGCCCCAGGGGTATTCCCACCTGGTCTCCAGGCAGGTGCGGGGTAGGGGTGGCTTCTCAGGGGCCCATCCTCTCGGGACTGAGGACAGAGCTGGCCCCGGGCAGCCCAGCTTTCCGGCAGCTGCCCAAGTATGTGGACGGCAGTGTGGACAGCCATTCTTGCCACGTTCCCAGAGCACACACCAAGGAAAACACGGAATGTTTCTTGGATGACATAGTCTCCATTCAAAGTCACGCATTCCTGTGGGAGGGCTGTGAGGAGGGGTCTCGGCTGGCAGCAGGAGCGGGGCCTCTGCTGAGGCACGCAGTCCTGTCTGCAGACGTGGGTCCCAGGGCCATGCCCACAGCCAAGGGAGCCTGCCGGCGGGTGGCTGAGCCGTGGACCGGCAGCTGTGGCCCTGCTCGTGCAGGCAGCCAGAGGACACCAGCCGTGTCACGCAGCTCACTCCCTGTTCTGTGTCCTGCCCCCGGCACTCAGCTGGTACATCTCCCTGCCCCACGTGGGTGACCGATATGACCCTGCCCACGTGAGTCCTCAGCCCTGAGCCGGCAGCCGGGGCAGCCTCTGCCCTTGCACCCACTGGCCTTTCCCCATCTGTGTGGTCCTGCCCGAGTACCAGCTGTGTGTCCCCTGCCCTGTACCTGGAGTGAGTGTTTCCTCCTCTTTAAGGGGATCTCATCATTCCCTTCACATGACCGCTGTGATCAGGGTAAGGGGAAATGACCAGAACACTCTTGGTCTCTGGCCCAGGACTGGGATGAGGGGAACAACAGAGAGAGTGTGGGTGGGTATGAGGGGGGATTATGCTGGGGCCTCATCCTTTTGGCCTCTTTACAAAGGGAGGGAGCCTCTAGCCTTGAACTTGGAGATTCTGAGTCCTCAACAGCCCAAGATGGAGCTCAGGGACCCAGAGAGGGCATGCCTGAGGCCTCTGCCTTAGAGAGAGCCCCATCGAAGGAAGAGCAGGTTGGCAAGTGTACTGAGTACTGTGACCAAGACGAATGGGATGGGGTTGGGGGCTGTGGAAGCTGAGGGCAGCCCCTATCCTGCCTTAGGGAGGCAAGAGTGACTCTGAGGAAGGGGACCTATGGGATTGGTTTTGAAGGTTGAGTAGGAGTTTGCCAGCAGATCAGCATGGAGGACTTTATAGTCAAGGCATCATGTGTGCAAAGGTGCCAAGGTGGCAAGAAGTGTGAGGCACACCCAGGAAGTGCAGGAAGTCGGGAAGGCTGAGTTTGAAAAGGACCATGATGAGCCGTGAAGGAGGAGAGACTGACCTGACCAGGGGACAGTGATGAAAGAAAGCCTGGAGAAGTCAGGGAAAATTCTGGAGCAGGTTTGCTTTGAGAGGGAATAAAGTGATGTGTGGAGCCACGAAGAATGAGAGGCTTGTGGGGAAATGTGGGCCCAGCCCTGGAAGGTCCTGATGCCTCCTTCCATCCAAGATGTTCTTGACCTGCCCCAGTCTCGGTGTCTCCGGCTGGTACGGGGGAGCTGGGGTGCCCGCAACCCACTGTCTACCTTGCTCACATACTTCTGGGCTCTTATCTCCAAGGGCCTGTCGTGCATGCCCACCTCGCCAAGTGGTCCCACCGCTGCTTGTCTCATAAACCAGGCCTGCTTCCCCCCAACACCTCCCTGCCCCTGCCACACCCTCCCCTGCTGCCTGCCCTGCCCTGAGTCCCACCCAGCAGGGGAGGCAGAGGAGGACCTGCCCAGAGCTCCCAGCTCTGCAGAACAGATGTCCTGGTGACCTGGTTCTCAGTACACATCCCCAAAGGTCTCCAAAGACTGCTCCAAGGGACCCTCGTTTTCCTGGCTCCTGGAGGACTGGTCAAGCCTGCTGCTCTCTGCAGGGGACTGATCTGGGGTGGGATGGGGAGCAGGCAGATGCCAGAGGCTGGAAACCGGCCCACAACCTCCTAGAAACTCAGAGGCCGGGACTTCCCTGGTGGTCCAGTGGATAAGACTCTGCGCTCCCAATGCAGGGGGCCTGGGTTCGACCCCTGGTTGGGGAACTAGCTCCCGCATGCCACAACTAAAATATCCCACATGCCTCAACGAAGATCCTGCGTGCTGCAACTAAGACCCAGCGCAGCCTAAATAAATAATAACTTAATTAAAAAAAAAAAAGAAAAGAAACTCAGAGGCCTGTGTCTGCATTGCCACAATGCATCAGAGGCCCTGTCACTGCTCTACCAGGCTTCAAGCCCCTTGTCTATAAAATGGGTGCATTCACTCCTTCATTCAACAAACATTTACTGCATGCCAGGCCCCAGGCATGGAGTTGCACCAAGCAACGCCTTGGCCCCAAGGCTACAGTCTAGAGGGGATGATAGACAAATACAGAGGAGTTCCCCGAAGTGCCTCAAGGTCTAGAACAGATGGTATGGGGGGCGCAGGGAGAAAAAGGCAGAGCGGTCAGTCCTCTCTGGAAAGAACAGGATACATTTATAGAATACCTGGGGCCAGGATGGGGTGTGGAAAGAGTGCTCCGGGCAGAGGCAGTGTGCTGGGCAAAGGCTTGGTGGAAGAGTTGGGCACCTGCCCGTGGTCTTGCTGATGGACTGAAGAGCTGGGGATGA
This sequence comes from Lagenorhynchus albirostris, assembly GCF_949774975.1. Lineage (NCBI taxonomy): Eukaryota > Metazoa > Chordata > Mammalia > Artiodactyla > Delphinidae > Lagenorhynchus > Lagenorhynchus albirostris. The sequence continues at coordinate 78,389,244 of NC_083109.1, forward strand.
TGTGTGGGTGACAGACCATGGGAATCAGGCCTAGACTTTCCCCTAAGGCACTGGGGAGCCATGGAGGGTTTGAGACATGGAACATCATGATCAGATCTGGATGTGGGCAGGTGCCCTTTGGCTGCCATGTGGAGAACTAGCTGGGGCAGGTGGAGAGTCCTGTTAGGGGACTGTGGGATCCTGGGGGGGCAATTGGGGGGGTCACAAGAGGCCTAAATCAGAGGTGCTGCCCAAGACTGGCTTCCGTGACCAAAGGGTCACGCCTCCTTCTCTGCTGCCGGGCCACCTTGGAGGAGAGGCCAGCTCATCCCTGGGGAGATGTTGCTCACTTGGGCTGCCTGGCCAGGACCCCCTGACATCTTCCGACTGCCAGAGACACCAAGTCACGCAGACTGAGAATATTGCATCGGAGGAATGGGATACTCTGAGGGGACCATGAGGCTGTGGGAGCCCCGAGGAGGCACGGACCCTGCCTCAGCAGTCAGAGAGGGCTTCCTGGAGGAGGGGATATTTCAGCCAAGTCTTCCAGGACAAGTTTGCTAGTTGAAAGGGAGACAGGGGCATTGCAATTAGGGTGACCACAATTCAGAAATCACACAAGCCCGAAATCCAAGGCTGGGTCTTGAGTAGGGTGCTTGAGAGCGGACAGTGGAAAGAAAAAGGTGGGGAGGTCAGTGGGACTGGATCTCTCCAGGCAAGAAATGCCTGATGGAGGAGTTTGAATGCTTTTATAGAGGTAAGTGGGAGCCGTAGGATGCTCAAAGCAGAAGGGTCACATGACCAGATTTGCATCCTAGAATGACCTTCAGGGCATCGCATCCTACGTGCAGAACACCACCCACTGGTACCAAGGAAAGCGGTGTGGGGTCCAGCAGGGGCCCAGCAGTGGGTCAAGGTAGCTTCAGAGAGGAGCTGTCACTCAGTCTGGGCCTCGAGGAGAAGGAGAGGAGGGGCATCTGGAGAACGCATCTGAGCCACACCTGTGACCCTGTGCCTGGGACAGACGCAGGGCTCTGGGAGGGAGCATTGTTGGTTGAATGGCCCACAAGCACATCCTTTCTTGGAGAGAGGCAGCGAATGGCTGGGGTCTCCTGCTGTGCCTAGGATGTGCCTCTATCAACCCCGGCTTGCTTTCCCACTGCACGTTTCTGGAAAGGGCCAGGAACGGCTTGGGGCCATTCATCTGGTCTCTCAGTCCCTACTGCCCAGCATCAGGGGCACTGGTCTGGGCAGCTTGGTGGACGCCCCCAAGGCCACCCCCGTCTCTGGGAGGACAACAGCTTCAGGGGTCCCGAGGTGTTGTTTGTTCTCTCGAAAAGGCTCCTTCTGGGATCTTCCTCACAGGGATGGGCTCCTGAGAACTCAGGTGGGGGTGAGGGCAGAATGCAGGGGGGCATAGACCATTGCCCGCATCAAACAAACACGCAAAAAATACACTGGCAGCTACACGCAACAGCTTTGACGGACCTCAGACATAAAAGAGGACATATTTCAGGATTCCAGTTACGTCAAGTTCAGAAACAGGCAACACTCATCTATGGTGAGAGAGGTCAGTAGAGAAGTTATCCTGGGGAGGTGAGTCGTGACTGGAAGTGGGTGTAAGGTGGCTTTTGGGGGAACCCAGCAAAGGTCTATATATTGATCTGGTGAATGACCAGATCAAATCAAATGACCAGATCAAATTTTCACAAACCAAACACCTTTGTGTTGACAACACAAAGGTGTTTAGTTTGTGAAAATTCACATTTGATTTGATGAGAGTTCACATATGATTTTTGTGCTTTTCTATATAAATAATACTGTGATGAAAGAGTTCAAAAATCAGTCACAGTATTTTAATATACATGTATGTATATATGTGTGTGTACATACAAATCTAATGTCTGTTTATCTATCTACTATTTATCATCTATCTATCTATCTATCATTGTTTAGCCACGTGTATTTGGGAAAACTTGGATAATACTTTTTCTCTATGCACATTGGGTTCCCTGCAGGGGGGTGGGTAGAGGGAGGTAAGGGCTGTGGACCAGGTCCCCCCTTCCCTGCTCACCGTGGACAGAGACCCCCAGATCTGGCATCCCTCCCCCAGAAGGGGAAGGGGTCCCGGGGGCCCTCAAGCTGTAGAGACACAGCTGTAGAGCAGTGCTGGCCAGAACGGACGACTACATCCCCCTTCCAGTCCCTGCAACTGGCAGACGGAGGCAGACCAGGCTGTAAGCCCCTCATGTCTGACCTATACACCCCTGAATAAATATTTGTTGATCCCCTGACTGCCCAGCTTGCAGACTGCTGCGCAGTAATGGTCAGGATGCCCAGAGGCAGGTGGAGGACACACCATCTTGTCTCACTTATCAGGGACCTTCTGGGAAAAAGAGTGGTCGACACAGCTGGCATAGACTCACGGACAAAGGAAGGGGGAAAGACGGCTGGACATTTGCACACACGTGGTCACAGACACACGTGGACCCGCATACACAGGCTTGGACACGGGCACCCACATGTATGTTTATCCTGCTGCTGAGAGGGACTCAGCCCACCCTGGACTCAGAGTGCCTTGGGGACAGGGCTGGTGCTGGTGCTGGAAGACCAGACGGTGAGACACAGATACACAAAGTGCCCCAGGAAGATGCCCAGGTGGAGCACAGACACACATGGAAGGAGGGAGACACACCCTTGCTTGTTCTCAGTCTGGCTGAGTCTTGGCTGGAAGAGCTGGTCCCAAAGAGCCATTGGAGAAACCGGAGAAGATGTTAGGAGGTGAGGGTGGTGGTGCAGAGAGATTCCCAGATTGGGGATCCGAATCTAGGGCCCTCTGCTCCACTAGGCTGCCACATGTGTCCCTGTTCCCCTCACCCCTGCCACCCCTGATGACATGAGCCTTGCACTGTCCCTAGCCCCAGAGGCTGTCGGGGTCCCTCAGGCCTGCTTTGTTTTCCACTCCCACCTTGAAAGGGCAGTGGCAGCTTTGCCAGCGACCCCTGACCTCTCCCTGTCCCCCTGTTGTCCCCTGCCCACCATGCCACCCCCCCATCACATCCCCAGCCCTGACCTCATGTCTGCAGGGCCTGGGCAAGGGCGAGATAAGACGGGCATTGCACACTGCTCCCTCCTGGGGACCGACGGGAAGGGCGGGCCAGGCTGCCAGCCTCGAGAGCGCCCGTGACTCACTAGGTGGGCAGGGCCGAGGCTGGCATCCGGGAGGAAATGCCACTTCCTCTGGATAAGGCGGCAGGCCCGCCGTTTTCGCCTTCTGGCTTGTGCTTCGGGGGTTTTGTTCTAAGTCCTTCCCCACTCCTCTGTGGCAAAGCTATTCTCCAACAGTTCATTCTAGCAAATTCAGCCTTGCTTTTTACGTTGAGGTCTCTAATCCATCTGGAGTCACCTTTTTACGAGATATTAAGTAGCGATCTGGTTGTAATTTTTCTCTGTAAAGTGAGCCCATTTCCTCAACCCTATTAAGCGCTCCATCGTTTCCCGGTGGACCTGTGGTGGGTTAACCTCCGTCCTTGAGTTTGCTGATCTGTTCCGTCCCCCATGTGTTTGTCCTTGCACCCACGCCATAGCATTTTCCTCCCAATGGCTTTGTTGTATGTGCTAATATCCAGCAGGCAGGTGCCCCCTTCTGCTCTCTTTTTCAAAGTCACCTATAGCCATTCATGAATCTGTTTTCTATATAAATCTTAGAGTAAGTTTATCGAGTTCCTCAAAAATATCCAGCTGGAATTAGGAATTTGGGTTCAATGAAGGATCCCCTGGACAAAGTGACAGACAGGAGGATGACGACATATTGTGGTTTCTTAAGCAACAAGGAACTGTGATCTGGAATATGCAAGGAATGCCTACAGAGCAAGGAGAAAAAGACTGCAGCCCCAGTAGAAAAATGGGCTCAGGGTATGAACTGCGATTTGGAGAGAAAACATAAACAACTAGAGAACATAGGAAAAGAGACTCAAAGTCACTTATAATCAGAGAAATGCTAATTAAAACAATCATGGGATATTTCTCAACACCCGTCAGACTGCCGGGTGTTAGAGAGCCAGGTAATGACAAATATTGGCAGAGGGCCGGGGTGTGGGCAGGAGCGGCCGCCCTGCTGCAGGGCCATCTAGCAGGGCTTCGTTAAATTAAGTGCACATGTGGGCTTCCCTGGTGGCGCAGTGGTTAAGAATCCGCCTGCCAATGCGGGGGACACGGGTTCGAGCCCTGGTCTGGGAAGATCCCACATGCCGCGGAGCAACTAAGCCTGTGCACCACAACTACTGAGCCCACGTGCCACAACTACTGAAGCCCGCCTGCCTAGACCCCGTGCTCCGCAACAAGAGAAGCCACTGCAATAAGCCCGTGCACTACGACGAAGAGTAGCCCCTGCTCGCTGCAAGTAGAGAAAGGCTGCGCACAGCAACGAAGACCCAACGCAGCCAAAAATAAAATAAATAAATTTATTTTTTTAAAAAATTAAGTGCACATGTACCTTCAGACCTCACAATCCTCCCAGCTATATCATCAAGACACTGCCACCCAGGCCCACAAAGGGATGTCCATAGCAGTATTGCTCGTGGTGGCAGGGAGACGGGCCCCCTCGGTGCCCATCACTGGAGTGTGGGTATATAATGTGGCCACCGCCAACCCCCCTGGGGGCACCAGGTAACCGTGCAAAGCGACCAGCCCAATGGAGACAAGACTACGCTATTAGATCTTAAAAACAGAGCACTGAGTAGAAAAAGTAGGAGAGAAATGTAGCCCATAGTCCAATTCCACTCATGTAAAAAAGATCCCTTCAAATAGTGACACACATTTTAAAAAGATCGAGCTGAAATTCACATAACGTTAACCATTTACCATTTTAAAGTGTGCAATCCAGTGGCATTTTGTCCATTCCCGATGTTGTGCAATGAACCATCCCCTCTCTCTAGTTCCGAGACATGTCATCCCCCCAAAAGGAAACCCCGTACCCACCAAGCAGTCACTAGTAGTCCACGTTTTACAAGAACACACATGAATAAAAGGACATTCGTTATAAAGATGACTGTAGGGGTAGGGCCGTGGGGCTGAAAGGGACAACGTAAATGAAACTTCTATGCCTGAAGGTCAAAAAGAGATTTAAAAAATGAAATATAAGCTGGAGGTTCAGATTCCCTCTACTCCTGGGACCCGGGGAGCAGAGACCCTGGAAGAGAGAGAGAGACTCTGCGGTCCCAGGTGAGTCTCTGCCCTCCCTTCCTCACTCCTGGCACACGTGGAGAACAGGCTGAAGGTGGTACCTGGGCTTGGGAAGGAGATGGTGGGGAGGAAGCAGGCCGGAGCTGAGAGCATGGACGGACCCCTTGGGGGTGCAGGGTTGGTGCTGTGGAGGTGGTGGCCGGTAGGGAGAGCAGGACCCTGAGGGCTGTGTCGGGCCACACGCTCTGCTGGTCCCCGGGGTTCCAGGGCAGCGCAAGGCCTCATTCTCTGAGCAAGAAACCCAGACATGTGGTTTGCCAGAGGTCTGGGTTTGTTTGCTTGTTTGTTTTGGATTTAAGAAGGTATTTATATGAGAAGTCTTACCACGGTATAAACATTCTGGGCCTTTGCACATGCTGCAGACTTAGCTGGAATGTTCCCCCCAAGCCCCGCTCCTGCTCCGTGTCTGCCTGGTGAACTCCAGCCACCTCCTTCAGGAAGCTTTCTCTGACCGATGTCCTTCCCTCCGCCCCCCCTCCTCCGTGCGGTCACTCTCTCCTGGGAGGCCCACAGCCACTCACGTGCCGGTCACCCTCTATTTCCACGTCAGCCTTCCCTCCACCCTCACTTGGAGGCATTTCTCTGGGGCAGGAGGCTGCCCTGTGCTTTCCAAGGTCTTGGCCGCCCCGCTCCACATGGTTCAGTGAGTGGCAAGTGCATGGGTGACTCGTGGATGTTTAGTTATACATTCAGGGGCTCACAGCCGGGGTGAGGGCAGCACCGCGTCATCGCTTGGCATCGAGGTGGTCTCCAGGCCTCTCCTCACCTCCCCTCAGCTACCTTGTTGTCTGCCAGAGGCTCCGGGGTCAGGGCCTGTGACAGGGATCCCTGGCTCCGGGGAAGGGGTGCGGGGGGTCGGTCACTGTGGGTAGGCAGTCAAGATCCCAGACCCCAGGAGGCAGAGGAGAGATTGGGCAAATCATCTCCCACCTCAGGGGTCTTTGTGACAGGGCCCAGGGCACCTCTGTCCATCTCAGCGGCCCTTGGTTGGCCAGAAGGAGGGGGACCGTGGGCAGCCAGTCTTCCACCCCCTCGGACCAGATGGGGGTTGCCGTGCTTGGGGCTCAGCGATAGGGCTACTTCCACACCCTCCGTGGGCCAAAGAGACCCCCTGCCCTGCAGCTCTGCAGGCCCTGTCTCTGAGTGGGGCTCATCTGGGCTGGTCTGGGAGACCTTGTTTGAGCCCTCCCTTTGGGAACGTGAGGGGAGAAGGGAATTTTTTAAATGCATGTACTTTGATTTTCTGGGCTCCCCTCCTGGCTTGGCAGTGCTGCCCGCCTCGTGCTGTTGACCTTGGCTGTGGGTTTGTGGGGGCTGGAGCTCTCACACCATAAATTCCTGTCTTCTAGGAATCCAGCCTGGGAAAGAAAGGAAACACGGAGGAGCATATTTGATTAACATTTTTCCAACGTGACCACATCACAGAAACATGTGGCCGGAATTCTCACCCTGGCCTGGGCAGGGTGGGACTCAGTTCATGCCCAGCTGTGGGAAGGGTGAGCTGAGCTGGGGGACCCTGGAGGGTGAGCTGGAGTGGGGTCTGGGCTGGCATCGCCCTTCGGGGTGAAGGGTTCTTGGATGGGGGCCAGGCCAGATCAGACAGACACCTGGAGACTGAGCGTCTGGGAGAGTTCACCTTTGACCTCAGTGGCTCCTGGTCTGCACCCTGAGCTTGGGATGAACCCCAGGGGTGCGGGGCCCTGACCGTGTTTTAACCATCTGCCTCCCATTCTGGATAGAGCCCTCTCTGCCCCTGGGTTGAATCTTGACTCTAACTCCAGACCCAGACCTGGCTCAAGGTCCACCATGACTCCTGACCTCAGCCCCAGGCTGGTTCTGGGCTTTCCTCCGTCACTGAGCTCTGACACAGAAATCCTCCACGTCCCCTCTCCGAGCCTTTATCCACAGCCTGCGGCTAGTTCTGTGGGACCGTCCTCAACCTGCCGTCTCCAAGCTTCTGGCTTCTGTCCGCCCTCCTCCTGCCAGTCCAGGCAGAAGAGACGCCATTTCTACCAGTGTGCACCCACCTGTGCCTGGCTCCCCTCCCCCACCTGCTCAGCATCTCAGCCCATCCACCACCCTTAGGTTTCCAGCACTTGCCTTTTTATCAGTACCTTCTCAATGGCATTTAGAGAGTCCATTAGCAAAATAAAAAGAAAACCTTCCTTGAACCCCACATCCACCTCTGGCTGCCCCCTATCTCTCGCCTCCCTGTCACAGCCAAGCTCTCCAAAAAGCTGTCTGCACAGTTGTTTCCACTCCTCACCTCCCTCTCACTCCTCAGCCCACTCCTGTCTGGCTGCTGCCCGTACCGCGCCGCCCAGACGGCCCTCACCGGCCCTCACCGAGGTCAGCGGCGACCCCATGGAGCCCAGCCCCATGTGCATCATCGCGGTTTTTTGTTTTTTGTTTTTGCGGTACGCGGGCCTCTCTCACCGCTGCGGCCTCTCCTGTTGCGGAGCACAGGCTCCGGACGCGCAGGCTCAGCGGCCATGGCTCACAGGCCCAGCCGCTCCGCGGCATGTGGGATCTTCCCAGACCGGAGCACGAACCCGTGTCCCCTGCATCGGCAGGCGGACGCTCAACCACTGCGCCACCAGGGAAGCCCATCGCGGTTTTTTAACTTGCCATCTCAGCAGCATTCAACACTGCGGACTACCCGCTCCCCAAGACCCTCTCTTTCCCGGCTCCTAGGACCCTCCTCTGCCCTCCTTGGTCGAGACAGGCAGTGTCACCTCCGCTGGCTGTCCCTCGGCCCCTCAGTCTCAGTCGTCCAAACCTAGACTGCTCGTCTTTCCCCAAACTGCTCCCCCTGCAGTGTTCCCGTCCCAGGCGCTCAAACCCGAGTCATTTCCCACACTTGCCGCTTCCTCCCCGCCCCACGTCCAAACCAGGACGGTGCCCTGGAAATCTGACCTCCTGAGTACCTCTGGTATGTGTCTGCTTGTCTGTTTCTACCCTATGCTCACTCCATCACCACCCCAGCACTGTCTTGTTACCCCTGCTCACCCCACCCCACCACTGCCACCACTCCCACCCTCATCTACACCCCCTCGGAATCGTCACCACAGTTCTTCACCTTCCCCCAAACCATCCCCATCACCCCACCCCTACCATCTTCCCATCACCACTGCTCCTTCACTGCTACTCCCATCGCCCCCCACACCTTCCTTCCCTCACCTCCCCATAACCACCACCCTCCTCTATCATCACCCCTTCCGTCTCCCAGACCCAGCTGCCCTCACTTTCACCCGCCTTACTGGAATAGCTTTCCAATTCCCCTAATGTCATCCACTCCTGCCCCCTTCTAATCCAGCTTGATCTTTAAAAAATGCCAATCTTATCACGCCACTTGCCTTAAACCCACCAATAACTTCCCAACCCCAGTAGGATAACCTAAGAAATTCTTTCCATGCCCACAAGGCCCTGTGTTATCTGGCTCAAGCCTACTGCACCAATCTTGCCCTGGACTCTCTTGTTCCAGCTCTACCCCAGCCGTCGTGCATGCACCCGAGTGTACCATGCTCCCCTCTCAGCCAGAACTTGGCGACCCTCTCCCTGGAGCCCTCTGTGCCTTGTCTCCCTCTAGCCGTACCTGAATGCCATGCTTCCCATCCCTGCTGCCCACCCTTGCCCAACCCTAGATTAAGCCTCCACACCTGAGGGTCATTTATATGTTGATACAGCAACTATTGAAATGGTGGGGGTGGGGCAAGGGTTGGAGAGAGGTGTTTTTGTTAAAATACCATCAAAGCATCCTATGTTTCATCTGGAAAAATACATGGGTGACAATTTTTTTAGAAATTCAAGACAAGAGGAAAGGGACTTCCCCGGTGATCCAGTGGTTAAGACTCTGAGCTTCCATTGCAGGGGGCACGGATTCAATCCCTGGTCAGGAAGTTCCACGTGCTGTGTGGTATGGCCAAAAAAAAAAAAAAAAAAAAAAAAAAAAAGACAAGAGGAGAAATGAAATGGAACAAGACCCCATGCATATTCATAATACGAGCAGCATTTACTGTGTGTCAGGCACTGTCCTAAGTGCCTCATGGACATTATCTTACTGCATAATCACTAGGGCCCGTGTGAGGTTGTCACTGGCAACCTCCACTGCCAGTTGTCACTGGCAGTCTCCACTGCCACCCCACCTCACATTTCTATGTGAAGGGAGTTCAGCTAGAGGACATTCCAGTCCTCTCTCCGTTCTTGTTTTTCTTCCACCAGGACACTTGTATTTTCTGCTGAGCTCCATAGTAACTTTATGAGGGAAGGCTCTGCCTGGCAGGGGTGGAAGAAAGATCTAGGGTGTCTGGCACTACCTGTGACTGGGGTTCTATCCAAGTCTATCCAAGCCAGGGATGAAGGGTTAGGATGCCCACTGTGCCTTTGTTTGGGGCTTATTTTTCTAATCATCATACCTTTTATTTCTTTTTCTTGCCTTATTGCAGTGGCTAGGCCCTCCTGTGTAATGCTGAATGCAAGTGGTGACAATGGACAGCAATCCACAGTAATAAGGCTAATGCTGTCTCTCTGACTGATTCCTGTAGCTCTCAGTTTTTTCAAAACTTGTGAAGATATTATTTATGGGCCTCCTAATACTCCATTTTACTGAGGAGGAACTGTGAGGTAACCTGCCCAAGGTCACACATCTATTAAGTGGCAAAGTTCCTATATACATCCCAGTCAGTTTGACTTCAAAGGCCATAATCTTAATTACTATGCTATGAAGGCTTCAATAAAACATGTCCTATAAGAACAATAATTTAGCAGTGTGGTACTGGTGTAAGATCAGAAACATGCAACCTTGGAATAGAATACAAAGCAGCAATTATATATAAGAACCAATTATATATAAAAATGCAATGCACGGTAAAGCAAGGACTATCAAATGAATTGAAGGGTCAGCAACTCGGGGTGAGAGGCAATTAGCTAATGATTTCTATTTAACACTAAAGTCATCTCCAGGCAGAGGACAGAGTTAAAACTTATATAAATAAGTAATAAAATTCTACAGTAGCTAGTAGGAAATATTGAAGACTTTCTTACCCTCTGCAAAAGCATTTATACATATTCCTTAAATTCTTTAATTTTTCTTAAACTTCCTGAGGGGTTGGTAAGTTTCCAAGCAATAGAAGAAATCACAAGGAAAAAGATGAACCTTTCTGGCTACAGGATGGGTGGTGTAGGGGGAAGGATCAGAGGGCATCCCCTGCGAGCGACCATGGGGGGCGAAGGCGCAGTGACCAGCAGTGTAAATCATCTGTGAAGACTGAGAAATAGACCAACATATGCCTGGCATTTTGCCGGTGACTGGAATCGCCTGGCTGCCCTTGGATGTTCACAAAGGCCGTACCCTCAGGGCACACTCACACCCGTGGTTGTGTACTACATCCCTGGCTGCACTGTCACACGCTTGGGTTTCCACAGATGCATCTTCTCTTGGCTTCATGCATCCCATCTGTGTCCCACAATAGCGCTCCCTTGGGGAGTTGCTTTGAGATGTACGGGCGTGTGCACGCCTATTGGGGAGATGCAGCTGGTGGCTGAGCACAGACCAGGGCCTCATCTACCTGCACAGCCTGGGCCTCCCTGGGTGGTCACCTCACTCCAGGGCATGGTACCTGAGTGCCCACCCAGACTGGGCCACTGGGAGTCTGGGGCTAGCTCACCCCTCTGCTGTGCTCCAGTTCCTATTGCCCCACCCCCATACTCCCACCTTGGACCCCTCTCCAGCTCAAGAAGTACGGTGCATCTGTGCCTGCTCTAATCCCTGTCTGTAGGCCTTGAAAGACAAGCGCCATGTTCCAGGCGAGGTCACAGGATCCCCTCACCTGCAGGCTGAGTTCTGTTCTTTAAGCCCTCCTACCTACCCAGGCTGCTGGGGGAGCGGGGGGTCTCCAAGGGAGCAGTGCTGACCTCCACCTTGTGCTTCCCAGGTCTGCTCCTGCCCGGCAAGCCCCACTACCCTTTACCCACGTCCAGTCGGTCCGGCCCAACCCCCAGTGCCTGCCTGGGCTTAACCCCCAGACTCAGAACTTCCCCTTAGAACTTGAGTTCTGCCCTGAGCTCTGTCTGGAGCTTGGCTAAGCCCTCATCCCATCTCCAAGCCCTCGGGACCCCCTTCCCTGGAAGACCAGACCCCCTGCCAGCCTCCTTGCCCAGGGACTCCAGCCAGGGCTGAGCGCAGTGCCTGGCACATAGTAGGTCCTCAATAAAGATTTGACAAATGAGTCAATTCCTCAATGACCCCTCGAACATTCTAGTGATCTCCTGGACCCCTCCCCTCAGCCCGGCCCCTAGGGGTGGGCTGCTTTGGGTCAGGAGATGAGGCCATGCTCGATGCAACTCTGTTCATGCCCCCCACACGCACCCTGTTTGCCTCTCCCTTCCCTGGGGAGGGTACGTCCTTCCTGATTCGGAGCGCCTTCCCCTGGGCACACAGAGCAGGGCCCCAGCACCACAGGGTTCCCTGAACGTCACCCTTTCTGTTGCCGCGAGGTTTTCTGGAGGCCTGGCTCACACTGGGCTACAGCCACTGTTCCATTTGGAGGCCCAGGCCTCTCACCCTGTCCCTCCTGTGTTGGGTGTCCTCAGACCCCTCTGAGGACGAATATCTCACTCTCAGAGCTTGACCAAGGGTCTCCAGGCTGCCCCAAGCCCTTGGCACTAGCAGCCTCTCTGTGCAGAGGGACGGGTACCAATGCTGCTGGGCACCTGAGTGCCTCCCCTTCTCAGCCAGACCTTCATCCCCCTCTGCCTGTGACCCTGCAACCCTGTGGTTAGAGACAAAGAGGTGATGAGGTGGAGGGTTCATCTTGTGGGTCTGTGCTGCTCTGAGATTCCCAAAAGCGTAGGGTGGATAGGATCCCACCTTCAGAGGCACTGCTGAGGGCCTCCCAGCCTCACTCTTCCATGACCCCAGTGGGCCCCCTGTCTCACCTTGAACAGCGGTGCCCTCAGCCCCAACTTGTGACAGCCTGTCCAGCGTGCCCGCAGCTGGACAGAGAGCTCTGGGGGAGCAGCCCGGTGTTGGGAGATGCCTCCACTCCCTGGCCGCACCCCTGACACCTAGCTGGCTGTGTGTCCCCAGATTGGATGGTTAATGCATTCCCTCACCCAGGGCCAAAGCTGCAAGTGGGGTCCAGGATTTTTCTGGGCTTCAAATACATGAATCTTCCCAGAGACTTGCCCTGAAGCTTCAATCTCATGAGCTTTGCTCTGGCCCGACGGGACAAGTAGCCCCCTCTTGGGCACCCAGTCTCGTTGCTGCCCGATTGAAGTCTGCGCAGAGGGACGAACGTGTTTTTAAAACACAAAAAACCCATCATGTCTGAACTGAACATTTTCTCCTGCTTGTTCAACATCACCATTTACATTCTTGGGCCGGCCCTTGGCCAAGATATTTATAGCACTGCCCTGGCACTCCATCTTGCCTAATTGGCGTGGCCTGACGGGGCCCCCATCCGTCGTGGTAAGTGAGCCTTTCACCAGCCTCTAGCGGGCTCTCAGCCGGCCTGGACATTCCCAGGCCTGGGGGAGGGAGGCTGCCCCCCCCCGCCCCAGCCTGCGCCCCGTGCCCCTCACTAGTGGATCGGGCCACAGCCAGGGGAGCCCCCAAGAGCGAGCGTCTGTACCGTCCAGCCCAAGGGTGACTGGGGATCCTGACAACATCTTCCCAGATGTTCCCAGGCCCCCACGCTGCCTTCAAGCCCCCCGTCGCCCCTCACTCCATCCTTCTGTCTTTTAAAGTTGGCCTTGTCGCTCCACTGCCTCATGACTTCCTGGGTTCCCTGCACTGCAGCCTCAGCGGCTTCATCAGCCCTGGAAGAACCGTCGCCCTTCACCCCACGTCACCTCTAGCCTGTTCTCTCTTTCTGCTCCAGCCCCAGGGAGCTACAAGCCATGTCTCATGAGGGAAGTGCGCCCCAGGCCTCTCTGGGGGCTCTTCCCGTTGCCTGGCGCACTTCCCAACCCTTCTCAGCCCCTCTGCTCCTCCTCTAGGGTCTGCCTTAGGTGCCCCCTCCTCCGTGAAGCCTGTTTGTGCCCTCCCCCTCTCTGCCTCCCCGGCAGGGTTGGTGTCTCCCCATCGGACTCCCAGGGAGTCCTGGGCTTCTTGGTCACTGCACATTCAGCACGTTGGGCTGTCCTCACTTAACCTTGAACTCTCCAGGGCCAAGGGCGGGGCTTCTCCATGCTCCCGGGTAGCTACAGAACAATCCTCAGCCCTGCTAAGAAACCCCGTCTATTTTTTCCCTTGGGTCCTAAGGATTGAATGGTTTTTGTTCCCAAAATACCATATTTCATCAATTAGGAAAAAAAACACTGTTTTCACATTTTCACATCTTTGAAATTGGGATGGCTTGTCCTAGTTTAATTGTCAGGATTTTGAACCTTTCTTAACGGACCAGAAAACAATGGTGCATCCTTGACTCGGTGGCTTCTAAGATTTGCTGGGATATAGTAATGGCATTGATGACATTACACCACTGCAGCATAGCGGTTAGGTCAGACCTCAGATGTGACCGACCTGGGTTCTAAGCCTGGCTCTGCCTTATTTTGGCTGTCGATACTGGTGACTCATCCCAGCTTCTGAGCCTCGGTTTCCACACCTGAGAAGCAGGGGCACGAATACTATCTACCTCACTGGGTGGCGGAGATGCTTACGTTCCACGTGAGAGAGAGGTTGAAGTGCTCAATTAGGAATAGCTGCTGCTGTTATTTCAGTTGCTAATTTATTTAGCAGAGATCTGAGTGCCAACCAGAAGCACAGAGCAAGGGATCTTAATCGTTTGTGGTGGAGACAAAGGGGAAATGCATAATTGTAAATGAAGGCAAATTCCTATAATGGAGACAAACAGGGGGCTCTGAAGAAACAGCCTGGAGGAGACCGAGTTGGAAGTGGGAGTGAAGAAAGTGATACCCGAGCCAAGACCTGAATGACAAGAAGGGGCAAGCTGGGTGCAGAACTGCGGGGAAGAGCTTCCAGGCAAAGGGAACAGCACGTGCAAATACACAGATGCAAAGAGAAGATCGTGCCGGGAGAGTGGAAGGAGGTAAGGTAGCGCCAGGTCACCAGGACCTCATAGCCATTGAGGGGATGTCAATTTTTCTTCGGAAGCGATAAGAAGCTGTTGGGGGGAGGGGCTGTTTAAGCGGAAGTGTGGGATCTGATTTACATTTTAAGCCCATTCCTCTGGCTCTTGTTGGAGAGAGTGGGTTGGAGGGGGCAGAGGGGAGGCAGGCAGGAGGCTGGCGCTGTGGTCCAGGGGAGAGCCGGTGGTGGCTCGGACACAGTGGTGGCAGCGGGGACAGAGGAAAGTGGATTGGGGGTTTACTTTGGAAGTAGAATTGACACATCTTGGCAAGGGATGGCTGTGGGTGGTGAGACGTGGGAGGATTCAAGGATGCCTCCCAGTTTTCTGGCCTGAGCAACTGGGCGGACGATGGTACCATTTCCTGAGATGGGGAAGACACAGGGAGGGGCAGGTTGGGGAGGAAATCAAGAGTTTACTTTTGGACCTGTTACACTCGAGCCGTTATTTGTCTTGCCTGGTTAATTGCTGACAGAGCTCCACGGGCCTCAGAGCTGCGGGAAGGCCAGAAAGAGGGGGTGGCTCTCGCCCAGAAGTGGCCCTGGCCATGTGTGGCCCCGTTAGGTGTTTCGAAGTGCCGAAATTGTGCAAGGATCCTTTATCCTGCCTTCGAAGTTCCGGAGCCTTCCCAGTCCCTAGCAGGGGAAGAGCTGATTTGCCCCAAACTCTTCATTCTGCAACAAAGAAGGACCATGGCCTGGTCTACAGGCTCAGTGGGGAGGTGTTGCATATCTGTTGGGACCGCTCATCCACTGTGAGCTCCAGGATCTGGGCCTGTCCCTTCTCTGTCCCCCCTGCCCAGCCCTCGCCTGCACATCCTGGATCCTCTCTGCAGGATTCTCTTGAACCACACAGACTCCAGTTCAAATTCCACCTCTTCCTTCCGCATCTACTAGTTATGAGCCGGGTGGCCTAGGGCAAGTGTTCCACAACTGTGAAATGGGGGTGATGGCATCAGTGCCCCCCCCAGGGGTGCTGTGAGCTTTCATTGAGCTGATGCTGGTAAGAGGTTCACAGCAAGGCTGCTGAAAGGCAAGTGTACACATCGCTGTCCTTGACCCCTCACTCAAGCCTACTGTAACACCCTGAATGTGGGATCCCCAAGCGGGAACCCCCAAACCCGTCCCTTCTTTTCCTGCCTGACCCTCTGCACACCCCGACAAAGCTTTGAGGGTGGGATTCCAGGCAGTGGCAACCAATGGGAAGGGAGGGGGCACTGAGTCACCTCCTACTGGCATGCGGTGGCCTCTGGGGCCTACAGGCAGGGCTGGCCTTGTCTGGTGACTGGGGCGGAAGCTGGCAGGGGTGGGAAGAGGGGACAATGGGCCCTTATCTTTGCCTAGCTTTCTCCTTCCAAGACACTTCAACCCCTAGACAAATATGACCTCATTCCTCCCCAAGGCTTCAGGGTGAAAGGCAGAAACAGGCCTGGAGTTAGGCCCACCCACCCCAATTCACAGACTGGAAAACCAAGTCAGAGGGGGAAATCAAGTCAGAGGGCACTGACGCTCTGTCTCTCATGGCCTGAACTCACGCCCTCCTGGGTCGCCGAGCTCAGGGCAGGGGCCCTGGAGGAGGGTCAAAGCCCGGATCAGTGGTCCAAGCTTCTGGGTCAGACAGGCTGTGGATGGATCCCAGCTCTGCCACTCACAGCTGTGCACCCTGAGCAACTCAATCAGCTTCTCTGAGCCTCAGTTTCCACGTGTGACTGGGGGACTGGCAGCCCCTTCCTGGCAGGGCAGTGGTGTCCTTGGATGTCACTGACTAAGGACAAGGGCTCAGAATGGCCTGCTTAAAGCCAAAATGCCTCCCCCAATCCCAGAGGGGTAATCTTCCGGGGCAGACAGGTTTTCTCAGCGATGGGGATTAGGGCCCACTTACCCCAAGCCCCTGAGGCCACCAACGCCCCCATCCTCCACCCTCAGCCAGGGGCCCTGCAACAGGAGGTGTGGTGGAGGCCTGGCATATCCTTCTGGTCAGTTCCTAAAGGACATTTTCAGGCACCAGCCCTGCTGGGCCCTCACACCCCTGCCCATTGCAGCTCTGACCTCCTATGCTGTTTCCCCCCACCCCGCCCAGAGGGTCTTCCCCAGTCTGGCCTCCACCCCCACCTCCCCCTGGGGATGTCCCAGGTACCCCCGCCCCTCTCTAAAAGTGGGATCACGGTAATCCACGGAGATGTGCGAGGATCAGGTGAGGGCAGGGAGCCCCAGAGCCAGCACAGGGTGGGCACGGGGTGGACACTTATGAAATAGTAAGTCTATTGTTCATGGCCACAAGCATTCCCAAAGGTCACTTAGGACAACTTCCAACTCACAGACGGAGAAAGCAAGGCCCAGAGACAGTCCGTTCTTGGCCTGGTCACACAGCCCATCCATGGCAGGGCCCAGCCCAGAACGCTGCCTCTGGGCTCCGTGTTAGAGATTGGCGGTGCCGAGATGGCTGTCCCCAGGGGGCTCAGCCCAGGAACCCAGGGGAAGGAGGCAGGCTACTGGGGCTGGGGCCCTCCTGGAGGTGGCCCAGGCTCTGGCTTTTCCCTTGACCCCAGCTTCCACCACGGCTGCATTCCCAGTGAGATAAACAAGGGATCCGTGGGAGCACAATGAATGAAGTAACCCGTTAGATATGAGCTGCCGCGCGCAGCCCCCGGCCCGCCCCGTCCACTGCCCAGCACGGAGGGCTCTGGAAGAGGCCAACCCAGACCCACCCCAGCCTCAGCTGATCCCTGAGCTCAGGACACAAGCCCCTTTCAGTGCCCCTGGACCCTCCCTGGGTCCCTGAGCCCCGCCCTCCTCCCTGGCCTCCTCAGCGCCCAGCCCTCACTGAGCAGGGATTATTTCACGTCTGGATCCTTGGCGATCTGGGGAACGCCTCACTTCCACGTGCAAACTCACAGAGCTGTCTGGGCAGCATGCGGTCTGCCACCCTGGTCCAGCTGGGTTGGGGGTTTGGCCTAGAATGGCCCAGCCAGGTCTCTGGGCACCCGCTGAGCCTTAGCCTGTGCTGGTAGAAAAGCCCAAGGCTTCCCCAACCCTGATGCCAGCATCCTGACCTCTCTCAGTGGAGCCCTGGAACTCTGGGGGCGTCTCCAGGGCCAGATGGGGGGCTGGCGCTGCTGACCTGGCCTGGACACCAACCACGCTGGACACCAACCCAGGCACCTTCCCCTGCTGGCATGCAGACAAAGCGTGAGTGCCAGCCAGACAGGGCTCCGCCTGCTGGGTACGGGGCCAGGCTTTCTGCTGCAGGGATCCAGGCCTACAGCCCCTGCCAGGGACCCCAGAGGCTCAGCCCCTGCCCCTCCTTGCCTCAGAAGGGAAAGGTGGAGGTAAATGGGCCCTCTCCCTGCTGGGAAACACGCGGAGGCCCACCTGTCCCCAGCGCCAGGAGCCTGGCACAGATGGGGCACGGGTGGGACCCCCAGGGCCTGTCGCCTGGCTCACCCTGGGCCTCAGCCACCCTCTGCAAATGGTCCCCAAACTGCCCCAGGCCTAGACTGGGCTGAGATGGGGCTGTCTCCCTGTTCCTGAGATTTCTCTGCCACCCACTCAGCTGGAGCTGTGGAGCTATAGGCCTGGAATCTGCATTTTAACAGTTCCTCAACTGATCGGAGGCAGGGGGCCCTGGTCACACCTGGAGAAAGCCTGCGCCTTCACCCGGCCTCTGCCCCCCGGTCCCCAGAACCCCACTTTTCCAGCTGACTTCCTGCCACCTCACCCCATGCACCCTCTGCTCTGACCATCGAGAACCATATCTGCTTCCCCAGCACAATCACCTTCTCTCTTCCACGCGCTGGTCCCTCCACCTGGAAGGCTTGTTCCTCCGCCTCCTTTCTACCCAGAATACCCCTATTCGGCCTCATGGACCAGCTCCAACGTCACTACGAGAAGGCTTTCCTGATCTCCACCTTGTCCATGCTTCCCCTTCTTTCTGACATATCTTCTAGTGGCACTTGTCACCCTGTACTAAACTTGCTTCCCCTCCTGGCTGGGGCTGTGTCTAAACGCCCAGCACAGGGCTGGCCCAGGACTGCTGGGAGAGCAGGGCAGACCAGCCTTGCAGTGACGCACAAGCCCAGATCACGGCTCTGGGTTGCTGAAGCCCTATTATGTACTCGGCTCTCTTCTCACTGTTTTTCAAAGAACACTGAGCCCCAAGCAGGGGAAGTGACTTGCCCAGGGTCACTCAGCTTAGGTGATGGCACTGGTCCTGGAATCGTGCTGGTCTGACCACTGTGATCATTCCCTGCACTGGTGAGTGGCCTCATTGACCTGGACTGTAGTCTTAGATGGTGGCTTGGAGGCAGGTTCACCCAGTCCCCAGGCCCCAGACAGGCCTCGAGGGGAAAATACACTACAAGAAAAATTCTGACATCAAAGCCTTGCCCAGAACCAGGGGCCTGGACACCACCTTCCAGAACAAGGGGATGGAATATAAGCTCCTTGGATACAACCAGCCCTGCACATGTGGCACACCGTGTACACAGGTGGTGAGACTTGCCAGCTCTCGCTTGAATCCAGGGCCCAGGGCCCCTCTGGCCAGCAGTTCATCTGCCCCATGAGGCTGCTCGTTCCCGAAGCTGCTCTTCCCAGAGAGTCACAAGGCAAGGGCTACATCTCAGAGGTGATGCTAAACACACCTTATCCTGGCAGACAGACGTGGGAGGCACCCCGAGGAGGCCAACACTGTTTGAGCAGAGCAGCGATGCGGTGACCTCTGACTCCCTGCCAGCAAGCCACTTAGTGGCAGCCACCGGCACACTGGAGATACCCAATCTACCAGCACCGGCCGCGTGACGGGCCAGCATCCACACATGGCTGTGAGGGGAGCCATCAGAGGGGACCCAGACTCGGCTCAGGGCCCTGCCTCAGAGCCAGGAGGGGGCTGAGGTTGCCATCCTGAGGGAGCCCGTTGCTTGGTGACAAGCTCAGGGTCCTCAAAGCCAGCTTTAACCACGGTGCGCCCGCCACCCCAGGCTGCCTTCTCCATCTTCCACCCGAGGAGCACCTGGGGAGGCTTGCCCGGAGCACCAAGGTCAAGGCCCCAGGCCTGGGCCTCAGCCACTTACCAACTGTGCAGTGGCTGCGGGCAGCCCCTTCACCACTGACCTTTATGTTCCTTTCCCATAAAATGGACTAAAAATCGCCACTTTGAGGGACGATAACGGAGCAGTGCATCTGAGGTGCCCTTGGGAGGAAGGCAGGAGAAGTTGGGGTGTTTATCCCCAGCCAGCTTCACGACTGGTCCTGACTTTGCCAGGGTCTCAGCCCCTCTGGCGTGGTCCCAGCTCGTGCGCCGCTCCAGGCCTGGAGGCGGGCAGATGACGGCAGCCCACATCTGCCATGTTGGGCCTCTGCAACCCTTCTCGCTTTTTGCGTCCCTCCCCCACTCCCTTCCTTAAAGTTGCTTCTGTTAATCCCTCTGGGTGTATCACCAACCCCCTGCCGGGACTCTCCTGATACAGAACCCAGCACAGGATCTGGTGCCCCCAGAACCCTCCTCACCTCAACAAAGCTGGGACCTGGGTCCTTCTGCCCTGAGACCCCACCACCAATCGGCTGAACTCTCCTAATGGCCCAGGCTTTGCCCTTTCTTTTTTTTTTGCCGTACGCGGGCCTCTCACTGTTGTGGCCTCTCCCGTTGCGGAGCACAGGCTCCGGACGCACAGGCTCAGTGGCCATGGCTCACGGGCCCAGCCGCTCCGCGGCATGTGGGATCTTCCCGGACCGGGGCACGAACCCGTGTCCCCTGTATCAGCAGGCAGACTCTCAACCACTGCGCCACCAGGGAAGCCCCTGCCCTTTCTCTTCATCTGCTGCACAGCCTCGTCCACAGGTCCAGGCTTCTGCCTCAGTTTCCCCACTGCGACAAGAGTCCATGTCGAACTTCCACTTCCTTGGGCCAGACCCACTCACGCTGACACCTCCTCCCCTGGGAAGTCAGATGTGTCACCAGTGACTGGCCTGACCTGCTCCCCTGTGCCCTGGCCGTGTGCATCACTAGGAGGGGCAGAGGGACCACCCCCAGCAGCAACCCACCTCCACTCCTTACTGCATGCAAGCCTCGTCTGGTCTGTCTCAGCCCCGGACAGTGCCATGGGTCTCCTGGAGCCTTCCCCTGGCACGCCCCAAAGCCTGCCTGGTGATTGTGTACTCAGCCCCACAACCTCCGTATCCCGCCCAGGTCCCATATCCCCCATCTGGTCTCACGGGCTGGAGAGGCAAATGGGGTGGGCCACAGAGGCCTTGAATGCCACGCCAAGGGGCTTGAGTTTTAGCCTGAAGGCAGTGGCTCCACTGAAGGGCTCCAGCAGCAGCTGGTAAGGTAGCACGTGGATCACGAAGGGGGAGAGGTGAGACAGGAGGCTGGGCGAGCATGAGGAGGTTGCCGGAACTGGCCAGCAGAGAGGAGACGGGCTGGTAGAGGGGGACCCCTGCCATCACAGGGGAGCTGAGCCTCTGCCGCCCACCCTGTGAGCTGGGACTCGTGCTGGCTGCACTGCTGGCCTCAAGGCTTGTTTAGCAGGGCCCAGGGCAGTGCTTTGTAATCTCAGGTGTCCGGGGCGGCGGGGTGGGGATGGAGAGAAAGGTCGGGGGCAGGAGAGATGTGAGAGAAACGGGGACTGTGTGGCTTCAGGCAGCTGTTCCCCAGCTATGCCCTGTGGGAAATGGAGGGCACCCAGGCCTAGGAGAGCAGCGTGACATAGCACAGTGACTCCTTGCCAAGCTTGAGTCCCTGCCCCCTGCCTATGGAAAAGCAGGCCACACCCATACTTTCCTGGAAGCCCGGAGCACCCCCCCCACCCCCCCACCCCCCCACTGCTGTCTCTAGCACCAACCGGCAGCTGGGGCAGGCTTACCTGGCCGCGAGCTCAGAATCTGGCCAGCTCAGATCTCAAGTCCTTGCTGCCTGCCAATCTTGTTGCTTCCTAACGCCTCTTCCAAGCCGTTCCTCCACCCGAGCCCAAGGCTGAGGCCCTGTGGGTAAGCCACTCTCTCCCCTGTCTCATCTGCCAACCACCTGGTCACCCCTGTCCTTCACAGGAGATGACAACTTCTAGTTTGCATGCTTCGTCTCTGCCCAGCCCCAGTGCCTCCTGCTGCCCAGGGACAGCACAGACAGCCTGCATGCTTCTTGGCCACCTTCACCTCTAAGCTATGTCTGCCCCCCAATCCCATCCACCCTGAAGAATGTCATCACCTACGATGTTCCCCTTCTGTAACTACCACTCTGTGACACCAGTATCCTGAGCCTCCTGGCTCCCACTCCCACTGTGGCCCACTGCATCAGGACCTCCAGTCTGTAGGTCCTTCTATTTTCCATCACATTTGGTCCTCACGACCCTCCCTCTCCAGGCCAGATTCCATCTCTCTCTTGCTGTATCAGTTAGGAAAAGGTTGGATCATAAGTGATAGAAAATCCAAAATAAAAGTATATTTGAGACTTCCCTGGTGGCAGAGTGGTTAAGAGTCCACCTGCCAGTGCAGGGGACACAGGTTCGATCCCTGGTCCGGGAAGATCCCACATGCTATGGAGCAACTGGGCCCATGCACCACAGCTACTGAGCCTGCGCTCTGGAGCCCACAAGCCACAACTACTGAGCCCACGTGCCACAACTGCTGAAGCCCATGCACCTGGAGCCTGTGCTCCGCAACAAAAGAAGCCAATGCAATGAGAGGCCTGTGCACCGCAGCAAAGAGTGGCCCCCACTCGCTGCAACTGGAGAAGGCCTGCGCACAGCAACGAACACCCAACGCAGCCAAAAAAAAAAAAAAGAAAACGTATATTAAACAAGTAAGAGATGTATAGCTCTCTAAAAAGAGTTTAGAGAAAGGCAGTCAAGGGTCAAGCTTCAAGAATCATCAGGAGGGCTTCCCTGGTGGCACAGTGGTTGAGAGTCCGCCTGCTGATGCAGGGGACACGGGTTCATGCCCCGGTCCGGGAAGATCCCACATGCCACAGAGCGGCTAGGCCCATGAGCCATGGCCACTGAGCCTGCACGTCCAGAGCCTGTGCTCCGCAACAGGAGAGGCCACAACAGTGAGAGGCCCGCGTACCGCAAGAAAAAAAGAAAAAAGAATCATCAGGATCCCAGGATCCTTCCTTCTTGCTTCCCTGCTATCTTTAGCATCAACATAGAGCATCCATCTCATGGCCCAAAATGGTTGTTCAAGCTCCAGCCATCATAGCCTTGTTCCAGTCATCAAGAGGGAGGAAGGGAAGAAGGAAGCACATCCCCTCCCATTTCTATCACCACTTTTGCTTTTGTCTCTTCTTGAACTTCACAAAAGTGGAGTCATACAGTATACATTCCTTTGTGCCCAGTTTATTTTTCTCAGTAACATGTTTCTGAGATTCATCCATGTTTTGTGTGAATCAGTAGTTAGTTCTTTCTTTTACAGCTGTGTAGATTCCATTGTATGGGATATACCACAATTCATTTATCTATTCTCTGCTGATGGATATGTGAGTTGTTTCTAGTTTGGGGCATTATGAATTAAACTGCCTTGAACATTCTTATGCAAGTCTTCTGGAGGACCTGTGAACTCACTTCTCTTGGCTATACACCTAGAAGTGAAATTGTTGGGTCAGAGGGTGGATGTGTATTTAACCTTATTAGAAATTACAACATAATTTTCCAAAGTGGTTGACCATTTTATGCTTCCTCCAGCATCGTGTAAGTATAAAATGCCCTACATCCTGTCAACACTTGGAATTGTCAGTCTTTTTCATTTTGGCCATTCTGGGAGACATGTGGGAGCATCTTGTCATGGTTTTAATTTGTAGTCTCCTGAAGGTTCGGTTTCCGATCCTCTTCTCTCTCACTCCCCACACCTTCCTCTGGGGAGCTCATCTTCTCTGAAGACTTCAATTACCATCCCCAGTGATGGGTATCAACCCTGGCTGCACTTTAGAATACCCTAGGAGCTTTAGGAAAATTCCAGTGCCAAGCAGAATCCTTCCTCAGAGATGCTATTGGTCTAGGGGTGGGGACCAGGCATCAGTATTTTTTAAAAAAACTTTCCAGGGCTTCCCTGGTGGCGCAGTGGTTGAGAATCTGCCTGCCAATGCAGGGGACACAGGTTCGAGCCCTGGTCTGGGAAGATCCCACATGCTGCAGAGCAGCTAGGCCCGTGAGCCGCAATTACTGAGCCTGCGCGTCTGGAGCCTATGCTCCGCAACAAGGGAGGCCGTTATAGTGAGAGGCCCGTGCACCGCGATGAAGAGTGGCCCCTGCTCGCCACGACTAGAGAAAGCCCTCGCACAGAAACAAAGACCCAACACAGCCATAAATAAATAAATAAATAAATAAAAACAAAAAACTTTCCAGTTTTCATTCTAGTATGAAGCCAATGTTCAGAACCACTGAGAGAGACACTGGTGAGCCCCAAATCCTGTCTGTCTCCACTTCATGGTCCCCAGCACCAAGAACTCAGCATCCCCAAGTCTGAATGCACCTTCCTGTCCCCTTCAGGTCTGTACCCCAGCAGCATTTACTTGAGCTAGAAACATGGGGGGTTATTTTTGGTTCCTCAACCTTTCTCACCTTAGACATCCTCAGGTCTGGCCAGGTACCTTCTAAATGCCTCTTGAGACGATCCGCTTTTCTCTGCCCCAGTGCCTCCTATAACCTGGGCATGGGGGACTTCATTTATCCCTTTATGGGACTTAAACTTTAGCAGAAGATGAGTGAATGAGTGAATGAATGATCATGTATTTAATACTCCACCCGCAGTCCTGACATCACCCCACATCTCTCTGGTCGTCCGCTGTAATTTGCATGTTTGTGTTTTTACAGCTTTATTGAGGTTCGTTTGACATATATTAACGTCGGTAATCTGAAATGTTTAATTTCAATATGTTTTGACACATGCATACACCCATGGAATCATCATCACATTTAAGATAATGAACACACACATCCATCACCCCCCAAAGTTTCCTCCTGCCCCTTCACAATCCCTCCCTCCAGCCTCCCACCACGTCCTCCAACAACTCACTATAGACTTGTTTTCATTTTCTAGGATCTTCTGTGCTCTTTTTTGGTCTGGCTTCTTTCACTCAGAATGATTATTTTGAGACGCATCCATGTTGCAGCGTGTATCAATAGCTTATTCATTTTTGATTGCTGAGTCTTATTCTGCTGTATAATTACAATTCAGTTTGTTCATTCATCCATTTGCCCATTAATGGACATTTGGGTTGTTTTCAGTTTGGGGCTCTTACAAATAAAGCTGCTGTGGACCCTCATGTATACTTTTTTGTGCGGGTAGATGCTTTCACTTCTCTCGGGCAATACCTAGGAGTGGAATAGCTGGGTCATGAGGTATATGTATGTTTAGCATTTTAAGGACCCGCCACTCTGTTTTCCAGAGTGGTTGTTCCATTTTGCAATCCCACCAGCCATGAATAAGAGTTCCGGTTTGGGCCCATTTTTAAATTGGGTGTTTATCTTACAACTTAGCTGTAAAATTTCTCCATATATTCTTTGTTGGATATATATTTTACAAAATTTCCAGTCTGTATCTTGCCTTTATCATTTTCTCAATAGTGTCTCAGAAGGGCTAACTAAACTTTTGCTTTTTAATGAAGTCCAATTTATTGATTTTTTTCTTTTATTGTTTGTACTTTTTGTATTGCATTTCAGAAATGTTTTCCGAGCCCAAGGTAATTAAGATTTTTTCCCTAGAATGTTTTTTTCTAGAAGTTTCATAGTTTTAGCTCTTACAGGTAGGTCTGTGATCCACTTTGAATTAACCTTTGTATATGGTGTGAGGTAGGGTGACCTCTATCGGTCTGACTCTTTCTTCCAATCAACTCCCCTCATTGAAAGATGGTTTTGGCAAAATTCAAACTTCCCCATATCACTCCCCTGCTTAAACTGTCTCCCACAGGCAAACCTCAGCCTCCCAAACCCAGCTGTGTAGACGCCTTAGCTCACATCTGGCCCTAGGCAAACTATCCAGCCCTCATCTCCCCGTTTCATCAACACCACAAGCTGTTTCTCAAACACATCAAATGTGTCTCTCTTGCTTCTGGGTTTTGGACATGCTTTTCCTTCTGCCTGGAAGTTCCTACCTCCCACCCTCCTGCCCAATTCCTTCTGTCACCATAAACTTCTAGTTTTTCTGTGGGTCCTTCAGGGATTAACTTAGAGGTTGCCCCTCCCCTAGGAGCCTTTATCAGGGGCAGATGGTACCTCTGAATGCCCATGTCATGCTGAACACTGGAATCATCATTATTTAGTTACTTGCCTGTTTCGCCCTCAAGAACGAGCTCCCTCCAGGCAAGGGCACGTGCCCCTTATTCTGGGCCTGAGTCAAAGTACTTAACAATCCGTGCCACTTCTCCAGGACGTACTGGCTGAAAATCAGCCCGGCCTTTATGTGTGGCACAGAGGAGGCCTGGCGTGGCTATGGAGTGAATGACCCTGGTCACTACCCCTGCACACCTTTCCCTGCACCTGGACATTTTGCTTTCAGGACACTCTGACCTCAGGTCTGTTCCCTTGGGGGCATCCTTGGGGAAAGGAGGAGCTGGGCTGGGGAGGGAGGGAGGAGAGGGAAGCAGAAGCTGAGGGTTTGGCAATGCAGGTGGGGGAACTTGAGGACAAACGGGCCTCAGGATGGGGTGTGGTGTGGGGCCTGAGTCAGGGCACAGAGGGGCAGCCCTATCAGGGTCCGCCAGGAGTTCCCAGGTGAGGCCGCAGGGCCCCTGGGCAGCTACATGCCTTTTGCATGGTCCTCCCTGCTCCGGCCAGGCGAGGGGGTGAACCTGAGGTCACCCCAGGTCTCTTGCCATGCTCTCAAACAGCCGCCTGCCCCAGGAGACCCGGGAAGCCAAGTCAATAACTTGAAACCGTAAAATCCCGAAGGCGTTGAATGCTTGGACAGAGGGGCAGACGCGGCACGTGAGGCCTTTTCCCAGGCAGCTCGTGTGGAACCAGCAAAACAGATTTATGAGCGTCTGGTTGAAACTGGCTTGCGGGGGAGGGGGCTAGTCTGAGAAGTGGACGTTTCGAGCGCACAGGGAAGCTGATAAATGGAAATTAATCGCACGGTCCTCATGGCCATGATTTAAGGCAAGTGAAATGTTGCCTCTTTCTTTTGTGTGCTTTGTTACGGTGTCATCTGGAGGAACATAAATGCGCTTATTGGCGCTTTTATGAGCTCTCCCGAGACCTTCAACCCCCAATGCTCTGTTCTCCGAAAGGCGGGCGATCAGAGGGATGTTGGCCTCTGCCTGTGTGTGGGGCGAGTGGGCCGCGAGCCCGCGCTTGGCTAGGACCGCGGATTCCCAGATGGAGCCGCATGGCCTGCCGCGGAGTCACGGGGCGTGTCTAATTGTCTCTGTAGACTCTGGACAGACCCCCGAGGCTTCGAGTGTACATGGATTCACACATGTGCACAGCGCAGCCTTTCCTGAGCGCCAGGTTTGGTCACAGAGAGGGACGAGGAGCTTGGCTCTCCAGAACCGTCCGTCCCTCCCTCCAGCCTGGCTCTTGGGGGACTGGCCCATTGGTGGGGACAGGGGAGGCTTCCATCCTCCCTGTACCTTCTGGTACCATACAGGAAGATGCTGTGTCAATTCCTTGGGCACCCCCGGCTGGTGTGGAACAAGTGGAAGCTTCTTAGGGTCTGAGGCAGCTTGGGGTGGGTGGGGGAGAAGAGATTATCCGGGCCTGGTCACCTCAGCCTCTGAGGGTGCTTGGGGGAGCCCCCTGCCCACCCAGGTTAGTGCACAGGGGTTAGCTGGGGTCAGGAGGCCCAGGAGACCACTGGCCCCTTTGGGGGTTCCACATCCTTGGGGTGACCCCTCTCCCTATCGAGGGTACCCCTGAGCTACCCCTGCCTCAGCCACAACCAGCCCAGCTGTCAGTTCCTCATTCAGCCCCAGAGGGCTTGGGCTGGTCCCCAGTCTCCAGTCTGGCTCCAGAGAGAGCACCGGGGGCCACAGAAATATAGCTGTGGCTCCCAGGAAGGGAGACCCTGGGAATCCAGCCCTGTCGGGGGGCAGGCATCCCAGGCAGGTGGCCTTGGGCATTGATGTCTCCAAGGAGTTTACAGACCTCCCGGGCCTGCCCCTGGGAGCCCCAGGTGGTGGCCATCTGACTGCCACCGTTGGCCTCTAGGGACAGGAGTGTGCTTGGGAAGTGTTATGCAGCACTGCCCGGCTGTCAGCACCCCATAAAGAACCAGCAAGACCCACAAAGCTCTGCCATCTTGCACACCACCCGGCCCCATCCTCCCCTCACGTCCGCTCCCCGGCCCGGAGAGCTACAGGCCCTCAGCCATGGTCTGCCCTGGTCACTCGAGCCAGGGGGCTGGCAGGGGACCTAAGCCCAGGATCACACAGCTAAGCGAGCACTCCAGCACCCCAATTTCTAGAGATGGGGGCACCAACCTTTGTCATCAAACAATCCAGTGTCAAGGTATGACCTCAGGTTACCTGCCATACCTGGCCTCAGGGTGTGTGAGACCTGCCCCCTTATTTTGTTTCTTGGTGGACAGAGGAGACGGGCCTGGGCCCCTTGCTGGCCTCTTGGGACATCACGGTGATTACCACTCTTATTGCATTTGCGATGGAAAACTCTAGGCCTCTTGGGGAGTTTTCTGTCCAGTCTCGTAGAGGTTTTTCACCAGAAGATTGATGCAGGTGCTTCCGGGGACTTACCGAAGTTTACCTGTATGTGTACATTTGTGTTTTTCTGGGAAGAGCCTCAAAAATTAACAACTGCAGCTGAGGGAGCAAGGGACAGAGGGGCAGACAGGCCTTAGGGCTGCAGCCAGAGGCCAGCCCAGCCCTTCTGGTTGCCCAAAGGCACGCTGTGAGGCTGGTATCAGCACAGCCTTCTTTTTACCCAAAAGGAAACTGAGACCCAGACAGGTGAGTGGCTTAGCCTGTGAAGGAGAGAGCCGGCCTGGAGGTCTGCGGGGATCCACACCCTTAGCTCTCCAGGCTGTGCTGCGACAGCAGAGATGGGGCAACAGTTGACAGACTCGGGGGGTAAGAGTGCGTGTGTGTGCACGCGCGCGCCTGTGCCTTCCCCAGCCCCGAACACACGCACGTGCACGCACAGGCACACACACGAGCACACACGCACAGGCACTCCTCCTGCCCTGCCCACCCGCCGCGCTCTCACTCGCTCTCCTGTGGGTGATAAGCCCTCCCAGTGGTGCTGTTGCAGGCGGGTGAGATTCCACCGAATGATGGATGAAGGGTCCAGGGGCCCAGGGCCCGGGCGATGACAGAGGCCTCAGCAGGATGGCATGCAGGCCCTGTCCAGACTGGGGCGTCACCTGCAATAAAATCATGAGGCCAGCACAGCAAGGCTGTAAACATGGACAGACAATAGGGGAGACGGGCCCTGGGGTTCCATAAAGAGCGTCTGGCCCGGCCAGAGCTCAGGGCCTGCTTGGCTCAGGGACGGCGGAGAGGACGGCAGGCGGGGGGCTGCTCGGGGCTTGGCTGGGACGGCCGTCTCGGGCCATGGCTAGCCGGTCCGGCTCCAAGTTGGCTGGGAGGCCTGGACTGCACATAATAAACAACAGAGAGAGAGAAATCGCAAATGTGTCTGGATCTGGTGGGGAGTGGGGAGAAGTACGTGGGGGTCACCAGGGGGCCTGCCTCCTTCCCTGGCCGCTGCTCGCCTAGGAGGAAGGCCCTGTGGTCCAAGGGAGCCTCGGTTCTGGAGCCCATAGGACTGCTGGGGCTCAGGGGTAGGTGGGACCAGAGACAAGATGGATGCAGTATGCGGGGCCAGAGGGCCTCTGAGGTGAATTTCCACCTGGAAAACTCCAAGGGAGTGTGCGGGCTCGGTGTTGAGTGGAAGGGTTGGAGGTGAGGGCAGGCGGCCTCACACCAGGAAGGCGGGCCGGTAGGGAGCCCACAGGGCCGTCCGAACATCGAACATCGGCTGCCTTGGGCCCTCACCCCAGCTCGGCAGGACGAGTCCTCGCCTTCTCCGGAAGAGGAAGCAGGAGTTGCAGTGGGGGATCTCCCTTCCTTCTCCTCCCTGCGTCCCCCAGCCCAGCCGCGAAATCTCTGCCTCTCCCTCTCCCCAGCCTTCTCGTGCGCGGGGCAACTCCACCTGCTTCCTGCCTCCCCGGACTCCTGAGACTCAAAGCCCTCCCAGGGCTGTGCTCTGGACACCGCCACCTGCACAGCCCTGGGGCACCTCTCAGGTGCAGGCCCCAAATGACCATCTTCATCGCTGCCCTGCCGGAGACGCTGCCTCAACTGCCCAAGCCGAACTCAGGGGCCTGGGCCTGACTCCGCCATCCTCCCCCCGCCACAAGCGCCATCAATCCCTCCTTCCCAAACGGCCCCCTGTGCGCCCCCACGCACCCTCCGCCACTCGGCAGCCCAGGCCTCTGTCTCCCGTGGTCCACACAGCAGCCAGAAGGATCTGTGGGACTCGCCCATCTGACCCTCTTGCTTCCCTCCCCAGCTCCCAATAATCTTCAGGACAAAAGCCCAGCCTGAGGGTGCCACAGGGCCCAGCACACTTCATCCATTATTTTCCCTCCTCTACCACTTAACACCCATCACCCATGGTACCATTTGTAGGACCTTGAATTCTCCATGCTTTCTCCACCACCAGGTGCTTCTAGGATGTTCTTGCAACCCTTCCTCTCTCTTAGTCTGAGCAAGGGCCATGGCTCTGTCCCGTGAAGCTGGTTATGAGGGAGGGAGCACGGACCCACCCTAAAAAGTAAGTTAATCTGAGCGGGGAGACACAGCCTGGCTCAGAAAGTCTAGTCTGAGGAGGGTGGTGAGCAAGGCCCTGCTCTGAAAAGCCCCAGTCAGAGGAGGGAGGTGTCCCCCTGCTCTGGTTGCTGTGACCTGTGCGGAGATGTGGCCCTTTTCTGACAAGCCTCCATTCATCAGGCCTTCCCTGGGAGGGTCAGTGGTGGGGGCCTGGCCCCAGGCACCTTCAGCTCTGGGAGGGCCTGCCAGCACAGGGCACAAGCCTGCATCTGTCTGCAGGAAGCCAGTGCCCGGGCAATGCCAGAGGGATACCAGGCGCAGGGCCAGGCCTGACTGCAGGCTTGGCCCTGCCAGCGGCTGTAGGGCCAATGCTGGGCGCACCCAGTACTGGCCCTGCTGGGCTGCCAAGGAGCGCAGAGGACAGGGGCTGTGGCAGCTTGTGGGCAAGAAGGGCAGGCAGGCACCCTTGTGCCCCTGACTCAGGCAGCCCCTTCTCCCAAGGCAGAGACCTCCAGGACCGCTCTGCCGTGCTCACACTCCCCCAGGGACACCTCAGGATGGCTTCCACAGGCTGAGGAGTCCCAACGTCCTGATTCTTTGAGAATAGGCTGCAAGTGTCCCACATGGAACAAGAAGCTCCCCAGAGAAGGAAGGGGTGGAAAGTAGCCGTCTATCGAGTACCCCCTATGGGCTTTACCAGCACCACGTCCTTGCTCACGAAACCCTAAGGGAAAATGTCATTGTAGGCTCAGAGCAGGTAATCAGCTTACCCAGGACACACAGCTAGGAAGTAGGAGAGCTTAAAATTAAACCCAAGCTGTCCCATGCACCAGGCTACTGCAAAACAGGTCTCCCTGGGGCAGGGGCCAGGTCTCCCCCTCAGACACCAATCATCTGTACCTCCCCTTGCTTCTCAGGTCCTGTCAGCTGTCCCCAAACCCTGTGGTTTTGAGCACAGCTGCCCATGGCTGTCCTGCTTGAGAATGTTGTCCAGTCTTCCAAAAACACCTCAATAGTAGGGAATGGATGGATGAATGAATGAACACACTTCCTGCATAGCCTCTCTCTGGGGCAGACCCCATGCTGGGCACTGGGGTCACAAAGACCAGGAAACAGGATTGACTCCTGCCTCTGGGAGCTTTCACCATAATGGGGAAGGAAGGCTAAGACCCCAGTCAGTGTCCCTGAGCGTAACAGTGCATGTGGGTGCACCACAGCAAGTCCCCCAGGCCAAAGGAATCAGCAGGAACGCTTCATGAAGGGGGCATGGTTTAGCCAAATCTAGGCCTAGGACTGAGGAGGTGCTGTCGAACAGCCCAGACCTTCCAGGGGCCAGAGATGTTTTACCTGGAAGGGAGACTGGGGCCTGGAGAGCAAGAATGCCTTGGGATATCAGGGGCCTTGACAACTAGCTAAGGACCTGGAACTTTCTCTGCAATCAACAGGGAGCCAGGGAAGACGTAAGGCTCAGGGTGACATGGCCCCATGTGCCACTTTTACAAGCCCACCCTGACTGTTGATGGGGTTGGACAGGCAGGCAGACAGGCTGGGGGGAGGGGGGGGAGAGGAGGGGAGGGGAGAGGGAGGGGAGGGGAGGGGAGGGGAGGGGGAGGGGGAGGTTTCTGGCAGAGGCTGGTGAATGATTGTGTAAGGGACGGAGAGGTCTGTCCTGGAGCAACAATCATGTGGCTGTCATTAGAGAGCTGCCAGGACTCTGGTGGGAAGTGAGGGGCTGGCAGGTTCACCCACTGAGACAGGACCTACAGAGGAGGAGCAGGGAGAGGTGGGTGATGGGCAGCGACCGGGGCCATCCAGGGGGAGATGGTTGGGTCCGTGGGCCTCAAATTGGTCCTCTTCCCTGGAAATTCCCTCCTGAAACGCCCAGTCACTGCCTGGGCCCCAGCTCCCCATCCCACCTCAGATAGCTTTCTCTAGGTGGGTGGTGGGCAGCAGGGCACTCCTTTGCCTGGGTGGCCTGGAGCCCAACCATGGCCAGAGGCGGGCCCAGAAGCCCTGCGCCTCCTGTTCCGGGGGGCTCTGTGTCCACGGGCAGACCCTGTGGCTGGCCATGCTGGGCTGCAGAACTGAAGCTCACTTGTGGGTGGCGTCCTGGGCATCCAGGCCCACTGGCGTTGGAAGCTGTGCCAGGGCCATGAGGAGAGAGGGTGGCGGCCCCAGGAGCTTGGGCACTCTGGCCGCCTGCAGTGCAGCAGGCAACGGGCCCTGGCAGGGAGGAGGCTGGACTGTGGGTGGCAGGGAGCCCTGGCCCTCAGGCAGCTGGCTGTGGCCGCAGCTACTCATCTTGTTTTCCACTCCTCCCCGAGTCACCATCCAGCTCATCCCTTCACCCACAGGCTCTGGTCAAGTACGTGGAGTCGGGAGGCGTTAGCGTGAGTCTCACGAGGGGGCGTCGGACAGCCCTTGCGTCCAGACCCAGCCCTGCTCCAGCAAAGCACCTCGGGCGGCGACTTAACTTCTTGGAGCCTCAGTTTCTCCACGATGAAATGAGGATCCTAACTTGACGCGATGCCCGGTCTCTAGTCGGACTCCGTGAAGGGCCTGTCTCGATGACACTCTGCACCTAGATGACGGCGGAGCAGGCAGTGACCCTCCAGCGTGATTGTGGTACAGGAGGGAGAGTCTCCTGACAGATTGATGGCGAGAAATTCTAACACTGTTGGGTCACTCTCTTGAAGTCCTCCTCTGGAGCAAAGCCCCAGGACCACGGTACCAGAACAAGGAGGACAGGACACACGTCCAGCACTTCAGCCAGCACTTGACCACCAGACTTCATGACGTGGGACAGTTGTGCTGATGGTCAGAATGACCCCTCCAGCCCAGGGGGGCAGGACGGAGGGAGTCCGGTGACAGCCCTGGTTCTGCCCTTGCCTGGCCCTTCTCTGGCTTTGCTTCTCCTTTGAACCAGGTGGATACACTGATGGTCTCCAAGGACCCTTTCAGCACGCAGCTTTCAGGACCCAGGATCCTTTGTACCCACTGGCCAGGTGTCCACCCTCTTGGACCCATACATGCCATGCCCCCTCTGGTCTCCAGTACTTGCTCAGTTTCCCTTAACTGGGATGCCATCTTTCTCCTCTCTGGTGGCCCAAAAGCCCCCGTGGCTCCCTAACACCTACCCAGCCCAGCCTTTCTGGGGCCCTTGCCCTGAGTTCCCCAAGAACGTCCTGCTGAGCCCCTGCAGGCAGGCCTGGAATAGCACACTCCCTCTCAGCCCAGCTCTGCTGCCAGGGGCCCAGTCCTCTCCCCTCCCTGGCCCAGGCCACGGGCTCTAGGGCAGGAGCCAGGCCTCAGGGGCCCTGTGTGCCCCTCGCAACTCCCAAGTCAATGGGAACTCAGAAGAGAAATGAGAAGTCTTGTGGCCTGGCTCCCAATCCCTGCCCTGTCACTTCGGAGCAGATGACCTCAGCAATTCTCCCTGCCGACGCCCCCTGCCCCCCGTAACCAGCCAGCTCTGCACCCCCCTCTGCAAAGTGCAGGTTGGGGCACTGGTAAGAATCTGAGCTAAACGCTGTCCACGGATGATCTCAGTTAATCCTCATAGCAGTCTTAAGAGGTAGAGTCTAGTGTTTACCCCCTGTTTATAGATGACGAAACAGAAAATTTGCAGAATGAGTGACTTCCGCAAGATCTCAGAGCTGGTAAGAGCTAAAAGCCAGAAACGCACCCGGGTGGGCTGACAGGGGGCCCCGCTGGGCAGCACACCCTCAGGGAAGTGGAGGCTCCAGACACACTTTGCACCTGTCAAGAGCTCTCCATGGAGAAAGGGAGGGTTGCTTTTGGAAGACGGGGCTCCCAGAGAGAAGTGGTGACTTTTGGAGGCCACGCTGAGGCCACGGCACAGCCAGAGTGCTGACTCCCACTTCAGGCTCTTCCCCATCCTATCTCCAGTCTTCTTTGAGGTCACATGCGAGGACAATCCCCTTGGCCCCAGAGCACATGAACCCTGACCATGAGCTGCCCCCGGATTCTCAAACATTGTCTGCGTGAACTCTAAGTCAGTCACTCCACCACAGGGCCACCATCACCATGCAAGGCAAGAGTCCCAACTCGTGCGTATACGTGAGCCATGAGGCATCTGGGACCTGCAATTCTGGCCACACCCCACATCCAGGTCACTTCTCCAACCAGACACAGGCCTGGTTGTTAAGAAATGTCTAGTGACATTAGGGGCCCAAGCTGGGAGCTGGGTGGGGGGCAGTGGTGTTGATGGTACAAGTGGTAAGGTTGGTGGAGGTGAAGATGGAGGCAAAGATGGAGGTTAGGATAGAGATGAGGATGGAGATTAAGATGGAGGTAAAGATGGAAGTAAGGATGGAGGTGAGGATGGAGGTGAAGATGGCAGTGAGGATGGAGGAACTTGTAGAGATGATGGAGACAGGGGCAATGACCATGGCGGTGACGATGGTAGAGCTGCTGAAGCTGGTGGCGATGGGTTTGGAGTGGTGATGATGGTAGAAGTGGTGGATAGGATGGAGATGGCGATGGAGGAAATGATGGAAACAATGGAGATATTGGTGGCGGCGATGGTGGTGGTGATGGGGATGCCGCTGTGGCTAGTGAATCTGGAGGCTAACAGCCAGGGAACTGCTGCAAGTAGCTCTTGACCCAGAACCGTCCACCAAACATAGAAGTTCCTCCAGCCACAACTTTATTTCAGTCTGAGAAGCCCCTCTGACCAGTGTCACCGATGAGCATTTGTCTCCAGATAAGATAATGGGAAGGAAGGGGACCCAGTTGCCTCCCAAGCATTAGCTGATGTGAATGAAGCATCAGGCATGACCCAGCAGCTGACAGGTTCGGGGTTCCAGCTCAGTGAGAGGCTAGTGCCTGGGGTGCCAGCTAGTCAGGAGGTCACCTGGGGATAGGCCCTCCTGTTCTAGGAAAGAAGCAGGGCCCTGGCCACAGTCAGGTAGGAGAGCAAAGGTTCCACTGGGTGGATTCAGTGCATCCCTGAGCCCCTGAGGCCATAAAGGTAGGGAGACAGGGCCCAGCAGAGGGTCTGCTGAGAATGACACTGGACAGGTAGAAAGGGGCACATTGGGTACCAGTGCTACGTAGGCTTCTGTCCTGGAGGGAGCTGCCAGGAGTGGGATGACAAGGTTGATGGAGGTATCTGAGGCAGGGGGGTTTGGGGGTCTTGCTGGCAGCAAGGGTGGAGCAATGATGGCAAGAAGATTCCAGGAGTGGTCCAAGCATGCGCTCTGAGGCGGCCACTGGGAACACCAGCATCTTTGGCAAAAGGTCACAAATTCCTCCTCTTCTGTTGACATCAACACACGAATACTGCAGGCCCGCCATGACCAATGTTCTAGCTTTTCCATTACCCACAGGTTGTCTGCTCCCACACACCCACCCCCCGTCCCCCGGCATTCCCACTTCTGGCCTCTGTCAGGACCCTGGCGAGGTGCTGGTCTGGAAAAGCCTGGCTGGAGTGCCGGCCAGGCTCCCCTGCGAGCCGCCCGGGCAGTGGGCCTTGCCAGGTGTCAGACTCAATTTCCCGATCCTTCTTGCTCAGAGAACCAAACATCTTGTCCCTCCACCCAAGCTGGCTCCTCCCAGGCCGCGTCCTTGGCGGCAAGAAGACCACTGGGGCTGCAGTTAGACTCACCAGGAACGGCAGGGAGGGGGCAGAAGGTGGAAAGGTCATTCATCCAATTTGTCACCCACCTCTCAGCCAGGCCGCTGGCCAAAGGGAAGGGAAGGCAATGCTGTGGCAGATGGAGTGGCCGGGGAGGGGCAGCTGTAGGCAAAGTGGCTGGAGACGGCGGGGGGAGAGCTACACCAGGGAGTCTGGAGACCTGGGTGTAAGCCCTTGACTCACTCCTTCCCTGCACCCCACTGGTAAACAAGGTGGGTGAATAAAAGAACTTTTGAGGTCCATCCCACCTTCCATGAGTCAGCAAAGTTCCCTCCCTCAGCCAACGCCATGTCCCTTGCACAACTTTGCACTCACTGTTTTGTTTTTTTTTTAAAAAGAAAAAACAGCTTGAGTGCAATATAATTCACATACCATACAATTTACCCATTTAAAGTGTACAACTCAGGGCTTCCCTGGTGGCGCAATGGTTGAGAGTCCGCCTGCCGATGCAGGGGATGCGGGTTCGTGCCCCGGTCCGGGAAGATCCCATGTGCCGCGGCGTGGCTGGGCCCGTGAGCCATGGCCGCTGAGCCTGCGTGTCCAGAGCCTGTGGTCTGCAACGGGAGAGGCTACAACAGTGAGAGGCCCGCGTACCGCATAAAAAAATAATAATAATAAAGTGTACAACTCAATGGTTTTTAGTATATTCACAAAGTTGTACACTCATCTCCATGGTCAATTTTAGAACATTTCATCACCCCAGAAAGAAACCCTTCAGCTATCACCCCCCAGCTCCCAATCCTGCTGGGCCCTACCTCTACCCGCACCAGCCCTACGCAGCTACTAATCTACTTTCTGTCTCTATAGACTTGCCTATTCTGGACATTTCAAGTAATCACTGCTTCTTTAGAGAAGCACTGGGCAAACCGGATCTGCCTACTTCCCACAAACAAGCCCCTCCCTATGGCCCCATCCTGCCCCAGGCCCCAGGCTCCAGGCTGCCAGGGCTTTGGGCTACAGACTCTTCCTGCCATCTCCAACCAGCCACAAGTCCTGCCTCTCTCCCTCTCAGTGACTCCTGTCCTTTTCCTCCCCTGACACCCACTCCCTCTCCCACGGCCCACTGTGACATCGTCCCCTCCTCACCGCCCCTTGGGACTGTTCTAAAGTGAAAATCCAATTAAGTCACCCTGAAAGCATAACACCTTCCTACAGGTCTCCGTTACCCTCAGGGTTCAGTCCAGAACTTCTGCCCCAGGCGTTTTAGTCTGATTCCCGGGAATGCAGTGCCTGAGCAAGAGTGTGCATTTGGGAGAAGATTCCAAGAGACAGGAGGGAGGAGCAGGGAAAGCATGAAGCCCACCTAAGGGTGCTCTCTGCCATAGGCAGCAGGGGCTCAATTCCACCAGAACCTCCAGGATTATACAGCATGTCACCCAGATTGGTCTGTCCGAGTGACAGGAGATGGGCGTTTTCTCCTTGGTGGAGGGTTGCCGCCAGGAGAGTTAACCCCCATTCCCACATCCCGGGCTGCATTTGCTGTCAGGCAGAGAGGGGACCCACTTGGAACACTCTGAGACAGAGAATGCTGTGGTCAAGGCCGTTGCAGGACTCCACCCAGATGCCCTTCGTCAGCTGTGCGCCCACACAATTGTGGGCTGTGAACATGGGCTGCTCATGGCTTACAGCTGCCCCTTCTCCAGAGAACAGCCCTCAGCTGTTGGGAGCTATTAGCCTGGATGTTGGGCAGCCTACGGCCAATGGCCAGCTGAAATGGGGGCCTCCAGAGAAGTTAACACAGTGGTGCAGCTTATGCTCCAGAGCTTTCCCTGTGGGTCAGGCGAAGAGCACACTTCCCCTGAGGCCACATCCTGCTTCCCTACCTCAGGAAATCACGGCACCTAAATCTAATAACAGACTCAGGCTCTGTTTCTGGGGAACCCAGAAGGAAAATGTGGCATATAACCAAGAAAAAAAAGCAATGAAATAGATAGTGACAAAGATAATCAAATTAGCTGGCAAGACTTTAAAATAGCTATCAAAAATGTGTTCAAGATTTTAAAGGAAAAATAAATGTAATGAGGAGAGAAACAGAAGATATAAAAGAGAACCAGTGTAACTTCTCGAGCTGAAAATATAATGTCCGAAATGAAAATTTCACTGGGTGAGTTTAACTGCAGATTGGAGGGGGGAAAAAGATTTTAAAAAATTTTAACAGAGACTTGGAGACCTATAGAACAACATTAATTCATCTATCACATATATAATTGGAGTACCAGAGGGTGAAGAAATAAGGGCTGAAATTTTTACAAATTTCAAATTTGGTGAAAACCATACACTCAAATATCCAAGAAGCTCAAAGAATCCCAAGAAGAATAACTACAAAGAAAGCCACACCAAAGGACATCATAATCATTTTGCTGAAAACCAATGATAAAGAGAAAATCTTAAAAGCAGCCAGAGGGGAAAAAAAAAAAAAAAAAAAAAAAGCAGCCAGAGGGGAAAGTGACACATTATGTAGAGGAAATAAAGATAAGAGTAACTGCTGACTTCTGGTCAGAAGCAATGAGAGCTAGAGGACAATGAAATGACATCTTTAGAGTGCCAAAAGACTCAACCTAGAATCCTTTATTTGATGAAAATAGCCTTCCAAAAATGAAGGTGAAAAGTGAAGGTATTGTGACTTCCCTGGTGGTCCAGTGGTCAAGGCTCTGAGAAAGAGAAAGAAAGAGAGAGACAGAAAGAAGAAAGAAAGAAAGAAAGAAAGAAAGAAAGAAAGAAAGAAAGAAAGAAAGAAAGAAAGAAAGAAGGAAAGAAAAGAAAAAGAAAGGAGAAAGAAAAAGGTATTTTCTAAATAACGTAAATGAACTTATTTACAAAACAGAAATAGACTCACAGATATAGAAAACAAACTTACGGTTACCAAAGGGGAGAGCAGGATGAGGTGGGGAGATAAATTAGGAGTTTGGGATTAATAAATACACACTACTATATATAAAATAGATAAATAACAAGGACCTACTGTATAGCACAGGGAACTATATTCAATATCTTGTAATAACCTATAAAGGCAAAGAATCTAAAAAAGAATATATATATATACACACACACACATATATATATAACTGAATTACTTTGCTATACACCTGAAACTAACACAACATTGTAAATTAACTATACTTCAATTTTTTTTAATGATTTAAAGAAAAAGAAGAGATTAGAATGCAGAGAGCATACACAGAGACCAAGGGGTGAGAGATTTAGCAAATAAAAATACAAGACACCTGGATATAGTGAATTTCAGACAAAAAATGAACATTAACACATATATTTTTAATATTTAAATTATATATACATATTTTATGCATATTAATTATACATGTACATCAGTACACACACATGTACAGGCATAATTTGCTTTACTGTGCTTTGCAGATACTGCATTTTTTGCAAATTGAAGATTTATGGCAACCCTGTGTTGTCCAATTATGGTAAGCATTTTTCAGCACTGAAGTTTTTTTTAAAAAAAAAGAAAGAAAAATGAAGGTATTTTCTGACAAACAAAAGGTGAGAAAATTCATTGCCAGTGTACGTTGCACTGTGAAAAAAAATTTTTTTAAGTTTTTCAGGCTGAAGGAAAAAGATATTATGTGTAAACATGATCTACAAGACAATGAAGAGCATCAGAAATGGCAAATATGTGGACTAATATGAAATATATTTTCTCTCGTTTTTATTTCCTTAAAAGAGAATTGACTTTTCTGTATACCTGAAACTAATACAACATTGTAAATCAACTATATTTCAGGAAAAAGTTGTTTGCTTTGAAAAGAAATTTAAAATTTTTTTTAAAGATAACTAACTTTTAAAGAAAAAATAACACTGTACTGTGGGGTCTATAACCTACATAGAAGTAAAATAAAGGACTATAACGGCACAAAGGATGGAAGTGGAAGTACAGTGCTACAGGGTCTTAATATTATTCATGAAGTGTTAAATATACTGTAAAGGTAGATTGTGATAAATTAAAAATCCAAAGTATAAACTCTAGAGCAATTACAGACACACACACACACACACACACAGAGGGAGAGAGAGAGAGCGAGAGAGAGAACTAGCTAATAGGCAAAAGTGATCAAAATGGAAGGCAAAAACCAAAAGAAAAAACCTCAGTCCAAAGGAAGGAAGGGAAAGAGGCAGAAATGAACAAAGCTGTGGGAACAAATAGAAAACAAATAGCGCAGTGGTTAAGAATCCGCCTGCCAATGCTGAGGACATGGGTTCGAGCCCTGGTCCGGGAAGATCCCACATGCTGTGGAGCAACTAAGGCCATGTACCACAACTACTGAACCCATGCTCTAGAGCCGGTGAGCCACAACTACTGAGCCTGCACGCCACAACTACTGAAGCCCGTGTGCCTAGAGCCCACACTCCGCCACAAGAGAAGCCACTGCAGTGAGAAGCCCGCGCACCTCAACGAAGAGTAGCCCCCACTTGCCACTAGAGAAAGCCCGTGTGCAGCAACGAAGACCCAACGCAGCCAAAAATTTAAAAAAATTTTTAATATATTAAAAAAGAAAAAAAACAAATAGCAAGATGGTAGAGTTAAACCCAAACATATCACCCTGCATCTAGTCACATGGAGTAAAATGGACTGGATTTGCCCTCCCACCTTAACAAGTAGAAAATCAAATAAAAGATGACACAGCAGTTGTCTCACACGGACAAGAAGCAGTACTGAAAAGTGATACCTAAGAGAAGGGAAATAAGGTGAATTCTAAAATCTAGAAATTTTCTAAGATATTAGGAAATTAACATACTTCTAAATAACCCATAGGTCAAAGAAAAAACCACATGGGAAATTAGAAAGTATTTTGTACTGAATGGAAATGAAAACACAATATATCAACATGCGTGGGCTGCAGCTCTAAAAGCAGTGCTTAGAGGGAAATTCATAGCTTTAATGTCTATACGCAAGATGAAAAGCCGATAATCAATGAGTAAATGGTCTACCTTAAAAAGCTAGGAAATGAAAGAGCAAATTAAACCTGAGACAGAAAAATGTGAATAATAAAGATAAGAGCACAAATCAATGAAATAGAAAGTAGACAAACAATAAAGAAAATTGCTGATACCAAAAGCAGTTTATTTGAAAAGTCCAAATCATTAAAGTATTTGTTATCTATTGCTGTATAACAATATTACCACAAACATAGTGGCTTTAAACAGCATACGTTAATTTTCTCATGGCTTTTGTGGGTCAGGAGTCCAGGCACAGATTAACTGTGTCCTCTGCTTTAGAATCTTACAAAGATGTAATTAAGGTGTCTCATCTGAGGCTCAGCTGGTGAAGAGACTGCTTCCAACTTATGTGGTTATTGTTAGAATTCAGTTCCTTACAGGATGCTGGGCTGAGAGCCTCAGTTTGAATTCATCATCATCATCATCATCATCATCATCATCATCATCATCATCATCATCAACTTCTCACAAAGAAAAGCCCAAGACCAGATGGCTTTACTGGTGAATTTTGCTAAACGTTTAAAGAAGAATTGATACTGGAGGACTGACATCAGCGAGACGGCAGAATAGGAGTTTTCTATCATCATTCCCCCACAGAACATCAATTCTGACAGCCACTGATGGATGACAGTACCTTCATGGGAGTCCAGGAGTCCAGCAGAGAAGTTCCACCACTGTTGGAGCAAAAAGAAACCCCAAAAACAAAAAAAACAAACACATTGAAGATGGTAATGCGCATTGCAGATGGTAATGAACAGTTTCACTTTACCTATGTCACCTCTCTCTCAAGGTGGGATAGCTCAATGCCAAGAAAGACTCCCTTGGCCTGAAATTTCTCCCACAGGGAAAAGTGAGAGTGTAGTGAATCAGCACCTGGCTACCCAACCAGCGCAGATGGTGCCCAGGAGGCCCACTTCTTTCTCACCCACCCAGAATCCTGGGGTGATCAGCACAGCTGAGGGGTTGAGAGAGGCTAGGAGCACAAAAACCAGGGCTTGCAACTCATTAAAGGGCTGCAGATCCTACAAACCACTTCGTGGACTCCATCAGGAAGTCCACCCACGAGCCCCTTAGGATGCCTCACCTGCAGACCCCCCAACTAGTCCAAGCGTACCCCCCAATGCTCTGCACACCTCACCCACCTCCTGTGGTCAGCTCCCTGCACACGCCCCCATGGGCAGTGAGTAGGAATCTTTGCAGACCGCTTACAAGCACATGCAGAAAGCTGGCCTGACGCTGGGACTTCTGAGAGAAGGCACCCAACCATGAGCATTTTCAGGGCACGACACTAGGAAAAACAAACAGGGGGCTCTCAGCTTCCAGCCTGGCTTTATAGAATCCATAGAAGGCATATCATCTTAAGAGTTTCCCTCCAAGACGGAACAAGAGGTGTGGAGTGGGCACATCCATAGGAAAGGGCTGAGCCTCAGAATTCCTAGCTGGGTTGACTGGTGACAGTATTTCTCTCCCAAAGCCAGTCAGTGAAGACTGGAGAAAATGACTCCTTTTTCAAATGTGAAGACAACAATGCAAGACTTCAAGGAACACAAAAAATCAAGGAAACATGACACCACCAAACGAACACAGTAATTTTTCAGCAACTGACCCCCTCAAATATGAAGATTTACAAATTGCCTGACAAATAATTCAAAATCATCATTTTAAGGAAGCTCGGTGAGCTACAAGAGAACACGGCTTTCTCAATGTGATATGAGGCATTTATGAAAAGCTCACTGCTAACATCATACATAATGGTAAAAACTGAAAGCCTTCCTACTAAGACCGGGAATAAGACAAAGAAATCAGGGCATTTAGACAAGAAAGAGAAATGAAAGCACCCAGGTTGGAAAGGATGAAGTATAACTATCTCTATGCGTAGATGACAGGATCTTGTTCACAGAAAATCCTAAGGAATACATACACACACATGCACACACACACACACACACACACAAACCTATTAGAACTAATAAACAAATTCAGTAAGGTTGCAGAATACAAGAGAAATATACAAAAATCAACTGAATTTACATACATTAGAAATGAACAATTCTAAAGTGAAAGTAACAAAACAATTCCTCTCACCGTATGCAAAAATTAACTCAAAGGATCAAAGGCCTAAATGTAAGAGCTAAAGCTATGAAACTCTTAGAAGAAAATATAGCAAATCTTTGTGACCTTGGACAAAGCAATGATTTCTTAGATAAGATGTGAAAAGCACAAGCAACAAGAGAAAAGAATAAGTAAATTGGATTTCATCAAAATTTTAAGCATTTATATTTCTTTTTTCTTTAACAATTAATTATCAAAACTGGTCATATATATATTTTTAACATCTTTATTGGAGTATAATTGCTTTACAATGGTGTGTTAGTTTCTGCTTTATAACAAAGTGAATCAGCTATACATATACATATATCCCCATATCTCCTCCCTCTTGCGTCTCCCTCCCACCCTCCCTATCCCACCCCTCTAGGTGGTCACAAAGCATCGAGCTGATCTCCCTGTGCTATGCAGCTGTTTCCCACTAGCTATCTATTTTACATTTGGTAGTATATATAAGTCCATGCCACTCTCTCACTTGGTCCCAGCTTACCCTTCCCTCTCCTCATGTCCTCAAGTCCATTCTCTATGTCTGCATCTTTATTCCTTTCCTGCCCCTAGGTTCTTCAGAACCATTTTTTTTCTTTAGATTCAATATATATGTGTTAGCATACGGTATTTGTTTTTCTCTCTCTGACTTACTTCACTCTGTATGACAGACTCTAGATCCATCCACCTCCCTACAAATAACTCAATTTTGCTTCTTTTTGTGGCTGAGTAATATTCCACTGTATATATGTGCCACATCTTCTTTATCCAGTCATCTGTCGATGGACACTTAGGTCGCTTGTATGTCCTGGCCATTGTAATTAGAGCAAGCATTTATATTTCAAAGCACCATCAAGAAAGTGAAAAAACAACCCACACAATGGAGGAAAACATTTGCAAATCATTTATCTGATAAGGGACTAATTTCCAGAATATATAAAGAACTCATAACAACAATAAAAAGATAAGTAACTCATTCTTTAAATGTGAAAAGGGTTTTAATAAACATTTCCCAAGAGAAGATATACATGTAAATGGCCAAAAAGCACATGAGAAAGAAGTTCAACATCATTAGTCACTAAGAAAATGAAAATCAAAACCACACTGTGATGTATCAAAAGCACCATATGGCTATAATAAAAAGAAAGACAATAAAAAATATTGACAAGAATGTGGAGAAATTAGAACCTTCATACATCGCTGACAGGAAAATAAAATGGTGCGGCCACTTTGGAAAACAGTTTGGCAGTATCTCAAAAAGTTAAACAAAGAAGTTGCCAAAGGAGAAATTCTACTCTTACGTATATACCCAAGAGAATTGAAAATATA
Source organism: Lagenorhynchus albirostris (assembly GCF_949774975.1). Classification (NCBI taxonomy): domain Eukaryota; kingdom Metazoa; phylum Chordata; class Mammalia; order Artiodactyla; family Delphinidae; genus Lagenorhynchus; species Lagenorhynchus albirostris. Next base: position 78,433,308 of record NC_083109.1, read on the forward strand.
TGTTCACATGAAAACATGTACATAAATGTTTATAGCAACATTATCCATAGTAGCCCCAAAGTCGAATCAACCGTCATACCCATCACTGATGAATGGATAAACATAACGTGGTATACCCATACAATGGAATAATATTCAACCATAAAAATGAATGAAGACTTATAAATGCTACAACATGGATGAACTTTGAAAACATTTTGCTAAGTGAAAGAAGCTAGTCACAAAAGGTCACATGTTATATGATTTCATTTATATGAAACGTAATTTGTAAATAAGCAAATGTTAATTTATAAATAAGCAAATCCATAGAGACAGAAAGTGGTTGCCAGGGGCTGGGAGGAAGGGAGAATAAGTGCCAGCTAACGGATATGGAGTTTTGTGGGGGAGATGAAAATGTTTATGAGATTAGAAGATGGTTGCACAACTTCGTGAATATACTAAAAACAATTGAATTGTTTCCTTTAAAAAAAAAAGTGGATTTTGTAGTATGTGATATAAAAAAGAAAAAATAGAAAAATCTGAATGAGTCTATATCTACTAAAATTTATGTTTTATAGTTAAAACTTTCCAACAAGGAAAAATTCCAGGCCCAGATGGCTTCACTAGTAAATTCTAGCAAGCAATTAAGAATGAGGTAATACCAATCTCCAAAAAACTTTTACAGAACATAGAGAGAATACTTCCCAACTAATTTTATGAGGCAATGTTACTCTGATACCAAAACCAGACAAAAACATTACAAGGGAAAAAAACCCCTAACAAATGTAGACGAGGGATCAACAAACCATGGCCTAGAGGCCAAAACCAGCCCGCAATCTGTTTACATAAATAATGTTATATGAAAACACAGCCATGGCCATTCAGTTGTGTATTGTCTATTGCTGCTTTCATGCCACAGTGGCAGAGCTGAGGAGTTGTGATGCAGATTACATGGTCTGCAAAGCCGCAAATATTTACTACCTGACTCTTCACAGAAAAAGTTTAGTGATTCCCTGCTATGGACAAATAGCTCTCATGAATAAAGATGCAAAAATCTATTAGCAAGATTAGCAAATCAACCAAGAAACATATAAAGCATCAAGCCAACTTGAATTTATCCCAGAAATGCAATGTTTACAAAAAAAAAAAAGAAAAAATCAATGTAATACAACATATTAATGAATAAAGGTTAAAAACGACATAGTCTTCTCAACAGTGGCAGAAAAAAGCATTTGATAAAATTCAACATCCATTCATGATAAAACCACTTTTCAGCAAACTAAAAATAGAAGGGAAAGTTTCCCATCCAGCATGTAAGAAGTTTGGAAGCCATAGCTCTGTCCTAACAGTAAGTAAAAGACCGAAGGAACTAAAGTATCCACAACTTCAGATCCATCCGAGAAGTGAGGTCACAGGGAAAGCTGCTGCCCAGCCCCACTCCCCAAACTGCAGAGACTAGCGGATGAATGCAGAGAATCACAGCTTACCAGAGCAGAGACCAATACTGGGGTGGGGAAACCTCAACTACAATGACAAATTGCTGGAGGCTCAGTGTGGACAAGTCTGATTGATAACAACTCCAGAGGGATTCAGTCACAGGGTGACGCCCCACACTTGTGTGTTTTACCTCCTGAAGCTCTACCAGGTTCTCATAATGAATATCTGAGAAAACCCCCCTAGTGCTTCTGGCAGGGGGAGAAGAAAACAAACCATTATGAAATACGCCAGAGCATTCTGTTCTTCTTAACAAAGCCTGCACTCGGGAGAAATTACCTAACCAGAGCCTTACTTGCGGAGGTTTTATCAGAGCCCGTCTTGGGGAAGGGGAAATACCCAACTCCAGCCCACTCTAGCCATCCTGTGGCACCCAAGTGGGGGAAAACAACTGATAAGCATTTGTGAAGTTCACAGTCCAGAAGCATAGGTTCACTAAAAGACTGAGATCTAACCATCGGACTATGGAATGCTCCTCCACCACCAACCCCTTCCCACTACATCCCTAAAGGGCTATTTACAGTCATTCCTTTCACCCGGTACATCATGTCCAGCTATCAAGAAAAAAACTACAAGGCATACTAAAAGGCAAAAAAAAAAAAAAACAGTCTGAAGAGACAGAGCAAGCATCAGAACCAGACTCAGATATGACAGGGATGCTGGAATTATCAAAACAGGAATTTAAAGCAACTATGATCACTATGCAAGGGCTCTAATGGATAAAATAGACAGCATGCAAGAATAGATGGGCAATGTAAGCAGAGATGGAAATTCTAAGAAAGAACCGAAGAGAAATGCTAGACATCAAAAGCACTGAAACAGAAATGAAGAATGCCTTTGATAGGGTTATTAGTAGACTGGACACAGCTGAGGAAAGAATCTTTGAGCTTGCAGATGTCTCAGTACAAATCTCCAAAACTGAAAAGCGAAGAGAAAAAAGACTGGGAAAAAAACACAGAGTAGAACAGAGCTGTGAGACAGCTATAAAAGGTGTTAACATATGCATAATGGGAATACCAGAAGGAGAAGAAAGAGAGACAGGGACAGAGAGAATTTCTGAAACAATAATGACTGATAAGTTCCCCAATTAATGTCAGACACCAAACACAGATCCAGGAAACTTAGAGAACATCAATCAGGATGAATGCTGAAAACTACACCCAGCCATATTATATTCAAACTACAGAAAGTCAAAGATAAAGAAAAATTCCTGAAAGAAGCCAGGGGAAAAAGACACCTTACCTACAGAAGGAAAAAAGATGAGAATTACATCCAACTTCTCAGAAACTATGCAAACAGGAAGAGAGTGGAGTGAAATACTTAAAAGTATTAAGAGAAAAAAAACCCCACCAATCTAGGATTCTAGGTGGAAATTATCCTTCAAAAGTGAATGAGAAATAAAGCCTTTCTCAAACAAAAATTGAGAGAATTTGTTTCCAGTAGACCTGCCTTGCAAAAAATGTTTTTAAAAATTGCTTAGAGAGAAGGAAAATGATAAAGATCAGAAACCCACTTCTACATAAAGAAAAGAAGTGCATTGGAGAAAGAATAAGTGAAGGTTATATAAAAACTTATTTTTCTTATTCTTAAGTGATCTAAGATAATAGCTTGTTTAAACTAATAACACCAACAATGTATTCAATTATATATATATATATATATACACACACACATATATGTGTATACTTATGTTTAAGTGAAATGAAGGATGACAACAATACAGGGGACAGGAAGGAGGAATTAGGATTATTTTGTTAAGGTACTTGCACTACCTGTGAAGCAGTATAGTATTATTTGAAAGTGAACTTGGATTGGTTGTAAATATATATTGCAAATTCTAGGGCAACCACTAAAAAAAGAAGTATTAACTGATATGCTAAGAAAGGAGAGAATATGGAATAATAAAAAGGCTCAATTAAAGCCACAAAAGGCAGAAATGATGAAAGGGTAAATTCTCCAAGAAGACATAACAATCCTTAATGTGTACATGGCTAACAACAGAGTATCAGAATATGTGAGGCAAAAACTGACAGAACTGCAAGGAGAAATAGATGAATCCACTACCATATTTGGAGATTTCAATACCCCTCTATCAGAAATGGACAGATTCAGCAGGCAGAAAATCAGTAAGGACATAGTTGAACTCAACAACATCATCAATCAACTGGATATTAGCAACATCTATAGACCACTTCATCCAACAATGGCAGAATACACATTCTTCTCAAGTTCACATGGAACGTTGACCAAGATAGGCTACATTTGGGGGCATAAAACACACCTTAATGAACTTAATAGAGAGTGTACAATGTCTGCTATCAAGCCACAATGGAATTAAACTGGAAATCAATAATAGAAAGATAGCTGGAAAATCCTGAAATACTTGGAGATTAAACAATACACTTCTAAATAACACATAGATCAAAGAAGAAATATCAAGAGAAATTTGTAAATACTTTGAATGAAATGAAAATTAAAACACAACTTAAAAAAAAAGATCAAAAATCAATCAACTAAGCTTCCACCTTAGGAAACTAGGAAAAGCAGAGCAATTTAAACCCAAAGTAAGCAGAAGAAAAGATGTGATAAAAATGAGTAGAAATCAATGGAATTGAAAACAGAAAATCAATGAAACCAAAAACTGGTTCTTTGAAAAGATCAATAAAATTCATAAGCTTCTAACTAGGTTCAGAAAAGAAGAGAAAGAGGACTCAGATTACTAATACCAGAAATTAAACAGGAGGCAGCCCTAAAACTCCCCTGGACATTAAAAGGATAACAAAGAAATATTATGAACAACTCTACGCCCACAAATTTGATAACCTAGATGAAATGGATCAATTCCGTGAAAGACACAGTCTGCAAAACCCACACAAGAAGAACTAGACAATGTGAATAGGCCTATATCTAGTAAAGAAATTGAGTCAATAATTAATAACCTTCCAAAATAGACAGCACCAGACCCCCCCAGTCGGGTTCACTGGTCAATTCTAGCTATGAATTCAGTTTCTTCAATAAACATGGAACTCTTTGGGTTAACTATTTAATCATTTCAGAAGTCTGTTGTTATTGAGGAATTGATCCTGTGGGCTCCTTTGGGATGTCTCACATCACTACCATAGAGTTGCTTGGGGCAGTGGCATGAGAGACTGGAGGAAAAAAAGAAAAATTCTCTCCTCTCTCTGAGCGTTAGGAGGTCCCTTTCCTGCGCCTCCAGCGGGAGCTAGAAGGTTTCTCCTGGACTTCTCACTGTTCATGCCAACACCAGTTCTTGGTTTCAGGCTATGTTGTGCTCAGGCTGGAGGATACTATAGGAAAAATATGGGTAGACTCACCACTGATTCAGTGGTGCTCCAACTTGCCTTTTTTTCCAATGTTCCTACTAATATGGACTTTTCAGAGTCCTCAGATAGCAGTTCCATGTATTCTGTCCAGATTTTACAGCTGTATTCAGCAGGAGAGACAGGGTGGAGTGCACTTACTCCATTTTATCCAGAACCAGAGCCTAAAGATTTCTTCAGACATACAAAACTGAAAGAATTAATCATCCTCAAATCTTCACTTCAAAAAAATGTTAAAGGAAGTCTTTCAGACAGGAGAAAAATGATACCAGATGAAAATATGGATGGATATAAAGGAACTGAGAGCATCAGAAATGGTGTGTGGATAAACATAAAAAAGTCTTTTTCTTATTTTTTAAAATATTTTCAAAAGGGAATTGACTACTTAAAGCAAAAATAACAGTGTATTGTGGCATCATAACATGTAGAAGCAAAACATATATGACAACAAAAGCACAAGGGGAAGGGGAAAAATGGAAGTACAATGTTGTAATGTTTTTATACTATATTTTAAGTGTATAATGTTACTTGAGGGTAGACTAATAAGTTAAAGATGTACATGATGTCATAAAACAATCACTAAATAATAAAAAACTAAGATTTATACCTAATAAACAAATAAAATCAAATACAATCGTAAAAAAATATTCAATTAATTCAAAAGAAGCCCAAAAAAGAGGGAACGGGGAACAAAGAAAAGATGGGTCAAATAGAAAACAGATATCAGGATGGCAGATTTAAGTCCCACCATATCAATAATGATATAAAATATAAATGGTTTATAGGACAGGTGGCAAACTATGGCTTGCAGGCCGAGCCCGGCCTGAAGCATGTTCTTACATGGACCTCAAGCTAAGAATGGTTTGTCCATTTATAAAGTATTGTTAAAAAGGAAGCAAAGGGGGCTTCCCTGGTGGCGCAGTGGTTGGGAGTCCGCCTGCCGATGCAGGGGACATGGGTTCGAGCCCTGGTCTGGGAAGATCCCACATGCCGCCCAGCGGCTGGGCCCGTGAGTCATGGCCGCTGAGCCTGTGTGTCTGGAGCCTGTGCTCCGCAACGGGAGAGGCCACAACAGTGAGAAGCCCGCGTACCACAAAAAAAAAAAAAAAAAAAAAGGAAGCAAAGGAGTATGTAGCAAAGACCATATGTGGCCCACAAACCCTAAGTTATTTATTAATTGTCCTTTACAGGAAACGTTCTTCAACTGCTGGTCAAAATGCCCCAGTTAAGAAGTTAAAAGGCAGAGACTGTCAGATTGGATTAAAAAGTAAGACCTAACTATGATGCCTACATAAACCAGTATAGTAAAAGAATGAAAAATACATATATATATGAGATAATGGGGGAATATATATATATATATTTATTTATTTATTTATTTATATTGGTCTCTGCCTTCAGTACCTGGCATGGAGCTCCTAAAACCCTTGTAATTTCTTAAGTGATAAGAGCACTAGAAGCATCTTTTAAAAAATATTTGGTTTTTGGCCCTGGTTCCTGACACAGGGCTCCTGAAAACCTTGGGATTTCCTGGGTGATAGCAGGGTCTTTTGTTCTAATGAGGTAACTCTTGTTGGGCTCCTGGATGGGGGCTGATCATGAGAAAGACCAAGCCATAATTAGAAATTTGAAATTTTCAGCCTCACCTTCCCCCCCTCACATTCTCCAGAGAGGGGAGAGGGCCTAGAAATGGAGTTAATAATTGATCATGCCTAAATACTGAAGCTTCCTTAAAAATCCCAGTAGTATCATACGATATGATCATATCAATGTATGTATTTGACAAGATTCAGCATCCATCCTGGATAAAAACTCTCATTAAAGTAGGAGTAGAAGGGAACTTCTTCAACCTGATAAAGAGCATCTACAAATTACTCAGAACTAAAATCATATGATCACGATCTAACAAATAGCAAAATGGCAGAAGCAAGTCCTTCCTTATCAGTATATACATTAAACTAAATGGATTAAACGCTCCTATTAAGAGACATAAGATTGGCAGAATGGATTTAAAAATAAATAGATTAAGATATTCCATGTAAACAGTAACCAAAAGAGAGATGGAGTATCTACACTAATTTCAGACAAAACAGACTTTAAGAAAAAAAAATGTTGCTAGAGACAAAGAAGGACATTACAAAGTGATAAAAGGGTCAATCCATCAGGAAGATATAACAATTGTAAGCATATATGACCTGAAAACAGAGCCCCACAGAATGCAAAGCAAAAACTGAAAGAATTGAAGGGAAAAATAAGCAATCCAACTATAATATTTAGATATTTCTTTTTTTTTTGAAATCCTATAGTATGTAACCTTTTTTTTTTTTAATTTATTTGTTTTTGGCTGTGTTGCATCCTCGCTGCTGCACGCCGGCTTTCTCTAGTTGCCGTGAGCGGGGGCTACTCTTCATTGCGGTGCACGGGCTTATCATTGTGGTGGCTTCTCTTGTTGTGGTCGTGGAGCACAGGCTCTAGGCATGTGGGCTTCAGTAGTTGTGGCCCACGGGCTCAGTAGTTGTGGCGTCTGGGCTTAGTTGCTCCGCGGCATGTGGGATCTTCCTGGACCAGGGCTCGAACCCGTGTTCCCTGTGTTGGCAGGTGGATTCTTAACCACTGCACCACCAGGGAAGTCCTGATATTTCTTTTTCTTTTTCTTTTTTTTTTCATTTTTTGCCGCACAGCTTGCGGGATCTTAGTTCCCCGACCAGGGATCAAACCCAGGCCCCAGCAGTGAAAGCGCCGAGTCCTAACCACTGGACCACCAGGGAATTCCCATATCTAGATTTCAGTATTTCAATATCCCACTTTTAATGAAGAGAACACTAAACATAATATACACCGATTAGATCTAACAAACATCTATAGAACATCTACCTAACAACAGCAAGATACAGATTCTTCTCAAGTGCACATGGAACATTCTCTAGGATAATTAATATGTTAAGCCATAAAAGAAGTTACAATAAATTGTCATAGACTGAAATAATGCAAGTATACTTTCTGACCATAAAGTGATGAAATTAGAAATTAATAACAATGAAATTTGGAAAATTCACAAATATATGGAAATTCAATAACACACTCAAATAAAGTAGGTCACAAAAGAAGAAATCACAAGGAGAACTAGAAAATATTTTGAGATTAAGGAAAACGAAACCACAACCTACCAAAAACTTTGGGATGGAGCAAAAGTAGTGCTATAAATGAGGGAAATTTATAGCTATAAATGCCTAAAATAAAAAGGAAGAAAGATCTCAAATCAACAACCTAATACTCTATCAATACATTAAGAAAGTAGGGGGAAAAAGAGTAAACCAAACCCAAAAGAAGTAGAAGGAAGGAAATAATAAATATTAGCATAGAAATAAATGAAACAGAGACAATAAAATCAATAGCGAAAATGAACAAAACCAAAAACTGGTTCTTTGAAAAGATCAACAAAATTGACAAATCTTTAGCCAGACTGATGTTAAAAAAAAGAAAGACTCAAATTACTGAACTCAAGAATGACAGAAGGGATATTAATACAGATCTTATAAAAATAAAGAGGATTATAAGAAAACACTATGAACAATTGTATGACAACAAATTAGATAACCCAGATGAAATGGATAAATTCCTAGAAATGCACAAACTCCCAAAAGTGACTGAAAAAGAAAAAGTAAATCTGAAAAAGCATGTAACAAGAAACTGAGTTAGTAATCAAAATAATTTCAACAAAGCAAAGCCCAGGACAAGATGATTATACTGTTTAATTTTATCAAATGTTTAAAAAAGAATTAACACCAATCTCTCTCAAACTCTTTCCATAAAAGAGGAGAGGAGAACACTTCCTAAGTCAGTGAGGCCACCATTTCCCAGATTCCAAAGCCAGACAAAACTATCACAAGGAAAGAAAATGATGGACCAATATTCCTTATGAAAATAGATGGAAAATCCTCAATAAAATATTAAAAAACTGAATCTAGCAGCATACAAAAATGATTATACAAGCAAGATGTGACCTGTATCACAAAAATGTGACCAGGTGGGATTTATCTGAGGAATGCAAGCTTGGTTCAATATACAAAAATCAATCTGTGAAATATACCATATTAACAAAATAAAGGGAAAACACATAATAATCTTAATAAATGTAAAAGAAGAATTTAAGAAAATCTAATACCCTTTCCACATAGAAACACTCAACAAACTAGAAATAAAAGAGAATTTCCTCAATCTGATGAAAGACATCTATGAAAAACCCAGAGACAACATAATATTTAATAATTATGAAAGACTGAGAATTTTTTTCCCTAAGATCAGGAACAAGACAAGAATATCTGTTCTTACCACTTCTGTTCAACATTGTTTTAGAGGTTCTAGCCAGGACAATAAGGAAAGAAAAGATACAAAGGCATCCAGATTAGAAAAGAAGTAAAACCAGATCCATCTGCAGATAACAGGAGCATATTCAGTGAATGATACTTTCTACAGTGTGAATGAACCTTGAAAACATTATGCTAATTGAAATGAGCTAGACACAAAAGACCAAATACTGTACGATTCTGTTAATATGAAGTATCCAAAGTAGTCAAATCCATGGGGACACAAAGTAGATTAATGGTTGTCAGGGGCTGGGAAATGGGAGAATGTGGAATGACAGCTTCATGCGTACTGGGTTTCCTTTTGGACTGGTGAAAATGAAACTAGACGGTGGTGACTGTCGCACAATATTGCGAATGTACTAAAGGCCACTGAATTTTACATTTTAAAATCGTTAAGATGGTAGATTGTATGCTCTGTGTATTTTATCACAATAAAATGTTACCAATAAGAAAAGAAATAGATAAGCCACAGACTTGAAAAAAAATATTTGTAAGACATATATCTGACAAACGACTTGTATCAGAATATATAAATAACTCCTACAAATCAATAATAAAAAAATTAAAACCCAATTTAAGAAACAGGCAAAACACCTCAACATTAGACACTTCTCAAACGAAGTTTTATAAATGATAACGAGTTCAACATAATTGTCTGCAGGAAAATGCAAGCTAAAATCACAATGGGGGCTTCCCTGGTGGCACAGTAGTTAAGAATCCACCTGCCAATGCAGAGGTCACGGGTTCGAGCCCTGGTCCGGGAAGATCCCACATGCCATGGGGCAGCTAAGCCCGTGTGCCACAACTACTGAGCCTGTGCTCTAGGGCCCACGAGCCACAACTACTGAGCCCAGATGCCACAACTACTGAAGTCCGCGTGCCTAGAACCCGTGCTCCACAACAAGAGAGGCCACTGCAATGAGAGGCCCATGCACCACAACGAAGAGTAGCCCCCACTCGCCACAACTAAAGGAAAGCCCACCTGCAGAAAGGAAGATCCAATGCAGCCAAAAATAAATAAATAAATTTATTAAAATAAAATAAAATCACAGTGAGATACACTACATATCTATTAGAATGGCCAGACTGAAAAAGCATATGTATAATGTATGTTTCCACTCTAAAGGATGAAATTTAAAAAGATTGACAGTACCTTTCTCCTTTATTGTTAGGGAGAAGGTAAAAAATATGAACACTGTGAGGAAAGTTTTGACCATTTCTTGTTTGATTAAACACACACTTTCCTCATCACCCAGCCATTCTGCTCCTAGTTATCCTGGAGGACATTCTGAAACGATGGAAATGTTCTCTACCTTGACTGATGTTATGTATTGAATGTTTGTGTCCCTCTGAAGTTCCTATGTTGAAGCTCTAACCCCCAAGGTGATGGCATTTAGAGATGGGGCTTTGGGGATGTAATTAGGTTTAGATGAGGTCATGATGGTGGGGCCCCCATAATGGGATTAGCAACCTTATAAGAAGAAGAACAAGGCCAGAGCTCTCTCTCTCTCTCTCTATCTGCCTCGTGAGGACACAGCTAGAAGATGGCCATCTGCATACCAGGAAAATAGTCCTCCTCAAGAACTGAATCCACTGGCACCCTCATCTTGGACTTCTAGCCTCCAGACCATGAGAAATAAATGTCTAATGTTTAAGCCACCCAGGCTATGGTATGGTTTACCAAGACAATTGGGCTGTGGGTAATATAAATGTATATATTTGTTAAAACTCATCAAATCACACACTTAGGATTTGTGCATTTTCTATATTAAATTTTATCTTAAGGAAATGTAAAGAAATATTGAACACCAGGGACTTCTCTGGTGGCGCAGTGGTTAAGAATCCACCTGCCACCTGATCCCAGGAGACCTGGGCGGGCAGTGACCCCTCCACCCACTCAAGCCTTCAATCACGTCCCTCAGTTGGTCTCTTCCCCGCACTAATTATAACTTAATCAACACCCACAAAGCATTTACTATTTACACTGCTTCAGACATGCTGAAGATTCCTATAATCTTTAAGAAAAATTTTGATCTGGTTATTATCATAAAAGAGAAAACTGCAAAAAAAAGAATCTGCCTGCCAATGCAGGGGACATGGGTTCGAGCCCTGGTCCAGGAAGACCCCACATGCCGTGGAGCAACTAAGCCCATGGGCCACAACTACTGAGCCTGCACTCTAGAGCCTGTGAGCCACAACTACGGAGCCTGCGCACCACAACTACTGAAGCCCACATGCCACAACTACTGAAGCCTGCACACCTAGAGCCCGTGCTCCGCAACAAGAGAAGCCACCGTGATGAGAAGCCTGTCCACCGCAACGAAGAGTAGCCCCCGCTCGCCACAACTAGAGAAAGCCTGTGCACAACAACGAAGACCCAATGCAGCCAAAAATAAATAAATAAAAATAAATAAGTTTATTTAAAAAAAAAGGAAATCTTGAACACCAGTTAATAGGTTTTCCTGTTATGGTGGTATGGGTTACCAACTCTGAAACAGTTTTCTTGTATTCTAGCCTTGAGCAAATAAATACAAAATGGGAGCTACTTTTCTCATTGTTGGAGGGAAGCACACATACATGAAAAGGAGAAGTCTAGAAGTATACTAGGCTGTTGGATAGGAATTGGGTGTATCAGTATGAACTCACAGTTTTGGGAGGTTTTGGGCCTTGCCTCTCAGCATGTGGGATCTTAGTTCCCTGACCAGGGATCAAACCCGTGCCCCCTGCAGTGCTTGGAGCCCTAACCACTGGACTGCCAAGGAATTCCCAAACTAACAGCTTTTAATGTGTGTGTCTATGTGTCTGTGTTTGTGTATCTGTCTCTGTGTGTTTATGTCTGTGTGGATGGAGATTAAATGATAAAGCAAATGGAGCAAAATGTAAACAAGCGATGACTCCAGGATAAAACAATTGCAAGGGAGTTCCTTGTAATATTCTTTTAGCTTTTCTGTAAGTTATAAATTATTTCTAAATAAAAAGTCTCAAAAACCGATAAAGTGAATGGGCGAAGGTAGCCGACAGGGACGCAGAGAGTGGAGATGCTTTTGAGAACCACCCCACCCAAGGATGCTTAAGAAGGGAAGTCGACTTTACACGAGAGGACCTGTGAGCGTCCACACACTCACTATAGTATCCCTTCCAGAATCAAGGAGAAGTGCCACATGGATTTTCCCATTTGGAAGAGGCAGTGGCAGCGGCGGCCTGACAGAAAGGACAGAGGCCAGGCCAAGAGCCAGGGTACCTGGGCCCACACTCCAGCTTGCCCCAGCCTCGGAGGATGGCCCTGGTCCTCTGGACCTCACCGTTCTGTCCACACTGTGAAGTGGCTAGAAGCTCCAGCCACTCTGTTTTCACCACTCTGGATGGTCCTGAAGCCAGAACGGCGCTCATCAGCAGCTCAAAGACCCACTGCAGTCCCCATGGGGGTTTCCACTTTCCAAGAATCAATCTCTCCTCTTGCACAGGCCGCCTCTTGGAACACCAGCCCCTTAGCAATTTCCCTGCCTTGTCCTGAGGCCAGCCTCGAGCTCGTGATGTGATTTTCCAGGCCAAAGCATCTCCTTACCCTCAGAGCCTCCAGCTCCAACACATCCCTGCCAGTCTCGGGACTGCCCTGCCCCAAGTCTGCAAATGTGCAGCAGCCGGACGTTCTGACCTTCAGGGTGCTGGCCACAGAGAGACGCGTGACCTCAGGGCCCAGAACTCCCTGGGCTACGACTCCGCAGGACGGGATTCACCTGCTGGCCCCATGTGCTCACACCCAGCTGTCTACCCTGGAGTCCTGGAGATTCCCTCCGCAGGCTCCAGCCTTCCCAGGCCAGAGAGAACGTTCTTTCGTTCATTGAACACATTTTTATTCTGGGTGTTCTGGGTAGGGTGAGCACACACAGACCCGGAGAGCTTACATTACAAACGGACAGGAATGTATACTTGCTCCCAGGGAGAGGCGGTCCATAGGAGAGGAAGTAGGAGCTACTCGTGCTTCCTAGGCCAAAAGAGGAGAAGGGAGTTTTGGTCCCTAAGAACAGGAAATGCAAAGGCCCTGAGGGCATGTCGGGTTCAAAGGATGGAAAGAGGTCGGTGCTACTGGTTAGCAGGGGCCGGATGTGCAGGAAGGTCAGATATGCTTGTCACTCATGGGATGACAGGAGTACGTTTGCATTTGCAAAGATGCCCTGACTACAGAGTGGAGGGGGTACAGAGGAGAGTGGGCTCCCCACTTAGGAGCTATTACAGACAAGTAGGTGATGGAACTGGGGGCCCAGACAGGTGAGTCCTCCCCATAGTCCCAACAGAAGGTGGCATCTGAAGTTGGTTTCACCAGGCTCCCACCCGCCTGGGGACACGCCAGGGGCCATCTGAGCCATAGCTGCCTCTACGCCTCTATGGGCACCCAGCCAGCCCACAGGAGAGCCTTATGCCTCAGTCTCCCTGCCAGGCACTCCTGTTCTGTGACCTGTCCCAAATATCACTCTTTTAAAAACAGCAACCAAAGGGCTCTATTAAGATATAATTCACACACCAGACAACTCACCCATTCGGTGGTTTTTAGTAGACCGACAGATATGTGTAACTAACCATCAGTGTAGTGCATTTTAGAACACTTTCATCACCTCTAAAAGAAACTCCGTATCCTTTAGCTCTCACCCCCTGCCTCTCTTCCAGCCCCCCACCAGCCCCAAGCAACCACTAATCAACTTTCTGTCCCTGTAGGAAGGGCATGCTCTTTGCCTCCCTGCATCTGGGGGCTGACTCTCACCCCAGTGCCCCGGGTGCTGACCAAGTCTATTATGTCGACCAGCAGGGTTAGAGTTCCAGGGCCACCCCTGGGCAAGCCTGCCCTGCCCTTGGATGCCAGCTAGGTCCCCCTGTCTGACTCCTGGGACAGCCAGCTCTGCCCAGCCCCTCCTTTTCAGTTGGACGTGGGGAGTGTCTGTTCTACCTGCCCCATAAGCCAGTGTCTTAGGAGCAGCATCTCCAAACCCCAAGGCTAGACCCCTGGGGCTTCAATTTAGGGCCTGCTTCTGCCCCTTCCCCTGTCCCAGGGCCAGATCCCAGACACGCTACAGCCAGCTAGCTAAAGCCTGTCCCTCATCTCTCCATCTCTCTAGGGTAGGCCCTCCGTTTTCCCCATTCCCCCTTCCTAGGGTCCACACTGACCTTCCTAGAGGCCTTTGGCGGGGGGGCGTCTCCATCTCAGAAACACAAGGGGAGGCCAGCTGGCCACCCAGCAGGTGGAAAGGATGTCCATGGTCGTCAGCCCTCCCTTTCTTTCAGTAGCTAACACTTTTTCCCATGGAAAACCCATTTCTTCTGGTTTGGAGGGGCTGATCCTTCCCTTTCCCCTCTCCGAGAGGTAGCCTTTTGACTCAAGCCTGAGTGAAATACAAAGAGAAAGGGAAAGAGAGAGAAAGAGACCTGGGAAGTGGGTGACGCTGGGCTGGATAATGGCGTCAACAGTGGGTACTTTCAGGACAGGATGCCCCATAGTGATGGGTGCAGCAGGACAATTAGTCTTCGCTGAGGTTTGTTGTTTGGCAGCCGAGAGGAAGACTGTCTTTCTTCCTTTTGTACTGAAAATTTTAATGGTAATGCTCGGAGCTGCCAGACACCAGCCTTCCCAGCTCATGGAGAGAGCTTGTCTGAGAGGGACACCAGCACACATGGCAAGGCACAGTCGAAAGCCAGAGAGAGAGAAACCCAGTTACGTAATTTCCACTCCAGCACCTGGCCACACCCTTGGATTTCCCAGCTACCCGGGTCAATAACTTCTTTTTCTGCTTAAGTCATCTGAGTAGAGTTGCAGTCACTCGTGACCAACGCTTGCTGGCATCCTTGGGAAGTTGGGTTAGGTGGACTCTAAGGCCCCTTCCAGCCAGGAACTTGGACTGTCAGTGTTGCCCAGGGCCCACCCTCAGTGCTCTCCTCTTCTGGCTCTGCCCTTTCCAGGGCCAACCCATCCACACCAGCTTTGATGACTGTCAAGGTGCTGTGGACTTGGGGAGCAGACCATGTGATACATCCTCTCCACTGAAGAACCCGGTGACCACCCTGTGTCCCTGGCCTTGGTAGGCTCTCCCGTCCAACAACTGGCTCATGGCCCCCTTTGGGAGAACTGCCCTTGGGCTGCTGGAGGTTTCCCTGCACTTGCAGGGAGTTTAGATGCCAGGAATTTTCCCACCCCTTGCTGCCACAATTTCCAACCACTGGCTGAGACTGGCAGAAAGTCCAACCCGCCTGCCTCAGGCCAGGAAGCGTAAGTACAGCCCACAGTCCCCACAGGGTCAGGCTGCTGGGGCTTCTGCCCGAGATCACACCTTTCTGCTTGACTTCCTTCCCTGTGCTGTCCTACGTCCCCCACCATCCCTTCCCAGGCTCCCCTGGGAGCACTTCCTTAATAAATCATTCACACAAAACTTTGCATCTCAGGGTCTGCTTCTAAGAAACCCAACCTCAGGCAACTCCCAAGCCTGAAACTCCAAGTCTAGGTTTTTACCACAAACCGCAGGCTGCTTAACCAAACTCCTCTGGACATGTCCAGCTGGCCAGCCCTCCAAACTCCATAAGCCCCACACTGAGATCATCCTTTTCTATTCCAAGCCTACCCCTCCCGTTCTCTGCCCACTCTGTCTCCCAGTCCCAAAGTGAGAGGGTCATCCTCAAGCATCATCACCACCCTCCAACTACAATATCCAGCCAGTTCCCCTAGATTCTGTCTCTTAATTATCTCATGGTTTTCTCTTTCCTTACCTACTTCACTTCCTTTAAGGACCATCCCACCCAATCCTCTTCACCATGGCCCAAGTCCAAATATCTGGACGTGATATTTGTAACCGCCCTCCGTGGCTCCCCATCGTCTTAAAGATAACAGCTTCCTGGCTGTGTGTTTGAGATCCTCCAGGCTCTCGCTGATGCCTGCTCTGGACCCGGGAAGGCTGGGCACAGGGAACACAGAGGGGACACAGCCCAGTCCAGCCTGGGTGTGGCCCTCAGGAAGACATCCTCCCCCGGCCCAGCCCTCCCTCCCTCGCCCTCCCCACCACACCAGGCAGCCTCCCTCCTCCATGTCCAAAACAGAATTTTCATAATTCAATTATGCAGAATTTTCTGGCACTCCATTGCACAATCTGATTGCTGTGGCTCTGTTTACCACCGGGTGTTTGTATTTTGATGGTTTCTAGCTGGAATGTGGGCAATCCAACATTTCAATGATCAGATGTGTCCTCTTGTGTCCTCTGGTGTGTCTCCTTGGGCCTCTTCTCAGAGCCCCCATGTCTGGCAACCAGTTTCCTGGGTAACGTCATCAAGCAACCATCTGGATGTCTTTAGATGGGGACCAGGGCAGGAAATCACTCCACAGGGTTGCCACCTCCCCCAGCCAGCACTCTTTTGGGCCGTCTGAGTCACGGCAGGCCAGCGTTCCTGGTCTGCCACCACCCAGACACATGGGCCTCCACATGCAGGGTCAAGCAGGACCACTCCCTGGGCACCTGCCTGGTACCACACCCTCCTGGTTCCACCGCCCTGGCTCAAGTCTTTCTCATAGGAAACTTACATCAAACTGGAAACAAAAAGAAGCAACAGGACCGAGTGCTTTTTATAGTTTACAAAGTGCTTTCGTATGCATGCATCCCATCGTGCCCCATGAGAAGTCTGGGAGGTGGGCGTGATTATAACCATCTCCGCTCAGAAATGAGGAACTTGGGGACTTGGAAAGAGGATGCAGGCTGCCTCTCCATCTTAGCCAGACAGCGGTGGTAGAGCAGGAACTCCAACCCAGAACTTTGGCCTCCGATGCTGTGCTTTTTTATGAATAAACAGATATATAAGCATAAGCAGGTGTGCAGAGTAAGTGCCAAATTATGCAGAGCGTAATACCGACACGGCATCCGCAGGGGGTTACAGTGGTCCCGGGAGGTTTCCTAGGGGGCGGCCCAGAGTTGGACCACAAATTGCAAGGAACTGGAGGAGCAGAGGTGAGGCTCAGACCTGGAGACAGGCAAGCATCATGGCAGTAACTCACACATGTGCCTTCCCGCATCCCCTGTGGTGGGGCCTCCTCCCCCTCACACAGGCAGCCACTCTCACCCTCTCCATTTTACCCACCGGGAAACTGAGGCTCAGAGATGCCAGGACTCGGGTAAGGTCACCCAGGCAGTGGAGGGGACGAGTCAGGGCATGAATCCAGTGAGTCAGGAGAAGCTGGGCCCTCTCAGCCTGTCCTGGGTGACAATCAGGGAGAGGACAGGGTACAAGAAGGAGCAGTGGGGACCAGGGCGAGGGCAGAAGGCTGTAGAGCACAAACCTTACAGATGAGGGGCGGCGGGCGGGTGTCAGCACTGCCGAGTGGGCGTGTGGCTTTGGCTCCATTCCAGCATCGGCTTTGCCAGGCCCTGTCTGTAGCCTTCCTGGTGAGCAGGCAGGATGGACAGATGGATGGGGAGTGCAGCTTTGGAGAGATGGTCTGAGCTGGCTCCCACCCATCCAAGAGGAAGTGGCTACTCTGCTCAGCGCGGAGGGTGGTGTCCTGAGCCCCTTGGCCGTTCTGCTCTGCTTCATCCAGCCTTGTTCTGCTTTTTTTTTTGGTCTCCAAAAATGTTGGGGGAGGGGAAGGGAGGGAAGGTTGGTTTCAGAAGGCTGGAGCGAGACCTCTGTTTTTCCGAAGCACAGTGGAGACGGTCTGCATTAGGGCAGGGAGCGTAAAATCCACTCTGAGGAGTTCCGTGTGTCACTGGATAGGGGCTGGTCCTCTGCACCACCATCTCACATTCAGGCCTTTTCCCTGGACCAGAGGGGGGACCTTCACTCTGCCAAACTCCCCCAGCCCCAAAGTGGCAGCAGAGTGGCCGAGGACGGACCATGGGGGCACCAGCTGCGAATCCCACAGTGCGTGACACTTTTGGAGCCAGTTGGAGCCAGCTTGGGCATGTCACTTTTGCCCCTCCTCCTCCATCCAGGAAGCCCGCCCTGACTGCTGCCACCCACAGGATCTCACAACATGGCAGCCCACCAGCCTTGGCTCCAGGAAGCATCATTGCCATTTATGCCTGGTCAGACACTACACTGTAACTGCCACATTGTAGGATTTTATATCCGTCTTCCATTATGTTTTCTTACCATGTGTCATTAATTCTTTCAATGACTTGTCCAATACACAGTCATCAGATGGTTATTTGGGGCTAGCCCTGGGGGGATGGGGGTATTAGGAACAAGGAAATGGTTCAGAAACAGGCTTGCCCTCAAGTTGCTCACCAGCTGATGAGAAGGCCAGACAGGTAAACAGATGTTTAAAATTAAAATGTGCGAGTGTTGATGCAACAGAGAAAATGATCTGAGGGTTGGGGGAGGTTTCCCAGCAGAGGTGATTTTTGAGCTGGGTCTGAAGGAGGAAGAGTTCCTCAGCATAGACAGAGAGGACCACTGAGGAGCTAGAGTAGCAAAAGCATGGAGGGAGGATGTGGCGAGGTAGGCTGGAATAAGTATAGTAATAACAATGTGGATATTTGTTGAGTATCTACTAGGTGTCAGGTATTGTCCTAACTGCTTCACTTGTATTAATGCAGTTAATGATTATGAATATCAGATTAAGTAGGTAGATGGGTGCTAATTATTATTACCGTCACGTTATATTAGAGGAGATACAAGAACAGAGAAGTTAAGTACCTTGCCTAAGGTCACACAGCTAGCAAGTGGTGGAGCTAGATGTTGGCCTCAGGTAGTCTGGCTCCAGAGACCTGCTCTTAACTCTCTCTCTGAGATATATCACTGCGTCTCTTCCAGAGCGTTGTGGACACACTACACTACAGCACAAATAAATTAGCTTTCCAGTCTTAAATGATCGACAGCATCTCCCCCAACACACACAAAAAAGTCCCACCAATCTTGTTCTCTCATTGTTTCCTTATGAATCTCCTTTCCCCAACAAGGGCACAAGCCCCTCCTAGTAGGGTCTGCCTCTCATGGTACCCCCCCTGCACCCTTTTGTGACCCATCTATAGGTGGACCCAGCCCCTGCAGTACTTGTTGGATGAAAGGGTTGACTGAGGCCTCACCACAAGTCACCCAGAGGCCGGCCAAGGGGCAAGTCTGAGTGTGAAATTTTCCAAACTGCTGCCTCAGCCAGCTTAGCCCTGAGTCCGGCCACCCCAGGAAAGATGAGCTCACGGCAGGGTCTACCCAGCGCCTCACGGACTCTGAACTGCAACCAGTGCTGGGGTCCCTTCCAAATTCCTAACTCGAAAAACCTGTCTGTGAGCCCCGACCATGGAGCGTGTCTGCCACGCACCACCGGTGCTAAGGAATGGTGCCCAAAGCTATCTCGGCTGCAGCCCAGGCCCCAAAGCAGGGCCCGGAGCACGGCCTCGCTGCTGAGGGAGACACGGCCAGAGCCGGCTACGGGGACTACGGATGGAGCCGCAGGCCAAACTGATTAGCAAAGGCAAGGCTGGGGGATGGAAGCCCAGCGACGATACTGAGAGGAGATGCTCAGGTTCAGGCCCATTGGGCTAGAGAGGAGTGGAGGCCCCCACCCCCAAGACATTGGAAAGGTGCTGTGGACAGTGCTTGGGTTCTCCGGATCGGTTGCTGGGGGAAAGGAAATGGACAGAGTGAAGGAAGTGGGGACCCAGACTTGTGTGGCTGGAGGAAACTTGGAGCAGTTCTTGAGGTGGGCACTGCAGAGGGGAGAGAATGAGCTGAGGGATGATGGAAAGGGCAACTGGGAAAGTGTGGATTGTGAGGGGTCTGGGGCCACCCAAGCAGAGATGTCCAACAAGCAGTTGCCCATTGGCCCACTTTTAGAAGAGAGGGCAAGGCTGAAGGTCAAGTCTTGGATTCCATATTCACTGGGTTGAGAGTCAAGGCTTTGGAAGGGAATGAGACGGCCAAGGGGACCAGCTAAATCCAGTGGAGAAGGCGTCCAGAAGGGTCTTGGAGGGAGAGGGCTCCAGCTGGTGATTAAGAAGAGTTAAAGGACAAACAAATGAAAGTTAAGTGGGGTGGAGAGAAGCCAGCAGAGAAAACTCACAGGATTCTGGGGAGTTGTGGAGTTCAAGAAGCAGAGGGCTAAACGAGAGTTCAGGCCGGATGGACACAGAGAACAGGCCACTGGGTATAGAGAACAGGGCACCCACCCAAGAGTCAAGACACCTAGAGAATCTTCTCCCAAACATACGCCAAAGAGAAAAAAGTCCATGCATCATATCAACCAAAACATGCGTACAAGAATGTTCATAGCAGCTCTATTCATAACAGCTCCAATCTGGAAACAACCCAAATGCCCTTCAATTGATGAATGGATAAACAAATCATGATATAGGCATACAGTGGAATTGTTTCAGTAATAAGAAAGGAATGAACTTCAGCTACATGCAATAACATGGATGAGTCCCAAAAACATTAGACTGAACAAACGTAGCCAGACTCAGAGGAATCCCCACTGTTTGACTCCATGTATATTCATAAGAAGTTCTACAACAGGCAAAACTAACTTACAGTGATAAAGGTCATAATAACTGAGAGAATGGGTAACTCTCCTGGAAGGAATATGAAAGGACCCCTAAGGAACTGAAAACATTTTAGGTCTTCATCTGAGTGGCATCTGCATGAGTGTATGCATATGCAAAATTCGTCAAGCTGTATACAGCTGTTTGCAAATTTTGTCTGAATAAAAATGTAAAGTTAAGAAAAGGCAGAGACCATGTGAAATCACAGAAAATTAAATCAGTCCTTCCACTGAAACAACCATAAGTTGGCAAAGATTGACTTAATCAGCTTTTTGGGGACTCTGGAATCTAATCAGCTACCAGGAAGATGCTTAACGAAGAGAAAGAAAAGGAATTTCAGCAAGAGAACACTGAGACATTTTCAGCCACCTGACCCTCGTTTCTCATTCTCCAGCATGGTAGCAGCTATGGGGATGACAGCCTGCATTCCTGGTGTAACTTGCAGATGAAAGGGGGCTAATGCAGACCTTGTTCTTAAAAACTGTAATTGTGTGTTTTGACCTGACTGGTGGATCCCTGAGGAATGGCTCAGAAGCTGACTCTTTTTATGTGCTCCCTCCTCAACACACACACACACACACACACACACACACACACACCTGGAGTGACTTTCCAGGCAGCAGCAACATCTGTGAAAGGATTTAAAGTCATATATACTTCATTCCCTCCTGGGGCAAAGAATGGCAGGTGGGACAAGTGGCTGACAGAACCCAAAAAGCCCAGGAAGGAGAAGAGAGAGAAGGACGGTTATTGGGGGAATAAGAGCTCAGAAGGGCCACTGCACAGACTGGAAAAACAGAGTGCAATGTGCATGCTCAGGATGTAATGAATACTCAGAAAAGACCTGAGATGTCCTAGGTTCCACTTCTGATGACTCTGTGGGCTCTGCACAAGCAGAAGGTGAAGGCTAAGGTAGAGTTGTAGGCAGCATGGCTTAGTACTGAAAGAATGCCCCAGTTCAGAGCCAAGCTACAAAGGCCAAGAGAGTACTATTGTTTTTTCTTTTTGGCCCAGACATTTAAGGAAATCTCAGGCAGGTCACCTGCTGACCACTGAGACAGTAAAATAGAGATTTTAGAGACCACACACAACAAGGAATACAATATTTGCAAAAATAGTTTAAGTCACTAAACAAATGGGCATCAAAATCAACCAAAGCAAACCCTGGGGAAGAGAGAAAATCTGATTTGCAGAGTTACTACATTATAATATTCAAAATGCCCAATTTTCAACAAAAATTATTAGGTATACAAAAATCAGGAAAGTATAGCTCATTCATAGGAAAAAAAATTAACCAACAGAAACCAAACCTAAGGAAGTCCAGTCATTAGACTACTAAATAAAGACTTTAAATATACTGTTTTAAATATACTCAAAGAACTAAGGGAGGGACTTCCCTGGTGGTACAGTGGTTAGGGATCTACCGGCCAATGCAGGGGACGTGGGTTCAAGCCCTGGTCAGGGAAGATCCCACATGCCGTGGAGCAACTAAGCCCATGCGTCCCAACTACTGAGCCCACGCACCACAACTACTGAAGCCCTCATGCCTAGAGCCCATGCTTCGCAACAAGAGAAGCCACCGCAATGAAGAGTAACCCCTGCTCACCACAACTAGAGAAAGTCCACGCACAGCAACAAAGACCCAACATGGCCAAAAATAACTTAATTAATTTTTTTTTAAAAAAAAGAGTTAAGGGAAACTATAAACAAAGAACTGAAGATATTAGGAAAACAATAGATTAACAAGATAAGAACATAACAAAGAGATAGAAATTACTTTTAAAAAGGAACTAAATAGGAATTCTAGAGCTGACATGTATGATATGCATATATTTAAAGTGCTAAAAGAAAAAAACTGCCAACCAAGAATTTTATACCCAGCAAAACTATCCTTCAAAAATTAACGTAAAATTAAGACATTCCCAGACAAAAACTGAAGAAGTTCATTGCTAGCAGCCCTGCTCTATGAGAAATGTTAAAGGGAGTCCTTCTGGTTGAAATGAAAGGACACTAGACAGTAATCTGTGGCCATATGAAGAAATAAAAAACTCCAGTAAAGGTAACTACATGGGTAATTATAAAAGTCAGTACATTTATAATTCAATATTTTTAGACTCAAGGACACAAGTAAAAGGAAGGAAAAGAAATGAAAAAGATTTTTCAGGCAAACTTTAACTAAAAGACCAGGGATGGTTATATTAATATGAAATAAAATAAATTTTAAGTCAAAAACTGTTACAACAGACAAATAAGGACATTATATATTAATGAAAGGGTCAGTTCATCAAGAAGATATAACTATTATAAACATTTATTCACAAAACAGAAGAACCTCAAAATATATAAATCAAATATTGATAGAATTGAAGGGAAAAATAGACAATTCTACAATAAAGTCAGAGACTTCAATACTCCACTTTCAATAATGGATCTAGACAGAGGATCAATAAGGAAAAAGAAGACATGAACATTATAACACAATCGGGCCTAACAGACCTACATAGAACACCCCAGTAAACAACAGCAGAATACACATTCTTCTCTAGGGCACAGGGAACATTCTCCAAGATAGACCATATGTTGGGCCACAAAATGAGTTTCAGTAAATTTTAGACTGAAATCCTATCTTCTCTCACCACCATAGAATGAAGGAAACAGAAGGAAAACTGAAAAATTCAAATATGTGGAAATTAACACAATCTTAAATAACCATTAGGTCAAAGAAGAAATCAAAAGGCCAATTAGAAAATACTTACAAACCATGTGGTGATGCCCCACTCTCCCGGGCCGGGCCTAGGCCACTGGCAAATGGGGCCGCTCTTCTCATTCTGCCCGCGGGCCCTCGCCTCTCCTCCCTGCCCGTTAGTGGTGTGTGGAGGGCAGGGGAGCGGCACCCCACTCCAAGCTCAGCCCCTGCCTCACGGCTTCGGCTGGCTAGAGTCCTCTGACGCCTCAGGCACTCTCGCTTAGCCTTCTCAGCGAGTGTCTGGCGAGAGGCGCTCCCTGCGGGAGGCTGAGGACACGTCCGGCTGTAGCGCTTCAGCTCCCGTCAGCATGTGCACGTGTCCCGCCTGGGCCTCGGTGGTGCCCCTGGAGTGGTCCAGGTCGTAGTACCAGCGGCTGAGAGTTAGCGATGTTTCCCTTTCCCGATGAGCCCCTGGCGTCCCCACTGTGGTGGGGCATCCTGTGAGCCGCTCTCTTGCAGGGTGGAGACAGTAAGGGAGACACTCCTGTCTCCTTTATTGGGGCCAGGTGCCGCCTCCTCGCACGGCCGTGTGTTCTCCCTTCACTCAGGTTGCACATGGGCATGGGAGTGATTGTGGTGGTCTGGGTGATGAGAAGGGGGGCAGTCACACTTTTCAGATGAGCCCTCTCCCTCGTGAGGCAAAGGGAAGAACCTGAAGGCAGCACAGGCTTTGCCACACTGCAGACCCTCCCTCCTGCCAGGGTGAGAACTGGCAGCTCTGGGAGCATCTCTCGGTGACCACCCCGCAAAGCGCCCAGTAGCCACCATGGTGACTGCTGCAGCGTGTGGACAGAACCCACCCTCCGACAAAAAAACAAAAAGAAAAAGAAAGAAAGAAAATAGTTAGATACAAACAAAATGAGAACATAGCATACCAAAACATATGGGACGTAGCAAAAGCAGTGCTCAGAGGGAAATTTATAGCAGTAAATGCCTATATTAAAAAAGAGGAAAAATCTGAAGGATAATCTAGTTCCTTAAGGAACTAGAAAAAGAAGAGATAACTAAACACAAAACTAGAAGAAAGAAGGAAATATAGGAATTAGAGATAAATGAAATAGAGATAGAAAAATAATAGAATCAAAAAACCCAAAAGTTGGTTCTTTGAAAACATCAATGAAATTAACAAATCTTTAGCTAACTTGACTAAGAAAAAAAGTAGGGGGCTTCTCTGGTGGCAGTGGTTAGGAATCCGCCTGTCAATGCAGGGGACACAGGTTTGAGCCCTGGTCCAGGAAGATCCCACATGCCACGGAGCAGCTAAGCCCCTGCACCACAACTACTGAGCCTGCGCTCTAGAAGCTATAGACACTAGAAGAAAACTACAGACTAATATCCCTTATGGATATAGATGCAAAAAACCTCAATAAGTTACTAGCAAATTGAATTCAGCAGCATATTAAAAAATTATACATCATGACCAAATGTGATTTGTCCCCAGAATGCAAGAATAGTTCAACATATGATAATCAAGCCAAGTAAAATACCACATTAATAGAATGAATTTCTGAAACATGATTATTTCAACTGATGCAGAAAGAGCATCTGACAAAATCCAACACCCTTTTATGATTTAAAAAAAAAAAAACCACTCAATAAACTAGAAATCGAAGTGAACTTCCTCAACAAAATAAAGGCCATGTATGTAAAACTCAGAGCTCAAGGCTGAAAGGCTGAAAGTTTTTTCCCTAAGATTGGGAACAAGACAAGGGTGCCCGCTTTTGCCACTTCATAGCATAGTACTAGAAGTTCAAGCCAGAACAACTAGGCAGGAAAATGAAATAACAGGCATCCAAATTGGGAAGGAAGGGGAAAAACTATCTCTCATGTCCACTTTTTTTTTTTTTTTTCGGTGTGCGGGCCTCTCACTGTTGTGGCCTCTCCCGTTGCGGAGCACAGGCTCCGGACGCGCAGGCTCAGCGGCCATGGCTCACAGGCCAGGCCGCTCCGCGGCATGTGGGATCTTCCCAGACCAGGGCACAAACCCGCGTCCCCTGCATCGGCAGGCGGACTCTCAACCACTGCGCCACCAGGGAAGCCCCAGGAAAAACTATCTCTAGTCACAGATGATATGGTCTTATATGTTAAAAATCCTAAAGAATTCATACACACGTGCACACACACAACTATAAAAGCTAATAAATTCGGCAAAGTTGCAGGATATAAAATCAACTCACGAAAATCAGTTGTCTTTTTATACACTAGCAATGAACAATGCAAAAAGACATTTAAAGAACAATTCCACTTACAGTAACATCAAAAAAAACCCCAAAGACCTCTTAGGGATAAATTTAATCAAGGAGGTGCAATTCCTATACACAAAAAACTACAAAACATTGATGAAAGAAATCTTAAAAGACCAAAATAAGTGGAAAGATATCCCATGTTCATGAATTGGAAGACTTGATATTATTAAGATGACAATACTACCCAAAACAGATGACAATACTACCCCAAACAGATTCAATGCAATCTCTTTCAAAGGCCCAATTACGTGGTTTGCAGAAATGGAAAAATGCATCCTAAAATTCTTATGGCATTTCAAAGACCACAAATAGCCAAAACAATTTTGAAAAAGGAAAACAAGGTTGGAGGCCACACACTTCCCAATTTCAATTTCAAAACATATTACAAAAAAAAAAAAAACATATTACAAAGCTACAATAATCCAAAAAAAAAAAAAAGAATGATATACTTAAGATTGGATCACGTCACTGTAGGTAAATTATATCACAATGAAAATAAATTTTTTAAAAGACTTTTCAATACCAAGTATCAGCGAGTATTTGGAGCTTTCATACATTGCAGATGAGCGTGTAAAATGGTGCAGGTGCTTTGGAAAACAATTTGGCACCTTCTTATAAAGTTGAACGTACCCTTACCATATGACCCAGTGATCCCACTTCTAAGTAGATTTCCAAGAGAAATGGAAACATATGTCCACGCAAAGGATTTTACACCTATGTTCATGACAGCTTCATTCAGAACAGTCAAAGACTGGGAATTTCCCTAATGTCCATCAACAAGTGAGTGGATAAACAAATGGCATATCCAATGGAATACTACTCGGCAAGGAAAAGGAATTCGTTACTGATACACTCGGCAACATGGGTGAATCTCAAAGCATGCGGAGTGAAGAAAGCCATAGAGAAAGGAGTACATGCTACATATAAAACTCTTACAAAGGCAAAAGTGGCCAATAGTGACAAAAAGCAGGTCAGTGTTCGTCTGGGGTCAGATCATAAAGGGGCAGGAGGGAACTTTCTAGGGTGGTAGAAATGCTCTACAATCTTGATTGTAGTGGTGGTCACGTGAGTCTATACAATTTGTCAAAACTTATGCAACTTGAAATGGATGCAGTTTACTGTGTGTCAATTAAACCTCAGTAAAGGTGAGGGGGTTTTTAATTTAAAAAATTTAAATAAATTAGTTTAAAAAGAGAGACAGAGAGAAAGTTGGCTGACAGGCTGGGGTACAGGTTGGAGTCCAGGCCACATGTGAAGTTCATGTGTGAAATCTACATATGGAGTTTGGGCCACATGTGAAGACTTTCCTGACACACATCTCTTCAGATCCTCCTCTAAGGCTCCTACAGATGCCTGGGACCCTGGGCCCCATCTCCCACCCCCAAATGCCCACTGGGTGTGAGGGCCTTGGCAGTAAAAAGTGACATTTCCGGTACATTCATTCATGTGTTCGTTCAACACACATTTGTTGTCTACTGGGTGCTAAGTGCCTCCTGGCACTTAGGTTCTCTATTAAGTAAACAAAACCAGATCTTCTTCCTGAAAAAGGATATTAATAAAATAATTTTAAAACGTGATTTGAAGGTGTTGAAACAGAATACTGTGTAAAAGGGGTGGGACAATTGGTTTCCAGAAGGTCCAAGGACTCCTCTGAAGAGGTGACAATTTACACCAAAGCCCAGAGAGGAGAAGTGTCAGCGGGGGGGCCTCCCCACTGCTGGTTCTGCAGAGCCCATCACTGGTTCTGGCCCAGAGCAGGTGCTTGATAAATGGTTAGGAATACAAAGATGCCTTGCTTAATAAATTAACTTTTAGGCAATGTATCAGTCAGATTTCTCCAGAGGAACAAAACCAGAGAGAGACAGAGAGAGGCAGAAACAGAGAGAGATCGATTTTAAGGAATTGGCTCACAGGACACACAGCTCCTGGTAGCCGCCACCCATGCAGTGCCTGGGTCATCCTGAGAAGAATACAGCCATGGCAGGAGCAAAAAGCCACCTTACTAGCCACAGCCTTGGGCCCTGGCAGCCCTGCTGAGGGCCCCTCAGATGGAGCAGATTCCAGAGGAAAAGGAACTACCTGCTCCCTCTGCCCAACAGACTACCCAGCCTGAGAGGAAGGGGGCAGGTCAGAGGCTGCAACAATTGCCCTCGCATCATGGGCTGTCAGCAATCAGCCAACGAGACGTGTCCGTGGACGCCCTACCTAGACCCCTCTGCCCACCTGAGTCCGTCTGCTGCTGGCGAGTTCCTGGCATGAGGATGTCTTCAAGCTCTTCCCTCTTTCTTCTTCTCTGCCTGCTGGCTCTCTGACACCAGAAAGCTTGCTGGGTGCCACCCAGAAACGCAGGGGGCTTGATGCCCCCAAAGAGCAGATAAGTGCCCCAGCCTCCCTAGAAATGCTCTACAGTTAATTAAAAGTAGAAATACATTTCCTCAGAAATACATTCCTCAGAAATACATAGCCACAGTTCTAGTACCCAGTAGCCTGCATGCGGCCACTGGCTATCATACTGCTCAGGGTAGACTTAGAATATCCCCAACGTGACAGAGCGTTCTACTGGGCAGCAGTGTCTGAGGGTCCGCAGGGGGATGGAGCCCCAGCTGCCGGCTCATGTTGACTTTTCTCTCTTCCCTGTCTCCCCTCCTGCAACCTTACCCGTGCTTCCTGGAAGCTTCTCCCAAATAAAAGACCTGCACCCAACACATCGTCCCAAGGTCTGCTTTCTGGAGAACCTACGTCAACGCACCTGTGACATCGGTATGAGGGCAGTGGGGGTGACTCAGCCGCCACCACCTGAGAGCCCCAGAAGGACTTGAGGGGCCGTGTTCCTAACCCCTGTCCTTCCCCCACCCCCATGTCTCCGAAGGTGACACAGGGAGGGACACACAGAAACCAACGTGCAGGGAGATCAATAGCCCTGAGATCTGGGGGTGAGCATCCCAGCCCCTTGTACTCTAAGTGGTGGCAGTGGGGGTCGGAGCCCCTGGTAGTCCCTTCACCCCAGTCCCACCCAAAGGTCCCCTGCACTGCCTGCAGCTGGGAACTTAGGCACTGCAAACCAGTGGCTCAGGGGTGAGCGTTCCCCTCTAGGGGAACCTGTACATTCCTAATGAGGACCCAGAGGCTTAGAGAGGGGAGGTGATTCTGAGAAGGCCACACAGCTGCTGAAGAGCTGAGCTGGCTCCCAAAGCCAGGTCTCCTGGGACCCTGGCCCTCACTGTACCCCAACGCCACCCCCGGGGCTCTGGGGCAGACACGGGAATCATAGTCTGGGTGATGCAGGCTCAAGGCAGAAGATGCTGGCACTCCCCAGCTGGGGGTCTTTTTCAGAGCCCCAGGCCCTCCTCTGGGAGGCACATGCAGTGAGCAGCAGGTCTCCCCTTGCCTGGTGAGCGAGCCACCTTCATTCGGCCTGAAGGCGCACAGCTCTCAAAGCCCTAAGCGGGCTTCTCCATGGAGGACGGCACAGTGATCGGGAGCAGGGGGACATCCGGGGACAGGGAGACCCGACTACCTCACCCTTCAACGCCACATTCCCTCCCTGAGTCTCCGCAGCAAGGCTGGACAGGGTGGCAGTCGGAGAGCTCTGAGCCATGGATGTCGTCCCCTGTCAAAATTAAATTAACATTTTTGTCCATTCCCCATTATTGCAAACATATTGAATGCTGTTGCACAAACTCCATTTCTCCACTGGCTCCTCCACCCACTGGTCTTCCAGCCTGGGCTTCCAGGGCAGGCCTGGAACAGGCTGGGGGACAGGTCTCATGCCCCCTCCCCAGCCAAATCCTCAAAGGCCCTGGTCCTCCAGAGTCAGAGCCAAGTACCAGTCCAGGCACGAACCCGTGACCCCCTGACCACCTACTCCTGCCTTCCACTGCTGCCAGCCCTCCCGGTTCCCAGGCACTCACCCAGCCCTGCCCCTCTCCCATGGGGTTAGAAATCCCAGAGGAGAATAAGTTTCCACACACCAGCCATCAGCCCATGGCAAAAATGCTCAGAACTCAGACCTACCAGAGCCGCAAGTGGAGCTGGGGACTCAGATTGCAACATCTCAGCAGGGTCCCCAAGGAGAATGCCCCCCTGGGCTCATTCATTCATTTGTTCAGTAAGTTCGTGGTGAGCACACCCTCTGGTCCAGGCCGTGGAGACTCCAGAAGGATGGGTAGAGCCCTGCTCTCAGAGCTCACCCTTGAGCGGGGAACGCGGCCAGGCGGTGATGACATATACAGCGTGGTAAGTGCAGGTGCTGCAGGAGCACGGGAACCACCAGGAGGGCACTTTCAACTTGGACAGAGAGTTTGTCGAGAAAGGGAAGGAATGGGAGGTGAAAGATTAGAAGCAAGAATCAGTAGGGCCTGGTCGGGGGTGATGGGCGCTTGGAGGTGGATGGAATACAGAGCGGGGGTGTTGGGTCAGGCTGGAGGGATGGTCAAGGACCTGGCCACAGAGGGTCCCATGGGGCCTGTGGGCAGTGGGGAGCCAGTGAAGGGCGTTGCACTGGGGAGTGGCAGGGTCAAGCTTGCTTGTGCAGAAGCTCCCTCTGGCTCCCCGTGGAGGGCCAGAGACCAGCGATGCAGGTGTTGCAATAGTCCGGCCCAGATCAGATGAGCTCAGAATGAAGGCGATGGCAGCAGGGAGAGAACAAAGTTATGGGATTGCGTCGACTGGGGTGAGGGAGAAGGATGAGTCTCGGGTGATGCCCGCATCTCTGCCCAAGAATCAGGTAGGTGGTGGTAGGGGTAGCTTCCCTGAAAGGGGGAGTCCAGCCAGCTGAGTCCGAGGGCCTGTGGGTCACCCTGGGGTGCATCGGCTTGGTTCTGGACATCCTGGTCTGGAGCCCTGGGGAGAGCCAAGCTGGCCATCTGATCCAGTCGTCAGTCCTTACTCTTTGATAATCAGGCTGCTGGCCCCAGGGAAGAGGACGGTGAGGCAAGAGGGGGGTCTGCGCTGACCGCCGGCACGAGGAGGAGCTCAGAGGGAGAGTCTGGGGAGGCAGGGAGAGACCGGGGTTGGCGGGGGTTTATGACAGGCGGGGCTGGGGCGCAGCGGGGTTGGGGAGCAGTGGCACTTAATCACAAGACTCCAGCATCCATCCCTCCATCCGTGGAGGACTGGGGATAGAAACCAGACTGGAGAGGGTCCTGGAGAGGGTGGACAGTAAGGAAGTGGGGGATGGGAAGTGTAGACAACCCTGTGAAGAAACTTCACTGTGGATGGATTGATGGAGAAAACTCGGGGGCGAAGGTGAGGGAGGGTGGTACCCAGAGGGACTTTTTTCATTTGAAGATGAGGGAGAACTGGGAGTGGTGATGTGTAGGGCTAGGAAGCATTTGCAGACACGGGAGAGCAGGGAGATTTCTGGGGTGGGGAGGGCTCTGTGCCCGGAGGACACCCGGCACTCAGTGGGCAGTCTTGGGACGAGTGCGTGAGCGGGTACAGATGGGAGGAGCAGGCTTGGGCATCAGGCAGGCTCCCTTCGTGTTGGGAACGGAAGGGAAGGGAAGGCTGGGCAGGGGGATTTTGCAGACAGGGAAGCAGGAGTCTCCACGTGGTGGTTTCTGTGCTTGGAGTAAGGCCAGGGCAGGAGGAGAAGGAGGTCCTCCAGCACCCGTGCCCCCAACGCTCCCCCCTCTCCATCGGCCGGGAGCACACAGACATGGTGGGAGGGGGGCTGGAACGGACACTGCCTGCCGTTGCCGCGTGAGACTGGAAGGGGCTCAGACCGAAGGCAGGGGGCCAGGGTTCAGCCCAGCCCAGCTCTGACTCCACACGTGACCTGGAGCAGAGCCCTCTGCCCCCTTGGAGCCTCCGCTTCCCCACCTGCAGAACGGGGCCTTGGCATCAACGAGCTGACGGAGGAGTGCAATGTGACATTCCTTGAATCTCGCATTTCAGACCTGTGGAATTCCAAGAAGTCAATACCGCATAATTCCAGGCTTCTAAAATTCTATAACATAATTTTTGTGTTGCCACCAGGGATGGGTCCAGCAGACATCTCTCCCCTCAAAATTGCTCTGTCTGCCCATCCCAGCTGCCAGCTCTCCTTCCCTCCCTTTTCCCCATCAACTCTGGGCACGGCCAGCCTCGAACACGTCCCATGTGAGCACTTGGCAGGCGGGGGCTGTGATTCATGCCCCTCCAGCAGGCTTCGTGGCTAGAGCCCGCCCGCCAGAGTATGCAAGACATTCTTGGCTCGGCCGTTTGCTGGGGATTAGCAGGGCAGGGGCAGCCGGGGGAGGCAGACTGTGTTCTCTGTCCTCGGCGAGGCGGGGTAGGGGGGGCATCCAGGCACAAGCGTGTCTGAAGTGGCCGCCAAGCTGGCCGGGGAGG
The DNA here is from genome assembly GCF_949774975.1 of Lagenorhynchus albirostris. NCBI lineage: Eukaryota > Metazoa > Chordata > Mammalia > Artiodactyla > Delphinidae > Lagenorhynchus > Lagenorhynchus albirostris. The sequence continues at coordinate 78,465,318 of NC_083109.1, forward strand.
GAACACGGCCCCATCAGCCGAGGCCACGTCTGGGACCCAGACGGCGGGGCTGGGGTGGGGACGTTCAAGGAAGGCTGCCTGCCACCTGCTCCGTGTCCAGGAGTCGGGGGCAGGCGAGGCTGCTCACCCCACCCCCCGGCCCCTGTATCCATCCGTGAGCCCCTTCCAACCCCCAGAGCCCGCCCTCCCTGCAGCGACCTGGCCCACCCCCCCCTGCTGCCCGGACCCCACGGTTGGCTGAGCCCAAAGCTTGCTCCTGGATGGTCAAGGAGCAGACGCTCAGCGCCTCCCGTCTCTCTCCCCGCGTCAACTGCAGGTCTCCCTCCCCACTGCCTCCTTCTAGGACCATGCCTCCATCCTCAGACCATCATTTCAGACCAAGGCTGTGTCTCCCGAAAAGTCAGCCTCCCGAGTCAGGGCTATGTACACACACACACACACACACACACACACACACACACACACACACGTTGAGACAATGTCCTAGGACAGGGCCTTGCCCCCATCAGACCATCATCCTGGACCAGGGCTGTACCTCCCCCAACAGACTAGCATTCCCAAGTCTCATCCCTCCCTCAGTGGTGACAGTAGAGGGTGGGGTCGGGGACCACGAGCTGCCCAGAGAAGAGAGATGAAGGAGGTTGCTAGGTCCCCGACCACCCTCGGGCTTACCTGGTCCCCTGAGGAATCTCTGTGCCAAGGACAGGTATAAACAGTTCCCGACTCGGGGCAGGAGGCCTGGGCTGGACCGGTTAGGGAGGGGAGGCGTCCTGGGGAGGCGACTCTGGAGAAGGGTCTGTGGGCAGGGAAGGCTGAGCGGGGGCAGCTAGCAGCTGTTTTGCATCCAATGAGGGGAAGCCCCCCACCCCTTGCAGGCTGGGGTGAAAACGCCTCCTCGTCCTTCTCCAGGGCTCAGCGGGGCTGTCCCCGAGCAGTCTTCATCCCTGACCTGGGGCTCTGAGACGCCCTGGGGGCAGAGGAGAGGGCTCAAGCTTTGGGTCAGACCCACCTGAATCTAACTCCTGGACCCACTCTTACACGATTTGACCTTTCTGAGGTCAGCTTCGCTCATCTGGAAAACAGAGAGAGTAACCCCTACCCTGGGGGTCCTTGAGGTCAACAGGCAACATTTGTGAAACTCCTGGCAAACACACAGCTGGCCCGAAATCCACCGTGGTTTTTTCCCTCGGTTGGCCACAGGTAACTCCAGGTGACAACGGGGCCAAGACACAGCAAACAATGGATGCGAGTCCGGCCTGTCCCTCATCCCACGTCCAGCTGCAGGTTCTCCAGGAAGTGGCTGAGACAAAGCAGAGTGGCAGGGTGGGGAGAGAGCTGGCTGGCCTTGGGAGGGACAGCCTCAGTGGCCGAGGGAGGGGACGGGCACCCTCCAGCAGGAATTGCAATCCCTGGCACCTCGGGGCTTTCTCATGAGTCCGTTCTCTCCCCAGACTCTGGCCAAGCGCCTGGTCAAGGCCTCCCTACACAGGGCAACGCCAGCATTGATCCAGACTTGGTCGTCCCTCCTGGAGCCCTGGGACCCAAGGAGAAGTCAAAGCCCACAGTGCAACGGGGCAGAACTGGGCAGTGGAGTGTCTGAAAGTCACGCCTGGGAACGAGGGACCCAATACCAGCCTAGGATGGATGAGGGCAGGGCAGGCCGTTCCCAGCCTCTGGGGAGAGGCTGGGCCTGTTGGGGATGGGAGGCCCAAAGTTTGGGCACAAGGCCCCAAGTAGCATATCATGTTGGCCAGAGCCTCTGGGCCTAGGGGACACAGCACGGGGCTCAGGAGTCGTGTGCACAGACGGGCAAGGAGCTACCTAACAATCGGAGGGTGGCTAGAATTACCCAAAACTGCAGTGAAAAAGGAAAGATCACAGGGGACACAGAAAGGGAGGTGTTACTCTTCCTCTGCCTCATCTTCTGTCCCCCGAGACTGGGAGACAAAGGACTGGGTCTAAATCCTGACTGTTCCATAGACCAGCTGTAAGCCTCAGTTTTCTCATCTATAAAATGGGAGTGATGATAAAACTAAGGGCCATTGGCTGAGTCAAGAAAGGACCCGGCACTGGGAAATGGTAGCTGTGGTCCCCAGCGCTGTAACATTCATCATTTCCAGGCCCCTCTGAGAAGAACCCAGAGGCCCCAGCTCAGGGTGGGCGGTCCAAACCAGAGGCCATAAGTTCCAGGTCTGGAGCCCCTGCTAGACAGGGGCAGGGGTCCTCAGCCCTCAGCACCACCCGAGTGGGGACAAAGAAGGGACAGAGGCCCAGCTAGAGCCGGCACGATTCCAGCCCTGGTCTATTCCTGATCTAAGCGCTGAGACCTCTCCCCACCGGGGCACCCGGCCAAGTCCTTCCAAGACGGGATCAGACACGAGGACAGCTCAGCCAGGCCAGGGACAGAGCTCGCTCCCTGTTTAGTCCTTAAAAGTCCACCGGACTGAGCTCCTCTCCCGCAGCGGAGGGGGCCGGCATGGGCAGGGGCTGCATTCCCCGCATACCATGGAGGGGGAGGCAGCCGGAGGTCTCCCCAGAAAGCGCCTAGCTCCAGGACAGATCCTGGGAAGAGGCCACAGCACCAGGACCTGGAGCAGCCCGGCTGCTTGCTGCCCGGCATCTTGGGGCTCCACTGAACGTGCCTGGCAAAGCCAGCCCCAGCGTGGGCAGAGGGGGGGAAATGGGGGGAGAGGGTGCAGTTAGGATAGGACTTAATCAGAGGGAGGGGGACAGGGAGGGGAAGGGGGTCAGACAGAGGAGAAGGGACTTAGTGATGGGGGAAGAGGTTCACGTGGGGCGTGCTCAGCAAGAGACCCAGGCCCTCCCTCCCTCCCTCCCTCCACATCACCCTAGTCTTGTCTGGCTCTGCCACGCAGCTGTTACTGGGCCACCCACTCTAGGCCATACCTCTGTCCTCCTGCCTGCCTGGCCCTGACCACCCTGCCATGTCCCTCTCCATCTGGGGCCTCAATGAAGTCCAGGACAGAACAGCCCAAGGTCTGGGCCCTCTCCGGACATCTCTGCAAAGGCCTGGGCAGTCCAGGCAGGGAAGAATTCAGGCTCCAGGCCCTGCTCAAGCTCTGACGCCATAGTGCAGAGGCACAGGGACCCCTCCCTGGCATTGCTCTGTGGTTGGAGGGGACATGGGCTGAGAACCAGGTCACCACACACACGGAGACCCGAGCTACTGTGGGTCAGCTCCAGGTGTGAGCTAGCCCATGGAGCAGTGGTCGGCTCTCTCTGGCAGCCCAAGGAAGCCTGCCTGGAGGAGGAGGCATGACCCTCAAGCTGGGCTTGAAGGAGGAGGAAGCCAGGTAAAGAGGACTAGCCGTGGGGAGTGGAGGGCCGTGCAGGGGCAGGTATGTGGCAGGCGTGGCAGGGAGAAGGGCAAGTTGGGGCCGCAGAAGTGGACAGGCGCTGCCACGCACAGCCTGGCAAGTGTTGCCATGTGGGTAGGATTTCATCTTAGAAGTTGGGGGGCCATACAGAGGTGTGTAGTCAGGGACTTCCTGGGAGAGGGTCCTCTGAGGAGCAGAAGAAGGAAGAGGGGTCCCCTGGGAGCTATTCACCATAGGGTTACCCCTCTGCCTCCTTAGGCCGAGGGAACTGGACTCTGCGCCCCTTCCCACAGTTCATCCACGGAGGATGTCCTATAAAAGGGAGGATGGGTGGTTCATGCAGACATCCTCAGGCTCTGTCCAAGATCAAGGCTCCCAGGGCCCAAGTCCTATAAACCCAGAGGGGCTGTGGGTCACGGGGGGTGAGGGTGTCATAGCTGAACCCGCTCCTCCCCTCCCCTTCTCACCACACACACACACACACGCACACACACACACGCAGGAAGGCAAGTTGCCCTGGAAATACTCTTTAGCTACAAACACTTCTTCAGGAGCTACCCTGGGGAGGGAAGGGGGAAGGAGCAGGCCAGCTGGGAAGAGGCCAGGGGTTGAGGGGCATGGAGAGACCCCCTCCTGGTCCCTGGGGCAGGTGGGGCCAGGGCTGAAGCTGCCTTTCCCGCAGCCCAGAGGGAAAGCTAGAGGTGGCAGGAAGAGTGACAGCAGAGGTAGGAGAGCCCTGGACCAGGGTCCCAAGGCCTGCATTCTACACCCAGCTCTGCTGCTGGCTCTGGACCTCGGTTTCCCTGATCTGTAAAATGGAAGCGTTGTCCGGATGGCTCCTTCGACCCTGGTTTTCCAGCTCCCATATTCTCTGCTGCTGTCAGGGCCTTCCCCAGGGGGAGAGGGGTCCAGAGGCCCTTCCTGTCCAGCCCCTTGCAGAAGCCCCCCCCCGCCACCCGCTGCCCTACTGGGTGTGGCGTGGGGAAGCGCAGCTTGTTGGGTACGTGGGGTTGCCAGCAGGGGCCGGCGCTGGAGAAACAGCCTGGAAGGACAGGGTGGGGAGGAATTTGGAAGTTTTTAGAACCTTGACAGCTGGAGTCCCGTTAGTCAGTGGGGCAGATGGAAGTGATTAGGCGCTGGCGGGAGGTGTAGCGGGGCGGAGGCGGGAACCGAGCGTGAGGGCTCGGAGCTCAGACCCCAGCGGGCAGCTTCCTCCCAGCTACACAGTCGCCACGGGCCTGGGGCTGCTGTGAGTGTCTGGAGGCAAGGCTGTGTAGCAGGTTCATGTGCTGGGGACCAGGAGGCCAGAGGCAGGACCCCCAGGGAAGAGAGAGGACCCCAGGACAGGGGAGAGGCATGGGACACAGGGTTGGGGGGCCTTCTGCTATTAGGTCCATAATACTTGCTGTCCAGAGGAGGGAAGTTTCTTGGTACCTGCCCCTTATAGCCTCTCCCCGCTCCCAGAAGGTCCTAGGACCTCCCCCAGTGGTAACGCAAACCACCCCCCCAAATCCAATCATATACTCCCCCCTCGGAAGGCTACTCTTGTGTCCCTCAAATCATATCTCATCTCTGGGCAAGGGGAAAGCAGAAAATAAAGACATTTTCCAAAGAATTCCAGAATTCCATTTTAAACCATTGATCGAGCCCCTCCTGGGCCAGACCTGTGCTGGGTTCTGGGGATTCTGAGAAAACTCACAGAGTCCCTGCCCTTAAGAAATGTTCGGGGCTTCCCTGGTGGCGCAGTGGTTGAGAGTCCGCCTGCCGATGCAGGGGACGCGGGTTCGTGCCCCGGTCCGGGAAGATCCCACATGCCACGGAGCGGCTGGGCCCGTGAGCCATGTCCGCTGAGCCTGCGCGTCCGGAGCCTGTGCTCCGCAACGGGAGAGGCTGCAGCAGTGAGAGGCCCGCGTACCGCAAAATAAATAAATAAATAAATAAATGTCCGGTCAAGCAGGGGAGACCCATGGACATGGAGAAGCAGCAGAGTGCCTGAGAACAGTCCAGCAGAGCTTGCGTGGCAGCACGCAGGACAGGGAGGCTGTGAGGTGGGGGCTGCAGAGAGCCAGGCCTGGTCCTGGAGAGATGCTGAGGATGAGGGAAGCCAGGAGGAGCCGGGGGCGGGTGGGCTCCATCCCACTGGTTTTTAATCCCCTGAGATTAATGAGCAAAGAGGCCCCTTGTCGCCAGGGAGCAGCAGGGTAGGGGCCAAAGTGGAGCAGGCAGAGGGGTGAGGACAAGGACAGGAAGTGGAGGTGACCAGAGCCCAGCTGCCGGGGGGACAGGGACATGACTGGCCGGGGGAGTCCTGATCGGGAGGTGTTGGGAAGGTGGGGAACACCCAGGCAGAGGCCCTCTCAGGACGCAGGGCTCAGAGCCCTGCGTGGCAGCTAGAGCCACGTTGGGACTGTCCTTTCCCCCTCTCCAGGCCTCAGTGGTCTCACGAATCCAAAGGGGGCAAAGAATGCTGGCTCCTGCAGGCCGCTGCCTCCTGGAGACCCACCAGCCACTCCTCAACTCATCACAGCACTCAAACCTGAGCACGAGGGCTTCCCTGGTGGCGCAGTGGTTATGAATCTGCCTGCCAGTGCAGGGGACACGGGTTCGAGCCCTGGTCCGGGAAGATCCCACATACCACGGAGCAACTAAGCCTGTGCGCCACAGCTACTGAGCCTGCGCTCTAGAGCCCGCAAGCCACAACTACTGAGCCTGCGTGCCACAACTACTAAAGCCTGCGCACCTAGAGCCCCATGCTCCACAACAAGAGAAGCCACCACAGTGAGAAGCCCGCGCACCACAACGAAGAGTAGCCCCCATTCGTTGCAACTAGAGAAAGTCGGCACTCAGCAGCAAAGACCCAACACAGCCAAAAATAAATAAATAAATAATTTTATTTATTTAAAAAAAAGAAAGAACTGAGCATGACTGTGGCTCAGTGAACTCAGCCTTTTCCAAAGCGTCTCGTGGCGTCATTGTTCAGCAAATATTGGCCGATGGCCGCTCTCTTCCAGGCCCATGCCAGGCTCTGTGGTATGGAAGAAAACCAAGCGTGGTCCTGGCTGAGGGAGAGGGACAGACGGAGTGTCCCGGTTGCCATGGTTGCCATCTGGGACGAGGGATTCCCTCCACCTGGGAGGTGGGGATACCGTGTTAAAGAGGCAAGTCTGGCATAAGGGGCCGGAGTTTGCCAGGCAGGCCTGGGTGAAGAGCTGTCAAGGGCATGGAGCTGGGGAGGGGGGCGGTCGGGGGGTCCACAGGGGGCCCCACAGAGGGCGTGAGGCAGGCCTGAGGAGAGGGCAGATGTGGGCAAGGTCAGAACGTCAGCACCCAGGCTTTGTCCCTGGAGGTCATGGGGGGTTATCAAAGGTTTGAAGGAGGGACGATCAATGCCGTAGAAAGATCATTCTGATAGTCTATGAGCAGGCCAGGATAAAGGCCAAATTTGGTGGCCATGAATAAGAGGGACACAAGGGGAACTTAGTAGGTGATATCTATAGGATTTGGTAACAGCATGTAGGGAATCGAGGTGGGGGAGGAAGATGTGTCTAGGAAGTCAGGAGGTTGGACCTGCCTCAGGTAGAGATGGGGACAGCAGAGGAACAGCTGATCTGGTTGCATCGCTGAGCCTCCCTTGAATCTGACAGCTTTGCAGCATCTGGGACAACTCCGTAGAGAAGACCCACAAGGGCTATCAGCACAGAGCTGGCAATGAAGGATGAAGGGTCTTAAACAGAAGGCCAAAGAGCTCAAAATTCTCCCATGGATCAGATGGGGAGCCACCAGAGGTTTTAAGCAGGGAAGTGACAGCATCAGATTTAGAAGAATCATTTGGGCAGTGGGGAGGAGGCTGGTGTGGGCAAAGAGAGATCAGAGGCAGGGAGACCTAGGATTAGGGTGAAATGTCCCCCTAGAGGCCAGGGCCCCAGCAGTGGGTCCTAGAGCAGGCACTGGGAAGCCACTGACCTAGGCTTAAGGGTCACATGTTGATCTCACTTTTTACATAATATCTTTTTTTAAAAAAATATTTTTTTATTTATTTGGCTGTGCCGGGTCTTAGCTGCAGCATGTGGGATCTTCATGGCCACGTGCAGGATCTTCGTTGTGGCATGAGGGATATTTAGGTGCGCCATGCGAACTCTTAGTTGTGGCATGTGGGATCTAGTTCCCTGATCAGAGATCAAACCCGGGCCCCCTGCGTTGGGAACGGAGAGTCTTAGCCGCTGGACCACCAGGGACGTCCCCATAAGTTCTTGACAAGCTGGGTGGTAAATGATGCTTAGGCTGGTGCCTTATGTCAAATCCTATTTTAAATGACTCGATTCAAAAATGAAATTAGAAAAACAATTTCATTTACAATAGCACGAAAGAGAATAAAATGCTTAAATATATTTAACAAAAGAAGCACAAGCCTTGTACACCCAAAACTACACAACATCATGGAAAGAAATTAAATATCTAAATAAATGAGCGGATATCCCACGTCTATGGATTGGAAGACTTAATATTGTTAAGATGACAATGTTTCCAAAAATAGATTCAGTGCAATCCCTATCAAAATCCCAATGGTGTTTTTTGCAGAAATGGAAAAACTCATCTTAAATTCAAATGTAAACGCAATGAATCTCAAATAGTCAAAACAATCTTGAAAAAGAAGAACAAAGTCAGAGGACTCGCAATTCCTGATTTCAAAACTGACTACAAAGCTATAGTAATCGAGACCTTGTTGTACTGCCATAAAGATAGACATAGAGACCAGTAGAATAGAATTGAGAAATAAACCATTATGTTTACAGTTAATTGACTTTTTCAAATTTTTATTTATTTATTTATTTACTTATTTGGCTGTGCCGGGTCTTAGTTGCAGCACACGGGATCTTCGTTGCCTCGTGCAAGATCATTGTTGCGGCAAGCGGGATCTTTAGTTGTGGCGTGCGTGTGGGATCTAGTTGCCTGCCCAGGGATGAAACCCGACCCCCTGCACTGGGAGTGTGGAGTCTTAGCCACTGGACCACCAGGGAAGTCCCTACAGTTAATTGATTTTTGACATGGGTGCCAAGACCATTCAATGAGGAAAGAATAGTCTTTTCAACAAATGGTGCTGGGACAACTGGATAGCCACAGCAAAAGAATAAAGCTGGACCCCCTACCTCACACCATAAACAAAAATTAACTTCAAATAGATTGAAGACCTGAATGTAAAAGCTAAAACTATCAAACTCTTAGAAGAAAACATAGAGATAAATCTTCATGACCTTGAATTTGGCAATGGTTTCTTGGATATGAAACGAAAAGCACGAGGAAAAAAATAGATAAATTGGACTTCATCATAACTAATAACTTTTGTGCTTCAAATAATACTATCAAGAAAGTGAAAAGACAACTCATAGAATGGGAGAAAATATTTGCAAACCATTTTTCAAATGACAAGAGAATATGTTGTATAAAAGGCTCCTCCCTGGCGGGGGTGTGGAGGGGGAAAACCCTTCTCCAAAGGTAAGAAGTGCAGGCAACCTGCCCAGCCCTTCAGGGAGTGAGTGTGCCCAGTGGGGATCTGCCCACATAGACAATTAGAGAAATGAGAATTAGGGGAGGGTGGGAAGAAGCAGGGACCCTTGCCCTCAGGGCAGCCACAGTTCTCTGGGGACTTGCTCACAAATTCCCCGAATTCCCCCATATTAAATTTAGAACAGTCCTCGAAACCCGAGGAGGCCGGGGGACGGCCGGGCGCCAGTGCGGGCAGCTTTCAGAAAAGGGACAGCGTGAGGGAGAGGCTGTCTGGCGTGGCCTCCTCCCCTAGCCAGGCCTTGTCCATGGGAAGGTCACGAGAGGCACTAACCGAGGCCAAGCCCTGTGCAGGGCGGGGGCCCAGGCAACAGGCCAGAAGGTCCCGGGGCCCGAGGCCTCGGTTCCCACTGACATCAGTGCAAGGTGTCAGGGGGCCTGAATCATTGGCGCCGGGGCCAGCACCGCCCCCCCGCCCCCCGGGGAGGTAGAGCATAGCAGAGGTATGAGGCAGCCCGGCTAGGCAAGCGGCCCCTGGCTGGGCTGGACACGGTGACTGTTTTATAGAATTAGTGAGTGAGACCCGCCGCAGGAGGAGGTGGAGATGTCATCGTCCTGGATTCCAACAGGCTGCCTCTCCACCCCCGCCCCTTCTGATTCACAAAATTCATTCCAACAGCGAAGAGAGAGAGGAGCCTTTCGGCGGGGCCAGGGGCGTCATAAACGCAGCAATATTAATAGCTCCAGCCAGGCTGCCGGGGGGCTGGGGGGCCTGCCAGAGGCGCTGACTTACTTAGTCTCCTCATTAATGATGTGGAAAGAAGAACGTTTACCCGAGCCTGGGGCGGGTGTTGACCTACATCAGAGCAGGGATTGCCCAAGCTGAGGACAGACCACAGGGTCCCTCCAGGGATCTGCACCCCCAGAGAGGATTCCCTCTTCTACTGCCAGGACGCCCAGGCTCCACGCCCCAGCCAGGTGTGAGCTACGTACACCAGGAGTGTCCCGTAGCTAGGGGAGGATGAATCAATCTCCTTCCTGACCTGGGGGCTCAGGAATGACTTGTGTGTGTGCGTGTGCGTGTGTGTGCACACGCACACGCACACACACGCACATTTGCACATTTCTGACAACAGGATTAGCCGCACCATACCTCTCTCAAGCCAGGTGGGCCCAAGTCGGGGTACGGAGCATCCAGCCACCCAGAGGCAAGTGCTGTCCAGGAGAGGATGGACTCTTTCCTGAACTAAACCCCTGACCTCCCTAGCCCTTCCCCCCAACCACTTCCTGCAATGAATCAAGTCTAGGGATACTAAAAACTAGGAGCTCAAAAAAAGACTCCATGCACGTGCAAACACATGCACGCACACACACACACACACACACACACACACACACACATACACGTGTCTTTTCACCCTGTGCACAGACTGTCCCTCTAAGAAGACCAGAAATCCGAGCAGTTAGCCCACTCTGCCCCTCCCAAGTCCCTTAGGTCCTGAGAACATCGTTTCAAACAGACCCCCAGTATCAGGGGGTCACGGGCAAAGGATTTTGTGAATAAGAACAGATGGAAAGGGTTTGTCGGGAGCCTGTTCAAGGCGTGCCCGGGGCCCACGGCAGACGGCCTGGGAGAACTGCCCCCCCACACCTTCCAGGAAGCCCCCCAGCTCCCAGCTGCATGGCTGCTGGCTGCCAGTGCTGGGACAGACACAGACAGAGTGGAACTGGCAGCAGCTGGGGCTGGGAGCCTGCCGTGTCCCAAGCTGCAATGAGGGAGAAACCTGTCCAGCAATGAGATCAAGGAGATGGCACCAGTGTCCCCCAAGAGAGCCTGGCTCCGCGTCCCAGGACATTCCAAACTCTGCGAACAAAACATGGGGTGGGAGGCCAGCCAGGCTGGGTCAGTGCCAGGTGGCTCCCCCATTCCCTCCCATGGAGGGCGGGGGGGAGGGTTGCGCTGCCCAGCAGTGGGACCAGCTGGGAACAGAGCATGCACTGCCGGGAATGCTGCCCGTACAAGTCGCCTGGGGACGCAGCGCCCAGTCACCTGCCACGTTCCCTCGGCAGGGTGCCACGTGGGGATCATCTGCCCGGGCTTTCTGAGCCGGGCCCTGGGAGGAGCGCTGTGGGCCGCAGAGCCGGCACATCCACCTGCACGGTGCTGTTCAACTCAGCAAACACCTTCAAAGCCACGGTCGCGCTTAATTACCCTTGAAGGAAGCCAAGCCTGGCAGGTTTCCCCGTTTCTTCGGAAATGAAGGCCCGGAGTGGAATTTGCTTGAGACCACACAGTTACTGAGAGGTCGATGCAGACTCTCACCCAGGACTGCTGCCTCCCGCTCCGAGGTCTTCCCGTTACACTTTGTCCTGACGGCAGGAAGCCACCAAGACCCTGGGCTCTGCACGCCTGACCAACCCCTAGTTCCAAAGCAGAGCCTCAGAATTCAGCAAGTTCAAGGCTTTCGTTCTATAAAAAAGGTAAATTGGGGTTTAAAAAAAAAAGACGAGGGCTTGCCCATGGTCAGAGGGCAACAGAGGTGAAGGTGAGACTCTGATGAGGATGCTCACGGGTACCACGCCAGGCAGCTGTTGCCAAGGTATCTGGTCAGCAGCCTGTGTCCATGCCTTGGAAGGTTGGGGAGTTGGGGGAAAGCCTCCTGGAAGAGGTGTTTTCCCCAACAGTCCAGTCTTCTGTGAAGCCCATTCAGGGGAGCACAGGTAGAGACAACAATAGATCGACAAAAGGAAAATTGCAAAGATGAATCAGAGGGTGAGCTATAATGCCCGTGTGACCTTGGGATGGTCACTTCCCCTCTCTAGGCCTCAGTGTCTCACAAATACAAGGGGGCAAAGGATACTGGCTCCTGCCGGATCATACAGTGACTCAGCAGCACAGACACTCATGGCACAGTGCTCTGAGGACAAGCCCAGGGCTCCCAGACACCGACCACACTTAGGGGCCCTCAAGTTCTAGTGGGGCACCTGGGTAGGCAGGGGTGCAGGTTACCCCTGCCTTAGCTGAGACGTGAGGCCTGAGGAGGGACCAGGTAAAGCCTCAGAGATAGGAACAGTCCTGGCAGGAGCCAGAGAAGTGATGAATGGACAGGGAAGAGAAAGTATGGGTGTGGGTAGCTGACGTCAGCAGGTTGGACCATATTCCATAAATGACAGGAAAGCAAGGGGATTAAGTAAGGCAAGGTCATGGTCAGGTTGACCATGGTGTGGGGGACCCTGGCCCACAGGAGTCATCGTACAGCCTGGCAGTGGCCATGAGGCTGCAGCAGAAATCGAGACGGCTTGGAGCAAGAATCAGAGACTGAGGATTTTTCCTCTCCACACACATCCTGGACTGTGGGCCCCTTGATGTCAAGGGAGGGGCTCTAGTGCCCAGGGCAGGCATCAGGAAGCAGGACTGGCCTGATGACCGTGTGCTCACCCTGAAAGAGCCTGGCCATCACAGCCCGCTGCCTGGAGGGGCCACCCCTGGGCTGGACCAGGTCATGCTGACCGAGGGCACAATGGCCATCTGGCTCCCTGGGCTCCTCCCAGCAGCCCCTGCTCGTGGCACAGAATGGTTCCCAGAAATCTGTGGTTCAAACGTCCACATGGAAGCAGGGCAAAGCACGAGCAAAGGCAGATTCGAGGAGGAATTTATCCATCCTGAGCCAGCAAAGGCTCGCTGAGCACCTTCTGCGTCCAGGCTCAGGGCTGGTGTGGCGGGGGTCTCAGCGGGGAGGGGCACCCAGAGGTCCATGAACCAGGTAGCCCCCAGGGGGACTGGGCAATGGGCCTCAGCATGGGAAGGGCCGAGAAGGTCAGGGCCTTAGCCGTGGAGAGGAGCTGGGAGGAAGAAGGGGCAGGAGGGTCGGGGACAGGAGCTGCTAGGGACAGCGGAGAGCGTGGGATGCTGGGGTCTGCCAGTGAGCTGGAACAGGGGAGAGGGGTCGGGGGGACCTCAGAGAGGGGAAGGGGCTCACCAGTCCAGCCCAGCTCTGGTCTAGGACCAGAACCCTAGAGCCCATCTTCCCCCAAGCTACGCATCTTGCCAGGTTTCGGTGGAGACACAGAGCAGGGTTATGGGCCATTTTCACCTTTTAAAAACCACAGACATCCACGCTGGGCACCGGAGTCAAATTTCTGGGAGAGACAGAGGCCCTGTGGACGCTTCGCCTGACGTCAGTTTGGGCTTCTCTTTGTGTCTGCGGCTTTGACAGGAGGAGGCCAGATTAGGGGGCCGAGCTAAGAGAACAAGAGAAGGATCAGAGGCCAAGGGCCGCCTCGGGCTTCTGACCTGCCCTCCTGCATGCAGGGGGCTTGCTGGGGTGTTCTGGGGCCCTGCTGATGAGCAGGGCACGTGTCACTTTCTGGGCAGGTGTCAGGGCCTCTGGAGTCCGGTGCCAGGATTGGGACCTCTTACTGACCTAACATTTAAGCCACGTTTGTCATGTGGGAGGCTCCACGCCACAGAAGGAGGCCCTTTGCTTACGGAGGTGGCACCGTCAGCCACTAAGGGACAATAGATGCCTCCTTGGCTACAGACCTTCCCCCAGCGGGCTCCCAGGAAGGTCTGTCCTGCTTCCCCCTCTTCCCTCCCCTGCCCAGGGCAGCCCCTCCCTCCAGGCCAGAGCTCTAGAAGTGGCCCCCACCCGCCGTCCCCCCTCCAATCCTCTTGCAGACCCACGTTTCTGCGGGTCAGCCCAGCTCGCCAGCACTGAGCTTCTGAGACAGGGAAACAGGCCCAGAGAGGGCTGAGGGACTCTGTGGTACCTGCTGTGTCCCTGGGCCCAGCCTAGGTATCAGGACACATTTTACTGAAGAAAGAGCTGAAGTGGACACCCTCTCCGGCCGCCAAGCCCAGCCCCAGGCCTCGTTCTGCCTCTGGCCCTGTTATGAGGCTTCAGGAGTCAGGGAGCAGCTTGAGGGGCTGGGGGGGCGGGGGGTGGTCACTGGGGGCAGGCAGACAGTGGGGAGAGCACAGCGATCACCTTTAACACATACGTGCCTCAGTCAGCTCCACACAGGGTCCAGTCCACACACTGAGGACCTAGTCTGCGTTGGGGTCCAAGCCTTGACCCCAAACCCAGAGTGCCCAACACCCCCCCTAGGCGAAGCCCCATCATGACCCCAGACTGAGCCTGACACCAAATTGAACCCCAACTCCACTCTCAGACTGAACTCTAACCTGAAATGTAGGCTGACACCTGAGCCCAGCCCAGGCTGAACTCTGACGTTAATCCCAATCCCAAATGAAACCTTGATCCTGACCCCAACCCCAAATTGAACCTTGAACCTGACCCCAAGGCAGAGACCTGGCCCAGCATAAACAGCTCAGGAAAGACTCCAGGGGGACCAGGACATGAGCCCCTAACCTCTCTGCTGCCAGCCTGGACAGCAGGTCCCTCTGAATGTCAGGGCCGTGCAGGTATGGGGAAGAGAGAGGCAGTACAGGACTCCCAGGAATGGTGGCCTGACCCAGGGGGAGGTCCTGTTCCAGAAGGGACCATTCCTCTATGGCCTTGAGCCTTCCTCCAAGGCGGACAGATCATGCCCGGCGCCAACTGGACCAGGGCCACCCTCTACAGAGGGCGCTGTGCGTGGGGCCCGCAATGTCTGCTGCTCACCTAACAGCAGGAAACACAAGGTTGGGGAGGAAGCGGTCCAAGTTCCCAGGGCTGGCTGGGTACTAGGGAACCCCTTCCTCCTCCTGCGTGCCCTCTGGTCTCTGAATGAGGGTCCGGGGCCCCAGGGGGGCCGGCCTGAGCCCCCGTCCGCATCGCCGCAGCCCCTGGCCTCTCTTCTAGCCTCACTGTGAAAACGTGTGCTTGCAGCCGCTGGGAAGAGATCAGCACGAAGGAATGTGCTGTCCAGGGTCCAGCGGACAGCATGGGCCTGCCAGAGAGAGAGTGAGCGAGGAGAGGTCGGGGAGATGGGAGCCGGGAAGGAAAACAGAGATGTGCCCGGCAGCAGGCCAGGCAGCACTGGCCTAGCCATTGTTCCCAGACCTACGGGTCAGGTGCATTGGGCCGGAGGCCAAATCCCAGCCTCCGCTCTGCGTGGCCCCAGACTTCCTAGGCCTGCCTGCCTCCCTCCTGCCCCAGACCTTGACCTCCAGGGCTGGTCCAGCCAAGGAAACAGGCAGACTTGTCCTCTGCGTCCCCAACCAGCCTTCTGGGTCTCTGTCTGTCTTTCGGTTCGTCTCCCCTCTCCCTGCTCAGGTCCAGGTCCTTCCACAGCCTCAGTCCATCCAGACCTCTCTTGTGGAAGTTTCTGGTTTCAATGGCCTGGTAAGACAGTCCATAGGTGGGCTTTTATTATTTGATAATAGCTTTGACCTCTCCCCCCTTTGCGGTCCCCAGACTCATAGCATCAACATCACCTGGAAGCTTGTTAGAAATGCAAATGATCGGCCCCACCACAGACCTACTAAATCAATGGCCTGTGTTTTAATAAGCTCTGCAGGGCCCTATGCTCCCCATTCAAGTTTGAGCACCACTGACTTAGAGTGTGATCTTGCTTGAGTCTACAAACGCTGATAGAAATAATAAGTAACTGAATGAATGAACAAGTGAGTGAATGAGTTTCAAGAGGCCTGGTCTTATCCCCAGGCTTGAGTTGAATGGTTCCTTCTTGCCTGGCTGGCATCCAAGAAAGCTGCAGACCGGAAGAGTTCTGGGCTGAGCAGATGGACTCCCTCTGAGGTGGCGTGGACTCTCACACAACATCACCTGCAAAAAGCCCATCCAGCGGGCCTGGGGCCCAGGCAGATGCAAAGAGGAGCCAGAGTTGCTGGGAGGAAGGGGGTCCAGCAGGTCAGTGGGATTTAGTGTCAGGAATCTGGGACCTGGGAACCAAGCAGGAGGGCACAGCTGGGGACATCCAGTAGCAGGCAAGAAGGTCCCCAGCACACAGCTGGGGTTCAGGACTCTTATGCTGGGGAAGAATTGGTGAGAGAGGCCCTGGAAGCAAAGTTGAGCCTCCGTTATTAGAACCAGGACATAAGATGGGGCATTGAACTTGGCTCCTTCAGAAATGTCCTAGCTGAGGTCAGGACCGGCCCCAGAGTTTGGGGCAGAACTGAGCCTGCCAGTGGGGTCCGGGGACTCCAGCTGTCAGGAGGGGACAGGGAGCTACATGGTAAGAACCCAGCATGTCCTGAGTCCTGGTAACTCACCCCCAAATCTGGTCTTGGAATCAGATCTCTCCCGAAGATGGAATCGCCCTTTCCAGAACTTCACACCAACTTGATGGGTGAAATGCAACTTCCCAACTGCCTGCGTCTTGCCCAGTCTTGGTCACAGATGACGGAATCATGACTCATACTTTCAAAATAAATTAGAGAGACGAACAAGGTCTGTCCTTACCTCCTTGTTCTGTCCACCTGCCAGCTCTTCTCCATTCAGTGCCAAGGAAAAGAAGGCAAATCCTGTGGCCGGATCTCCACACTTGCTTGACACCAGGGAACCTCCACTGGCCAACTTCCTCTGATGTCGAAAGGATAATTTCCCACTCGACATGATAAAAGAAGCATCTTTACCCACAGCCACCATCTCTGCTGGGTGACTTGACATTTCAAGTCCAAGAACTCCTGAGGTGTCCTCAAAACCTGCATGGCCCAAAGTATGTCCCACTTTTCCCAGGAAAGATTTCAGGAGGAAAAATGGCACCAGTATCAAATAAGTATGGGAAACACTGCACACCGGGGCTCCTTCTTAGTAGAGCAAAGTAGACACTTAAAGGCTTTGAGAAGTTCCGCAAGAGAGAAGCCTGTCTGACTTTGTCAGGTCCAGTGTTTCCCCAGCTTATTGGGTCCAGAATCTTTTTTTCTCTCCCAAAACAACATTCCATGAAGCATCACTTGGGAAACACACTCAAAATGCAAAGTGGCATTGCCCACTGCCATCTTGACACAGAGGAGCGTCTTTCTGGAATTCCAGGGAGAAAAAGCAGAAGTCAGGGGAGCATCTTGTTAAAAGGCCCCAAGACAGAGAGAGCAGGGACCTTGGAGATCCACAGGGGCGGGTGGTCTGGGCATCGGGACCTTACAGCAGCGGAGGGCTCTGGGCTCTCCCGTCCCAGCTACTTGCTGAGCCACAGCTTCCCCATCTGTAACTCAGGCATTTTTTGAGACCTAAATAACATACTGCTTGGACATCCCTCTCTCAACCTCCTGGAGGCCCCGTCTTCACAGTCACCTACCCTGGAAAAGGTGTCAAAGAGCAGAAGCCTCAGAGGAGGGGCAAGTTTAGCCGAGAGGGGAGGTCGGCTCTCTGCTGCATCAGAAGAGAAAACCATGGCTGGTCTGGAAAACCCAGGCTGCAAGGAAATGACAGCATCTCCAGGCATCCCCTGGGGCAGGTACAGCCTCATCCTTTGGCTGGACTTGAATCAAAGATCAATCCACCTGCCTCCCCAGCCCTGCCCAGCTGAGCCCCTATTCTGTCTGCTCCTCGTTCCTCTGTATCCCCCTGGGCCTGACATGACCTCCCAAGCCCCACATGTGTGCTTTGAGGCTCCTGTCTTCTTAGGGATGGAGGGGAGAAAAATCCTGTTGCCGCTCCCTCCCTCCTGCCTAGACTTTTGGCTGCCTTCTGAAGCCAGACAATGCAGGGAAATGTTTGCACCCAAACAACTCCGCTGCTTCGGGAACTGCCTGGCCCTGCCCAGGAAAGCAAAATCCTGCAGCTCCACCCTGCTGCCCCCCCCCCACCCCCCGCCGCTCCGGGGACCAGAAACCAAAGCTAACGGGGCGGCCCAGCAGAGAGGTCACGAGAGCAAAGGGGGTCACAGGCATCCCCGATGTGGTGAGAGGAGGGTTCAGGGGTCATCTGTCTCTAGGGACTGGAGCTTTCCTTCCTGCCCAGATCAGAAAGGGAGCTTTGTCCCTGACTGCAGAACATACAAAAGCCAGATTGTCAATATTTATCTGGGGAGCCGCCGCTCTGGATAAATCTGGCGTGTAGATAATGCAAATAGCACTCTGAGGTCACTTGAGAAATGTATTAATTCATTCAACAAGCATTTGCCGCACTTGGGTTCTAGGCCGAACCCCGTGCCAGGCATTGAGGATCCAGGGTGGGTCACCCCCACCCTGCCTCCCACGGTCTAGGGGGAGAGAGAGGCACCCAACATGGGATAAGATGGCATCGGGGGCCTGCTCTGTCCCAGTTGAAGCTCCTCCTGAGGAAAGCCATTCTGGTGTCGGCTAAAATAAGGGCTTGAGGGATCGGTGCACACGCAGGTGGGGTGGGCTGGGGGAGCCCAGCACCGAACGTGCCCTCGGCCGTGGCCGCCCGGCTCAGGAAGCCACAGGGGGGTAAGTGCAGTTTGTAAAAGCAGAGGTCTCCGTCCCCGCATCTGATAAAGACTAAATGCCCTGGCAGAAGCACTTCCCATCCAGTCTGCTTCTCCCCTCACCAACCCCAGCACAGCCCTGAGGTGCAGAATACCAGGTACAAACCGACAAACGTGAAAAGCAACAGGGAGATAAAGCAGATGGAAATTGCCTGTGTCGTTGGCGCGGACACATCCGCGTGTCATGCTGCCACGTGGTGACCTCCAGGCGTTCCCGCGCACACGCTTCGGGGCTCATCAGGTTCCTGTTTCCAGCGCTGGCTGGGGGTGTGGGGAGGATGTCAGTGACCCCAGGCTCCCAACCTGACCTCAGCGGGGCTTGCACGGCAGCCTGCCTTTGAGGAAGCCTGGGCTGGATGGAAGGAGGTGGGAAGATGCAGGGGCCAGCTGCCCGCTGGGGGCGGCTCAGGTCAAGACAGCCAGCCTGCCTGTCACGGCCCCTTACGCCCACCTCCCCCTTGTGTCAGAGACTGTGTGTTTTTGTCTTTCTTGGGAAGGGGGAGGGGTGCGGCTCAGAGCCTTGAGTGATGAGTTAAGTGACAATGAATTTGCACCACATGGAGCCCGGGCTTAAGGGGTAAGTGCTTTGGTGAAACACAGCTGGGATTTCATCAGCCCCCATCCCCCAGACAGTACAAAGATAGTCTGGGCCAGGCCGGCTCTGACCCACAGGCCTGGCCCGATTTCACTGCCCCCCGTCCTGGAGAGAGGCTTGGAGTGGCCTCTTTCCCTGAATCTGGGTTTCATAATCTTTCCTTGTTATTTTGGTCGTCTGTTTGTTGACTGGCCTGGTTTGTCTGGGAGGATTCACTCCCTGACAAGCTCCCTGCTGCTTGGCCCTGAAGAGGGGCTGAGGGGGAGGAAGGGAGACCTCCACCCCCCACCCCCACCCTCTCACTGTTGGTGACAAGGCCCACCAGGCTGGAGACTGGAAAGACTGCCATGGTCACAGCTCGGGGACTGGTCAGGGAGCCCTGTGGCCTTAGAAGTGTGTGTGTGTGTGCGTGTGTGTGTGTCGGGGGGCCTGCACACAAGGACGAGAGGTGAGCTTCACCCCAGCAAGAGCTGGAAGGCCATGTCAACATCTCAAGTCCAACCCCATTCCTCAGAGGGGAAAACTGAGGCCAGAAGCAGGAAGTAAGTGATCCAAGGCACCAGAACCTGTTAACGGCACAACCAGGGTTCACCCCAAGCACCTAGCACCAAGGAGGCCTCCAACAGTGTTGGTGGATTGAGAGCATGGTCAAAGCCCTTCATCCCAATTCTCAACTCAGAGGGAGGAAACAGAGGGGAAGCTGGGCCCCTGGGCAGATGGAGAAGGAGGGCAGGCCCCCACCACCCTGAGCGCCTGTTCACCGTACTCTCCTTAGCCCCCGCCCCATATGAATGGTGACAGCTGCCCCCGAGGGCCCCTCCCAGGTCTAGGAAGGAGCAGGGCCCAGAGGACTGTGGCTCCTAGAGGGAGAGAGATGCACCTGAGGTGAGGCCAGGGGCTGCTGGGATGGGAGCAAGACAGGGACACCCCCAGGTGAGGGGCTGGAGACAGAGCCCTCAGCCACGGCGTCCCTCAGGCCAACCAACCTGCCAGTCCAGATTCACAGATGGAAACCTGGGCTCAGCCCGGACGCCTAGACCAGGGCTGGACCCTGCCATCCTGGGGGTCAAGGTGATGGCCCTGAGTGAGCGAGGCTGCAGGGTCACAGCATTCAAAGGCCACTCTGAGGACCAGTCTCCTATCCTGAGCACTCAGGTCACTGACCAGAGCACCGAGGCTAAGAGAGACCTGGTCCTGGGCACCAGGATGGATACAGAGCAGGTGGTCCAGGCACTGGCAAGCAGCCGCAGAAGGGCCCTGGGTTCAGAGCGACCTGTGCTCCCCCCCAGGTTAATAACATAATGGATGTCAAAGGACAGCACCCCAGGGTTTGGGGAAGGGACGAGGGGCCAGGAGGGGCCACTGGAAGCCCACCTGGTGAGCCTGTGGGGAGAGCTGGGCCAGCTGGGAGGTCAGGCGAGGGCCTTCTGTGCAGCCCGAGTCAGGGGCCCTGAGCCCACCTGCCCTTCTCCCAACATTCTCAGCCTGCCCGGGGGCAGAGAAGATGCTGTCAAGGTTGAACCAGCAGCTTCCTCCTCTTGCCAGACTCAGCAGTGTAGAGGCAAGTGAATCTGCGTCTTTCCAGGGGTCTCCTCCACTTGCTCAGGCTAGGGGTCCCCCAGAGAAAGCCAAGACCCCTAAGACCACAGGATGGGACCCATGTGGGTCCTTCTTGCCTTGGTCTCCCCATTCAGGGTTGGGCCAGAGCACCTCAAACGCACACAGGAAGCATGGTCTGGGCACCCTGAGCCCTGCCACTGCCCCCTGCCCCATGGACTCAGGGACCCAGCCTGTCCAGAACCCCCTGGCAGCCTGGCTTCCCTCCCCACTCACTTCCAGAGGGTTTCCGCTCCCTTTCTCTCCCATTGTTTTCCTCCTCGGCCCCCGGCCAGCCCCTAAAGTCCAGGCTGAGCCTGGTTGAAGCCAGCCCAGCTAGGGTATAGGGGCATCGGTCTGGGGCTCTGGGAAACCTGGCCTGGGTAGGTTTCTTCCCAGCCCTCTTGGCAGGGGCGGGAATTAGGGGCTCAGTGAGGGGCGGGGGTGTCAGACAGCCCTAGATTTGAATCACTTAGCTGTGTGGAGAAGTGATTTCCCTTCTCTGAGCCTCAGTCTCTTCATCTGTAAAATGAGGGTGATAATAACACCTTCCTGACACAGTTGTGGGGATTAAGTGAGATATTCCATTATGGCCAAGTCCTCACGGTGGTGACTGGAACAAAGGAAGTACCCGGTGAGGATGGCTGCTTTGTTCGTGCCTAAGACGGGCAGGTGCTCTGGGTGAGAGACGTTATTAGAAGGTACCAGTGGGGACTTCCCTGGAAGTCCAGTGATTAGGACTCTGAGCTTTCACTGTCTGGCCCGGGTTCAATCCCTGGTCGGGGAACCAAGACCCGGCAAGCTGCTCAGCACAGCCAAAAGAAAAGAAGAAGAAGGTCCCAGTGGGACAAGGAAGGTCCGTCTGAGTTGTCCACAGATGAGGCCCACGGCCCCAGAATGCCCTCTCTTCCTGCTGTCTGCCTAGTTCCTCTGGCAGGTCAGATGGCAGCAGAGGTGGACAGAGGGAAGCCCCCTACACACGTTCGCATCCATGGAGAACGCCAGCCCCAGCCCTGGAAGCTCTGAGTGACCCTGCAGAAACTGCCCCCACCTCAGGAGCAGGTGTCCCCCCAGGACACTGGCCACAGAGCAGGTAGGCTCAGGGCTGACCCTCACAGCCCTAGCAGCCCCAGGTTCTCGCCTTCCAGGAGAGCCCGGGGAACCAGCTCCAACACTGGCAAAGCCTGCCTCTGACTTTGGAAGGCTTGACAAGGCAGGGGACCACCCTTGGATGCCCGACACCTCATCTGAAGGCCTGGGGGACAGGACAGGATGACCCCTGTAACTGAGCTGGTCTGCTTCCCCTCCTGGGCTGGGCATGGCAGCATCCCTTCTCAGGGCCTCAGAGCCCTCAGCGCCCCACGCCCCAACCCCATCCATCTCTACCTCTGCTCTCTGTCTTCCCCACCCACCCCACTTGCAGAGTGGCAGGGAGGAGCAGTGGTTAAGGACACAGACTTTGGAGGCAGACCACCCGGTTTGAACCCCAGCTCTGCCACCCAACGGCTGAGGGGACCTTAGGCCTCGGGCTCCCGTCTGTAAAATGGATTAATGACGACAACGGTACCCCATTCCAGGGAGGCTGGAAGGAGTTAATACAAGTAAAGGCCTCAGAACTGTATCTGGCCCCTGGTGAATACTCAGTAAATGTTTGCCCTCGTTATTTTTTATTTGTGTCTCCGTCTTGCATGTTTGTTGACTCAGATTTTCCATGAGTCCGGAGGAGCACGAGGAGGGATGAAGCTCTGTGGTCTAAGCTGCGTGTTGCTCCCTGGGCCTCCAGGCTGGAGGCGACGGCAAATGAAGGATTCCTTTCAACTGGGGCCAGTGATGCTCCAATAAAACTTGACCACAGGATGCAGAACCGGCGGCTCTGTGCTCACATCCCAGGCCCCGGAGGCTGGGCCAGCACCAGAGCGGAGGCCATTCTGGGCGGGGAGGCAGCGAAGCCCTGAGCCCCGGGCCTCAGGCTGGCAACGCTTCTCTGCATTCCCAGTGCCTCTCTCCTCTGCTTCCCCCCACCCCACCCTCCATGCCAAATATCTGGCCTCCACCCCATGGTAGTTTGTGCCTCCTGTCGTAGAAGGCAAGGAGTCTCAGAATTCTAGATGCTTGGAATTATAGGGTTGGAGTATAGTGATAGAAAGCTATCTAACGCAGCTTTGGGCTCTTTGTGAGAACAGCCTCTGCCATCTTCCTGACGGTAAGCAGCCCTGCCAGCTTGGATCCCCCTGTGACAGGGAGCTCACTACCACAATCACTTGAGAATCCCACATTCTTTCACTCCTTAGGGTCCCATGGTCCCAGTGGGGTCAGAAGGGTCGTGTCCCCCATTGAGGAAGAGCCAGTCCAGGCCACCACTGGGCAGTGCCCACGGCGTGAGAGTTTCCTCCAACCCAGACCTGCCTTCTCCCCCCGGGAGACCCCATGCTGTGTCTCTGCCCCAGGAGCCCCTTGCCCCGAGGTGGTCTGTCCCACATACCAGCCCCAGTTCCCTCAGGCCACCTGCTTTTCCAGGCTCTCTTCTCTGAGTCTGGGGCCTCTGGAAACATCTAACCCCATCCCGCCAAGCACATGTATTGGCAGAGAAGGGGGTAGAAAGGAAGTGACAGGTGGGCACATGTGAGGTGTGCTCCGTGACAGGGACCCAGTGGGGTCCCACTGTCAGCCCATGGGTGGTTCACCCTGCAGCACCCTAGGCACCCCAGGAGGGGGTGGGCAGGCAGGCAATCCTGGAGGCCCTACAGGCTCTTTCAAACAATGCCACGTGGCTGCCGGTTGAGTTGGTCCAGAGTGGCAGCTGTCACCACTCCCATCAGGGGACATGTGTCTACATTATGTCCAAACTCAGCTATTCCCAAGGCAGCCCCCAGGAGAAGCCCTGTGAGCTATGACATCAGAAGGGAAGAGGGAGCCCTCGACACACCGGAACCCCACCTCAGGGCAGGGCACTCCAGGCAGCACCGACTCCACTCCCTCTGGGCGTGGGGTGAGGCGGGATGGCCACAGGGCTCCGGCCTCCAGATGTGCAGCCAGCATTCCGCTGTGGAGACAGCAGAGCAGCAGCCAGGGGCCAGATGCGCTGCGTTAACCTGGGAGCAGGCTCTTCGGGGCCCAAACGCTCCATGTTTAGCCGCTAGCCGGCTTTGGGCTCCAGATGTGGGCCTGGGGTGGGGACGGGACGCAGCTCCAGATGTGTGCGGTCACAGCAGGAGGGCCCTGGGCCTTTGAGGCCTGGGCCAAAGGGCCTCCCTCCTCACACCCTCTCCAGCACCCCGAACCCTAGCCCACAGGCCTCGGGGCCGAGAGGGATTCAGGATTCACTAAAACTTTGACCCAGGAGCCACAGCGCCCAGAGGCCCCCGCCTCATTTCATGAGCAGGGACAGGGCCCAGGGACCTGCCCAGGGTCATGCAAGTCAGGGACAGGCAGGACCCCAAGGGTCTGAAGTCCCTCAGACTACAGGCAGCTTGTTGGGGGTGCAGCTTCCAGGGCTGGATGTCTGCCTCTCCCCACCCCTACCCAGACACTCCCAGCCACAGACTTAGGTGACCTAGGGCTTAGCTGGGGCAGCAGTGGGAGGGGACGCTGCCCTGCCCATTGAGGCAGCGTCCCTGGGGTGCGGGGACACAGTGCAGCCCCAGGAGAATCTCAGAGGATGAAACCTTGCTCTGGAAGCCCCACCCCTCAGCCTCCTCCTCCAAACAGTGGTGCTCCCCTGGGGACTGGAGGGACAGGAGCCCAGCTAGGCAAGAGACCCCAGACCACTGCGCCCCTCTGCCCCTGACCCCAGGCTCTCAGCCACCAAGCTGGAAAGAGGTGCTTCTGGGGACTTCCCTAGCGGTCCAGTGGACAAGCCTCCCTGCTTCCCCTGCAGGGGGCACGGGTTCGATCCCTGGTCCGGGAACTAAGGATCCTGCATGCCACGTGGCAGCGCCCAAAAAAAAAAAAAGGGGGTGCTTCTGCTCACTGAGCACCACTGTATGCAAGCCGCGTGCAAACTCCTTACCTGCCACCCAGGTTCCCCACAGCTCCTGTGCGGGTGCGGTGTCCCCATCTCGGAGATGGGAGCTCCCGGAGGAGCCCGGGCTAGGCCAGGCAGGGCTGGAGGACCAGGGACCAGCCCGTGGCCCCAGCTTGGGGGTCTGCAGGCTGGGGGATCAACACAGTGTCTGAGGAAAGCCGTCCTAAGGGAGCCCCGAGGGGGTACCGTCCCTGGCCTGGCCCTCCTCTCCCCACATAGCACATCTGTCCTTATGATGGGACAGCCTAGAGGAGCCCAGAGGCCCCTGCGGCAGCCCCTCCTCAGTGTCTGGAGCCGCCCTCCCCCACGCCTTCCAGCAGACCCCAGCCGTGCGGCCGAGAGGGCAAGGCTGGAGGCCGAGGGCAGGCCCTCAGAAAGCCCCTCACCCTCTTCAAGCTTCAGTCCCCACGTCTGCACAGTGGCCCCAGCTCTGGACTCTTGAACCAGGAGGGCATGGCGGCCACAGTGGGCAGAGGTTGGAGGTCAGGCCCACCTGACCCCAGCAGCTGCTGGGAATCCCAGCCTAGAGGAGGCCTCTGGGCCCAACCGAGGAGAGGGGTGGGCAGGCCCAGGTGCCCCAAGGCGAGATGCACTAATAGGTTATGTCAGGCGAGAGCTCTGGAGAGGGGGCCGCGCCTCGCAGTTCTGGCAGCCCCACCTGGGGCCCGCGCCCAAGAGCTGGGGCCTGGAGAGCGATGTTGGCTTGACTCTGCGTGCAGCGTGAGAGCCCAGGAGGGGGCTGCCGGGCCCTGAGTGGAGAAGCCTCCTTTAGCCATGGTTGCCCAGAAGGCAAGACGCGGATGAGCCCCACCCCCTGTCGGACCCCTGCTGGGTGGTAAACACAGACACACCCTCCGTGGGCTGCAGGGTCTGTCCAAGCTTGGTGGGGAACAGAGCCCTGGGATGACCCCCAAGCCTCAGGCGGGTCCTCTCACATCCCCTCACTTCCTCCTCTGCCCAGAGCCCCACGCCGGGACTCCAGGATCCCATCCCCTGACTTCTCATCCCATACTCTCGCTGTTCTGCCCAGGGTCTGCCCAGTACTCCCCCATCCTCCGAGATGCACCTTGATACCACTGGCCCTCCCGGGGTTCAGATGGGGTCAGGAGCTGGAGGACAGGGACAGACCTGAAATGAGCCCCGCTCTGAGGGCTGTGGGCTCAGGGGGTGACTAGGATCCCAAGGAAGTAGATGGGTGCTCAGTGCACGGGGCGGGGGGGGGGTCAATGAAAGGCCAGGGACCTAGGCCTGGGGCTGAGCAGGAGGGTCCCTCACAAGCACGGCTGGGCGTCCAGGGCCTGTGTGTCTTGGCTCAGTGGGACCCCTGGGCCGCCAGGTATGTAACAATTCCAGCCATTTCCTGCCCTATTAATGAGAAAGGGGCTGATATAAATACACGCTCAGCATAAATAAATACAGTCCAGGCCTGGGACTGCATAGCAGACAGATTGCGTGGAGCTGCTGGCCAGTCCTGCAGCCAGTCCCCCCACCCTGCCTGCACCTCCCGCCCACCGTCCCCCACTTGTTTTCCTCCATCAGGCCAGGGCCCCTCCACACTCTCAGGCCTGAGACAGATGGACTGATCGCCCGCCCTCTCGACCTCAGAACAAGGTCCCCGTGGCCCCTGGGAAGGCCGCATGCCCAGGAGAGGGAGCTGCGGTTCCCAGCGTCTCCCACACCAGGCCTGGTACAGTTCGTGCAGAGGCCCAGCACAGCCCAGTGAGGCCCAAGGCTACAGTTGTACCTGTTCCCAGGTGGGGAAACTGAGGCTCGCGTGATTAAGGACTTGCCCAAGGTCACACAGACGAAGTGGTGGGTCCAGGATTCAAACCTGAGGCTGCCTGACCCCAAGAGGCCTCTGATCTTCCCACTGCCTGTGAGGAAAAGCCAAGGGCAGGTTCACACCTTCCCCCCGTCTTCCCAAGCCCTGGCCCCCTGATGCCAGGGCCCCTGGAAGGCCCGGGAGGACTTATGTTCAGGGCCTGGAGCTGTAAGCTTCATACAGCCAGATCTCAGCTCACATTAAGAGTCCAACAGAGCGGCGCAGGCCGGCCCCTCCTGTCCAGCTGGCGACCAACTAACTCCCAGCTGGGGCATCCAGGATATTGGGGTCCCCTGAACGCTGGCTGTCTCATCAGGGATCACCAGGTCACCGACATTGCACAGACATGGAAACTGAGGCCCGGAGGGGAGGCCTAACGATACGTATAGTGTGACTGGATTCCTATCAGTACAATCTATAGGCGCATTGAGTGCATGCACGCAGGTTTGCATCTATATTGTGACTGGAGAGATAGTCCACACACAGCTGACCCTGTTTCTCAGAAGTTTAGAACCAGAGAAAAGGAAAGAGTTTTACCTTAACATCTCTGTACTTCAGGTAATTAAAACAACAACAACAACATTTTTTTAGTAGAAGGAAAAAATACCCCCCCTCCCCTTCACCCCCCATGACCCTCCACCCCCGTCCACTGCCAAGGGCTGCACGAGTCTCATCACTGGTTCCCAGCTCCATCCCGGATCTTGTCCTCTCTCCCAGGTGGCACAGGTACTTGCCACCTCCCTCCATTCTTGGCCTTTGAGGCCCCTCTCCACCTGCTCGCTGCCTCCCACCTCCCCCGCCCCCCACCCCACCCCCAGGCCACAGCGCTGTCAAGGACCATCTTGGTCCCTGGCAGCTCAAAGGCCATTCAGCTCCACAGGCCTGCTCTGGGGCCTCCTTCCCATCCCCCCCCCACCTTCAGCAGTGGGCCAACGTCACACACTTCTGCCCTCAGCTTTCCCTGCGTCCTGTGTGTGGGTTCTGGAATCCCAGCTGTGCTGACCCCTTCACCAGGACCTTGCAGGGCCTTCCCCAGCAGGTGCTCTGCCTGGTCGGCCAGCTGGGAGCCCTTCAGAGTCTCCCCACGGGGGCAGGCCAGGCCTGCCCCCTCGGACTCAGAAGAAGGGCCTGGAAGTTCACCCCACACCCACCCTGGGCCATCTGCAGGTTTACATGAGAGGCAGGGCAGGAATCCAGCCCTAACTTCCCTGGGAACCAGAGTGGAGAAGGAGAAAGCAGGGCAGAGCTCTCTAGAATGTCTTCCCACACTCACACCGCCGTCAGGCTTGGGAATGAGTAAGCGGTGATCGCTAACTCCCAAGAAACCGTCCCTCCCCTCCTCTCACAGAATCACTCACCTAAGAGCGCCGTCAGGGGGATCTGACCCACTGCAGCCTGAGCTTGCATTGGCTACGTCAGCACCCCTTCAGTGGCACCTGAGCAGCGAGGGCTGAGTGCTGAGATACCGGGTGTTTCCCCCTCCCTGGAGGAGATGGGTCTGCGGATGGATTTGTGGGTGAGTGGGTGGATGGGTGTGTAGGTGTGTGTGTGGGTGGATGGATGGATGGATGGTTGGATGGGTGGGTGGGAAAATGAGTGGCCAAGTATGTGAGTGGATGCATGGGCTAGTTTCAGACTGGCCCAGGGGTAACTACTCCTCAAAGGAATTTTCTAAATCTCTGAAATGTGAGGCCCTGGCACCCCCCAGAGGCCAGAGTCTCTAACTACCCATCATCCCTAAAGCCTTGAGCACCAAGTCTTTGAGAAGCAGGGACATGGACCTCGATGAAGTTAGGGGTTCTAGGAAATGAAGAAACCTTGGGTCCAGCGCTGGCCCTTCCCCTGACTTACTCTGGGACCTTGGGAAGGTTCAACCTTCTGAGGCTCCGTTTTCTCATCTGGATACCTGTGCTGGTAAGTGGTTTAAACAAAATTATGTGTGGAAAGTGTCTGCAAGGGTTACCTGGCACATATCAGGGGCTCACCGGAGGTAACTTCCTTCCCAGAGGCGGCCCTAGGACACGCATGCGCCCACACACACGCCCGAGTGCACACGCACACACATACACACACACCCCCAGCCCAGTACGGAAGAGGGACAGAGAGTGAGACCCGAGGCCGGATCAGACAGGAGAGGCAGATGGGCACACGTTTATGCTACAGGAGCTCCAGGCTCTGGCAGGACTGGCCCAGCCTCGGGGGCCGGGGCTCAGGGAGCGGGGACTCACACGAGAGCCCCAAGGCCTTCTGGGGCTCAGCCTCCTGGACCTGGGCCAGCTGGGCTGTGTGCTCAAAGGCAGCCTGCAGCAGGTGGGAGGCGAGGCAGGTGGTCCAGGTGACAAAGTAGGCCAGGTGCCAGGAGGTGAGTGCCGCCATGCTCTCCACACCGCAGTGCAGACGCTTCAGCAGTGCCGGCGTCCCCAGCACTACGCGGTTCTCCAGCAGAGCCTGGGAGGGGCAGGTGGATGGGCAGGTGACGGCCAGGAGCTCACACGCTGTACTGCCTGCTGCCAGCCTCTGCCCCCGCCCAGCCCGGGCCCAGTGCCCCAGGCCTGCCCTCCCCAGCCTGTCCCACACCCACCCCACCCACCTTGCTGGGCAGCCGGCCCAGGCTGCAGCAGTGGGCTTTATGGCACAGTCCCCAGGTCGGCAGTAGCACCAGCCCGGCAGCCAGCATCAGGCCGTGCAGATATGACAAGAGCAGGTCTGTCCAGGTGGCCGCAGAGAGGCCCAGCTGCTCCCAGGCACCCAGCCGCTTCAGGGCCAGGCCCGAGGCCCGGGCACAGCCCAGCACGCCTGCCCACACCAGCCTGGGCGCCCGACGCACCAGCCACACAGGGACTTCTATCAGTGTCAGCCCAGCCTGTAGAACCCGGCCCACGGGGCAGGCTGAGATCTTGGCGGGTGGGTGGGACCCCTGGGCCTCCTGGGTCAGCCCTGACAGCCAGTGGTTAAAGAGGGTGGTCTTGAGGGGCAGGAAATTGCAGAGGTGGGCCCGGTTCTGGGCCGGCTGCAGGAGGAGGAGACAATCACCACCCGTTGCCACTCACCTGCGGCAGGAGCCCTCCCTGTCCCAAGTTTTATTGTGGGGGTGGGGATGCCAGGCCGCCCTGGGCCGTGCCCTCCCCCCTCAATCCCCACCCCCCCAAGAACGATCTTTATTTGTCACCTGGAAGGACTCCATTCTCAGGAGGGAGCTTTAGAGGTGTTTCATTTGATTTTCTTTCCTTTGCGTTATTTTTGTTTGTTTTGTGTTTTGCATTTTGTTTTTGTAGCACTAGGTGGCTTGCGGGATCTTAGTTCCCTGACCAGGGATCGAACCCAGGCTGATGGCAGTGAAAGCGCTGAGTCCTAACGACTGGACCACCGAGGAATTCCCTTTCCTTTGGGTTTAAATGGTTATTTACAAACCTCCAGACTGAAGGAGGTTGATTTATTATCATCATAATCATTATATAAGGAATGACGATTGCCCTCAGCCCTCTAATCCTGCAGGATTTGAACCCAGGGCATTTCCTTCTCCCCAGCACCTGGGATTCCTTCTTATCAGTTGCCTCTTGGTGTCATGAGGGCAGCTGGGGACAAAGGCAATGCCATTAGGGGTAGACAGCTGTGAGGCACAGGGACAGTGACAGAATGAATGACTGACCTACTGTGAGGGGTAAGGAGGGGGAACACAAGAAGATGTCCAGATTCCTGTCCTGGGTGACAAGGTAGATGTGATGTCTCCCATCCACTGGGAGAAAGAGTGGGCCTGGATGGGGAAAGAGGCTGGAAATGAGACTCACTGGAGTCCTGGAGCTGAACAGCCCCTCATCAGAGCCCTAAAGCCTCTAGCCCCAAAGCATCGCCAACCCACCAATCCGGACCCCACATGCTCCGGTCCAGAGGACCACCTGGGGCCCTAGGGGACAGTGGTGTGGAAGGCAGTCACCCGGGGTTGGCTGTGTGCCCCACTGTGGGCGGGATCAGCAGAGCCAAGGGGGTGGAGCAATGCTGAGAAAGGAAGGAGGTCCAGGGGTCCAGCTAGGAGGGGAATCAAGATGGAAACAGGAGCTGCACCTCCACCCCTCAGCTCGTGAGGTAGAAACCAGGAAGGAGAAACCTGTTATATCCCACATGATCCTATAAGATAGGCTACAGGAGAGGAAACAGAGGCTCAAAGAGGTGGAGCAATTTGCCCCAAGTCACACAGCTAAAGAGTAGAGCAGCTGAGATTCCAATCCAACCATGTCTGTCTCTCTACTGCCCTGTGTAATCTCCCCTTTCTCTGCCACAGGAGACCCTTTTCTGATAACTCAGCCCACTGAGGAGTTGTGATTTGGAGACATGACCCCAATGGTCAGCATTTGCATGTTTGAAAAAGACAGATGGGAAGGGCGAAACTTAACCCACAGGAGTGACCCTCTATAGAGAAAATCCTAGCACTGTGGCTTGTGGGTGGGGCTTCTGAGAACTGTCGGATTACTCCGGGAGGGAGGCAGCCACCTTGTTTCACCTGCAGAGTCCAGCAGCTCTGAGGTGGTGCTCACCCCCTGCCCCCCAAACCCCACTCACCAGTGCGGAGAGCTTCACCACCACCAGCAGAGTCCCCAAGAGGCTGGATCTGACCGGAGGGACGGACTCCACGTCTGTCCCTCCTACCCCCCCTCCAGGTGGGAGAGGCAGGGTGACCTCACAGATACTGCAGGGTGGGGGCCAAGTTACCATGGGGACCCAGCTGCCGCAAAAGGCTCTCCTTTACCTGCCTCCCATCCCATTGCTGAACGGAAACTGGGGTATTTGTCTTCCACATCCTGTCGACTTCCTAATTGGAGACTGCTCCCGGGGACATCAACTCCACGAACCTCCCGTCCACCCAGCATGGGCGGCCAAGGCAGCGTATGGGCGCTGTGCCTTCCCACGTCCTTCCAAATCCCGAAGGAGCAAACGCCTGGGATACAGAAATCTTCACCCCCAGGGCCTCAGGTGACAAAATGTTTGGAGGCAGATGGAAGCCTCAGCCACCCAAATCTGAAATCTCCTACCTAACCGCCCCCATCCATCCTTCTTGCATTTTGCTAAAGGTTGGTCCCCAGTCACAGAAGCAGAGAAGTGCGGCTGTGACCTTTATTCTGCGATGTTAGTGATGTGTCAGTGGGTTCTGAGATTCAGTTAGAGGAGGGCAGGAGAGAGAAAATGTGCCCACAGAAGGTCTCAGAGGATCCTGGAGAGAGGTATTCTCAGAGGGAAAAGGGGCACTTGTCTGAGTGAAACCCCTCAGGGCCACAGGCTGCCTGGAGCATCTCAGAGAGGTTTCTGGTGCCATGGATCAGGGTCAAAGGCTTAGAAATCTGGGAGAATCCAGAACCTTGATCACAGCGTTTCCTGCATTGTTTTCCTGTCTAGGTCCCAGCAGATGCCCCAAGATGCTGCAAGAGGAGGCTCTCACACCTTTTAGAAATCTTTTAAAGACGCCCTCTGGTGGCAGGATCCTGTGAGTGCAGGGCACCGTGAGCAGAGGGCCCCTCTGCCCCGGCACACAGCGCGATTTCAGTCTCGCTACCCTCCTCGGCCAGGACCCTTGTGCAGGATACGACCCGCCCAGCTGTACATGGCAACCTGCCATAATGAGTCCCTGGAAGGTCAAAGACAACCTTTGCCCAGGGCAAGTCCTGTTCACCCATTTGTTTCCTCCCCACGGGGCAACAGCAGGGGCCCAGAGGGTAAAGCGTGCAAAGTCCCTCCACTCTGTCCTCTGCCCTTGCCCCTCCCCTACCCACCCTCTATGTCTCCAACGCTATGTCCCTGAGGGGTCGCTGAGGCTTCAGAAAGGCCACCTTGAGCTAAGTTTTGAAGGATGGGTAGGAGTTTTCCAGAGAAGAAAGTATGAAGGATGGTCCGGGCAGAGGGAACAGGATGATTCCAATAATTCAGTATTACTAGAGCATAAAGTAGGAGGTGGGAGGAGCACGAGGTAGATGGTGAGGTCGGCAAGGACCACATGGGTCATAGAATATTCTATCAAATGATAGGAGCCATCGAAAAGCCAAGGCAGCAAGGCACTGGACATCAATGGGGGCTTTACAACAGTCCCTCCAGCTGCATGAGGAGGCTAGACTAGGGCAGAGAAGGGCTCTTGGGGGGAAAGGGGGAGATCTTATAGGAACCCACAACAACAAGCTCTCCAGGCACGAGATGATGGCAGCCAGGACAGGGGCTGAAGTGGCCAGATGCCAGAAACGTGTGGAAGGTGGAACTGACAGAGTTAGAAGCTGTCAAGAATGGTGAAAGGTCCAAGATGGTACCCTACTTGCAAGCTACCAGTCGGCCTGCTGGGGTTTCTTGGATGCTGGTAGAAGGCACAAGACTCATGGGTCAGAGAGGATGGACAATGTATTACAGCACTAGCAGTAACCTGGAGTATAACTATTTTGCTTTGGCTCTTTGAGTCCCAAATCCCACAGGGTGACATGAAAAGGGGCAGATGGTACCTGTACACTGAGTGGGTGAATCACAGAAGAGAAACCCTGAGCTTAGGGAACCCCAATCTTTTCTGATGGGCAATAAGCAAGCCTGCCCTTTGCTCCTGAGAGAGACATTATTTTTATCATGCTGGACCATGCCTGTGCTTTGAGAAGAAGTTACGTATTCTAAGCCATGCTGGAAAAGATCGCCCAGAACAAAAAGCAACCAATTCCTCTGCAGAAACACAGGAGATCTGTGGGGAATTGTTTCCCAGCAGAAGTTTGAGGAAAGAGAGGTAAAGCGAGGCAGGGGTCAGGGGGTCCTCCTCAGAAGGCTTGGGCAAAGGGTAGATGGAGGTACTGCCCACTAAGGTGGGGGTTGGAGGAGGAGCAGGTTTTGGGAAAAGCCTGATTGCTGGGAGTCAGATGATGGGGGCTGAAACTAGCATTTGCAATTTGTTTTCCATCCTGTCTCTCCTCCCCTCTTTGGCTTGCCCCCCACCATGACCCCTGTTAAAAAGAAACAACAGGCCCCAAATGGAGTCACTTGTGCTAAGCCCCTCCAGGACTTAATATTTAACCTAATTGCAATTTCAGCCCCCAGGAGTGGAATTTTAAGCCAATCCATCTGGAATTTCCTGGTCAGCACTAATGAGGTAATCTGCCTAAGACCCCCTGCCTTCCTCTAGGGGAAGGTGACCTGGCTCGAAATAATCCACCTTCTTAATTTCCTTGTCCCGCCCTCCTTCTGCCTATGAAAGCCTTCCGTTTTGTATAGCTCCTCAGAGCACTTTTCTACTTGCTAGATGGGATGCTGACTGTTCATGAATTATTGAATAAAGCCAATTAGATCTTCAAATGTACTCAGTTGAATTTTGGCTTTTAACAGATTTGGTGGCAGTGGTGGGATCCAAAGTGAACTTCTGATGGCTTTTGGGGACAATGAGAAAGACAAGTGTGGTACCCGGACACCCCTTTTTGAGTTCACTGTCTTTCTCAGCATTTCTGAAGCCAGGGGAAGCTCCTCATGACTGTGAGCTCTGCTCTCTTTGCGTCAAGCTCCTGGTCTAATTGGCTTTCCAGTTAGTTCCCCATTTGTTTGGAATCTTTCCCCAAATTCCACATTGGGAGCTGCCATGGCTACAGTAGTTCCCCCATTTGTCTGGAATCAGGCTGCCGTCTTCATTTGCTGAGGTCTGCTGGTTCAATGCTTTCCCCCAGTCCAAAGTTCCCCAGGAATTGTTGGTAGTTACCAGCTGGAGTTGGACTGGGTCCAACTTGAGCTGGACTGGGTCCAGTAAAGACTATTGCTAACAGGAATCTCAGAAGCCAAAACGTTGCAAAACTTGGTGGGTGCTCTGCAAACACTGGAGACATCCAAATCAAATTGGCTAGGAAGAGAAGTAGCTAACATCAAAGTAGACTGTTTCCACTCAGGACACTGGATCAAGATCTTACACTTTAACTAAACATGAAACTCTCTCTTCTCCCTCTCCTTTACCCTGGCGTTGGCCTGGAAAGATAACGTCGTCACCCATATCTCCCAGGCCATTGCTAGGGGGTGTAAGCTCTGGAATTTAGAACAATTTTTTATTTCAGGCTAGAAGATTCTCACCCCATATGCACTAAAAACCTGAATGACCCCTGGCTTAGGAGTAAATCCAATGGGAGTATGATCAGAAACCTCTCCTTAACTCTTGAAACATTGCCGATTCCGTTGCTAAGACACTAGCTACCCAGCAAAGATCCTTAGACTCTCTGGCCAAAGTTGTTCTTTATAACAGGATTATCTTTTAGCTGAGCTGTTCTGTGGCCAACACCACCTGCTGTATCTAGAATGAACACTTCTGGGGAAGCTGAAACTCAATTACATAAGATCACTGAGCAAACGACTTGGCTTAAAAAGGTGACTCCTTCAATGGAGTCTTTCTTTGATTAATTTGATTTTGATTAGTTTGGGTCTTGGAGACCCATGGCTCCCAAGTGCACTCTTAACATTGGGAATTATCCCGCTTACAGTTATAATAATATCCCTGGTGCATTTCATTCTCTCTAAAGCTTTAAATGCATATTTACAGCTGCTAATCACCAAGCAAATCTCCCTAAGACTGGACCTCAAAAAAGGAACAAAGAGAATGATTGACTAAAAAATTGTGAGTCTGGAGTTGTGCAACCTGTGAATACTACACAGATTCAGCAACAAAGCAGCATCACCAAAAACTGAGAACTACAGAGCAGTAGGTGAGTGGTACTAACGCTTAAAATTTTGATCACATCTCTCAGTTAGGTTGAGAGTTTGATCAAAGTGGGGGGGAGTTGTTAGAAAGAAACTACAGGCCCAAAATGGAGTCACTTGTGCTAAGCCCCACCAAGACTTAATGCCTAACCTAATTGCAATTTCAGCCTCTCTCAGGAGCGGTGTTTTAAACCAATTAGTCTGGAATTACCTGGTCAACACCAGTGAGGTAATCTGCCTAAGACCCTCTGCCTTCCCCTAAGGGAAGATGACCCTGCCTAAATTAATCCACTGTCTATACTTTCTTGACCCACCCTCCTTCTGCCTGTAAAAGCCTTCCTTTTTTTTTTTTTTTTTTTTTTTTTTTTGCGGTACGCGGGCCTCTCGCCGCTGTGGCCTCTCCCGTGGTGGAGCACAGGCTCTGGACGCGCAGGCTCAGTGGCCATGGCTCACGGGCCCAGCCGCTCCGCGGCATGTGGGATCTTCCCGGACTGGGACACGAACCCGTGTCCCCTGCATTGGCAAGCGAACTCTCAACCACTGCGCCACCAGGGAAGCCCAAGCCTTCCATTTTGTACAGCTCCTCACAGCACCTATCTACTTGCTAGGTGGGATGCTACCCTACTCATGAATTTTGAATAAGGCCAATTAGATCTTCAATTTTCTTAGTTGACTTTTGGTTTTTTAACACTTGGCATCACCATACCCAGAATTCCACTGTCACTAAGGCTGAGTTGATCATCCTTTACATCATCTTGACCAAACTCCCTGGACCATGTGGTCCAGGCAGGAGCTGGAGACCTCATTCTGCCCCACTGCCCCCAGGGCTGCACCTCAAGGTACCTCTCAAGTTCCTTTAGGATGCCAGGCCCGGGCCTCAGTCTCAGCTCCAATCAACTGTCCCCCACCCTCACCAGGGCCCTCATCTTGGTCCCCAAGCTAGATTATAGCAAGGCTTCTCTGAGGCTCTCAGACCACAAGAGGGAGGAACACAGAGGGCTGGAAATCTAGTAACAGAGGTCAGAGATCGCGCCTGGAGTGTAAAACCAACACAGGACCTCCTCCTAACCTAGCTCAGGGAAGGGCAGTCCCAGCCATGCCGTCCCACGGGCCAGAAACCCCAGAGTCAGAGTCACCCCATCACCTTCCCTCCTAATCTTCATATCAAGCCACCTCTGAAAGCCGGGACCACGAATCTTGTTCACTACTGTGCCCTATGTCTAGAACAGCGCCGGGTGCATAGGAGGAACTCCATAAATATTTGTTGAATTAATAAATGAATGAATGAGTAATGGCCTCGGAGATCCCCACCTGCCAGGCTGGAATGAAAGCAGCAGGAGCTGCTGCAGAAGGAGCCCCCCCGCTTGGATCCTTCAGTAGGGATCCCTCCACTCCTTTCTCTTTCCTACTCATCACTTAGGTTCAAGGCTATTCATGTACTATTGTGCTATGTGGTGTCGGGCAATACCTCCACTCCCTAATGGGATGGACCTGGTGGGATAACCGAATTATCAGTGGCCGCTGCCTTGCCTAACGCCAGGGGACGCCATTCCCCAGTCCCTGCCCGTCTCCGCGGAGATTTTCCTCCCCGGCCCAGTACCGAGGCCGAGAGAGGCAAGAAGCCCGCCTTCGACTTCTCGCAGTCCCAGGGGCTCTCAGGTGCGCTCCCTGCAGGTGCAGGACGGCGGCGCGACCGCACGGGGGCAGCAAACACCAGGGGCGCGGGGGCCCGCCGAACCCGAGCGTGCTGCGCAAATTGATGCAAAGTTTTCCGTCGCTGATTTTGTCCCTTCTCAGCCTGCGACAACAACCTTGCGTCATTCCGAGGAGCTCGCCCGTTGCAGGTCCCGTCCTGCCTGGGTTGCTGGAGGCGAAACCACCGAGAAATGTTCAGGACATCCTCCTTTCTTTCTCGTTCCAATATTAAAACTTCACTATATTTCAAATCTTCCTTTTTTTCCCCAGAAGTACGCAAAAATGATAAAATATGCCTTCAAACTTATTGGAACTTGTCCTTTTTTTTTTTCTTTCTAAAGATGGCTTGATTGAAACCACTTAAATGCAAAAAAAAAAAATCATTACAAACGGATGAAAGCTCAAGCACTTATCCTGATTTAAGGAAAAAGGTTTCGGAGTCAGACAGACTTGGAATTGAACTGACCTCTGCCGCTTAATCACAAGTCTATGCTCCCGCCCCAAATTTCTTTATCTGTAAAACTGGGATATAGTTTATATATAGAATCTGCCAGGTGAGGTCATGGGGAGGAGTCGATGAAATAGTGGCTGTAAAGTGCTTTGTGCAGTACCTGACCGCACACCAATGCTTGGGGGTTGGTGGGTGAGTGAAGTCAGCGTCAGCAGATGAGAAGGAACGCAAGAATTTTTTAAAAACAAAATAAGCTACAAATTGGACAAAATTGCTTTCAAATATGTGCAAATTTCTAAAAAGAAATCACCCCCAGGGGCACGCATTTTGTTAATTCATAAACCAATCTGTGGAAATATTCATTGCAACCAAACCACTTTCAAGCAATTCACCTGGAGCCCAAGACTAGATCGTGAAATTCCAAAAAAAGTCCCGACCATAGAAAAAAGGGTCATTGTTGCCTTAAAAGTAATTCAAAAAAAATTTTTTACACAAAAATGAATGAAAATGCTTTAAAAAGTGTTCTTTAAAAGGATACAAAGTTGCCAAACCATCCCATTATTCAAAAACATTCACCCCCCCCCAAAAAAATAAAAGTTTGGATAAATGGGAAAAAACACGTCAACACCTGCAACAGATTGCAAAGTCACACCTGCGTGGTACAAAAATCAACGTGTGAAAAACAACCATGGCAAATAATTTTCACCAATTCATTTACTGATCAGTTTGTTCAAAACCAATGCGTTTCATGCGTTTGTTTTCTGCCAGCTCATTTATACCTCCCTCTGGGATCTTCCACACACCCACACCCACACCCATCCTCAACTACTCCTCTTCCTGCTTGTTCCTTGTGTCCTAAAGAAAATGTTCCTCCACCCATCAAAGGACATTTAGGGTGTTTCCATATCTTGACTACTGTGAATAACGCTGCAGTGAACATGGGAGTGCCAATAGCTCTTCAAGATACTGATTTCAATTCCTTTGAATATATACCCAGAAGTGGGCTTGCTGGATCCTAAGGTAGTTCTATTTGTAATTTTTTGAGGAACTTCCACTCTGTTTTCCATAATGGCTGTACTAATTTACATTCCCACACGTGAGATGTAACAACATGGATGGAGCTGGAGGACATTAGGCTCAGTGGAATAAGCAAAACACAGAAAGAGAAATACCGCATGACCTCAGTTATATGTGGAATCTAAAAAAAAGTTGAACTCTTAGAAACAGAAAGTAGTATGGTGGTGGTCAGAGGCTCAGGAAGTTGGGTGATAGTGATCAAAGGGTACAAAGTTTCAGTTATACAGGATGAATAAGGTATAAAGATCTAATGTACAGCATGGTGATGACAGCTGACAGTGCTGCATAGTATACTTGAAATATGCTAAGAGGATAGGTTTTATTAAATCTTCTCAACACACACACACACACACACAAACACACACACGGTAACTATGTAGAGGTGACAGAAATGTTGTTTAACTGGTTTTTGGCGATCATTTCACAATGTATATGTGTATCAAAACATCAGGTTGTACACATTAAATGTATACAACGTGGGGAGTTCCCTGGTGGCCTAGTGGTTAGGATTTGGCGCTTTCACTGCCGTGGCTGGGGTTCAATCCCTGGTCGGGGAACTGAGACACCCCAAGCCGCAAGGTACAGCCCAAAAAATTGTATACAATTTTTATTAAAAGAAAAAAAATGTTCCTCAATGCCCCTTCACTTGACCATTTAAACAATATTGTTGAAAGAAGTCATGCAGTCACCAGCCACTGGCCATACAGCTTCAGCCCCTGCCTCCCCACTTCCATGGCCACTGTCCTGGCCCAAGTCACTGGTAAACTCCTTGTTGCTGAATCTGGTGTAGAGACAGCAGGAGCAAAGCCAAAAGGTAGTGACAGCCTGGAAGAAATGTATGCAACCCATGAAACAGTCCAAGGACCAGTAGCCAGAATACATGGAATATCTAAGGAACACCTACAAATCAGTAAGATAAAATCAAATGACTCACTAGAACACATAGATAAAGGCACTTCACAGAAGAGAAAAACCAGAGAGCCAATGAACGTAGGAAAAGATGTTCAACTTCGTTAGTAAGCGAGGGAAATGCAAATTAAAACCACAATTAGATACTATCTCATACTCATTTGAAAAAACAAAAAAAGTCTGACGCTTCACCGTGCATGGATGAGTTCATGGTCGACCAGAGCATCAGACACTGCCCATGCCCTGACCCAGCACATCTTACTGTGGGTGGCTCTCAGACTTGGTTTTCAGACTTTGAGAGCCACCCACAGTAAGGAGTGTGCTGTACAAAGCTGCCCACTACTCAGACATGTGAAACTGAAACACGAAGTTAACAAAACAGTAATTACCCTTATTACGTGCAATGTGTGCATTTATTCTCTATCTATTCTATTTCACAACTGATTGAATTGTTTTCACTACCCCCTAATGGGTTGCAAACCCCAGTCTGAAAAGCACTCCTTCCAGAAGCATCCACCTGTGAATGAAAAAACATGTGCAAGACTGCGTGTGGTAGCATTTTTCCATCAATTGGGAAATAAATAAACTGGGTGTATCTGTCTCAGGGATGACTAAGCAGTGGTTAAAATGAATGCAATCTCTGTGTATCAATGTGGACAGATCTCAAAAACACGGTGTTACGTGAAAATGGAAAGTTACAGAGTCATAGCTGTGGAATGATAGCATTTGTATAATTTTTTCAAGCCCATTAAGCCATATTATATGTTGTTCTGAACACATATACAGTGAAAATCTTTCTTAAAATACAAGACCTAGAAGGTCCCTGCCCATTTGTGATGGTAGCTGGTTCCCTGGAGCAGCAGTTGGAGGAGGGAGAAAGTCAGAGAGAGTGTCAGCTTCATCTGTCATGCTTTTTCCTTTTTTCTACTTTCAAAGATTAAGAAGCCATAATGGCAAAATTCTAACATTTGTTCATTCTAAATGGTGGATACCTCAAGGTTGAGAACAAGTCAGTCAAGCAAAGATCTGAAAGAAGTGATCCAGGCCATTAGAAAACAGCAGTGCAAAGGCCCTGAGGTCACCGTGGCATGTTCCAGGATCAGCAGAGGCTAGGAGGCCAGAGCGAGGAGGAGAGAGGTTAAGGATGAGGTTGGTAAGGAATTGGATTTTAGGTTTTAAGCAGGGGGGTAAACCCACCAAACTTATACTGTAAAGACATCATTCTGGCTGGGCATGTTTTATTAACAACTAAAATTGAGTGATAAACAAACACTAAGGTAATTGTACTAATCTCTTTTTTTGGGTGTGTTTGAAATTTCCCATAAGAAGTTTAAAAAAACAATAATATGATCCCTGGCTGCTGTGAGGGAAACGGATTGGGTGTGGGGACAATGGGGGGAGGCAGGGAGGCCAGTTTGGGGGCCACCACAGGGGTCTGGGCGAGAGGGGAAGGTGAGCGGAACCAGAGTGTCAGGGGTGGAGTGGAGCAGCCATGGGATTTGCCCGTGGACAGAACGAGGGATGGGAGAAAATTAGCTCGGGCTGAGCCTCCGGATGCCTAGTGGTTCAGAGGACCGCGGAAACGGGAAGGGGTTTGGGAGTGGCCTCCAAGGGGAGATGTCGGGCGAACAAGTCCAGAGTTCAGGGAAGAATCAGGGCTAGTCACCCATTTGGGGATCACTGGCATATAAATAGCATTTAAAACCACGGGACTGGATGAGATCACCTGGGAAGTGGGCGTTGATGGAGAAGAAAGAGGACCCAGGACTGAGCCCGGGGGCCCGCCTTTGGGTACAGGTGGAGGAGAGGAAAGGAGAAGGAGGCGGCAAAGGAGATCAGAATGAGCAGCTTCTGGGGCAGGAGGAAGCTCAGCAGAAGGGGAGTTGCTCTCTCCTCATCCCTCAAAACGCCACAGCCTTAACCCCAGGGCAGCCCCTGACACTGCTCAGGGCTCCAGCTCTTGCCTAAATGATTGCAACAGGCTCTGCCCTTGCAGTCCACCGGGTCCACTCTCACCATCTCTGTAAAATGCAGATCTGATGCTGTAACTCCCCGTAGCTCATTCAGGGTAAGAAACCAAGTCCACAGCCTGGTGACCACACTCCCTGTGGCCCGGGTCCTGCCCAAGGCAGCAGCTACACCTGCAGACGCTCCCACCCCTCTGCACACTTCTGCATACACCCAAGGAGCAGGCGCTGCAGCTTGTACCAACAGCCATCCGCCTCTCCCTCCTTCCTGGAGACCATGCTCACCTCCCACACCTGAGCCTGGAAGTACCAGACCTCGCTTTCCCAGCCTCTGGGGCTTCCAGGAAAATATCCTCCATCCCCGAAGGAAAAGAGAGAGACCAGGAGACAAGGCCAACCCTAGCGTGCCTTGGGGCTTTGTCTGTGAGGACACATGATTGCCTGAGCTGCTGTCACCATCTTCTGACCAGAAGGGGCCAACAGAGCAAACGTACAGCATGGCAAACCAGAGAATAGAGTTTGGGTCCTTAGTGAAATCGGTAGGCTCAGACTTGGTTCTGGTGACCGCCGGACTTCCTGTAAGAGGAAATAGCAAACCCCTACTGTTAACACCGGCTCGGGTGGCTTTGGGTTTCTGACACTTGCATTCAGAAACATCCCAACTGACCCCCATATACTCACACATGCGCACACCCCACCCTCGCACGCCTGATGCCCTGAAAGTTGTGCCTCCCACCAGAATTCATGCCCGTTGGCGTTGCCAGGTCTTGCCCCGTCATGCCCTCGCCGTTGTCCACTCCTTCCGGCCACAGGATGACTCTGCCCTCTCCTCCACCACCGGCAACCCTTGGCCTTTGTACATCTGAGATCCGACAACAGCTTTGAAACATGAACAGCTGCTATGACTGGGGCAGGAGATAGACGGGCCCCAGGCTGAGCAGCTAGAGTCTGTCCAAAATAGCAAGAGAGGAGAGCTGGGTTCCGCCCAGATAAAAGACAGAGACCACATACTTCTCATTCTCGAGGTCAAGGAGACCTTCCCGACTACACGTGCACAGCAAGGCTCCTCAGAGGTTGAAAGGGAGGGGGCGTCACCTCATAATAAGTGATGTCAACCTACCCATAAGCCTCTCCGCTGGAATCCATCGTGGCTAAGAGATGTGTGTGCACACAGGGGAGGACCCTGAGATATACCAAATATGGACTCAGAACCAGGCAAAGCAAGATGATTGGCCAAAGGAAACCCAGAAGAAATGCTCCGTAAGAGTGATTCAAACTGTCATGAGTGTGTGACTCGCTCTCTGAGCCCACCTGTGTGTCTATCCACATGTACCCTATTTCCTCCTAATAAACACTTTACTTGTTTCACTACTTTCCATCTCTATGTGGAAATTCATCTCTACGCAGCTGATGGGCCAGGGCCTTGTCACTGGCCCCTGGTCCCTGGTGGTCTAGTGGCTTGGATTCAGCTTTCTTACTGCCGTGGCCAGACCTCAATCTCCGGCCAGGAACCGAAACCCTGCTTCAAGCCGCTGCAGGCCGAGGCCACCCGAGATCATTGTGGCCCCTTCCTCACCCCAAAACTATTTTCTGTTACCTGACCCTTTCCCCCATTTTGACAGCTGCAGGACCCAGTGTTATCCACTGCCCGGGGGGAAGATGGTTTCTGGCAAAAGTTACAGAAACTTCAGAAGACTGACTTAGAGGAGACAGAAATGTGATAGGTCAGAGAAAGGCCTCTCACCCCGAGGCTGGGACAGCTTCCTGGGCTCCGGAGGGGAAGGAATGTAGTGGGTTGTGGAGAGAGAAGTCTGTGGGGCCTGGGGTCCACGTCTGGGGGGACCAAAGCGGTGTCCAGAGGCCACCAGCACCCCTACCAGTGTCTTACATGGCAAGTCTCATCCTCCATCAGGAGCCTTAGCTACAGGTGCCCACACACCTTGCATGCCCTGGTCGGTGAGCAGGACACCACTGAGGGCCTACGAGGACAGATCGGATAGGCAGGTCCCCCCGGGACTGTCCCCCCGGGACCCTCCCCCCAACCAGGGCCTCTTCTGGGACAACCCAAGCCACCCTCAGATGGTCCAACAGGACTGCCTTTACTGGGGTATCCACCTTACTTGAAGGGTCACTCCCCACAGTGACATTCCTCAACATCATAGCACCCATCCACCCCCACCCCAGACAAAGCAGTGGCTCTGGATGTGGAGGGTGTGGGTGACCAGAGCCTGGACAGGAGAAGACACCCCAGCCTCACCTCCTCCACTAGAACAGGGTGGAGTGGTGGCTACTTCTGATTCATCTCTATGACTGCCTCCAGTGCCCTGCACAGGACCTGGCAAACAGAAGGTGCACAATAAATATTTATTGACCTAAATGGAACATGAGGCTGCAGAGATGGGGCCCAGACATCAGCTGGTTGAACTAGCCCCCATCTCCAGCCCCCCTTCCCACTCACCTTCCAGCGATGATTCAGGGGTGGCTGTGTGACCCAGTCTGGCCAATAAGATGATGCAGAAGTCATGGGGAGGGGCTTCCAATAAAGCTTTTGTTTATTGTCATAAACAGAGAAAGCTCAGATGGCCTAGGTTTTTGCACTTTCTCCTTTGTCCTACTGGGAGGTGTAGCAGCTGTG
The DNA here is from genome assembly GCF_949774975.1 of Lagenorhynchus albirostris. NCBI lineage: Eukaryota > Metazoa > Chordata > Mammalia > Artiodactyla > Delphinidae > Lagenorhynchus > Lagenorhynchus albirostris. The sequence continues at coordinate 78,508,965 of NC_083109.1, forward strand.
ACAAGATGACAGACATGAGGACAAAGGTCTCCATGCAAAAGGTGACAGAAGAGGAAAGAGGATAAGAGCCTGGGTCCCTGTAAGAGGGTCCCTGATGGCATAACCGAGCCCCAGACCATGCTGCCCAGTCTCAGCTTCCTCTCTGAGACCTGCAAACCCCTCTCTGTTTAAGCCACAGCTATACAGGTGTTCTGTTATTTGCAGCTGAACACAGTGGGTTCACAGCATGTTCTTGGTACAGCTTTAGACTAAGATAGACTGGGGTTTGGATCTTGGCTGGTGTCAGGGTGTTATCAAACCAAACTTGGGTTTGCTCACCCATGTGAAGCAAAACCAATTTACTGACAAGGGGTTGTTGTCAAGGAAAGTACAGCGTGTATTGCAGAGCCCAGCAAGGAGAGTGGGTGGCTTGTGCTCAAAAGACCTGAACTTCCCGACGGTCCTCAGGGAAGGGTTTTTAAAGGCAACACTTGGGGTGAGGGCTGCAGAGTGCATGATTTTCTTCTGGTTGGTTGGTAGTGAGATAACAGGATGGTGTTCCAGGGACATCATCAACCTTCTGGTTCTGACCAACTGGTTTGGGACCTACTGATTATACTCAGCATGTAGTCACCATCCTCCACCTTGGTGAGGGCCTTACTTCCTGCAGAACAACACCAAATTATGTGTCAGACGGTTATGTCAATATATCCCTTGAAGAGGAACTAGGACTCTGTTTTATCACTGAATTATTGTCATTTTTTTCTCACTTAACTGCTTTATCTTTGTTTCAGCATTCCCTCACTTCCCTAATAAGCAATGCTTGTGTCTGCTCTTTGGAACTCAGAGAAGGCCTAAGAGACAAAAGCCATTTTCTATAAACAGGAAATGGGCAACACGGAGAGGCTTTTGTACTCAGGAGGGTTTCATTCCCCCCTTTTCTTTGATACTCCTCAGTCCTGAGGGGGACAGGTACAGGACAAGAAAGAGAATAACGTTTTGGATAGAGGTTAATCATAAGCTTGGTGGGAGAGCTCGGTTTCAGGGGAATTCGGTTTCAGGGGAGGAAGAAATTTTCCTCTACCCTTCTAGGTTCTCCTGGCTGACCTAAGGATTAAATTGACATGAGACAGATTAACAGGAGAAAACCAAACAAAATGTAATAACATGTATGCATGGAAGAGACCCAGGAAGACTGGTTAACTTGCCAAAATGGCAGAAACACTCACCTTAAATATCATCTTCAGCTAAAGACAAAGGAGGATGTTAGGGTGGGGGTTGGAATTTCAGAAAGGAGGAAGGCAGTTGACACAGATAAAAAAGTAAATGTTTGGTAAACAAATGTTCATGAACCAGGCAGAGACAATGGGATACAGAGTGGACTCTGATCTCTAGACCCCTCCTAGAATTTCCTCCCACCACACCTAGCCCACATTCTTTGCAGATACCTCTGGTGATAGCTCTATTCCAGGAAGAGCCCCTCTATCTAAATGATTTAGGCAGTAAGGGGGAAGGTCAAAGTTTCTTTCTGAGTCAATGAAACTGAGCACCTTGGATTGGGACTTGAACCCACGTGCCAGGACTCAAACCCAGCCTAAACTCAGATTGGAACTTGAACCCGTGGGCTGGGACTCTAACCCAGCCAGAACCCACTGTCTTTTAATTGAGATCACACACCTGGTTTCAGGACTTAATAAAGCTCAGGTTCTTGATGTCTCACTGCAGAAAGAATTCAGTGAGAGACAAAGTGATAGGTAAGAAGTGGATTTATTTAGAGAGAAACACACTCCATAGACAGAGTGTGGGCCATCTCAGAAGGCAAGAGCCCCGAAATATGGGGTGCTTAGGGGTTTTTTTTGTTTTCTTTGTTTTTTTTTTTTGGTGGTACGTGGGCCTCTCACTGTTGTGGCCTCTCCTGTTGCGGAACGCAGGCTCCGGACGCGCAGGCTAAGCGACCATGGCTCATGGGCCCAGCCACTCCGTGGCATGTGGGATCTTCCCGGACCGGGACACGAACCCGTGTCCCCTGCATAGGCAGGCGGACTCTCAACAACTGCGCCACCAGGGAAGCCCTGGTGTGCTTAGTTTTTATGGGCTGGGTAATTTCACAGGCTAATGAGTGGGAAGATTATTCCAACTATTTTGGAGAAGGGGAGGAGACTTCCAGGAATTGGGCCCCACTCACTTTTGGCCTTTTATGGTTGGTCTCAGAGCTGTCATGGTGCCTGTGGATGTGTCATTTAGCATATGCTAATGAATTACAATGAGTATGTAGTGAGACTCAAGTTCTGCTGGTGGTCGAATCTTCTGCCATCTTGAACCTAGCTGGTTCTAACCAGTTTGTGTCATATCCTCAACGGCTATGTCATTCTTTTAAAGGTTGTGCCCTGCCCCCTTCCCTCCTGTTTCATTAAGGGAAAGACAAATACCATATGCTGTCACTTATATGTGGAATCTAAAATATGACACAAATGAACTTATCTACGAAACAGAAACAGACTCACAGACATAGAGAACAGACTTGTGGTTGCCAGGGGGGACGGGGAGAGGGGAGGAATGGGTTGGGAGTTTGGGATTTGCAGACGTAAACTATTATATATAGAATGGATAAACAACAAGATCCTTGCAGCCCACTCCATAGAGGATCTTATAGGAGGTGTTTACAGGTCTGTAAATGGAGCACGTCACCACCACCCACAATCTATAGCACAGGGAACTATATTCAATATCCTGTGATAAACCATAATGGAAAAGAATCTGAAAAAGAATATGTGTGTGTGTGTGTGTATACACATATAACTGAATCACTTTGATGTACAGCAGAAATTAACGCAACATTGTAAATCAACTATACTTCAACAAAACAGATTTTTTTAAAAAAGTTTCTTTCTGAGTCTTTTTGGCCGTCGTCATTTCCAGCTCAACATAATCTACATGCCAAAGAGACATTTTGGGGTGGCAAGTTTTGCTCCCCTACACAGATAACAGCTGAAATCTGGGTCTCCCCCACTCCCTCTACTCCCCCAAAACTGCTCTTGCCAAGGTCATTAAGGGAGATGACAATAGCTATTGCAATAGACAAATCCTAAGATCTCAGTAGCCTAACACTATGAGTTTATTTTTGTCCACGTTACCGTGCAGGGCAGGTTGGTGGGGAGGGCGTGGCTCCCCACAATCATTTAGGGCTCCAGACTCCTCCGTCTACAGACCCGCTCTCCTCTGGGTGCTTGAAGCCCACTCCATAGAGGGTCCTATGGGAGGTGCTTATGGTCCAGGTCTGTAAATGGAGCACTTCACCACCACCCACAGTCTATTGGCCTGAATTTGGCCACTCGGCCACCCCTACAGGTAAGGGAAGCTGGGATGTGTAGTCTAACTCAGGGAGAAGAGGCAAACTTGGTAACTCGTGTGCGCTATCAGGGTCTACCTCAGCCACCAAAGGTCTCCACGTCCCTACACCCAGTGCTCAGGTCTTCAGCCTCATTTTACACCACCTACCAGCACATCGGGCAATGTTGGCCATCCCCCATCTTTTTGTTTTGCAGATTTTTTTTTTTTTTTTTGACAACACCATGTGGCATGTGGGATCTTAGTTCCTTGACCAGGGGTCGAACCTGTGCTCTCTGCATTGGGAATGCCGAGTCTTAACCACCGGACCACCAGGAAAGTCCTTTTTCTTTTTTTTCTTCCCCCATCTTTTTGAAACACTCTGTTCTTGGCATCCTTACTTTCTCGGGGTTTTCTTCAACACTGCTAGACGCTCCTCTTGTTACCTGAAAACTGGATTCACCTCTTGGTGGGTGTTGAGACAAAAGACACAACCAAGCCAAAGATAGGAAGAAGGAAGGATTCATTACCTGCAGCAAGTAAGGAGGACACCTGGGATCTTTCCCAAAGCAGCGTCTCCCTGAACGGCAAAATTGGGGAAGTTTTAAGCTAACGGTATACGCATATTCATGAAGGGGCCTGAGCAGAGGAGAATTCAGCATAGAATTGGAGCAAAGGCCCACAGAGTCCAGGCTTTAGTTGATTGAAGTCAGGAGGATCATTGTTGTCCTCTACTTGGGTGGGGGCCTTAGTTCCCACAGAACTCAAAGATATATTATTATGTACATCCTTTGAGGATGAACTAGGACTCTGCTTTATCACTGCACTATTGTCTGACTGCCTTTTCTCTGTTCCTGCATTCCTTTGTTCCTTTAAGATCCCTGGTTACTGAGACCTGTTCAAGGGCAAGCACTGTGGCCAGGCTTAGACCACAAAATGTCTTCTCTTCTGTCCAGAAAACCATTCCTGGTTCTCTTTCTCTGGGGACCCCCTAACCGATCTGCTTACACTCTGAAACACTGAAGTGTTGGAGGTCCTCAAGCTGGATCCTGAGGGCTCTCCCCTCCCCTTTCTCTTCTCTGAGCAATCTCACCCGTGCCACATGCTTCACTCACCACAGGTTGTACTCATGGCCTTGAATCTGTCTCCAGCCTGGCTTCTCTCCTGAGCTCAAGACTCTGGCATCAAGTAGACATCTTCAAGTACGCATCTCAAAGTCAACATTCCCAAACTGTTAGTATCCTCTTCACCCCAAACCTAATCCTCTTCCTGGGTTCCCCCACTACGAATGGCACCATCAACCCTGGACATCAACCTCCTGCCTGGCTAACTGCAACAGTCTCCCAAACTGCCTGCCCACACTTCAATCCTCTACAAGGGTTCTCTAGGCTAGTGCCTCTGAAAATTCATCTGCATAGAAATCACCCGGAGAGTTTGTTAAAAAGCAGATCCCTGGGCCCTACGACCACCCCATTCGATAGGCCTGGGATAAGACTCAAGAATTTGCATTTCTAACAGATTTGCTTTTCTAACAATTGCATTTCCCCCAAGGTCCTCCCCTGGAGCAACCCAAGCTAATGATGCTGATGCAGGTGCTGCAAGTCTGTGGACCATACTTTGAGTAGTAAGGCTCCCTGCTCTGTCCAACTCGGAGGCCACTAGGCACAGATGGCTGTTTAAATTATTTAAATAAATTTTAAAATTCATTCCTCAGTGCTGAAACAGGCAGGAAGGGGGCAGGGCACAACCATTAAATCCCCACCCCTCCTCCAAGATAGTCAGAATATCCCCCCCACTCATTAGCGTATGAAATTATCCAGCCCATAAAAACTAACCTCCCGGGCTTCCCTGGTGGCGCAGTGGTTGAGAGTCCGCCTGCCGATGCAGGGGACACGGGTTCGTGCCCCGGTCCGGGAAGATCCCACATGCCGCGGAGCGGCTGGGCCCGTGAGCCATGGCCACTGAGCCTGCTCTTTCGGAGCCTGTGCTCTGCAACGGGAGAGGCCACAACAGTGAGAGGCCCGCGTACCGCAAAAAAAACAAAAAACAAAACAAAAAAAAAAAACAAAGAAAACTAACCTCCCCATATTTCAGGGCAACCTGTCACTTTCTGAGATGGCCCACACTCTGTCTATGGAGTCTGTATCACTCTCAGTAAGTCCACTTCTTACCTATCACTTTGCCTCTTGAATTCCTTCCGCAACAACACATAAAGAACCTGAGCTTCATTAAGTCCTGAGACCAGGTATGTGATTTCACCAGGGAGATTGTGAGTTCAAGTCCCCTCCTAAGCCAGAGATTGTGGGTTCAAGTCCCATCTGAAGTGCGACTGGCTTCAAGTCCCAACCTATAGTGTTTGTTTTCAGCAGCACTAGGCACATTTCAAGCGCTCAACAGCCACTTGAACAGCGTGTATTTATAAAACATTTCCATCACCAAAGAAAGTTCTACTGGACAGCCTTGCATGGATCTTGGTGACTGTTCTAAAAATGAAGGCTAATCCTAGGTCCCTCTTTGGTCCGCAAGAATTCTGAGGCTCCTACTGCCTAAAGCTGATGCTTTGGAGAAGCATAAAGGACGTCAGGAGTCGGGAGGGCACAGAGAACATTACTCCACCCAGATACTTTCCAAACTTCTCAGCAAGATTCTGGGATCTTCCCGGATTGAAGGCGGGCCAAGAACTTTGAGCTCATTGGCTGGTGGTGGAGGGGTGGGCGAGTTGCCAGCGCTTTCCTCTGATTGGACATTTTCTCTTAGCAGAAAACCAATCATCGAGGGAGGTGGGGGCGTGGCCAGGCTCGCCTACAGGCCCTTCCGCGAGTTCCAGCGCCCACCCACCCCGCTGGCGTGTCAGATTGGTGGTGAGTTCTGAACCCCTACCACCTAAGGGGCCCTTCCGCCCTGAAATCCCGCTCGCGTTGGCCGACAAGGAGGTGGGGCAGGTCCTCCCTCCCGCCGCGGGGAACACCCCTTCCAGCAGCCCTGAGTCCCCAGGTGTCCAGCCTCGCCCTCCCTGCGCTCAGTGTCCCCACCCCCACCCCCAGTGAAATGGGATTGCATTGTGCCGGTGGCCGGGAGAGGCCCCCTCCTGACAGCCTCCTCTGCTGGGCATGATGGGTGGGAGGGAGGTGAGACTGAGGTGGGCCTCAGGACACGGAAGCCGTGTGCCACAGGAGGATGGCTCTGGAAGAGGGCCGGAGCCTGCCCGAGGTGCGGGCGCGAGTGGGGGCTTCGCATGGCATCACCGACCTGGCCCACAAGCTTCACTTCTATGACCAATGGGCTCCGGATTATGACCAGGTAAACCGGCCGGGTCCTCACCTCTGCTTCCATCTGCTTGCCCGGCCTCAGTTTTCGTGTCTGTAAAGCCGGAATAGTGAGCCTTGCATCATCGCAGGGCAACGAATGTGAGAGGGAAGTAAGACCTGGGTGCAGCCCTGCAGTCCTGTCTCTTCTGGGACTGGCTCCTCTTCAGCGCATCCACAGTGGCCCTGCCCTCTCACCAGCCCCATCTTCCAGACTGGCAGACCCTAGAGATCAGGGGCCAAGACATCCCCACCCTGGGACTGCAGTCCAGGCAGAGGTGCCACTGAGGGGTCAGTATGAACTAAGCAGAGAGCCATGCCAAGGCCCACAGAAAAGACCCCAGCCGTGGGCTGAGGGCTACTCTCCAGTCCCCGCCCCTTGACAGAGGAAAGCACCTCATACCTGGTTCTCCCCTCACTGTAGTCCCAGCAGGCCCTGGGCCCCCGACACACACAGCTAGGCCGGGCTGACTCCTAGACCACCCAAAAGGAGGTCCCCCAAACACTGGGGCAGGGGGTGGCTCTTGGTGCAGCACTCTGTCCCCAGGACGTGGCCGCCCTGCAGTACCGCGCTCCCCAGCTCGCAGTGGACTGCCTCACCCAAGCCCTTCCAGGTCCACCCCACACTGCCCTGATCCTGGACGTGGCCTGTGGTACTGGCCTAGTGGCTGCAGAGGTGAGACCACCCTAGATCCCCTGCCCTCCCTTCAGCCCCCACTTGCTCAAAATTCCTACTACCCCAGGCCCCAGATCCCCGCCTCCCTGCTCAGACTCACTGGTTCCAAACACTTGGGCTACATCCACTGCGGGGACCACTGTCCTCCCCGAGGTGCAGGGACCTAAGTGGGAGGCGGCAGGTATGAATTGTGACTGGGTCCCCCCACCCCAGCTGCAGGCTCGGGGCTTCCTCCAGCTGCATGGGGTGGATGGGAGCCCAGGGATGCTGGAACAGGCCCGGGCCCGTGGCCTCTACCAGCGCCTCAGCCTCTGCACCCTGGGTCAGGAGCCTCTACCCAGCTCTGAAGGTACGCCCCTACCCCCTTCAGCACCCGAAGGCACACCCTCTGACCAAGCCCACCTGACGTAGCCCCTTTCTTTTGCCAAGACTCCATCCCCCTTGCCTAGCCCTCCACAAGCCCCCTCCCACACTGAGTCCTATTCTCTTTTCGAGCCCCCCAATCCCTCACTGAGACGCTTTCTCTGAAACTTCCGTCCCATGATCTGACCTCAGTCCAGGACTGGGCCACATCTGCCATATCCCCCACGGGATCTGGGTCCCACAGACACCAGTGGCAGGCCTGGTCCCTCCCCAGGCCCCATCACGCGCACCATCCCCCAGGGTGGTCTGAGGCCACACTGAAGACAAACCACCACACCACGTCCGCACCTCCACACAGGGACCTTCGACGCGGTGCTGGTGGTGGGTGCCCTCAGTGACGGCCAGGTGCCCTGCAGTGCCGTACCTGAGCTCCTGCGGGTTACCAAGCCAGGTGAGCAGCAGCCCATCCAGCCACACGCAGGCACCTTCCCTTCTCCACACCCACAGACGCAAGCCTCAGAAAGCCTCAGGCCAATCGAGAGTAGGGTTATGCCCAGGGTCACACAGCCTGGCATCCCAGCCACAGCTGCCGTCCCAGGCTCGGCTGCAGTTGCCACCATCAACAGACCCAGGCAAACAGGCAGGGCAGGCAGGTTGCCAGCTTGCCTCTTATCCACTGGGAAACCGGAAGCAACTCCACTGTCCTCTCCAGCCTCTATTTCCTCATCAGTAAGCAGAGTGGCACAGTCCCTTCCCCGTAGGATTACGGTGAGAATTGGGTCAAGTAGTGTCTGTAAGGCCTGTGTTTCAGTCCTGGCACATAGCAGGGGCTCCGCTGAGTTCCCTCATCTTCCAGCTTCCCCACTAACCTAGGGGGAGTCCTTTCTCTTTCGTGACCTCAGTTTCCTCATCTGTGAAATGGGGCTGCTCAGGTGAGATGATAGATGTGAGTGCTTTTCTATAAACTCCACAAGTGGGGCTGATGTGCAGGTGAGGGTTATGTTTACTGTGCTGCTACTGTGTGCCTTGCCCCGTGCTTGCTTCTGCCCTGGGGAGAAGGTACACACCCAACCCACATGCCCCGGAAAGGGGCCAGGGGAAAAAGACCAAGCCCGAGGTGGGCCCACAGGGCTGTGGGTGCTCAATGCCCTGAGAATTCAGACAAGAGAGGCATTTGGGACAGCTGGGATGGGGAGTGAGGGGCAGTCCACGCAGGAACACAGCCTAAGTGAAGTCCCAGGTAGAAAGGAGAGTGGTGGCATGTGAGGACCACGAGGCTCAGACCTGGCTGCAGGACAGGATCTGGAAGCCCCGAAGGTGCCCCGTCACAGCAAGATTGCATCTGCTCCCTGCCCCTTCACCCCTGCTGGGCTCAGTAGGGGCTCTGGCTAAGTCAAGACAGGTCTAGGCAGGCCTCATCCTCAGGGAACCGCAGAGGCTAACAGATGCAGGGACATTGGTGGCATCAGAGAGAGAGGTAGTGATCAGGCTCGGGAGGGCAGGAAACTCCCATCACCTGAACAAGTAAGGACCAGACCTCCTCGCCCAGCCTGTGCTTGCCAGTCCCCTCAGCTGGCCAGACTGCCCGCCCACATGTCACAGCCTCCTTGCTTCAGAGCCTTTCCTCTCACGAAGCCCCTCTCCGCCAGTAGCACCCTGCTTCTCCTTACCTCCTCCTCCAGGAAGCCTTCCAGACTCCTGTCTCTCCTGAGTATATCTGAGCCCGCATACGCTAGGTGCCTGGAGAAGACCTGGAGTGACAAGGTCGTTCATTCATTCAGCCAGTGCTTACTGACTGTGCTGGCCCTCCTGTGAGACAGGGTAACCATGCCTGCAAGCTGGGAAACTGAGGCTCCAAGAGGTGAAGGGAGTTGCCCAAGGTCCAAAGCCCATGAGCATTCAGACACAGCCGTATCCTCCAGGAGAGGGGCTGGGTGAACAGTGAGAAGGGAGCCCCCTCTGTCAAGGGGATTCAGCCCAAAATTCCCAGCATAAAGGACAGTCAGGCCTTGAAAGGTATGTAGGAGGCTGGTAAGCTGAGGAAGCAGAGGGTATTCCTGGGGGAGGGATCAGTGAGCACCAGGGGCTTGGAGATGGGAAAGGCTGGCCCGGGGACAAAGCTGGGAGAACTTCCTCCCTTGAGGATGTGAGCAGGAAGGGGACAACCTTCCTGTCCCTGGCTCCTGCCCCTCCCCCACTCACCTGCTCCTTCCCCACCCCTCCCCAGGTGGGCTGCTGTGTCTGACCACCAGGACCAACCCATCCAACCTGCGTTACAAAGAGGCGCTGGAGGCCACCCTGGCCAGGCTGGAGCAGGCCAGGGCTTGGGAACGCCTGGTGGCCTGGCCTGTGGACCAGTGGGAACTGGCCACCTCCGAGCTCGAGGTGGGGCCTGGCACCTCTGACAGCGACGGCTTCATCTCCGGCATCGTCTACCTGTACCGAAAGCAGGAGGCAGCCCAGGCTGAGGGAGTGAGGCCCAGTGCCTAGCCCCCAGCTGGCCTCCGAGCCTCCATGAGGCCTCGGCCAGGCCCATGGTTGGGCCTCCTCTGCTTTGCCTGTAAAACGAGGCCGCTGCCCAACCCTGCCCCTCAGGAGAGCTATGCCTATTAAATGAGTCCCAGAAGCGGCAGCAGAACTCTGGCTCGGCGGTTTTCTCACCCCTGCAAAGAGTGACATCTGTCCCTGTGGAGGACAGAAGAGAAGAAACAGGACAGAGAGGGGCCCCATCCCTGGCTGTCCCTGTGCCAGGCACGATAGGGCCACAGATGTGACTCTGACCCCTCCCGGGGTGGAGGGCCCTCTCCCTCTAACTCAGACCAGGAACCCGTGCTCACGCATCTGGGCCTTGGCCAAACACTTTCACGTGTCCAGGATTCGGTTTCCTCATCTCTAAAGGGATCGGAACGCGGAGCCGAGGGGCTCAGGGCGTAGCTTGGAGGCTGCCCCAGAGCTGGGCAGGTGAAAGGGCCTCGGTGACTGTCCGCACCAGCACCAGGTGGGGATGTGAACAGGGCTGATGATAATGCCTCCAGACAGGAGCCAGGGAAGGCTTCATGGAGGAGGAGGCGCAGAGCTGAGCCTTTGGGACTAGAATTCAGAAGGGTGGAGAAAGGAAGAGGGACGTTCCAGGCTGAGGGCAGAGACAGCCTGAGCAAAGGCTGGGAGAAGGGACCTGGGGGGTGAGCAGACCAGCCTGGAGGCCCAGACGGAGCTGGAACAAAAGGCGAGCTGGAACAAAAGGCGGGGAGGGCAGGTGGCCCATCCCCCAGGGCTGGCTGTTCTCATCTTTCCTCCCTCCTACAGTCCCCAGCACTTTCCTAAGGTCCTGGGCTTTACGCTCTGACAAATGGAGGGCTTGAGCAAGGTGACTCCAAAGCTCGGGGCCAGTTTCGACGTCTCACAATTCCCCAGAACCAGTTTTGTAAGTCTTCTGGTCCTGGCCACCACACGGTCGTCCTGCCCCTCACCACCCCCCTGCCCAGGCTTCCAACCCTGCCCTCCCCTCCACCTCCGCAGCTGAAATCAGAAACGATACAGTCTTCCTGTGCACAGGTCCCATTTATTGTAGAAAATAATAGCAATTACCGTGACAAATAGTTTAAATTACAAAACAGAAACCACGTAGCAGCAGGGGAAAGCCCCAGGACTTCCTGGGGTTAGGACCAGAGAAAGCATTCCCCCTGCCTCTCCCAGGCTCTCCAATGACCTTGGCAGGGGTGAGGATCCAGAGGTGGCCAGTCTCAAGGGGCCCGGGGTCCTTCTTCGGAGCCCGCAGGACAGGGGCTGGAAGGGGTGTGGGCAGCCTGGGCCACATGTAGCCCCCTCCCCCACCACTACCCAAACCAGTTTGTAGCACCTCTGCCCCTCCCCTCTAAACCTGTCCGTCCACTCTCTGCTCGGCAACTATGCTCCAAGGGCAGGTGGGTGAGCAAGGCGGCCGTTCTCGTGGCCACAGGTTTCCATGGGCAAGGCGCAGCCCAAGCGCTCGCTGACCCACCCAGAGGATGCTGGCAGACGGAGTGGGGAGGATCAAAGAAGGGGGCCGTGATCAACACGGGCATAGTCCCATGGTCCGCTGAACACCCACTCAGAGGCAGAGCCCAAGCAAAGTCAGGGCTGAGCTGTCCGGGCCAGCAGGAGCCAGCCCCCCGTATCCACAGCCATTCCGAGGAGGGTGGTACAGGAGTCTCTTTCCATCCATCCTTGCTAGTGTTGGAGGTGACCTTGAGAAAATGTCTGACAGGGCCAGGAGGGGCTGAGGGCTGCTGGCCAACGGCCTGGCTCAGTCTCTGCTTGGCAGGCCATCCTGGGGTCACAGTAAGCTCAGTCCAGGGAGAAACAAAGCTGAAAGGAAAAGAGTCAACGGTAGCGCCTTACACGTAGTTGCTGGCTGGAGCGGAGCGGGCGGCAGAGTACTTGGCAGAGTAGGGCTTGTCGGTACGGGGTGGGCAGTTGCAGCAAAGCAAGGCCCCACCGAGCATCAGCAGGCCAGAGGCGGCCCAGCCAATGTAGAGCGAGGCACCCATCTCCCGCTTCTGGCCCGAGGCCACCAGTGGGTTATAGAAGTCGCGGATGATATTGTGGGCCGTCCAGGACACGGGCACCATCACCAGCAAGCCGGCCAGCAGGAACACCACGCCGGCCACAATCATGGTCTTGGCCTTGGCGCTCTCATCCTCCACGCAGTTGGTGCACTTGCCGCCCACCACCGAGAGCAGCACACCGAGCACGGCCAAGATGATGCAGATGACGATGAGGGCGCGGGCCGCCTGCAGGTCCTGCGGCAGCGCCAGCAGCGAGTCGTACACCTTGCACTGCATCTGGCCCGTGCTCTGCACCACGCAGTTCATCCACAGGCCCTCCCAGATGGTCTGGGACGTGACGATGTTGCTGCCGATGAAGGCCGTCACGCGCCACATGGGCAGCGCGCAGCTCAGTATGGCGCCCAGCCAGCCCAGCACGGCCAAAGCGATACCCATCACCTGCAGCCCCATGGAAGCCATAGCTTAGCGTCTGCTGGGGTCTAGGACCTGGAAGGCTGTGGGGATCTGGCCCTGGAGGCTGTAGGAGTCCAAGTGCCGAGGATGAACACTCAGCGTTCGCAGGGAGGTCTTTCACGGCAAGTCCAGAGGCAAAGCCAGTTGGAGCAGCTCCGGGTGCCTTTCCTGAGGGTCAGAGGCACAAACCCAGCGAGAGTCAGAGTGTAACACAACCAGTTCCTTCCTGCCGACGGCTGCCGCAAGCTCTCAGGCTAAAGACTGGAGCGGTTATAGGGCTCCGCGGGAGGGGCGGGGGCCGAGGGAGGGGTTTCAGTCCCTGGAGCCGCCCCCTGACCAGTTTCTCTAGATTCCTGAGCCTGCCAACAAAAGAACTTTCAGGCCCCAGCCCTCGGCCCCTGAGTCACCACGCTGGAGAGCCAGTCTCAGAGGAAACTGCCCTTTCCCCCTGCCCCCAGGCCCGTGCTGAGGTCATCCGGGAGATAGACACTGAGTCACAGCCTGCAAACACCTGGACATACCTGGGGGGCCGGAGCGGGGAGCCGGGCCCAGCCAGGTTTGGGGCCTGAAGACCAGGGTCCCCACACCCCAGGGCTCCCTCATTCCAGGCTTGGGTGGTTGGATGGAAGGTGGCTACCTTCAGGGAGAGGGTCTGAGGATAGAGTCCTGGGAACGTCAAAGAGCAGCCCCACCATGATTACTGATGTCAGAGTCCTCATCAGCTGCATCACTGGCCTGACAATTACTATTAAGCGTCTCGCCATCCATGCATCTGCATTACCCGCGTCTGGACATTGGCCTGATGTGGTCCAGTTTTAAGGACCAAGGAGCTGGGGGGCCCGGACTCCTGGGTCCATCACGTGCCCTCCCCATCTCTCACCACCATCATCTGGCTTCCCAGCCCTGCCGGAGGAGGGGTCTCGGAGGTGATGCCCTTTTGGCCAAAGAGAGAAGGAAGCCTGCCCCCCACCTCAGAAGTTTCAGCCAGTTTCTGCTGGGGCTAAGCCGGCTTGGCCAGAATTAGGTTGGGGAGGTCACCAAGAGAAAGCCATGGGCCAGGCCCTGGGGACATCAGTCCAGCAAACAGGTGTTTACTTAGTGAAGATACACAGAACCGTCCTCTGATAAAGCCAGAATGGGAGCAAAGTCCCATGAGACTCGGAAGGGGAGGAAAAACTCAGCTGGGGTGTCGGGGGTGGTGCCTGGGAGGGGGCCTGACAGGGAAGGGGAGTTGCCTGGCATAACTCCAGGCAACTGGGTTGTGCTGCAGAGGCACTGATGACAGAAATCGCCATGGACGGGGCCCTCTGGAGTTGGGCAAGACAGCAGGACTAGGTGAAGGAGAGCTTCAGGGAGAGGGAACAGCGAGCGCCAAGGTGCCCAAGGTGGGGAGATGCAGCTAGTTCTGGGAACCAGAACAGATTCAGAGGAATCCAGTCTGACCAGAGACGGGGTAGTGGGGGAGGGGCCAGAGGAAAAGAGCCAGAAACTTCTGCCTCAGGCATCTCGGAGCCCTGGGCTGTGCACAGAGGCTGTGAGACCAGCAAGGGCATTGGATGCCAGGTTGAGAAAGGGGTCTCTGGAAACAGGATGGAGGTGAAAGCCGGGCAGAGGGCAAGGATTAGGAAGGGCCTGATTCAGGGCAGGGGCTTTGGGAACCTAAAGGAAGGAGTCACTGTGGTGGGGAGAGAGAATGGCCAGGCTCATCCTGGCTGGATCAAGGGAACCCCACCCCCTTTCTTCCCCACGTGCTGGGGAGCTCATCCCTGAGCCCCCAGCATTGTCCAGCCCCGTGCCTGGTGCCCTGGGGCAGCTGGGTGTCTAATCTGACCCTGGCAGTGGTCCCTGAGCTTCCCGAGAAAGAGAGCTATCCTGTGTGCGTAATTTGGGTAGAAGCTTTCTGTGAGCTATTTAAAACGTGCTGACAGCCTGTGGAACCATAGGGCTGGCAGGGATAAGCTAGCGCGATGGGGAAACTGAGGTCCTTGTACTGTGGTTGACTGTAAACACTTCGGTCTCCCCTACAAGGCTGGGGGCTCCTGAAGGATAGATACTCAGCCTCAGAGCTCAGCGCAGGGGTTGACACCTACTAGGTGCTCAACAAGGCAGGAGGCATTATCCCGGTTCCCAGCTGCCCTCCCCCACTCCCCCTCAGCCCCAGACACACACACCAACACAAACAGGAATAGTTCCTGCCAGGACCACGCCTCCCTGGCGTTCTCCTTACCAGGCTTCGAGGAACAGCACGCAAACAGGCCTGTGGACCGAGCAACGGAGATACTGCCCTTCCAGAGGGACGATAAGTGCTTCCCTGCAGTGACCTCATCACAGCCTGCCTATCATTAAGCAGGGCAAGGACTCTTACTGCCTTTGCACAGATGGGTGAACTGAGGCCCAGGGAGGGCCGTGTGGGGCTCGCCCAGAACGGGGTGGGCTGGTCATTCCAGCCCTTCAGTAAGGTTTCTGCCTACAGAGACCCTCACTCACCCCCTACACGCCCCCTCCCCCAACTTCCTGCTCTTGTTCTGGGACACAGCCGACTGGCACTTGGAGAAGCAGCAGTGGGGGAGGGGGAGCACACAGGCCCTAGAGCTTTCCACCTGTGGCCCAACAGAAGTGACTAAGAAGCTGTCCTTCCCTGCCCAGCTCAGCCAAGCACTTCAGAGGCAGGGGAGGGGCTGAAAGCTAGGGGGAGGACAGGTGCAAGAGGGCCCAAGGCAAAGGGCAGGCCCAGGGCAGGGGAGCTCAGGTGGAGCTCGAGGTGCTCAGGTGTGAAGGAGAAACAGGAGCCTGTCCTGGGGGAGCTGTGAGCCCTCTGCACATGAGTGGAGCTGGAGAAATATTTGCTGAGGCTTCACTTACGCCAGGAGACACTGGCTGGGTCCCACGCACCTGCTGCAGGAAAAACACCGGCAAAGCCGGAACAATTTTCCTACACCTACTCTGGCTCCCTGGGCCTGGTCCTCCCAACAGCTTAGACAGTCTTTCACTGTGACACTTTACTAGTGTGTCTGCCATTCATTACTTTTGCTTTTGGGCCTGAGAGGGCAGGGTTAGCACTTATTTCTTTTTCTTTCTCCCAACATACACTAACTTGACGCCAATAGAATTGTATCTTACACGCTGGTTTTTATCAAGGACAGCGCTCTCCCCAGCCAGATCAGGTCACCCATCTCCACCCATAACCCTCTCACCAGCCCCGTGACCTCGGGGGAAGCCAGCTCCATCTCTGGGCCTCAACCTCTCTCTGTAAATTGAAGACACTAGCACATTTCCCGATCTAAGACAGATGTGAAATAAGACGAGGATGTGAAAGTGCTTTGCGAGCTGAAAAGCTTGGGACCGTGAGGAGGAAAGAGCCAAGTTCATGTCACAAAGCATCAGGCCCTCAGCTCTGGTTCTACCCTCGCACCGAAGGGGAGCTGGGACTTCTCAGACCCTGGTCCCCAGGGCCCCAGGGGCTCAGCCAAGTCTTTGATCACAACACACACGTACACACACACACAGCCTTGTGCCCAGCTCCCCGCATGTCCCTGGGAAAGTGGCAGATAAAGTCTCCCATCCAACCTTGAGGCGCCCTGCTGCCATCTGAGCCTTCTTTGTCCTTCTCTGGTCTGTGCGGGTCCACCAGACCCCTGCCGAGGCGGCCAGAGGGATCTCTGAGGGCTGAGCGGACCTGGGTCCCGGGACCCTTCACTCGTCTCCGCTGGGACCGGGAACTCTAAGGCCAGGTGTCAACTTAAAATTATTCTTCCCCACCAAACATACGTTTTGATCTGTATAAAACCAAATGGCTAGGGCTTCCCTGGTGGTGCAGTGGTTGAGAGTCCGCCTGCCAATGCAGGGGACACGGGTTCGTGCCCCGGTCCGGGAAAATCCCACATGCCGCGGAGTGGCTAGGCCCGTGAGCTATGGTCGCTGAGCCTGTGCGTCCGGAGCCTGTGCTCCGCAACGGGAGAGGCCACAGCAGTGAGAGGCTCGCGTACCGAGAAAAAAAAAAACCAAATGGCTTTTCTGAAAAAAAAAAGAAGAAAAAGGAAGAAGCCTCATTCTCAGCTCAGAAATCAGTCTAGCTGGAAGTTGGCTCAAAACGATTTATTTTTGCAGGAGTTCACTAACTTCTCTACCCACAGACACAAGTTAAGATCCTGTTCTTTTTTAACCAGAGACAATGTCATTAAGTTAAAAATTTGTTTAAATTTTAGTAAATAGTCTGCCGTGGGGTGTCATAATTCTCTGTGAGTGTAAAGATTGTGTCTCTGAGTCACTTCAGAGCCATCGTCCTGGATGGTCCCCGGAGGAAGATCTCCTGGATGCTTCCAGCAAACAGGCGGTCACTTCCAGACCCTGGGCCGGTATGCGCTGGCCGCCTCCTGCTGGCTCTGGCAACAGTGGGGATTTCACTAGGGCAGGCCCAGCCCTGGCTGGGAGGGCTGGGCCCCAGGCTGGGACTTTCAGAATCTGGGGCAGAATGTGGTGGTCCTTTTATGGCTCTCTTCTGAGATGACCCCAGCCCTCCCCGGGTTGAGTCCCAGCTCTGTCACTACCAATTCTGCGACACTGGGCAATAGAATTAAACTCTCTCAACCAATTTCCTCATCCGGGGAAGGAGGACAACATCTCCCTCTGAGGCAGTGGGATGCTCCGTGAAAACACGGAAGCAAGGCCCACTCAGTCCACTGAGATTCTTCTTGCCGCCTTGACAGGGGTCCGGCGGGCCCAGCCCAGGCCCTAGAAAGACGGGTCCTGGGCTCAGAAGTGGAGGCCAGGCCCTGGGCTGAGTGGGTAGCCCCCTGCCCGTAGCTTGGCAGCCCACACCGGTGGCCACGCTCCCCACTTGGCCCTGGAGGGGGTAATGACAGGCCTGGTTCCCCACATACATGGAGGGAGAAGGTGGGGTGGGGTGGCATCTCCAAGGAAGAGAAGCGAGGCCACGCTGCTGGCTGCAGCCCCACGGCCCAGGCACTTCTGGGAATGGGATGGAGGGATGGCGGGGATGGAGCTGGGTTCAGAGAGAGGGAGGGGCTGAGCGGGGGCGGGGGGTGGGGTGGGGTGGGTGGGGGGATGTGGGTGCTCTGAATGGGCTTGGCTAGAGAGAGGGGCTCAGCGGGGGAAGGGCTCTGTGAAGGGAGGGAGACTGAAAGACAGGATGGGACTGAGTGAGTTTTTAATTAGTTTCCATGAAATTAGTGCTTCTGAGTCCAGCTTCTGCCTGGCAGTTTCAAAGAGCCCATATTTATGCAAGACCGGAGCCATCCTCACCGCCCACCCTGCTGTCCACCTTTCACAAGCCACTGCCCTGCCTCTCAGAGGGGTCCATCCCAGGGACAGGAGAACTCCTTCCCGCCCCCCCAGCCCTCCCTCCTGCTCCCCCTACCTAACTTCAGAGCAGCCCCTGTCTCTTGATTGTAAGATACATCCATTTTCCAGAGGCAGAGGAAGAAGAGGACTTAAAGGCCAGGGGATCCCCGAGGACCTTCTAATCTTTTGGAGGGATCAGTCCTGCCCAGCCCAC
Organism: Lagenorhynchus albirostris; assembly: GCF_949774975.1. Lineage (NCBI taxonomy): Eukaryota > Metazoa > Chordata > Mammalia > Artiodactyla > Delphinidae > Lagenorhynchus > Lagenorhynchus albirostris. The sequence continues at coordinate 78,527,130 of NC_083109.1, forward strand.
ACCCCCCAGCCAGGTCACTGGTCAGCAGGAGTTGGGCCTGCTAAGGTGCCTTAGTATTATGAGACATCATTTTTTCTCACTACAAAACCATGCAGGGCACCATCTGTCCCATTCTAGAGGTGAGAAAACTGAGCCTCGGAGAACTGATGTGACATTCCAGGGCCATGAGAATCATGAGAACAGTGGGAACTGGGCCAGTGCCTGCCCTCGAGACCCCCTGATCTAAACAGACAACTCCCTAGACCAGAGAAGGCAGCTCTGTGTGGGCTCTGGAGGAAAGGGTCAGCAGCATCCTGGGCCAAGGCGGGCTTCCTGGAGGAGGGAGAGGGAAGGAGAGCTGTGAAAGGTGAGTAAAAGCTTAGAAGCCTATGGAAAGGAGAGAGTTCTCTAAAAAGGGGAGCGGCAAGGGGCAGAGACTAGGGGCCTTTCGGGGGCCTTGTGGTGTCTGGAGCTGGGCAGGTGGTGGAGCTGGGCTGGAAGGCAAGTTGGGCACATCAGGAAAAGCCTCAAGTACCCAGCTCAAGAGCTGGGGTGCCCAGGGGAGCCATGGACAGGCTTTGAGCAAGGGTAGGCCCAGACAGCTGTTACTTGGGCCTTCGTGGTAGGTTAATTGGATGGGGAGAGCCAGGAGGGCTGCCCTGCTCTGGGGTGGATGGAACCTTGAGATATTAGGGGGACATCTTGACCCAGGACCAGCTAGACCCCCAGAGCAGCCTGCTTCCCCCGGGCCAAGACAGACGTTGTCTCCAGTGGGTAGAGCCAGGGGCTGGAGTCATCCCTACTTGCTTCCTGCCCACCCCCCAAGTGCGGACCCCAGGGGATCCTGGAACCCAGCACCTTTTCCCTCCCAGCGGCCTGGGCAGGTTACACCTGATGACGACAGCTTACAGAGAAGCTGTCTCTACTTCCATGACATACCAAGAGGGAGAGAGAAACTAGCAGGTCAACCAGGGGACTCCCAGGTAGGCAGCCAGTGAGTCAGCAGTGACAGACCAGGGACAAAACCAAAAATCTAGGGATCCATTGTAAGTGGCATTTCACCCCAGCCCCAGGTGACTCAGAGATCGTATTACCCTTTCCTCCGGGCCTGGCCGGCATTCTCCTACTAGAGCGCCTCCAGGCATGGTTGGGGTAGACACCACCCACAGATCCTGACCCCTGGCCTTCTTGGGGCCCAGTTCAACTGCCAGGTCTTTGTCCTACCGCCCGGTGCGCCCACTGACCCAGCCCTCATTTTCTGCTGGCTCCCAGCTCTGGATCAGTCTAGCCCTGAGGAAGGGTACAGCCGGCCCTGACCTGCCCGCCATGGGCTGGGGAGCAGGATGTGGGGACCAGCTGGGAGCAGCCACACCTCTGGTTAGTGTGAACTTTTTTTCTTTTTCAACGTTCTTTTTATAGCAGGGCTTAACCTACATAATTTGAACTTTTTTTTTTTTTTTTTGTGGTACGCGGGCCTCTCACTGCTGTGGCCTCTCCCACTGCGGAGCACAGGCTCCGGATGCGCAGGCTCAGCGGCCATGGCTCACGGGCCCAGCCGCTCCATGGCATGTGGGACCTTCCCGGACCAGGGCACGAACCCATGTCCCCTGCATCGGCAGGTAGACTCTCAACCACTGTGCCACCAGGGAAGCCCCAACCTACATGATTTGAACTTTTGACAAGGACCTGAGCGCTCACCCACACCCCTCGGTCACACCCTCCCTTCCCCCTCCATACAATCCCTGCTTCTCTCCAGTGAGGTTGGGGGACTGCAGGTGCCCAGGGGGCTGGCCAGGCGCCAGGGGCTTGGTGTCACTGCCCCTCAGCATCACTCCACAGCTGTTCAGCCCCACATCAGCATGAAGCTGCCACCACACACCTGGGCATGCACCAAGGATCCCGCGTGTTTCTTTATTTTCTTTTAATCCACTTCATTCCAGTTCTTTGCCACCTCAGCGGGCTGGCAGGGCTCTCAGCCTCAGAACTTCCTGCAGCTCCATCTCTGACCAGGGATATTCGACATCCCAGGACATCGGGAAGTCCTTCCTTGAACCATCAGCCATTGCCAAGCCCTGGGTGCCGTGGAAACTTCCAGGCTCCAGTCTGCCTGGACCCCTCAGGGTCTGGGGCTCAGTGGCCTCCCAGCAACACCGAGGAATCAGAAATCACTGGCCTCGGGACTTCCCTGGCGGTCCAGTGGTTAAGACTCCGCGCTTCCACTGCAGGGGGGCATGGGTTCGATCTCTGGTCAGGGAACTAAGATCCCGCAGGCCACATGGCGTGGCCAAAAAACGAAAAGAAAGAAATCACTGTCCAGGAACCATATAGTCATCAACTAAAAGGTATCAGCTTTCATTCCTGTGAGTAGTGCCTGGCGTATGGTAGAAGCATGTAGTAGGAACCTCCCCACATGCCACACGCTCTCAAGTCATCCACCCACCCACATCACTGCTTTCCAATAGAGGAATCTCTCTGCTATCCCTTCCTCCTGTCCCCACTCCAGAACACCAAACCCCAGCTCTTCTTGACCTCGGCCTTTACCTCAAAGTCAAGCCCAGGGAGAGCTTCTGCCTCAGCCTTGGCTCTCTTTCCACCCCACCCCAGTCCCAAGCCTGACCAGTTGCTGCTGGGAACAGGGAAGAAGAGAGAGCAGAGGCAAACTGATATGGCAATAACCCCCCACACACACATACACACACCAGCCATGGTTTCCTCAGCCTCCTTGCTGGCCTCCCACCGGCCTCACCCTCCACGCCCACTCACCCCCAAGCCCAACTCACCCACAGAAGTCTTCCCCAGGCGCCTCCACCCCTACCCACCCCATACTAAAGTCTGCCGTAATCTGGCCCAGCCTTCCTCTCCTGCTTCATATCCTGAATCATATCCATACACACTGGGCTTCCCTGCTGATGGGGAGAAGGATCCCCCATCCCATGTAACTCTGGTACCCGGGCCTCCCTTTGGGATGAATCTGGTACAAAACAGCCCTCCCGGCTTTTTCCCTTCTTTGTGCTCTGGACAGTCTGGGGCACTCAGGCCTAGTTATCTTGGAAGACAAGGGCAGTGACATTAATAATAATAGCTACCTGAATGTTCATAGCAGCATAATTCCAACAGTCAAAAGGGAAACAACCCAAGTGGCCATGAGAGGATGAACTGATCAACTATGTGGGCTATATTCATGCACCGGAATTATTTTTCAGCCATAAAAAGGAATGAAGTGCTGATCCGTGCTACAACATGGGTGAACGTTGAAAACATGCTAAATGCAAGTGTCAGACAAAAGGTCACATATCGTATGATTCTGTTTACATGAAATGTCTAGAACAGGCAAATCTATAGAGACAGAAAGTAGATGAGCGGCTTAGGGCTGGAGGGGACGTGGCATAGGGTGGTAGAGGGTACAGGGTTTCTCTTTGGTGTGATGAAAATGTTCTAAAATTGGCTGTGATGATGGTTGCATACTCTGAATAGACTAAAAAAACACTTTGTTATACACTTTAAATGGGTGAATTGCATGGTGTGTGAATTAGAGCTCAACAGAGCTGCTTTGAAAAGAATAATAATTAGCACTTGTCAAATGGCTGTCAGGTGCCAGGCAGGCCCCACACAGCCTCTGTTACCCCTCAGGACCTTGTGACGTATAATAGGAGTGGATTTCTGCCCCCAGAGAAACCACATTCACGTGAGGGTTTTTTTTTTTTAATTAATTAATTAATTTTAAAAATTAGAGTATAATTGCTTTACCATGTCGTGTTAGTTTCTGCTGTAGGACAAAGTGAATCGGCTCTATGTATACATATTTCCCCTCCCTCTTGAGCCTCCCTCCCACCCTCCCTTTCCCACCCCTCTAGGTCATCACAGAGCACAAAGCTGAGCTCCCTGTGCTATGCAGCAGGTTCCCACTAACTATGTTACACATGGTCGTGCGAGTTTTTTTTTTAAATTCAACTTAATTGGCTATTCCAAAGATTTTTCTTTTCTATTTTTGACAATTGGAGCCCTTAAGATGCACAAGGGAATTGCATTTTGCATTTTAATTTTTATTTATTTATTTGGTAAAAGGAGCAAAGCAAGGACCTGGAGATATATACTGGAACAATCTCCTTAGAAGAATTCAGCAAAGTGGAAGATAAATATTTAAAGAGGAAAGGTTGGGGGGGAGGAGGGGTGGTTAATATAGTGAATCAGTAAGTCACTTCTAAATTAAACAAAACTGGAGTTGAAGAATAAATAGGTTTCCAACTGGCTGTTGCTGTTTTCCTTTGAAAAAAATAAACATTAAAAAAAAAAGGGCTGTGACATTGAGATTTATTGAAATAGCCAAGTGGCCTGTTTTTCAACTAGTATGCAGTAAGCCTAGAAGTTAGGAGAGAATAGCTTCCTGCTAGCAGGAAACCTTCATCTTGAGGACCTTACCCAGGCTCAAGGTGTCCTCTGAGGGGAACCAGGATTGAAGTTTTTTATTTCTCAGCAAGAGCTCTTCTGCGTGGCAAGGGCTCAGTAGTACGAAATAAAATGACAGTTCCTTTAGTGCTACAGGATATCCACTGTAACTCATTGAGAGACCACCCCAGTTCTTTCTGTTTTGTTTTCTGGGTTTCTTTTGCCTTTGTAGGAATCAGACACCTTGTGTAGAAAAAATGGTTTATGCCGAGTAGAGGTGACTTTAGGCGACAGCTCCCAGGCGATTTTGAAACCCATGCCGAAGTCCCTCCCCTTGTTACAGATGACATAGAAGTCACAAGTCTGTTAACTGGACTGTTTCTTCTCCTGCCTGTTGTTCTTGCTTTCTCTATTTCTGTCTGGATAGTCAGGAAAAGATTTAATGTTTCATATTTAAACAAAATATTTAATGTCTACACAGTAAAATTATTCAAATTTCAAACCAGTATTGAAACCAGTTGGAAACCAGCTGATAGTTTCTTAATCTCAGATTTAGAGATGAATGTAAACTGTATTCTGTTGAAACGTGCAAGTGTTCGATTCATGCCGTTTAAAAAACTCCTGCCTCTAGGTCATTGTTAATGGGACCAACTTGTAACGTTTGTAGCCTTAAAGAAATCTCCATGCATTTGTTCTGCTACAGCTCAAAAACATGAAGTGACTGCCTGGAATTTGGGGTTAGTCCCAGTGTTCAGGTGAAAGAGAGGTGACAGCTTTCCAAAGAAGGACCCAAACACACTAACACTGTCTTCTATAGGGATTGTTGGGCAGGCCTGGGATCCGGGTCTGTACAGTGAACAGGAGGAAGGAAGAGCTCTGAAACAAGGCTCTGATACCATGGGTATATGTAGGAGAGAACTAATAAGATTCTGTTAATTAAGATCCAAAAAAAAAAAGGGCTATCATCCCAGTCTACTAATGTAGATACCAAAGCTCAGAGCATTTAAGTGACTTCCCCGAGGTCACACAGCTTGTGGAGGCAGGATTTGAACCCAGAACTGTCTGAAACCACAGCCAGTGTGTAACCACCACACCAAACATCAAGTCTACTCAAGTCTGTTTTCAAGACAGCCGGGAGCTTGCTCGAACTGGGGAGAAACTCAGAAACCCTCAGGCCCTGTCTTCAAGGGTTGCTGGTCGGGTTGTGGACACGCAGGAGTGGTGAGACCTGCCTGAGATGGTGTGGGGCTGGGATAAAAGGCGCGGGGACCTAGCAGGATGGTGGAAATACAGGGTGCCTGTCCTAGGCAACACCCCATCTCCACCGCTACAACCCCCTGTCCAGAATGAGCTGGGACACCCAGCAAGGTGACAGAGGCCCCGGCAGTGGCGCTGCATCCCGGGGTCCAATGGCTGCGTGTCCATCTCCCCGCCAAGGCTGGGCCCGCCCGGCCCTCTCAGGTGTTGTCCCCGTGTGTTTGCTTATGGTCACTGCAGCCTCCGCCGTGTACTCCAGCCCGTGGATGGGAATTTCGAAAATCGCTCCTGCTAAAGGCGGGTGGAGGAGTGAACAGGGAATGTTGTGATCGTCAGAAAAGTGATGGGGCCGCCCAAGGTACCCCTAAGGTGGGGTTCACCGAAGGGAGGGGGTTCAGGGTAAATGGTGAACCACAGGATGTACAGATTTTTTTCATCATGATGAAAAATAAAGGCTGACCAGTGCTGTGTGCATGGCCGACGCGTTCTCCCCAGGGTGGGTCCAGCGGGGCAGGCCTGAGGTGGGCGCCCTTGGGTGTCTGCGGAGGGCACAGCCAGTGTGGCCGAGGCCTTGATGCACAGGCGGAGGAGGTGGGCATCCGGGCAGGACTGTGAGGTCCACGGGAAGGAGTAACCCATGGGGTTGGGGTGGCTGTGGCCCCGGCAGTAGAGGAGCGCCCCCCAGTGGAGGTGAGCGTCACGGCAGCCCTCCTCTAAGTACCCCCGAGGAAAGCCCTGACACCCCATCTTGGGTCTGTCGGGTCGGATGGGGTGAGGGCGCCTAGACCAAGGGCTCCGACCTGAGAACCAAGAGCCTAGGAATGAGGAGGGAGACTTCTCCTGGGCCCTCACGGAGGTGGGTGGTGAGGAGGGTAGGCAGATGAGTGTGCGCCTCTGTGAGGAGAGAGAAAGAAGGGGAGCAGAGGTAGGGGCTGTCCAGGAGCCCCTGGGGTGGCTCAATTCCAGAGTCACAGCCCCCTACTCTTCCCTCCTCCACATCATGCCCCTGGGCCTGGGAAGATGGCAGGAACCCTGGCCCCCATGTTCGGGATGAAATGGAGAGCCAGCCAGGCCAAAGGCAGGCTGGCCCAGACGCAGCCCGACCCTGCCCTGAGCCTCCGGCCCTCTGCAGCAGCCCGCTCACCCAGTCGCGCTTCCGAGCTCACGCCCTCCCGCGCCCCCGCCCCCAGAAAAGCTTAACGAAGAGACTCAGAGAGCGGAAGGGGGCTCAAAGAGGGGTCCTCAGTGAGGGGAGGGGGGCTCAGTGAGGGGAGGGGCTCAGTGAGGGAGGGGGCTCAGTGAGGGAAAGGGAGCTCATTGAGGGAGGGGGCTCAGTGAGGGAGGGGGGCTCAGTGAAGGGAGAGGCTCAGTGAGGGGAGGGGAGCTCATTGAGGGAGGAGGCTCAGTGAGGGAGGGGGCTCAGTGAGGGAAAGGGAGCTCATTGAGGGAGGGGGCTCAGTGAGGGAGGGGGGCTCAGTGAAGGGAGAGGCTCAGTGAGGGGAGGGGGGCTCAGTGAGGGGAGGGGGGCTCAGTGAGGGGAGGGGAGCTCAGTGAGGGGAGGGGAGCTCAGTGAGGGGAGGAGGCTCAGTGAGGGGAGGGGGGCTCAGTGAGGGGAGGGGGGCTCAGTGAGGGGAGGGGAGCTCAGTGAGGGGAGGGGGGCTCAGTGAGGGGAGGAGGCTCAGTGAGGGGAGGGGGGCTCAGTGAGGGGAGGGGAGCTCAGTGAGGGGAGGAGGCTCAGTGAGGGGAGGGGGCTCATTGAGGGAGGGGGCTCAGTGAGGGGAGGGGGGCTCAGTGAGGGAAAGGGAGCTCATTGAGGGAGAGGGCTCAGTGAGGGGAGGGGGCTCAGTGAGGGGAGGGGGCTCATTGAGGGAGGGGGGCTCATTGAGGGGAGGGGCTCCGTGAGGGGAGGGGCTCCCTGAGGGGAGGGGGGCTCAGTGACGGAGGGGGGCTCAGTGAGGGGAGGGGGGCTCAGTGGGGGAGGGGGCTCAGTGAGGGGAGGGGGCTCAGTGAGGGAGGGGGGCTCAATGAAGGGAGTGGGGCTCAGTGAGGGGAGGGGGGCTCAGTGAAGGGAGAGGCTCAGTGAGGGGAGGGGAGCTCATTGAGGGAGGGGGCTCAGTGAGGGAGGGGGCTCAGTGAGGGAAAGGGAGCTCATTGAGGGAGGGGGCTCAGTGAGGGAGGGGGGCTCAGCAATGGGAGGGGCTATGGGAGGAGCGGCTGTGAGCGGGCAGAATATTCAGCACATAGATTAGACCAGGGAAAGCCCTGGGGGTGGGTCCAGGCCGCCTCATGCCAGCTGGGCAGCGCCTGGCTCCGAGGCAGCCCCCGGGCTGGGTTTCGCCCGCCAGCCTGAAAGCGGAAGCGGCTTGGGCAGGGCCTCTTTATGGCTCCTGGCGAAACCTGGCCCCCGGGACAGGGAATAAGTTTCTGGTGGGGGGGAGGAGGGAGTGACTCATTCCCCCTCCCAGGCTCCTGACACCCCAGAGCCTGGGAATTACTCCCAAACAGCCAACCAGGCCCGGCCGAGAGAAAACAGCTCCACCCCACCCCGGCTACTCTCACCTTAGGCCTCCCACTGTCACCCACAGGGAGGGACGGACCATGCCCGGAACAGTGGACACCTTGGAGGAGAAACACACCGTCTCACACAAACACAAACTCAGGCAGACACACACCCACAGGCTAAACGCAATCCCAAACCTCGGCACCCAGAAACAAACACCCGCCATCCGCGACAGCCCCCAGAGCCCCCAGAAGCCAGCGCACCGAGAAGCCACCGTCACTCCCTCACAGCAAAGCACAGCACCCGGTGAGCCCGAAGCCCGGCTCCCAGACTCAGCCGGACCCAGGTGTGGGCCCTCTCTGCTGGCCCAGAACCGACCTGGCTTCTCAGTCGGCCAGTTTAAGAGGCTCTTGAGGGAAAGAGAGGGAAGGCGCTGGGGCAGCAGAGGTGGAGGGGATGCCAAATCGGGGTGGGGGGGACCCCAGCCTCCTGCTGAGGAGAGACAGCACACACTGGGTTTTAACCACTCCAGGGCCAAGCACTGTCTTATCACAAGAATCTGAGGTGCCTCCCCAACCCACCCTCACTGCCTCCTGTCCCCCACCTTAGGCTCCATCTCAGGGAACACACATAATCTTGATGTCTCAGCACAGGTGTCCATGTAACAAGAGCCGGCTGCAAAATCGCCTCTCCAAGGAGTCCCTGGAATGCCCAGCCCCTGAGCACATTGGCCGTTTCCGCCCCCAGCTGCAGCATCTGCTCCCAGTATCTGTGATTACCCACCTCAGACTGAGACTTCCCAGGGCAGGGCCTGTCTCTTCTCGGCAATGTCTCCCCAAAGGCAAGGCCATGTCTCTCCAATCAGACCAGGGCCTCAGTGTTAGAGATAGCAGGTGTACCAGACATGATTATTTTTATTGAAAGTTACAGAAACTGCCAGTGTTCACTGTAAGTCCCAAAACAAAAGTATGGGAATTGGAGGGAATAGTTATAGGGTGAATACTGAGGCTTCTCTCCAGAGCAAAATGAGTCACCAAATTCCAGAAAAGTCACAAGGTGGAACAGCATGGGGATCAGCATATAAATTCTCGGACTTCCCTGGTGGTCCAGTAGTTAAGAATCTGCCTTCCAATGCTAGGGACACGGGTTCAATCCCTGGTCGGGGAACTAAGATGCCACATGCCGCAGGGCAACTAAGCCCGTGTGCCACAACTACTGAGCCCGTGTGCCACAACTACTGAGCCCATGTGACACAACTACTGAAGCCTGCGTGCCTAGAGCCTGTGCTCTGCAACAAGAAAAGCCACCGCAATGAGAAGCCCACGCACCACAATGAAAAGCAGTCCCTGCTCACCGCAACTATAGAAAGCCCGTGTGCAGCAACGAAGACCCAATGCAGCCAAAAATTAATTAATTAATTAATTTTTTAACAAAAGAAACTCCAACATGCTGGAGGAAGTGTTGGTTAGTACAATTTTAGAGAATCATTTCACAATATCTGGTAAGGTGGATGACGTATATACCTATGACCCATCATTTCCACTTCTAGAGAAACTCTCAGGTATGTGTACCTGGAGGACAAGGACATGTGTCACATCTTGTTTGTAATAGAAAAACAATTGGAAGCCATTCAAATGCTCACAAGAATGGATAGGAATTGTGACATAGTCACACAATGGAATGCTCTACAACAATGAAAAAAGAATAAACTACTGACATGCACAACAACGTGAGTGGACCTCACACACATTGTATTGAGTGAAACCAGGTACAGGTGAGTACACACTGTGATTCCACTTATACAAAGGTCAAAAATAAGCAAAAGTAATCAATGGTGACAGGAGTTAGAAAGTGGCCACCTCTGGGGAGAAGGATGGGGGTGGGACACCAGGAAACCTTCTGGGGTAATAGAAATGCTCTGTATCTTGATTTGGGTGGTAGGTGCATGATGTGTTCAAATGTAAAAATTTCAAGCTGTACCTTTAAGACTTGTTCATTTCAAGGACCTCAGTGAATGTATTTTATGCCTCAAAAAAAAGAAACTGCGGACTTCCTTGGTGGTCCAGTGGTTAAGAATCTGCCTTCCAATGCAGGGGACGTGGGTACGATGCCTGGTCGGGGAACTAAGATCCCACATACCGCGGGGCAACTAAGCTCACGTGCCGCAACTACTGAGCCCTCATGCCGCAACTAGAGAGAAGCATGTGCGTCGCAACACAGAGCCTGTGCGCTACAACTGAGACCCGACGCAGCCACAACTAAACAGATAAATATTTTTAAAAACTAAGCAGGATTATAATTTTTAAAAATAATAATGAGATGCAACTTGACACCCACGGAATGACAAAAAGTCTGACGCTACCAAGTGCTGGCAGAGATGTGTAGCAATAGGAACTCTCTAATGTGCTGGAAGGAGTGTATAATACTAACAGGCAACAATTTTCGGGAATCATTTGGCAAGATCTGGTAAGGTGGAAGGTGCATGTACTCTATGATGCAGCAATTCCACTTCCGGAGAAACTCTCACTCATATGCACCTGGAGGCATTTACAAGGATGTATGTCACATCTTTGTAATAGCAAAACAGTTGGAAATAATCCAAATGCTCATCAAGAGGAGAATGGATATAAACTGTGACATACTCACACCATGGAATATACACAGCAGTTACAATGAATGAACTAACGCTTCCTGTATACGTTTCAAAGACATAACACCATTGAATAAAGCAACTTGCAGAATGATGTGTACAATATAAGACCATCCATGTAAAAATGTTTAATATGCAAGAAGTTCTATGTATTGTGGATGGATATATACCTAAGTAGCAAAACTATACAAATCTGAACAGGAAGATGCCATGTCAACTTCAGGATTGTGTTACCCAGAAGAAGAGAAGTGAGTGGGATAGGGAAGGAGTGCAAAGGGTCTCCCGCAGAATGTAACAACTTGCTAACTCTGAGTGGTGGGGTCCCATGGGTATTTTTTATATTATTCTTTGTACTTTCCAGGGTTTTTTTGGGGGGAGGGGTTTTGGCCACACCGCCCAGCTTGCGGGACAGTTCCCCAGCCAGGGGTTGAACCTGGGCCATGGCAGTGAAAGCGTCAAATCCTAACCACTAGACCACCAAGGAATTCCCCTCGTAATTTAAAAATATATATTCAAAGGGAAGAGGGCAGTTTTACAGTCTGGCTGCAAGCTGGTGGGCTGCCATCTTGGTTTCTGCAGCTGACCCCGGACTGTGCCTTCCCTCCTTCACTCCACATTTCAGCTTTGACAGCCCCAGCTGGGCCAGCATTCTTCTCCCACAGAGATAACCAGCCCTTGGTGGTCCTGCCTGGGGTGGTGGTGGTCTTCTGTGAACATTTATCACTGGTAACAGCAGAATGCAGACCCCCAGGGGGGTCCCTGAGCTCTACACGAATTGCCCATATGCTCCCCCCCAGTAACTGTGACTTGATTTACCCTCCGTGGTCAGAGTCAATCATCTCAGCCATTGCAGTGATTCCTTTTTGCCTGTTCTTGTAGGGGGACAAGGGACACAAAACAGTCAGGGGGCCTCCTCCCTTCCAGCGCAGTGGGCCTGTTACCATGCAACACCCCAGGGGAGCATCCTTCCTTCCACAGAGTTCAGGAAACAAAATTCTTGACAGTGGGTCATTGGGTGTACTTCAGGGTGATGCCTCCCCCATTTTTGCCCCTCAGTTCCTGGATCCTCAAATAACACTGAGGTCCTAGAGATTTAATGCCACCCAGGCTTGGTGTCACATTTACAAAGCATGATCTAGAAGTACATAGGAACCCCCTAACCCCCACCCCACTGTTGACTTTTTTTTAACATATTTTTAAATGTTTATTTGTCAATTTATTTATTTTTGGCTGCATTGGGTCTTTGTTGCCGTGCGCGAGCTTTTCTTTAGTTGCAGCGAGCAGGGGGCTACTCTTCGTTGCGGTGTGTGGGCTTCTCATTGTGGTGGCTTCTCTTGTTGTGGAGCACGGGCTCTAGAGTTCAGGCTCAGTAGTTGTGGCGCACGGGCTTAGTTGCTCCGCAGCATGTGGGATCTTCGCGGACCAGGGCTCGAACCCGCATCCCCTGCATTGGCAGGCGAATTCTTAACCACTGCACCACCAGGGAAATCCCCACCATTGACTTTTTTTTTTTTTTTGCGATACGCAGGCCTCTCACTGTTGTGGCCTCTTCCATTGCAGAGCACAAGCTCCGGACACACAGGCTCAGCGTCCATGGCTCACGGGCCCAGCTGCTCCGCGGCATGTGGGATCTTCCCGGACTGGGGCACGAACCCGTGTCCCCTGCATCGGCAGGCGGACTCTCAACCACTGCACCACCAGGGAAGCCCCCCACCGTTGACTTTTGAAAGATGTCAAAGTTATCAAAATATGTGGTCTACCACAACTCAGGTGAAAACCACCTTCCCTCTCCCCTCCTCACACCCCACAATCGGTCCTAAGCAAATCTTCTAGAAGCTGCACCCCCCAAACCACTCTTTCACTCCCAGTCTAACGAGCTCCGTTCCTCCCCTGCCCATCGCAACACTTTATTATCTGTATCTGCATTGCCTTTCCTCCAGCAAGCAGCTCTTCCTCCTTATGTTCAATAAGGCGGGAGGGGCTGCGGCAAACTCGGTGCGCAATTATTGAATCCTGTTTAGCAGGCCAGGGGAGGAGGAAGTCTGATTACACACGTGTTCTCTCGGCAGGAGAAACAGCACGAGGTGTGAGAGCATTTGCAAGATGGCCGTCTGAGCTGCCATGCTGTTGTCTCCCAGGTGGAACCACAGCTGTCTTCAAAGGGCCATTTCATCCCCCCTGCAAGGCCAGATGCTTCTAGATGGTGGGGCTCATGATAAGAGCAGGACTCCCAGGACATCACCCCATACTTCTTTTGCTGTAAGGCAGCTTCTAGATCAGAAACAATATTGCAAGATTCACTAGGACAGCAAATGAGGCATGAGTAAGTCCATGAATAGTAGTCCTGGCAGAAGCATGATGCTCAAGTAGAACAAATCCAGATCCCAGATGGGCACCTATCGATGTACGGACACACTGCTGACATCCTCACAACAGGAGCCTGGAGCGACGGCAGTCCCATTAGGTTGGCTGGCCCCTAAGGAAGGAGAGCGCCATATTGGATTCGGGATGCGTGCTACTTTGCGGCCAGAAGCCACAGGGGTCGGCCTTGGTGAGAGAAAGCCCTCCGTGGACTGCCTCCCTGCCACAGTGGCCGCCACGGTCACAAGGCCATTGAGCAGGAACTGGGCTGTCTGGTGAAGAGGCTGCCTGGTACCCATAGGGCTCTTCATCAGCCAACAAAGATATTTGAGCTCCTTCAGCAGCAAGACTCTCCTTTCGGTTGGAGCTCAGAGTCGGGGCACAGAGTGCCATGGGACTGCCCTGGCTGGCGAACGTGGCCTCTGTCAGTGATAACACGGGAGGCACTAAGGGTTGAGTAACCTCTGATAGAGTCCTATCTTAAATCAACTATGCTCTCCTTGGGCCTCAGAAGCTGCTTTGTTTAACTTTGTGCTGTTTGCATGAAGATATGATAAGTTTCCCCAAGGTTTAAATAAACTTAGAAGTCAACAGAGTCCATTACCCTCTGTTCCTGGGAAGGGAGTCTTAGTGAGGTGAAGACACAGCACAGTGCAGGGGCTGGGGGCTGGGGTCTCACATGCCTCTCTCCTGCAGTGCCCAAGGCCCCAGCCTATCCCAACCGAGCTTCCCTGGGGTTTCTTTCTTTTCCTTTTCCTTTTTTCTCATTCTGGTTGCCAGTAGGAGACCCAGGGCCAAAACACTAAACTACAGAGGCTAAGCCAGGGGTCTCAAACTCAAGTGGTTACATGGGCCGAGCAGGTAACGAATACGTGTACAGAGAACCAGGTGAAAGAAAACAGGTGTGTGGGGTGGGGGGGAATTCCCTGGTGGTCCAGTGGTTAGGACTCCACGCTTCCACTGCAGGGGGCATGGGTTCGATCCCTGGTCTGGGAACTAAGATCCTGCATGGTGTGGCCAAAAGAAAAAGAAAGGAAGGAAGGAAGGAAGGAAGGGAGGAAGAGAGGAAGGAAGAAGGAAAGAAAGACAACAGTTGGGGGACTGACTCCTGAGAAGATGAAATAGACATACGTGTTCCTATTCCTTCTGCCAAGTACAGCTGAAACCCCTGGATTTTATAGATAAAACAGGCATGAGAAGATTGAAAGGTGGAGGGAAGCCAGACCAACTCGGGACCTCTGGACCCAAGGACACATGATGCCCTCATCGTTGTCACCATCCTGCCGCCCGCCCTCCCGTCCTCAGACTCCTCGTAGCTCATGATGAGAGCCACAGCTTTTCTTTTTCTTTTTTCTCCCAGTTTTATTGAGTTATCATTGATATCGGCACTGTACAATTTAAGGTGTACAGCATAATGATCTGACTTACATACATCGTGAGATGATTATCACAGTAAGTTTAGTGAACATCCATCATCTCATATAGACACAAAATTAAAGAGATAGAAAAGAAATCTATTTTTGCTTGTGATGAGAACTCTTAGGATTTATTCTCTTAACAACTTTCATATAACATACATCAGTGTTCATTATATTTATCACGTACCTTACAGCCCTAGTACTTATTTATCTTATAACTGGAAGTCTGTACTTTTTTTGTTGTTGTTGTTGTTGTTTTTGCGGTACACGGGCCTCTCACTTTTGTGGCCTCTCCCGTTGCGGAGCACAGGCTCCGGACGCGCAGCCTCAGCGGCCATGGCTCACGGGCCCAGCCGCTCCGCGGCATGTGGGATCTTCCTGGACTGGGGCACGAACCCATGTCCCCTGCATCGGCAGGCGGACTCTCAACCACTGCGCCACCAGGGAAGCCCGAAAGTATTCCAGTTAGATTCTTTTGCATATAGCTGTCCAGTTTTCCCAACACCATTTATTGAAGAGGCTGTCTTTTCCCCTCTGTATATTCTTGCTCCTTTGTCACAGATTCATTGCCCATATAAGTGTGCATTCATTTCTGGGCTCTCTATTCTTTTCTATTGATCTAGGTGTCTGTTTTTGTGCCAGTGCCCTGGGTTTTCTTTCTCCCTCATGTATCCCAAACATGGAACTGAAGATGTAGGCAAGTGGGAGATACCACTGGACAAAAACCAAAAAAGCCCCAATAAAAGTCTGCTTTCTCCGGTCAAAAGACCAGGAAAGAGGCAGCCTAAAAGGACAGAAAACTTTTGAACAATAACCATTCTAGGGGAACTTCCTGGCAGTCCCTCCAAAAGATAGTAACACTTCAAATCAGCTTTATTATGGGGTGACAGATTTGGGGTTCTTAGAGATAGTGGTAGCTAGAAGAGTGATACTTCATCCCTGCAGTGGTTTGTGTGGGGGCGGGGTGAGGTGGGGAGAATGCAAGGAGTCATCAGCTGGAATGATCCTTGACCCTGCCTTCGGAGCCTACACAGTGCCTGGCACACAATAGGTGCTCAATAAATATTTGTCAGCCGTTTGTGGGTAGTGGGGGTTAAGGACTCCGCACTTCCACTGCAGGGGGCGGGAGTTCAATCCCTGGTCGGGGACTAAGGTCCTGCAAGCCATGAGGCACGGCCAAAAAAAAATTTTAATAAAATTTAAAACTAAGCATTCTATATTAGGACAAACACCAGAGAAGAAACTGTGGCCCCACCCATCCCCACACCACAAAGGCCAATGGGGAGCCTAGATATGAAATATGAAAACATTTTTCAATTAAAAAATTTTAATTACAGTATATTATAACAGCAGTACAACAGGACTCACTCACATATTCATTTGACAAGTATTTACTGAGTGCCTGCCCTCTGCTAGGCACTATTCCACTGCTAAAAATAAAGTGCTGAAGCATACAGACAAGGTCCCTACAGTCATCAAGTTTACATTCTAGCGGACACCACGTTTGAACAGAAATGACTAGAAAAGCATCTTGAAACGTATAAAACCAGATGTCAATAATGGTATCTTTAAATGGATGGGATTAAAATTTTTCTAATATCCTTTTCCATTTTGACTTTCCTGTATAATTAGGCATTGCTTTTAAACTTTAATAAATAATAGCCAAACTCGGGAATTCTCTGGTGGTCCAGTGGTTAGGACTCCGCACTTCCAATGCAGGGGGCACAGGTTCGATCCCTGTTTGGGGAACTAGATCCTGCATGCAACAACTAAGACATAAATAAATATTTAAAAAAGAACAAACACTATAGATAAAATGGATTTCAAAACTGTTCAAGTAACCCACAGGAAAGCAGAAAAAAGAAAACAGAAAAAAAAACAAACAAATGGAGAGAACAAACAGAAAACAAAAAATAAAATATCAGACTAAGCTTTAACACATCAACAATTACATTAAATGTAAATAGTCTAAATACAGGCATCGCTCAGAGATATTGCACTTTTGGTTCCAGACCACCACAATAAAGCAAATACAGCAAAGTGACTCACCCATATTTTTTGGTTTCCCTGTGCATATAAAAGCTATGTTTACACTATACAGTATTCATTAACTGTGCAATAGCATTATATCTAAAAAACAATGTACGTACCTTAATTGAAAAATACTTCATGCTAAAAAAGGCTACCCATCATGAGCCTCATGAGTCATAATCCTTTTGCAATAGTAACTTCAAAGATCACTGATCACAGATCACCATAACATAATAATAATGAAAAAGTTTGAAATATTTCAAGAATTACCAAACTGCGACACAGAGACACCAAGTGAGCAAATGCTGTTGGAAAAAGGCACCGATAGACTTGCTTGGTACAGCGTTGCCACAAACTTTCAACGTAAAAAAACACAATATCTGCGAAGCGCAATAAAACAAGGTATGCCTCTGTATTAATTAAAAGAAATTATCAGAGTGCTTAAAAGCATGACCCGAATATATGTTGTGTACAAGAAACTCACTTCAAATATAATGACATAGGCAAGGTAAACGGAAAAGGATATAGCATGAAAACAATCAAAGGAAAGTGAAAGTGGCTATATTTGTATGAGATAAACTAGACCTCAGAGCAAAGTAAATTACCAGAGACCGAGAGGGACATTATGTAACGAAAAAAGGGTCAATCTACCAAGAAGACATAGTAATCCTAAATGTGTATGCATTATCAAACAACAAAACTGCAAATTATGAAGAAAAAGCTGACATAACTGAAAGGACAAATAGACAAAAGCACAATTATAGTTGGAGGCTTTAACACTTCTCTTTCAACAATTGATGGGACAACTAGATGAAATATAGCAAAGTTATAGAACTCAGTGACACCATCAACAAACAGGATCTAACCAACATTTATAGAATACTCCACTCAACAACAGCAGAACACACATTTGTTTAAAAAACCCAGATAGGGACTTTCCTGGAGGTCCAGTGGTTAAGACTTCGCCTTCCAATGCAGGGAACGCAGGTTCGATCCCTGGTCTGGGAGCTAAGATCCCACATGCCTCGGGGGCAAAAAAACAAAACAAAAAACAGAAGCAATATCGTAACAAATTCAATAAAGACTTTAAAAATAGTCCACATCAAAAAATCTTAAAAAAATTTTTTTTAATTAAAAATTAAAAACCTAGATAGACCATATCCTGGGCCAAAATGAAATCTCCACGGATTTTTTTTTTTTTTTTGGCCGTGCTGCTTGGATTGCAGGATCTTAATTCCCCCACCAGGGATTGAACCCAGGTTCTGGCAGTGAAAGCGTTGAGTCTTAACCACTGGATGGCCAGGGAATTTAAATTAATTGAATTTAAATTAATTTAAATTAAATGAATTTAAATTAATTGAAATCATATAGTATGCTCTCTGACCAAAATGGAATCAAACTAGAAATCAATAACAGAATGACAACAGGAAAATCTCCAAACACTTGGAAACTAAACAGCACACTTCTTGTTCCATAACTCAAAAGGCAGCCATAGGTCAAGGGAAATTTTTTTTAAAATGCATTGAAATAAGTGAATATGAAAGTACAACATATCAAAATTGTAGAACATAGATAAAGCAGTGCTAAGAGAGAAATTTATAACACTAAATGCATATATTAGAAAAGAGGAAAAGTTTCAAATCAATAATCTACACTCCCACATCAAGAATTTAGAAAAAGAGGAGAAAATAAACCCAAAACAAGTAGAAATAAGAAAATAATAAAGAAGAGCAAAAATCAAGGAAATTGATAATTGAGAAGATCAATGGAACAAAGGGCTGGTTCTTTGAGGAAAAAAAAACTGGTAAAAATGACAAACCTCTAGCTGACAAAGACAGACCTCTAGCTGACAGAGAGAGAGAGGGAGAAATACAATTTGCCAACAGAAATGAAACAGGAGCTATCATACAGACCCTACAGATATCAAAAGGATAATAAGAAATATTATGAACACACATAAATTCAACCACTTAGATGAAATGGTCCAATTTCTCAAAAAACACAGCTACAACAATTCACTCAGTATGAAATAGATAATTTAAATAGACCTGTAAGTATTAAGTATTTGTAATTTTAAAACTCCCAGAAAGTAATCTATGGGCCCAGTTTTTCACTGGAGAATTCTACCACATTAGTCAAGGTTCTCAAGAAAAACAGAGCTAATAGACTATATACAGATACGCATAATAGAAGATTTATCATAGGAATTGGCTCATGCAGTCATAGAGGCCAAGAAGTCCCACAATCTGCCATTTGCAAACTGGAGAACCAAGAAAGCCGATGGTGTAATTCAGTACAGACTGCCCACTGGGGAGAGGTGGGGGCCAGGCTGAGTGTGCTGGGATGGGAGAAAGGGAAGGATGCCGCCACTGCAGTAGGGGAAAGGCAGGCCTTGGGGACGTGATGGCTACTTCTGGGGAGCTGAACACTGGGTGGGAGATGGGGAAAAGGCTAATCTCCTAGCTGGGGGCACTCTTCTTTCAGTTCCTCTTTTTCTAGACCCTTGCTTCTTGGAGTTACACACACACAATTCACCCCAAACGCACCTAGTCACCTCCACCAGCCAAATCCTTCTCTACCAGCTCCTGCCCAACCTCCTCCTACGGGAAGCTCTCCTGGACCAAGACAGCATCAGAACTCCTCTTCCTATGGTCACTCAGCACTAACTGGAGGGATGTTGGAGCATCGGTCCCACCTTGGCTCATGCTGCTGTTTCTAGACAGGAGGCTCAGGAATGGAGGAGGAGGAGACAAGCATTGTGCTTGGAGCCCCCAAGCCTCACCCTCCTCTCACCAACTCCCACAGTACTCTCCATTAAAAAACAGCTTCATCCCACCCTCATTCCCACTCTCTGGGGACACACATACCACACGAACACACACTGCAGCCCCCCCACCCAGCACCATTGTGGTTTTTAACAGCTTTATTGATACAATTTACATACCATACAACTCACAATTTAAACTGTACTATTCAGTGGTTTTTTAGTATCGTCACAGAGCTATGCAACCATCAACACAATCGTGTCATTAGAACATTTCCATCACCCCAAAAAGAAACCCTGTTCCCACTAGCAGTTAGTCCCCATTTTCTCCCAACACCACCACCGCAGCACCACCACCGATCTACTTTCTATTTTTATAGATTTTCCTACTCTGGATCTTTTTTTTTTTTTTTTTTTTTTTGGCTGCGTTGGGTCTTTGTTGGTGAGTGCGGACGAGCAGGGGCTACTCTTCATTGCTGCGCAGAGGTCTCTCATTACAGTGGCTTCTCTTGTTTCAGAGCATGGGCTCTAGGCGCTCGGGCTTCAGTAGTTGTGGCACGTGGGCTCTAGAGTACAGGCTCAGTAGTTGTGGTACTCGGGCTTAGTTGCTCTGCGGCATGTGGGATCTTCCCAGACCAGGGCTCGAACCCGTGTCCCCTGCATTGGCAAGTGGGTTCTTAACCACTGCGCCACCAGGGAAGTCCTGGATCATTTTTATAAGTGAAATCATATAAAACGCCATCCTTTGCAACTGGTATCTCTCACTTATCATAATGTCTTCAAGGTTCATCCACGTTGTAACACATATCAGAACTTTATTCCTTTCTATGGCTGAATGATATTGCACGTATAGATACACTCCTTTTTGTTTATTCATTCATCAACTGACATTTAGGATATTTCCACTTTCAGGCTATTAGGAATAATGCTGCTGTGAACATTCGTGCACAAGTTTTTCATGTGAACGTACATTTTCATTTCTCTTGGGTAAATACCTAATAATGGAATTGCTGGGTCCTATGGTAATTCTACCTTGTGAGGAACTGTCAGACTGTTTTCAAAAGCAGCTGCAGCATTTTACAATGCCACCAGCATTGTCGGAGGGTTCCAATTTTTCCACATCCTCTGCAACACTTGTTATCATCTTTTTGATTCTAGCCATCCTCATAGGTATGAAGTTTTACCTCTGTATGTTTTTTTTTTAAGATTTTTTTGATGTGGACCATTTTTAAAGCCTTTATTGAATTTGTTACAGTATTGCTTCTGTTTTATGTTTTGCTTTTTTGGCCATGAGGCATGTGGGCTCTCAACTCCCCAACCAGGGATCGAACCCACACCCCCTGCATTGGAAGGAAAATTCTTAACCACTGGACCGCCAGGGAAATCCCTCTTTGTAGTTTTGATTTGCATTTCCCTAATGATTAATGGTGTCAGACAACTTTTCATGTGCACCTTGCCCATTTGTATGTCTTCCTTGTCTATTCCAAATGTCTACTCAGATCCTTTGACTATTTTTTTAATTGGGTTATTTGTCTTTTTATTATTGAGTTGTAAGGACCGTGGACGATATTGAGCAAAACGCTGATTGAAGCTATTTGCCCAGCGTCCCTGAAGTTTGGCCCCTGGGCAAGAAGCTTTCTGTCTTGCTGGCCTCATCTCCTCACAGCCCTGCCCAGCACATCCACCTCATTCAGGCTCAGGAACAAGGCGCCTCTTCCTGCCCACCACCCCCCCAACCCCGAACCCAAGCAGCTCAGAACAAACCCCTCTTCACAGATGAAGAAACCAAGTCCAGGTGGGAAAGGACTTGCTCAAGGCCACAGGACTGATAAGAGTGGAGCTGGACTCCACCTCAGGTCTGTCCAATTAAACACTCCACCTTGTCCACACTGTTTCTCTGCCCACTGGTTTGTCTGGTCCTGGCTGTTTTCTGGTTTGCAGTACACATACGTTTCCTCCGTTCTCATCAATGCCCTGTGAGGTAGGTCATATAGGCATCAGTCTCCTCATTTGGCAGAGGAGGAAATGTAGGTTAAGAGAGGGGACGTGACTTTCCTCAGCCTCACAGGTAGCAAGAGATAGAGCTCAGGGCAAAACCAGCAGGAAGCCCACTCTCAGGACAAAAGCATGTGATTTCAGGCACCCACCCTATATGCAGTCACACTGCCCAAGTGTTCTGCCTCTCCTCCGACCCAAAGCCACGCCACTAACCAGGAAACTGCAGCAGCCAGCAGTCCACCGGATGGACCTGGGCTTCAAGAACTTGCTCCGGGGCAGCCCCCGCCCAGCACCAGCGGGGCCCTCTGGCTGGGCACTCCCAGCCCTGCCCAACCCAGCCCCAACAGGCCCAGCCCAAGACCTTTGCCCCTGCGAGAAGTAGGACCCTGGTTTCCATGGGCCTCTGGCCCTGTTTACCTCACCCCAGGGCTTCGACCCTTACGGAGGAAGACATAGGCTGCATGCCTGTATTTGAGAGATGTGGGGCAAACCAGAAAAACCCCTAGGCCTGGTTTGATGGGGTTTCTCATCTCGCCTGGAAGTGCCCTAGGTTCCGACTAGATTCCAAAAGCATGTGACAGGGTAGTGTCCCATTATCAGTCATTTATGCCAGGAGGAGGGCCCGCAGGCAGACAAGGTTGCAGGAATGCAAGAAAGTGATGTTTTTGCATGAACTTTCTAAATCAACTTTCTCTTGAGGACCCAGCACCGTTCTGGGCACTGGAGATACGGCAGTTAATAAAACCAGCAGAAACCCTTGCTCGTTTGGGGACCTTCTGGATGTCCCAGTGGAGTTGACATACTAGAGCAGAGAGAGAGAGAATAAAAAATAAGTAAGAAAAATATAGAGTATGATGGACAGTGTTAAATGCTAAAAAAGAATGTAAAGTATAAAAAGGGGACAGGACATAGTGGGGTGAATAGCTGCGATTTTATGTATTTATTTGGCCGCCCCACGTAGCTTGCGGGATCTTAGTTCCCCCACCAGGGATTGAACCTGGGCCACTGCGGTGAAAACAGGGAGTCCTAACCCCTGGACCGATGGGGAATTCCCAGCTGTGGTTTTATTTTTAAATTTTTAAAAATAAATTTGTTTTATTTATTTACTTTTGGCTGCATTGGGTCTTCGTTGCTGCGCGCAGGCTTCTTCATTGCGGTGGCTTCTCTTGTTGCAGAGCACGGGCTCTAGGCACGCAGGCTTCAGTAGTTGTGGCACGTGGGCTCAGTAGTTGTGGCTCACGGGCTCTAGAGTGCAGGCTCAGTAGCTGTGGCGCACGGGGCTTAGTTGCTCCGTGTCATGTGGGATCCTCCCAGATCAGGGATGGAACCCGTGTCCCCTGCATTGGCAGGCAGATTCTTAACCACTTCGCCACCAGGGAAGTCCCAGCTGTGATTTTAAATAGTGTGGTTAGGGAAGGCCTGGCTGGGAACAAAAACATGAAAGGTGAAAGAAAGGAGTGAGCCATGTGGTCTCTGTAATGTCCCAGGCAGAGGACACGGCAAGAATGAGGGCTCTGAGATGAGGGGAAGCAAGGAAGGTGGGGAACAGACCCTCCAAGGCCAACTCTGCAAGGCTCTAAGCAGGGCGAGGGATAGCCCAGGTGTGGGAGCAAGGCTATTGCAGGTAATGTCTCTGACTTCCCACTTTTGCCTGGATCAAACCTCTTTCACCACCGTTTCATTAAGGTGGATCCCGGTTCTGACTCCCCCACCCCCACCCGCCCCCGGCTCAGCAGGAGAGAGGACCAGGGCTCTGTGAAGGGAAGGGACTCAATGGGGGCGGCTCTGGGAGGCGAGAGCAGCTCAGCTAAAGGGATCCGGGGTCACTGCGAGTGTTAAGAGCTGAGAGCTGGAGAGGGGCTAGAGAATCTGAGTTCAGCACTGGCTCAGGGGTGTCTTCTGGGCGTCTTTGCGGGTGGTCCCTGGCTTCCGCCGAGTCCAGACGTCCAGGGCTGGCAACGCCATGGGCCTGGATCAGACCGTGATCCTGCGCTGGGAGCGCTGCCTCAGAGGCCAGACGGACCGAGGAGCAGGTGCGCAGCTCCCGGGGCAGCGGCCCACTCTGGGAAAACAGCCGCGGCCACGCCCACAGTGGGCCCTCCCTGTCCCCGCGGATCCCTGGCAGCTGGCAGCGCCCGCTTCCCCACGCCTTCCGTGCCAACGGCGCTGAAAATGCGGGAGGTGGGAGGGGGAGTGTCCAGCACTTTGTGCTTTTCACCCCACACCCCGTAGAATTCGTTTCCGAGCAGTGGGGAACCAGGAGCGAGGGGCGGGGGCGCAGGTCTCGGCCCCACCCTCTCTTGGCACCCCCCATCCCCGCGCCGTGAGCCACTCCTGGCCAAGTCCTTCCTCCCAGGGCGCTTAGTGAAGGTGGGAAGAGGGGCCACGTCACTGTCCCCAGGCCCGGGAGAGGGCGGCTCCGCCCCTCCCTCCCCCGCCGGAGCGCTGGGCCCGGATCGAAGACTAACCTGCCCCAGCCCAGGGCCAGCCCAGTCGCTGCCGCCCGCCTACAAAGCCACAGGCAGGTGCAGGCGCAGCCGCTGCGCGAACGGGCAGAGCGGACCCTTTAGGGCGCGCGCCATCCGTGTGTCTTTCCGTCGGTCCATCAATTCGGGCGTCAGTCCGTCGGCGCACCGCCGCTCCCACCCAGGCCCCAGCGGCCCCGGCCCCTCGTCGTCCCGCACCCGGAGCCGCCCGCCAGTGACAGCCTTGGAGCGGCAGCCATGTCCATGGGCCTGGAGATCGCGGGCACCTCGCTGGCCGTCATGGGCTGGCTGAGCACCATCGTGTGCTGCGTGCTGCCCATGTGGCGCGTGACGGCCTTCATCGGCAGCAGCATCATCACGGCGCAGATCACCTGGGAGGGCCTGTGGATGAACTGCGTGGTGCAGAGCACGGGCCAGATGCAGTGCAAGGTGTACGACTCGCTGCTGGCGCTGCCGCAGGACCTACAGGCGGCCCGCGCCCTCATCGTCATCGCCATCCTGCTGGCCGCCTTCGGGCTCCTTGTGGCGCTCGTGGGTGCCCAGTGCACAAACTGTGTGCAGGACGAAACGGCCAAGGCCAAGATCACCATCGTGGCGGGCGTGCTCTTCCTGATGGCCGCCTTGCTCACCCTCGTGCCGGTGTCCTGGTCGGCCAACACCATCATCCGGGAATTCTACAACCCGTTGGTGCCAGATGCACAGAAGCGCGAGATGGGCTCCGCCCTGTACGTGGGCTGGGCGGCCGCGGCGCTGCAGCTGCTGGGCGGAGCGCTACTCTGCTGCTCGTGCCCGCCGCGCGAGAAGAAATACACGCCCGCCAAGATCCTCTACTCGGCGCCGCGCTCCAACGGCCCAGGCACCGGCACCGGCACAGCCTACGACCGCAAGGACTACGTCTGAGGGAGCAGCCGCGGGAAGCCTCTACCACTCCCACGAGATGGCGCGCCCACCAGTCCTGCGTGCGGCCTTGCATCGGAGACCAGCCCACCCAGATGCCAGGCAACTCTCTCGCTGGACTGGGAGGGGACCTCCCGGCACCCCCTTCCCCAGCCGCCAGCCCTCCTCGGGCCGGGGAGCGGGATTGCGGAGTCCAGGGGCCAGCCAGCATGGACCATGAAACCTTGCCCCTCTGGAGCGCGGAGCTACAAAACAAGCGCTACTTGTTCGCCCCGTCGGGCTGCGGCCTGACAGCCTTCGTTGAGCAGGGACCCGCAGTCTTGAAAAGGGCCACTTGATATTTTTCAATAAAAGCCTTTCGTTTTGCAGTTGCCTGTGCCTCCTTGTCCCGAGCGCGGACAGGCCTCCACCTCCCTGCAGAGCTCTCCCCGCAAGGGCTGGCCTTGGCTGGATTCTGCTCTCCCACTGCCCGGGATGAAGCTTAGAGAGGGACCGAGTTTCGGTAGCTGAGAAAGTGGGGTTGTAAACCGAGCTGGGTGCTCACTAGCTAGTTGGTCTTTTGGCCTGTTCACTGGGGATTCAGACGATGAAGCCCCAATCTGGAGGGGCGGGCATGAGCGCTTCCGGGCATGGGGGAGGTGTGAGGAGGATTTCAGGGACCCCCTTCCCCAGGGCTTGTGCCTGGAGCACCCGCCCTCCACAGCGCTCCCGCACACCTGAATCTCCCCTGTGGTGTGTGAAAGAGCACATTCAATGCTATGATTTCATATTTGGGAAAGGAGAACAAAAAGATCTATTGTTTTGGTAAAACACACCACCAAAGGAAGCTGAGTGGAATCTTCTCACCAGGAGAAGAGATGAGAGAGGGGCCTCATTTTCTTCCTGAAACCCTTGAGGGAGGGAAAGAGGCGGGGGGACTCAGAACTCTCTGGTGACATGCTAATGCTAAGGTAAACAAGGTTTGGAAGCACTTGTGTCTTGGAGAAGGTATAAGAGGTTCAGGCAGTGGGAAAGGGGGCTGGTGTGCAGAGCCAGGAAAGTGGGATTCCAATGGCTGGGTAGATAGCAAGGTGAGGGGGGAAGTAGCAATGGGGCCCTGGGCCCAGAAGAGGCCAAGTCATGGAGAATCTCGTGAGCAGAATTACAGATTTTGGACCCTCATCTAATGTTATGGGAATCATGGGAGGGACGTACCTGGTCAAATTTACACTCTAAAATAACCTCTCCAGCTGCCCCTGCAGAACTGGGACTCAAGGAGGCACATGAAGGCAGGAGACCATCTTAGAGGCTGCGCAGCTGTACCCGTGTGAGATGATGCAGCCCAGAAATAAAGCAGGGACAGTGGGGTGGGGGACCAGGCCTGACGGGGAGGGGGCGCTGTAAAAGAAGCAAGATGAGCTGGGCTGGAGAACCATTTGGATAGGCGGGGTGAGGGAGTGGAAAGAGCTAGGATAACCCCAATTTTCTGCCTTAGGTCACTGACTGGCTAGTGGTGGTACCATTTACCAAACTAGGACCAGGTTGCTGGGGGAAGATGATGGTTTCACTTGTGAGTGAACGGAGTTTGGCAAGCCTGTGGGACCTCCAGGCAGAGACGTCCAGGAAGTGACTGGACATACATAGAGATCTGGAACTCAGGAACAGTAAACCTGGCTGTTGTTAGCATACATATGGCAACCGAAACCAGGGAAGTGGATGAGGTCAGTCTAGAAACCAAAGAGAAAAAAAAAAGAGTTTCAAGAAGGCGGGCGTTGGCAATGGCATCCGAGGCTGCGGAAGTCGTCAGGCAAGAAGAAGCCTGAAGATTAAAAGCAGCGAGGTGGTCACTGGCAGCCTTAACTAGAGGCGCGGGGGCAGATGCAGTGGACAGAAAAGTGAGTGGGAGATGAGAAGCAGAAACAGAACACGTAGACCATGCGTCCTAGAGGTTTGGGGAATCCAGGCCAGGAGAGCCACTTGCAGGGGAGCAAAGGTCACAGGACAGGTATTTGGGATTGTGGAGGCTTGTAATTATTTCGAAATTATTGTATCTCGAACTTGTTGGCCTGCAGCAAAGCGAAAGCAAAAGGCCCCGGGAGCAGGCAGATTTTTTCAGTAGAATGCTTCACATAGCTCCCAAAAAGTTCTCCTCTAGTTAAGGAACAACAGATATGTTTTTACCCTTTATGACCCGGGGAAGAGGAAGTAGGTTACCATGAACAGTAAGAGTACCCTGGCTTTAGATCCTTCATTCTCTGTGAGATTCCAGGAAAGGACTTGGGGTTGCCATTACTCTCTCTCCAGCCCAGTCCCCTTTGGGAACCAGTCTTCTAGCCTGCGGGGAAGGAAACAGAGTGACGTGGAATATGAAGGTGAGGGGGGCTGCTAGTGATGGATCCTAGGGAGAGCTAGAGGGAGGGGATGTGGGCTCGGGGCAGTGGGTGGGAGGGCTCCATGGGGAGGCCTCAAGGGAAGGAGGCTTAGCCATGGGGAAGTGAGGGGAGGGAGCCCAGTAAGAGGGAAGGGACTCAGAGAAGGGGGTCAGTGAAGGGGAGGGGGCTCCGTGGGGGGAAGTGTCAGAGAGGGAAG
Organism: Lagenorhynchus albirostris; assembly: GCF_949774975.1. Lineage (NCBI taxonomy): Eukaryota > Metazoa > Chordata > Mammalia > Artiodactyla > Delphinidae > Lagenorhynchus > Lagenorhynchus albirostris. The sequence goes on from NC_083109.1 coordinate 78,554,425, forward strand.
AGGCTTAGCAGTAGAGGGGGAGGGAACTGAGATGGGATTTGGGAGTGTAGGCAAAGGGCCAAGGGATTGCATCTGCCTTCACCCACCCCCACGGTCTCTTGGTCAGTGGAACCAGGGAGTCAGGTTGGCCCAAGCCAAAACTGAGGGGCACCAGGTGGCTTCTTTGTCCCAGAGGGCCCTGCAGGCAGGAGCGAGGTTATTCATTTACCACCGGCTTCGGGAGGGCAGCCTGGATGCAACGCCTCCCAACCGCACTGTGGCAGAGCTGCAGCCTGAGGCTCTGAGCCAGCCAGCCCACTGCGGTTCATCCCCAGCACACCTGTCAGCACCCATGAGCCAGAGGGATGTGGCCGAGAAGGTAGACAGACCCAATCAGATCCTCAGGTGGGGTGGGAAGGACTCCCGGGACTCAGACCCTCCCCCGGCTCCCTAGTCTCTCCCCAAGCCTGGGCTCTCCTGGGCTCCCCTGGCAGGTAGTGGTGAGGTATCCTACCCCATCCTACACCCTCCCACCCCAACTCACACACACATCCTTGCCTGGCTTCAGGATCTGTCCTAACTCAAACTCTTCTTATTCCTTCTGGAGTTTAGGGTCTAAACAGAGGGCGTAGAGTTTGCAGCCTAGAGACCACGAACTGAGGAGGGGCCCACGTGAGGGGTCCCAGGAAATCTTGAGACTGCTAGAGAAGAGAAAGCCATTTGGTGTGACTGGACTGGGAGTCAGCTGGGATCCGCTCCTTTCCCTGTGTGACTCGGAGCAATTTCCTTCCCTTCTGGGTCTCAGTTTCCCCATCATTTCAACATAGGGCTTGGACCAGATGATCCATGAGGGCCCCTGTAACTTGTCTTTTCCATCCCCATTTTTATCCTTATCACCCCCTGCAGAAGAAAATTAGTCGGAACCAAATTGACCGGGTAAACAGGGCAGTTCACTCTCTGAGTCTCAGTTTCCTCATCTACAAAATGGGTACGATAATAGCACTGAGTTGTGTTGAGGATTAGCGGAGCCATCCTCTGGATTCCCATGCGGTCTAGTTTCACCCCGTCACAGCACATACTACATACACTATGTTGTTGTTCTGTTTCTTGTGAGATGTCCCCTGCAGAAGGTCATCTCCCAAGATCAGGGGCACTATCCTGAGCTTCTCTCGGTCTGCAGCACCCAGTACAGGCCAGCACTCATTTGTGTTCCTGTCTATGTGCAGGAGTAGCACGTGGCACAATGCTAGGCACACAGTAGAACGTCAGTTAACTTGAGTTGGTATCGTTAATATTTTGGTGTATTCGGCCAGGCAGGAGTCTGGGAACATGAGGGAGATGGCTGGGTCATGAGAAAGTCCTTGGATTTCTTCAAAATCCACAGCCCCTGGAGCCCGCTGCCAGGACCTGGGGCTCTGTCCCCCCCCACCTCCCACTGTTGTGCTGCAGGCTGCCCTGATCCGGCCACACCTGTTCTAGCTCTTCCTCCTAGCAAAACTAAAAGCCAAGTGTTTTACCAAACAAATACAGCATTTATTGTGGCTCCCTCAAGGTCTGCGGCAGGCCTGGAGGGACAGACCCTACCTTCCTTCTCCCTCCCCTGCCAGGGCTCCATTCAAGGTCATCCTTGCCAAGACAAGTATGCACTGCAGAGGAGGTGAAGAGAGAGAGAGCGCATTGGCCCTGGTGAGGGATCTTGGACAAGTCACTGGCCACCTCCCACTCTCCTCTGTAAGAGAGGTGATGTTGTCCCTGCTCTATTTGATCTCCGTAAGAACCCTGCGAGGTAGGCATTACACGCTGAGACCACCGAAGCTCACAAGCTGATGAGGCTGGGCTGCAGGCTCTGCCACCTCCTGTCCATTACCAGCCTGTTATTATTTCTAGATACGTCCATCTCTCTTCTTCCCCACTTGTACCACCGATTCCAACCAGGTTATCACCATCTTTCTGTAACAGCCTCAAGAGGGTCTGCCATCTCCAGACTGCCTCTCCCTACCCTCAACCCTGCTGAGTCCATTTCCAAGCCATTTGGAATAGCCAAGTGACACAGTCCGGAATCTGGCCATGTCACTCCCCTATTTAAAGTCCTTCCAGTCCCCCAAGCCGAGGTGGCTCTTAAGAGCCCACCCAAACACCACGGCATGCCTAAAGAGCCCCTACAAGGGCAGAGCCGTGCTTGCCTCTCGGTTTCTGCCTGCACTCTGCGCATTGCCTCACTCTGCCTCCCCACCCCGGCCTCCAAGGCTCAACCCCACTAGACAGCCTTCCCTTCCTCAAAAATCGTGCTCTCTGGACCCTCAACACAAGTCATCCTCTCTTCTTGGCACAGTTTCCCCATCTTCACCTCACCCGTCCTGGGAAGCTTAGAGGTCACTTTATATCCCATCTGAGGGATGCTTCCCTGACACCCAGCCTATTCCTATAGAGTCCTGGGCATCCCGGGCAACACCATAGCGTTTGTCCCTCTGTGTCAGAATCACCTCTTTTTTTCTTTTCTCTCTCTCTTTTTTTTTTTTTGGCCGCATTGGGTCTTCGTTGCTGTGCGCAAGCTTTTTCTAGTTGCGGCGAGCGGGGGCTACTCTTCGTTGTGGTGCGCGGGCTTCTCATTGCAGTGGCTTCTTTTGTTGCGGAGCACGGGCTCTAGGCACGCGGACTTCAGTAGTTGCAGCATACCGGCTCAGTAGTTGTGGCACACGGGCTTAGTTGCTCTGCAGCATGTGGGATCTTCCCTGACCAGGGATCGAACCCATGTCCCCTGCATGGGCAGGTGGACAGAATCACCTCTTGTCTTTCTCCTGCCCTAGACCATCAGCTCTGTCGGGGAAGGACCTAAGCATCCTGTTCACCTTTGTATGCCCCAAGCCTAGCAGAATGCCCAGCACAAAGCTGATACTCAATAAAGAAGAGACAAGGTTAATGTCCATGGTGCCTCTTGGAGACAAAAATGACTGTGTCTAATGTGCAATCAGGGAACAGCAGCAGATTGGTTCTAGAAGAGTTCAGAGGTCATGAAGAGCTGTAACAGTCTAGGAAGGCTTTGTGGGCAGTGGGGGGGTGGTCCCTGAAAAGGTCTTGCATAAGTAGGTTTTAGATGGGCAGAGCTAAGAGGAAAAGGCTTTCCAGGCAGGAGTCACTGATTGGGCAAAGGCAAGGTGTCAGGCCAGAAGTCAGGAGTTGACCAAAAGGTCAACCTGGTTGAAGTACAAACTTTGTATACAAGCCAGTAAGAGAAAGGTTGAAAAATTTGAGTAGGGACATGGAGTTACATTTCAACCCAAATTTCTCTGCCTGGTATTCCAGACCCTTCAGTGCCTCCTTCCCAGACCCAACAATGCAGCCACCTAGAGTTGTTCCAGCCTCCACAGTTTTTCTTTTATTGAAGTACAGTTGATGTACAGTAATGCTATATAAGTTACAGGTGTACAGTATAGTGACCCACAATTTTTCAAGGTTATACTCCATTTATCGTTATTATAAAATATTGACTATATTCCCCATGTTGTACAACATATCCCTGTAGCTTATTTCATACCTAGTAGTTTGTACCTCTTAATCCCCTGCCCCTGTATTGCCCCTCCTCCTTTCCCTCTCCCCACCCAGTCTCCACACTTTTTTTTTTTTTTTTTGGCCATGTCGCACAGCAGCATCGGGGATCTTACTTCCCTGACCAGGGATTGAACCCGTGCCCCCTGCAGTGGAAAAGAGGAGTCTTAACCACTGGACTGCCAGGGAAGTCCCAACACTTTTTATTATCCCTATCCTTCCACCTTGCCTTCTGTCCACATGCTAATCATTGGCAATTCATTGGGAATCCAGATGCATTAAAGGTCTAACACAACAAAACAAACAAGCAAACTAGAAAGAACTAGAAGACAATGCAGAAAGCATTTTTATGATATCAAAATGAGGAAAGCCTCCCTAAGCAAGACACAAACCCCAGAAGAAGTCAAACAAAAGATGATCAGATTTGAGTGCATAAAAATATAAAATAAATAAACAATCTGAAAAGGAAAGTAAGAAAACAATTCCACTTACAATAACATCAAAATGAATAAAATTCTTAGAAATAAAACCTAACCAAGGAAGTGAAAGACTTGTACACTGAAAGAAATTAAAGAAAATTAAAGAAAACACAAAAAGATGGAAAGACACCCCATGTTTATGGACTGAAAGACTTAAAATTGCTCAGACATCCATACCACCCAAAGTGATCTACAGATTCAATGCAACCCCTGTCAAAATCCCAATGACATTTTTGTTTTTGTGTTGCAGAAATAGAAAAATTCATTCTGAAATTCATATGGAATCTCAAGGGAACTGAATAGCCAAAAAGAAGAACAAAGTTGGAGAATCCACACATCTGGATTTCAAAATATTACAAAACTATAGTAATCAAATCAGTGTGGTACTAGCATAAAGACAGACATATAGACCAATGAAATGGAATAGAGAACCCAGAAATACACTCTCACAAAAATGGTCAAATGAGTTTCAACAAGGATGCCAAGAACACTCAATGAGGAAAGAACAGTTTTTTCAACTGGATATCCACATGCCAAAGAACGAAGTTGGACTCTTGCCTGACAGCTTATACAAAAACTAAAACTGGATCAAAGACCTAAACATAAGAGGTGAAACAACAAAACTTTTAGAAGAATGTGGGGAAAAAGCTTCACAACATTGGGCTTGGCAACAATTTCTTGGATATGACATCAAAGGCACCAGCAGCAAAAGAAAAGAATAGACAGATTGGACTTGATGAAAATTTAAAATTTTGTGCATCAAAAGATACTATGGACAGAATGAAAAGGCAATCCACGGGATGGTTTTGGAATATATTTGCAAATCATGTATCTGATATATGATTAATATCCAGGATATATACAGAATTCCTAAAACTCAAAAAGAAAAATAAAACAGAAAATAACAACTGTTGGCAAGGATATAGAGAAATTGGAACTTTTGGTGGGAATGTAAAGCGGTATCGATGCTGTGGAAAACAGTATGGGGGTAAAAAACTTTAACTACCTTATGATCCAACAATGCCACTTTTGGGTATATACCCGAAAGAGTTGAAAGCAGGGTCTCAAAGAGATATTTGCACACCCATGTTCATAGTACTATTCACAATAGCCAAGGGGTGGAATGCAAATGTCCATCTATGGATAAAGGGATAAGTAAAATGTGGTCTATACATACAATGAAATATTCTTCAGCCTTAAAAAGGAAGAAAATTCTGACATATGCCATAATATGGGTGAGCCTTAAAGATAAATACTAATTGAAATAATCCAGCCACAAAAAGACAGATACTGTATGATTCTACTTACATGAGGTACATAGAGGAGTCGAATTCATAAAGACAGAAAGCAGAATGATAGCTACCAAGGCGGGGAGAGGAGGAAAAAGGGAGTTGTCCTTTAATGGGTATAGTTTCAGATTTACAAGATTAAAAAGTTCTGGGGACTTCCCTGGCAGCCCAATGGTTAAGACTCTGTGCGTCCACAGCAGGGGGTACTTGTTCGATCCCTGGTCGGGGAACTAAGATCCCAAATAAAGAAAAAGAAAAAGTTCTGAATATATGTTTCACAACAATATGAATTTATTTAAAATTACTGAACTATACTCCATAGTTAAGGTGGTAAATTTTATGTTATGTGCTTTTTGCCACAATAAAAAAATTTACATAGAAGGGAAAAATGAACAAATGTCAAAGATAAGCAAGAAACAGGGAGAAAATGTTTGCAACATATGTAACAGAAAAATGGTTAAAACACCTACTATAAAGAGTTCCTGCAAATCAACAAGAGAAAGTATAGCAGTCCAAAAGAATAATCGGCAAAGGAGAAGAAGCAATTATAAAACTATTTATGCTAATAAACATATGAAAAGATGTATAACTTCCCTATTAAGTGGTATTTCTCTAAATTCTCTAAGTGAAACAAATTTTCCCCCCTTTTAGATTGGCAAACTTTAAAGACTAATTGTATCACTGGGGGCCTGGCAGAGAGCAGACAGCATGCTGGATTTTATTCTATTTATTTATTTTTTATTTTTTTGGCCACGTGGCCAGCGGAACTTCCCCACCCAGGGATTGAGCCTGTGCCCCCTGCATTGGAAGGGCAGAGTCTTAACCACTGGACCACCAGGGAAATCCAGCATGCTTGATTTTAAAGAGACTTTATTGGAGGGACTATGTACAGAGAGGTATGGGTAGAGCTAGGGAATTCAGTAAAGGATATTGAGGTACCAAGAAACTAACAATTAAAAACAAAAAAAGGAAAGAGGGCTTCCCTGGTGGCGCAGTGGTTAGGAATCCGCCTGCCAATGCGGGGGACACAGGTTCGAGCCCTGGTCCGGGAAGATCCCACATGCCGCGGAGCAACTAAGCCCGTGCGCCACAACTACTGAGCCTGGCTCTAGAGCCCACGAGCCACAACTACTGAGCCCACATGCCACAGCTACTGAAGCCCACGTGCCTAAGAGCCCATGCTCCACAACAAGAGAAGCCACTGCAATAAGAAGCCGCGCACCACAACGAAGAGTAGCCCCCGCTCGCCTCAACTAGAGAAAGCCCGCGCACAGAAACGAAGACCCAACGCAGCCAAAAATAAATAAATAAATAAAAGAGTTGCATCTTCAGCAGCATTAAAAAAAAAAAGAAAGAAAGAAACTAACAGTAGTGGGGAGCCATTACCACCCCCAAGCCTAAAGAAGCAATGGGAGGAAACCGAGTTACAGGGTTGAAAGATGGAGCCATGGGAAACAGGGTTGCTGGACAGTAGCCACAGCTATAGAAGGACACACCCTCTGCTGGAACCACAGCAAACCTGGGAGCAGCAGGAGAAACAAATAGGCCAGCATCTCTCTCTTCTCGCCCTCAGAAGCCAGAAGACAAAGCTAATACAGCCTGCAAAGGTGAGCCTCCCAGAGGCGCAGTCAAGAGCGGAGAAAGGATCTGCGACACTAACCAGCACTTTGATGATATCCCATACGAGAGAAAATAATAGCTAACAATTTCTAAGTGTAAGTGTTGACTGAATAGTGGTATTATCATCATTATCCCCATTTTATAGATAGGAGAACTGAGGCACAAAGAAGTTACACTAGTTGCCCAAAGTTCACACAGACATTACACAGAGACGCTGGGCTTTGAACTCAGGCATCTGGTCTTCTAGAGCCCAAGTTGTTAAGGACTGCACTCCTCTGCCTCTTGTTTTCCTTTTCCCTTGTTGGTGAAGTATATATTGATACAATAACCAATTTTTTGGAGGGCAATTTGACCACTTCTACAAAAAATAAGGTCCCTTATAAGTATAAAAAAATAGTCTGAGATCCAGTAACTCCACTTCTAGGTAACATTGTTCAGAAATACTCAGTGTGCAAAGATACGGGATATTCATTTTATGCATCTATAGATAACTAGAGCAGATCCCCACCCCCAGCTCCAGTGATAACTCCTGATCAGACTAAGCCAATCATGGTGGTTGGTTTCTTTCCCTCCATGGTGATTGGCTCAGAGTGGGCATGTGACACTTTTGCAGCCAGTGAGACAGGAGGGAAGGTCTGTTGCCAGGCCGCAGGACTAGGCTTCCACTTGCCTAGGAAAGAAAGCACCCCATCTTCCCCTGGACGTTATCCCGTCAGGTGGTGATATCTGGAATTCTATGCCAACTTGAACCTCCAAAGAGAATGAGCCCGAGGACTGCGACCAATGATGAGGACGTCGATCTGGAGAGGAGGAACCTGGAGGCCTGGAAACATTTTCTATCCAGTAACCGTCTCCTCTTCGGGGCCCTGAATTTCCTCTAGATCTCTTGGTTGTGGGAGATGCGGCTTTTCTTATTGGTTAAGCCAGTGTGATTTGGGGTTTCCAGCCAAAAGGGTCCTAACCAGTACAACTTGGCTGCCGTAAAAGAATAATCAAGTACAACATCTCTTGTGAAGTACCCTTGCAGAAAAACAAAAATAGCAAATAAATAAGTGAAATCTGAATCTGATCAATCTTCTAGATCAGAAGATCAGTTTACAGCACATGCAAAGGAAAGAGGAACACATGTACCCAGAATACAGTCAGCAAAATCCAGATGTGGAGAACTCTATAGGACAAACGGGTTCTTCAACAACAAAAAAACTCAAGGAAAAAAATGAGATGTAGGGACATATGGATCAAAAAAGAAGAAACACAAGACATATCAACCAATCACAGCTGTGGATCTTAATTGTTTCCTGATGCAACCTGTTAAAATTTATGGCATTTGTGAGACAATTAGAAAAGTGAACATTGAGTGTATAATTGATAATATTAAGGAATATTAAGTGGTCCAGTGGTTAAGACTCTGTGCTTCCACTGCAGGGGCTGCAGGTTCGATCCCTGGTCAGGGAAGTTCCACATGCCAATGGTGCGGAGGGGAAGAAAGAAAAAAAGTATGTAAATGATATGGTGGTTTATGTTTAAAAAACAAATAGGTCCTTAGCTTTTAGAGAAACATACTGAAATATTTACAGATGAAATAGTATGATGTCTGAGGTTTATTTCAAAATAATGCAGAGATGGGAGAGGAGATACATGGGGTACAGATGGAACAAGATTGGCCTTGAGTTGATAATTGTTGAAGCTGGGTGATGGGTGATGGTGATTCTATCTCCCTTCATATATGTTTAAAATTTTTCATAATAAAAAGTATTTTTTTTACAGGTAGATCCAGGGAATTCCCTGGCAGTCCAGTGGTTAGAACTCTGCGCTTTCACTGTCATGGGCCTGGGTTCAATCCCTGGTTAGGAAAGTAAAATCCTGCAAGCTGCACAGCACAGCCAAAAAATAAAAGAAAATAAAATTAAAAATTTAAATTATAAAGAAAGGTAGATCCAATAAACTAAATTAAATAATAAAAATAAATTAATTTTTTTAATTTTTAAAAATAAAAACTAAAAAAGGTAGATAGAAAAAAAAATCTCCCTCAGAAATACCTTATTTCTCTTGCATTAGCAAATACCACCCACTCTCTACTATATCCTTCACATCAACATATAAACATGTTTATCTCCCATCTTAAAAAAAGAAAGTTCCTTGACTTCACATCTCCAAAGAGATGCCACCCCATTTCTCTGTTCACCTCAAGAGCTATCTCACCCCTGATTTTGCTTCCTCTCTGCCCACATGCCAATCAGCCCCTCCTGTCTGCTCCTGCCCCCACCCGTTCACCACTCCAGGCTGCTCCTGGCAAGGTCCCTGGGGCCTCCAGGTTGCCATGGCCAACAGTCACGCTCTCAGCAGCTGTTGACAGAGGTGGCTGCTCTCTCTCCTCCTCAGAACCCTCACTTGTCCTGCTGTTTGTGACACTACCCTCGCCTGGCCTTCCTCCTCCTTCTGTGGACTTCCTCCATCTCCCTTCCTGCCATCCTCCAAAGGTCCTCTGTCTTAGGCCCTCTTCTCTTCCTCCAATGCACTTTTATCCCCTGTGAGTGTCTCTCCCATTTCCACGGCTTTAACATCCCCCAGCTCCCAGACCTCTCCTCCGAGCTCCCCACTCATGCATCCACCTGCCTCCTTGAATGCCACGAAGACAGTAGAGGACACTGGTTAACAGCATGGCCCCTGGAGCCCAACCACTTGGGATTAGATCCCGGCCCTGAAGCTTCCAAGCAGTGTGATGGTGGGCAATTAATTAACCTCTCTGTTGCTCAATTCTCTCAGCTATTAAAGGAGGGATTAAATAATACATGTACCCTCTCACAGTCATTATGAGGAGTAAATGAGTTAATGGATATAAAGCATTTAGAACAGTGCTTGGCATGTTAAACTCAATAAATGTTAACTATTATGCTATCTCATGGGCATCTCAAACTTAACATGCCTCAAGTGGAACTCTAGATTCTCCCTTACCACTTGTACCCTATAGAGGGGGATATCCATCTAATTCTTCATCCAGGGAATTCCCTGGTGGTCCAGCGGTTAGGACTCTGTGCTTTCACTGCTGAGGGTGCAGGTTCCATCCCTGGTCGGGGAAATAAGATCCCACAAGCCACGCCCTGCAGCCAAAAATAAAAACTAAAACTAAAAATAATTGTTCATCCAATCCTATTATTTCTACTCAAAATATATCTCAAGTCTATCTACCTCTCTCTATCTCCACGGCCACCTCACAGTCAAAAGTTACCATCTTGTCTCAACTAGATAATACAATAGCTTCCTAGCTGATTTTCCTTCCTCTCCTCCACTTCCCCTCTAATCTGTCTCTCCAGCCTTTTCCTGCATAGCCAAATAGTCTTTGTAAAATGGAAATCATGTCTCTCCCTGCTTAAACCCTTACTGGCTCTCATTTCTCTTTAATAAAGACCAGATCCCTTACCAGGCCCCTACATGGACCCACCCCAGCCCATCTCTTATAGGCCTTTTTCCCCTTTGTTTTCTCTGCTCCAGCTTCCTCTGCCTACCTCTCTGTTCTTCTAACAAGGGAAGGTCTTGTGTACTTCAGGGCCTTTGTACATACTATTCCCTCTGCCTAAAACACTTTTCCCCCTGGTGTTTATATGACTGCCTCCTTCTTATCCTCCAAATTTCACCTTACCTGAGACCTTTCTTTACCACCCTACTTAATATCTCCCACCCCAATTATTGAACACAGCACCCTGCCCACTTGAAAGTAGAAATGCTGGGGGGGGGTTTTGGTTTTGGCTTTTTATTGTCCTTGAGGAAGAGGGCCACGTAACTGCCATATCCCTGACTCTAAAATTCATATTTAGCATCCGCGGGTGCCCAGTAAATATTTGCCAAATGAATCATTGGATTGTTGATTTATAAAGAAAGTCCGTGTATATGGCATTGTGGCAATTACCTCAGTTCATAAACTGAGCCATGCAATAACATTATTTCCTTGATGCTCCATTCTGCTGAGGCAGTGGCTGGGCCACAATTCCAGGACATTCAGCAGGGCCAAATTTGCTGGGGATGTGTTGGAGGGGGGAGATGAGGGAGGAGGCTGGGGGAAGGGTGAAGTTGGACAGTATCCAGCCCTCAGGCAACAGTGCTCACTGCTGAGGCACCACCATCTTGTCTCCATGGTCCCTTTGGTCCTGTGGTTTGTACTGTGTCTGCTTTGGGCTCAGAGCTGGGAACAATTTTACAAGCTGCCTATGATCCTGCCTGCCTAGTAAGCCCATGAGCCATTCCTTTCTGGGGACCCTGCCAAGAAGTAAGTGGCAGACCCCTCCCATTCTTGGCCCAAACACTTATCTCTACTGAGGCTTCCTCTTCCCCTCTGGGCTTCAGCTTTTGAAACACAAAAACCAGCTTTTCTACTCTTTGGTCTGCCACATGCATCGCCAGGAGCATTGAACACAGAACCCAGAGCACAGAAAAATAGGAAAATGTAAAAAGGAACAAACTAGAATAACATAGAAATATATTAGATGTTTGGAAAAGATCAAGCTGCCTACTATGTAGGGAAAATACTAGAAGGGCCAAAATGAACAGGTCCAGTGAGAAGGTGGTGATGGAGGGGCGAGATGGGGCTGTGGAGATGGACAGAAGTGGATGGATATCACTGTTTGGGAGATAAAGGTCAACAGAACTAGGTGAGGGATTGGATGGGGGTGGAGGAGGTAAGGAAGGAGGCATCAGAAATGACTCCTGATTCTGCCTTGAGAAATGGGATGGCTTTGTCATTGAACATGGTGTGCCAACTTCTGGAACACCCTCCTCCACTGTAACCCCCTCACCTGGTCGATTCCTACTCATCCTTCAGATCTCCATTCAAGCATCACTTCTGCAGGGCCAGTCATATTCCTCGGTTTTATGCTCTCACTTTCCTTTGCATATTTACTGGGTGTGTGATCACACATCCATTCGTATCTTCCCCAGCAGACTGTCAGATCTGTGAATTGATCTGGGCTCACCCCTGCATCCCCTGTGCCCGGCACATAGCGCTCAGTAAATGAAGGCTCCAAAATGCAGGCAGAGGGGGCTGGTGTGCAACCTGCAGGCTGCTGTTTCTCAAGGGGAGTGAAGGCTGCTGGGTTTCAAAATACACAGACTCGGGCTTCCCTGGTGGCGCAGTGGTTGAGAGTCTGCCTGTCGATGCAGGGGACACGGGTTCGTGCCCCGGTCCGGGAAGATCCCACATGCCGCAGAGTGGCTAGGCCCGTGAGCCATGGCCTCTGAGCCTGCGCATCCGCAGCCTGTGTTCTGCAACGGGAGAGGCCACGACGGTGAGAGGCCCGCGTACCGCAAAAAAAAAAATAAAATAAAATAAAAAAAAGTTAGCAGGGCCTGTCGGGGGTTCTGGGGCAGAGGAGCAAGTAGGTGAAAGCAGGAATTGGAGGATCTGTGGGTCTGGTGGGGAGCTTGGAGGGGAGGAGGTACAGGTAAGGCCTGGAGGTGGCAGAAATGGTCCCCAGAGGCGTTCTGGACACCGGGGCTAGAGGATGATCACGCGCAGTCTCTGTCTTCTACAGGGGGTCCCCATGAGCCTCCCCAACCTGCTCCGAAGAAAGTAAATACTCCACACCACCCACTGTTGTGTGGCTCGTTAGTCTGTTGTTTTGTTCACTGGCTGTGTCTAGAAAGGTGCCTGTGTCTAGAAAGGCATGAGGCCCCAAGAAAATCTGTTGATTGTTGAGTGAAAGAAGGCAGGAGCAAATGTTCTCAAAGTGTTCCCTGAGTCGGGGGAGGCACAGGGGATTACCACCGCTCCCACGCAGAACAGGCTGCTGTGCTGATTAAACAAGATAATGCATACGAAAGTCTTGGCAGTTTAATAAACTCAGGTTCAAAATCTGGTAAGAGAGAAGTTGGGTTGGGGGTGGGGTGCTATGGGAGGATGCTGGATGGGAGTCACTTGAGGGGGGCCACGGGGACAGCCCCAAGGGAAACCTCGAGGGGTCTTCCAGGAGCCCCGGTGACACCCGCCTGACCGACACCCCTGCCCCACCTGGCGGCGGGCAGGAATTTGCCCTGATGACCTCCCCAGGCGCCCTCCTGTCACCATGGTGACCAATCGCAGAAACAAGCAGCCTGATTGTCCCTGCTCAGCGGGGCAGGTGAAACCCTGGCCACGTGACCGATACTGAGCCAGGTGCGGTTAAGGGACACCCGCCACCTCCCTATCTTAACCCATTCAACGCCGCCGCCACCAGGGTGCAGTGTTCCTGCGGCCGCAGGCCACACCCCCTTGGCTGTCAGTCCCCAGCCAGAAGGGCGGTGACGAAATACTCGGAGCACTGCACTAGGAGTCACACAGCCGGGCAAGGACTTCGGGTTGCGCCACACGGGGGCTGCATGATTGGAGCTGGGTGACTTCACCTCCCAAATCTCCATTTTCTCAGCAGTGAAATAAGGATGCTAACACCTTCCCAGTTTGGACGGCTGGGAACAGAGATGCGGAAGTGGAGAGTCGATCACCGAGGTCGAGCGTCTTCATTCTGTGCCCCGTTTCTCCCCCTACATCAACCTCAGCATATCAGGGGCTTGACACCCCCCAAGAAGGAGACCCTCACCAACCACCAGCGAGGCCACTGGCCTGTTCCTGACAAGATGGGAGGGGTGGACGGCCCTAAGGTTTACCCCTGCCCAACACCCCATCACCAGAGTCCTTCCAAGGTAACAACAACCCCTCTCCTGGTCCCACTGCTTATTCTGGAGTGTTAAGTGAAAACCTCAAGCCAACTGGTTTTTCTGCTTGCCAGCCAGCCAGGTCCTGACCGGCCACGTGACACAGCTGGGGCCCAGGACTCAGAAACGTCTCAAGACTGCTTCTGCCCCTAGACCCAGGACTCTGACTGGGGGCAGATGGTCAAGGGTTGTGGGCCGGGCTCAGGTTACCCAGTTAGACAGTAGGCTGGGGTGGGGATGGGGGACCACCTGAAACCACCTTTGAAATGCTACTCTTCTGAATCACCACCATGACATCAACCCTCTTCCCCTTTATCCACCAGTTCTAGAAAAACTTCCTACCTGATCTCCTTCAAGGACCCCTCCCAGGCCTTGGACCAACCCCCCTCCAGAGCTCAGATGTTCTCATCATGCCCCTATTGACTATGCTGGCAACAAATGATCCCACCACCTGGTGTGTTTAGAGTCCCCAGCGATCTCAAAGTCCTCCTCAGATTAGAACAAAACACCTGCCCATCACCAGGCTGGCTCAAGATGGGGGCCACTTCATTAGGCAAGGCATTTATGAGGCCATGGAGTTAGGATGCATCCTACTGTACTGACTCCATCAGGCTTGTCCTAAGGAGGTGGGGGAGAAGCCAGTGGATCCCTGGCTAGCCCAGGTGCCATGTCCTGGAGGGGGCACTGACCCAGCTACCAGCTGAGCCTACACCTAAGCCTCAGCTAGTGCTTGAATCTCTCCATAATCATTCAGTAAAATTACTATTGCACTTTGCGCCAGATGAACAAAACATGACCCAGGTCCTTCAGGAGCCCCCAGCCTATGGTGGACACATAGGAGTCCAGACTCTGACAAATGTTTTGAGAACGTGAGGTGGAAGAGATTAGTTTCAACTGGGAAAAGCTGGGAAGGCTTGAGGAAGAGGTGGCAGTTATCCTGGACCTTAAAAGACATGGAGGACTTGGGCAACTGGCTATCTGGAAAGTGGACACAGCATCCCAGTGGGAAGTGGTGTGGGAAAGGACCTGAAGGGAGGTGTGCAGTATAGTCCTTGGGGGTGCCTGGCACTGCGCAGCTTGTGGGATCTTAGTTCCCCGACCAGGGATTGAACTCGAGCCCTCAGCAGTGAGAGGACGGAGTCCTAACCACTGGATCACCAGGAAATTCCCCCTGACCGTTTCTGAGCAGAAGAATGCTGTAGAAAGAGCAGCTACTCTTGCAGCTGCTGAAGGCTGGACTGCTGTGGAAGCCAGCTGAGACCTGAGACAATGTCGCCACTGCCACCACTACCCCAGACTGGTCAGAGAAGATGGCAGCCAGTCAGTGCTCCAAAAGGAGGCGACTTCCCTGCACGATGTGCTGAGGGGGGTGGGAAATAAAGGTCTTATTTATTTCTCTGCTGGTAAATGGGGGGCGGGGTGAGCAGATCTGAACCATTTCAGCTCAGTGCAGCAAATGCCCCCTTTAGTACAAACACCTGGCCTCCCACCTTGACTCGCAGACCAGAGGTTACGTTATACCGCTTGTAAAAGTTATTTGCCTCAGTTTCCTCATCAGTAAAGGGCGGGAGCGGGGGTCGAAGGGCGGGTTGGAAATGACCTCTAGAGTCTTTCCTAGCTCTTTCTAGAGTAGACTTCAGGATTAGTAAGAGGTGCTCCATCCAGCCTGCCTGGGCCCCCAGCTATAGAGCACGGCGCCTCCAAGCTTACGCCTCGACGACAGGAGCCACTCATGGCGCCCCTCGCCTGCGACCGCCAGCGGCACAGAAAATACAGCATCCGGAGCAGGCCAGGTGCGGGGTCCGCAGCGGGCCCAGGCAGCGCCTCCTCGGCTTGGCAAGGATCTGCCCCGCGGCGAGGGTTCAAGCCCCAAACCCAGCACGTCACGAGCTGCGGGAACGTGATTCCCAAAACTCAGGCTCCGACTCCCCGCAAGAATTCTGCGCGGGGAGGGGCCGGGCGGAGCTTAGCAGGGCGGGGCCAGGGTATTGGTTGGCTCCGCCCAGGGCGTGGCCAGGTACGGTGCTCTCGCCTGTGGGCGTGGTGCCCACAGGGTTTCGTAGTGACGCAAGGGGCGGAGCCTGGGGGGGGACAGTTTTCCGGGATTACGTAAGGAAACGTGAGCGAAGGAGGGGCGCTCCGCGATAGGGGGCGGGGAGAAGGCGGAGCTCCAGTCGGAATTGGGCGGGGCTCCGAGCGAGGCGGAGCCGGGGGACACCACGAGGTGCGCGCCGGGAAGGAGATCCGGGAGATGCTCCGCTGGGCCAGTGCCTGGAGGCTCCCCCATAGGGGCCTCGGCCCCTCCAGTCCCAGCTTCTCCAGAGTGCCTGTCGCACCCAGCAGCAGCCAAGGCGGCACCGAGCCGAGGTCAGTCAAGGGTGTCAGGTGCAAGTTCGTCCTTCGCCCCTCCCCCTCCAGTCCAACCCAGATGGCTCCACTTCCTCCGCTTGGGCCCGCCCTCTGCCAGGCCGCTTCGCCAGCCGGCTCAGGCCCTTCCCCTACCCTTGCTCCTCCCGCCAGGCCGGTGCCGCTTTCCTACAGACTTCTGGACGGGGAGGCAACCCGCCCGCCCCTCGTCTTTCTGCATGGGCTCTTCGGCTGCAAAACCAACTTCAACTCCATCTCCAAGGCCCTGGCCCAGCAGACAGGCCGGAGGGTGAGCTTCCGGGACAGGTGGGGACCCGAGGGAGGTGGGGCCTTGGTGGGCGGGGCCCTAGAGGAGGCCGAGGTGTGGCCAGCTTCTCTGTCCTCAGCGCTGCGAGTGGCAGGTCCTTCTCGGCAGAAATTAAAGAAGAGATTGACCTTCTAAGGCTGGAGGCCCCAGGGCAGACCCAGGCCCTAGATGAACCCCATTTATTCCCTCGTGCTTTCACCCATCCAGTCCTTCATTCGTGTTACAGGTCTAAGTGCTGCACCCTAACCTAGGCTCTGCTGTCAGATGCCTAAGCACCAATACCCTACCCCCTAAGGGGGCCAG
Source organism: Lagenorhynchus albirostris (assembly GCF_949774975.1). Classification (NCBI taxonomy): domain Eukaryota; kingdom Metazoa; phylum Chordata; class Mammalia; order Artiodactyla; family Delphinidae; genus Lagenorhynchus; species Lagenorhynchus albirostris. The sequence goes on from NC_083109.1 coordinate 78,570,996, forward strand.
ACCCTGCTTGTTCACCAGGGATGACAGGGGGCGTTCCACCTCGTACAGCAGCCCGTCCTGCTGTGCTCCAGCTGTTGCCAATTCTTGGTGTCTGCTTTCTCCGGAGTTGCCGCCCAGCTAGGCCATACCTCCAGAGACGCGGTCACACTCCTGGGGCCTTCTGGCACAGTGGCTCCAGGTTCGTCATCTGGGCCTCCAAGGTCTGAGAACTGGGCCTTCTCACCTTTCGGGCCCTTCTTCCCCTTCTGGATCTCCCCACCACCCCAGGCTCTCCACCTCCCTCAGCCTGCAGATCTGCCAGGCTTTTGGCTATGCCCTGAATGTGGATGCCAGAGCTGCCCGCCTCGCCCACTCTCCAGGTGCTGACAGTGGATGCTCGGAACCATGGTGACAGCCCCCACAGCCCAGACATGAGCTACGAGGCCATGAGCCAGGATCTGCAGGATCTCCTGCCCCAGCTGGGCCTGGTGCCCTGCGTCCTCATTGGCCACAGCATGGGAGGCAGGACAGCCATGCTGCTCGCACTTCAGAGGGTGAGCCGTCTCTATCCAGGGCTTCTTCCCATCCACTGTAGACCCTGCGTGCCCAGCAGGCAACCTGGAACTCCAGTGAGCCTTGGATGGCCAAGTTCAGGATCCAGGAACTAGGCCTGAGACCTGCTATGCCTGCCCTAAGGTCCCCAGTCTGATTCTCTCCCACAGCCAGAGCTGGTGGAGCGCTTGATTGCCGTGGACATCAGCCCAGTGGAGAGCCCGTCCAGCTTGAACTTTCCAAACTACGTGGCAGCCATGAGGGCCATAGACATCCCGGATGAGGTGTCCCTCTCTGGTGCCCGAAAACTGGTGGATGAGAAGCTCAGCTGTGTTATCCAGGTAATACACCCAAGCCCCTGTATGGTGTTGTGGGCAAAGGAAGAGTGGCGGCCCCAGGCCTCACAAGGAGTCCCTCCCACCCGCAACTGCTGGACCCCCACAGAGCATAAGTATGCGGCAGTTCCTGCTCACCAACCTGGTGGAGGTGGACGGGCGCTTTATGTGGAGGGTGAACTTGGATGCCTTGGCCCAGCACTTGGACAAGATCTTGAACTTCCCACCACGACGAGAAACCTATTCTGGGCCATCCCTCTTCCTCCTGGGTGGAAACTCTCAATTCGTGCTGTAAGCCAGGCTGGGTGGTGGGAGGGGCATACCTGACTTATCCAGCCCCCAGCCTGGGGAGGGCTGGGGTGTGGGCAGGGGGTGCCTGAAAACCCAGAAACACCACTAGGCAGGTGGACTCACGTGGCTCCCCATCCCTCCCCACTTGGCCTCCACTTCTCTCCTCTCTCCATCTTCCTACTTTCACTCCCTCTCGGTGGCCTTCTCTCCGGCGGACAGTCCCAGCCACCACCCTGAGATTAGACGGCTCTTCCCTCGGGCCCAGATGCAGACCGTGCCTAACGCTAGCCACTGGGTCCACAGCGACTGCCCGCAGGACTTCATGGCTGCAGTCCGAGACTTCCTGGCCTAAGAAAGGCCAGAAGGGGACACAAAACCCCAGGCTTCAAGGCCCTGCGGGCTGCTCCTTGTTTCTGCACAGAAGGACTCAGGTGGGCACTGAGAGGGCACAAGGATGCGTCGGGGGTGTGTCAGACCTTAAACTTTAATGAATAAAGTTACTCTTCCCAAGGTCTTGGGCTGAGCTCTCTCACCGCCAACGTCCCCACCAACGCAGGGGGAATCTGACCCAGGGGGTCCTGGCAGTTCCAGGGTCCATGGGGGCTCCCAGAGCGCCCCTGGACTCTCTCTGCAGCTGACTCTCGACCTGCTGCCTCACCATCCACTGCATGTCATCCTGGGGGCAGGAGAGCAGGTTCAGGGGCCAGGCTTGTGCCCGTCTGGCCCAGCCCCCTGGGCCCGGCCGGCAGGTCCACCCTACCTCCCAGGCCTCCACCTCCTGCTTCAGTCTCAGCTTCTCCTCCAGAACTTCCAGCAGCTGGGCCTCCACAGCTCGCAACTTGGCTTTGAATATGTCCAGCTCAGCCTCCACTGCCCGTTTCCTGAGGGGGCAGAGAGAGCAGCCTGGGCGTCAGAGCCTGCAGATCTGGTTCTGGGCCCTGGGGGTGGACAAGTATGGCCACAGCCCCCGCCTTGTGACAGAGTGGGTATTTGTGTGGCTTTTCTTCCAGGAATGCCTGATGTCCCCCCTTCCCCTCCTGGCAGGACAGAGCCTGAGGGTGAGCCAGCCACCACCCTCCCATCCCCCACAAGCAGCTTCCTCTCACTTGGCAATGGCTTCATCCCGCTCCCGGAGGACCTGGTCCAGCGAGGGCTCTGTCTGGGTGTCCCCCAGCGCTCCAGCCACTTGGGATTCTGGGCTCTGTGGTAGGGTGACAGAGGAGGCAGTAGTGGTTTGTGGCTTGCCTGGATGAGGTGCCCCACTTGGCTTTTCCGCCCTGGCCTTGGCCCTGAGGCTGATGTCAGGAGGGTAAGGGTCTGAGACGTTCTGTACCTGCCCCCCAGTGCCCCGGTCTCGTGGGCAGGGGACTGCATCATGCTGAGGGGTTAGTAGGTGTGGCCCCTTCCCACCTAAAGGAAAGCAGAGGGGGCAGGGTGTTTGGACCGCCCCCCTCCACCCCATAAGAGGAAAGGAATTCTCACCTGATCCCCAGGAAAGAGACAAGGTGGCTTCAGAAGGACACTTACCCCTCGAGGGCCCCAGACTGAGAGGGTGGCCTGGTGACTGGGACTCTTGTCAGCAGGGTGGGGCAGGCGGAGGACGTGGCCCTTTGCCCTCCCTTCCTGTCAAGGCACTCCCTGTGAGGCTCCGCCCCGGGTAGGCTGACCATGCCCCTGCCTCCACTCCCGGATCCTGGAACCCTCCAGCCAGACCCAGAGTTTCTTCACCCATTCCTTGTCCAGGCATGCGTGCCCCTCACCTCAAGGGGGCGCACTACTCACATCAGGAGATAAGAAAGGAGTGAGAGCCGGATGACGTCAACGCTGAGAGACAGGTGCCCCAGTCCCCCATGCTGAGGAGTTGGCATCTTGGAAGCTTGAGTGGCATCACCACACATACAACCATAACCTTAGCTCAGCAGAAAACAGAAGGGCAAAAGTTTAACCGTTCCTGGCAAATGCCTCCTAACACATTGAACCGTCCATCCCCCCTAGCAATATCCTCCAGTATTCCCACAATAGTGTTCATTATTCCTCCAGTATTCCCAACATTCTGATCCTGGAGTGTGGGTGGAGGTGCTGTGCTCTGAGGGGGGACGGGCAGGGGAAGTCTCAGAATCTCAGTATCCCACACCCCCCCTCGATGTGACCATTGAGAGCACAAGTAACCTCAAACGTGTAAGAGGGCCTCCCCATTGAGAGGCCTTTGCAGCAAGGTTCCATCTTGGGGATTAGACCCTCAACCCCACTCTAAATAGTACATACTTCCTCCAAGACCCCCCAGGAAGCTCCCTGCAGACATGACTCCTGGTTTGTCTGGGTCCCACTCAACCAGGTGCACCTCTAACAGCCAGACTCCAGTTTCTTTGGTTGAACCCAGGTGAAGAGGTGGAATTGAGCTGTACCCCCAAAAACCCCTTTTGTGGAGGAGATTCATTCATTGTGTTTCTGGAGGCTGCTGTATGTCATGATCCAGACAGGACCTCTGCTCTCGGATCTCTGGGGCTAGCAGGGATGAAGCACAGATATAATCAGAAAAGGGTGTCAGGGAGTCCAGGGACAGTGGGAGCACAAAGACCCCTCACATCCAGTCACGGGGGTTCCACAGGAGCTTGTCCAATAATGAATCCCGCAGGCCAGCAGGAGTCAGCCAGAAAGGTCTAACACTCATGCCAGGCATTTCTTTTATCTTAACTTTTTACTTTGAAGCAATTTCAAACTGCTCTTCAATGTCAATATATATATATATATATATATATATATATATATCCTTTTAGGGTTAAAAAAACTAATATGGTATCAAACATCGCACCCAGTTGTCACATCTCTCTGGTCTCCCTCAATTTAGAACAATTTGCAGCCTTTCTTTGAATTTTGACCTTGACATGTTTGAAAATCACAGGGAACTTATTTTGTAGACTGTCCTTCAATTTGGGTTTGTCCATTTCTTTCTCACAATTAGACCACTGTTACATATTTTGGGCAGAAATATCACAAAAACGATGCTGTGCTTTTTTTTTTTTTTTTTTTTTTTTTTTGGCCATGCTGCACAGCTTGCGGGATCTTAGTTCCCTGACCAGGGATTGAACCCAGGCCATGGCAGTGAAAGCGCTGAGTCCTAATCACTGGACCGCCAGGGAACTCCTGATGCTGTGTTCTTGTATTCAGTATCATTTGGAACCATGACGCCTGGTGCTGGTAATGTTGATCACTTGATCATAATTAGTAGGTATTGGGGAAGGGAGGTACTTTAAGACTATGAAACACCCTTTTCTTCATCCCACTTTCACCCATAGGTTTCAGCATCCATTGATATTTCTTGCCTGAATTAATTATTAATACAATGGTTTGCAAATGGTGATTTTCCAATTTTATCATTTCTTCTACATTTATTAGTCGGCCTTCTATTATAAAAAACTTTTTCTTCACCCCCATTTATTTATTCATTTACTTATTTATCAGATGAACTTGTGATTTCCTATTTTATTCCATAGGTTATAATCCATTCCTATCATTTATTTTGATGCTTAAATTGTCCCAGGATTGGTCAACGGGTGCCCCTTGCTGACCTCTTGTCATTTTGATGTGTTGCATCATTCTTTGGACACGTCCATTCTTTTCTGGCTCAATAAGATATTCCAGGTTCATCTTGTTTTTCCCTGCCCCAGCCCTAGAATTAGCCATTTCAACAAGAATACCTGTTTCTTTTTGCTGGAGAATAATATTTAGAAACCGAGATCTGGGTGTTAGTTGTGCTCAATGCAATTAGGGTAACCTCTACTGCCAGGCCTGCTCAGTAGACACATGTTTATATACACACATAAACATACACATTTATACCTATGTTTATTCCTTTATCTGTGTGATGGTTAATTTTATATGTCAACCTTACTGAGCTACTGGATGCCCAGATACCTGGTTAAATATTACCTCTGGGTGTGTCTGTGAGGGTGTTTCCAGAAGAGGTTAGCATTTGACTTGGTGGCCTGGGTAAAGCAGGTGGCCCTCCCTGATGTGGGCGGGTATGATCCAATTCATTGAGGGCCTGAATAGAACAAAAAGGCAGAGCGAGGTTGAATTCTCTCTTTCAGACTGTTGAGCTAGACTTGGTCTTCTCCTGCCCTTGAACTTGCACCATTACAGCTCCCTGGTTCTCAGGCCTTCTGTCTGAGTCTGGAACTCCACCACCCTGCTTTCCAAGTCTCCAGCTTGCAGACAGCAGATTGTGAGACTTCTCAGCCTCCATAATTGCGTGAGTCAATCCCTCATAATAAGTCTCTTTCTCTATATTTATCCTATTGGTTCTGGTTCTCCGAAAACCCAAACTAATACAATTTCCATATATTGAAAAATAGTTTCCATTCAGACCTTAAATTCCAATGGCACAGGGTTCATCCTAGCTTTCCCCCTTTCCAGATTTTTACTGCCTTTTCCCCAATTGTCTTCAATATATTTTATAATTTGTTCAGTCTCCCTGTAGGTAGCTAATCCTCTGAGACAACAGGCTGCCCCTGACTTAGATGCCCTCCTTACATGGGGGTGGGTCTGGCAGGGCTGCCTTCCCATCCCACACCAGTGCCATCTGCATGCATGGTCCTGGCTGCCACTGGGCTATCAAACATTTCTAAGACTTTTATATTCGTTCATTCTACAGATATTTATTGAGCACCTACTATGCTTCAGGCATGTTTCCAAGTGACAGACATAAAACAAGATGACAGACAAAGTTCCCTGACCACCGGAGCTCACATTCTAGGGAAGGGAGATAGACAATAAACAATAAATAAATGAGTATACCAGATGGTAAGAAGTGCTGTGAAGAAAAAGAAAGCAGGGCAAGAGAATGATAAAAGACTAGGAGATTGCTATTTTATATAATTCTGTACTATCCTAGGGAGATCACAAATATTAACCTACCACTGAGATGAAAGATAACCGTTCTCATGACTTGGAATAATTTTTCCAGCAACAGCATCATTCATGGATTCAAAAAGCTCTGGGTTCCCCTGATGGTTCAGTGATTAAGATTCCACACTTCCACCTCAGGGGGCACGGGTTCAATCCCTGGTCGGGGAAGTTGCACATGCCATGCAGTGCAGCCAAAAAAAAAAAAAGAGTTCTGTATTTCCAAGCACAAGTGAAGATGACACATTCGAGAAAACTGTATTAGGGAACTCAAAGGAGGTGCTAGGGATGACACATGACATGACAATGAGAAGCAGAAATACAAGTGAAGGGTTTGAATGAACTTTCACAAACCGTGAGCGTGGAAAAGAATTGTTTTGAAATAAAGTTATTTGTAAATATATGTGATTTAAAGTATTTCCATTTTAAATGTTTTCACTAAATATTACTAGGGAGCCGCTTATTTCATTTGTACCCCTAAATGTTTTAATTAGACTATTGAGCCAAATTTCTTTCTTAAAAATCTTCTCATTGGGAAAAGGAGGGCAATGTATTCAGGCATATAGTCAATTCCATCACAAATACCTTAAATATCACACACTGAGCAGTGAGACTCATTCCCCAGCTGCCTACTGCCCGTATCTCCCTCCTCTGCTGCACCCCCAGGATGGCTGAGCCCAGGCCTCAAGACTGAGCCAGAAGATGGTGGGCTGGGGTTAGGGAGTCTGGAAGGGGGAAGGAGAGCTGCCTGCTGGGCAGGGCTGGACTTTGTGGTCAAAACAGCTTGGATTTGCAGGGCTAGGTGGCTTACAAACCATGTCACCCAACCTTCAGTACCTGGTTTGTGTTTACCTCTCTGAGCCTCATCGTCCTCATCTGTGAAATGGAACTAAAGGAGGACCTTCCTGATAGGGTCACAGTAAGAGTGACCCTTACACAATGGCCAGCACTTTGTACAATAATGGGCCAGGGCCAGACTTCCCAGGGGAGGAGAAAGAGGGAGTAAATCTGCCAGAAAGCAGCAGAAAAGCCACAACTGGAGAACATCAACAACACACACGCACGCACGCACGCACGCACACACGCACACGGACACGCACTCTCCCCAGCCTCGGAGCCTGGGTTGGCTGGCCCTTCCTGCTCTGAGCCCCTCACAACTCTGCCCCGGGGACAGAATTCCTGAATTCTACACAAGCTGCCTCCCCTTCCGCCTCCAGACCCCGAAAGCCCATATACTTCCACATCATTGTCTTGTCACTGTCAGGGTGTCTCTCACACCAGCCCGGGAGTTTCTGGAGGACAGGTAGTGACTGTCATCATCCCCACCTGGGCACACAGGTGCTCAGCCGTGAGGGCGTGGGCAAGGCAACACCGGCCTTGCCCAGCAGGTGGCAGCAGTTCCCAATATTAGGGATCCCCACTCCCACCCTCCCAGCTGTTGGGATGGAAACTCCAAACTGTGCTGGGCCGAGGATGCTCCCAGACGCCCAGCCTTTCCTTCAGTGCTCCTTTATAGGAACACGCCTCATTCAAGCATCCAAGTGTTTACAGCTCAGTCTGCAAACACACTTTCTGTGCCAGCCCTGGGGAATCGACAAGAACATGACCCCGTTCCTTCCCTTTATGTGTCCCCATCTAATGAGGGGACAGACACTTAACACACACTATATGCACACGGGATGATAGTGCTATAGTCGGGATAAATACAGGACTTTGTGGGACCACGCAGAAGGAGTCCAAAGCTCATTCTTGGGTGGTCAGAGACAAATTCTTGGAGGAGGTGATGGCTAGCGGGGAAGGACTAGAAGTCATTGGCCAGCTGCATGGGGAGGAGGAGAAAAGAGGGAGGAGAGGGCCCCAGGCATGTGCAGGTCAGGCATTAAGGCTGCTCACAGGGTGGGAGGGAAGGTGGCCTCCAAGAAGAGAGGCAGGGCCAGACCACAAAGGACCTGGAAAGCTATATTGTGGTACCAGCATTTCCCCGCTCCTCAAGGAAAAAAGGAAACCTGAACAAGTAGAGGGGTGCAGAATGCCAGTGTTGGGGCACAGTGATGCCCCTTTAACGAGAGTGGGGAGAGGGCTCTACAGAACATTGCTCTGGACTGAATCTCCATCAATTAACCACATTAAAGAATGGGAGTGATGTGTGTGGTGGGGACTGCCTGGTTCCCACAGGGACGAAGCCCTGCTCTCTCACTGTCCATGTCCTTGTTCACAGCTTTGCCCCAGAATGCCCTTCCCCCATTCTCCACCTGGTCACCTCCTACTCATCCTTTAAGCCCCAAGTCAAATGCCCCACCTCTGCCAAGTGGTCCCTGATCCCAGGGAGGTGGCTGCTCGGGTGCTCATTGGCACCTTGTGCAGCAGCTTCTACTTTGGCTCCTGCCATGGTTCTGGGTCCTCTGTCTCTGGCCATCCTTCACCTGTCAGTTTCATCTTCAGCCCTTCACCTTCTTCCATAGACACAGACACACACCCACAGACACACACATATGCACACACTTCCCTAGACTGTGGCCCACAACTTCCATTTCCACCCCAAACCAGGCTCCTGCTGCCTTCCAAGTCTCCAGCCTGTGTGCCACACTAACTCCTCATTGACTGTCTGCCTGTCTCCTCTGGATGTCAGGGCAGAAACCTTAAATAGTACACATCCTGGTCGAACCGCTCTCCCAGGTGCCAGTTCTGTGCTTATCGGCACGTGGTCAGTCACAGGGCCTGTGGCTTCTAGTTCATAATATCTGTCACTGTTTGGTTTTGTTTTAAATAAATTTATTTATTTGTTGTTTTTTCTTTGGCTGCGTTGGGTCTTCGTTGCTGCGCATGGGCTTTCCTTTTAGTTGCAACGAGCGGGGGCTACTCTTTGTTGCGGTGCGCAGGCCTCTCATTGCGGTGGCTTCTCTTGTTGCGGAGCACGGGCTCTAGGCGCGCAGGCTTCAGTAGTTGTGGCACGTGGGCTCAGTAGTTGTGGCTCGTGGTCTCTAGAGCGCAGTCTCAGTAGTTGTGGTACACAGGCTTAGTTGCTCCACGGCATGTGGGATCTTCCCGGACCAGGGCTCGAACCCGCATCCCCTGCATTGGCAGGCGGATTCTTAACCACTGCCACCAGGGAAGCCTCTGTCACTGTTTTAATGTTTTACAACAAACATATTCTTTTCATAATTGAAATAAAGTCGTATTAAATCTCTCTCTCTCTCTCTCTCTCTCTCTCTCTTTTTTTCTTGGCCACATGGCTTGTGGGATCTGCGTTCCCTGACCAGGGATCGAACCCGTGCCCCCTGCAGTGGAAGCACGGAGTCCTAACTATAGCTACTGGACTGCCAGAGAATTCCCTTAAATAAATCTGTTGAATGCCTTTGACCCTTCTCTCCAGCCGATGGGTCCTGCTCTTGTTCACACAGTCCCAGTCTCTCTCCTGGACAACGCAGCAGCCTTCCAGCTGGCCTCCATGCTGCTATAGATGAGCCTCTTCCCTTGCTTTAAGACCATCTATGGTGGCCTTTTCCAGCCTGGGCCTCTCCCACAAATTCCAGATTCCTATGGGCAGTGGCCTACTTGCCCTCCCTGGTGGGACGTCTAATGGGCCACTCAAACCTAAGGGTCCAAACCCCGAATCCTATTACCACCTGCCACCCACCTGCCACCTGCTCCTTCTCTAGTTTTTCCTCCATCTTTGCAAATGGCAACACCATCTTTCCATGTATTCAGGGCAAAAAACTTGACTCCAGGCATCCTTGATGCCTCTCTTTCTCTCAGTTGGCTCTACCTTTAAAATGTATCCAGGGGAGCTCCCTGGTGGTCCAGTAGTTAGGGCTCGGCACTTTTACTGCTGTGGCCCAGGTTCAATCCCTGGTTGGGGAACTAAGATCCTGCAAGCCACGTGGCACGGCCAAAAAATAAAATAAAATAAAATAAATAAAAATAAAATGTATCCAGGATGTGACCACTTCTCATCACCACCATTGTATCACCTTTGGCCCAGCTGCCTGCGTGATCACAACAACTTCCTAAATACGTCCCTGCTTCCTCCCGTGTCCCCTTCCGTCTGTTCTCCACTCAGCAATCAGAGCAATCCTGCTGAAGCCCAAGATGGATCAGGTACCTTCTCTCTTCAAAACCCTCTGGGGGCTCCCATCACCCTCAGAATCAAAGCCAAGGGACACACAGTCAATTCCAACGCCCCTCCCTCGAGTCCTCTGACTTCACCTCCTTGGAGCTCTTCTTCACCCACCACACTCCAGGCATCCTCACCTCCTTGCTGTCTCTCCGATATGCTAGGCACACTCCCTGCTCCTGGTCATTGCACCTGATGTTTCCTCTGCCCAGAATGCTCCTCCCCCAGAGACCTACATGCCTCACTCCCTCACCTCCTTTATTTATTTATTTAGAAAAAAAGGTTTTTTAAATTTATTTTATTTTTGGCTGCGTTGGGTCTTCATTGCTGTGCGCGGGCTTTCTCTAGTTGCGGCGAGTGGCGGTTACTCTTCATTGCCATGCGCGGGCTTCTCATTGCGGTGGCTTCTCTTGTTGCGGAGCACAGGCTCCAGGCGCGCGGGCTTCAGTAGTTGTGGCATGCGGGCTCTAGAGCGCAGGCTCAGTAGTTGTGGTGCATGGGCTTAGTTGCTCCGTGGCATGTGGGATCTTCCTGGGCCAGGGCTCGAACCCATGTCCCCTGCATTGGCAGGTGGATTCTTAACCACTGCACCACCAGGGAAGCCCCCCTCACCTCCTTTATTATTATTATTATTATTTTTTGCGGTACGCGAGCCTGTCACTGCTGTGGCCTCTCCCGTTGCAGAGCACAGGCTCCGGACGCGCAGGCTCAGCGGCCATGGCTCACGGGCCCAGCCGCTCCGCGGCATGTGGGATCTTCCCGGACCGGGGCATGAACCCGTGTCCCCTGCATCGGCAGGCGGACTCTCAACCACTGCGCCACCAGGGAAGCCCAGCAAGGCCCTCCTTGACCACCTGATTTAAAGCTGGAATCCTGCCTCAAACCCGGCACCTTACTCCTTCTGTCCTGCTTTATCTTCTTCATAATATATTATCACCGTCATGTATGTTATTTTCTTGTTTGTCATCTCTCTCCTCTACTAGAACCCATGGAGGGCAAGGACTTTGGTTTTCTGCCATGTCCCTAACGTCTAGAATAGTCAGCACGTAGTATATGCTTTTTGATTAAGGGAATGAAAGTCGAACCCTTGATTGCCTCCACCCTTGTCTTCACAATGAAGTTTAACGTTCAAGGTCTCCCTCACTGGCCTCATCTCCCACCCACGCTCATCCCCATACCTGAGCACTGCAGCAGGCGCCTGAGGTTCTCCAGTTGCTCTCCACCCTCACCCCAGCGTCTGGGCACACTCCTTCTGTCTAGAATGCCTGCACCACTGCCTGCTGCAATGCCACTCCTTCAATATCCAGCTTGAATGTCACCGGCTCTGGGAAGCCACCCTGAATCCTTCACGTATTGAAACCATGTCTGTCTCTCCCACCACTCTAGGAGCACCTTAAGTGCAGAACAGTATCCCCAGAAGGTGCATTCCCAGGTAATGTTTGATGAATGAATGAATGAATGAGAGTAAGACCTGTATCAGAAAGGCAGTTTAAGTTGAAGGGCACACATTCATTCTCTATTCATTTTTCACGCTACCATTTAATATTCATCTCAATAAGTGATGCTTGGCATGACACCAGGATTCTCTAAGGGCAGCAGCTGTGTCTCCCCTTCCTGCCCTCTCCCCACCGGGCCAGACACTGGGCTCTGGGGCTGCACCCATGACTCACCCCACTGAGTCACCCTGCACAGAGGAAAGTGCTCTGAACCAGGAATCAGCAGCTTCCCTGCCACCTGTTCCCTGTAACCCTGGGCAAGTCCCTCTAGCAGATGAGTTCTGGTCTCACATCTGTCAAATGGGGCACCACCAACACTTGCTCCGTGGGACACTCAAGGTTGAGGTCTGGACAAGTGGAAGGGGTGTGGCTGCCTCTCATGCTAGGTTACGTCTGAGCTAGTCTTGGACCAGACTTTCCTGGGAAGGAGGGATGGCTGGAACAGTGTCTCCAGCCTGTCTGCCAGCCAGCTAACCTGTGCCCACAGTCTCGGAGAACTGCTGGGCCTGGACATACTGATCAGCAGGGGGCTGGCCCAGCTCCAGAGCAACACCTTGGCAGCCCTGGGGAAGGGAAGGGGGAGTGCTTGGCTTGAGGTCAGAGCATCTGGGCCAGGGCACAGAGGGGGCAGCTGGGTGTGTGTGTGTGTGGCTGCCGCTCAACAAGATGCTGGCAGGGACCAGAAAAGAAGCATCTGCTACTGACTAGCCCCCAGCCACCACCCCTCCACAGTATTGAGAAGACCTTCCCATTAGTCCAGAGGAGCTCGGCCCCTGCTTAGCTACTCCCAGCTTCTAGCTAGGAAGTAGGATCTCAGGCCCGGGGCTGGGATGCAGGACTGGGAATACAGGGAAAGGGGAAAGAGATGGGGCTATAACTTAGATCACCTTCCCTCAAAATAGAGGGGTGCCTGCATCTTGCTGAGAGTGGAAACTAAAGGAAAAGTGGTGGTCACTCAGCATCAGACTGTGAACTGAGGAATCCTGGGGAAAGAAGGGGCCAGAGCCTGAGTCTGAATGAGACGCTGGGAGAAGGCAGGAAGGGTAGGGGCTCAAAGGCTGGAACTCTAGAGGGTTTTGGCTCGAGGAGGCTTTTGGAGGGGGATGCTGGAGGTCCCAAGGCAATAAAATTAAGGAGGGAGGTGGGGTCTAACCTCTAGCAAATCCCCGGGGATATGAGGGGCCCTGGGGGTGAAGAGCCAGGGTCCAGAAGGAGGGATGCTGAGCGGCTGAGTCGAGGGATGGGAGGAGGGAGGACGGAGTTAGGACGGGAGGGAGCAGAGACTCTGGGAACCGACCCCAGGCGGGGATCAGGCGGGCGTCGAGAACGCAGGGGGATGAGGTCCCTGGGCTGTGACCCTTCGGAGGACCTGATTGGGTGTGGGGGAGGGTGGGCAGTGGGAGCGGGGAGCCAGAGTCCCAGAATTGGGCTCTAGGCTGGGACCCGCCAGGGCGGGGCGGGCAAGGGGCGGGGCCGGGCTGGGGGCTGGGGGCTGGGCCGGGGTCCCGGGGGCCGGGGCGGGGCCGGGCTGGCGCTGCGCAGCCGCGGGGCGGCCGCCGCGCATGCGGGGCTCACAGGGCTGCAGCCGGTGCCGCTGCCACTCCCGGGAGCATGAAGGACCGAACACAGGAGCTCCGCACGGTGAGTCCGGCCCCTGCGCGGCGCCCCTCGCCGCCCGTGCCCAGCGGCCGGGCAGCTCCCCGACCACCTCTGGCGACCTCTGGGGCGGTAGTCCCTGTGTCCCTGGCCAGGGTAGGAGGGAGCAGTGCCGAGCCGGGGACCCCCATTCGGGTCCCGCCCCTTGGACCCACTGGGGTCACGGGCTCGCGTGAGCTCGGCTCCGATGGTTCGCGGACTGACGACTGGAGCCCGGAGTCCTGGATAAACTTTTCGGCGCCCCCTTCTTTTCGGGGGTCGAAGGGGTATTCTGGAATATCGGTGGCGGGACCGAAGCCTGACCTCTCGCTCGCCCCGCGGAGCAGGTTCCGACTCTCTCTCCCCACGGTGCCTCATCACTGACCCTTCTGCCCTTCCTCTGGTTTAGACAGACGGCGGGACCGGTGGGAAGGGGCCGCGGGCGGTCTGCTGTCCAGAGCCCCGCTGCAGGGCGCGCTGCGGAAACGGGGCGGTCGGGTGTGGCCGGGCTCCTCCGTTGGGCGCTGTCTCGCGGGGCGACCGCCGCCCCCATCACCTTCCATCACCTGTAGCTCTCGTCACCTGTGGCTCCCCACCCGGTGGCGATCGGCATCTGCTGCCCGCCCTGGTCCGGGAGGGGTCAGACCCGCTCCCGGTCCACATTCCTGGCTTCCGGGCAGCCCGGGCCGGCGTAGCCAGACCCTTCCGGGGTTCCCTGGTCGGATTCCTACCTGAACCTATTTTTCCACCTGTGTTTCGGGGGGCCCCTGGGGTGTGGCTTCTGGGGCGGGGTTCCGGTGGGGGAAGTAGAAGGATGCGCAAAGGTTCTGAGTCGGAGCCCGCCCTCTCCCAGCCCAGACAGAGACCCCTGCCGCCTGCTCCTCCTCGTCAAGGCCCCCCTCCCCTGGCCTCTGCTGTTAACCAGGGTGTTCGCACCTCTCCCTTTAAAGATGGCAATCTTGGGGTGGGGGGGCTGGGGGGACAGAGAAGGAAGGGAAGCCTGCCTGTGGGGAGAGGGGCATCAGGGCTCTAGACCCAGTTGAGGCTCCTCTGATGCCCCGACTGACCCCCCCACCCCCGTACTGTCAGGCCCCCACCTGCTGATCTCTGTGGCGGGGGCGGGGCTAGCTCAGTGTCTCCCCAGAACACTTCCCGTGCTACCCACCTTAGAGCCAGAGACCTGGGTCCCCTTATATGGAAAGTTCCAAGGGTCCTTTGGACTTTTGATCCCATGGCTTGTCCTCTCTGCCCATAGGTTCCCTGCATTTGTGCCTGGGTCTCCCACCCGTTGTACCAGTCTTGTCTCCTGGTCAGCATGGGGCTGGAACCTGTGCTCTCCTGCCTCCGTGTCCCCCTTGCTCTGGCTGCCAGCCCCCACTCTCCCGTCAGACCTGTGTTATTCCTGGCTGAGTGCCCAGACCCAGGAGTAAACCCCACGAGGTTTCAAAGGAAGAAGATGGTCCCTCATGTCGTGTATGGTATCTAAACTCTTCCCCCGCCAGCCCTTGTGGTTGCCCTCAAGTTTCCTGTGCTTGGTTGAGTCAGAAGGAGTGTGGTTATCTCGGTGATGAATGGCTGTGTGGTGCATTTGCTGGTGTTTGGGTGCCTGGTGGGTCAGGGGAGGGTGTATGTGGGAACCAGGTGATCAGGGAGAGCACAATCCTTTCCATCTGACATCCTCTGACTCATCAGCTTCATTCCCTCTGCTGAAGGGAAAACTGAGGTACAAAAGAGATGTGGCTGGCCTGGAAGGTGAAGTGGGATGGTAGAAAGGGGCTTCACCTAGTCCTAAAAATGGTCACACTCAGACCTGGCTGAGACCTAAGGCCTAAGAGATCTTGGGCTGTAGGAAGCTTGAAGCCAGCTCTTTGCTCTGGTGTGTCTGTGATTCCCCCCTTCCCCCCAGCCAGCACACATACACACACACACACTAGCCAGAGTGGTCTTTAGGTGGTGAGGCCTGGCTTCTCTGAAAGTAAACTGAGTCTTCCTCTCCAGACAGGCCCCCAGTCCAGGCATTCAGCGCCCATGAAGGCTGCTGTACTCATGGCTGGGTGGCTCTGCCCCTTGGGGGTTTCTAGCAGCCTTGAGGGTCCGCTGGCAGGAGCCCACACTGGGTGGGGTGGAACCATTAGTATGGGGCACTGCCATTCCCCCAGGTCTCCCTCTGGGCTGCATAGATTCCTATCTATGAAGCGGAGGTAGGAAAACCTAGAACCCAGTTTCTCAGGGCAAGAGGGGTGGTCACAGGTCTCCTGACTCTGACTCCATATTTGGGGGAGACCTTGAACCCCAGGAGCCAGAACCCCCAGGAACTGAGACTCCAGTGCTAGCTGGGCTGGACAGAGGGTGGCGCTTGGGACAGCCACTTGCACCACAGCCAGCCTCCCTCCCTCCTCCTCCCCCCTCCTCCTCCTTCCCCACCACATTTGGAAGGAAGGCGAAGGGAGCTTATTTATAAAAGTCACACTTGGGGAAGGAGCTAGCACGTTTCCTCAGCGCTGCAAGCCAGGCCCAGCCCTCCAGCCTTCTCCAGCCCTCATCTCTCGTGGAGCTGATCCTCTCATGCAGAGGGAGAATGAAGGGGTCCTCGTGGGCCGGTGTGGGGACCTGAATGCTCTCCACAGCCCTCAGAGAGCAGAAGGGCAGCCTGGAGGCCTAGGACGGGTGAAGACCTGGGTCACCAGAGTATACCGGGGAGACTTTGGGGACAAGGTGTCCCCAGGCAGCCCCGCCTGGCCTGCAGCTGCCTCCTTCCCCCAGTTCAGAGGCCTCCCTGGTTTTCTGTCCGAGAACTCCTTGGAGCCGACCCACCCCTCCCTGGGCCCAGAATGGTGTTTATCTACATTCTGGGCCATGTGAGACACAGGGGCGCCTGCGACAGTAAAGAGGAGGGAGAATGGGGTAGCCAGACCCAGGAAGAACCTTCCTGGAAGGAGAGGACTTGGGATGGCCCAGAAGGAGGAGCTGGATTTGAATGGGAGGAGGGAGTGTGGTCCAAAAGAAGGGACCAGTGTGAGTAAAGGCAGAGGGGCTAGGATGCCCAACCCAGAGAATGGTGGGTGGGCCTGACATCTGGTCTAGAGCAGGGCCCAGCTCACCGGGGCAGCACTCTGCTGACCGGTTCCCTTTTTCTCTCTCACTGCTGGGAAGAGACTGGGGGTTCCCGGGGCAACAGCAGGCAGGTTGGTGCCTTAACCTCTCCATGCTCATTTGTCTGTACAGTGGAGCCAACCGGCTTTGCCCTGCAGAGCAGAAGAAATGGGAGTGTAAGAATAGACCCAGGCTAGGGGCCCTCTCCTTCCTTCGTTCCCTCTCATCACCTCCTTGGAGTTTCCCCACAAAAAAAAACCCCAGTGGATTTGGGTACGTGTTCATCTGAGGTACAGATGGCCTCCAGGAACTATCTAGTCCAACCTGCTATTTTACAAATGGACAAACTGAGGTCAGAAAGGGCCAGGAGTTTATCCAAGGTCACACAGCACCTGGAGGGAGGCAGAGCTCAGCCCCTCCCCACAGCCCGAAGCTGCCTCCCTGAGCTGCTCTGGGGCCCTGCTAAGGGGTAGACCCGGCTGAGGGCAGGGATCTGGGGGAGGGGGAGGTTTGCAGGATGGGGAAAGGAGGAAGGGGTCAGAAAGGAGAGCCCTCTCTTTCTGGAGACCCAGCTCGGCCTCTCGCACACCCCTGACTCAGCTCTGGGCCTCTCTGCTTTAGTAATACCGGCTTTGATTAGTCATTAAAAAGAACAAGGGGAAAAAAAATAGCCCTCGAGACAGACAACAGCAACTCCTGCTCCAGCAGGAATGAATCAAGCCTGCCTGCCAGCCTGCCACCATCCCCCAGGACGCCCCGGAGGCTGCCTGGCCTCTGCACCCCTTGGAGGATTCACACTCTTACTTCCAGGAGGGTATCCTGGAATCCTGGAGCCTCTGCTTGGAGAGACCACCAGGGCTGCACGCATGGTGGGTCTAGTGGGATATTCTCTCCCCTGTTGCAGCAGGTCCCTGTGGTGGGGCAGTGCTGTCTCACTCCCGCACCAATTTTCTTTTCTGATTGCTCAGGCCGGAGGTGAGGATGCTAGAGCCGAGATGGCCAGCCGGCCAGAGAGGAGTGAGACCAGACCAGTGGTTCTCCATCCTGGGGGGGCTTAAAAAAAAAACTTAACCTCACCAGCCCCATCCCCATAGATTCTCATTTGGTCTGGAAGCTGTTTTGTTTTGTTTTTTTAATCCCCCACCGAGGGACTCAGGTCCTGAGCCAGGGTTGAGAACCCGTGAACACTAGAACCAAAAAACAAACACCATGACAAATTGGATGTAGGTTGGATGTGAGAGGAGGAGGAAGAGTGCGGATGCTCCCCCCAGTTTCTGATTTGGGGGACTCTTGAGAACGGGGGTTCTGAGCAGGGGGGTTCAGAGAAGGGGGCTCAGGAGAAAGAGGTGGAACTTAAGTTTGGGCCAGGTGGCAGACAGGGTGCCCATATGATGTCTGGGTGGGTTTGTCCAGAAGATGTTTGTACCTTTGAGTTTATAACTGCCTCACGACTCCAGCTGCCGCCTCCACGCTGCAGCCTCTCAAGTCCCCAGCTCTAGTCCAGCCCTCTTTCCGGAGCTGTGACTGCCACTTAGAGAGGGTTGGCGGATCCCCAAGGGAGCTGGGGCCCTAACCATTCAGGGCTTTGGCCTAGATGTGGTTGAAGTTGCAGGGGGCAACAAAAGCATAAACCGTCAGATTCTCACAAACGGAAGCAAGGATCAGAACAAATGAAGATCCTTCCCTTGAGCCCCAAATCCAACCAAGTAAACAGGGTGGGGAAGGGCTTGGGGGCTTTCCTTGGCAGGAAGAACTATAACATCACTTCTGTGATTCCCTGGCTGCATTAACAGAGGTAGACTATGTAGAAAGAGGGAGGTGATGGGTCAGCTCTTTGGCACTGCTCAGGCCACAGTCAGCAGCAGGTTCAGTTTATATCTGCTACTGCGGGAGAAGACAGAGGCTGAGTGGAACAAGTCTGGGGCAGGGGCTGCAACTTAAGGCCTCTGGAAAGGATCTGAAGGGGAGGGAATGGTCAACTTGAGAAGAAAAACCCAGGAACGATGTGGATGCTACCTTCAGATCTCTGGCAGGGCCAGCCCAGGGAGAGGGCACCAACAGGTTCTTTACGGCCTGGGGCCAAACCACAGGAAAGGGAAGGACTTTCTAACAATCGGGGCTGCTCCAGATAGGCAGAAGTGCCCGAGAGAGCTGGTGTGCTCTCCATCCCCGGAGGTGTGAAAGCTGTGGCTAGATGCTGCGGCCAAGGTGCCTTTTCAGGTCCCTTAGGGCTTGAGAGTGTGTGCCTGTGGCTCCAGTAGGGATGCAAATAGGGTGTGGGGAGCCAGAGGAGCAAGATACCCACCCCAGGGAGCTGGGGAAGGCTTCCGAAGGGGGTGGCATCTAAGGACGAGGGGAATGTCAGCTCCATGGAATTGGCACTGCCGGCAGAGGGAGCCACATGGGGACAGCAGGGAGGAGAGTGGGTAGATTATAGGGGCAGGGAGATGGTTATAGGTTATAGGCGGAGTGTGGTGAGATTAGATTTCCGGCTGGGGCAGTGAGATGAAGAGGGGCGTGAGAGTGAAAAGGTCCTGAGGAGGAAGAAGGAGTAGCACTTGGTAAGGAAGGGTGCCCTTGGAGCATCCCCTGCATGTTTTGCTCAGAGCCACAGCTGTTTGACCCAGGCTGTGAGGTCAGGCCCTAAACCCTCCAATTGATAGAGAGCATGGAGGAGGGTGTGGCATCTCTCCCGCCACCCTTCTGTTGGAGAAGCTACTCAAGTCCAGCCTCTGTGCAGGGAGGCTGTGCAGGTAGCATGTCAGAACTGGCTGGATGCCTGGAAAAGATAAGTCCACTTCACAGATGGGCAAGCTGAGGCCCAAAGGGAGGCATCAGCCCCGGGGTCCCTGGCAGTGACTCTCATCTCCAGTGACTCCAGCACCCTTGTCTTTGGCTCTAGCGGGTCATCACTCCGGAAGGGAAGGGAGCTGGAAAATTCTCCTTCTGCCTCTTCCCATCCACCCCTATCCTTCTCTGGGCACCAGAAGGACAGAGAAGCCAGGCTGCTGAATGGCAGGAATTCCTGGGGCCACTTCCCAGCCTGGCAGGCTGCCGGGGAGGGGGCCCTGGGGTTCTCCAGGCTGCACCCTGCCTCAGTGTCCCTAGGGAGTGCTCCTCCTGCTTGGCTTGGTTCCTGGGCCTCAAAGTATGGAAATGGCTCCTAGATTCTCTGTGGCTAAGGGTGGGCTTGGTGGGGGATGGGGGCCACCTGGCGGCAGCCACAGGCACTTGTGGGAGCGAGGATTTATTTTAGCTGCTGGGGGAGGAGGTGTGATCTCTTGAGGAGGGGGGCCGCCTCCATAAAGCTCCCAACCAACCCCCTTTCTTGGTTGGTCCCACTTTGGTGGGGTAGTGGGACCCCGAGAGCCCCAGGGCCACAGCCCTTTACAGAACACGCTGGGCTTCCCCATCCATTCTCAGCCCGCCTCCCCCAGCATGGCATCACTGTCCCCATTTCATAGAGGAGCAAACAGACCCGGAGGGGAAGTCCCTCAGCCAGTCAGTGTCTGTGCTGGGCCCAGAACTCAGCGCCTTCCCCAGCCGGCGGGGGCACAGCCTCCCCGGCCCCTCAGCCTCCCCGGCCCCTCAGCCTCCCCGGCCCCTCAGCCTCTGCCTGCCTCCATCCTCGCAAGAGAGCATCAGGGTGAGGGCTAGTGCCTCCTCCTGTGGGGCGCTGAGAAATGAGGAGGCATGACCCAGCCCGAGAACCCAGGTGACCGTCCTGCCCTGAGCATCTGGGCCTTGGCCGTGGAGACGGACCTTGGCCTTGCCAGCAGAGTGGGCCGACCATGGCTGATTCCAGGTGTGGGGCAGACAGTAATGAGAGTGGCCGGCATGCTGGGAAGTCAGAGGTGTAATCACCCCCACCTCCTGATGGGCTGGCTTTTGTACGGCTCCCCCTGGGGCCGCGGGGTGAGGCCTGCACCTGCAGCTGAGGCAGGCCCCGGGCCAAGTGGCAACGTGACTGGCCTCTTGTGCCTGCCGAACCCAACTCTGGACCTGGAAGGAAAGAGGATCAATGTCAAGACTAACAAGGAGGGAGAGTTCCCCGAGGTCTGAGGGAGCAAGCCTGGCGGATCAGAGGCCCGTCACAGGCAGGAGCTCTCAAGCCGGCCTGGGTGCTGTGGGGATGGCCCATATCTGAGCCATTCCACCTTTTGGCAGGGACGTGTTCGTGGTGCCCAGGCTTCCCCCTGCATGGCCCTCCCCTGAGAGGGAGCTTGGAACTCAGGGCCAGCTTGGGAACTCCAGGCAACCTGTCTCAGGCATGGTGTGAGCTGGGGCCAGTGGCCGGGGGACTAAGCCCTGAGGTTTTCTTGCCTAGCCTGTGGCAGGGCCTCCCCAGCAGCACCCTAGGGTGAGGGGTGTGCTCGGAGGACCCCAGTCCTGTGGGGGAGGGGAGGCAGCTGAGCAGGAGAAGGAGTGCCTGGCACGGAGGTGGATACTTGGCCCTGTCACCAACTTGATAGGCAAGGCCTCTCTCCGTGATCATGCTGGGTCCCCAGGGATCCTCCAGGTCTCACTGCGCTGGGAGCTGAGGGCACAGCCAGGCCTTGTCCCTGCCAAGGGCCCTGGAGCTGCAGCCTGCGGGCCTGCTGTATGTAGATGCTGGGCAGTTTGGGTGTCCCAGGTCCAGTGGGGCCCAGTGGTCCTAGCACAGGTCTGCTCATGTGTGCACACCCCTGTGCAGGCCAAGGACAGCGATGATGATGACGATGTCACTGTCACCGTGGACCGAGACCGCTTCATGGATGAGTTCTTCGAACAGGTGGGAGCAGCACACCTGCCTCTCCCCAAACACTGGCAGACCCAGGGTGGCCACGTCTCAACTCTGAGGCAGGCCAGGGCTCTTACACACCTGCGCCTGGCTCAGCAGCCCACAGGCGCCAGTTAATGAGCCCACTGAGGCTCAGAGGGGAGCAAAGTTTGGGATGGCCCATTCCTCCCTACTCCTACCCCAGTCTAGAAGGATCCTTGGAGCAGCCCCACCTCCCCTCACCTACCCCCTGAAGCCTGGCCCAGTCTGGCCCTGAGCCCTGACCTCCAGCCCTACTCTGGGCAAGCCCTGGGCCCAAGAAGCCCCCTCCCTGGATTTTGCCCCCAGACCACCTGGCCTTGGTCCACAGGTGGAGGAGATCCGTGGCTTCATTGACAAGATCTCAGAGAACGTGGAGGAGGTGAAGCGGAAGCACAGCGCCATCCTGGCCTCCCCCAACCCTGATGAGAGTGAGTGTGTAGGTGTGAGGAGCCCCACAGGCCTCCAGGAGGGCGCTGCTGCGGGGAGGGACGCCCTTCATTGCTGGTCGGCTGAGGGCTGCCTGCGCCTGGCCAGGCTGGGGAGGGCTCCATGGGAAGCCTCAGGAAACAGCTGTCCCAGGTCCGGGGTGGGGGTGGGGTCAGTGCCCAGTACCACCTACCGGATGCCTGGTGAGAAGGGCGGGGTCAGGCGCCGGACCCGCCCTCCCCAGGTGAGCTGGCTGTTTTCTAAGGCGGCACGGCTGGCCAGCCGGCTGTAGCCCTGGGATTCTGGGAGGGAGCAAGGAGGGAGGCAGCGGCCTCTGATCAATAGGGGGCCTCTCAGCCCAGCCTCTCCCTCTCCCTCGCCTCCCCAGGGGAGCAGATGGCAGCTCTGAGGCATCAGCGCTGTGGGAGGGCAAGCCGGCCAAGCAGGCAGAGTTTCCGGAAAAAGCTGGCAGCCCTGGCACTTGGCCATTGGTACCCCGGAGCCGGGCATTCTCAGGGCTCCAGGAAGTGACCTCTCTCCCTCTGCACAGGGAGGCTGTGTGGGTCTGCGTTTCACTGTCTCCAGATGGGTCCCACTGACCTGGCTGTCACGATTCCCGTGGAGGTGTTGATTACTACTACACTAACATGGGCCAGGCTGACGGCATGCAGGCCCGTGACCCCCTCCCATAGAGGGGGCTCGCCCTCAGCCCTGGGGAGGCAGTGACGGGCTGGGGCCCAGGTCAGCCACCTGGACTCATCAGATTGGGTGTGTGCACTGCCTGCCTGTTCTTGCGGCTTGCTCACCTCCTCTCTCCCTTCTCCAGCTCCTTTGGAAGTCGCCAGCCTATGGGGCCCCAGGACAAAGCACGGGGGAGGGTCCGGCTGCTGCCCAGGTGTTCATGGGAAAGGACCTACGGCCCATAGCCCACCACCCAGGCACCCAAAGCTTGATTTTGTTCTCAACTCCAGCACTGCCTCCCTATCCATGGCCTCTCAGCCCCAGGCCCACAGGCATCCTCAAGCACCCAGAATAAATCTCTCCACGGCCCCAAAATGTGCTTGAACTTGAGGCCAGTGCCAGGCCCTTTGAAGGCAGAGTGAGTCAGCTGGGAGCCGGGGAGACTAGCCCAGGAAGAAGTGGGAAGGAAAGAGGGACACCCCAGAGCAGGGCGTACATCCAGTGCAGCTGCTGTGTCGTGCTTTGCCCCTTTCCCTAGAGGTTTGTCTGGGACGGCAGTATGTGATGTGGTTTGTCTGTGGGCCCGTGTGTATCCGGGTCAGCACATGTCCCTGGTGGGTCACTCCTGGTGAGGTGCAGGAGGGGGCTGACTGTGGGGCGAGGCTATAAAGAGCTGGGAGTTGGCCTCTCACCTGCTGGAA
The DNA here is from genome assembly GCF_949774975.1 of Lagenorhynchus albirostris. NCBI lineage: Eukaryota > Metazoa > Chordata > Mammalia > Artiodactyla > Delphinidae > Lagenorhynchus > Lagenorhynchus albirostris. The sequence continues at coordinate 78,594,005 of NC_083109.1, forward strand.
GGTGGGGCAGGCAGGGGACAGAACTGCCCAACTCCCCCAGCCTTGGCTGCCTTGTGCCACCTTCATCAGACAGCACTAGTGACCAGTTTAGAATTGCCACCCATGAGCTGGGCAGTCAGGACCCGGCTGACGGTCACTGACATGGGCTAACAGGCACTCCCCAAGGGGAGGGGGCTCCCCATTAAGGGTTCTAGGGCAGAGGCGGAGCAGAGCTGAGGGGGCATCACAAAGAAAGTTGGCAGTGAGTGGGGGGCTTTCCTGGGCCCAGGCTTGCTCTGCCTCCTCTGGGGGCTGCCATCCAGGCTGGGCTATTCTGGGTCTGAGCAAAAGAGGCTGTGACGTCAGAGCAGCTGGTAACCGAGTTTGCCTTTGTTCCTACGAACAAGGCCTCTTCCCCCGCTCCTGGAAGCCCCCCACTCCACCTCGTTCACATTCCACTTGGGAAGTGGCCCTCCCACTTGATCAGCCACTGTAAATGCCCCTCCCGAGTCCCCTATGGGAGAAGCCCCAACCCCAGAAGCAAGCACAGGGTGGATGAGAAAGGCTCCAGCCAGGAGCTCAGTCCTGGTTTCTCCAGGGGGTGGAGCCATGGGGGGCTGCCCTGAGGCTGGGCTCCACCTAGCACCCCAGAGGGAAGCAGCCATGTTGCCCCACTTTGCCAGCCAACCCCTCGCAGGGAGCAGGGCTAGCTGGGCACCTCCATGGCCTCCGCCAGCTTTACAGAGATGGTTCCAGTTGGAACAAGGGCCAGAAACTACGCCACAGCCCTCCCCCAGCTTCACCCCCTCATAGCCCCACTCCATGCTACCTCTAGAGCTGACTGTACCCCAGGGGCCCACCTCTTTGAAGCTCTTCTCACAGCCCCCACCCGGCCGGGTGCCTCCAGCCCCCATCCACCTACCGGGCACTCAGCAGTTGGCCTTCACTGAGCTCAGCACCTGTGAAGAGAACAGGGTCTGCCCTGCCCAGGGTGCTTGATGGGGGCTGGCTTCTGCCTCCTTGGCCCCTGGCCTGCATCAGCCCGTCAGCTGGATGTCCACCCCCAGAGCCACCAGGTAGCACTAGGTGAGCCCGCACCTCCACCTCCGACTCGGGCAAGTTATCGAGTAAACGTTCCCCAGTGCCACCTTCAGCATCACCAGCTGCTCCACGATTACTTCTGCCTTAAATTTAGCCCCATCTGTTACCTGCAGGGGGTTGGGGGGAGCCAGCGAAGGCAGAAGGGAGGCTCCTTGGAAGGCACACGAGAAGGGGTGAGGCTGCAGCTGGTGTGGCCCCGGCCCGGGATTGGAGGGGCAGGCGGACTCTTAGCCAGGGGACAAGGGGAGACCCAGGGTCTGCCCAGAGCCCCCTCGGGCCTGAGCCTGAAAATCAGGCATGGGGGAGCCCAGGGTGTCTACCCGCCACCCCTTCTGCCTCCCCAGAAACCAAGGAAGAGCTGGAGGAACTCATGTCTGACATAAAGAAGACAGCAAACAAAGTTCGCTCCAAATTGAAGAGTGAGTCTGGGCTCCAGGCCTTGTCTGGGATGTGGGGGGCACTCCAGGCCTGCTTCCCCCACACAGCCCATGGAATTTCACTGGCTCTGAGGGGGTACTTTGGGTCTTTCTTTCCTCACACGCCATTTACTTAGCAGCTACCTGGCAAGGCCTGTTTGTGCCAGGCTCTGGGCTGGGCCTTGGGACACATGCCTGAGGCTCCGTCCAGGGAGTGTTCCACTCTGGACACTGTCAGCTAAAGAGAGTTAAAGGAGTGGCCAGCAGTGCCTGGTCCCACACAGGAGCCCCCACGCGCTCACGTGAGCACAGGCATGCATGCCCCGGAAAGCACAGGCCTAGGGGTCCCGTGCCCTGTGGTTGTGGCCACCTAGCCCTGCCCACCCCCCGACCCCCTCCACGGCATGCCCCACTCCTCGCTCCATGCACAGCCTTCCTGAGCAGGAGAGAGACAGGGTGGGCCTGAGCCACCAGGCCTAGCACATAGTAGGTGTACACACACACAGATACTCAGCTTGGTGTGTGCCTGAGGCCTCACAGGTGTGTGTGTGTGTGTATGCACGCACCCCCACACACATCATGCCTGGAAGAGCCCTTGTCGGCCCCTCCTCCATCAGTGCCTGGAGTTCCCTCTTGCTCTGCTTCCTGTGTGACCCCACTCAACAGACAACACACGTCCCCCCAGGGGAGGGTCCTGAGCCAGATCCTGGGTGTGTGGGTGGCGAGGCAGCGGTGAATGGGGCAGGTTATCAGCAGCTGGCTGTTCCCCAGGCATCGAGCAGAGCATCGAGCAGGAGGAAGGCCTGAGCCGCTCATCCGCTGACCTGAGGATCCGAAAGACACAGGTGTGGGCGGGACCTCTGGGGTGGGCAGCCAGGCACCTGAGGCTCTGGGGCCCGGTGGGGTGGGCCTAACACCTGCACCCCCATCTCGGGCCCCCAGCACTCCACACTGTCCCGGAAGTTTGTGGAGGTGATGTCAGAGTACAACACCACGCAGACTGACTACCGCGAGCGCTGCAAGGGCCGCATCCAGAGGCAGCTGGAGATCAGTAAGCTGAGGGGGTGGGGCCAAGGGGCGGGGCCGGGCTGCCGCTGACCACCCTGGGGAAGGCCGGGCTCAGCGTGACCCCTGCTCACAGCCGGCCGGACCACGACCAGCGAGGAGCTGGAGGACATGCTGGAGAGTGGGAACCCCGCCATCTTTGCCTCCGGGGTGAGTGTGGACCCCTCCCCCTGGGGACCCTGGTGTGCGTGCAGAGCGCCGGATCTGGGCAGTCTTCGGACACAGCCACCTGTGCGGCAGGTTTTAGAGAAGAGAAAGCCGAGTCCCAGAGAGGCTTAGGGACCAGGCAGAGGTCACGCAAATGTTAGGGGCAAAGGGGGAATTAAGACCCGTCTCCCGGTTCCTCCCAGTCGGGTCCGCTTCCTAGCTACCCCTGCTCATTTGCCACCGGCTAGGGGTCCTTCCACCAGCCTCAGGACCTTTTACCCCTCTTGGAGGACACGGTGCCCTTGGCCTCTCTACATGCACGTGAAGCTCCACGTTCTACCCGGCAGGGGGGCTTCCTGAAGGAGGTGGCACACAGGTAGGGGAGGCAGCTTGGGCGTGTGGTTCTAGGAAGGGGTGTCGGCTACATTCAGTGTGGGAGGAAGAACAGGAGGAGAGGGGATGGGAGAGAGGCCGAAAGGCCGTTCAAGGCCTGGGCCCCTCGGGGCAACTACCACTCAGCTGTTACTATGCACGGGCACAGGTGGGGAGGGTTAGCCCCGTGTTACAGGTAGGAAATCAGGTCTCAGAGAAGTTAGGTAACAGCTAGTAAGCGCCGAGCAGAAAGTGGGGGGAGAGCTGCGGCTGAGGAAGAAGCCTCAGGCTCTGCTGTCAGAACGTGCTGCTCAGGCCACGGCCCATCCCGGTGGCCTGCTTCCACCCTCGGCCTCTTGCTGTCCCAGTCCCCACCCCCGCTCCCTTCAGCCGGTCCCTGGGTCCCAGCCCACTGCTCCCACCCTCTAGATCATCATGGACTCCAGCATCTCCAAGCAGGCCCTGAGCGAAATCGAGACGCGCCACAGTGAGATCATCAAGCTGGAGAGCAGCATCCGGGAGCTGCACGACATGTTCACGGACATGGCCCTGCTCGTGGAGAGCCAGGTGAGCGCCCGGGGCCCCACCGTCCCCCCCCCAGCCCCCAGCAGCACCCAGGGCTGCACGACATGTTCACGGACATGGCCCTGCTCGTGGAGAGCCAGGTGAGCGCCCGGGGCCCCACCGTCCCCCCCCAGCCCCCAGCAGCACCCAGGGCGTCACTAACCCTACCCTCTCTGCCCGCCACGCTGCCCTGCCCGGGAGGGACCAAGTCTTCAGGTAACTAACCACGTGCTGTTGAAACTGCCCTCAGGGTCCTGCCCACCTAAAGGATCCTCTCTGCATGGCTCTGCTTGGCCTTCCAAGACCCCAGGCCCTGCATGGCCCTACCCACCTTCACCCAGCCTTGTCCTGTCTTGTTCACCAGCTGTGTGTCATGTGGGCACTGTGGATGGGCACTTTTCTAGGAGCCGGAGGTATAGCCGTGACCAGGACAGCTGAGGGCCTGCTCCCTGAGAGCTAATGTCTGTTGGGCAAAAGGGCAGCATAAGTAGACGATGAATGGCATATTCTCCAGTTGTGCCAGACGTTAGGAGGCGACGTGGCAGAGCAGCGGTTCTCAAACTTTAAAGTGCTTCAGGGCCACCAGGAGGGCTTGTTATACGTTCCCCTATTCTGGTCCCCGTTCCCAGACATCGGTAGGTGGGGTGGGGGTTCATAAATTTGCATGTCTCACAAGCTCAAGGGTGATACTGACGCTACTAGTCCAAGGGCCACACTTGGAGTGACGCAGTCACCGCAGTGGCCACTTTGGACGGGGTGGTCAGAGAAGGCCTCTCTGAGGAGGCGGCATTTGAGCTCCGAAGACTTCCCAGGGGAAGAGTGAAGCAGTTGGCCCAGGCAGAGGGACCAGCAGCACCACAGTCCTGAGACCGGCAAGAGCCTGACTTATGTGAGGAGCAGAAAGGAGATCCGGGCGGCTAGAGCACGGGGAGAGCTGGAGATGACAGAGGTGGAGTCTTGGCAGGCGGTGCTGGGCTGCTGGAGTCTCTTCTAGACTGGAGGGTCCTAAGTGTGGGAGTGGCATGGCCCGAGTTAGGAAGCAGGGAGGCCTTGAGGAGGCTGCTGCTTCCACTGGGGCGGGAGACGATGGTGCTGTGGACGCCAGTGGGAGCAGTGGGCTTGGAGAGAGCGGCCAGCCCTCAACACGGTGCTGCTGGGAGTCCTGGGCATTGTCATGGTCGAGTGCCCTCCAGGGGCTTCCTGGGACCAGACTGCCGGGCCCACGAGGCCTGTGGGACTGGGCAGGGGTCTCTTAAATGTTGAAGACCAAAGCCTGTCAGGGCTGGACGGAACCATCGTGCCTGGGGAGGATGGAGTGGGGGGCTCACCGTCGTCACTCTGGCCAGACTCCAGCCCACCCACTCCCGCCCCTGCCTTCCTCTGCCCTGTGCTGTCCTCTGCCCAGCCCCGGGGTCAGGGCCCCTTCTGAGCGTCCTCTGCATGGTCCCCGCCCCCCTGGCTGAGGTTGCATGGCCAGTTCCCGCCCCAGGACGGCTGCATTTCAGGGAGCTGCGCAGGGTGCCGGGGTGCCTGGCAGAGGCGAAGGGCACGGGTGAGAAGCTCTGCCCCATCCCCCTCACACTCCCCTTTTCTCTAACCTCAGGCTGCTTTCCCGAAATCCTGCCCTGGGCCCCCTCGTAACCCTGAGGGGGGCCCTCTGGAGCTCGGGTGCCCCTGGCCCTGCAGGGAGAGATGATTGACAGGATTGAGTACAACGTGGAACATTCGGTGGACTACGTGGAGAGGGCTGTGTCTGACACCAAGAAGGCCGTCAAGTACCAGAGCAAGGCTCGCCGGGTCAGTAGCCCCAACCCTGCCCGAGCCCACGTCCTCACGCACGCACAGAGCCCCCGGACCATCACAACCCCCTCCGCGCTCTGCCTGCACCCTCCCTCAGCTCTGACCAGAGCCTCTGGTGCCCAGTTAAAACCCCACCCAGACATGTTCCAGGCCCTCACTTTCTCCCTCATTCAATCCCCCAGACTCTCCAACCCTCATCCCTCCCCAGAGCCCCTCCCCAGCCGCCCCACAGCCCCCAAGCTCTGCCCGGAGGCTCAGCCTCCCTCCTGGCCCCAGTTCCGCGCTGAGGTCTCTCCTCGCCTCCCTGTGCAGAAGAAGATCATGATCATCATCTGCTGTGTGGTCCTGGGCATCGTCATCGCCTCCACCTTCGGAGGCATCTTCGGGTAGAGACCACCCCACCGCCACTGCGCTCTGGATGGCCCACCCCAGGAGGCCGCCTGGCTGCTGCCACCTTCTGGCTCGGGCCCTCTCCTCCCCACCCCACACCGCTTTCTCTGCACAGGGCCCCCGTTCCCACCCTGCCCTGAGCCGTCGTGTGCATGATCCTTGTGACAGTGTGCGTCTGTACAGAGGAGGCAGAGGGGAGCCAGGCTGGGGAACAGCCAGCCCGGTGGGCATGGGCCGGCAAGGGACAGACTCAGGCCCTGGCCCAGGCCGCTCCCCTTATAGACAGGGCTGCCTGGGGTAGTCAGCTATGCTCCCCTCCCCCAGCCTTCAGTAATTCCACTCCAGCCTGGGGTCTGCCCTCTCCTGGGATCAAGGCTCTCTGGACCCCAACCTTGCCTCCTACTGACCAGCCCATCTGCCCCATCCTGTGTCCTCTCCAGCTGTCCCCATAAGCCAAGCCCCCTGAGGGCTGGGGACCAGCTGGCCACATGGTGCTGCTTTTCAGGTTCGGGGAAGGGTGGCCCTGAGAGACAGCCCAGCTCTAAGCCTCTAACAGCCAATTCACTGCCAGGGAGGCTCAGGGTGCCGTGGCCGGGTAAGGCTTCTGGCTTCTGGCCGTGTCAAGACCAGGCTTCCTCCCCTGCCTCGGGGCAGAGTCCAACAGGTCTTCAGCTGCCTCAGCCTCCCTTCCCACATTCCTACAGCCCCAGGAGCAACCCCTTTGGGCTACGCCTGACCCCAGGTAATATTCTGGAAGAGGCTGACTGGTGCCTGGTCTCCAGCCACCCTCGGAGCTAGGGAGGCAGAGTGGGCCCCGGTCAGGCCTCTGCACTGGTAAAGCCCACGGCCCGGGCCAGCCACTCTCCCTGGCAGGCCCTAGTCGGGTCCTCAAGCCATTGTGTGTTGCATGTTTGGGACAGTGGTCCCTGCTCTCTTGTGCTCGGGAAGTCAGCATCCCTTCAGGCGCCCGCAATCTCGTCCTGCCCTTGCTGCCCCCCACTGACGTGCCACGTGGGTGTCAGGTGTCTGGGATGCAGTGTTCAGCAGCCAGCCAGGGAGGGGCACCTCCCTCCTCCCCACTGTCTTGGGACTTCTCAAGTCTGAGATGTGCCCCCACCCAAAACCCGTCGCCCGTTGACAGGCAAGGAGCATGCATGCGAGCGCATGCAGCAGGGGCCAGGGCCGGGTCTGAGCCCCGCCTTCCCTCAGCTTTGCTCCTGCCCAGTGACTGTGACCGCTGTCCGTGTTGCCTTCTTGAACAGCGACTCCCCTCCCCCTCCTCCACCCCTTCACCAAAGGTCTTGGTACAACCAGCTGCCCATTTTGTGAAATTTTTATGTAGAATAAACATTTGTACCTGTACCATGCCTCTGCTCTAGACTTCTTAGTGTCATGGCCTTAGGACTGGGGCTGATCCTACGTGGCACCACGGGGCTCAGAGACCAAGGATCCCAGCCGCCTCCCTTGGCCTTCACCTTCCAGACCCTCTGGCCCCTCCACCCCAGCCTGAACATCTCGCCACTCCTGCTGAACACCTGACGCCTATTCTGTACTGTGGGCCCAGATTGACCCCCTCTTCCCACTTTTCCCGGAGTCACAAGCCACCACTGGATCCCCTCTCATCACCCTGCTAGACAGTCCCCCCACCCGGGGCCAAACCTGTCCTTCTGACCACTAGTGATTGGAGAGAAGACAGGCCCCAGAGGCAACCAAGTGCTGGACTGGTCAGCTGATGCGGCGGCTCGGGGTTAAAGTCAGCCCAGGCCGCTGGGCTGGATAGTGCCTTCAGACCAAAGGGAAACCAGACTGGGCAGAGGCCTCAGGCCAATGGGTACCACGGATACCTTTCATTTCATCCCCCCCATGCTTCCCAACTTTGCCTGGTGTTGTTATACATAATATAGTTTCATCTAAGTCACATATAAGCAGCCCTAAATTAATCTACCTTGTTCCTTGCAGGTTAAAAGAATGCTTTCATACATTAAGTTCTTTAAACCCTAACTGATAACCTGGGAATCAAGCCCCCACCAATAGAGGAACTTCAGAAATCTGTTTAGGATCACAGAGCTGGAAAATGCCAGAGCCGGAGTTCCACAGAAAGTGGTTTACTGCTTTTAGAACAAAATAGGATGCTCTCAGAACTTTTTTTAGTGAAGAAAATACTTTTAGAACTTTAAACCTTTTTAGAACTTTCCTAGAGCACTATTCTTGTCAGCTGATAAAGTAGGCACTTTAATACGCAGAAAACCCTCCAGAAGCAAGTGCCTGGGCTGGATGGCTCAGCTCACAACTGTGTGGTTCCCGAGCTGTCCCGCTGGACGCGGCCGCCTGCTCAGAAGCGGGGCTTGCGCTTGCGGCCGGTGTACTGAGTGTCAGGTCGGACCTCCCTGTGTGAAGAAGTAACAGGGGCGGGAAGAACAGAACCATCTCAGGAAAAACAACAAGACCCCCTGGGACCCCTGAGGCAGGTGGGACCCCGGGCCCTGGGTGGCCAGAACCTCCCACCCCCACCTGCACTCACTTGCCCTGCCGCCGCCGGCGCTCCTTCTTCTCCAGCACCCACTCTCGGCTCTTCCTCACCACTCCCCGCCTCGCCATCCTGTACGGGACCCTGTGCAGGAGACACGACTGTGAGCAGGTCCTGTGAGCAGGACAGAGTGGCCTGGCTGGCACCCAGGTTAATCCCAGCAAGTAAGTGTGGTGAGCTTCCCCGGAGCCAGGTGGCCTCAGATGCCCCTTCCACAACAGAAGCCCCCATTCTGGACACCCCCTTCCTGGTGACATCTGCTGGGGCCAGAGCGGTTGTTTAGGAGGAGGCAGGAGACGTGGGGTCCCCCCCTCGCTCGCAGGCATCCACGCGGTTGACCACGTGGTTAGGCATACGTACATACCTGCTGTGGGGCAGGCAGGGGCCAAGCTACTTTTGGGGCTCACAAGAGCCGATCCAAGGAAAGCAGGCCCTAGTCTGGCTGTGAGGCCAGCACGCTTGGTACAGACCAGGTTGGGGCTCCCAGCAACTACAGGTGTCTGAGGTAGGAAAACAAGGCTGCCCCACTCGTGGCAGCCCTGACAATGATCCTCAAGGGGTGATCTTGGCCTCCAGTCTTGGCTGAGGAGAAAAGGGACCTCCCACAGCTCTATGGGAGAGAGGCCCTGAGAACAGGGGAGTCTGGGCCCTCAAACCACATCCCCACCTGGCAGTTGGAATCCAACTGTTTTCAGCGTCGAACACACCACGGAGGCTGCTTGCCCTCTGAGTAACCACTCCCTGAGTACCTGCGTGCACGGCCCGTGGACGTTCTACAGTGGCTGTGAACCAGCCCTGCCCCTGAAGAGTCCACGGCTGGGCTGTGGTAGCGACTGTCCGCATGAGGCAAAGCAAGAGCAGGGAGGCCAGGAGCTGCTAAGGCAGTGATGGGGAAAAGGAGAGGGCCACAGAGATAAGCTGCTTCATGCAGAAGGCGGGCCAGCATTCCAGACAAGAAGCAATACATGAAAATGAGGCACAGGGAAAGGACTGAAGAGGAAGGTTAGGGAGCAGAAGAGCCCTGTTGCCTGGAGTCATTGAGTGTAAGGAGGGGAAGGGTCCAAGTGAGACTCTGAGGGTCAGCTGAAGATTGAGTCGTCCTCGTAAGTGTCCTCCTCGCCTGAGGACCAGTGGAAGCCGGACTGCATGACACACCCTTCCGGCTCCTACTTCTCATCTGTTCTAACCTAATAGTAAAAGTCAGATTAAAAAAAAACACCAAAAAAAAAAAAAACAAAAAAAAAACCACCAACTCAGAATCCCACCTGGCTGGTCCAGTTCATGGAGGTGTGAACACCAACCAGCAAGGAGCGTGCTCTCCCTCCAGGAAGCAGCGAGGCTTTCTACCACAGGAGGAACACAACATGTCCTAGACTCTGGGGTGTGCAGATAGCAGTTCACGAAAGAAAGTTAAGAGGGCCTACAGTGAGGGGGCAGGAGTCTGGTGTGCCAGGTGCAAAGCAGGCTGCTGGAGATGCAGGACTAATCCCCAGGAGTCTCTACGGAAGGACGAGCTCTGGGGTAGCACAGTGAACAGGGGGCAAGATGTGAGCTGCGGGAGGGACGATGGGAAAGAGTCATCAGGGGAGACAAAGGGAGCAGTGAAGACGGTAAGCGACCCCAACCACAGGTGCCAAGAGGAGAGCGGAGTCCACAGTGCAAATGCCAGAGGGGACGGAGCCTTTGGAGAGAGCAGCTGACGAGTGGTACGGTAGAGGCTGAGTGACGAGGATTAAGGAATACATAGGTCAAGCAAAGTTGTTGGGGGGCGGGGGGAAGAAATTAGAGATAAGTCAGGTAAAGGTTTAAAATACTTTTCCTTGATTTACCTATTTATTTACAGTAAGTGGCCTGAATGTGATCAGCCAGAAGTGACAGCACCGGGAGAAGCCCCATCAGCCTTACAGTAGACAAAGGCCTCCTCCCACCCTCCTCAAATCCGAGGACTTCAAAAGGAAGAGCCTGTAGGGAAATGAGGTCCGCGCCAGGCACTGTGCTGAGTCCTGTACAGACATGCCCTCGACTCAACTCACTGCCCAAGAGGGTGGCACATCCCCCCCAATTTTAAACACGAGAAATGGATGATCAGGTCTCACAACTTACCTAAGTTTACAGTTAGGACACGTCGTCTGTAGACACCGGCGTGAGGACAAGAGGGAGCCTAAGATAGACGGAGGGGAAGCAGGAGACGGGACCACTCCCTGAGAGCAAGCAATGGGCACCTTAGAGCAGAAACGGCTAGGAGAGCCCCCAAGTCCCCACGGGGAATGGGTGAGGAAGCTAAGGGAGATGACCGCGGAGGGCCAATGGGTCAGAGGGCATCAATCCATGGTGAACAGGAGGACTGCACTCATGATTTTCACCACAGGTGGGCCTTCCTAACTCATCCATTCTCGGCTCATTTTTCCTCTTAAACGTCGTAAGAGTCTGAAAACCTTTCACCCCTACTAATCAGAACTAAGAAACACCTCATTCTTCACTACCTTATAATCAATTGTTCCTTCAACAAATATTGAACACCTTTTGCTAACAAGACACTATTCTGGTTTCAGGGATACAGTGCAAGTCCCCACCAAGTTTTCATTCTAGTTGGGGACAGAAGTAATACCAAGTAAACGAATGCTTATGATTTAGAGCAGTGAAAGGTGGTAGGGAAAAATAAAGGTAACAAGAACTCAACTGAAGATACTGAACAGAGAAATGGCAAGATATGATTTACATTTCAAAAACGTAAAAGAAAAAGGTAAGTCTCCGTCTTGCTGCACAGCAAATGAATTCAAAGAGGCAAAGTCAGAAGTAAGGAGACAAGTGAGGTAGCTTTCAGTAATCTAGGCAGCAAAGACAGAGACCAGGTAGGAGTGGGGAAAAGGGATGGAGTGACTAGATGTAAAATGTAAGGAAACCAGGAAGGGCTGAGAATGGAAAGAATGGAGGGAGGAAGTTCGGGGATGGAGACCAAGAGCTCTGTTTTGTTCCAGAGACCCGTGCAAGTCCAGGTATGGATATTTAGGAGGGGAGGTGGTTTGGAAAGCAGAGGTGGGATTGAGACCAAGCATAGAAACCTGGAGGTTCTGAACCTGTAGCTGGTGTCTAAGGCAGCAGCACAGAGAGAAAAGGGGTCCAGGGTGGGCCCCAGAGTGGACCAAGAAGGAACAGCCAGTGAGGTTAACAGAAAACCGGGACATTGGGTGGGAGGCCAAGTGAGGAAAGCGTTAGGGGAGCGATCGGCTGCATCAGCTCCTAATGAGCAGGCAAGTTACAATGAACATGGAGAAGGAAAAAAGACTGGGAAGTGACCATGGGTTTGGCGAAGACAGCCTGGCGGTGGCCTTGATCAAGAGAGCAAACTGTGGGGCTTCCCTGGTGGCGCAGTGGTTGAGAGTCCGCCTGCCGATGCAGGGGACACGGGTTCGTGCCCCAGTGCGGGAAGATCTCACATGCCGCGGAGTGGCTGGGCCCGTGAGCCATGGCCACTGAGCCTGCACGTCCGGAGCCTGTGCTCCGCAACGGGAGAGGCCACAACAGTGAGAGGCCCGCGTACTGAAAAAAAAGAGAGCAATTTGTGATGAGACAAGCATGAGCCAGAGGAGAGGAGTGAGAATGGCAGAGGAGACAGTGTGAGGAGTTCGGTCATAAAGGGAAGCCGATGAACAGGGTGGCCGCCAGGAGCTGTTACGGGGTTAAGGGAGGACCCTTTTTGAAGACAGGAGAAATCGCGCAGGATGTTTGTGTGCTGATGGGGATGACTCAGGAGGGTAAACATGAGGATGCGGGAGAGGAACGAGAGCCACAGGGGCCAAGTGGGGATGGGGTCCGGGATGTAGGTGAAGGAGGCAGCCTTGGGAGGAGGGGACAGCCTGCTGGGTATGGCAAGAGGGCAGGCAGAGAGGAAGGCTGCCCACAGACATCCGGAAGGGCTCCACTAGCTCAGCCGGAGGCAGGTGCAGGCACAGGTCTGAAGGGTTCCCAGGTCCTATTTCCGCCTTGGTGTCTCTGCCACACCGGACCCTGACAGGCTTGGTGAAAGCAGAGAGAAACGGAGGAGTCTTGCTGCTGTGTCTAATGAACCTGGTGGCAGCAACTGCCTGCGCCTTAGGCAGGGCTGAACGACAGCCTTACCTCTCAACCGTGAATGTGGACTCCCTGGCCTCCTCTTCCTCATTATCTTCGTTCTGGGCCTGCAGGAACCAAAGTGCTCTCAGATCACCCTGGAGATCTCTCAACCCACCTGCCCCGCCCCAGAAGGCCTGGCACCCAGGCCTGAGCCCTTCTAACAGGTAGACAGCCCGGCCCCAGAAGAAGGGAAGCCAGAAGAGATGGGCCTACAAACTCAAGGTCCCTCACCATTGGTATAAAGGTCGAAGGTCCAGAAAACAAACAGAGGTAGAACCTGAAACAAGAAAGTGCAGAGTGAGGGCTGGGCTCAGAAAGGCTCAGAGAGCAGGACAAGTCCTCCCCCTCCCTGCCACAAACACATACAGACACAGCCAGGCCTCTTGCCTGCCCGGGGCCCCAGTGACCCAACTCAGCACTGCCCTGGTGCTCGCATCAGTGGCCTGTGAGGGCCACACCGCCACCCTCTCTCCTGCAGCACGGGCAGCACCCTGGCTCCCGGCACTCACTTCTTGGCTCTGGCGCTGTTGGGATAGTCCACCAACACACCACCAGTGAAGCCGGCCCTGGTGGCCTGGGTCGTGATCAGCTCCAACTGGGGAGAGAAGAGCGCGCAGTCAGGCAGGGCGGCTGGGGGAGCAGCAGCTTCCCGCCCCCTCCCCTGGCCCCGCTCTGGTCCCAGAATGGACCTTGTCTGGGAGAAGTGAGGGTCTTTATCAGACTATTCCCAGTTCTGAGTCCCCGAAAGCCACGCAGAGAAGGTGCAGCCTAGAACCAGCCATGGCAGATACCTCCCTCGGGGGATTACAGACCAACCAAGTCCCCCTGATTCTCACTTTCTAGCCCAGGGACCCACCTCCCGACTCAAATCTCAGGGGATGAATGGCCACCAACTGCGAGGCAGACTCATTCATGTTATGAGTCAGGGACAGCTCGCCACTTGTCTGTCAGAGTCGGTACCTCCTACTCCTCACTGCTCATGCGTCACACTCCACAGAACAGACAACTGTTGATGTCCTCTCCCCCACCCCCAGTTATTTCTTCGGTTATGGAAATCAGTAATATCAGATGGTTTATCTGTCAAGAGCAGACAGACCCCCCCTACCCCGCCCCTCGCCCCAGGTACCCCTCCCTCTTCCTTAGGACATTAGGTCACAAAACGTGCCAACAGGGGCCACGGGGACCACTCCCAGGAGCTCAGCCCCTCCCTTCCCACCAAGCAGCCTAAGGTTGCTTGTTCCATCACCTCCCAACAGCAGGAGGGCAGGTGGGTGAGGAGCAGGATGATGTTTACCTGTTCTGGGTCCCTCCCCCTTCCCTGCACCTCCACTAGCCAAGGGGTTCACCTGCTCTGAGTTCTCAGGGTACAGCTGCAGGACAGCCCGAGCTCCATGGACCTGCAACAGAAACATGGTTATCTTTCAAATATCCCATGGGGTCAGGACCCAGACACTCCTCCTTTCCTTATTCACGAGATATTTATTGAGTTCCCATTATGTGCAAGGTATACTGTTCTCAAGGCTGGGAAACAGCCAGGGACAAAAGAGACAGCCTCCGAACTTCTGCAGCTCACATTTTAGTGGGTGAGGTAGCTAATTTACAGTAGTGATTAAGTGCCAAAAAGAAAAATAACTTAGGACAAGGGATGGTGCATGACAGCAACTATCAAGTTTACTTCTGGCTCAAGGAAGGCCTCTCTCTGAGGGACGCTGGAGCAGAGACCGGAATGTAGTAGACGGCTGGGCTATTTAAATGTCTGAGGGAAGAGCATTTCAGCAGAGAGAAAACCAAACACAAAGGCCCTCAGAACTTCAGGGTTAACCCCAGGACCTGAGAGGAAGAGAAACCATGTAACGCACAAGACGCAGCTATCTGCCAGAACCACCCACTCTAAGAAAGCCAGGGGTGAGGTGAGGGGACTGAGGGGACCAAGAAACACCCGGATCCAAAAAAAAAAAAGTGAAAGAACTCACTTTTAGGACTTAGAATCGCAGACTATCATCTAATCCTAGTAAACAGTGGAAATCAACACCATCACTTCTAAAGACAAGAAAGGGAATTCCCCAGCAGTCCAGTGCTTAGGACCGAGCGCTTTCATTGCAGGGGCCTGAAGCCGAGCGGTGTGGCCCAAATAAATAAATAAACAAACAAACAAATAAATAAAAGACAAGAAAAAGCTAATAAGGCTCTCTCAGTGGTAAATAACCACCCTGCTCCCCATCTGAGCATTGGCAGTAGGTGGAAGGCAAGGTGGGAGTTGAAGGATGTGAGCACTCTAGAAGGTGTCCTCTGTGTGGCCTCGAAATGCTGTCCCTGTCCTCCCTCTGTGGCGTCCAGGACCCCAAGCCAACTTCTGACTGGTATTCAGCAGACTGGACACAGGAGTTGTGATCAGTCTCAGATTCTGACATCAGTGTCTTCGCATTTCACTAGAGCGTCAGCCCCCTAAGCTTTCCTTTTTTGGGGGCTGAAGACTTGGACCAAAGTAGCCAACAATGAGGTCCTGCCATCCTGTGTGGTCCCATCTAAACGGCATTCCCACGGGGCACCTCCACTTCATCATGCTATCTGCAGGGCAAGGGAGGGACAGGCAGCCAGCCCAGGTGGGAAGGAGATCTTATACTCACCAGAACAGAGTAAAGAGCAGAAAAGAAGCAGTACAGGCGCTTGGCAGGAATGTCGGACTTCTTGTTAGCACTACACAGCCACTGCACCGCAGAAATGCTGAAAGAGGAAGGGACCTAGTCAGGAAAGGGAGCGATACGCAAGGTTCGATCTCCAGGCGAAACCCTCCTGCCCAAGACCTTTGTTGGCACGTGCAGGTCCACTCCAGGTCACTATTCTACAACGCTAGACCAAATAGGGTCTACAGAAGGTGAATGTGAACTTCTCGTGGCCAGTCCAAGGAAACATTTCCTCAACCTTGCTTCTGCACACATCTCAAGTTTAGCATTACTCAGCAGGTCAAGGCTCTCCCTGCCACCTACCCCTTCATTCCCTTCCTCCAATCAAGGGAAATATGCTTTGGACTTACACAAAGCCATTCGCTCTCCTCCTAAATCACTTCTTTCAACTGTACCTGCTAACTGTCTCCACCATCCCCAGATTTAAAGCCTCAAGCAGCTAGTATGTCCTCCTTTCCGACATTCCGCTCCTCACTGCTGTGCACATACATCTACAGAACCCCAAACCCTGCTGGTGTGTCCGACCGCCTCTCCCAGCTTTTACGTTCCTCCACTACTCTCCTTGGTAAGCACTCATTACCGCCTCCATCGCTTTGACAACCTAACTTATCTCTCCTCTCGCGTCTTCTCTCTTCTTTTAAATAATCCTCCTACAACACAGACCCGATCTCGTCACTCCCCAGCTCCCCATCAACTACTGAGTAAAACCCAAACTTCTCAGGATGGAGTTAAAAGCCTCTAGGAACCGACCCCACACAATCTCATCTTCCGTAGAATTTCTCATTCCTCCCTACACCTATTAGACTCCTTTCCCCACCCACTTATGTGCTTTTGCTCACACTGTTCCTTCACTCTGAAACCCTCTCCTTGACTATCCAAATTCCTCCCAACCTCAGGGCCCAGCCCCGGCCCCTCCTGCTTTCCTGTGCTCTTACTTCTCTTCATAACTCTGGTGGGTCCCATGATTCCCTAGTACACACCCCACACTGGGGCTCACGTTTAGTAACTTGGTCCACATCTTATAGCACCTAAAAAACCATGGAGTCTTAAAAACAGGGACCTTTATTTCCACAAACAGCATAGCACCTTGGACAATTTCTTGCAGGTAACAAATGTTGAAAAGAAAAAGCCTGCCATACCACCCCTCCTCTTAAAAACAAACTAAAAATGACTATTTACTCCTGAAACATACAAGACCAAATTGCTGGCCTTTGGTTTTCTGCAGCTTAGAACATCTCACCTGATCATTACTAAAAAGTAATTGCTATCTTTGAAATGTTTTTTCTCCCCTCCTGTTTTGTTCCCACATGTAAGCTAATCCCATACCCTAAAAAAACCCTTCAAATCCAGATTTGTACTCCTCACCCAGATTCCTACTGTGTATCGCTACAGCTCAATCTATTATCACAGGAGGTCTTCCCCCAGGTAATGATTAAACTATGACTTCCTACCCTAGCCCCTACCTCCACCCCACCAACAAAACACTAAACCAAATACTAAACAGAACTTACCACAGAAGACAAAGAACAACTTCACGTTTCTAACTGTAATTTCAGTGTTCTAAGATCTGTTATCAAAGCACTACGTACACATTCAAAACTTGGACCTGACGCCACAGAAACGACTCCTAAGCCACCGAAGAGACTGGAGCAATTGGGGTCACTCTCCACTACAAAGTTCTTTGAAAAGAAGTCAACAAGATGGCTGCTGGGACCCACAAAATGGCTCCTAGAGGCTCAGAAGACCACTCTCCCACACACCCCCCCACACACAAAGCAGAGAAACTTATACCGTGGTGCCTGAACCTGGCAGTGCAAGATAATCACAGGAGTAGTTTTGAAATACAAAAAAATACATATTTGGGGGCGTTGCTCTGACCTTATACATCTGAAAATCCTGGGGGATGTGTATTTTTAAGTATTCTTTGTGATTCTGCTGCACAGCCAGGTTTGGGAAGCACTGGCCTGCAGGACTAAAAGCAGGACCTGAAGACTCTCACCTGATACAACCATCAAAGGAGCCCGGTTTGAAGGGGATGCCCTGACCCATGTCCCCCAGAAGCAGGTCTCCCTCCGTGTCTCGGTCCAGGGCCACATCTACATTGGAGAAGAGTAGGTGAGGAATCAATCTGCATCACTGTTCCATACTCATGCAGGGGAGTCCACTCCAGTGCTAACTAGGACATACTTACCCAGCATGGCAGGGCTGATGTCAATGCCCACCCAGTAGTGCCCCTCATCTGAGAGGTAATCTCCACTCAGCCCAGAACCACAGCTGGAAGACACAATCAAATGGGGACTCAACACTGTGAGTAGCAAAGACATCCCACCATCTACCTGGACTATCTGAAGTGAGCCCCAGGATCTCACCCAATATCCAACAGATAACAAGGTTGACCCTCAGGCAGACAGAGGAGCTCCAACGCTCGCCCAGCCATCTTGGTTTGGACATCAATCATCCGTGAGCTATAAAAAGGCAGAAACACAAGCAAGTGGTAAAGGAGCTCTGGGCTAAAACCTCACCCAGACCAAGAAAAGCCAAAGAAAGAGAAAAAGGAACAATCATCCTGAGGTACCCTTTCCCGGTCAACAAACTGGACTACAACTATTTAAAAGTGACCCCAGGGCTTCCCTGGTGGCGCAGTGGTTGAGAGTCCGCCTGCCAATGTAGGGGACACGGGTTCGTGCCCCGGTCCGGGAAGATCCCACATGCCACGGAGCGGCTGGGCCCGTGAGCCATGGCTGCTGAGCCTGTGCGTCCAGAGCCTGTGCTCCGCAACGGGAGAGGCCACAGCAGTGAGAGGCCCGCGTACCACAAAAAAAAAAAAAAAAAAGTGACCCCAAAAGTCCATGTAATACAACGTGTTATTTTGTTCTGACACAAATTAAAACTGTAGTAGCTGCAGAGCTAATGTGAAGTTAACAAATCATTTACCTAATGACCAACCATTGGGTATTTTCAACTCTACCAGGCTCTGGCATTGTATTACTTAAATACATGTCTTCTAGAAGAATTATCCACTGTAGCTACTCCCATATAGAAGGGTGAAGAAGACACAATAAGAATTATAGCAGTGCTGTCCATGAGAAACATAACGCAAGCCACTTGGGACATTCTAGAAGCTACGTTTAAAAAGAAATTAAATATGTAAAGTTAACTGTAGTAATAGTTAACCCAACATATTCAATATTACACTTTATTTAATCCAGTATACTCAAAACATCATTTCAATACATAACATAAAAAACAATAAAGCATTCTACATTTTCTTCACATGAAGTGTATCATATTAAATACGTTTCAATAGATGGCTGATGACTACTGGTTACCATATTGAACAGAAGAGGTCTAGAGTGTATCTGGCTTTCCCAAGATCCAGGGAGAGTCACATGTACCAGTTTTCAAAATGCCTAACACAGGGCTCTGCAACTGGAAAAAAGTTTCTATTTGCTACATAATGACAACTGACCAAAGGGTTTTTGCTGACTCTGATAGTCCAATTTGAACAAAAAAGAGAAAAGAGGTATCTGCAGAACTTTCTTACAGAATACTGTACCGGAAAAAAAGGTTTGGAAGTCCTTGCTCTAGCCGTCATCTGTTAACTAACTTCATAATTGTACAAAAAACTCTCCTCTACGAAATTCTGATACTCTACCAACAGCTGCCCTAAGGATTTACTGAGATAATGTAAACTGCGGCGTACAGTAAGCATTCCATGAATATTATTTCCTTCCCCCCAACAGCACTGATCCCTTACACATCTCCACTGCGTCCTGTTTTATCACATGCTTAAAATAAGCTGTCGTACGACAGAAAGTAGGCGTGATCCCTCCCATTCTGATGCTAAGGTTACTGAGACCCATTCGAAAGTTTAAAATTGACTCTTCCAGTGTCAAAAGTGGGATCAACTCAGGTCTCTTCCTTCCCCCACCCCCAAATTCTGCGTGCTTTCCAAGCAACCTCCGCAACCAGAGCAACTTGCCGGTTCCCGACCCCTGACGCCTCGCAACATCCAAGCTCCACTTACTTGCGCACATATTTCCGGGCTTCATTCTTGTCGTAAAACTGCAGGGACGAGAAAAGAAAAAGGGTGGGGAGTCGAGGAAGAAATCAAGACGCGGAGGCCCCAGAAGAGGAGAGGGGTGTCCGCGGAAGACAGGCCTCACCAGCTCCGGAGGCCCGCTGTGCTCGGGTCTCTGCCCACGTGCCGCCATCCCCACGCCTCTGCAACAACACTCGCGCGATTTCTTTCGGGTGTCCGGCTTTTATGTCCTCGGCCTGGCGCCCGCCTCGTAATACGCATGCTCCACCCATCTCCCCGCCTTCTCTTTTACTCGATTGGCTACAAGGGCCGACTGGATGCGAAAAACGCACGCCTCCCATTGGCCAGTTCATCTTGCACCGCCCGCCTGACTCATTCAAGATGGCCGCCCAGCGCGATGTGAGATGGTCACGGCTATTTCTGTGGAGGTTGTGGCAGGCCTGGGGGGTTCCACAAAACTTGGGATTGGGCCTGGGCCTAAAAGCGAGAACTTATTCCCGGAGCGACGGCCCGTACTCGCGCACGGCGCTCTATGAGCTGCTCGGCGTCCCCTCCACGGCCACGCAGGCGCAGATCAAGGCGGCTTACTACCGGCAGAGCTTCCTTTACCACCCGGACCGCAACGCCGGGAGCGCCGAGGCTGCCGAGCGGTTCACGCGCATCTCCCAGGCCTACGTGGTGCTGGGCAGTACCACCCTGCGTCGCAAGTATGACCGCGGCCTGCTCAGCGACGAGGACCTGCGCGGCCCCGGGGTCCGGCCCTCCAAGACGCCCGCCACCGACCCCGACTCGCCCCGCACCCAGCCGCCTGCCTCTCGGACCCAGGGCCGCGGTCAGGCCTTGTCGGGAGCCAACCGCACCATGTTCGACTTTGACGCCTTCTACCAGGCGCACTACGGCGAGCAGCTGGAGCGCGAGCGGCGCCTGAGGGCCCGGCGGGAGGCCCTTCGCAAGCAGCGGGAGGACCGGGCCAAGAAAGGCTTACGCTGGGACGAGACCCGAGACACGGCTTTATTCGTGGTTCTGCTCACTGTTTTCATCATCATGGGTTTTCGTTTTTAATCGGAGAGCGGAGGGAAGGGGAGCAGCCGCGCCACCGCCCCCCCAACCCCCAAGAAAACGGCCTTTCCTGTCTTCTTGAACCCGTTGCCTCCATTGTCTGCTGTTGTCTACCTCTACTGGGGTCCGAAGGAACTGCTCTCCCCTTTCCCTTCCCCACCCGGCCAGCTTAGCCATTGACCTGCATATCCCTACCCCTCTGGTCCAGAAAAGGAGGCTTTTTGATGCCCAAGAAAAAGGCTCCCAATGAGGAGTCCCGAAAGCCCGAGAGTGAGGGGTTTCCTGGAGGCCCTGGGGTGCCTGCTTCCAGATGTTGTCAATTTCTGGAACACTTGCTGTGGCTTTCCTGTAAAGCTCCGAGCAAGACTCGTCTGCTCCTGCCCCACGTGTGTAGCGTGGGGCTCCTCTGTAACCTTGAAACGTGCAATGTGACCAATTGTGACTGCCAAAAGAAAAATTCTGGGGTGATAAGAAACTTGTCTTTCTGTGAGTTCCCCAAGCCACAGGTGAGACCCAGTGTAGGGTAAGGATGTGATCTGTGGGAACCTGGCCATTCTTTGGTGGTCAGACCCCACTCCGCCTTCTGTTGGTGGTGAGTGTGAGTGGGAAAGAAAGCAAGGTCATGAGCGTAAGGAATGAGCCTTCCTGTTCCCATGCTTATCTAACGTATGACCTCGGAGAGGTTACTCTGTGGGCGTGATGGCAGAGGAGCAAATCGTTTGCTCTCTTTCGGTCTGTCACACTTGATTATCCATGTTCTAATAGGCTCAGTGATTAAAGTATGATGCCAGGGTCTCCCTAGCGGTCCAGTGGCTAAGACTCCGTGCTTCCACTGCAGGGGGCGCAGGTTCAATCCCTGGTTGGAGAACTAAGATCCCACATGGTGCAGCAGCAGGGGGGAAAAAGAAAAAAATATATATATATATACATGCATACATACATATATATATATATATGTATAGTGCCAGTAGAGTCAGGTTTGTCCTTGGGACACTGTGCCTGGCGCCTGGTCATCCCTTGACCAGCCAGCCCCATTGCTAACTGTGCAGCTCCTCCCTTCCCAAAAATAGAGCAACAAACTGGGAGTTTTGAGTCACCTGAGTGTGGCCCAGCCTCCTGTTTCGCTGGCAGTGCTTATCGCAGGTCCTACAAGCCAAGTCCTTGAAACATGGCTACTTGAAGCTGTGGGAATTGGGGGAGTTTGAGTAGACCGGACTGTTGAGTGACAGGAGGCACAGGATGGAAGCGCACTTCCTTATTCAGAGCTGGCTGAGGGTTTTTTGGTTGTTCTTTGTTTCCTCTTTTCCTAATTGGTGCAGTGGGTTGTCACTTGGCTAGAGCTGTGGTAATCCAGTTCTCTTAACGGTGAATCACTGCACGTGGGGTGTGGCTTAGCTGTGAGATGGTAGGTACTCAGGTATGTACTGTGGAGCATAAAGCTGTGGGGTAGGAAAACCTTTGCAGGAGATCTTCTGCAAAGGTAAGGGCCTAAGTAGGTTCTAAACAAAGCCAGAGGTGCTTTGCTATATTAACACCAGTGCCTGCACTCAATCTTTTGTGGCAGTCCTTGGATAAATTGGGAGAAACCCATAGCTAGTGCAACTTGGTCTCTTGGGAACCATTCTGTTTTCTCTAGCCTTGGAGGTTGGGGGCAAACTCTTAGTCGTGGCTTTGCAGTGACCATATGATTCAGTAGTAAAGATTTAAGCCTACTCTGGTTCAGACATGCTGGGCTCATGAAGCCTTGGTTTGGGGGAAAGGGCATATGTACTTTAAAAAAGAACATTTAATGTTACTATGTTTCATATCTGGAAAACAAGAGGGAAAGTCTTTTCAAAACACAAACTACAGGAAGTGAAGCTTAGTAAAAAGTACAGAGGCTGGTGATTTTCAACCAAGGAGTTGGGGCATAACAGTGTCCTTGGGACAAGATTCTATCAAAGTTTCGATCAAATGGAGTTGGGGTTCTTTTGGGTCTTGTTGGTGAAAGCACTAGTGGTCTGTGATAATCTGGGATCTTTCTCATGGGCTCTTTGACATAGATCTCTCAAGTTCGTTTTCTCTCAGTGAAAATCACAGTGAAGAACATTCCCTTGGGCCCCAGAACATGGAGGTAGACCCAGAAGGTTTGGAGTAGTGGGGTCCAGACTCTGTGAAACTTCTGGAACTTTCCATGCAACTCCAAACAGGGTAGTCAATAAAATTTATTAATCATCCAACTCTAAGCCTCTCCTTAGGCCTAGAACTAGGCCCCCCTCTATTCTATAGTGCCATTCTGCCTGCCTCTGTTTTTTTTAGGCCAGAGCTAAACTCTGAGAGACCCCACTCCCTACCATCCCTGAAACTCAATCTGGTCTCTTCATGGGAGGGGAGATGTGTGGGAGGCTTTTTGAAGGACCCTCCCCACCTGGTTCCTGTTACATCATTTCTCCCTTTCTGGTCCCCCTGCAGTTGTCCTTTCTCAGCTTCTTAGCTGCCCTGGGGAGGAGAGGCTAAACCAGGCCATGGACATTAGCCCCTGCCTTCTAGGGGCTGCTCCCCAGTTCCTGATAGAGGAGGAAGGCTGAGACATGGTCAGCTTCAGTCCCTTTTCTCCCTTTGGTGACAAACTGAAACAAAACTATAAGTTTGGACCTAGGAAGAGAGACTTTGGACAAGAGGGGCCCAGCATGCACCATGCTGTGCTCATCGGGTAAGGCGTGGAGAAGAGTGCCAGGCTGAGTGAGCGGCACACACAGATCCTAATGGGGCGACGCGGACAAGAGCATAGGAGTCAAGGTGTACATGTCTAGGCAATTGTGATAGTGTCTTTGGGCTTGATCAGGACTTCATTTTATTCCTCCTGAGCCTAACTGTTTTCCCCTCCATTGTCCTTTATTTATTGCAGGGTGAAAAGATCCTTTATACATCCCAGTGCTGAAGGAGTAAGATTTCTTGCTTCCTTCTGCGGTTCTGGCATCTCATTCGCTGAGTGCGCCTTGCCCTCTGTAATGGTCTCAGCATGAGCCAAGATGAATAAGAATAGCCTACCTTAGGCCAGTGAGTTGTCCGGTGGTCATTACTGACCATGTATATATATCTCCATCCCTTATAGCCACAGCCTGAAGCTGAGACACCAAGGGTGGAGCCCAAGTGAGTGGCCACCACACCTGCTTATGGAGAATGGCGAGGAGTAGGGGTCTTGTCTCGGGCCTTTGGGCTTCCAGGAATGTCACCAGATCCCATGAAGGGAGGCTGAGAGAAGGGACAGCTGGTAAGTAGCGGTGTTACTTCACTCCCTGGAATTCAGTGCGCTCTCCTGGCCTTTGCCCTCTCAGTTCCTCAGCCCTGTGATGAGGTCACACACTGTCTCCTGCCTCTGAGCAGGACTGTAGAAGGCGCGCCTTGCCTGGCCTCAGCGGCTTGGCTCTCAGGCCAGGCTTGGAGCCCTGGGGGCCATCGGGTTTGTGCAAAGCAGCTGGGGTCCCTCTGTTAGTGTTTTAGGGTGGTAGCAAGACCTGAGTCTGGACCTCATGAACTTGCATATGCTGGGGATTGCTAGGTGCTCTCATCCCCCAGAAGCAGAGAGCTCACCTTCACCATCTGTTGTAAGGTCATAGCGTCACTATGGATCTAGCCATCTCGCCACTGTCCCTTAAGGCTATACAAACCTGGGGCTCCGTCGCTAGTCTTGAGGTGGGTTGGCCCTCCCATCCTGCCTCTGCCCTGTCAGTGTTCACATCCTCGGTCCTGGGAGGGGACTGCTGCTAGACAAAAGAAGGCCTGTTTCCAGAGGACGAAGAACTGACCGAGATTCGTGGTTCACAGGCCACAGCTGACCTGCACACAGCGTTTGGCTGCGGCTAGCACAGTGTCTTAACTTTAGGCAATATTCAAAACTTGGAAAACTTTGCATAAAAATCTAGATTTCTGACTCCTCTCAAAAAAGTGAGAAAATGTGCCACCATTGAGCTTCCTCCCATACTTTCGTGACAGCCTGGGAGAAGCTGTAAGGTCTGCCTTTCAGATAGGACCTTGCTCCCTGGTCCCCTGCACTCTCACCAGCAGAGGGGATGTGTCAGAGGCCGTGATGCACACACTTGCACCATTTTGCTCTTAGAGAAATCTCTCTCTGTATCCCATGTCTATTAAGAGGAAAAACAAAAAAGTGGGGGGGGATCATGCATTTCCAGGAAAATGGGGAAGGGTGTACTTTGTGGAAACAGAGCTGCTTTGCACTGTAACCTTCTGGCCCCTACAGGCATTTGAATTTGCAGATCCCTAGGTTACCTCCTATGTTATTAAAAGAGCTCACACTTTATGCAGGGAGGCAGAGTATAAGTCTTATTTTCATTGTGGGACAAGAAGAATCTTTTGAGAGTTCAACAGCAGTGGCAAGGTCCCAAACAAAGCCAGAGGGCCCTAGGTACAATAACACCAATTCCTGCACTCAATCTTTTGTGTAAAATCCTTGTATAAATTGGGATAAACCCTCAGCTAGTCCAACTTGGTCTCTTGGAAACCATCAGATTCTCTCTAGCCTGGGAGGTCAGGGGCAAGTTCTTAGCCATGGCTTTGCAGTGACCACATGATTCAGTGGTAAAGGTTGAGCTCAGTAAGCCTTGATTAGCAGGCACACACAAAAGTACATTTAATGTTATTATGTTTCAAATTTGGAAAACAAGGTGGGAGGCTTAGGAAAATATGCAGAAGCTAGTGATTTCCAAACAAGGAGGTACACATAGACTTTCTTGAGGGGGAGGAACACCTTGTTTTTATCAAAAAGGAGTGAGAGTTTTGTTATTTGGGCAATTTTTTTTTTTTTTTTGGCTGTGTTGGGTCTTCGTTGCTGTGTGTGGGCTTTCTCTAGTTGCGGCGAGTGGGGGCTACTCTTCGTTGCAGTGCGCAGGCTTGTCAGTGCAGTGGCTTCTCTTGTTGCAGAACACAGGTTCTAGGCACAGGGGCTTCAGAGTTGTGGTTCGCGGGCTCTAGAGCACAGGCTCAGCAGTTGTGGTGCATGGGCTTAGTTGCTCCACCACATGTGGGATCTTCCTGGACCAGGGCTCGAACCTATGTCTCCTGCATTGGCAGGTGGATTCTTAACCACTGAGCCACGAGAGAAGCCCTTTGAGCAATTTTTTGGTTTTGGTTTTGGTTTGTAAAAGCACTGGTGGCCTGCAATAGGTAGGACCTTTCTCATGGGCCCCTTGAGGGTCTACCTCAAGTTTATTCTCTCTCACAGAGGATTACAGCCAGGAGCATTCCCTGCGACCCCAGACCTGGAAATAGAAAGTTCCAGATGTGATCTGGCAGGAGAGCCCAGACTGCCTGGAACTTTCCAGAATATTCCATGTACCTTCAAGCAGAGGGGTTAATCAAGTTTATTAACCATCCAACTCTAAGCCTTTCCCATGGCCCAGAACTAGGCCCATTCCACTCTGGTGGTATCTATACCCACCTGCCTCAGGTCTTTGGTGTTTTTCATGCTGGAGCTGAATACAGAGGGCCTCACTCCCTGTGCGCTCTAAAACTGAGTCTGAGCTCTTGAGGAAGGTGAGGGGTGTGGAAGCCCTTTTGAAAGACCCCATCTGGTTCTCATGGTAAAACTTTTCTCCCTTCCCAGTCCCTCCCTTGCCTGGGTCATTCCTTCCTCTTCTTCTTATCTGCCCTGGGGAGGGGAGGCTGAACCAGACTGTGGACATTAGCCTCTGCCTTGTAGAGGCTGCTCCCCAATTCACAATAGTGGAGGGAGGCTTAGGCATGACCACCATTAGCCCTTCTTCCTTTTGGTTACAAACGAAAAACTCCCTAGAAGAATGGACCAGAGTGGGAGGCCAGGCCGAGAGGGGCCCGGCTTGCCCCAGGCTGTGTGGAGAATGTGGAAGGTCTTCTGGGGCTGTTCAGTCTTCTGTCATCTCAGGCAGGCACCTGGTGTCCTCCCCAGCGTCCCTTGTCTCCACCACGTCAAGTGCTAGCAGTGAGAGCAGGAGAACCACGGCCACTGTGGGATGAAGCTTCTCAAGTGGGCACTGTCAGTGCTTTGCCCCTGCTGGGGGTGAATCCGACTGGACTTGGGCTTCCAAAAGCTCGGATGGGCCAGTCCCTCTAACTATTGCCTGTATTTCTTAAGAGCTCATCAAGCAGTCACTCAGGTGCTGCTCACTCATCTTTAGGGATGGGGACCAGCCTACCAGCCGCAGCACCCGTGGATCAAGAGCCTCATACTGAGCCAAAATCTGGCTCCCAGTGGTTCCCACCCGTTGGTCTTGACTCTAACGTCTTGCTCTGTGTGAAGCAGTCCTTTAGAGACTCAGAGGCTAGCCATTGCATACTTGTGTGTAAAACAGATCCCTCAACTGTTCCGTAGGGGACTTAGCCCCAATCCTCTTTCTCATTATACTCCAAAGGTGCTGTTTTGGGGTTCCCTTAGAGTTTAAAACTTCAGTAAAAAGTAAAGCCAAACCAGCACTTGCCTCATTCTAGATGGTTATAGCCCCACTAACATGGACCAAGATCACGTTAGCTTCTACAGCACTCTGACTGTCCCCTCTTACCTGCAGGACCTTCTGTGACTTCCTGCCAAACTTCATCTCATTAGACTTGACCTAAGCTGATCCAAGACGTATTCCCACTCTCTCATCTTCTCGTCCACAGTCATCGGCCAAGCTGGTCACCTAATGTTTACCCAAGCTGAAGACAGCTAGCTTCAGCCCTATGGAACCCTCTCCATCACTCAGTGGGGGTGGTCGTTTGGCAGGCCAGAGAAGGAGCAGGTACCATCCTGACTGGGCTTACAGGCCACCCAGGAAAAGAAGGTGCATACAGGTGAGGCAGTTGGAGAACTGTGATGGAGCAGAGTGTGCTTCTGGCCAGAAGTGCTGGGAAGTTTAAGAGTTAGGGAAGACTCCCATGGGTTGGTAATCAGAAAAGGCTTCATGGAAGAGGCAGAAGCAGTGCTGGACCTGGACAGCCAGGCTTTGGATGGGCAGAGAGGAAAGGAGGGCATCTCAAGAGTAGGAAGCACAGGAGCTGAGATGTGGAGGCTGCGACAGCAGAGTGGCTGGATGAGGGAGCAGAGAGAAGTCAGGCAGCATCGTCATCCTCATCATCACATTTATTGACGGCCCCTGGGAGGTGGGGCTGGGGACAGAACATACAAAGACAAGGACCTGCCCTCAAAAAGTTTCCATTCTAAGGAGACGGGGACAGAAAAATACAGAATGGTCTTTCCGGGGGAGGGCCCACTCTCACCTGGTGCAGGTCAGAAGCCCCTGGCCTACCTTGCCCCAGGGTCTGGAGCATGAGCGGGGCCTGACCACCTGGCTCCTAGGTGGTGGACCCCAGAACTGGGGGAAAGGTAGGCTCAGGACATGATGGAAAACACTCCTGTCAGCCTTGGCATTGTGCAAGCCTAGTGGAGTGGCAGGGGGCGATAGGCCCCCTAGGCAGGGCCCTTGAAGGAAGTGGGCATCTTCCCAGGCCCCCATGAGTAAAGTTCTTTCACTGGGGCTGGCCCATCACCCGGGAGGCCCCAGCCGGGGAGAAAAAGGCAGAGTTTCCTCAGCGGCAGAGGCATAATACCCTGCCCACCCCACTCCCGGCCCTCTCTCTGGGCATCTTCCAGGTGACCCTCCTCCCCAGTTCAGCCTCCAGGGCCAGGGCCTGCCTAGGGCCAGGGGGAGGGGCCTGCCCCTCCCCCCACCCCGGCGGTGGGGGAGGAGGAGGAGCCACGTATCAAGTTTGTCTGGGCCCCCCAGTGGGGAGCCATACCCTGGATCCTACCGGTGGGGGGGCTCTGGCTGCGAGGGCCGAGGGCTCAGCAGAGGGGCTGGGCCTAGAGGGCACCCGGGGGAGCCCTTCAGCGGGGGCACTGGGCGGGAGTCCAAGGGGGGCAGGCTCCGGGGCACTGCTGGTTGCCCCCGGGCGGCCCCAGTGGGCAGGACAGCGGCAGCGGGGAAGGATTTGGGGGGATCCGCAGCAGCAGTGGGGGCTGGCTGGCCAGACCGCTCCCGGCGCCGCAGCAGCTCCTGCAGCTTCTCCGCCTGGGTCCGCCTCAGGTGGGCCAGGGCACGGCCTCGTTGGAAAGCGGGCAGGAAAGCCTCCAGGCTCTGCTCCCCCAGCAGCAGCTGCTCCATGTGCTCCTGGGACAGGAGGGAAAGGACAGTTTGGGAGGAACATGACCAAAGACTGAGGGCTGGTCCTCTCTCCTCCCACCCTGAACCCTTCCCGATGGCGACCACCCACAGCTCGGGCATGGGGCACCTGAGTTCCAGCCTGGGCCTGCCACAGTGCTGAGGATGAACGTCCTCTACTCTCAAGCCTTGATTTCCTTACTATCACCAGACCTGCTGGGCCAGGGATGAGGCGGGATCAGAGATGGAGACACACTTGAAGTAGACAGGTGTCTCTCATCAGGACCAGGGCCCTCCTCCTCCACCTCTTCAACTCACTGAGCACTGTGCTCCCAACCCAGCACTGAGACATCTGTCCCAGCTCCTCTGTAGACCCAGCCTAAGCTGCCCTGAGATGTTCACAGGAAGTTGGGGGAAAAGTTACAGGTGGGGACGGTGGGCCTTGTGTCCAGTGTGGACAGCAATGCAGCGGGCACTCCTGGGAGCCAGGCACTCAGGGCAGGCTTCCTGGAAGGGGGGCTCTCAAGCCTGCAATGTAAGAATTGAGGGGAGGGGGATGATGATAGGATGGGGCCCCCCTCCCGGTCCCCAGGCCCAGCTGCCCCTTCTCTCACCTCAGCCTCCTGCTCAGCTTCCTCCAGCTCAGCCTGCAGCCAGCCCAGCGCGCAGTGGGGGCTCCAGCGGTGCATGCTCTCCTCTGAGGGCCACAGAGGGACAGAGTGAACTAGCCCCTGCCCTCAGGGCCTGTCACTCAGGGCAGACAGAGCAGAGGCCCAGGGCCCAGACCTGACTCTCACCGACCCTGTGTGTGATTCTACGCTTCCCCTCCCCTCTCTGGAGCCTCAGTTTCCTCATCTGCACAACGCGCCTGCCGGATCCATTTATGCTCCTCCCCCCAGTCCTAGTGCGAAAGAGGGAGCAGGGGCTTTGTCTCCTAAAGCACCCCAGGCCCTTGGGTTTTGGGCCCCATTTTGGCCTCTCGAACCCAGCTCTACCCATCGACTGCTCACTTTCCCAACTCGGTAATTTTCCAGCAGTAGCACCCCTCAAACTTGCCTGGGGAATAGGTCTGCCCAAGTCCCGACCTTCAGAGCCTGGCACTTCCCAAGGCCACCCAGCCAGATGGCCAGCTGCCCCCCACCCCAGGCAGTTCTCCCGGCCGTCCCTCACCCAGTCGCTGCAGCTTGTCTGCACAGCTCTCAGCCACCTCCCGAAGCTCCTGGTACTTGATGGCCAGGGCAGCGCGGCCCATCTCCAGGCGGGGCCGCAGTGCCAGGTTCTCCTTGGCTAGAGCGTAGTTGGAGGCCAGGCATGCCTCGCGCTCCAGCTGCAGGCCCTGGAACTGCCGGCAGGGAAGAGCCCAGAGGCCCATTTAGGGAGTCTGCCCATGGCCACCTACTGCCACTGTGGGCGACAGTGCCCACGGGCCAAGCCGAAAGCTTGGCTTTCCTGCCCCAGTCTCAGGATGGCGAGCCAACAGGTGGAGGAACGATAAGAGCCCAGACCCCACTTTGCCTCAGTTTCCTCTTCCACAAAGTGAGCTAAAAACATCTACCTTATAGGGTTGTTGTGAGACTTAAGTGAGGAAAACTACGAAGGGCTCTACAAATGTTAGTTAATTTTTAATTTTCAATTAATATGTCTGCTCAGGTCCCCGAGGAGTCCCCCTCCCTCCTCTGTCCCATTTTCCATGCATGGGCAGCTTCCCTCTCATTCCAGGCCTTTGTCTGTTTCCTCCTCAGGTGTTTGTGCCGAAAACACTCCCACCCCCTGCTCTTACTCTCCAGTGATGTCTTCACCCTGTCCCTGCACAGCACCCCCTCAAACCCCCCTCTCTTCCCTCGCACCCCCTCCTCTGCCCTCCAGTGGAATCCCCACACCCCAAGGAATACACACCCCCTTTTCCTCCCTGATCCCCTAGCACCTGCTCCCAGCTTTCCTTCTCTTGCAGAAAGCAGACCCCTTTCTTTCCTGGCCCTGGAGAACGCTATTTCCTTCTGTTACTAGGCGGGCCGAGCCTCCACTCCCTGCCCCTGGAGAACGCACTACCCTCCATCTGTCCCCTATAGGATGCACACGCCCCTCCTGCCTGCCTCCCTCCAATGTACACTTTCCCTTTCTGCCCCCCCGCAGACAACCAGCCCGGGCCTATCTCCTGTGAAATATACAACTTTCTCTTATGGTGGCCTATGGAATACACGCCTCAGCTTTCAGTACCCCTCCCCACCGGAAGACACAAAGCCCCCGCTTACACTCCCAGACCACGGAAGCCCTCCCAACGGCCCCCCCAGGTGTCACACAGGCCCCTAGTTCTCCCCATGGAAGGCGCCTCCCCTTTCTGGCCCTACAGACGTGGGTGTGCGAGCCAGGGCCCCCACAAACAGCCGCCCCCCGCCCCCCGGAACACACCTCCCTGGAGCAGCCGCTGTAGGACACGCCTCGCGGCCATCCCGAGGGTGCACGGGCGCCTCCCTGGGTCTCCGGCGCCCCACCCGCCCCAGGCCAGCTCAGGGCGCCCCCTCCCCCGGGGGCGGCTCCACCGGGCCCACTCGTACGTGCCAGGCTCCGGAGGCCCCTCGGCCCGGCCGGTGCGGCCCTTCGGTCGGTTGGCAGGTCCGGCAGGCCGCGGCCCGTCCCCCGAGCCCCCCGCCCGCGCCCCCCGCGCTACCTTCCTGCTGAGCCGCACGATCCGGTCCAGCTTGGGTTCATCCTGAAGCAGGTCCCGGAGCTGCCCGGTGCTGAGGATCCCAAAGCGCCCCGGGCTGCCGGGCTCCGGCCCCGCCCGCGCCGCCCGGGCCCGGTACATGCCGCCCGCCCGCGCCCCCAGCTCGGCTGCTGGCTCGGCCCGCTCGGCCCGCTCCGCCCCGGCTCCGCTCCGCTCCGGCTCCGGGATCCGGCTGGGGCTCTGGCTCCGGCAGCGCGCGCCGCTCCGCCGCCAGAGGGCGCCCCGCCCGCTCTTAAAGGGGCCGCGGCGTGGAGGCTGGGGGTGGGATGGGGAGGGGGCAGGCCGCTCCTCTTCCCACCCCGGCCGAGCCGCGCCTTGCCGCGCCTCCCGCATCCGCAGATCGCCTGGCAACCCATCCTCCTCACGGCGTCCGGATATCTAAGGCGCCTCTCCTTTCCTCTCCTCCCGGCCATCATTCACCACACCCCCAGGCACGGACTCTCCCACCCCAGGCCTTTACAGTTTGCAAGGCTATTTCACATTTACCCCGTGAATTCGCACAATTTTCTGAATTTGGCCGGGTGCCAGGAGCTCCTGCCCGCTGCTAACTTGGACAAGTCATTCACTTCCCCCAGCCTCAGTTTTCCTTTCCATAAAATAGGATGATGATAACACAATGTGAGGATTAGAGGTAGTGAATTGTTGAGTCCCTTACCTGTAGTTAGATGAATATCTAATACGAGTTATTGTTATTTTAAAGATGAAGGAACAGATTCTCAGAGATGATGTCACCTCCCCAAAGTCACATTACAAGTAAATGACAGACAATCTCAGTTCTTCCTGTATGTGCAGTGTCCACGGAGCACACGATACCTCCATGCTGGGCACTGGGCTGGGCTCCATCAGGGCATTGTCTCTACCCTCTAAGAGCTCATGGATTAAGGCAGAGTCACATTCTCACTCAGCTTACTTTAGTACAAGACAGAATGGTGGGTGTCATGGCTCGATGTCTTCCTTTGTGAGTCCCATGTGATGCCTGAGGATGTCATGTACCTTATCTTCACAACTAGGCTTGGCCAGTGCCATTGTCAGGAAACAGACACTCAGAGATTGTCACCTGTCTAAAATCAAACAGTAGTGAGTGAACTTTTTCCACTTCACCACACTACTAAGAAAGGACCAAGGTGGCACCAGGGCACAGAAAGGCTCACCAGCAGAGGTGACATTTGAGCTGGGCTTTGAGGGATGAATAGAAGTTCTGAAGTTGAAGGCGAAAATAGTGAAACCAAAGAGAAGTCCATAAGCCAAGGCATAGAAGCTGAAAGTGCCCAACAAGGACTCTCCCAATCCAGCCAGAGCACAGGGGGCGTGGTGGAGATGTCTGAGAAAGAGACAAAACTGATGGAGTGGGGCAGGACAGACTTGCTGATAGACTGTGAAGGCAACACTTCTTCCACATTTTTATGGCAAGTGAAATTTGGTTTTCCTTTTCAAGATTCAGCTGGAACATCACCACCTCCAGGAAGCCCTCTCTACCTCCCCAGGCAGCATTGTGTGCCCCACAGTCTCTGATGTCCCTCCACCACGGTCCTGGGTATTATCAAGAGCTCTTCCACACTTCACAATTTCCTGGCTATGATCTCCCTGGTTCTGGTCTGCGTCCTCCAGACCCACTGTTTCCACTAAGCTTCCAGGGGTCTCCTAGACACTCCCTCTGTCCGGCCCTCCTTTGGCCGGGCAAGAGGCAGTCTTCACTCTAAGAGGCCCTGGTGAGATCTGATGGGAGCTCCTGCCTTGGCTTGTCCCCTCTTCGTCACCAATCCCCCTTTGTTCAGCCCAGTGGGCCCCCTGTGGAATCCCACAACAACGGCCCCTGTGAAACTTCCCCACACTCCTCAGACCTCCTACACCCACTCCTGCCCTCTCAGTAGGTGACTCCACTGCCCATCACGTGGGAGAGCTTCTGCCACTTCCTGCTCCACCTCTTTGGATCTTCTCTGCACCTGCCCCAGTGCTCTTTCTTCTCTCCTTCCTCCAGGAGGAGGAACCTCCCCTCATTCCAAAGCCAGCCCAGGTACCCTTGCTATGGGTCTCACCTTCACCTGCCCCTCCAGGATGCCTCCCCCACTGTGGTAGTTATGTCTCCTTCTTTCTCTGTCTCTTTCACCTTTAATTTCTGCCTTTAGACTGATACCTCCCTTTCACCACCCCCACCCAATATTTTGAAAGTACCCTGTTATGAATTGAGTACTTCCCCCCAAAACTGGTATGTCGAAGCCCTAACCCCAATGTAATGATATTTGGACGTGGGGCCTTTGGGAGGTAATTAGGTTTAGATGAGGTCATGAGGATGGGGCCTGATGATGGGATTAGTGCCCTTATAAGAAGAGGAAAGAGACCAAAGTTCTTTTTCTCTCCACCAGTGTGAGGTCACAGCTAGAAGGCCACTGTCTGCAAACCAGGAAGAGAGCTCTCACGAGAAGCCAAATCTGCTGGCACCTTGATCTTGGGCTTTCCAGCCTCCAGAATGGTGAGAAATAGGTATCTTTTGTTTCAGCCACCCAGTGTGTGGTATTTTGTTATGGCAGTCCAAGCCTACTAACATACCATCTAGACTCTGTACTCCCTGCATCCATTTCCTCATACCCGCCCCCCCCCTTATTCCTTGACTCAGTTTGACTTCACCGCCCCCCACCACGACAACTCCAAGGGCACTGCACTAGCCAAGGTCATGGACTGCTTCTTACTGCCAGGGCCCTTCTTTGTCACATTCAGCGCCATTGACCATCATCTCTTTCTTGACCGCATAGCAGTCAGAGTCCAGACATTTCACAGGTGTCAAGTTGGCAAAAATTAAAAAGTCAGATAATATCAAGTGTTGGTGAGGATGGGAAGTGACAGGAATGCTTTTGTACTGCTAGTGGGAGAGAGAATCAATTCACTTTGGAGGGCAGTTTGACAAACTTGTAATTCAAAGGTGTTCATATCACACTACCCAGCTGTTCCCCTCTGCAGTGGACAGAATAATAGACCCCAAAGGTGTCCACATCCTAATCCCTGGAACCTGTGAACTTGTTACCTTCCATGGTGAAAGGAACTTTGCAGATGTGATTAAATCAAGGATCTCGAGATGGAGAGGTTATCCTGGATCATCCAGGTGGGGCCAGTGTAATCACAAGAGTCCTTATAAGGGGGAGGCAGGAGGGTCAGAATCAGAGAAGGAGGTTTGACAGTAAAATCGGAGGGTCAGAGTGACAGAGAAATTTGAAGACACTATGTTGCTGGCTTTGAAGCTGGAGGAAGAAGCCACGAGCAGGCAGCCTTTAGAAACCAGAAAAGGCAAGGAAATTGATTCTCCTTTGGAGACTCCAGAGAGAGTGCGCCCCTGCCAATACCTTAATTTCAGCCCAGTGAAACCCATTTCAGACTCCTGACATCCAGAAATGTAAGATAATAAACCTGTGTTGTTTTAAGGCACTAATTTGGTAATTTGTTACAGCAGCGATAGGAAACTAACACAAACTCCTAGGAATTTTCTCTGTCTTGGACTAGGAGACAAGAACGGGAATGTTTGCAGTGTCTCTACTTGTCATGACGAAAAACTGGAAACAACCCAAATGTCCAATACAGTGGAACACTTCATTCTACACAGCAACAGAAATGGGCAAATTACAGCTACACGTGTCAACTTGGCTAAATCTCACAAACAATGCAGTGAAAAAAAGGCAGCCTCAGAAGACTACATTCAGTATAATACTGTTTATGTAAAGTTTAGAAACATGCAGAACCGTACTTTATATTATTGCTTGGAGATACATACAAAGTAAAAGTACAGGAACAATAAATACCAAATTCAGCAGTGTGGCTGTCTGGCAGAAGAGGGATGGAATCTGGGAGGAGACAGAGGGGACTTCAATGGCATTAAGAGATAGTTCAGTTTCTTAGGCTGAGTGAGAGTACACAGGTGTGCACTGTATTATTCTTTATATTAATACTTTGGGGTAAGCCTGAAAACGTCTATATAAAATTAATAATTTTTAGGGTCAATTTTTAGACCTTAGCTTTGAAGTCAGACAGACCTGGGTCCCATTCTGACCTCTGCCACTTCCTATGTGACCTAGAGCAAAGTCCTTAGTTCCCTGAATCTCAATTATATCATCTTTAAAATGGGTAGTTGAAGGATTAGGTGACTTGATATGTGTCTACCACAATGTCTGGCACTTAGTCGGTTCTCCAAAAACAGCAACTGCAATGGGTTCCTCTTTCTAGAAATGATCCATTGGATTTAATTTATGGGGTACCTACTATCTTCCAGGGGCTGACTGGAGAAAGGGAACACTTCATCTTCATGGTTCTGCTCCCTGATTCCGTCTTTTTTTTTAAAAAAAATAATACATTTATTTATTTTTGGCTGCGTTGGGTCTTCGTTGCTGCGCGCGGGCTTTCCCTAGTTGCGGAGAGTGGGGGCTTCTCTTCCTTGCGGTGCACAGTCTTCTCATTGCGGTGGCTTCTCTTGTTGCAGAGCGTGGACTCTAGGCTTGTGGGCTTCAGTAGTTGTGGTGCGAGGGCTCAGTCCTTGTGGCTCGCAGGCTCTAGAGCGCAGTCTCAGTAGTTGTGGTGCACAGGCTTAGTTGCTCCGCGGCATGTGGGATCTTCCAAGATCAGAGCTTGAACCCGTGTCCCCTGCATTGGCAGGCGGATTCTTAACCACTGCGCCACCATGGAAGTCCGATTCAGCCTTTAAATTCATTATTCTCCAAGGATTCAATCACCACTCCCTCAAAAAAAAAAAAAGCAGCTTTATTGAGATACATGCCATACAATTCAATGGTTTTTGGTATATTCACAGAGCTGTGTATCCATTGGCACAATTTTAGAACATTTTCATCACCCCAGAAAAGCAGCTCCGTGCCCATTAGCAGTGACTCCCCATTTCCCCCAGATCCCACTCCGACCACCAGCCCCAGGCAACTAACCTACTTTCTGTCTCTATAGATTTGCCTGTTCTGGACATTTCATACTAATGGAATCCTATAATATGTGGTCTTTTGTTACTGGCTTCTTTCATTTAATATATATTTTTAAAATAAATTTATTTTTTTTTAATTTATTTATTTTTGGCTGCGTTGGATCTTCATTGCTGTGCGTGGGCTTTCTCTAGTTGCGTTGAGTGGAGGGCTACTCTTCATTGCAGTGCATGGGCTTCTCACTGCAGTGGCTTCTCTTGTTGTGGAGCACAGGCTCTAGGCGCGCGGGCTTCAGCAGTTGTAGCACGCAGCCTCAGTAGTTGTGGTGTGTGGGCTCAGTAGTTGTGGCGCATGGGCTTAGTTGCTCCGTGGCATGTGAGATCTTCCTGGACCAGGGCTCAAACCAGTACCCCCTGCATTGGCAGGCAGATTCTTAACCACTGCGCCACCAGGGAAGTCCTAATATAATGTTTTAAAGATTCATTCATGTTGTAGAATTTATTAGTAATGATTCCTTTTGATTTTTTTTGTGGTACATATGTGACATAAAATTTCCCATTTTAATCATTTTAAAGTATACAGTTCTGTGACATTAAGTCCATTCCCCTTGTTCTGCAACCATCACCACGATCCATCTCCAGAACTTTTTTATTTTCCCAAACTGAAGCTCTATGTCCATTAACTACTCCCTCCCCATTCCCCTCTCACCCCAGCCCCTGACACACACCATGCTACTTTCTGTCTCTATGAATGTGACTACTCTAGGTGCCTCATATAAGTGGACTCATACAGTATTTGTCCTTTTGCCACTGGTTTGTTTCACTGAGCATAATGTCTTCACGGTTCTTCCATGTTGTATAGCATGTCAATATTTCCTTCCTTTTTAAGGCCAAATCATATTCCATTGTATATCTATTGATTCCTTTTTATTACCAAATAATATTCCATTGCATGTATTTACCACAATTTGTTTATCCATTCATCACTTGGTGAACATTGGGGTTGTTTCATCTTTTTGGCTATTATGAATAATGCTGTTATAAACATTGTCATACAAGTTTTTATGTGACATGTTTTTTCCTCTTGCTTATATACCAATGAGTGGGTATATGATAATTCCACGTTTAATCTTTCTGAGGAAAGGCCAGACTGTTTTCCAAAGCAGTTGCGCCATCTTACACTTGCACTAGCAATGTATGAAGTTCCAATTTCTTCACCAACACTTGTTATTGTCTATCTTTTTTTATTATAACTCTCCTAGTGGGTGTGAAGTGTTATCTCATGATTTCAATTTGCACATCTCTGGTGACTAATGATGTTCACCATCTTTTCATGTGCTATTGGTCATTTTTATATCTACTTTGGGGAAAAGCCTATTCAGACACTTTGCTCATTTTTCAGTTGGTTATTGGTCTCTTTATTTTTTCTTAATTAATTAATTTAATTTAATTTATTTTTGGCTGTGTTGGGTCTTCTTGCTGCACATGGGCTTTCTCTAGTTGCGGCGAGCGGGGGCTACTCTTCATTGAGGTGCGCGGCCTTCTCATTGCGGTGGCTTCTCTTATTGCAGAGCATGGGCTCTAGGTGCACGGGCTTCAGTGGTTGTGGCACATGGGCTCAGTAGTTGTGGCTCACAGGCTCTAGAGCAGAAGCTCAGTAGTTGTGGCGCATGGGCTTAGCTGCTCCGTGGCATGTGGGATCTTCCCGGACCAGGGCTCGAACCCGTGTCCCTTGTATTGGCAGGCAGATTCTTAATCACTGCACCACCATGTCCCTTGTATTGGCAGGCAGATTCTTAATCACTGCACCACCAGGGAAGTCCCATGTTTCTTTATTTTTGAGTTGTAAGAGTTCTTTATATATTCTGGAAACTAGTCCTTTATCAGATATATGGTTTATAATTTTCTCCCATTCTGTAGGTCGTCTTTTCACTTTCTTGATGGTGTCCTTTTTTTTTTTTTTTTTTTGCGGTACGCGGGCCTCTCACTGCTGTGGCCTCTCCCACTGCGGAGCACAGGCTCCGGAAGCGCAGGCCCAGCGGCCACGGCCCACGGGCCCAGCCGCTCCACGGCATGTGGGATCCTCCCAGACCGGGGCACGAACCCACGTCCCCTGCATCGGCAGGCGGACTCTCAACCACTGCGCCACCAGGGAAGCCCTGATGGCGTCCTCTGATGCACAAAAGTTTTTATGAAAGTCTGATGAAGTACAATTATCTATTTTTTTCTTTTGTTGCTTGTACTTTGGCATCATATCTAAGAAACCATTTTCTAATTCAAGATCATAAAGATTTATTATACCTTTATGTTTTCTTCTACGGGTTTTATAGTTTTAGCTCTTCCATTTAGGTCATTGATCCATTTTGAGTTAATCTTGTATATGGTGTGAGGTAGGGATCTGACTTCATACTTTTGCTTGTGGATATCCAGTTATCCCAGCACACACACACACACACACACACACACATACACACATACCCCTTTTAAAATGTGGACCTCAGGACTTCCCTGGTGGTGCAGTGGTTAAGAATCCACCTGCCAATGCAGGGGACACGGGTTTGAGCCCTGGTCTGGGAAGATCCCACATGCCGCGGAGCAACTAAGCCTGTGTGCCACAAATACTGAGCCTGCGCTCTGGAGCCCGCGAGCCACAACTACTGAGCCCACGCACTGCAACTACTGAAGCCCGCGCACCTACAGCCCGTGCTCCGTGACAAGAGAGGCCACTGCGATGAGAAGCCTGTGCACCACAACAAAAAGTAACCCCCACTCACCGTAACTAGAGAAAACCCACGCGCAGCAACGAAGACCCAACGCAGCCAAAAATATAAATTAATTAATTAAAAAAAAAAGTTCCTTTATGTTCTTTTGTAATCACTCCCTCCAGTCTCTCCCACACCCCTCAACTCCATCCCCAGATAACCCTGATCTGCTTCCTGTCACTGCAGGTTAGACTGCATTTTTGAGAATTTTACATAAATGGAATCATACAGTGTATACTATTTTTCTTATTTGGCTTCTTTCACTCAGAATAATTCTTTTGTTATTCATCCAGACTGTTGCATTTATCAGTTTGTTCCTTTTTATCTCAGTATAATATTTCGTTGTATGGATATACCACAATTTGTTTATCCATTCGCCTATTGCTGGACCTTTCGATGGTTTCCAGTTTAAGCCTTTTTTGTTGTTGTTGTTTTCAGTTTAAGACTTTTACAAACAAAGCTGCTATTAACATTGCATATGTCTTAGTATGAACATAGCCTTTCATTTTTCTTGACTAAATACCTAGGAATGAAATGACTGGGTCAGGTGGTAGGTGTCTTTAACAGTTTAAGAACCGCCAAACAGTTTTCGAAACTGTTTTAACATACCCACCAGCAGTATCTGAGTTCCAGTTACTCCATATTCTTACCAACACTTTATATGCTTACTCTTTTTCTTTTTAGCCATTCTATCGGGTGTGGAATTCCTTTGTTTTGTTAAAAATAGTTTTGGTATATAGACACAGGAGTCTAAACAATAGATCATTTGTAGCTGTTTTGAACCTCATAAAAAGTGAATGTTCCGACTTCAGCCATCTTATCTTTCTGCTGAGGGGGACACTCTCCTACCATATTATGAACATGTTCCCACAAGCACGGGGCTAGGTACACGGGAGGCTGAAGAAATAAGCAGCCTGACACCCTCAGCAGCCTCAGCGCTCCACCATCTTCCTTGTGAGGGGCTCAGACATTACCTGCCATCCTGAGGACAGCAGCCTCCTGGACGCCACCCCACAGCAGCCCTTCGACGCAGTATCTCCCACCTCTGCCCACAGTCAGTTTCCCCCATACCCCCTTATTTGATTTAGACAGTCAGCATCCTGCCAGGCACTTAGGCTCAAATCAGGAAAGCCTTTCTCACCCCTAAAGCTTTGATCTGTCGACAAATCCTCTTCACCCAATTCTGCCGACATTTACAAGTGTGTTATTTTGTTAACAAAGGTCCTGTTCTGGGGCTGGATCTAGAGTTGAATGAGACCCAAGACCTTTGGCAAAGTGACAGTCAGTCCCTTCAGCTGGGCAAGTCCTCCCTCCACCTCCCCAAGGCAGTTGTGCAGTCCTGGCCCAGCTGAGGCAGACATGCCCCTGCTGGGCTGAGCGCCCCCTCCCTCTTTTATGGCTCCCTGTCCTCTCCTGGATGGGGTCTACATTTCTTTGTCTAATGTCTGTGTTCCTCTATGATTTTCTTCCTTTTTCCTTTTCCCCCATCTCATACTTGCCTATAGACCCCCTTCCACTCAAGCCAGACTCTTGACTATTCCCCAGTCTCACACTGCATCTCTACACCTCTCCTGCCTTTGCCCAAGACGTCCCGCTACCTAGAATGCCCTTCATGGGAATCCCCTAGTGGTCCAGTGGTTAGGACTCCGTGCTTTCACTGCCGAGGGCCCAGGTTCAATCCCTGGTCAGGGAACTAAGATCATGCAAGCTGCGTGATGTGGCCAAAAAGAAAAAGAAAAAGAATGCCCTTCCTCCCAATGCCTTGTCCTAAAACTATTGAAGAACTGACCCATCCTTTTGGCCTAGCACACACCTCCTCCTCCACAGGCAGAATCCATCCTACCTTCCCAGCACACTCTGTCCCATCCCTGATCCCAGCCTGACCTGTACCAGAGTCATTAAAGACTCACACATCCCCACTCCTTGCTAGACTCGAGGTCCCCTGGGAGACAGAATCTGTGTCATTTTTCCAATCCCAGCCCCCAGCACAGGCTCTATTACATGGCAGGTGCAGGACCAGGACACCTGGACTCAAATTTCACTGTATGAACCTCAGGCAAATTACTCAGTATCTCTGTGCCTCTGTTTCCTCATCTGTAAAATAAGGAAAAACACCCACCCCATTTTGTGGTTGAAGGGATTCAATGAATAAACCCACATAAAGGGCTTAGGAAGTGTAGGCAGGACCCTGGCAAGTGGTCAGTGCTTGACAAATCTTAGCTAGAAATGGTAGTAATTTGTTGCTGAAATGAGACCCTGTCCTCACTCTAAAGAATCTTCATATAAAGGGGGAGATACCTTCTACTTATCTTCAGGAGACTTCCTTAAATGAAGAGACCCCCAACCCTCCCCAGTTTCCATTAAGGGAGGGGGAGCCATCCACCAGAGTCATTTAACTCACCTCCCTTCTTTCTCAGCGTCAAAGTAACCATGAACGTCCTCCTCCTTCAGGAAACCTTCCAGGATTGGACTGCGTCAGGGAACTTCTGCTTCCCTCTGTCTTTCTCTGATGTGAAGGCCATCCCCTCCACCCTGCTTCCCATCTTCACCTTGCTCTCCTCTTGTTCTGCAAGGGATGTAACCCTCCAGACCACTTCCAGGTCAACCTGAGGTTTTTCTATAAGTGTAGCTGGAGCTAAGAGGGGCCCTGGAGAGAGAAGATCCTGTCGGAACTTCCCTGCCTCCCCTGTTTTACATATGGGTAGGATAAATCTAGGATGCTCAGTTAAATCGGAATTTCAGATAAACAGTATGAATAATCTTTTAGTATAAGTATGCCCCAAATATCGCATGAGACATACTTAGACTTAGTGGTGGGGTTCAGGGAGAGGGCAGAGGCATAGGAGGAGACAGGGACCCAGTGGAGAGAAAGGAGGCCAGAAAGAGGTTCCAGGAGGAACCGGGAGCTCAGGGAGGGTAAAGGGTGTGTGGAGGGGGAGGACTCCATAAGGGGTGGGTGTGTGTGAGAAGGGGAGGGCTGCTCAAGGAATGGGAGTGGGGATCGGTGAGGACGATGGGAAATCAGGCAGAGAGAGCAGGTCTCAGAGGCAGGAGGGGGCTCAGGACGGGGCATGAGTGGAGCTGGCGCTCAGGGAATGAATGGGTCTCGGTGAGCAGGATGGGAACTCAAGAGAGAAGAGGGGCTGCGGCTCAGGGCGTAACCGAGGCTGTCCCAGGCTCTGCCTCTGCCCACCTGGGCCGGGCTCCACACCTGTGGCTCCTCCCTTCTCCAACCCAGCCCGCGGGTTGGGAGCCGGGCACTAAGCCCCGCGGAGAGGGAGGTTAAAGGGGAGCGGCACGCGCCGGTCGCAGACGGGGATTGGCAGGCGCCTGGGCTCATGGCCCGGGCCAGGGCTGCCCCACAGGCCGCCGGCTGGGTGAGCGGTTGCCACCCACGTGCTAAGGAGAGAAGGAGGCACCGGATCAAGGGGCAAAGGACACCCTGAGGGGGCGGGAGGGCGGGGGCCGGGCAGTGCCAGCGTCCACTCCCGCTGCGTAGGCAGCGCAGAGCCATCTGCCGCCGGCGCAGAGAAGACACTGAGAGCGAGTGGCGTCGGCCCGGAGCATCCCGCGTGCGCCCCGGACGCCGCACGGACGCGGCACGGGAGACCCCGTGGCCCTGGCTGGGAGCCACCACGCCCTCCGCAGATCGCGCGGAATCCAGGTAAGGGGCGTGGAGGGGGTCAGGTGGGGGCAGGTGCCTAGCCCGAGGAGAGTCGGAGCCTCCGTTATGCTGGACCTCAGTCTCCCCACCTGTCAAATGGGGAGGGGCGCTTCTATGGCTCTGCTGAGCTGAAGGGGTTAATACTCTCGTGTACCTGCCCCCCTCACTCAAGCCGGGGGTGGGGGGGGGCGGGTAGCGAAGAGGCAAGCTCATACCCCAGAGAGGGCTCAGGATCAAGAATCCAAGAAGAGTTCACCCTGCCTGCACTTCCAGGAGGCCCACAGGCTCCCACTGCTTCCTCGGTCCCACTGGCTGGGCTGGGATTGAGTCTTGGTCCAGGGGGCTCTCCATGGAGCGGAGTGTGGGTCCAGGAAGCCAAGAGGGAGGGCCTTCCTCCCTGTCATTCCCCCCTGCCCTGGACAGTTGTGGGTGCCAATAGAGAAGCTGGTTCCAAGTGGGCCCTGGATCGGGGCAAGGACCCAGACTCCTCCGGGCTGGTCAGGAAGAAGCCAGCTGTCTCCGTGGGGCAGGGAAGCCATGTGGATTCCTAGTCACCAGGCTTCTAGTCAACAGGTAGGGACTAGGGAAGTGGTGAAAGGCATCCCCACTGGTCTGGCTCAGGGAGGCCAGGGCTCCCTGCCGGCTCCCAGCCACCCTTCTCCCAGCCACCCTGCCCCCAACCCCAGGTCTCCTGAGTCCACCTGCGGGGCCAGGAAGCCAGAGTCAGGCCTGGACTGGGTTTAGGAGCTTCGAGCTCTTGCCTGTGTCTGGCTGTGTGACCATGGGCATGTTACTTCCTTTCTCTGGGCCTGGCTCTCCCTCTGTGACATGGGGGGGCTTGTTCCTGGGCCACTGGTATGGAGACAGGGACAGAACAAACTGGGACACCAGGATGCTTTGGGGTACAGGGCAGCCCCCCCCAAACAAGGTCTCTGGTCCGTCACAAGGAGGATGATGTGACAGGGTCAGTTGGATCAGGTGGCAGGTGAGGCCAGGGGTCTAGCCCTGGCCTCCACCTTGCCCAGGTTCCTCAGCAT
The DNA here is from genome assembly GCF_949774975.1 of Lagenorhynchus albirostris. Classification (NCBI taxonomy): domain Eukaryota; kingdom Metazoa; phylum Chordata; class Mammalia; order Artiodactyla; family Delphinidae; genus Lagenorhynchus; species Lagenorhynchus albirostris. The sequence goes on from NC_083109.1 coordinate 78,637,469, forward strand.
CTGGCCAGATCCTCAGAAGAGGGGCCTGGGGCTCTCAGGCCTGGGAACCTGAGCGCTGGGCTCAGGCCCACCCCGGGGAGGCTCAGCTCCTCAGCCCCAGGGCAGAGACAGCTTCTGGGGAAGGAGGGGGGTTCCAGCGGAGGAGCGCTGAGCTGTGACAGCCAGGATTCTCCCTCTCTTGAGAGGGTGATTCTTCTGAATGCGCCCCTCCACCCCTACCCCCTTACCCCGCTAAGGACACAATCTACCTTAGACCTGGGCTCAGTTTGGAATCGTGCTCAGGGCTCAGGCTGGGATCAGGACTCAACCTGCGCTCAGGTGAGAGGGCCGCTGAGAGCTGGGGTCAGGGCCCCACGTGGGGTCATGGAACGCTGTGAATGAAATCCTCTGACACTGGTGCGGGTGACTTTGTAAGCTGAGGTGGATGGGAATGAGCTTTGACAAACTGCAGAGTGGAATGGAAATGGGAGGGGCCGCGCTCTGGAGGCTCCCACGACCTCACCTGCCCAGACACTCAGACTCCCCTCCCAGGGTCTTCCCTCTGAGGCTGCCCTTGACCTCGCTGCTGGCCCTGTGGCGGGCAAAGGCGGGCTGAGACCTATGTTGGCGCTGTCGGGCTGGGAGGGGCCCTCTTTAGGCCAATTCTCACCCCCTGGTCAGGGCTGAAGAAGGGGTTTGGGCTCGGAAGCAGAGGAAGGAGAAGAGAGGGCCAGCTGGGAGTGGGAGGAGGAACTGAAACTCGCTGTGCACCTACTGTGTGCCAGGCACTGTGTGGGGGCTCTTCTGACTCTGTTTCCTGCTTCCTGATAACCTGAGATGGAAGAGGATATTCTCTCCACTTTACGGATGAGGAAACAGAGGCCTAGAAAAGTCAAGGCACTGGCTCAAGGTCCCACAGCCTGGAAATGGCAGGGCTGGGTTCAGACCCAGGCAGCCTGATTCCAAAGCTCTGGTTTCTGTTCCCACTGCTGCCTCTGACTGTCCTCCAGGTGACCCTGTCCTCTGCTGGGCCTCACTCTGCTCATCTGTAACCTGGGCCTAAGCATTCTCACCCAGACTGTTGGGCAGCAGCTGTGGGCGAGTGTGTACTCTGCATTCACGGAGCAGCACACAACAGGGGGTGTATTCATGGGTGCTCACGGGTGTCCTCATGGCCTATGCCCACCTCATCCATTTCTCCACCTGCCTTTCCTGCTCCTGAGATACAGGGCAAGGCAGCTCATGTTGCGAGGTGGGCTAAGCTGACCTTGAGTAGGGGACCCTGACAGACCCCAGCAGGAAGGAACAGGACATGCCCAGGACAGGGCCTGGCACCAATAAATAGGTGACGCCTCCTCCTGGCTGGCCCTGAGTTATGGAGGTCAGCAGGCAGGTGGGTGAGCAGGTGACAGTCAGCTGCTGGGGGCCCCCAGTAGCCCCATGGCTCTGGGTGAGAGAGATGTGCCTCCCTGGGACGCCCTTTCCGTGTCAGTCCAGGAGTCTGAAGCCCTGATGAGGCTGGTGTGGGACCACAGTTGGTATGACTCCCAGAGCTCCCAGCACTGAGGAAGCCTGGGGATTCTGGGCAGGGCCGAGCTGACTGTCGGCCCACCCACAGCTGGTTTGAGATGGCTTTTTCCATCCCTGAGTCCCCTGGTGGAGGTTGTCCCCTCATTGTCTGTATCCTGCAGCACCTGGTTCTTTCTCTAACACCATACCCAGAGCTGTTGGCTAGGAAGAAAGGAAAAAGAGAAAGGGCAGGGGTGGGAGAGGCAGAGAGAGAAGAAAGAAGGAAACCCACACTTACTATGTGCCAACCACTGGCCATCATTCACGTATTTCACTTAATCTTCACAACAACCCCCTAAAGTAAATATAACATCATATCACCACACCCATTTTAAAGATGAGAAACCAGGGGCTTCCCTGGTGGCGCAGTGGTTAAGAATCCACCTGCCAATGCAGGGGACACGTGTTTGAGCCCTGGTCCAGGAAGATCCCACATGTGCGGAGCAGCTAAGCCTGTGCGCCACAACTACTGAGCCTGCACTCTAGAGCCCGCGAGCCACAACTACTGAGCCCTTGTGCCACAACTACTGAAGCCCGTGCGCCTAGAGCCTGTGCTCTGCAACAAGAGAAGCTACCGCAGTGAGAAGCCCACGCACCGCAACGAAGAGTAGCCCCCGCTTGCTGCAACTAGAGAAAGCCTGCGCACGGCAATGAAGACCCAACGCAGCCAAAAAATAAATAAATAAAATAAATCTATTAAAAAAAAAAAAAAAGAAAGATGAGAAACCAGCGCTCAAAGCCCATTATACCATTCCCTCCTTGTATAGGGGTCTCACTCAGAGAGGAACCCAAAGACACAGAACAGGGGCAGGTTTGAGCACTACAGTACACGCCTCTGTGCCAGGGAGCCCTGGGCGGCCCGGGCATCGTCTGACCCTGACGTTTCTCAGGCAGGCAGGGGTCTGAGCGGCCAGGGAGGTCCTGGCCTTGACAATCATTCCACCCCTCCAAGGCACCCCCATTCTACTCTCCGGGGACTGACTCTGGGCAACCACACCCACACCCCGCCTCGACACGCAGAGGTGGCCAGAAATGCACAAAGAAGGAGGCTGCACTGCCAGGCGCACCTGCTTTCCGGCCCTCTGTTTCCTCCTCTGTAGAATGGGTGGACTAACACAGTGGGCCCTGTTCTGCCTCTCCTGGCCCGCTCTCGTGAGACTCCGATGGTGCAGCTTGGAGGGCCCAGAGCTGGGAGGCAGGAGGCCTGGCGTGGTCACTGACATGACATGCTGGTGGTCTGAGGCAGCCCCTGAGCCAACTCAAGCCCCACTTTCCCTCTGTGTAACGAGGTCTGCGGACACGTGGTCTGCAGCCCTCTCCAACTTACAAACTTCTAGGTTGTGGATATGAGTCTTGAGCAGCTGATGAGACCCTAATCCTCACACCCCGTCCTAGAGAGCGTAGGGAGAAGGACTTGCCAGTCTTCCGTTGACTCAGCAAGTACTCACAAAGCACCTACTGTGTACCAGCTGCCCCTTCCACCCTGGCCCCTGCACTGCAGCTCTGTCTTGGGGGTGGGCTCATCATACTTGATATTTAGGGGCGGTCAGGTCATCCTTCAGTGCCTCTGAGCAGCCCAGTGGAAGGACACACTTGGGCTCTGCCTTCGGACGCACCTGGCTTCAAATCCAGGCTACACTACTCATTAACTGTATGACCTGGAATGACTGTCCTACTCTCTCTAACCCATGTAAATAAACAACTCCCCGAGCTAGGTGTGCTCTGTAAACTGGGGACCATCAGCCCTATGTGCAGGTGTTTGGGTGGGTTGATTAGACACGACAACCAATGTTCAGGGCCTGGCAGGCCACTGGGAGGCCTGGTTGTGGTACAATGGGAAACATACATAGCTAGTTTTTGTCTCTGGTTCCTAGCACACAGCTCCTAAAACCCATGGAATCTTCAGAGTGATAAGTGTCTTTTGTATGCTAATGAGATGACTGGTGGCCCCCTAGATAGTTCTGAGCAGGTCACTAGGAAGATCAAGGCATGATTAGAGGGTTGGAACTTTCAGCCCCACCCCCCATCTCGGGGAGGGGAGATGGCTGGAGATTGAGTTCAGTCACCAAGGGCTAATGATTTAATCGATCGTGCATATGTAATGAAACCTCCATAAAAACCCCTAAATGAAGGCGTTGGGAGAGCTTCTGGGTTGGCGAACACATGGAGGGGCTGGGAGGGCGCGTACCAGGAGAGGGCATGGGAGCTCTGTGCACTCTCTGCTCCCATACCTTGCCCTGTGCGTCTCTTCCATTCAGCTTTCCTGAGTTGCCTCCTTTATGCTAAACTGGAAAGTGTAAGTAAAGAGATGTCCTGAGTTCTGTGAGCCTTTCTAGCAAATTATGGAACCTCAGCCAGGGATCACAGGATCTCCTGATTTAGAGCTGGTTGGTCAAAAGTACAGGTGACAACCTGGACTTGTGATTGGTGTCTGAAGTGGAGGCAGGCTTGTGGGACCGAGCCCTTAATTTGTGGGATCTGATGCTAACTCCAGGTAGACAGTGTCACAATGGAATTGAATTGGAGGACACCCAGCTGGTATTGGTGAATTGGAGAAGTGTTGGAAAAGACATCACGCATTTTGTGTCAGCAGTGTTGTGAGTAAAAACTGCCCACTGGCAAATGGCAGCCATCGGCATTTTTACAGACGACAGACTCTTGGTGAAACACCAACTCCAGGCTGGCCCCCTTCCTTTGCTCTGCTGTGATGCCAGTGGCACATTCTGCTCCCCTAGCTGTTCACAACACACAAGAGGCTGGCTGCTTCTGCCCATGTTACAGGGAGGGCAGCTGAGGCCCAGAGAGGGCAGATGACTTGCCTGAGACGACCCAGCCTCCCTGATGAGCCAGCCTCCTGGGCCTTATGCCCTGAAGGGAAGGTGTCCCCATGGGGTCCTTGGGCCCTGCAGAATGAGAATAAAGTGTCAGACAAGCTGGGGTGGGAAGCTGCACCCCCAGCTTCCCCAGTGTCAGATCAGCCAAATAGGGAGTCTTTTCTGCTGTTTAGGCAGCTTTGATCTCTGGACTTCGGGGTCCTCAAAAAGAGGGGAAGGGTTCCCATACCATCTTCTACTCCTCTTGTTTTCTTTACTTTTTTGGAGGATTTTCCCCCCTGGTTTCAAAAGCAATACACGGGTATTACCCAACTTTAAAATTTATAGACATTTATAAAGTAAATGTCTCTGTTACCCACCCACCAAAGACTACCAGTATCATAGTTTGGTGCCTGTATGTCCAGACTTTTCTTCTTTTTTCATATGTGTGTTTACTATTATTAATTTACTCACATGGGATCACACTTCACCTATTGTTTTGTAAGTTTCTTTTTTAATCAGCGTTGCGTCTTAGTGATTTTTTCCTATTTCTACAGCTGTAACAATGATGACAGCTAGCATTACTATGGAAGCACTTTGCAGGTATTAATTCACTTAATCCCCATTAAAAACTATGAGAGACAAATCCTATTATCACTATTTTACAGATGAGGTTGTTAACAGCTACATAGTATTCCACTGTAGGGACATCAAAATTTATTCAACCATTCTCCTGTTTCTCAGTATTATAAACAGTCCTGCAAGGAACATCCTGGTACATCTTTGCACGCTTATGAAGATATTTTTATAGGACAGATTCCTGCAGTTGAAGTTGGTGGGTCAAAGAGTACCAACATTTTTGGTGTAATAGATTTTGCCAAATGGTCCTGCAAAAATATAGTCCCATGTTACTGGTCCACCGACAGAATAGGAAAAAAGCCTCACCTGGCCCATGTTATTCTTGCCTCTTCCTGGCCTGGGATAGTGGTTCTCAGGCTGCCCAGGAAGCAGCCACAGTGCTGAATAAGAAGTTTCTGGGCAGGGAATTCCCTGGCGCTCTCACTGCCAAGGGCCCGGATTCAGACCCTGGTCGGGGAACTAAGATTCCACAAGCTTTGAGCCGAGGCCGAAAAAAAAAACAGTTTCTGGGCACATAACCCCTCTAGTTATGCCACAGGCCACTGTTTTCTTCCTCCCCAGCTGGCACTGCACGCCAGCCACCCACTCCCTGCCCCACTCTGGGCTTCACCCCAGGGCCCTAAGGGAATGGCTTCCCTCTCCTCTCTACTATTCAACCATACTAGTCAAAAAGTACAGGGTCAGGAATTAGAGCCTTGTGACCTCAAGTTCGTAAGTGAGGAGTAATCATAATCCCTGTTTTTCTAGTCTCCCCCAGGACAAGAGGAGAGGACGTGTCTGAATGTGCAGTGGCTCCTGCCAAGGGCCAGGCAGAGACCCGTTTCGCTGGCTGAGCTTTGGGCTTTGGGCACAAGAGGGATGGGCAGAAGCCCTAGCCTCAGGGATCCCACAGGGTGGCTGATGGGGAGTGTGGATGCAGGAGGAGAAGAGGAGGGAAGGAGCTGGAGAGGGATTGAAGTGGGCCGGGCCTGGAAGTAGCCCCAGCGTACGTTCCCAGAGATCCTGGGGCCTGGTTCTTCTGGGACCATGTGGGGAAGCCCAGGCTGACCCTCGGGCCGCTCTCCTCAGGAAGTCTTCCTGTCCTCCCCCTCAGTGCCCTGAGCACCCACTGACACCCTGGGACAGGCTCTGGACTGTTCTTTCTCCAGATGCTTCCCCTTCCTCTCCTGGGCCCACCCCCCAGCTCAGCCTACCCTGGAGCAAGAGCTCATGGGAAGCTGCCTGATGTAGTGTCAGCCCTGGGTTCAAATCTCAGCCCTGCCACCTACTCTGTGAGAACCTGGGCCAGTCGTGCTATAAAATGGGGACGATAGTCCTCGCCTTGCCCCTCTCTCAGGGAAATGTGGTAATGACCTGGAGGTCACTTCGGCAGAGGGTACATGGGTGTAGGCTGTGCCACCTACCAGAGCTTCTCTAAGTGCCTGCAGTCCATACAGACGGGCAAAGGGCTCGCTTTTATTTTCAATCGGCCATGGATGCATAAGTATGCAAAAAAGAATAGAAAACAAATTACTATAAAAATTAAATTAAAAAATAGACAAATTATAAGCTCAGCTTCTTCTTATTACATTCAACTATCAGATTACTCCATTAAATCAATATAAATGTTTCTAAACACTTGCTCTCAATTTATGTCTGTTTCTTATCTCACGAACTGGTAAGGGAATCCATGAGCTGGCAGTGGCCCACGGGGCATGCTTTGGTGCAGATGCCTCAGTGCACACTGGAGCCAGATGAGGGGCAGGGCCGGGAGGTGGCTGCCCGGAGCACAGCAGCTCTGTGGGCTGCTGGCTCCCTGCTCTCCCCAGACCTGCCTTTGCCCCTGCTCTCCCCGCCCATAACAGCTTCTCCCTTCGCTGTGTGTCTGCTTCCCACTTTGTCTTTTGAGGCCCACCTCAAGCACACCTTCATCTAGACAGCCTTCCCTGACTCACGGCCTGGGGGACAGGGAAGTCTCTCTAGAAGAGGATGTGCTTGAGGTAGGCCTCGAAATAGTCCCAGGCACTATTTCTGCCCCTCTCTGAGTTGCTGGTGGGCAGGCCTCACTCTCCCATGCAGAGTTGCTTGGAGGCAGGATGCAGGTTATAAGTATCTGAGCATCCCCCCACCCCCCTACCCCTGCCTTAACTGAGGGCCTGATACCCACAGCCAGTTCATATGTGTGCTGGATGGGCAGGTGAGTGGGTATTTGGGTAAGGGGATGGATGAAGAGATAGAAACTTAGGTAGATGTATAGCTGGAAGGACAGAGGGGTAGATAGATTGACTGGTAGGAGCTGGATGGATGGATGAAGAGATGGATGGATGGATTGACAGGTTAGGAATGGATAGATGAATGCGTGGATAGGTGGACAGTCTGACTATTAGGGGATGGATAGACGTATAGGTAAATGAGAAGATGCATAGATACATGCCCAGGTAGATGAATGGATGGGTGGGCAGATAGCTGGATACTCACTTGATATATACTCTGATGTGTTTCCTCCTCCTTTCCCTCCTCCTCCACTCTAACAGTCTCAGAGCACAAAGACAAGTGGTTCTCGATCCAGATCAGAGGTAGTCTATTTGGGATTATTTTTTCACTTGGTATTTTCGTAATTTAAAAATGTATGGGGCTTCCCTGGTGGCGCAGTGGTTAAGAATCCACCTGCCAATGCAGGAGACGGGGGTTTGAGTCCTGGTCCGGAAGGATCCCACATGCCGCGGAGCAACTAAGCCCGTGCGCCACAACTACTGAGCCCGCGAGCCACAACTACTGAAGCCTGCGCGCCTAGGGCTCATGCTCCACAGCAAGAGAAGCCACTGCAATGAGAAGCCTGCGCACTGCAACTAAGTGTAGCCCCCACTCGCCACAACTAGAGAAAGCCCGCGCGCAGCAGTGAAGACCCAATGCAGCCAAAAATAAATCAATTTATGAAAAACAATGTATGAACTGGGATTTCCCTGGTGGCGCAGTGGTTAAGAATCCACCTGCCAATGCAGGGGACATGTGTTCGAGCCCTGGTCCAGGAAGATCCCGCATGCCGCGGAGCAACTAAGCCCATGCGCCACAGCTACTGAGCCCACGTGCCACAACTACTGAAGACCACGCGCCTAGAGCCCGGGCTCCACTACAAGAGAAGCCACCACTGTGAGAAGCCTGCGCACCACAACGAAGGGTAGCCCCCTCTCTGCAACTAGAGAAAGACTGCGCGCAGCAACGAAGACCCAACACGGCTGAAAAAAAAAAAAAGTATGAACAATATGACACTACTTGTAATATCACTATACGTAAATATAGAAGCAGAAGGTCTGTAAGCATGAAGTGTACTTTTCGCAAAAAGAAGTGACTTTTTTTCTTTCCTCATAGGATGAGACCCGTATTTTTTGATAGAACAGCTGGGTGCTTCTGATATGAAAACTCATCCAGTCCAACTTCCTCTTTGATGTAGTCATATTTATCAATTGTCTCTTCATGATTTGTTCATCCATTTTTCAGATACAGAAACTGAGACCCAGACAGGGGAAATTACTTCCCAACTTGCCGCCGGTGAGACACACAGCTAAGACTCCTCTTTCTCACTCTCATCTACCTCTCCATCCTCTATTCCCTCAACTCACTCAACGATCTCTCCCCCTGCCAAATCCTCCTCTGGGCCTGATGCACCATCGCTCTCCCCACCTCCTAGATGCCTGATGCACCCCCAGCCAAGGCAGGCTTCCGTGAGGCTGCATGTGCACGTGCAAACTGAGTCTCTCTTTTAAAAAACTTGTAAGTCTAACGTCCATATAGAAAGGGTAAACATCATAAGTATCTAGCTCAGTGAATACTACAGTGAAGACACCTGTTTCCTGAACCCAGATAAAGAGACAAAATGTTAGCAGCCCCTTCTTGATCCCTTCTAGTCATCCCAAGGCTAAAACACAGCCTAACACCAGAGATTAGCCCGTTTTGGAGCTTTATATAAATGAAGCCTTACAGCATCCACACTTCCATGTCAGGCTGCTTTTGCTTAACAGACTGTCAGTGGGATTCATCCATATGGTTGCATCTGGTGGTAGAGTGTTCGTCTCATTGCTGTGTTAAGATTCCGTAGTGTGTCTGTGCTGTGATATATTTATCCGTTCGCCTGTTGATAAACATTTGAGTTGTTTCCAATATTGAGCTAATAAGAATAATGCTGCTCTGAATACTCTTGTACATGTCTTTTGGTGCACATACGTGCACGTTTCTGTGGAACTGCTGGGTCATAAGGTACGTGGATGTTCAGTTCTGGTAGATACTGAGAAATAGTTTTCCCAAATGATTGTGCCAAGTCACACAGCGATGGTGGCAGTGGATGGGGTTCTGTGCACACCACATCCTCACAAACAATTGCTAGTCCTTTTAATTTGAGAAAGTAGGTATTTGTAAGGCAGGCTTCCATCAGATTGCCTGGGTTTGAATCCCATTCTCTTTTTTAAATTTTTAATTTTATTTATTTATGTTTTATGGCCGTACCACGTGGCATGTGAGATCTTAGTTCCCTGACAAGGGATCGAACCCGAGTCCCCCTTCAGTGGAAGTGCGGCATCTTAACCACTAAACCACCAGGGAAGTCCCTCCCATTCTCTTTTTCCCTTGTGACCTTCAGCAAAGCCTGTTTCCTTGTCTATAAAATGGGTTGAAAGTCATGGGGCTGTTAGGAAGATTCCCTAGACTGAGTAGGTTAGGCTCCATAAACATTAACTATTTATAGTTAATTCTCACAACAACCCTCTGAATCACTTCCCTTCCTCAGTTTCCCCTTCCGTAAAATGGCAATAAAAATACGAACACACCCACACATACACACACAGTGGGGAGGATTATCAGTAAGTGAAATAATGTATTAAATGCCTAATTTTTTTTACTGAGATATAATACACTTATTATCAAATTTACCCCTTTTCACTGGCTTTTAGTATTTCACAAAGTTGTGCGAACATCACCACTATGTAACTCTAGAACATTTTCATCACCCCAAAAAGAAACCCCATACCCCTTGTAATCATTCCTCATTTTCCCACACCCAGCTAGTCTCAACCCCTGGCAGCTGCTAATCTACTTTCCATCTCTATGGATATTAAGAGTACCAAATCTTTGCTTTTCTATATGTTTTAACTTCCACAAAAGTGAAATACCTAGCACTGGGACAGGCGTATAATGTGCACTTAATAAATGTTATCTATGTGTGTGTATGTGGATGGATGGATGGATAGTTGGATAGATAGATAGATAGATAGACAGATGAATAGGTAGAGCACACTTAGTAGACAGATATAATATAAACTCATTCATTCAACAAATACCCATTTGCACTTGAGAGGAAAATGGTCCACTGAGAGAAGTAAGATGTGATTCTTGCTTTCGGGGAATTGCCATCTAGTGGGAAGAGAGGCAGGTGCATGTGAACGCAGGGCAGAATGAAATTACAGTTGTATCTGAACAAGATGCTAGAGGAAGAAGTGGCATCTAGGGTCCATCTAGGATGGGTAAGCTTTCCTGACGTCGAATGGCAGTCTGGGGGAGCAATCCTGAGAACTAAGGCTGGGAGACAGGGAGGGTTTGGTGTCAGGCAGGACCTCTGGGACGGCCACATCTTCACACCCAGTCAAGACCCCACCCTACATCTCCACAGCTGTGAAAAAGACTTGTCTGTAGCAAGAGGTTATAAACACTGGGTGATACAGGCCAAATGGGAAAGGAGCGAAGGGGTGACCTGGGCTAGCACACGCCAGTCTGCACTGTCATCTGGGCAAGGACACTCTGAAACGGCTATGCCCTCGGTCTATGGAGAGTGGCAGCCTCATAGGTGTAGGAACCAGGGCTTCCAAGTCAGAGCTGGCTCTGCCTTTTCTCAGCTGGGGACCTTGAGTAACTGCTTCCCCGCTCTGAGCCTGTCTCTTCAACTGTAATATGAAGCTAATAACACTTACTTCAGTAGCATTAGAGATGATGGTTCAAAAGTGTTGGACACAGTGCCTGGAATGAGGAATACGTACTCCCTTAAATGGCCATACAGATAGGTTGGGGGAGGCTGGATAAAGTGATTGAAGCACACATTCAAGGCCTCAGGAACGTTGAGGCATTTAGAACACTTCTAATTAAATTATTTATTTATTTATTTAGACTAGCGATGGATTTTATTTATTTATTTATTTGTTTATTTATTGGCTGCATTGGACCTTCGTTGCTGTGCACAGGCTTTCTCTAGTTGTGGCGAGCGGGAGCTACTCTTCATTGCAGTGCGCAGGCTTCTTGTTGCAGTGGCTTCTCTTGTTGCAGAGCACGGGCTCTCGGCACACAGGCTTCACTAGTTGCGGCGCGTGGGCTCAGTAGTTGTGGCTCGTGGGCTCTAGAGTGCAGGCTCAGTAGTTGTGACACATGGGCTTAGCTGCTCCGCCGCATGTGGGATCTTCCTGGACCAGGGATTGAACCCATGTCCCCTGCATTGGCAGGCAGATTCTTAACCACTGCGCCACCAGGGAAGTCCCAGAACACTTTTTAAAATTTAGTAATTGATATACGTATTTTTAAGATTGAAGATGTCATCATGGGAGAAATCAGAATTTGTGGACTTCCTTTTTTTATTCAGATAAGTGAGTTTATTTTCTTCCAAAATTCATTTGGGTAACTGTTTTGTATTTTTTGTGTCATTTGTTTTTAATTGAGGTATAGTTGATTTACAGTGTTGTGTTAGTTTGTTAGGTGTACAGCTAAGTGATTCCATTTTTTATATATATATTCTTTATATATATATATTTTTTTCATATAAATATAATATATATTCTTTTCCGATTCTTTTCTATTATAGGTCATTACAAGATATTGAATATAGTTCCCCGTGCTATACAATAGGCCCTTGTTTATCTTGGACTTCCCTTTACTTGTTGTAGTGTTGTTTTGTTTTGAATTATGTGCAGAGGGATTGTCTTTTCAGTGCTTAAGCCTCCAAAGGTATTATCAGGCCCTCAGGAGGGCAGAAATGGGGTGCAGATGCCTGTGGAGGGTTAGGGCAAGGGGTGAGGGAGATAATCCACTCTACTGAGAACCAGCTCAAAGGAAAGTCTTTTGAACCACAGAACACAACTCTGAGATTTTCTCCTGGGGACAGGAGGCCTGAGGAGCCTGGGAGGGTGAGCTGGAATGCTGATAGCAGGGACTTAGCACCAAGGGTGGTTCAAGTTGCAGGACCCTAAGAAATCACTGAATTCAACTTCCGCATTTTACAGAGAGACAGATCCCCAGTAAGACAGAGACTTGCCCAGGGTCATTCATGGAATTAGTGGCAGAGCAGGATCAATTCAGGTGTCTGCTTAAGCCAGGGCCCCTGAAGCTAGGAGGCGCCAAGGGAGAGGAGGCCCTGTTTCCTACTCCTACCTCCACGGTGCGTTCCCCAAGTGCCTGGGTGCCCAGCATGGGGGCTCAGATACTCTAGGACACAGTTCTGCCTCAGGGCCCGGAGGCCAGGAGAGAAGTCAGACAGGCACATAAGGGAAATCCACTGTGCCAAGGATCCCAAAAGGGCCACTTAGGGAGGGCCCTCTCTCCAGAGGAGGCAGGCTGAGGTGGGCATACGAGGAGCCCCAGAATTTGGGAGAGGGAACACCTGAAGAGAGCAGCAGGGAGCAAGTGGAGCAGGGCAGCTGGGGCTCCTGGGAATGTGAGGTGACTGTTTGTCAGGGACAGAGGGAACCTGTCCAAGGGACGTGGTGTGTGGAAGGGCTGGCCTGTGACTAGCCTGGGTTACCATTTCAGCACCTCAAGCGGTCCCAGGGGCCCTCGGGGCACTGCTGTTTGATTGTGGGAGCTGTGTGATCCTACCAGGGGATGGAAGAAAGTGTATGGGGGAACCTTTTCCAAGCCTTCAGCCCCCAAATGACCACTTCCTCCCCTTTCCCTCCTGTGTCTTAACTAGGCCACACCCTCTGCAAAACCAAGGGAGGTTAACATTTGCCTCCAGCCCTCACCTGTCCCCGCACCAGAGATAGCCCTGGGTGGGAATGCCGGAATTCTTCTAGACCAGGCTTTGTGGCTGTCCCTCTATAGATCCGTGGGCCTGTTTCCACTCCTGTGGACTCTGGTGCCCGCTCTGATGTGGGGCAAGAACTCTACCTCTAAGGATTGTTAAAGGCGCCAGTGAGGTGACAGGTGTGATTGCCTCAGACCGAACAGCCTAGTTTGTGTCCTCTGGGTGAGAAGAGGGCCTTCAGAAACAGGAACACAAGGTGGACCACTGGGTCGGTGAGAGGAGGGGGCCCAGAGCAGATGGCCTGCCTAGGGGATGTCCGGGGGAGGGTGACCAAGGCTCTGCCTTGCCAGCGATTACCCATCACCACTGGTAACGATCCTGCGTGGCCAGGCAGGATTCACGCTCATCTAACACCCAGGACCTCTGTGCAGGTGCAGTGATGATTATAATGGTAACTGGAGGTATTGAGACCTTCCTGTGGGTAGGCCACGCGAGACTTCTGAGAGGTGGGTGCTTCCAGCTGTGTGGAGCACTGAGAGAGTGAATGTGAGCCGGGAGATCAAAGAGAGCAGGGGGGCAGTAGGTAGGTGAGGGGCTTCACGGGAGGGCACCCCTGGGGGCAGGAATCCCTGGCACTGAGGCGCTTTCTGGCTCAGGTGTGAACGACTCTTCTTGAGACCCCTTTTCGGTGAAGTAGGGGCGGTTCCACCAGGACTCCAAGTGGTCACAGCATAAGGAAAGACGGGAGGGGACATAGGGACCTCCTCCTCTTCCAAACTCTAGACCGCGGGAGCTCCAGGCCAGCGTTCTCACACCTGGCGCATTGATTATGCTAATTTAAGACAGCCCCGTCCACTCCCACACGCCACGAGGCCCCGCCCCTCGAGCGACCTATCGTGGTTGGAGGGCGGGGCTATGCTAATGAGCCGGCCTGGCCCCAAGGGTTGCGCGGGCAGCTGCACCTAGCCCAGGCGAGGCGGCGGCGGCTATGGCCACGGCCGGAGCGCTGGCGGGTCTGGTCGCGGGCTTGCAGGGCCCACGGGTCGTTCCCAGCCCGGATTCGGACTCAGACACAGACTCGGAGGACCCAAGTACCCGGCGCAGCGCAGGCGGGCTGCTCCGCTCGCAGGTCATCCACAGCGGTCACTTCATGGTGTCATCGCCGCACAGCGACTCGCTGACCCGGCGACGCGACCAGGAGGGGCCCCTGGGGCTCGCCGACTTCGGGCCGCGCAGCATCGACCCCACACTCACCCGCCTCTTCGAGTGCATGAGCCTGGCCTACAGGTGAGGGGGGCTTCGGGGCCGACGACCTCGGCCCTCCATGGCGGGACCGCGCGCTGGGGCCCCGGACACCCCACCCGGCCCCCAGCCTTGGTCCCGGCTGCTCTCAGAGACTCCGGCGACATCCTGGATACCCTCCTCTCCCCAGCCCGGAGCGTCCTCTGACCCCGGCCCAGCCCACTGGCCCCCGACATGCTTGCGCGCCTCCTGGTTCCCATTCCTCAGCACCAAGACCCCCTTCCCTAAGGCTGGGATCTCCTGCCCTCCACCTCGACCTCCGTAGGCCCACCGCGGGCCTCTCTCTCCCGTCCCGATCCCTCTGCCCCCAAAGAATGCCCCCAGGGCATCCCTTGCGCTCCCAGGACCCTAGGCCATCCTAACATTCCCACCCTCCACTCCGGGGGCCCCTCCACCGGACAACCTGCAGCCTTCCGCTCCCAACGCAGCAGTCCCCGCCCAGGCCCGCTCTATTCTTGCACCCTCGCGATACACCTCGCGCCCATGTTGTCCCAATCCATAGCCAACGTCGACTGAAACCCAGTCTCTCGTCCACCCTGCACCCCTCAATTGCCGGAACACCTGTTCTTGACCTGCTAGGTCGAGGGTGGCGGGAGGAGGGTGCCCCGGCCGGCCCAGAGGGGCGCAACTCTTAGTTTCCCAGCCGTGGTCCGGCAGTGGGTGTTGCAGGCCGCGCGGGGCTGGTCTCCGGGCGGCGTGGCCTCGCCCACCCGGGTCGCCACGCGAGGCTGAGCGCCTAATGTTGCCTGGGACCACTGATTGGCGCGTCGCAGTGCACGCCGGCCGCGCCCGGCCCCAGCTCCACTCCTGTGTCCCAGGGGAGGGCGCGAACCGGGGTCCTGGCTCAGTGCCCCGGAGAGCAAAGTTCCCCGGAGCGGAGGGACCAGGATAAATTATCAACCGAGAACCGTAGGGGAGAAAGGGGGATCGGCCAGCCTTGATCTTTTCTCTGTGTAAATATTCCTCTTCCTTTGCGGCTCCTCCTCCTCTTCTGAGAACCGCTGGCTACAGACCTGCACTTGCTCTGACTGGGATCCAGAGCTGGGGTGGGGATTGGGGAAGAGTGTTGCCCACCCCCCACTGTGGCGCCCAGCCTCGACTCCATTGGCTGGACGCTTTGTAACCTTGGCCCACACGCTCTGGCCCCGGGCCCAGGTCGTGTTGCAATCTGATCATCCAGAGCGCCAGACCTGTGTGGAAAGTTCAAATTCCCATCCCTTCCTCCCGCCCCTCCTCGGACATCAGGGGACCTCCTGGGAAAGGGCATCTAAGGTCACGGTACACCAGATTTGGGCACCCCTGCTCCCCAGACTCCCCCAGGGTCCCCCTTTTCCCATCCATTCCCAACTTAAGCTTTCTGCTTTACATTACACACTGCTCTGCCTGGGCTGGCTCATGCCCCTATCTCAGACCACAGTGACCAAAAGGGGAGGTTCAGGGGAAATGGCAAGGCAGGGGGCAGAGCACACTCCAAGAACCGCCCACACTAGGAGGCTGACTGGAAGCTGATGTGACCCCATTCAGGGGCAGCTGGGGTAGAGAGGGCTGGGCTTTCTCCCTAAACCCCCAGAATATTCAACCTCTGTGGCCCGCCCCGGGTGGGGTCCTAAGTGCCAGGGATGGTAGTGGCTCGGTGTCAGAGGAGTCTTTGAGTTCCCCCATAGAGGAAAAAACTGAGGCTCAGACTGGGACAGTGTTTTAGCCCTTAAAGACCCCTAATTGTAGGGGTTCCTTGGAGGGGAGAGGATTGTGGAAGCTGGAGTATCCCAAGAGAGTAAGGAGATGGGCAGGGACAGCAAAGCAAGGAGTCCAGAGGTGCCAGGAAGAACTGGCCAGCTTGACCCGGAGAACAGCCTGTAGACGTCTGACCAGCTTTCACCCTCAGCAGGGCTGTATGGGCAGAGAGAGGACTGCTGCACTGGGAGGAGGCCCGTGTTCCATGGTTCTGCGGGTGGAACCCTCAGGGAGGCAGGTTCTGGAAGTTCCAAGAAAACACTTGTTCATGGTCAGAGCTGGCTAGCTATGGAAAGAATGGCCTCAGGAGTGAGGTGGAGCAAGCAGGACTCTAAGGAAATTTCCAGGGAAATTTCCACAAGGTAGATATGTGTGTGGGGGCAGGGGAGGGCGGGGTGTTCTGAGTTTTCTCCATCCCATCCCCAAGATTCCCAGAATTTCTATTGCTCGTAAGAATCCCTTGAACCCTGGTCACAGGCTTTTGGCTCCAGGCTGGGCCCCTCTCCTCGCCTCCCAGCCAACAGGCCCAGCACAGACCAAATCCTTTCCTCCGGGGCGTGGATGTCACTGTCTCACCTCCCCCAGCCCTGCCTGGCCACAAACGCTGTAGCCTCAGCAGGGAAATGGAGGAGGGAGGGCAGGCAGGCTGGGGGTAGGGCGCGGGGTGATCAGAGTGGGCTGGGAGGTTGCTGGGATACAGGCTGGGGCAACAAACTCAGGAGTCCCCCCAGGTGCCACAGAAGAAGCTGGCCCAGGAGGTATCAGAGTGCCCCTACTCCATGTCTCCCTTCTAGACAGATGGTGTTTATCTGACTTAGGAGGGAGAGGGGCCAGCCAGCGGGCCTGGGTGCTTGGGCCATGTACTCTATTTGGGTAATGAGGCCTGTTGTGCCTGGGGGTAGCAGTCCCCCCCCAACCCCAGAGCAAACACAGGAGCTTGGAGACCAGAGAGTAGAGGGGACCCAGTGACCCATGCACTCAAGGGGCTGCAGGAGCCAGACTGCCACCCACCTGCCCCTCATCCCCAGGAACGGGGAGAGGGCCCTGGAGAGAGCAGGCCTGGCGTTCTGAAAGACTGAGCCTTGGGGCCTCAGCCTTCCATGTGAGCAAGGGTTGAAGAAGCTGGGCCAGAGGGGACTCGTGCATAACCCAGCTTGTGAATCATGAGGAGCGAGGGAGGGGCCAGCAGGGGTCTAAGACCCTGAACATCTTGGCCTCCTAGGCCAGCTCCCCAGGGGTGGCAGACTTGGCCTGTGCCCATCAGGACCCTGAGAGTCAAGCCCCTCACCTGGTAGAGCCCTTCCGTCTCATGGATTTGATTGACTACTAGGGTTAGAGTCAGGGTCAGGGTTAGGGTCAAGGTGCCCCCTGCCCATCACTCTACCATCCTAGCTGCCTTCCTTTGGGTGGGCCCTGGTGGCTATTGTGTTGCACACACCCCTGGGAAGGGGTGCACCTTCCAGGTCAGTCCAGATTGCCATCCTGGGATTCTGGGCTGGGCAGACACCAGAAGGGCAGTGAAAAGGCAGTGGCTGGCTGCTTGGAGGCTGCCTCTGGTGAAGAGGCTCTGTCTCTACTCAGACAAACCTTACCCATCCCCTAGGCCTAAGGGGGCCAGTGAGACTGGTGGAGAAAAAGCCACAGGTCCTGAGTGAGTCTCCATCATGTCATGTGACCTTGGGCATGTCCCCTTCGTTTCTTGACCCTCAGTTTCCTTAAGTAAGAAACAGGCGAAAACCCTCCTTAGCCAGCCTGAGATAGATGCCTGTGAGGCCAATGGGCGTTGTCTTTCTGACACCTGAACTGATCAACAGATTTCAGCAGGTCTCACCAAAGAACACAGAGGCCCCAAGTGGGGACCTGGGAGAGTATTTTAAAGGTCTGCCTCTCAGGGTAGACACTTCAGGCAGATTAGAGTGAGGGACAGGATTTGGGAGGGGTGTCCATCGAGTTGCCCACCATAGATGAGTGCCTCGTGCATGGGAAGAAAGTGGAGCCAGCCCCCTCCAACCGTGCCCTTTCTCCACGCCCCCCCTGACCCAGCCCTCTCCCTCTGACAGTGGCAAGCTGGTTTCTCCCAAGTGGAAGAATTTCAAAGGCCTCAAGCTGCTGTGCCGGGACAAGATCCGCCTCAACAACGCCATCTGGAGGGCCTGGTATATCCAGTGTGAGTGGGCACCACAGGCCCCAGCAGGAGGGTTGACAAAGGGGCCGCCCCGGAAACCCCCAGGGCCCTCAGGGCCAGCAGCCACAGAGAGCTTTGGGGGAGGCCAGGTCCCCAGCATCAGGACCCTCAACAGCTTCTAAACCCAGAGGGTCTTGGGGGATGTGTCCCAAAGGGCGCTCTGCACTGTGAAGTTGGACACAGCAGGGGTCACCCTTCGGAAGTCCTAAAGTGAGCTGAGATTTGGGGAACAGTTCAAGGCCCATTCTGCATCCCTTTAGTGTAGTCAGGTGCCTCAAATGCCAGGGTAGAAAGAGGCGTTCAGTACTATCCGGGCCAATCACACCCCTTTGCAAAGGGGAAACTCAGATCCTGGTGGGTCTCTACCAGCCTTCCACTGACGTCCTTAGGTTCCCCACCATGGAGATTTGGGGGGAGGGGGCCCAGAGAGGCCATGTGGAAGGGACTCTGGTCTTGGAGTCACCCAGAGCTGGTTTCCCACCCTGTCTCTGCCCCTTGCTGGCTGTGTGACTGCAGGCAAGTTGTCTAACCTCTCTGAACCCATTTTTTCATCTATAAAATGAGGCCAAGAGTCCTAACTTTGATGGCTGGCATGGGGATAACGGGTATGAACGGGGCTGGCACAGAGTTGGTGCTTAATAAATGATGGTTGAATCCGATGTACCCTTGAGGAGGTCACGGTCATTCATTTGGGGATACAAAACCCACCTATGCCCCATGGCAGGGTAGCAGAGGCTGAGAGACCTGTGCTGGACCTTGTCCAGCTCAGTAAGGTCCTCCTGTAGGATCAAAGGCTGCGCTGAGCTGGGAACACACAGCGTAGGAGGGACCACACACGGTATTCTCTGTAGTGGCCCCACTGGATTCCATTCAAGCAGAGAAAACAAGTGGGGTTTTTTTGTTTGTTTGTTTTTGGTTTCTATTCATCTTTGTGCCCGGCACTTTCCTAAATCATCTTATTTAAGGCTTCCTAGCAACCCTGGGAGATAGGTTTTATCACCCCTATTTTATGGATGAGCAAGTGAGACCCAGAAGGCGAGTGACTTACTCAGGGTCACTGAGCATAAAAGGAGCAGAACTATGACTGGCTGTGAGTTCAGGGCTCTGCAACTCAGCCCAGCGCTCCTTTCACTGCTCCCAGCTGGCTGGCTTCCAGCCCTCGCCTGAGAATGTTAAGGACGGGCCCTGCTCAAACCAGGAAGCTGATAGGCCGGGGGGGAGAATGTGTCTCTAACTCCCTCACCCTCCCACCCCACCCTGAGCTTTCACCCTGTACCCTTTCCCCTCAAAGCTGGATGGGGTGCAGACCCTTCTCTCTGCAGAAGAAATTTCTGATGCCACTCAGGGGTCCTCACCCAGCTTGTGGCACAAGTTGATGGAAGGACCCCAAGTTCTAAGTCAGAGGGGGGTTGCGTCAAGTTCCAGCGCACCCTAGCTGTGTGACCTTGGGAAAGTCCCTAGCCTCCCCCAGTTGGTGCTTGCTCATCCGTCAAGTGGGAATCATAATAGATCCTATTGCTGAGGTTTGCTGTGAGTTTTCAGCGAGATAGATGGTCCGTATCTCAATACAGGGCCTGAAACACACAAGGGCTCCCTGAAGGTGAGCTGCTGGGATTTACTACTATTATTGCGATAATAGCAACAGCAGGCCTCTAACCAATGTCAGGACTCCTCCTCCCTGAACACGGAAGGTTTGAAGGGGGGCTTCAGGAAAGGGGGAGGAGTGGGGTTGCTGGAGGGCTGCCTGGCTCCTCCCCCTCACACCCCCACCCTTTCGGCAGGCTCCTGGCCTCCAAGAGCCCTTCCTTTTCCACACCCCCAAGTCATCCTGATTTCCTCTGATATCCCAGAGCACCTCTCATGAGCTGACTCTCCACCTTGCTTTAGCTCATGTGATGTGTGTGCTTTCCTGTCTCTCCCACTAAGCTGGGAGATTCCTCCCCGATCCATTCATGGATCCCCTGTCCCAGCATCTATCCCAGCATAGGTGCAAGGGCCTAGGAGGCTGCATGAATGGATGAACTTATCATTGTTAAATAAAGCATGTCCCAGCTCTACGAAGCCACATGATCCCTGCCCTTCTGTCCAGAGCACAGGGTTGCCAAGTGGGGGAGGGCAGAGCCTGACCAGGGCTGCTCAGCACTGACTCTCTGGGGGCCCTGGGCAAGCCCAGTCTTTCCTGGTGCTCATATCCTCAACTAGGCAGCCAGGAACAGATACTCTGAGATCCTCCTTGCTCTAACCCCCAGGAGTCCACGCAGCCTGGACTGCTGTGTGCCAAGCTCTGTGCCAGATGTAAGGATTTGGGGCTAAAAGCAACAGCTTCTGCCTTCACTCCCGACGGAGAGGCCAGCATGTAGAGAAATGGCAGGGTGGAAAGTGAGGCACATGGGACCATGGGGTTTCAGACAAGGGAAAGCTTCCTAGAACAGGAGCAGCCCTAGGCTATCCTGATGGGCGGGCAGACGTGATGAGGCAGAGGGAAGGGAAGGGGATTCCACGTAGAATAAAACCAGAGGGCTGTTGTGGGGGGGCGGGGTTCGGGTCTGGCTTCAAGGTGGGGCATATGAAGGCAATGGAAAGGCAGGAGAAGCAGTGGGGCCAGTCCCGGAGGGCTTGGAAGCCAGGCTAAGGGGTGTGGGCTTTATCCTGGAGGTTCAGGGAGCCATGGAGGGGTTCAGGCCTGTACTGCCCTTTAGGAAGAATTGACCTGGCCGCAGCAGGAAGATGGGCTGGAGAGTGTGAGGCTGGAGTCAGGGAGGTCTAGGCGAGAAATGACACCAGACCAGGGGGAACGGTGAGAATATGGAGGGGAGGGGACGGTGGAAGAAATGCCACACACCCTTGGGATTGAGAGGGTTAGTCCAAGGATTAGATGGGGACACTGGCAGATGGTGGGGAGCTGGGAGACTGGGATGCAGTGTTGGCAGTCCAGAGGAGGCGTGGGCTTGGGAGGGAAGTTCCCAAACGTCTGAGAGTGATGTTTTGAGACTTCCTAATGGAGGTTCCCCAGGCATCTGGAAGATGGGTCTGAAACTGGAAAGGAGCAGGGTGAGAGAGGCTAGGAGGAGTGGGCCTGGCAGAAGGGCCAGTGAAAAGTGGTCAGGGAGGTAGAACAGAGGGAAGGTTCCCGGGGCTTAGGGAGGAGGAGGGTGCCCTGCAGCCAAGGTCTCGGAGGACAGGACTGGGGAGGGCCAGAGCCTTGAGTTCAGGAGCTGGGCCAGCGGGGTGGGTGTGCGGGCAGATGCTGAGGTACCGGAGGTGACAATGCAACTGGGAGGGCAGAGGTGGATGTGGTGAGTGACAGGTCTGCCAGAGTCTGGGAGGAAAGCAAAGGGGTGATGGGAAGAAATTTAGCTTGTTGGGAAGCAAAGGAAGGGGAAGGTTTGAGAGGTAAAGGAGAGCCTGGAATTTGTTTATAGGCCAAAAAGGAGCCTGGAGAGAGATAAGGTTGAAGACAGGGATGGGAGTGGAGGAGGCAGAGAAAGGGCTCAGGCAGGTGGCCTGAAGTGGGCCAGCGGTGGCTCTCAGATGGAATTGGGTATCCTGAAGCAGGGGACCAGGGCTCTGGACCTCTAGCCCGCCAGCCTGACCAGGACCTTCTTGGGGCAATTAACTTCGTGTGGCCCAACAATGCCATTCAGCAAGCATTGCCTGCACACCTACTAGGCTCCCAAGGGGGCAGATGGGGTGTGGGAGGTTTGTTTTACAGGGTCTCATAGAAGAGGGAGATCTGGGAGAGCTAGAGCAGGCAGCAAGGCTTCCTGGAGGAGGTGGCACTTAATCAGAGCATGGAAGGCCAAGCAGGATTTCATAGTGTGGCACTTGAGTCCCAGTCCCCTTGGATGGGAGATGAGGGAGCTGGACACCCCTGACCTGGCGCTCTTCTCTCAGATGTGGAGCGGAGGAAGAGCCCCGTGTGTGGCTTCGTGACCCCCCTGCAGGGGCCTGAGGCTGATGAGCACCGGAAACCGGAGGTAGCTGAGACCACGGGACCAACCACCTGCCGCCCCACCAAGCCAGGCCCCTCTTGCCCATCACTCCTCATGCTGAGCGGGAGGGGCTGGCCCAGAGGGAGACTGGGTGAGGGGTGGGGTCGGTGCCGCCCCTCGCACTGAGTCCCCTACCCGGCCCTCCTCAGGCGGTCGTCTTGGAGGGGAATTATTGGAAGCGGCGCATCGAGGTGGTGATGCGCGAGTACCATAAGTGGCGCATCTACTACAAGAAGCGGGTCAGTGGGGGGCCCTTTCCCCTGCGACTTCTGGCCACGGCCTCTCTTGCAAGAGCCCCGGAGGGCTTCCCCCCCAACCCCAACCCCGACCCTGTCCTCCATTAAGACCCAGGCCGACAGCGCCACCCAGTGGCCACAGGGCCTCCTCGCAACCTCCTTACCTCCCAGGGCCAAAGAGCTTCCGAGGGGAAGTGAGGGATCCGGTTGATCTGGGGCAGCTAGTTAGTAGGGAGGCCTTGGCGGGGAGCGATGGAGGAGCGGAAAGGGATCCAGTGTCCACCTTTGTGTGTTCCTGCAGCTCCGTAAGTCCAGCAGGGAAGGGGATCTCCTGGCCCCAAAGCAGGTGGGTGCTCCCTGGACCCAGAGAATGGATGCTTCCCTCTGGGTGGGCGAGGCAGTGGTGGTGGGGTGAGGGTGGGACGTGAGTGGAGTGGGTGTGTCCTCTGGTTGATTAATTGAGCTTTTCTCCTCTTGGGAAGGGCAGCATTGGAGCGCAGTGGTGGGAAGACCCCAAGCCTTCTGGTTCACTAAGCAAGTGGTGGGGAAGCATGGGGCTCTAAGAACTGGGGACCCAGGTAGGGAAAAGTGTAGGGGCAGGAAGGGACCCTCATCTCTTCAGCAGGCCACCCCAGCCTCTCTCCTGGGAGGAGTTGTTGGAGGCCAGTGGGGTGACCCTAGCCTTTCAGGCAGCAAACTGGGTCCACCGGAGAGAGGAGAGGAGGGGCTGTCTGCAGAGAGGCCCCCTGGATGGCTGACCACTTCATCCCCCAGGCAGGGGGCGGTGGGAGACCCCTGTGTCTCCAGACTGGGAAGGAGTAGGGCAGTGGAGCCCACCTGGGGCTGCTGACAGCTCTGTCTCCTCAGGTGGAAGGGGGGTGGCAGCCGCCGGAGCGATGGTGCGAGCAGCTCTTCACCAGCGTGGTGCCCGTCCTGCTGGCGGGCCCAGAGGAGGAGACCGGCGGGCGGCAGCTTCTGGATCTCGACTGCTTTCTGTCCGACATCTCCGACACACTCTTCACCATGACTCAGCCCGGCCCTACACCCCTGCAGCTGCCCCCCGAGGACGGTGAGGGGCTGCGCCAGGAAAGGGAGGCCTGAGGGGATCCAGGCAGCCAAGGGAGGATGGCCAGGCATGGGTGCCCCCACTCCGCCCTGCCCGATGCTGCTGACATCACCACTGCCCCCTCCAGCCTATGTTGGCAACGCTGACATGATCCAGCCAGACCTGACGCCTCTGCAGCCCAGCCTGGATGACTTCATGGAGATCTCAGGTGGGGCAGCCCCCTCCTCCTGGGTGAGTGGATGGTCAGGGTCAGTGGGAGGAAAGCCCCAGTACGCTTGAGACCTCAGGCCAGTCCCAGGCCCCTCTGGGAGGGCAGATGATCTGGGTGATTTCTGAGGGATCTTCCTGGTCTCCCTTTGTCTGGCCTTGGGATGCAGGTGCCATGGCCTCAGGTGAGAGCAAGCCAGACAGGGTACCTAGCAGGGGACAGGGGACCAGGAGCGTTGAAGCTGCAGGCTCTGGGGAGTTCCCAGGAGAGCAGTAGATGCTGGGACTCTCTCAGGGGAGAGAGGGTCTTTGATGGCTCTCCTTTGTTTGGGTCTATTTATCAGTATTTATATAATTCATTAAAAAAACTATTAAAGAACATTTCAAGCATACACACAGGTAGGGAGAGAGAGGAGTTCACTGACCCTCATGGAATCCTCACCAACGTCAACATTTATCAACTCTTGGCCATTTTATCTCATCTAGACCTCACCCAGTTCTCCCCTCCTATGTTATTTTTAAGAAAACCCCAGGAATCGTATCTTACAAAGCATTCTTTAAAGTAGCCCTTGGCCCTGGCTCCCTCTCCTGAACCCCAGGGCCACCAGTCGCCGCTTTCTCACGTCTCTCCGGAGATATCATGTCTATATAGCACATGTGGACCGACGTCTCTTCTTGTCTCTGTAGCAGCCTGTTTCTCGCATCGCTTCCTTCACTTAGACTGCTGCTGAGAGCCACACACTTAGGGGGCTCCGGAGCCGTGCTGGGGGTCAGACATGGAGGCTCAGCCTGTCTCAGCTGAGGCCTTGGGTGCAGAAAGGGGGTTCCTGGGATAAAGGCTTGCATTGGGTGACCCCTCCACTCCTTCCTGACTGGCAGGGTCCTGGGCCTGTCAGTTAAGAGGTGGAAGCCTATGGGGCGGGGACGAGGGAATGAGGAACCACCCCCGTGCCTGCCTGGGTGGGGGCTGGGGGCTGCGGGGACAGCAGTGTTGATGGCAGTGCCCTGGGAGCAGACCAGCCTGGGAGGGCAGCAGCCCCGTCTGGGCACACAGACCCCTGCCGCAGGTAGGAGCCCAGCCGCTGCCCCCCAAACCCGGGCTCTGGGCAAAACCTGATCGACCAGGGCTGGGAAGCGACTTCTCTCGGTGCAGGGTGGCTGCCAGAGTGGGGGCCAGCGAGGGCAACCTACGGTAGGGGGTGTGGGTCGCACAGGGGAGGCGGCTAGTGTGGCCCCCTTAAGCGTCCCGTGAACTGGGAGGGCAGGGAGCGCCAGGGCCATCAGGGCTGCCGCTTGGTCCCCAAGAGCTCCTCACTTGAGAGGAAACCTAGTGAGGGGGCCATAACTCTGTGGAGGGAGGGGGCTTGGTGGAGGGGCTCAGGGAGCAGCGAGAGGCTGGCTGAGGGCCACTCGGGGAAGCACCGGGCGGGGGAGGGGCTCAGCCAGGGGATGGCAGGTCAGTGGGGGCGACAGGGTGGGAGGGCTCCGCGGGTGGCTGGGACTCGGAAGTGCCTTCTGCGGGCGTGGGGTGGGGACACGCCGTGGTGAGGGGACGTGGTGACTCAGGCTGGGCTGGGCTTGCTGCTCTGTGAGCCCCACCGGGTTCTGGGGAGTGGGCGGCACGGTGAGCAGCAGCTGCTCTGTGGCCCTGAGCATCCCAGGGCTACGTGATGAGGCCCGTGGTCCCTGGGGGCCGGGGGTGGAGGATCGGCAGCCGCTCACCCGCTGCCACCCAGTCCTTCTGTGGAAGAGAGGCAGGAGGACAGCAAGAAGATCCCTTCGGCCCTTGTGGCCGAGAAAGACACACAGACACACACAGAGGTGGGCACAGGGCAGACATGTACACACTGAGCACCTCACACCAGGGCAGGTGCACACGGACTCAGACAGAGCTCCAGACAGCGGGACCGACACACAGGGAGGCAGACAGACAGGTGTTACATGAGACTGACACACGCAGAGCCGGCCATCCAGCAGCACACGGGCCCCCAGTCACATGAGATGCACAAATAAGACCCAGTCAGCCTCGAGGTTTGGTGCTGGCTTATCCCACTCCTGAGTTTCCTTCAAGGGGGCCCCCGGGAGAAAGGCCTGACCACCTGTCTTGGCCAGGGGGCTGGGGTCCATCCAAGGCCAGTGGGGTCGCGTCTGACCAGACCAGGAGGCCTTGGGAGCTGGTGCAGACAGGAGGCTGCTCAGGGTCAGAGAAAGGTGCCCGGAAGGGAGCGGGCGGGCGGGCGCACCCAGGCCCGGGATGTGGTTAGGCCGCAGGCAGCTGCTTCCCAAAACCAGAATAGCCTGGGGCTTACACAACCCGCACCTCAAACAATCTGGCTGCCCCGCTCCCCGCCAGCTCTTCCAGGCCTTCCAGCACCCCCTCACTCCTGCCCCCGCTCTGAGCCCACCCTCTGACCCCTGCTCTGACCCCCCTTAGTCCCTTCACCCACACTCCTGGGCTCTGTCCTTGTAGCCCTACCCATTGACCTTCCAGCAAACCCGACTTGTCCCAGACCCACTGACCTTCTAACCCCTCTCACCCCTAACTCACTCCGTGAACTCCTGACGCCATGATGCCCTTTTCCCCATCCTAGACCTCCTCCCCTTGGACCCCACCCTTTCCCTCCCCGGTAGTCTCCAGTACCAGTACCACCCCGCCCCACCACGTCCCCAGCAGAGCTGGTAACAGAAGCAGACAAGGCCTGGGATTCCCAGGCCGGGGGTGGGGAAGGGGGGCCTCTGGAGCCAGTTTTGGGGCTCGGTGGGAAGGCTGCTTCCTGGGGTGTCCCACTGACACCCCCGCACATCCCCCTGCTGTCTCCCACTCAGGCCCATCCCACCAGAGCCTCTGCTGTGGCTTCCCCTGAGTGAGACAGAAACTCTCCCAGTTTCACAATCTCCTGTGGAAGGCCCCCCCTCCCTCGCCGGCCCCCACCCCACTGCCAGCCCAGCCTGGGGACAGGGCCAGCCCGCTGCTTCCAGCCGCGGCCTTAACCCTGACAGCTGCCACCCTGTGTGTCTGAATTACAGATTTCTTCACCAACTACCACCCCCCACAGACACCTACACCCTCAAGCTTCCTGGAGCCCCCCAGCTTCGGCCCCATGGCTGACCCTGGCCTCAGCAGTGGGATCCTGGGCTCAGAGGTGCCCTCTGCCTGCTCGGGCATGACCCACCTCTCGGGACATAACCGCCTGCAGGTGAGCTCACCCTGCCCAGCTCACCTGCCCACATCCCGGAGGTATTCAGGGTACTTCCTGAGTATGCTCAGTCCAACAAGAGAGACTGGAGGGGGAGAAAGACCCCATCTGTGGCCTCCAGGAGGGCACCGTTCAGCTGGGGAGGAAAGACCCTCGTGAAGCAGAACTGACAAGATGGTTGGGGGGGGAGCCTGAGGACAGAGGAGTGTGGAGCTGGGCTGCTTGTGGAAGACTTCCTGGAAGAGGGGGGAGTTCTGGGCCTTAATGAATGACTTGGGTTTGGGCAGAAGAAGAGACCAGTAGAGGGGAGGAGAAGCAGGAACGGAAGCATGGAGGCCGAAGCTGAGCGTGTGCATTTAGGAAGCAGCGACTCCATCATTTTGGTTCAGGAACTCCCAGGCCCACTTCAGATGTTGCCCCCATGATGCTAGGATAGTTGCCTTTTCCCTCCGTTATCAGACTTCTCAGGCACTAGCATAGTTCATTGTTTGAGAGGTCTCTCTCCTTGACTAGACTGTGAGCTCCTTGCTGGAAGGGCTATGCTTTACTCACCGCTGCATCTTCTCATACTTAGCACAGTTCAAGCACATTAACGGCACTGGGTAAATGGTTGCCCAATGAGTGAGCAAGTGAGTGAACGGATGAGTGTGTGGATGGATGGGTGTGTTGGAGAATAGATCACTGGGTTGTAGATGGGGGTAGATGCTTACAGCTTGGTATATATATATATAGGTAGGTGAGTGGTTGGTTGGATGGATGGGCTGGTGGATGAATTTGTAAATGAGTAAGTAGTTTGGTGGATCAATAAATGGGCTGGTGGATGGATGTGCGGCTGGTGAATATACAGATGGTGGATAGATGGATGGACTATGGGTGGGTTGGTGGGTGAGTGAAGGAAGTATATAGGTGGTTGGATGGATTGGTGAATGGGTTAATACCTGGTAGGCTGGTAGAAATATAGGTAGATGAGCTAGCTCATAGATGAGAGAATAGATAGGTAGGTGAATGGATGGAGGATGGATGGATGGATGGATGGATGGATGGATGGGTTGGTAAGTTATTTGGTGAACGAATGGGCAGGCAGGAAGATTGATGCTCTTTCTCATGCCTAATTTGTGCATAAATGGGTTCCACTCTTTCCCCTCATTAGATTATAATTTTCCTGGGGTGTGTGTCTGAGGCCAGGGACCATTTCTCCCAACTCTCCCAGTGCCCAGTCCAGAGCTCAGGCAGGGCAAGAGGCTGCCTGGGAGGCCTCAGAAAGGCTAGCTCTCTCCCCTGCCCTCTGTCCCCCAACCAGGCTCGGAGCAGCTGCCCTGGCCCTCTGGACTCCAGTGCCTTCCTGAGCTCTGATTTCCTCCTTCCTGAAGACCCCAAGCCCAAGCTCCCACCCACTCCCGCACGCCCACCCCTCCTCCAATACCCCAGCCCTGCCAAGGGGCTTGGCCTGGAGCCCTGTGCCCCACCCCCTTTCCCTCCCATGGCTCCACTGCCTGCTATGCTGCAGGAAGAGCCTGTCTTCTCTCCCAGATTCTCTTTCCCTCCTGTCCCTCCTGCCCCGGGAGTGTCCCCGCCGTCTGCTCCCACGGCCTTCGCACCCACCCCCCAGCTGGGTCCAGGCCCTGCCCCCGCCCCCTTCCCCTTAGACCTTCTACCCTCGGGGTATTCGGAGCCCCCGTTGGGGCCTCACTTCACCGTGCCCCAAGGCACGCGGCCCAGAGGCAAGCCCCCTACCCAGTCCCCCAGGGGGCGGAGGCCCAGCCCCCCCACCTTGGCCCCTGCCACTGCTGGGGGCAACAATCCTTGCCTCGCACAGCTGCTCACAGCAGGTGAGCTGGGAAGGGGACGTGGAGACCAGATGCGGAGCGGGGAGCCTGTGGGATTAGAGGGTGGAGGCTAAGGGGCAGGCTCAGCCGGAGGGCAGGTGGCAAGGAATGAGGGACCTGGGCCCTGAATCCAAAAGCGGTGTGGGCAGTGAGGAGGGGAGGGACGGGGTCTTGGGAGATGATGGGATGGGGGCCCCAGCAGCCCTCACAGTTCTGTCTGTGCACAGCCAAGCCTGAGCAAGCCCTGGAACCTGCGCTTGTGTCCAGCGCCCTCCTCCGGTCCCCAGGGTCCCCGGTAAGATGGCGGGCACTGGGAGGTGGCGGTGAACCCCGGGGCTTCACCCCGACTCTCTGCCCTTCTCCACCCCAGCAGGAGATAGCCCCCGAGTTCCCCTGCACCTTCTTTCCCCCGACCCCGGCCCCTACACCGCCCCGACCACCTCCGGGTCCAGCCACATTGGCCCCTCCCAGGCCCCTGATTGTCCCCAAAGCGGAGCGGCTCTCGCCCCCAGCACCCACCGGTAAAGAGGGGTTGCAGGGATCGGGGAGCTCTGCGGGAGGGAGGGAGGGGAAGGAAGAAGGGGGGACTACATCTGGGGCCAGGATGAAAGGGCCAGGGAAATGGGACCCTCTCCCCTGTGTTGGTCTGTCTGTGGGTCTGTCTGTCTCTGACACAGGTGGTGAGCGGCGGCTGTCTGGGGAGCTCAACTCCCTGCCGGGCCAGGGGACTCTGAGCACGTGCATCTCTTCCCCTCAACGCATCCTAAGCCGGGGCCATCCGGACAACAAGGTGGCACCATTTCTCACCCTAGGGTCTGTTTGCTCCCCACAGGCCCTCCCACGCCCCCTCCTAGGCTCACCCCGCTTTCTGCCCCCTCAGACCGAAAACCGGCGCATCACACACATCTCTGCGGAGCAGAAGCGGCGCTTCAACATCAAGCTGGGGTTTGACACTCTGCACGGGTTGGTGAGCACACTCAGCACCCAGCCCAACCTCAAGGTGCGTCTCCAGCCCAGGCTGGCACCCCCGAGCCCCAGGGCCCCATCGTGGAACACCCCAGGGCCCTCCACACACCCGGTTGCCTCCTCCCATCCCAGTGCCTCAGTGGGTCCCAGGGTGGGGGACCCCCAGTCCCTGAGCCCAGCCCTACGGTGCTGCCGTAGATGAGCAAAGCCACCACGCTGCAGAAGACAGCCGAGTACATCGCCATGCTGCAGCAGGAGCGAGCCGCCAAGCAGGAGGAGGCCCAGCAGCTCCGGGACCAGATCGAGGCGCTCAATGCCGCCATCAAGTGGGTGGGGGGGCCCTGCAGGCGCTGGGCCAGGGGGCCTGCTGCCTGACCCCCCGCCCTGACCTGCCCCGTGCCCCCAGCCTATGCCAGCAGCAGCTGCCTGCTACGGGAGTGCCCATCACACACCAGCGGTTCGACCAAATGCGAGACATGTTCGATGACTATGTCCGGACCCGCACGCTGCATAACTGGAAGTTCTGGGTAGTATCCTCACTTGGCCAGTGGCGGGGTGAGCGCTGCAGCTGGACCAGGCTGGGCCCGACACAGGCTCTGCTCCCCGGGCCAGGCAGGGTCTCAGAGCTGATCCCAGAGGAAAGGGCTCCGATTCTACCCCCTCCTTCAAGGCCCCTGGCATCTTGGCCAGCAGCATTACCCAGTGATGGGCTGCGAGCAGAGGGAAACTGAGGGGGAGCCCCCTGGGTGAGGGGACCACAGCCCTGCCCTCAGAAAGTCCCAGGGGCAGTTTGGGAGAACCTAAACTTGGAGTAACATGACTGGGGTGGGCCTGTGGGAAGACATAGAATCTCTCACTCCCTTACCTGGTCAAGCCCTTGACTGAGCCAGGGCAGGAAGCCCAGGGATGGGGGACAGTCCAGCCCAGAAGGAAGGTCCTGGAGGAGCGGGAGGAAGGGCCTGAGAGCCAGAGAGCTGGGAGGGCCTTAGTGTATGGGAGGGCGGCTACAGTAGGAGTCCTTAGGGTTCAAGGCTGGACAGTGGCCAGATGTCAGGGCTACATGTGAAATGGGTGAGGGTACCAGCTGGATGACAGAACTGCTCCTTGACCTGGGTCCAGTTCAGCATCCTCATCCGGCCTCTGTTCGAATCCTTCAATGGGATGGTGTCTACGGCAAGCCTGCAGAGCCTCCGCCAGACCTCACTGGCCTGGCTGGACCAGTACTGCTCCCTGCCTGCTCTCCGGCCAAGTACGTGAGCCACCTGCCAAGCCTCCGGGCAGGGGCTTCCACCCTACTCAGACCCCAGGTCCGGCCTGTCTTCACTGTGGCCTAGGGTCTTGTCCATCCCCACCATGCCCCCAGATGGGCCACCAGGACATCTGCAGACAGAGATCCTAGGAGGGGATGACTGACAGTCTTGCTAACTAGTACCTCCCCCGATCCCTTTGTCTTCAGCATCCAAGGGTAGGGCCCTGACCCCAGAAAGTGTCTCTCCCTCTCTCTCTCTCTTCCCAGCTGTTCTGAACTCCCTACGCCAGCTGAGTACATCTACCAGTATCCTGACGGACCCGGACTGTATACCCGAGCAAGCCACGCGGGCAGTCACAGAGGGCACCCTTGGCAAATCTGTATAGTGCTGGCCGGACCGTGCTGCTCACTCAGCTGCCCTGGGGCTGCTCTCCCTGGGCACTCCCCTCCTGCTCCGGGTCCCGGCTTTCAAGCAGGGTTTCTTCTGATCTCCTGGGAGCCGGGAAGAACTGAGTTCCAGTCCCTGCTCTACTATAGCAACAATGCTGTGACCTGGGGAGATCATCCTCCCTCTTTGGACCTCCATTCTCCAGTCTGCAAAATGGGGACGGGGAAGCTTCAAGTAGAAGAGGATCCCAAGGCCTTAGCAGCTGTGGCACTTGGGGGCCTAAGCTGGCAACTCAGGGAGTTTGAAAGAGGGAAGGGGACGATGCTTCCTTGTCACTCCCACCTGCTCCCCCCACAGGTCAGGCACAGGCTTCTGTTTCTAAGCCGGGAAGGAGAAAAGGAGGTTCCTTCTCTCTGCTCCTCCACTGGTAGCCTGGACGGGCTGCAGGATGGCATCCCTGAGTGAGGCCAGGAAGGTCTGATCCCAGGAGAGAGCAGGGCAGGGGGTGGCCAAGCCAGGGGAGGCATCTGGTATGTGTGTGGATGAGTGTGTGTGGATTTTGTAAAGAATTCTTGACCAATAAAAACAGAAACTGTCAGGGACTGTCAGAGTTTCTCACTCTGGGATGGAAAGAGAGTGGTTTGCAGTGGGAGGTGGCCTTGTAGAGGGCCTCGCTGGCCATGAAGGGACCTTAGCTTGTCCTCTGAGCTGGAAGCTCCTGGAGGGTTTTGAGTGGAGGTGAAAGAAGATCAGACAGAGCTTCTTAACAGGATCCCTCTGGGGGCTGAGTTGTGAATAGGCCACAGGGAGTCAAGGGAGAGATGACAGACACTCAGCCTGGAAATCCTCTATGGCCAGGGGGAGGTTCAGAGAGGCTCACCACCTTCTACGTTGGAGGAGGGCAGAGCCGGGACCCCAGAGTGGAAGTGACAGGGCCTTCCATCCGAACCATCCAGAAGGAGGACGTTGCCTTAGCGGGTAGTGACGGCCTCACTGCGTGAGATGTGCAAGCAGAGGGTGGGTGGCCACCAGGTCGGGATGTCTTAGAAGGAACTGATACTGCAGATTGGAAGTTGGGGCAAATGGCCCCAATACTTCGTCGACCCTTTTTTTAATTTTCTTTTTTGGCTGCACTGCTCAGCTTGTGGGATCTTAGTTCCCCGGCCAGGAATTGAACCCGTGCCCCCTGCAGTGAAAGTGCCAAGTCCTAACCACTGGACCGCTGGAGAATTCCCTTTCATTGACTCATTTAACAAATATTTCCTGAGGGCCTACCACAGACCAAGCTATGGTCTTGGCCCTGGGGAATCTGTTCACCGCTGCACCCCTCTCCTCGTGGAGCTTACATTCAGGCCTGGCGAGTCTGAGCCCTCTCACGTGCTCAGAAACCTCTGGAGACGTTTGGGGAGACATTTGCAGGCTAGAAACAGGAGCCGGTCTTCTGGGGGCTTTGACTTTCCCTCAGTCATGTAGAATAATAATAATGATAACATGAGTAACTGCACCGTCATCTAGTGTTTACCACGTGCCAAGCACGATTCTAGGCACTTTATTTATATTCACCCACTAATCCTCTCCACACCTGCCTCTATAGGCCTGTGGTGAGAATTGAAGAGTAACTATTCATAAAGCACTTACTACAGTGCGTGGCATATAACGCGATGGAAGAGTTATCATAACGATTACTATTGTCCCCACTTTACAGATGAAAGATTGAGACAGAGAGAGGTTAACTAGCCCAAGTTCGCAGTTTTTTTTTTTGTTGTTGTTGTTGTTGTTTTTGCGGTACACGGGCCTCTCACTCTTGTGGCCTCTCCCGTTGCGGAGCACAGGCTCCGGACGCGCAGGCTCAGCGGCCATGGCTCAC
The DNA here is from genome assembly GCF_949774975.1 of Lagenorhynchus albirostris. NCBI lineage: Eukaryota > Metazoa > Chordata > Mammalia > Artiodactyla > Delphinidae > Lagenorhynchus > Lagenorhynchus albirostris. The sequence continues at coordinate 78,670,656 of NC_083109.1, forward strand.
AGGTCTAGCCGCTCCGCGGCATGTCAGATCTTCCCGGACCGGGGCACGAAC